>NC_137458.1:194540437-195850905 GCF_964235325.1 Thermobia domestica | reverse complement strand
TATCGTATATCGGACTATCAAAAATCAAAAATAATGATATACACAACACAAGGTATGAAATTCGTGAACAGGTTACTAATACACAAAATTTACCGATTACTCAATTTAAAAGTAAAGTGTATGGTTGTTAGTTGTTGTACGCTATTATAATGTTAAGGAGTTTGATGAAGATAAACGCATCTTGGTATAGGTAAGAAATTAATTTCCTTATACGGTGTATATCTTCACTTAACGTTGTCCATTGTCAGTATACAGAATTAATGACAAAAATATTCTATTCTAATAAATCTGTCACTAATAAGATACAACAATAACACAGTTAGAGCTTGCTTCTCCTTATTGACAAATAATAGTTTCATCCAGGCATGTAGCAGGATTTCGTATTGAGGGGGGTCCGAGACATGAAATACTTTGGTTATCACATCAGGGGCTCGATCATTCTAAACTATTTTACTGGAACATATATTGGTTTGTTAGAACAACAAAATGAGGATATGTAAGTAAGTATTTTAAAAACACATTATGAAGAAATCTCGAGTAAAAGACTACAAAAAAGTATTGAAAACGATTTTAAAATTCCTTCTGTTCATTCAAACATAACAATTTTCCTTTCATTATGACCTCAACTATTATAAAAAGTACATATCTTCTATTGTAAAAAGTATAGATCCAATAATATCTTGTAAAATATTTTACAATATCTGCGTTCCTTTCTCAGTTGAATAAAATGTTAACAGAACTTTCCACGTAACTTTTTTGTTTTTATAATTCCGCTAACTACTGTCTGTTCCAAATGACAAGTTAAAGGAGCAGTAGAAAACTGTTTCTGAAATAACATGTTTGATACTGCAGAGAAGCGATGACGAAAAAGCGATTATAATAAAAAATGTTCGTACTATTACAGAACGGTACTATGGTTCCGAAAGCTTGAAACTTCCCTGAGTAGTAGTAGAAATTCTGAGAATTCCGTAACCTTTCTAGAAATTTCAAATTCCCTGACTTTTCCAGGACATCCTGCTCATTCGCCATCACGTATTGCAGGTAATTCGGCTAATGTGTTCCTGTAAGGCTGGAGTGGAGAGAAAACAGTGAAAAGGGCACATACCGAAAAATGTTGTGCTCAAGTTTGCGTATCATTGCCTTGCATAAAATGGATTAGTGTTCCCGCGAAATTGAAAATTTCTTTAAGAAGTGTAACTGGAACCTATGTTGCCAGGCGTATACTGTATTATTGATGATTGTGGGCATTCTTAAGTTCTACCTGATAGTCTATCTGATAGAACCATTTTATCAATCGTCATTTGTAGGCCATAGGATTTGCATGGAACTAGATGGAATTCGGAATGCTCCCTTACAATAATATATATTTTAAACTTGATCCCCCCCCCGTTTCCTCCACACAAAGCTCCAAGCATAAGAAAGAGTAACCAAACGCTTGCTGTATATTTATAACGCTGATTCTTCATTTTCTCGTTTCTTTTTTCTTTCATTCTTCCTTAATTTTTTCATTTATGGTGTCGAAGTAGGAGCTCTGGACCCTTGTCCCCTTGGCTACGTGTCTGCTCTTCATCCAATATTTATTCTTGTAATTTATTAACCCTTTCTGACCGTATGACTCAAATTGGAATCACAAACTTTATTGGCTTTTATATCGCATATATCGTGCCCGTGCGAATGATTCCAAGTTGCCGCGTACGTCGTAGTTCTAGATTATGCCAACGGTTTCGACATGATCGGTAGTTCGCGCGTACATTTCATTGTTTGTTTGGAGTTGCATGGCCAGTGATCTTCAAACGTTGTAAAAATAATTGCAGCTATGTATTATGTGTATAAATATTATAAATAGATTTTTGTACTTGATATGAGTGGGCATAATACACGCATATGAGATTATAGGAAGACATACTCACAAGTTGAATATTTGCTACCAAAATATGATGAATGCAATTGGAATCAACGTGTCACGCGTATATGTTAGAGACAACCTTATTTCTTATTACTGAATAGATGAATATCAAATTAATTAGTTATTGGGTTGATATTTAACACATTTGAGGTGATATCAGTAAATAATGTTGGAATATGTAGCGCACAGTGGTGGGAGGAGGGGTGTTGGAGGCACTGTTTCTTTCAGATTCGGGGACATATTTAGTATTGGGAGGAGCACATATTATTTTCAAACGGTGCTATTCTATTTATTATATCATAGGCGTGTTATTTTGGTCTCCTCCGGGGGCACTGTCAGAGCTCCGGGAGCCAGTGGCACCCAAAAAACATCTGGAAGAAACACTGGTTGGGGCCTTGGTAGCCCTCTATCTAAAAGTTTGGACTTTGTTATTCTGGATCAACAGTAGTAATGTACTAGCGCCTTTATTATTTCGGAGTTAAAAAAAAAAAAAAAAACGTAATTTGTGATTTTTTGTTGTAAGCATAAGTAACAGTCGTAAAATAGCATATGTAACGGTCAAAAGCGTTGAGAAGGGGAGAGAAGTTATCCCCTGCGTTTATAAAATGATTTTTATGCAATTTTCATTTCATTTGAATGCTTTCGGGATAAAATAGCATACTTTATAGTAGTCTCCTTTGAGAAAGCTTGCCTTTAAGAGAAGTAAAAGAATACAACATATTTATGGGAGTGTTGACTTGCACGATATGCTTGTTCAACTTTATCGCACCAGTATCAAGGGTCAGCGATGCTACCTAAGAATAATTTTTCATTTCATAAATAAGGCGTGCATGATTTCATCATTTCTTAGAGAAGGCATTGTAATCAAAAGTAGAAAAACACCAACACTTATACTTGATTTTGTATGTGATATATCTGCAGCCCTTCTGTAAAGGGGAACCACTGGGATGTCCATCAGAGTCGCCAAACGTTGGTCCATCAAAGATGAAGAGAGTATCAAAAGCTCCCAGTCCTCTTGCTGACGCACGATATGATGGATTTCGTCATTGGCCAGAAGCTGTAGCAGATAGACCAAGACGCAAATTCTGTATCAAAAGTTACAGTAGAATGAAGTGCGGAAAATGTAACGTTTCACTTTGCCTGAACACGGAGAAGAATTGCTTCAAAGCGTTGTACATAAAATGATTTCCATGTAATTATGTATAAACCAGCAAAATAGGTCAAAGCAATTATCAATATTGTCAGAAAGTTTGTTTATGTAACAGAGATGAATAAAGAAATAATAATGACATTCTTTAATCACTGTCTATACTGTATGCATCACAATGCCCCATGATGCCATTTGGAATCATTCCGAAGTTCCCCCCTGGCAATATTTTTTTTAGAAAAAAGTTGATTTTCTTACTTCCTTAGACTTAGACATGCAATCCATTGCAAAAAAATCTTCATTTCCAAAACAAAATTCAGGTCAGAAAGGGTTAAACAAATGTTTGCTTTTCTACGTATATGCATATTTACGTTCTATTTAAAATTATACTAAACGTGACACTTCTAATACGGGATATTTCAGTCAATTAGTCCCTTTTTCATTTTATTACTGCGACCAAACGAAATATGATGGAGCATTATTATTGATATTGTGGTGTACAAGAAAGTTCAAAGTTTGTTTTGACATTTGGCAACATTTGAAACATATACGTACATCAAAATGGCGCCGCCCTTAACGACGGAACATAAATCCCGTGTTGTACAGTGTATTTTGAAACGAAATCGCCCGTTACCATGCGGAGAATGTTCAGAAATGGGTATAAGCGTTAATGTGCTCTGGGTAAAAACTGCAACCAAACGGCATGTGAAGCTATTCCATGCCACGGGAAACGTGACGAAAGAAAAAAAAAGGCGAGGATAAGCCTCGCGTTCGTACACCTGGAAACATCGAGGTCATTCGTCGCAATGTTGTGGACTCTCCAACACATTTCTATTTGAAAATAATGTATCGTTGACCAGCAACTGGTGTATTCATCGGCAAGACCTGCAAATGTTCTCCTACAAAATTCATGTATTCCAGGGGCTAACGAACGCTAACCGTGTTAAGAGGGAGATGTTCGCACGTGAATTCGGTGATCACATGGAAGAAAATCCTGATGTGTTAGATAAATTGTGGATGACAAGTGAAGCGTACTTCCACCTCAAGGGACACGTAAATAGACAAAATGTCCGTTCCTGAAGGAGAAGGTGTTTGTTAGGGCTCCTCGTGCGCTGCAAGATTTGCGAACGGGAATCATTGATTACTGAAGATTTGCCGATAGAGATATCTGTAGATGGGTTTTCCGAAACTTCACGATTCGCACGCGCCAGGTTAGCAACGGGCGTGGGGCATATTGAACATGTCATACTTTCTGTACGTCAGCAATGAAACTTAGAACAGTAATCTTCATGGGCGTCCGCAGGGAGGGTCAAAGGCTAATATCTCTAAAATAAGAAGTAATTGTTTGAAATAAAAATGTACGTATTTTTTTTTAAGAAAGACGGATGTTTGTAAAATTGGAGCTTCATATTGTTTAAATACAATACATAAAACATCTTATCTACGCATTTCCACTTGTGTGCTAGTTATATATATCGACCTGATGCACAGATGTAAAATGCTTATTATGACAATATCTTGAAAAGGTTTTGTTGGCACTCAAGAACAGAATACTTTGACCTGCTACACCTCTTGGTGGGTCTTTCAAGTCAAATGTCTGGAAAACAACGTAGCATTACTCCGTCTTTCCAAGTGACCAAAACTTCTTCGAAGAAAGAGGAGGAGACATTCTCATCGTTAAAAATATGCATTGCTCTCTCTCTGTCTCGAAATCCCTAAAAACACGTGACTTGGGTTGGGTCAAGTGCACAATTGAAAATAAATATTTGAATTCAGCGGGCGGTTTCCTCTATAAATAGAACAAAGGCGTTGTTTGTGTCTTCCCAAGAGAGCAAGGACAAGTACGCAAAACGGAATATCTTTAAAAATAAAGGGGGACATGAGTTCGCTGGCTTGGGGTTAGCTCGCTCTTTTTTCCCTTGTTAAAACAAGGAAAGGGACGGTATTTATTGCCTCCCTCTCTCCTCCCCCTTACCCGTATTCAAAAGCAAGACCCATAAAGCTATGACCTGCTACTTGTCACCAATAATGACTACTCGCCAATCCATATTTCAAGGTTGGGTAAATGACCTGCCTACCAAACTTCCTTTGTATGGAATGTAATTTTCGGCTGATAAAGAAGGGATGCTAATAAAATTCACCACCTGTTGTAGGAGGCGCGGTGGCTCAGTGGTAGGTGGTCATTCATCTCCAGTGCTTGGGGTCCCTGGTTCGATCCCAGCTCGCGCCGTGTGGACTTTGTGGTGGACAAACACCGTGCTCGTGGGTTTTCTCGGGGTTCTCCAGTTTCCTCCCACTTTCTTTAATCCACCATCTCATTCATTTCTCATTATCACCGTTTCCTTTAGCCCAACCGGCATAACTGTCCCAGACAGCACAATGCACGTATAGTATCCGTATAGTACATGTACAATTGCTCGGATGCAACATGTGCATCATCTGTATAAATGCACGCCTGTACATGTGATGCACATATACATGCCAGGTCCTATTCAACATCTTCACGTGCACAGAACATGTGCAATGCACACGTACACGTCCTGCACAAGTGATTTACACCTACCGCGCAGGTGATTTACAAGTAGCACGTATTTGATTTACATGTAGTTCACAGGTGATTTACATATAGGACAGTGGTGATTTACACGTAGCACACAGGTGATTTACAAGTAGCACACAGGTGATTTACACGCAGTAACCAGGTGATTTACATGTAGGACAGAGATGATTTACACGTAACACACAGGTGATTTACATGTAGGACAGAGATGATTTAGACGTAACACACAGGTGATTTACACGCAGTACTCAGGTGATTTACATGTAGGACAGAGGTGATTTACACGTAGCACATAGGTGATTTACACGCAGTACCCAGATGATTTACATGTAGGACAGGGATGATTTACACGTAACACACAGGTGATTTACATGTAGGACAGAGGTGATTTACACGCCGTACCCAGATGATTTACATGTACGATAGAGGTGATTTGAAGCAGTACCCAGATGACTTACATGTAGTGCACAGGTGATTTCCTCGTAGTACAGAGGTGATGTAAAAGCAAATTCGAGATGCAACGAAAAAAAGGAGTTTATATATTTAGTGTCTTACGCAGTAACACCATCTATAACTGCATTTTTTTTTGCTAGCCCGCAGGCTTGCTACCCTGTAGAGGGCTACACCCTCTTGGAGGGAAGTGGTGCAAAGTAAACTTATGGATGCGGTAGGACTGGCGTTGGTCTATGGGATGTTCCTTTATTAATAAATACTTGTAGTTGGAAGGTCATTATGGGCTTTGCGTCCATAATCATTATTGAGGAAGGTAATATATAGCACATATATTAACATATTATTAATCATAACTATAAATATCATATAAATACAAAAAATATATAATAACATTAAATATTGCAGGATAGCTTGATTAGAAATTTTATGTGGGCAAGGATGAAGATGAAGGATGGAATGAGGTGCAGATAACGTCACAACACATAGGAGATGTTAGCAAGGACAAATGCTGGTTATCTTCTGCCTAGGGGCGACGCTAGGCCAATGTAGACGGGGGGAAGCCCTGTTAGAGACGGAGGTTTATCACTGTGCTTGATACGATGGATATATATGCGGAAGATGAGCATGCAATCGATGGTCCTGCAAGAGTTCTAAGTCGGGATGATTGGGCGGCAAGGTATAACAATACAATGTAAACAATAAATTTAGAGGGAGATGGTAATATCGAGGGCGTGCCGATGAAAGTGCAAGGTAGTGCATGGTGGCTAACATGATTGGTTGTTGCTGCATATAGCGGACAGTGATGAACTTGAGGCGAAGCGATTCAAGGTGATAAAGGAGTGTAGGAAAAGTAATGAGTGAATATAAGTGCCGAGTAGGGCTGGGAAGAGAAATGTGATGAGCAATGCGGAAGGCATGGCGTTCAAAGGTGGCAAGTTTGTAGTAGTAGGAGACGGGAGCTGATATCCAAGCAGTGAAACCGTATGTAAGGACGGGGCGGAGAAAAGCTTTGTACGTGTTGAGGATAATTGTGGAGCGGGGACCCCATGTAGTGCCAGTGAGACGTTTGAGAAGATTTAGACGGTTGTAAACTTTCGTTTTAATGTAGTTGAGATGAGGAAGCCAGGTGAGATGATGGTCATAAACAATACCGAGGTAAGTGACTGTTTTAGATGGACGGATCGGTGTACCTTGAACTGACAGAGAAAGAAGCGAAGGATTCCGGTGAGTCTTGGAACGTTTGCGTGGTGGTAGGAATACTATGGCCTATGTCTTGGAAGCATTGATATTGAGGAGCCATTTGCTACACCAGTGCGAGAAACGATTTATTGAGTCCTGTAAAATGATGTTGATATGGCTGATGGTGCGACCAAGGGCAAGGAAGGCTGTATCATCGGCATATTGAAAAGGATACACATCGTCCGGAAGAGAAGGGAAGTCGGAAACAAACAGTAGATACAGCAAAGGGGACAGAGCTGAGCCTTGAGGGACGCCAGAGTTCAGAAAGACGGGATGTGATAGATGGTTGTTGATATTAACATGTGATACGACAGGCCAAAAAGTAAAAAATAAAGCGTATGTAGGACATGGGCAATCTACATTTGATGAGTTTGAAAATGAGTGCAAGATGCCAGACTTTATCAAATGCTTTTTCTAGGTCGAATAGAACAAGGCAGGAGGGGCGGACAGAGTTATAGTGATTGGTAATGAGGGTGGTTAGACGTTGAAGCTGATCGTTAATGGAATATGACGGGCGAAATCCAGCTTGAAAAGTTGGTATGAGATGGCGGGCACGGAGATATGGGTGAAGTCTGTTGACAAGGATACGTTCAAGGATTTTGCTGAAAGTGGAAGTAAGTTGTATAGGTCGATATGAGGAGACGTCGCTGGGAGGTTTATTTGGTTTCGGAAACATGAGGGTTTTGGACATTTTCCATTCAGCAGGAAAGAAGCTAGTTCTAAGAATAAAGGTGTAAATAGAGGCAAGGAGAAGAAGTAGAGATAGAGGACTTTCTTTAATATGGCGATATGTGATGGAATCAAAGCCAGGGGCAGAGTTACGTTTATGTTGAACAACTGTTGTTATGTCAGTAACAGAGATGGGAGATGTGAGTTCATGTGGCGGCAAAAGATGATTATGATTTGGTTGGAAGATAGGATTTGCAGGGTTGACTTTGTCGACTGGATGACCAAAGATGTGGGTATGAGAGGATGGTGTGAAAATGACTGGCAGATAATCGGCAAAGGCGTTGGCTTTATCTTGATCAGAAGGTGCGTGACTGTTGTTGATGATGATAGGGTATGAGGGTTTGCTGTACTTGCCACAGAGTGCGTTAAGACGTTTCCAATAACGTGAAGGATGTGCACTTTCAGCAAGGTTATTGCAAGTTTTGATCCATTGACGGCGTTTGTATGCTTGGATGTAATTTTTCACTGAACGTTGCAGCTGACGGTGAAGACGAAGAGCTTCAGAATTTTGTGTTCTGACGTAATCTCGATAAGCTTGTCGAGAGCGTTTGACTTGAGCAAGGTAATTCGGAGGTAATTTAGGCTTATATGGTGTTGAACTAGTAGTAGGGATATACAGCTCGGATGCATGGGTAATTTCTGAAGTGATAGTTGCAACATGGGCGTAGAGCTCCTCTGATGTAGTGGGAGGATGCAGATGTTCTATGGCAGTTGTAAGATAGGTGCGGTAATGATCCCAGTCGGCTTTGTCAAAACGTGGCGATTGAATCGGCGGAGGGACTGCATGGGGTCGAGCAGTGCCCATACGATAGGAAAGCTTGAGTGGAGCATGATCACTGCCAAGGAGGTCCAGAACTGTAAGGGTGATGTTAGCAGCAAGCGTGTTGGACGTGATGGCTACATCGGGGGTGGTATTTGTTATTGGTCTAGTAGGAGCCGGAGGAATATGAAGAATGCCAGTGGTATGAGTGGTAATATGGTCGGAAAATTGTGTGCGTTCTCTAGGAGTGCGACTATGGTAGTTGATATCAGCGAGGATGATATAATGTTTATAGCTATGAGATATGTGACTGAAAAAAGCAAGAGGAATAGGGTGTCCTGGTCGAACGTATATAGTGGCAAAGGTGATCATGATAGACTTGAAGTATAATGTAGAGATGAGATGTTCGGGGAGATGAGGAATGGGGCAAATTTGTTGGCGATAAGGTATATGATTGCGAAAGCCGATGGCTACGCCGCATTTGCCCGTAATGCTGGTACTCTGTTGTCCTGACGTAGAAGTGTATAACGAGGTATGTTACAGTGAATGGTTTTCGTTAGAAACGTTTCGTTTAATAAGAATACTGATACGTGTTCCTCAAGCAGGAGTGCTTCAAACAGAGTTTTGTTCGTTGGTAGAGAGCGAATATTAAGAAAAACAAAGACTAAATCCATGATAATCATATCTAAACGGCTGTATAACTGCAAAGACATCACCTTCAAAGTATATAACAAGTAACTAATAATTGTCAGTGAGAATTTTAGTTTTGTAGTTTATTATTTGCAACAAGCAAAGCTTTAGGTAGTATCTTTGACATGTTTGCCAAGTAACAAATAACGCAACATATTTTGCTGTAATAGGTCACGAAAATAATTTTGTAAACCTATGAACTGTCTGACTGTAGTTACATCAGTACAATGCTGCCACCTGTTGAAATTGTATCCTAGCTCAGTGGACGTTATGGAGCTTTTACAATCATTCAGCTGTTATTCGTCGAAAAATCTCTATAACGCCGCCTGGAGGAAAAACGACACCTACCAAAAATGGAGGTTACTTTCTGTTGATGAGAATGAGAGTAAAAGAATGAAAGTAAAATTATACACTTGCACGGTAATATGGACGTCTCATATACACGTGCAATAGCCGTGCAAATACCCATGTGCACACAAGGGCTTAAGCAACGGTAATTTAAATGTGCTTCATCCACGCAAATGCACATGTGCACATGCACGGCTCAAGCATGGGTTATGTACATGCGCTGCATCCACGCAAAAGCACATGTGTACATATCGGCTACAGCACGGGTTATATAAATGTGTGCTTCATCCATGCAAATGCACATGTGCACATAACGGCTTAAGCACGGGTTCTGTACGTGCGCTGCATCCACGCAAATGCACATGTGTACATAAGCATTTTATTCCAATTATTCCACTCAAAACTACTTGCATTAATCGAGCAAAGGTTGCAAGAGCCCTCTTTAAACCAAAGGGCATACGAATGTATTCCCAATGTTGATCATTTGCCGTGAGTGCTGTTTTATGACGATCCTCCTTACATACTTTTACTGCGTGATATCCCTAGTGAAGATCGAGGGTAGTAAAAAATTTGGCTTTTCCTAGTAGATCTAAAATTTCGGAAATATTAGGTAATGGATAAGCGTTTTCGACTGTGAGAGAGTTAACCCTAGAAAGATCCAAACAGATTCGATATTTCTGTTCCCCGGTGGTACTAGCCTTTTTTGGCACTATTACGAGGGGAGAATTAAATGGCGATACCGAAGGATGGAATATTTCATCTTTTAGCATTTGATCTACTTGCCTTTTTATTTCGTTTCTATATACTTCAGGTAAACGGTAATTTCGGCGATTTATTACTGTATGTTCATGTTGGGGAGAAAAGGGATTTTGTGTTCAACCGCTTAAGTGCACTTGATTTTATCTCCTGGGAGAAAGAAAACATCGTTAAATTCCTCGCAGATTTATAATATGCTGGATTTTTCGTCTGGAGTTAAGTGTTCTAACCTTAAGTGGTTAGTTAGCTCCTTAATTCTATCAAAATTTACTACAGGATTTATTGAATAATTAGATGCTTGAACTGGCAACACTTTAGTTATATCATCTGAACAAGGTAGCGATTCCAAAGTTACTGGAGATAACTCTACCGTAACGGGGTATTCGTTAGCGTTTAAAATAATACCAATGCATTTTTTGTTTCCTCCTTTAGTTATTGCATAACCTAAAATAACATTTTCTTTCAAAATTTTTCAGTTTAGAATTCCTATACTTTCTATTATTGTAGGGACCTCTACTATTTGTTCGCACCTCTCAGGAATGTGTAACAGAGTCACGTTTTGACTAAAGTCTGAAATACATTTTTGCTTCGTAAAGAAATCTGACCCAATGATTCCTTGAATGTCTGAAGTTGTTTGAAGTAGTTTGAATGTCAGATAATTTACATTATCTGACACGCAGTGAAATTCATGTGTTATCTCCTTCTGGCCTAATTCCAAGGTTAAATTAATTCTTCCGTTTGTAAGTAAAGGAGTGGAATCTGTTCCTTGTATTCTTGTAGCAGAATGTTTATCAACTAAAGACTGGAGGACAGGTGTCAACTCGCTTAATCGAATAAGATATAATTGAGACCTTGTATCAGCCAAAAGAATTATTTGCCGTCCTAGTTCCTTTATGTATACACTGACCTTGTTGTTATTTAAGATTAACGGGCTATTATTGCAGAGGCCAAGAGAGAATTCTCTCGCCTCGTCATTTACACGTTTCCCGAATTGCCAACACCTCCACGATATCTTCTTTCATCTGGGGCATGTTGCGCGGGACGACTACATACATTTCCCTAATTACCGACACTACCATGATATCTTCTTTCATCAATGGCGTGCTGCACGGGACGACTACCCCTCGGGGAGTCTTCCTTAAACCCACAGGATTTATTTTTTGAATATATTTTACTTTAGGAAATTTTCTGTTCTTTTTAAAACAGGCCAAGGCAACATGACCTCGCTTTTTACAAAAATTGCAAACTACATCATTAGGAGATGGCCGGCCTCTATCTAATTTCGTTTGCACTTTCTCTCTCTGGGAGAGAATATTACTTTCTTCTTCCAATGCCACTTCTACTGCTCTTCCCAAATCACTCGGTTCCTTACTCCTAACAATTGTTTGAATTCTTTCGTGGGCTAGCCCTTAAATGAAACTAGCATTCGAAAGATGTACAATAAATGACATGGCGCCGCAAAGTTCCTCATCGGTAAAAATGCGACAAGCAACTTCCTTCAGATCGGACTGAAGGGAGTCGATTCTGGAACCCCAAGAGACTATATTATCATGTTTCCCTTGATGGGCACTAAACAGAGCGCATGCATAATAATCTAGAGTACGTTTTGTGGCATAGGTTTCCTCAAGGATACCTTTTACTTGCTCCCACGATTCGGTGGAGCTTCGAACAAGCAGCTTTGACTTTGCGTCAGATGTAATTTTAGCCCTAACAAATTCTAATAATATACTGCTGGGGGTCAACTACTTGAAAAGCGGTGTCAACATTGTCTATAAATTCTTTAAGCTTACGTTTATCTCCGGTAAATGTTTCTGAAATTAATTTTAGAGCTTCGCTAATGGAGCAATAAGTTGTAGTAGTTTCGGGCTCACTGTCACTGTCCCTAGCTTCAGCCATTTAAAAAAAATTGTTGAACTTAAATTAAGATTTAAGTGGAAACTTCTAAGCAAAATTTACACTTTGTTAAAATTAAAAAATATTAAATTTAGTTAAGGAATGTTAAATTGCACTTGAAAAATAATGAATTGATTGAGAAACAACAAAAGTTTTACAACTTACAATTATTCTTGATGCGAAGTCTCCTTGGAGATGGTCTGCTGGCTGCCGATTTCACAGTATGATGTGGTCCTCTTGGATGACACTGTGTCCTCTAATGCGGGAATCCAGATTTGTTGCTTCCTCAGGCCTGTTGAATTTTTCTGGTGTGGTTCTGCCAAATGAAAGTAAGGCTTGGTTCGTACTGGAGTGGAACCTCCGCCAAATGTGGAATCACACACAAGTTAGCTTCAGAGAAATGTTCGCTTTCGATGTATACCAGTTCAGGGAGCTCCCTCCTTCCAAGAATATAGTTTTTTTTGATTAGGGGTGGTTGTGTCAGATTATGCGGTCTGCCACTACTGCTTCCTCGTAAACTCTAAAGCACTGGAACTATCACACTGTTGAACACCAAAAATGCGTTTCTACTGTAGCGCCCCGAGCGGTTTGGGTGGCGTCTTTTCTTCTGGCGTTGGCTGACGATCGCTAGTTCGACTCTCAGGTAGAGTACCACAATGTTCCAGAGAAATGACACGTAGATAAGAACTTGATTGTAGTCGGGATTTATTGGTTGAAGAAGATGTACAGTCCAGAAAATAAAGATTTACAAGAAAGTACACAGACTGATTGAATGCAGACTCTCACTAAGAGGAATACGAGAATGATAAAACGTTTGACAGACTAAGTCCAACTAGACACAACTCCAGGTAACACACCGGACCTCTTCTAAAGAAGCGAAATTTACGAAGTTGACGAGCCGAGATTCAGGGTGAAGAGAAGGGGTGACGAAAGTGCTCCCTCCTGGAGGTTTTATACTCTCCAATTTGATTGATTGATGAATTTGAATGACCCAGTGTTCATACATCACATGATTTTTATACATGTCATTCCCATCATTTTTTGTATTAACTTTAACAAAGAAATTTAATAACATTGCACCTTTGAGTCCTTCACAATGTTTTCGCATGTATCGGTCAATAATCCTAACCATACATACATCTAATGTCGTTGCTTCTCCAGACACTAATGTCCGGTTGTTGCTCTATGATGCGACCTTTCCTTATCTTTTAATGAGATTATTACATTCTCCGATGCCTCTGTCATGACAGTTATTGACATTAGGGGACTCATTTACATGTAATATGCAGATCATTTATCAGTGAAAAAGAAAAGGAAAAAAAGAACAAAATAAAAGAAAAAGATGATACACAAAAAGGTAGGTAAAGGTGCCAAGGTACAACAGTATATTTGTAGACAGTTGAGTAAAGTATACTGTTTCTCAAACTCAGGGAGGGGAATGTGCCCTCTGCCGCGAAACGACGCCCCTGAAAGAAGGTCGTGACTTCTTTTTCGAAAATACCGGAGCACATTAAATGGTTAAATATCTTTCTCAATCCTCCAGACCACAATTACTTCGAATTTTATCTTTCTCGTAATAATAATAATAATAATAATAATAATAATAATAATAATAATAATAATAATAATAATAATAATAATAATAATCTCTTGGAATGTATGGAACATATTAATTTTTATAAGGCTTGGAGTTTGTGCAATCTGAATTCCAACAAGACAAAAATCATATAATAGCAAGCTAATCTTTTTGACCTCCGTGCGAAATTTTCTACGGACGCCTCTGGTACTCTTTAGAATTATGCTTTGGCTATTTGTATACGTTAATTCATTTGGTCATAGTAATGAAATGCAAAAGGGGATTAATTGATTGAAATACCCTGTATGTTAAAAGAGTAGAACATGTTACAATTTGTAAATCACAAGTTAATGGAATTTTCTGAAATTCTTACAGGAAGGTCAACCAACACAATGTCAAGATTAAATGTTGTTAATTTTTTTTCTCATATGCAGCCATAATAATAAATGAATACAGATTTCCTTCATTGTATGCCTTTCTGTATCTTCTATCTGCTGCAGTAAATTTTTTACCACATTTGATTTGTCTTAATGACTCATTTCCCTTGTTGCAAATGGCAAGGAATTGTAATAAAAATCCAGTAAAAGTGTTATAATGTGAGTAGAGATTTCCAAAGTGGATTTGTGGAACCCAATACACTCACAAAAATCACGAGCGATAGTTTGTGTCATTATCTGACCCACCTGGAACTAGATATACATTTAGTAAATCATATAAAATAGGGAAATGAAGAAAACTGACATATATTGTTTTAAGTGGTATAGACTGGTGGTTGACTCGGCGTAAGCTACTAATGTAAACCCAAATTCCATTTATACAGTTAACCCATATATTTGATTATACATCGACATAGAGTACAGGAATGTTTTCAAGCATTCCACTAACAAACTTAACGCTTCTGTGGAAACACAAATGTGAATATGCGTATAGCAATAGGTAATGTTTACAGTTCAACACTATCTTGCTCATATCAACCATTATCACAGAGTTTATGACTACCTTGCATATAGCGACCATCAAGGGCGCCGATTTCACTGTAAATTTGGGGGGGAGGCATTCAGATGCAGAAAGCATATATAAGGATTTTAAGACAAATTTCATTCAAATTATGTCAAATATTGTAAATTTACAAATACAATGAGGGGCCCACATGAGCTTTGGGGGTACCCGGGCCCCCTTCCGGAATCGGCACCCTTGGCGATCATCTCGTAATTTCTTAAATTAAACATTAACTATATACTTTTGTAAACAAAGTCTGTAACGTATTAACATTACTCTTTATCTTCTCTTCGGTAAGTGCTCATTTTTGTAACTTTTCGTAACTAATAGTCTTACTAATTTCCTCTACAATACTTCTACCCTGTTTTCTTTAAACCGGGAGAATATTTTATTGGACATTTTCTTGTTGCATTAGAATGCCTGAAGACAGTATTTTTTTTATCTCTTCGTGCTGTCCTTTACATTTCAAAATCGATATCCTATGGATTTCCACCATGAGTCCTGCAGAGAAAAGAATGTGAACTTCCTAATATTCTTGCTTTGGATCAATGTGTCTGCCGGCTGTTTTCTAGCAATATATTCTCACTTGGTGGCTATGGATCTATCTTAGCTGATTTACAATCTGTATTTCTAATAGGTTGTTTCCGTAAAATCTACTGATGACTCCTGGAACAAACTTGGGATAATTAGTCTTATATTGATGTGCCCAAACCTTTTGACTTTTTGACTAATTTACTAGGTTTTTCAAGTTTCTCCATTCCTCGTGAAACATCTTCCTTAAATTTATGTATATCTCTGGTTTTGTAAACAACTTTGTGATATATTCAATCGAGTTCGTGATCCATAAGAATACAATAACTCGGCCGGACTTTCGCAAATTTCGATCCTTATATAATGCTACTAATAGCTAATTGATTTCTCTATTGGGACGACTATATTATTTTGTTCAACCGCTCTTTCTACTAAGCCATTATTTTGAAGATACCATGGTAGTGAATGAATTATTCAAACATCCTGTTTATTCCAATATTTCTATTTAAAAAGAATAGCGGTAAATAGAGGTCCATAATCCATATCAATTAAATGTGGCCAACCCATCCTTTAGAAACAAATGTGTAATTTACTGATGGTTTCTGTAATACATGTAGTAGCACCGTTGACTCTCCATAATTCTATCCATTTGGAAAAGGCATCGATCAACAACAGAGGCTTTCTTTGTTGTGGATTCGGAAAAGTCTAAATGTAAACGCTGCTAATGTGTTTTAATGACTACCCATGGAATAAATTTATTTCGGGCCGATGCATTATGCTTAGCTTCACAAGGTATACAACAGAAAACCACTTTTTCGATATTTGTCTCCGTGGTAGTCCACCAGTAGTGCGCACAAGTTTAAATCTTAATTCTTTGTAACCTAAATGTTGTTTGTGCAAGATGTTTGTAGTAATACGAGTAGTTCTAACTCTGCCCCCAATATATACATCTATGCTCCAAATGCAAACCCTGACTTTTCCGCATAAACGCTTTAAAAGTGTTGTTAACAGAATAGACTTCTATATCCTTAGCTATCTGTTTAACCTCCATTGTTTAGCTATCGTTAAGGTACTATCACGTGCAGTTTCTTTTAGAATTGTTTGAAATAATGACAGACTTATAGAAATGTTCTCTATATCTTGTTAAAATATCTGACAGTCTCCAATTTCTACCGTGAAATGCAATTGAGAAAAACAATCTGCCACTTCTACATGTTTCGAATAGTTAATGTTATAATTCATCAATAATAGTGCCCAAAGCTGTAAACGAGGAAATGTTAACATTGGAATATTTGTACGTTCAGGAAAGATAAGTTTGGCTGGTAACGAATTAGTCAAAATCTCAAAGGAATGCCCAAAGTATATTTATGGAACTTTTTACAGCAACAATTATAGCCAAGGTTCTTTTCTGAATTGACTACGCGTATAATTTCGTTCTGCTTCTGTAACAGTAGTCGACGCGCAGGCGATTGTGGATATTTTACCATTAAGCTTATCATATAATTGTTCTTCTATACCATACAAACTAGTGTCTGTTACTGTCACAACTTCTCCTGTCACGTCAAAAGGATATGCCCATTTAGCCTCGTTCAATTATTTCTTGAAAGGTTCAAACTATTGTCACGCTTATCATTCCATCGCCATCGATTACAGATTTTCAATAACCTAAATAAATTTCGTAATTTAATGGATACCCCATGCCGTAAGCGTCGATGGACCACCGATGGCAACTAGCTATATCTCACCAAAAATTGATGATCCCGCAGCGACGATCCACGTGGCCCAGTAGGGGATAGACGTACATAGCGTCCTTTGTTATGCAAATTAGGGTTCGAGACGAGGCATTTCCGAGTCGAGACAATGAATAACTTGAAGATAAAAGCTTTTAGAGGGATGTTTGCTATTTATGAGTGTTTTTTATGTTATTTATTGCGTTGAAAATATGTGTTCAATGACAATTTATGGCTGTGAAAGTTAAAATTCGTAGAAAATACAATTTGACTGAAGGTTATCTTGAAAAAATAAAACTTTATTGATGTGTTTGGTATGTTCTTTCATCATTTATTATTGACAATACGTGAAACGATGTTGGAAAAATCCTTGACACCTGAATTCTCAGAAATGAAGCTTGAAGGTTTTTGAGAGTTGATGCAAGGCCAAGTAAAGCTTTATTATTGGCTATATATGAATTCTTTGAAGAATTCTTTGAAGATTTAACCATTTTGTTATAGGATATACTTGTGATTCTGTGTTGGTATTTATGAGATACCGTCCTTCAGCCGAAAGGAGCCGTGAAAAAATTAGGATTCACCGTTAGATACAACCATCAGATTTAATTAGACAGTGTGACCTTCACATAGATACCAGAGTCCCCCTCAAAAAGATTTTTGGAACACAATTGTGCAATTTAGTTACTGTTAAAAAAAGAAACTGTTAGGGATTATTGTCTACTTTTTAGAGAGCTTTGTGAAGATTGCATTCTAGGAATGTGAATGTCCTTCAAGAAATTTTTTACTCCCTTACAGAAAAAAAGAGAAAATAAAACCCAAAGTTGACATTGAACTTGAAAAAGCTTTATGTATTGTTCCCCTTTTACGTAACAGTTAGGTTGTTACATGAATTTGTTTTCGCGATTTTTGTAAAGATTGTATTGAAACGAAACATTCTTTCTTTTATTGCTTATGACCGCTGGAAAAAGAAAGACGCGCCGGATTCTATGTTGGAACGGAAGGGACGGAGGGTGAACTGAGTTGCCCAAACTTGTTTTGGCGTGAAGACCTGTTTACAAAAATTGTTATTGTGAATGAATAAATATTAACTCCTATGATTAAAAAAAAAATGTATATGCATTATGTAATGGGCATGATGTATGATGATATCATTTCTTGATTTGTAAATATTGTGACGTATGGTTATATCACCTAGGTTAACTTATATCAGTTTACTCTGTGCTAATAATCCCCTTATGATAAATAAAATGTTGGAATGAAGAAAGTGAGAGGAAAAATCTCGAGCAAGGTGTTTGCTCACTACAAATTTACTTGATTGGAAATCGAACCAAGATATCTCAAGCAGTGGAGATGTGGTTTGTAGCAGCAATACACTAAATACTTAGAAAATGTTTAAATAATTTGTGTGACCTAGGATTTCCCAACTAACAGAGAACAAGACTTTTTACTGTGGTACTAGCCCTTAGAAAGTGAGAGGAATCTTTACTTAGATATTATTGATTGACACTTGTTTATGTTGAGTTTAGTAAAATGGTTTTGACGAGGAAATAAACCAAGAACCTCATATACTAGAGACTTCTTTACCACTGAGACTATATGAATTTATTAAATTTATTGTCAGAGAATTATTCTGTTAGACTAATTTATATGAATCCATTTTTGTCGTAATATTTCCTTTATGAAAAAATAGCGGAATGAGGAAGTGGGAGGAAACGGGGAACTTTAAGAAGACTTATGAACTTGATGCTGATTAGTACAATTTATATAATACATTTTTTTTTGTTATAAGAATACTAAAAAATGATTTGGCCATGCTTGACATGAGAAAATCCACCAGCAGAGGTAGATGCTCTACCATTGAACTAGTTTGTACCATTATTAATTATATTAATTGGGTTCCGCATGAGCCGATTGATACAGAATTTTTATAACTAGATTTGATTTGTGTTGATTTTTAGATTAGTGTGTCTTTTAACAACGAGGCTATATGAGACATGGACTTATTGATTAACGTAGAATCCAGACTATATACCTCCACCGGGAATTGAACCCGGTTTTTATGCCAAAGGCTTCCGTCAGGAATTGAGTTGATTTTGAGTTTAACGTGCCGTTTAGCAGTGCAGCTATATGAGACGTGAACCTACAGTTTTATCGTAGAATCCAAACTATATACCTCCGCCGGGAATTGAACCCGGTTTTTACGCCAAAGGCACCTGTTGGGAATTGTGTTGAGTTGTGTTGATTTTTAGATTAGCGTGTTTTTAGCAGTGTGGATATATGAGACGTGAACTTACAGTTTTATCGTAGAATCCAGACTATATACCTCCACCGGGAATTGAGTTGATTTTGAGTTTAACTTTCCGTTTAGCAGCGAGGTTATATGAGACATGGACTATATACCTCCGCCGGAAATCAAGTTATTTTAATTTTAGATTAGTATGTATTTTAACACCGAGGCTATATGAGACGTGGACCTACTGATTAACGTGGAATCCGAACCACATGAGCTCCCGCCGGGAATCGAACCCGGGTCTTTCACGCCAAAGGCTTCAGCCGGGAATTGAATTGAAATGATACATACACTATTAAAGGCAAGCATGATGTAAGGAAAAATAAGTGTTGAATGCATGGACATGTATGTCATGTGTATAGTAAATGCAATACAATGTTTGTTATGAAATTGATTAAAAATACATACTTGGTGAGGTTCTTAGAACATAATTAATTGCCATACTTTAATGAACTTTAGTTACACATATACTAATTATATAATGAGAGAAAAAATACTCACAGAATCTATAAAATCCGGTGGGAGACTATTGGGCGTCTTATTGCAGTTTGAAGGACAGGATTTCTTACCCTTGGAGTAAGAGGGAAGGTAGAAATGCTTCTTTTTCTTTTAATGTTGTTTGCAAACCATACCGTTATTGCTATGAGGGTTATCGACCATATAGAATTCCAGAGAAAAAAAAAGTGGTTTACAATCTTTTTAGAGGACCCTTTTTTATTATTGTTGTATGGAATTGTGAAAATTGGTGTGGGTTTCTTCTGATCAATATAAAAACTGAATTTTGAAGATTTTTTGTCATTTCAAGTTAGTTGGATAGAGTGTGACGCTGTTCTTCTTTCAACATTGTTTTTCATCGGCGCTACTTCATCTGTTTTTATATTTGAAAAGGTAAGTGGACTTCTGTCTTCTTAAATATATTCAGATAAAAATTCATTTTCATTAATTGATTACAAGATATGAAACATTTTTTAATATTATTATTATTGGAAAATTATCTTAGAGTAATTCTTGTTGATTGTATGAATTCATTTGGAAATCATTATCTTCTTTTTGTTTATATCACATTTATTTTACCAAATACATGCAAGCTGACTTATAGTATCCTGAAAACATGGCATTTTGAGAAATAATTGGATTTTGTTTTTAATTTCTTAGACTTAGCTCATTGGAATGAAAAATTTCTTCATTTTCGGAAAGGATTAATTTTATAATAAATATTCATTTGATTTTTCTTAGCACTGATTATTTTTTGTAATAGAAACAATTCAAATATAGTAATTCAATTTTTTTTTCTTTTTAGATTATACCACTTCCAGGAGTTTGAACCACGCTTCAGAAAGAATTACCAGGTAAGAAAATAATATATTTCTTATTATCATTATATAATATGTAATGTTGAAGTCACACGACTATTTATTTTTCATGGAAGACCACAGAATGAAATCATTTATTAGTTGGATATTAACCGTGTCTAGAATACATATTGCTTTTAAAGTTTAATTGAAAACAAACATTCATCATCATCATTATAGGTATTTTGCCTTTATTGATAGGGCACACCTGAGAAGCTTCTATGCTCCACCGCTAACCTTTTTTGTTTTTTGCGTGCGATCTTTTAGTTTTAATATTAACCCTTTCCCTCTTTTTCGGTTATTATACCTTCTAGGACATCACTCATGATAGATTCTTTTCTTAGGCAATGTCATAACGAATTTTTCTTCCTAATAATGTCTAAAAAATGTTCTTTTCTTACCCAACACTTCTAACAACCTGTTATTTCTTTTTTTTGCTTTACCCAAATAATTCTTACCATTTTTCTCAACACCTACATTTTAAAGGCTTTTAGTTGATCTTTTTTCCCACTTAGGAACGCGTAACAAGCATGAGGAAAACGTAAATTACAAATAGTAGACATTAAATTCATGTTTATAGCTACAAACCGAAATCAGTGCCGTGCTTTTACGTATTAGTTGAATTGATATTTTATATTTGGACTGATCGGAAGAGAAATGGTGTATTATTAAACCATGTTTTATATACGAACACATTTATAAAAAATTATTGAGTTATCGAATTAATAGCCTTTTCACAACTAGACTATATGAGACGGGAATCTCAAGTGAAATGTATCTTTTTTCGTGAACCACGTTAGGATTTTTTTATGTTAACAACAAGTACAATAACTAAGTACGATTTTTGTGCAATAACTAGGCTATATGAGACGGGTCCTAGTGATTAACATCGAATCTGAACTACATGGCTTTGCCGAGAATTGAACACACTCTCCCTCGGTAAAGGGGCGCACGATAACTAAGAAGATACGAGGAAATTTTATGAAATGTAATGTTTTACAGAAGATTAAGATCGAGTTTCAGTTATTGGTCGGAATTACATTTATTTATTTTAACACGTTTGTACAATATTTTCCTTCAGTGAACGTACTATTTGTGGAAAGATTCAAAGTGATATTTGTTTGTGTGTATGATGGACCAAGATTCGAGCATTTATTTGTTCTGAATGAAAGAAATCTTTATATTATTTTGTGAAAATGGTAGATGTTAGATACTGTATGTGATTACTAGGTTGTTTGAACAAAATATATCATAATATTTAGTGGTTTTATCAGAAAGAGTAATGAATTATTCATGGTAGATTAATCGATTTTTCTTTTTATATACGGTCTTCCTGTTGGTGTTTTTCCATATATTGACAGAATAATTTAATTAGATTGTTGAATAGAGTTGAACAGTATTCACCAGTTATGGTATATACTGATGATGTAAATTTAATAAGGGATGATAGGAGAACATTAGAAATAAATGTAGAGATCTTATGAAACGCTTGCAGGGACATGGCTTTAGAAATAAATGCAGAGAAAAGTAAATACACAAAAGTGCGTTGGGACCGTAATACTGCATTTTATGGACGCGATAAAATATTAAATAATACTTTTGATAAAGTGGATAGTTTCAAATATTTAAGATCAGTATTAACAGAGGAAAAAATCATATTCACGGAGAAATTAAATGTCGACTAAAACCAGGGAATTCGTGCATTATTCAGTTCATATTGTCGAAGAATATGAAGCTTAAAATATATAAAACGTTAATCATGCTTGTTGTTCTGTATGGTTGCAAAACATGCACACTTACTCTGAGGAAAGAACATAAACTAAAAGTATTTGAGAACAAGACCCTGAGACGAATATTCGGACCCAAGAGAAACGGGAATGGGAATGGTGGAAACTTCATAACGTAATTTATTAGATTGTTTATTAAACATGATTAGGGTCGTCAAGTCTAGGAGGGCGTATGTTATGTAATATAGTCGTAATAAAAGAGGAAAACGGCCATCAGGAAGACCTAGGCGCAAATGGGAGGATGGATCTCGCAGAGATAGGAATACAATGTAGAAACTGGATGCAATTATCTAAAGATAAAAGTCAGTGGAGAGATTTTGTGAACGTGGCCTTCGGGTTTCATAGGCCATAGAGTTAGTTAGTTAGTTACTTGAATAAAACGATACTTATTAACGATAATAAGAAAACTTTTAAGAATATTATTTCACACTTTTTCTAAAATAGAACTGATTGCTAAACAGATTTGGATTGCTTCTTGTTTTATAATATGATATCGTATTCTTAATTTAATCGACTGATTTACATATTTTTTCATAAGTAATTATTTCCCAAACATTTTAGTAATGTTATTGGGAGAAAATGAAATTTTTAGTTTCGCACCATTATATTAGATTAAATTATAATGAAAGTAGAAAGGGTTTTCCACGAGAAAATGTAGAAGCATGATGTTTGCGGAAGATCTAAACTGAAAACATAAATCAAGTAATCCTTGCATCAGAAACGAATGCTTTACCATTGATTTTTCGCGTCACCATGATTCATATTATTATTATTGAGTTAGTATTCTAGTTTGAAATATAAACAGTGATTAAATCCGTTTACAGAACACAAGATTTTCCGAATTTTTACCATCTAAGATTATGTTATACCGTTACGTCTCATGACATGTACACAATTCAATGAAAGGGTATCTTCACATATGTTGCCTTGTCTTGTCTGAAAAAAGAAAAGCTTTCATGCTTTTTCGATTGAATGATTTGACAGTATATATCATAGAAAAGTGTATATATCATTACATGTAGGTATAGAAAAGAATTCCGAAATTAAAATATAGAGTGGGACATCTAAATTTATTGTCCCCTTGAGGGATGACATCTCTCGGAGAGAGAATAATCCGTGAAAGAAAATGTTTGTATAATCCCTACATGTTAGGCTACCCAATATGTTTTACTGTACTGTTGTATAATCCCTATATGTTAGGGTACCCAATATGATTTAGTGTAGTGTTGTACAATCCCTACATGTTAGGCAACCCAATATGATTCACTGTACTGTTGGGTTATCTAATCTGAACGATAACTGAGCTTTACGTCTGATGGTTATACCGCTACGCTAAAGGAAACTGTGATTTGTTGAACCATCACTTTACAAAAAAGAAACCACATAAAAGTATATAGAACCCCAACAAAAGCCAAGCACATGGTGTTTGTCCACCACAATTTGTAAAAAAAAATAAAAAAAAATAAAAATAAATCCAAACAAAGTTTGTAATGAAAATGTTGAAATAATTCGCGGGCGTTAAGATTAAACCGGGACCCCAAGCACCAGAGGTGAACGCTGTATCACTGAATCACCAAGACCCCCCAGAAATTATTTGAATTTACTAAATTTTAGTTATGATTCTAAAATATAATAAAACACTTAAAATAACCTGTGGGATAAGGAAAAAATGTGCTTGTTTTTCATAACGAAATAATTTGATTGTACTGTCCAACTGTCTTGATTATTTTGTTAAGGTATAAATATATGTGAATTAACGTATATTTTATTCCAAAGACCAATAAGAATGATACGTTAGATAATTAAAGGCACTGGTCCGTACGATACCTTCATATTACAAGACCAATATATGAAATTAAAATTACATAGACTTTTAATTTGTAGAACGGAAGTTTAGTCTTGAAAATTTTTGTTGATTTAAAAGATCAAAAATTAATAGTATTAGAGAGTATGGCATTGCTAAAAATGTTGAGTTCTGATTTTCAGAAGATATAAATTTACCTCTTGTGATAATTGGTTAGCCATAAGGATACTTAAGTTAAAATAAGTAGATTTGTAATTTTAATTATTGATAATTTTGTTTCTGTTATTTTGCAGGATGGCAGAGGCTAAATCTACCTTTCAAGTTCTTCAATCAATTGAAGAGATTGATTGTATCTTAATAGACAATGAGGAAGAAGAAAAGAGAAGAACATCAGAAATGGAAGAAAGCAGAAAAAGGAAGAAAAGGGAGGAGGACGGAGAAGAAGAAGAAAGGAGAAAAAGAATGAAGGAGGAGAACAAGAACTCGCAGAAGCAAATCAATTATGTCAAACTAACCAAAAGTGATACGCAAGAACTTTTCCGTATTTTTTCTAAATACGTAAATAAAGAAAATAATACTATTCAATATGGTGCTGTTCTTAAATTTATAGCATTAGAACGACGGATGCGAAAATTATAAAAAACTGTAGACAATGAAAAGAAAAAGTGAAAAAAAAAAGTGTACATAGAAATCAAGATTTGTAAATAGTAAAAAATAAAGTGATTTCTAGTTTAAAATTAATTATATTGAAAATTTGTTGGTTTTATTTCAAGAAAATGTGACTCGTTCTTTTCCCCTTTTAATATGTGTGAGTTATTTTAAAATATTGTTTTCAGCAAAAAAAAAAGACTTTTTGAGACATGAACCTGCAACTTATTATCTGATTTCAATCAGCTCAATTTGAATTGTTTTTATTTCTTTTAAGAATTTTAATCCTATTTGAGACATGAATCTACAGAATAAGTTGATATCCGAACCACATAAACAATCAAACTCAAAATTATCGTTGTCAAATGTGGATATGAAGAAGATTTATTATTATTATTATTATTATTATTATTATTATTATTATTATTATTATTATTATTATTATTATTATTATTATTATTATTTTATTTAACAGTTATGGTCTTTAGGCTAAACTAGACTATTGATTAAGGAACTGAATGACAGAAAAAAATAATTTTGTGCTTTCTTGCCAAATATCAAAGCCAGAACCACGTGTACCAAAGACACATACACTAGCTACTTGACCAATTATTATTATTATTATTATTATATTGATTTGTATCCGTATGGGACTTGTACGGTTATTGAAGCTGCTAAGATGACTAAAAATTTAATGAAAAAAAAAACAAATCCTGAAATTGGTGGTGAGTAAATTAACTGAAAAATATTCTTTGTTTACATTTGCTAACATGGAAAGATTCAGAAATGTTTCCCCATTTATAATTTTAAGGTGAAGGCCACTTCACACACTCATAATCACTTGAGAAAACAAGTTTTAGTTGAATACGGCATCCTTTCATTCCCTCCTCTGCCTTTTCCCCCTCTTCAGCGGGTTTTTTCACTGTTTGGGTATTTTTCTAAGAAAAGAGGTTCTGGTTTTGGGAGGTGGGATTCTTTCGAAGAAAGCGAAAGTGGTGGGAATAGCCTTTTAAGTATAAAATACTCTTAGGAAGGAAGGAAGGAATTCTGAATGTCTATAAGATTTGAAGGTTATCTTTTGCTATGAATTGTCTGCGCTTTCCAATGTATTTTTGTTTTTATAATATCATAGCAAAAAAAAAAAGTCTAGCAGGGTCGTTCAGATTTATATTGCTATTAGAAATGAAGAATAAAAATATTTAGTTGAACTTGAAATATACAAATCACACGGTGTCCTGTAAGACTTATGGCATTATTGAAAAATCTTATGTGATTCTTTCGTTTTGAGATTGATTTGCGAAAATTGGAATCGAATAGGATTAAGATTATAATTTAGATTTTGGTCTTTTATCATCTAAGACCATTTAGCCCTTCATGTTTTGAGGGATAATGTTGTTCAACGAGCACACAATCCGTGAAGGGAAGGAAGGAATAAAGGATCCGGGGAGGAAAAAAGTGTTTGGGACTTATAAGTTAGGTATCACCAAAACATTTAACTGGTGTGGATGAGGAAAATCCAAGAAAAATTCATTCAAGGTGGATGGCCTTAAAAGTATTGTACACTTTTTTTTTTTGACCGAGTGCCTCCCACTCGGACTGCTTGCATCAAACTGGAATCGAATCATTGTGTCCAACTACATGAATATTTCATGTCAGTCTATTATTTTTTTCTTTCTATATTAATTAAGTAAAAATATGGTGGTTATTCCATATGTTTGAACAATAAATATTCTTTGGATCGGTATAGAATTTTAGTTAAAGTATCATGGAGAAGTCCATTGAAATGAATTAGTGCTATAGCTTGTGATTCATTAAATTTTATAGAGAATCATGTGCTGGTTTTTGAAAAATACTATCTTCAATCAATCGATCCAAAGCAAATGATTGATCAATGATTAAATTACTTACATTATGACATTCTTTGTAAAAATATCCATCTTTTAACGTCATTTTAAAAATGTGGTTGTAAAGAAGAATGATAATTTCTGAAACAACGGAAAATCTTTTAATGGTGCTTGTAGAACGAAAAAAGTTGAGAAAATTTGACACCTTGAGAGAGTGTATATTACAGAATGTATATTACAGATAAAACACAATTTGAATAAAAAGTATTAGTTAGGATTGAAACTGATGAGTTTGAGTATTGAAACTGATGGGTTTGAAGGATAATATTCTTTAGGGAGTACATTATCGGTGAAAAGGAATAAGGAGGAGTACAAGCTATAAGTAAGGTACCATCCCGGCATTTGCTTCAAATGAATAAATAAAGAAAAAACCTGGAAAACTTTATTCAAACTTTTACAAATTTTGAAAGAGCAAAACCGTAAGCGGGGTGCAACATAAGGCAAAACGATAACGAATATACTACGTGAATTACTGTAGTATTAATTCAAGAAATATACCAAGTAGCTTAGCAATTCTTCAGGAATAAAATACCAAAAACCTTATTATTTTTAGATTCCGTTTACCAGACATTGTTAGGGTCATAATAAAAAGAGGAAAACAACCGTTAGGAAGACCTAGGGAAGATGTATCTTGCAGAAATAGGCATACAAAGTAGAACCATTTGAGTATGAATAGAAATCATTCAGGAACTTTTGTGATTGATGCAATGAATTTTGGGGGGTGAATGGGTTGTATTATTCGGGCTAAAAGATAATGAGTAAGAACATATAGAAGTAAAATACACTTCCACTGAGTGAGTGTTATAAAAATTAAATGAGTAAGGTACATTGTAGTATAAGAAATCATTCTATCACTGACTTAATTTAATGGAAAGACCTCAAGTATCATAATGAAACACTGTAGCACTAAGCCGTCATGGGTATTAAAATGAACACGTTGAAGATTAATGATGCAGTCTCAAGTTATATAAGGAATCATGTAATATAAGGAATCAGTTTATTACTAAATCAGTACATTCAAACTCAATCAGGGACCTCAATTAGCACAAGGAGGTACTGTATCACTGAGTCATCATGTATCATAAGAAAGCATTCTACCACTAATTTTTCATGAAGGAGATTAAATGAGGCATTCTCCATAAGAAAACAGTGTATCATTGAAGTCTACATGGTGAAAAGAACACATGTACCATAAGGAAACAGTATAGTCCTAAATCAATCTGATAAAAGACCAAAAGAAGTAGATGCAATCTAAAAACATGAAACTTGACTTATTATTCACTTCAAAATCTCTTCGTGAAGAATGTTAAGCTTAAAATCATGTATATTGTTCTGAATATAGGGAAATGAGGTACTCATGTCCTATACCCGAAAATAGATTTTGAAGAAAGACTTAGCCAGTAGATGTGAAAGCAATTAAAATAGATATCGCTGCTAAAATATGAATTAGTATAGAATAATTGATATGTTCCAGATTTCATACCACATAGTTAAAATCTATGTGATATATTGTGTTATAGAATGTATTTATTTACGTTATATTTATCAATTGTAGTGAGAAATAAAGTCTTTGGTATTACAGCAAAGCCGTAATCAGTTCAAAATCTAAGGAACATGTATAGTTTACCGTAAAATTTCTTAGGGGATCTTCCTTGGATATAAACTTATGTTATACAAAAGAGAAGGCAAACGTCATGGCTATTCAAAATTACGATTACGCTTAGCAAGTTTACGATATTCCATTTTACAGTAAGACTAAAAAGTACTTTCTTAGTTTTTAATCAGAGATACTCAAGCTTGCAGATACTCAGTAAAAAATACATAGATAGAGTAAAAACAAGGTACAGATACTCAATCTTGTAGATAGTCAGTAAAATTCATAGAGAGAGTAAAAAACAAGCTACAGATACTCAATCTTGTAGATAGTCAGTAAAATTCATAGATAGAGTAAAACCAAGGTACAGATACTCAATCTTGTAGATAGTCAGTAAAATTCATAGAGAGAGTAAAAAACAAGCTACAGATACTCAAACTTGTAGATAGTCAGTAAAATTCATAGATAGATTAAAAACAAGCTACAGATACTCGAAAAACATGGAGATACATCATCAAATACATAGATAAGAGTAAAACAAGCTACAGATACTCAAAACAAGCAGATACGTCCTAAAATACATAGATAGATTAAAAACAAGCTACAGATACTCGAAAAACATGGAGATACGGTATAAAATACGTAGAGAGAGTAAAAAACAAGCTACAGATACTCAAAAACATGCAGATACTCCATAAAATACATAGATAGAACAAAAACAAGCTACAGATACTAAAAAAAAAAACATGTAGATACTCCATAAAATACATAGATAAAGTAAAACAAGCTACAGATACTCCATAAAATACATAGATAGAACAAAAACAAGCTACAAATACTCAAAACAAGCAGATATGTCATCAAATACATAGATAGAGAAAAACACATACAGACGATACGTGCAAAAGAGAGAAAGAGAGAGATAAAGAGAGGGACGTGTAGATACTTAAAAACAATCAGAAAGGAGTTCAACAAACAAACTACAGATATTCAAGCTTGCAGATACCTCATAAAATACAGAGAAAGAAAGAGAAAGAGAGAGAGAGAGAGAGAGAGAGAGAGAGAAAGGGCGCTACATTAGCAGAGGAATTTGTTTCGGGAACCGTGTAAGAATCATTTGTACTGTACGTGCAGTGCAAAAATGATCACAAATTTATTTCAGGAGACAATGTAAACTTAATATGAGAATATGTTATATTAAATATCTTCTCTACACACAAAATAAAATTTCACGACATGTCCAGACTTACGCCATGCGTAACTTCTTCTATTTTTTCTATTCCATAGTTAATCAATTAATTAATATGAATAAGATAAAACATACTAATAGTATATTACATCAATAGGAATCTGAACCTTTATTATAAAGCTTTGAGAGCAAAAATGGTCTATAGATAGTCTAAAAAAAATAGTCTTCCGTTCCAAGCGCTGCTATTGGTTGAAGAAATTCCACTCGCTTTCTTTCGCTTAGCAAGAGCTAAACCCTTATTGGCTCAACGCGTGGGTGTGTGAGGGTGTGAGCGTTAGTCTGCATTTTTGCCACGGCTCAAGACATTTTGGCAGCACAATAGTAATTATTGAAACAAAGTGATAAACATATATAGTACGAGCAAAGTTGACATTTTCTTTTCAGTATAAACAAGTAAAAGTGAATGTATATAACATAATACTTAAAGAATATAGGGTCATATTTTATAAAAATATAACTAGTAAAAAATAAACATATTTCAATAAACGTGTTAATTCCTATATTTACAATGAAGTCACTAATATGAATTAAAAATATTAATTTCAAAATTAAAAATGAGTCGAGTGAGTAGTATTATGTTCAATGTGGTCATACTTAAAAATGAGTCGAGTGAGTAGTATTATGTTCAAATGTGGTCATACTTAAAAATAGATCGAGTGAGTAGAGTTGGTACAAAATGTTGTCATATCAATGGAATTATAAGACAATAAGGGAAATCATACAGTAATATTTTGCACATTACATATTCTAATGTTTGTAAGTAAGATTGGAAACATCAGTGTAAACCATATACGGATTACAGGAGTTAAATATATAGATGTGCGTATAACAAGTAAGTATTACAATTTATTACTTAACAACCACCTAATAATATAAATCCATTTTTCCACACATGCGTTTATATTTCTGGCACGGATATAAACGTAAAACTGTACTGACAGGTCCCGCGCGCGCCCGGCGTGGGTATATTCGTGAAACCGCACTCACCGGTGCCGCATGCAGCCGGCGCGAATATAAACGTAAAACTGTACTAACCGGTACCGCGTGCGTCCGGCGCGAATATAAACGTAAAACCGTACTCGCCCGGCCCCGCGTGCGGCATCCGCGTATAACAACGCGCGCAAATTTCTTATGGCTGTGCAATGCCATGTCACACTAGTGCTATGCATCCGATTGGCAAACAAATAATAATTAGTATTGCTAACTTTTCTACATAAATGATACATTATCATTATCAATTACATATTGTATATTAAAGACTATCTTCTCTTAATATCATGCTCTGTGTATGGAATCATAGATATTAATTAATGCGTAGTAATGTAGTAAATGTCAAATGTGAAGGAATGCTAAGTGATACAATATTGTATATAAATACATACTGAATAGTAAAAGCAATGGGTGTCAACAAAAATGCCTAATATGTTATACTCAACATACAAATTGTATAAGAAAAAATAGCATTCACAATATACACTTCTTATAATGTTAAAAATAAAAACATCGGGTTCCCTACATAATACATGCATTGACATGCAGTGAGTGGTATGCCTAATGTCTACCATATAGTTTACTTTGATTTTATTTATGTTTAGCAAATAGAATTGGTAGGTATATATGAAGTCAACCATTTCATATTCATACATTTTTTTTAAACCGATTTTTTATTCACCGTACCTAATAAAGCATATCACGTAAAGCAAACATACAAGATATCATTTAGTATTGGTATGAACGATATATATTAGTATCTAATAAAGTATAGGAGTTCTGTGAGTATAATAAAGTATTAGTACATCATTGTACATATACACCCTAGCAGTTTGTATCGGTTCATTTCTTGCGCTATACATATATTTGTACCTTTTATATTTTATATTTAAGTATAGTAAATATGCATATTGCTATGCGTATATGTTGGATAGTAAACATCACGTCAAACATATTTTTATTTCCTTTCCGTTATATATCATAAACTATACAATACATAAATAAATAAGATGAAAATATGTGTGTTGTTTATACTATACAAATTAAATATCTACCTTATGATGCATATCAAATCATAAAATATGACTTTTTTTCTCATTAATGTAAATGTTTTAGGGGCAAGTCGCAATAAATGAAAACGGTAAGTATCGTTGTCAGTTACCGATAAACAAAACTGAAAATTTCCCCGCTAAAATTATAATACCTGTAATAATCCTTTTGAATATTTCTTAATGTAACATTTCTTTCAAAGCGAACTTTCTTATATTAAGCAATACTTTTTTCTTTAAGTAATATTTTTCAGTCAGTAGGTATATCGTTGCTTATATTTTTGTTCTCTTTGTGTTTGCCATGTAATTTTAATTGTTACGCTCCTTGTAGGAACAATACTGTTGGGAAAATATTAATTATTTTTCTTTCGTATCTTTTAATAAATCGCTTTCTACGAAAACTCCTTATTTATTTAAACTCTCGTAATAAATAACTCGAACACTTCGTGTGAGCGTACTAAAAGTTCAAACATATATAAAAATGAGTAAACGTTTCAAAAATAGTTGTTAAAATGTTTTCTTTCTTCTATTGTCTCTGTTTGCTACTAATTCTTTTTATGCTCTTTATATTTTAACTAACTAACTAGATAACTAACCTGATTTTATTTTCTTTCTTTTCTTTTGTTGTCTCTGTTACTAATTCTTTTCCATTCTCTTTATATTTTAATTAATTAACTAAATAACTAAGTTGATTTTATTTTATTTCTTTTTTTTTCTGTTCTTAGTGTATGCTACGTAATTTTAATTGGTATGCTTTTTGTAGGAACAACACTGTTGGGAAAATATTATTTTTTCTTTCGTATCTTTTAATGAATTGTTTTCTACGAAATCTCATTATTTATTTAACCTCTCGTAATAAATTACTCGAACACTTTGTGTGAGCATACTAAAGATGATCAAAATACTTATTATTTATTGATTCGTATTATTTATTTTAAATTGGACCATTTGCTTTTGCAAATTCAGAACACTATGTGTGAAAGTTTTAAAAATAGTTGTTAAAATGATTCGAACACTTCGTGTGAGCATACTAAAATGTTCAAAAATACTAATATTTTATTGATTCGTATGCCAAAGCATACTCGGTAGAACAGCTACGCTGTCAACTTCTTAATAAATTGTTTCTGTTATATATGTTGTTGTTAGTTATCGTTTAAGTTACAAATTATAATAATTATTAATTCAACATGTGATAAACACAAGATTCTAACGATTATGGATACGAAATTTTTCTTAATGCAATTGCGTACGAAATTACAAACTAAATGCTTCTGGGTACGAGATTTCAAACTGAATGCACCTGGGTGCGAGATTACAAATTGAATGTGTCTGGGTACGAGATTACAAACCAAATGTGGCTGGGGACGAGAGTACAAATTAAATGTATCTGAATACAAAATTACATAGTAAACGTATCTGGATATAAAATTATATAATAAGCGTATCTGAATATAAAAATTATAAACTAAATGATTTTAAAGAAATCAACAACGCTAAAATATTTTTATTCATATAATATTTATTTTTTCCATATAAGATAAAGTGATTACATATATATCAAATAAAAAAAATGTAATAAAGATATGTATGTATGATCAAATAAAAATGTATTAAAGCATCATATATATTATGAATAGTAAATAAAATAAGTTATTTTAATTTTGAATTCAAGTAAATGTCATTGATAATAAAAATTGTAATATATATATTTTCAATATATAACTTTCACTTCAGTTAGTTATTTCACTATCACAAACAAAGAAATGAATTAAAAATTATAAGTGAAATCTTTTTCCAAGAGAAATTCTAAAATTAAATTGATGTAGTTTTTCTTTAATAAAATATTAAATAAAGCATAATCAAATGTCCAATCGTCAATTTCACTCTCATGATACGATGAAAAGAGTTCGTACAGTTCATCAAACGTATCTGGTCGCACCATAACACACCATGCATTATAACACAACATTTCACGGTCTAAAACAATGCATTCATGTTCATCTATAATGCGGCTGTTTTGATTGCACCCGTAGCACAGAAGTTTATATTTCGGTTTCCATCTTGATATACATTCCAGCACACACAGTTCATTCACAGAAAGAAAAGTACATTCATACGTACATAATTTGTTTTGCAAACACATCTCTGTCTTTCTTTAAAAACAGTTCAACTAAATCACAAATATATGAATCTGAAAACGTAACTGATTCATATGCTAAATTAAATCTATTTAAAACAGTTTTGTTTTGTCTATAATTCTTATCCGAAGAACTAAAGTGTTTCTGTATGTAAAGTTCAAACACTATGTCACGATTTTTCTTCTGAATTAAAAATTCCCACACAGTTTCTTTCAAAGTATTATTAAATATTAACAAACATTTATGTAGTTTTTCGTCTGGTATTCTTATTGAACAAGGAAAGCACAGTAATGGTTCACTCAGCTGATAATTCTGAAAAAGTTCTTTCACACACAAATCACTTATTTTAAAACGATTGCACTTACAATTTACATTGTCTAATTCTCCAATTTCAATATGTGTATTAGGAAACACTTTTTCAAAATGGATTTCATCATCATATCGATAAAATCTTCTAAACGATTCTTCTATTTCCTGCGTAGGATATAGTATTTTCACTTTATCTTGTTCTTCTTCAGGAATATCAGGATCCCATGGTTGTTGATAAATAATTTTCTGATGCTTTTCACACTCAATCTGTCTCTCTCTTGGAGAGATATACTCAAAAACAGATACTTGCTTACTACACATCTTCACAAATACTGTTAACTTAAGTAATGTTCCTATGTACACAATCACAACTCTGCACATGCGCACAAACTTTTAACGAATGCGCATGCGTACAAACTTTTAACGACTGCGCATGCGTCCTACGACGTTCCAATTATTTAGATGTATTCTTGTACACTCCGTGTAAAACATCTTTATGTAAAAGTCTTGGAAAATCGGAATCAGACATTATCACATGAAATAAAATGCTTTCATAAAGATTATTAAAAATGCATTGTGTAAGAATATGGTCTTTCTTACTATGGATATTGTGTAAATCCATATATATTTTCATAATTTCTTTGCACGTATCTTCTTTTAATAAAATACTACAAGCTTCCAAGTCCAACACTTCTTTGCTTTTCAACATACACATATGTCTAATATCATTTTTGAATAAGTAATTATAATAACATGCTCCACAAAGTAACACTTTGTTCGGTACCCATTTAATTATTGCTAATTTAATACAATTAATATCAATTCTTGATTTATCACACGCGCAATTCATTCTTGCACAAAACACGGTTCCTAACACCACAAAAAAAAAGTACGTGTTCTAACAAGAAAATATTCTCGACAACTAAAACAAAGTATCAAAATCGTTTGTTCTTTCTTTACAACTAGTGCACTCTAGCGGAAAAATCTTAAGTTGTAAAACAGTGTTACTAACTCTATATAAACACTACACAAAATAATTTTTAACTACATATAAATCTTAATGTAATTTTTCCATGTTTCCTTTCCTATATAACTTTAGTTAGATCGTTTGCTGTGCAATTTTAATTGGTATGCTTCTTGTAGAAGTCCATAAGAATACTCAAAGAGTATAATCCATTAAATGATTTCTACGTAAACTCCGTTTATATATTCTTTCGTGTTATTTATTTTAAATTGGATCATTTGCTTTTGCAAATTCAGAACACTATGTGTGAACGTTTCAAAAAAAGTTGTTAAATGTTTCGAAATATTAAATATTTATTGATTCGTATTATGAACTTTAGTTGATTCGTATGCCAAAGCATACTCGGTAGAACAGCTATTCTGTAAACCTGTAAATAAAGTATTTGCTTTTGCAACTTGTATTTTGATGTATCGATTTCAGTGAAATCTCCTTATTTATTTAACCTCTCGTAATAAATTACTCGAACACTTCGTGTGAGCATACTAAAATGTTCGAAAATATAAAAAAAATGTGTGAAAGTTATAAAAATAGTTGTTAAAATGTTTCGAACACTTCATGTAAGCGTACTAAAAGTTCAAACATATATAAAAAAAATGAGTAAACGTTTTAAAAATAGTTAATAAAATGATTCAAACACTTTGTGTGAGCGTATTAAAATGTTTTGAAATATTAATTATTTATTCTTTCGTGTTATATATTATAACACTCGCAAAGTTTTTAATTATACATTTCTTCAAATATGTTCTTGTCTGCAATAATAATTAGTTCGTAATAATTTTATTCTTTAAATGTTTTCTTAAGATGAAGTAAACTAAAATGAAAAATTAATATAATACAAATATATGAAATAAAACTGTGTATCAAATAATATAAGAAAATAAATATAAAGATAATTATTAAACATGTATTAGTTTCCAACATTTCTTCTTAAAATATTTGATAATAACATTGCCTAACATCAAGTATAGTAAATAATATTTTGTATAAACTTCACACACACACACACACACAAATTAATTTCTTCCGTAATACAAATATAGTTACTAGTAATTTAAAGTTTCTTCTTCTTCTTCTTTTATGAAATATTTGCAAACGTTAAATGTTTAAACGCGTTTCTTTTTTTCACAAACACCAAAATTTTACTTATGTGCATAAAATATTCGTTTTTATTCAGCACTTTTACTTTTATCTTTATCAAGAAGAATATCCACAAGATCACTTAAAAACACTTCACTTTTCAATAATTTAAAGTATGTTATAAAACGATTCTCTTGTTAGCAAACCGATAAAATGTGATTTCGCATAATTATAAAATATATTTTCTTCCACATCTATGTTTTCCATAATATCCTTTACTCGTGATTTCATAACGTTTTCATCCAAAAATAAACATTCATGTTCCATTTCATTAAAATATCCATAACTACAAGCAGCACATAGCAAAATATCTTTTGTTTTCCACTCATGTATTGCTTTCTTTATACAGTTCGTGTCTACTTTATTTACACTACATTTACATCTTATGTCCTTCTCCGAAAATATTTCAGTATCATCCATATATGTTAATATCATCTTATAAATTTTTAAATTAATTTTCAAACACTCAAAAACAATTTCACGTAACTGTATTAAACTTTCCATAGTTATTTTACTTTTTATGTTAACTAATGCTATTCAAACACCAAACTAAATAATTTTTATAACGCCCAAACTAATTCATTCGTGTATCTTCGTAAAAGTTCAAGAAAGTTCTGGAAATTTTAACATCGTTCGAAAAACTTCGGCAATCTTCGGTAATCTTCGTATAAAATTCTTGGAATTACTTAAATTCTTGGAATTATTTAAAATTCTATGAAATTCACGGTCATTTACCTTTTAATCACTTTTCCAGAAATCTCCAAACATTCTTCAATATGCGTACGTGACTATTCAAGGATGAACGAAATTCCTGTCCACAATAAAAACTTTTAACGCACACCTGTGTTCTACCTCTCCCCCAAAACAATATAAGCATTTCTTAGAAATTCCAAAAACATCTATTGTTCAAGCATATGGTCAAGGTCAAACGCAAATCCTGTCCACAATAAAAACTTTTAACGCACACCTGTGTTCTACCTCTCCCCCCCAAACAAACATAACCTTTTCTTAGAAATTCCAAAACAAACTTGTGCCTACGTGACTAATCAAGGTTAAACGCAATTCCTGTCCACAATAAAAACTTTTAACGCACACCTGTGTTCTACCTCTCCCCCAAAACAATATAAGCATTTCTTAGAAATTCCAAAAACATCTATTGTTCAAGCATATGGTCAAGGTCAAACGCAAATCCTGTCCACAATAAAAACTTTTAACGCACACCTGTGTTCTACCTCTCCCCCAAAACAATATAAGCATTTCTTAGAAATTCCAAAAACATCTATTGTTCAAGCATATGGTCAAGGTCAAACGCAAATCCTGTCCACAATAAAAACTTTTAACGCACACCTGTGTTCTACCTCTCCCCCCCCAAACAAACATAACCTTTTCTTAGAAATTCCAAAACAAACTTGTGCCTACGTGACTAATCAAGGTCAAACGCAAATCCTGTCCACAATAAAATAATATAAACAAGCAATAAATATAATAAAAAAATAAACATATATTGTATACAAATATATCCAAGGTTAAACGCAATTCCTGTCAACAATACAAAATAATATAAACAATCAATAAAATATAATAAAAATAAAACATCCATTGTTCACACCTGCGTACGTAAACCCTCAAGGATAAACCACATTCCTCTTAACAAAAGACCTATTGCCAAGACTCACCCTAATTTGCATAACAAAGGACGCTATGTACGTCTATCCCCTACTTGGCCCCACTTCCGTTTCGGAAATTATATCACCAGCAGCAGAGACGCGACGAAACCCGCCAATGAACCACAAAATTACTTCCGCAAAATTTGTTAAATCGTCTATATGCGTGATTAGTTTACGGAAGATGAGTCTAAAAACACTAAGAAAAAGTGTCCCGGGGTGGGCTCGAACCCCTAACCTTGTGACTACTAGGCGCGTGTTCTTCAACTTCACCAATGAGGCGATGAAGAAAACCTCGCTTGTAGAGGGATAATTCTTTGAGGTCTTTTTAATTTGGCCAATCACAATGCTCCTTTAACCGTGCATATTCGACGATAATCGTTTGGGATCAGACAAACGTGTTCGCAACTTAATTTTATAATAAAATGATGCGCGTGTATTTACTTCATTTCATAGTTCTCCCATATTCATTTTTAAATGGTCGGTGAGAGTTGCAATCTAAACTTATACAATTATACGCACTCATCTCGAGATTTTTCACTTCTTGATGTAAAGGCAGGGATTACTCTTGACCTCCGGAGCTCACTTTAGGAAAAATTCGTCAGAAAAGAATAATATATAATAATAATCGCATGCACATGAGTGGCGGTAGTTCTTGTTGGTCCCTTCGCGATTCTCCACAACAACTCGAAGGAGCGCGGACCAAAATGAAGTCCTCGCTGCTATACGATGATAACTTCAACACTTCGCCTCAAGATATCTGTTTCAACTCGACGAAACTCTGCCGCCAGTGGCACACTAGCGAGTATCCTTCGACGCTTTTCTATATCGACAATCGACATTTATCAGCAAGTTGGCCACTAGGCCACTAGGCCGACGTTTACGGCATGGTGTAAGTTGGGTATATTCTTACGAAAAATAACATTCCAAGATACGATTTTAGATGTAATACATCTTTAGGCCTCGTACATTCTTAAATATATCTTTTTTTATGTTTCGATAATTGAAAAATTCCACGCGTTGATAATACACATCCTCAATATTCTACTTTAGGCTTAAGAAAATGCTATTTATCAATGCGTACTTTTACATTATATAAATGTAATCTTTCAAGTATTTGATGTGATTCATACATTCTTCTTGATTCCATTCTGCCACTAGAATGTCATCAAGAAATACAAATATGAAATTTTAAATCAGTTAATATGCGTTCAATATTATGCTGAAACACATTAGAACTACAGGCTAAAAGGAAACGGTCTCAAGTGTCAACAACCGATTTGGCTGCGTTTCGGATATGTGTTACGGGAGACCAAAGTAGGAGAAACGTATTCTGGCGTTTGGGCCCATACGCAGAAATTTCCGAAATACGGGGCCCCAAAGTGCCCCTACATGCTTTACCAAGAAAGCGAATGACGTTACTTGTACACAACCCATTTGGCTGGGGTCCGGATATGTGTTACGGGAGACCAAATTAGGAGACACGTATTTTTGCGTTTGGGCCCATACGCAGAAATTTTCGAAATACGGGGCCCCAAAGTGCTCCTACATGCTTTACCAAGAAAGCGAATGACGTTACTTGTACACAACCCATTTGGCTGGGGTCCAGATATGTTACGGGAGACCAAATTAGGAGACACGTATTTTGGCGTTTGGGCCCATACGCAGCAATTTCCGAAATACGAGCCCCCAAAGTGCACCTACATGCAATAACTTGGAAGCGTATGACATTACTAGTACACAACCGATTTTGCTGGGGTCCGAATATGGCTATTATAAGCCCAAGTCTCCCGTAACACATATCCGGACCCCAGCCAAATCGGTTGTGTATAAATAACGTCATTCGCTTCCTTTGTTATAGCATGTAGGGGCAATTTGGGGCCCCGTATTTCGGAAACTTCTGCGTATGGGCCCAAACGCCAAAATACGTGCCTCCTACTTTGGTCTCCCGTAACAGATATCCGGACGCCAGCCAAATCGGTTGTGTACAAGTAACGTCATTCGCTTCCTAGTTATAGCATGTGGGAGCACTTTGGGGCCCCGTATTTCGGAAATTTCTGCGTATGGGCCCAAACGCCAAAATACGTGTCTCCTAATTTGTTCTCCCGTAACCATATTCAGACCCCAGCCAAATCGGTTGTGTACAAGTAACGTCATTCGCTTCCTAGTTATAGCATGTAGGGGCACTTTGTGGCCCCGTATTTCGGAAATTTCTGCGTATGGGCCCAAACGCCTAAATATGTGTCTCCTAATTTGGTCTCCCGTAACACATATCCGGACCCCAGCCAAATCGGTTGTGTACAAGTAACGTCATTCGCTTTCTTGGTAAAGCATGTTGGGGCACTTTGGGGCCCCGTATTTCGGAAATTTCTGCGTATGGGCCCAAACGCCAGAATACATTTCTCCTACTTTGGTCTCCCGTAACACATAACCGGACCCCAGCCAAATCGGTTGTTTACACTTGAGACCATTTCCTCGTAAGTCAAAACACAAATCTTGGGGTTGATAGAGACCCCATTGCAAATTTACTGTTAAGAGCTGCTCGGACTTTTGGTCTACTAATATTTGTTAATACGCCATTCTAAAATCCCTGACCATAAACATCTCCATGAAGATGAGTAGTTCGGGTACTTTTAGGGGGATAAGATTTTAAAAATATATGGCAAAAGTAGAGTATCTTATGGTTTCTTATCATTAAATTTTTCTTTAAAATGAGTATCCTGAGGTAAAGACGGTTCAAATAATTTTAAGAAACCTCTTTTTCTTTCCTGTTTGATGAACGGACAGCTAGTGTATTATTAAAAGTAAAAAGATGTTTTCTGTTTAGTGATGAGCGCAAGAGTCTTGCATGCAAGACCAAGACCAAGATCTAGACCATACCTGCAAGACAAACATCAAAATCAAGACTCTTGCGCAAAAGTCTTGCACAAGTACCGGTACTACTACAATTGTTTTATAGAATGTAAAAGAGGAAATGTAAAAATCATTACATCTTTCACTTGAATTTCTTGGCTTCAGTAAAAAATGCCGCTGAAGTGAATATTTCCCAGTAGTTGATGTAATCCGTGTGATTCGATCTGCCCCTGTAGCGTAAGCTACAGTACGTCGTTTTCTGAATCGGTTGTTACCATTTTCTGTAGTTATTACTCGTTTTCAAACCACACAGGTATCATCTTGCGCCATGTGAGCTTTTTTGGTATACAAACACCGTGGGCATGGGATTTCTCGGGGTTCTCCCGTTTCCTCCTACTTTCTTCATTCCATCATTTCAATCTGTCGATTGGACGTTAAAAGTGGGGGGAAGGGCAAGACATGATCTAAATATTTGTATATCAATGTTAATTTTTCTGGTTATTTCTAACACTTTGTTTGACGAAAGGTTGTATAACCAATAGGATACTATTTTTCGGTGAAAATACCTTATATCGTATTTCATATTTTATCCCTAAATTCTCAAGAACAAAGCAAGTAGGTATTAGGCCTTTGTACTCTTAAACAACGAACGTGTAAGAAGAGATTTGATTCCTTGCTCATGAACATCTTAAAATCCTATCTGGGAAGTTATGTGATTAGATTATTTAATAATAAATTTGCAAAACAAATAAATAGAAAGGATAATATTAATCACAGTAATGAATAATGAGGCTTGTTTTGCAAAAGGTAATTATATTGAAACTGGGGATTAATGAACAACTTATAAGTATATTTTTTAATTTCACACATGACATTAAATGCAAGTTATTAATTACTCTTAGAAAATGAAAGACAGTAAACACTACAAGTATATGCTACTGTACTTACTGTTGCATCTTTCCGAAACATGTTCTTTGCCATTAGATGCAGTTTTCACTTTCTTGGAACACATCAAAGCACAACAATACTGAGAATCACTCTACACTCCTATACAAAATAATCCTAAAACCTAGACTTGTTTTGAATTCACTAAATTTAATTGTATATACACTCGAACACCCCTAAACACATCACTTCACTCGTATATTACACTATTGAATAGTCACATTCTAGAGCTATTTTGGAAACCTTCACATAGATTTCCGAAAAGTCTTCAGCATTATATTTCCGGTATGAACAGTAATAAAAATGTTTTACACTTAAAAAAGAGCAAAATGTCGAGACTTTCGCTGAGCAAAGAGATCTACAGTTTTCTCCAAGTCAACAATCGGTTTCTCAATTGCCAAAATTGAAAGGGAGGAAAAACGATCTTGTGCACACGTATTTCTTAAATATTTTTTAATTCTTCTCACTAAATGAGTGTTCTGCAGAAGCGGTTGATATAGGCACTGTTAAATACAGGCGTAATAACTTAAACAGACAAGGAAAACTCGTAGAAAGGAAATTGTCCTTAAATTTTAACATAAAAGTATTTATAAACTTGCCATCTTCATCCACAGCCACAAAATTCATATTTGCAAAAACACGAACTTCGCCAGATAAGTCGTCATGTTTTATACCCAAAAGATTTCTCTACAAGCGAACATGCATAATCAAGTAAGTTCCTTATGACATGTACTCTCATTATTTTGGCAACACATTCTCAACAGTAATTCCATTGAACGTAAAAGTTCTAAATCATTTTTGGCAAAACGATTTTAAATATGTTCAGTAATACTGTCAAGGAAAGGGTAATAAACAGACTTCAGAAAATATTTTTGAACTGAGGAGAAATCCACGTTGACAGAACCTCCACCAAGTTTGATCGGTACATTTCTCTTTCGAGGCATTTCAGGTCCCTGAAAGTTATTTTCTTCACAGAAACGAATAGCTTCCTTCCAACACTGTTTAAATAGTTCCTCATTTCTGAGGTTTTCTAGGCTCTTTAAGAGTCCATCAACAAGATGGATGACGTTCAGAACACAAATAGTTGCGGATTGAAGATATTTGGATAAATTATTTGTCATCTGAGACACTTCCAGCATTATATTTAAAACAAAAATAAAGTCAAACTTTGAAACAGATGTTACAAGTCCATGTGCTTCCCCACCAACATTATTGTTATTTTCATCTACATGTATGTCTTCAAGTGCTTCTACAATTTCCACGAAATGTTGTTTGACAGTACGAAGACTTTTATACCTGCAACTGAATCTCGTGCCACTGAGGGCCTTCAAAGATTTACTTGAGACAGGCTGTTCTTGGATAATTTTACTTTTTCGAAAATCGCATGCCGTTTCGGTGATGCTTCAATGAAATTATATAATTTGTTCAAGGTACTGAAAACGTTACGTACAAACCTGACGCTCTTTGATACATCCAGAAGAGCAAGATTTAAAGAATGCATGTAACAATGCACATAAATAATATATGAATTCTGTTCCTTGAATTTTGCTGCTACACCCTTGTTTTTGCCAGACATGTTAGCGGCACCATCAAAGCATACGGCAACTATGAATGAAGAATCGAGTCCAAGTTCAGTTAATACTCGAACTACAAATCAATGGCGGCCGGTGGATTGTGGTTTCGGGTGTTGCAGTACGAACGATCGGAGACAGAAGATATAAAGTGGACTCATTGACTAATCAGCATAACTTTAGATACAAATGCTATGTGACATGTTATATTAAATAAAATTCTGTTTTTAAAAAATAAAAAAATGCAGAACATTTTATCCGATTCATCACCTTATTTAATTAGTAAGTTCATTCTTCTCTCTTTGATTGGAGCAAATCTGCCTAATACATGCTGGTTGAACTCTAGTATTCCTATGAACTCCTTTGTGGCTAAGCGGTGAGCGTACGCGCCTTTGGCGTGGCAGACCTGGGTTCGATTCCCGGCGGGAGCTCATGTGGTTCGAATTCCACGTTAATCAGTAGGTCCACGTTAGGGATGGCTAGTGTTGCCACGAGACGAGACACGAGACGAGACACGAGAAACGAGACGAGGCACGAGACGGAACATAACCCTTTTAGACGAGACACGAGACGAGACAGACTACTTGTCCCGTCTCGAAAACGAGACGAGACGGGACGTCTCGTGAAATGTCTCGTCTCGTCTCGTGTCTCGAAAATGAAAACGCTGGCGGGAATGGCCAAGATTGAAATTGCCAGTGGTCATATAGATTGCAAAAGAAAAATCCCCTTTGTGAGAAAACATGTTGAAAAGCCTTCATAGAAAAGTGTCCTCTGTCTATTGAATGAAACAATCGTGATACATGAGCTTCCAGGAATATTATCCTTAATGTCTTGTCCCCAATTCCCCTTGCTGTAAACTGAGGAATTCTCATTTTTTTTATTTCTGGCTGGAACGATGACAAACAAAATCAAAGACAAGGAAGATTTTTACAAGGTCAAGTAACCGAACTACCACCACTATCTATTCAATTTGAAAACTGGGTAAAGTCTACACTCATTACAGACTGTAGGTGAAAGTTCTGGCTGAGATAGCGGAAGAGAACAGAACAGACCACGCTTGTCTTTATTCTATGGTGGCGGTATTCTTTTTGCTATATGAACCGAAAACGGCAATTGAAGTATGCCATCTTGAAACTAAAATTTTGTCTTCTCTCTCTCTCTCTCTCTCTCTCACACACACACACACACACATACACATACACATACTCATAAAAACATACTTTTACCATTTTACCAATCGCTCGCTTATTTTTACAGCAGTCATGTTGTAAAATTCACCTCTTCGTTTGGAAGGCGGGCGAAGGACAAAGAAAGCAAAGATATTATCGACGAATCCTTCAAATTGTTTGCTTTCAGCAAATTTATGATACTAACCATAACACTTTAGGTGAAGAGGTTTTACAGGGGGACCTTCGTTTTGTTACGCGGAAATGTTTGATCTGACCAGAGTGCGAAACTGCCCTCTGCTTCCATGTTGAGAGGAGGGGAATACTTCCTTTTCCTAGTGAATAATATTCATTAGGACCTGAATTATCTTCAGAAATTGTTTCTTACAGGCATATAAAACCTTTCGAACTTGGTAAGTTTAAACAACATTTGGTATAATTCCTGGAACTCCGTTGAAAGCAGAAAATATCATGAGAATGATCAAAAATCGAACATTGGAGAACATAATTAACAGAAAAGAAATAGGATACCCAAACCATATTTTTAAACCTACTACCTGCTATAAAATGTATATCCTATATTTTTACTAATTCCTTACTCCCATGAAAGTATCCTGGGGAGTATATTCTCTCCAATTTTTTCAGACTGAAATCCTTTTATCCCGTACGATTTCGCCCCCTCACACAATACGAAAAAACAAATGCTGTTAAAATCCGTACACATGACCCTTCCAGGACTCAACCCGGGGCCTTCAAGCCATGGTCTATCGCCGCAGACCGCTCGGCTTGGTATGAAGATGTACGTTGTATGATTGCGAATAGATCACGACAATATAAAAAACTTTAACCCAAAATGGCCAACCAAAAATCAACTTTTTTTTTAGCCACTAGCTAATCTGGGTGTACTGTCATGAGTTTGTTACACAAACGGGGCAACCACCACATATTAGCACACACCCCGCGGTTATGGGAACAGATTTGAAACATGGAGGTGAAGACTGGCCCCAAGCATTCTTTCGTCCGATGTGTCGTTCAGCTCCCATTACTATGGCACTTTAAGTAGAGCTTACTGTGCAGTAACATATAAAATTTCAATCAAATACTTTGCATTACTCAATAAAATTATTTGGTTCGGAGCTTTTTTTTTAAAAAAAAATTGTAACAAATTTAAACATGATAAAATGGAAAGTAGTTTTTGGATTGTTATGGGTTAACACTGTGAAACCTAAAGGCTGGAATATATGAAATCAAAGTGTACACACATATCTACTAGGGATGGCCAGAACCGGTTCCTGTTGGAACTGGTTTTCGGGTCTGTACGTATCCGGTTCTAGAAGATCCGGTTCCGGAACCGGTTTTTCGGATCTAGGTTTGGAACCGGTTTTTCGGATCCAGGCCTGGAACCGGTTCTTCAGATCCAGATCTGGAACCGGTTCTTCGGATCCAGGTCTAGAACCGGTTCTTCGGATCCAGATCTGGAACCGGTTCTCAAGATACGATTCTGGAACCGGGTTTTCGAATCCAGGTCTGGAACCGAAATTTTGTGACGATCCCTACGCTAAACCCGAGCTGCTGGAAGGCTGTAAACAGTGTGCTAGATGAAATGGTGGAAGCGACAGGCAGGCGCCCAGGCGGCTGCCGCTTGTCTCATTTGGCTAAATAAATAAACGGTAACTGGTAAACTCAATGATTAAACAGGCAAACTGGCCAATTCATTTGGCTAAACACCCACTGGTGAACCAAAATAGAAACAAAAAAAAACACTGGTGGCCCAAATTTTTTTTCTGGGGGCACAAGAGAGTCTGGGTGGGGAGGACACAAGCGCATGGTCCTCATTGCAGTGTTTTGAAGGTGAAATTTGTGCCTCCTTTACGGGTCTTTGGGGGCTTTCGGATCCAGGTCTGGAACTGGTTCCTAAGATCCGGTTCTGGAACCGGGTTTTCAGATCCAAATCTAGAACCGATTCCTAAGATCCGGTTCTGGAACCGGGTTTTCGGATCCAAGTCTAGAACCGGTTCCTAAGATCCGGTTCCTGAAACGGGTTTTCGCATCCAGGTCTGGAACCTGTTCCTAAGATCCGGTTCTGAAACCGGGTTTTCGGATCCAGGTCCGGAACCGGTTCCAGAACCGGTTGTGAAAACCGAATCTCCGAGAATCGGAACTTTGTGGCCATCCCTAATATCTACCTCTCTATTTATCTATCTTTCTATTTCTCTCTTTCTCTCTCTCGATATATATAAATAACAGATAAACAATAGTTGCAAAAAAAAAGTAACTAACTTTGGCAGGTTAGGTAGAGACCTGCACGGGCCGGGCTTGGGCGGGCCAACTCTCTTATTTCTTTGGGCCGGGCCGGGCTTGGGCTGGCCGACACTGATTTCTCTTCAGCTCGGGCCATGCTGGGACCGATCAATTGCAATTTTTTAATCATTATTGACTTTCGTTAAACGATAATTGGAATAAAGCCAAACGTTGAAGAAGTGTGTCCGTGAAAAATGTTACAAAGAATGCAATAGCTATTTACAGTTTGTGTTGCTTAGCGGCTCCACTTTCACTATAGAGGATTGCAGGCTTTATGCGGTAAACTCAGCTCTGACCTTGATCTTCACTGAACTCAAAATATAAAAAGAAGGGGTGGGAATGTTTTGCCTGTCGCTAAACAATATTGCCATCTTCACTTTATGCTAAAAATCAATTAAGTTAGATTTTTGTTACAAGGAATGGAGTTTTTGTTCTCTCGATGGCAGACAAAGTTCTAGGAGGCAATGGTACCATTCGGAAGGCAAGCGTCAGGTTGTGAACCAAAATTTAGAAAATGTCTCTGAGGGTTAGGTCAAATTTAGTACTAAATTTTGAGAAAGATTCGGGCTCGAGCTAATTTTTTTTAAAAAATTATCGGGCCGGGGTCGGGCCAAAAACCTAAAATTTATCGGGCCCGGGCCGGGCTTGGGCCAAGAATTTTGAAAAACTTATCGGGCCGGGCCGAAAATCTCCAAAACTTTTCGGGCCCGGGCTGGGCCGGGCCTAGGTACGTTCGGGCTGGATTGGGCTCGGGCCCAAAAATTCGGCCCGTGCAGGTCTCTAACGTCAGGGGACATCCACATTGCGCATTATGTTAGCGAGAATATAGGGACGCATTGAGACTCTAGCAAAGAGCGTGGTGTTATTATTACTCAAAGGGCCGTACGATAGAGGCATTAACGTTAATGTTAATGGCACTAATGAGCACTTACTTGCTCTAACGGTTACCTCATTTTTGAGATGATTCTTAGAAGTGGGCGTGTTGGCATGCAGTTAGAAGACTTACATCTATTATTTAAAAAGCACACGTTATCTGTGGAGTACTAACGATTTGCGTCACTATCGAACACTAACGTAACACTAGCGACGTTTAAAGTCGAAACTGGGGTCTGACATAAGTGGCTTGTCAACTTCATGGACATTATATTTTCCATGAATGAGATAAATTTGCGCCCGGGAAATTTGCGCCCTACCACAAAAATAGGGAAAAATGCTCTCGCAATATATTTGCACTGGGATGTTTGCGCCCTACCCCAAAAAGAGGGGAAAATGCGCCGGCTATATATTTGCACTGGGATGTTAGCGCCCTACAATTCAACTTATTTTTGTATTGTGTAAAGTAACTTCCACTCACACTTCAACTAGGCTTGCCTCTCATCGTCTCAGTGAGTTACTCCATCCGTTATAATATTCCGAACAAATGAAAAAAAAATACAATTGTATTTCACTAAAGGGCATAGGCGCAAATCTGTCTTCAACATTGGGGGGGGACGGGTAAGACGTTCCCATATATATATCTATATATATATATATATATATAAAAGCGATGTTCAAAATATTTATGAAGTTGAAAAACAATGCTGTGAAGGATAAGGGGAGCGGAATTGTCTTCAGTGACGTATTTAGGAGGCTATCGGGCTCATGCTCCCCTCGAAATAATTTGTTAGTTTTACGCATTCCACGTACAACAATAATCCTTCTTACCATTTCTAAGAATGTCATTGACTTTCCATTTTCTTATGCTTTTTGTTCAGAAATAATACTGTATTAGTCAAATTTCATTCCATGTAAGAACTGCGTCCTTAATTGTTCTTTCTGTCATCCTTTCTATTTTTCTGTTTCTTTTTCTTGACGTTACTACTTTCATTTCGCCTATCATATTTTATCGACCGTTGTCAGTTGTGATTTAAGTTGGCCGTCATCAGTAACACCTAAACTAAGGAGTTGATAAGCGTTCCACACCAACATGCGCTGATATCAACATGACAGGACTTTAGTTATTATAACAAAGGAACAATTATATCGTTTAGTTATTTTTAAAAGAAGGAAATGTTTGAATTAAAGAAAATCAAAACGGGGGGATAATTAGCCCGGGAAATTAGGACGGCCAAGAGGATGCTTTCTTTTTCTTGTATGAATAGAATAAAGGGTTAGATTCACTTCTAAATTTTTGTATCATGTCATATAGAATTTATCGATCTGCAATTCTTGCCATTATAACTTCAATTTATGCATAAATTAAAATATATTTAATTCTCAAACTCAGGTGGGCAATTGCCCACTTCCTTCCTTGTGTTGGGCATAGCCCTCGAAAGAAAATCCTAAATACGCCATTAGTTGTCTTCAACATTGGAAGGTGGGCAGATTTGAGGCTTATTCTAGATAAGGGAGATGAAACTCATATTACGGTAGATGAATCTGATCAACTGTTGGAGAGTATATTATATATTAGGTGATGTAGATGAAGTAGTAGTACTTATCAGTATTACAAATCACTGCCGTGAAAACATTCTGAAATCTGAATACATGCATATTTATAATTGGTATGTTTCTAATTAGGCATCCACAAAGATCCACGTTAAAATTGTTTTATAGTAATATAATTATAAAAATGACGACTTCCCCAAAACTATGAAGAAAGAATATCAATTATGTATGACGCAACAATACTCTTTGAGCAAAATGATTATACTCTCAATAACATTACAGGAATCGTTTCAGAAATCTGACGCATGTCATACTCTTTACTTAACAGATGTAACCTTAAGATTATAGAGAAAAATATTCCAGCTATTGAATTATTTTCTTTGCTTACGGAACATCCTCTCTCAAAAGAAAAATTGGGACACGCGGAAATACGTAGGAACAAACCATGGTTCGAACTAGCAGAGAAGAGAAAACAGGCAAAATTACGTTGGCTACAAAATCCGAATGAAATAACTACACAAAATTTCGTAGACATCAGGCGAGGAACTTCCAAAACTTTTAGAACAAAGAAACGCGATATTTTGAAAGCTAAAATATAGGAACTTGAAGATAATAGTAAAAATAAAAACATTCGGGACATGTATAAAGGGGTCAACGAATTTAAGAAAGGCTATCAACCTCGTTCTTATACATGAAAGATAGCTGATGGAACAGTTCTCACTGATACAGGTAGCATTTTAAATACATGGAAAGATTTCTTTGACAATTTGCTTAACACGCAGCCAAAAACTAATGTGCGTGGAGAAAGGAAGATATACACCGCAGAACCATATATTCCAGAACCCAATCGAATAGAAGTAAAAATCGCTATAAAGAAATTAAAGAAACACAAATCTCGGGTGTAAACGAAATTCCGGCTGAGTTAATTTTAGCTGGAGGCAAAAAATTGTGGAACAAGATACACAAACTCATTCTCCTTATCTACAACAAGGAAGAATTGCCACAAGAGTGGGAAGAATCAATCATTGTTCCAATCCACAAGAAAGGCGACTGATTGTAATAATTATCGAGGCATCTCTCTTCTGTTAACATCCTATAAAATCCTTTCAAACATTCTATTAGCAAGATTGACCCCATACGCAGATGAAATTTTTGGAGATTATCAGTGTGGATTTAGACGAAATCGATCAACTATCGACCAAATATTTACCATTCGCCAAATACTCGAAAACAAGCGGGAATACAGTAGTCCGGTACATCAACTATTTATTGATTTTAGAAAGGCTTATAACTCGGTTAGGAAAGAAACGTTCTTACAGAATTTGGAATACTGAAAAAGCTAATTAGATCAATTAAGGCATGTTTAAATGAATCCCAAAGTAAAGTCCGGGTAGGAATATTTTTGGCCACGAGCTTTCACGTTAAGAATGGCCTGAAACAAGAGGATGCGTTATCGCCATTATTATTCAACTTTGTCCTGGAATGCGCTATAAGGAAAATCAAAGATAGCAACCAGGGCCTAGAGCTGAACGGTGTTCACCAGGTTATGCGTACGCTGATTATGTAAATTTAGTAGGGGATGATAGGAGAAAAATAGAAAGAAATGCAGATGTCTTATTAGACGCGCTCCATGGACATGGGTTTAGAAGTAAATGCAGAGAAAACTAAATACATGGAAGTGCGTCGGGATCGTAATACGGCAAATTATGTATGTGTTAAATATTAAATAATACTTTTGATAAAGTGGATACTTTCAAACATCTAGGATCAATATTAACAGACGAAAATCATATTCACGAAGAAATTAAATGTCGACTAAAAACAGGGAATTCGTGTTATTATTCAGTTCAAAACCTCTTGTCGTCGCGAATTCTGTCGAGGGATTTGAAGCTTAAAATGTATAAAACGATAATCATACCTGTTGTTCTATATGGTTTCGAAACATGGTCGCTTACTGAGTGCAGAGCATAGACTGAAGTATTTGAGAACAAGATCCCGAGAGAAATATTCGGACCAAGAGGAACGGGAATGGGGAATGGGGGAAACTTCATAACGACGAACTACGTAAATTATACGGCTTACCAAACATTGTTAAGGTCATCAAGTCTAGGAGGCTTAGGTGGGCAGAACATGTAGCCAGGATGGAAGAAAGTAGGAACGCTTTCAAAGTGTTAGCGGTAAGACCAATCGGAAAACTACTATTAAGAAGACCTAGGCGCAGATGGGAAGACAATATTAAGATGGATCTCGCAGAGATAGGAATACAAAGTAGAAACTGAATCCAGTTGGCTAAGAATAGAAGTCAGTGGAGAGCTTTTGTGAACGCGGCATTGAACCTCCGGGTTCTATAGGCTATAGAGTTAGTTAGCTTACGAAGCATGAGTAGATGCCTAGGCTGATACTACAAATAGATTAAATGCGCATTTACTGAAAAGATGGGTTCTACTGACATTGGATAGTCTATATACTCTTCGTGCGCTAGGGCCTAGGGGAGAGGAGGAGATAAGATTTCATATCAGGTTACGTCACGCACAGTCGCACGCCTTCATTTTCATTAAAAATGGAAAAGCCAAGAGAAACAAATTTCATCTCACTTTCCTTTGTGGCAGTCGGACACAACTCATCACAGTTATCTGCAAAAAGCACTTTTCAAATCGGATTATTGGGAGAGCCTCCAGTTCCAATGTTGGGGGGGACATGTCTCCCCATTTCTCCGGAATTTGTGCCCGTACCTACAGCTGAGACAACTTTCCAGCATGAGGAGAGGGGTATATCCTCCTCTGGCATTTATTGCAATTTGTGCCCAAATAGCGGAAGTGGAATTAATACATATTGATGAGACTACTCAACTCACTACAGCACGAAGTTCAGTTTGAAATACTACAGAATACGATTCTTTTTTTTTAAAAAAAAAAAAAAAAAGATGGAAAAAGCCAAGAGAAATCAATTTCATCTTACATTCCTTTGGGGCAGTCGGACACAAATCATGACACTTATCCGAAAAAGCACTTTTTAAATCAGATTATTGGGGGGGACAGTCCCCCCCAGGTCCAAGATTGGGGGGGACATGTCCCCCTCGTCCCCCCCGGGATTTGCGCCAGTGCTAAAGGGCAATCCATACAAATACAATTTTTCATTATACTACAAAATTTACAATAAAAGAATAAATGACTGATATATAATTATTTATTAATATAATCAAAGAGTATAATTTAATCTACAAAAGGCTGTTTGGCTCTACCCAGATATCTCTGTTCACCATCCTTGCGAGTTGTTTGGCTTTTCAGGACACAAAATATAGAGAAGAAAATGTAAAGTGAATGTAAAATCAGGTCAGTAATATTATCAAGAAAACTATACTTGCTGGGTACAGTGGGTTTACTTGCTGGAATTACACTTGAAACACACAATTGCGTTCAGTCGTTCTTTCAGAAAAAATGTTCCGGGGGGCACACTTAGTATTCCTGAGGGGGGTCACTGGTGGTACTATAATATTTATTATTATATTATAGACGTATTATTTTGGTCTCCTCCGAGGAAACACTCTGAGAGCTCTGGGGAGGCCAGTGTTCCTCCAAAATCATCTCTGGAAGAAGCAGTGATTGCGTTGATCCGTTGTGTTCTTTTGGCTTATATTGAAGATTATTCTCCCCTTATATAGTCACAATGAAAATAAATAACAAATGGCATGGCTGTGGGGGGAAGATTGTTTATGCTGTAATGTCAGCCCCTCCGAGCAAATGCGTAAGCTCGAATAGGTTCTTTTATTTCGCAGGGCTCAAACTTCCCGGTGAAGGTACACCGCAAGCGCAATTTTCCGTTCTTGAGGTAGGGCGCAAATTTCCCAGGCGCAAAATTCTCGACACCGTTCGAATGACCTCGGAAGACTATATCTTTTTCAATACTTTATATTTTTTTACTCGAGATTTTTTCATAGCTTCTTATTAAAATACTTACTTTTATTTTCTCATTTTATCCTCATTTTATTGTCCTAACCAATCAACATGGGTATGTTGTCAGTAAAATATTTAGATCGATCGAGCCCCTGGTGTGTAACCACAGTATTTCATATCATCCCCCCTTCATTAGAAATCTTGGCTAAACGAACCAATATATGTTGCCAATAAAATAGTTTAGAATGATTGAGCTCCTGGTAAATAACCACAGTATTTCGTGACAGATTCCCCCTTCCTATTACCATATTCTAACTACGTGCCTGACTCAGCTAATTCTCTACATTCTTTACCAAGCACACATTTTCTAAAGCGGAAAATGCTCTCTAAATACCTAAGCTCACTATTTTCAGCAGATGCACAAATTGGGTAGCATTCTATCTACATGAATGTTATATATGTTGATTACTAGAAACCGCTTCTCGCTATCTATTACCATATTTACTACATAATGATTAACGTTAAAACCGGAAATGGTTGATTTGTACCGCTTCCGGTTTGAATATTACATTCATCAGGGAACTCGATTCTTAACTATTGACTCTGTACATCATGGCCAAAATTGATGGTAATCCATCAGATAGTGTTTGTTTCACTGACGGACAGAATGAATATATGGCTATAGAGTTTTGATAAACTAAATTCGTTAATGAGTGACGATGGAACAAATATAAGAAAGGGAACCAAGAGTACCACCAGGAAAATTTTCGAACACAAAATTAGCCATCGAAAACCAACATGTCTTGGGTTAGAATACCATAGATGAAAACTATACCACTGAGTCATCAATCAGCCGCTTATTAGTTTTATTAATTATTATATTAATATAAATTAATGAATGCCTGCTTATGTTAATTATTGAACAATTACATTGTATACTTCGTAAAGTCAAAAATTATAAATTTGTATTTACTGTACATAGGTGTGTTGACAATAAGCGAATGTTATTAGAATATTTGTTGAGATTTCTTTTCCTTCACTGCCTTTCGTCTGGTTAAAAAGTAGTTTGCAGTGCTTTGGAGCAGCTGCAGGTGGGAACGCGATAATGTTTGAGACATACCGGCGACTTTTTTGTGTGTGAAAATAAGACCTTCCTCATAAAGCAGTAAATAACTGCAGTAGCAATTGTCTACGTAAGTGATAAAGACATATCCAACTACAAGAAACTAATACAGTATATATATTCATTATTGTGTTTTTCTTTTAACAGCTACTAGCTAGGAATGGCCAATTCCAGAATTTTTACTTTCCGGAATCCGGAAAGTAAAATCTGAAAAATTCCGGATTTCGGAAAAATTCCGGATTTTTTCCGAATGTCGGAATTTTTCCGAATTCCGGATTTTTTCTGAATTCTGGATTTTTTCTGAATTGCGGAATTTTTCCAAAATCTGGATTTTTTCCGAAATCCGGAATTTTTCCGAATTCCGGAAAGTAAATTTTCCGATTCCGGAAAACAAAATTTCCGGAATCCGGATTCCGGAAAATTTTGGCCATCCCTAGTCCACGTCTCATATAGCCTCGCTGCTGAACGGGACGTTAAACTCAAAATCAACTCAACTCAACTCAACTCTAGTATTCTTATTATCAGGTATTTTTCGATGGAAAGCATAACCAATGGTGATAACCTTTCTTGGGACTTTCAATTCCATGAAAGTGTCAATTCTTTTTGATGTGAAAAAAAACACTTTCATGTAAAAAAAAAAAACTTTTACTGACGCCATAGGTACAGTTAATATTAATTTCAGAAGTTTTCTAGATTCACTAAATAATTTTTCTAGATTATTGCGAACAATTCATTCTAGCAAACTCAGTCCCTGACAGTGATCCGAATTCCTCTTAACGGGATGATCTACCTTTTCTCGGCACAAAAATTTTTATATTGGACCTTATGGGGAGAACATGGCTACCGAATTTCCTCAGTTTCTAAGGAACTAGGTATCTCTAATGGGAAAGAAAAATTTTGCAGCATTCTACAGAAGTTTATTAACGGGTTGAAATACTTAAATTGTATATTTGTCTGCTAGTTTAGCAGAAATAAATTATTAAAAAATAAATAAATTAGTTTCTTTTTATACAAATTATAATATGTCTAACTTTGGAACCAATTATGGTAGAAAGATCAACTTTTTTTTGTTTTATTCCTTGAGAAGAAACGACTCTAATAGTTTTAATCACAACCATATCTGATACGCCAATTAAAAAATAGAATTTTAATATAAGTATTAAATTCCACCTGTCAAAGTTTGACGAGGGTAAGTCACGCCCCACTCTAAGCTTGGCCGCGGAAAGGGCGGGGGTTGGTGAAATGGAGGGGGAAGGGGATGGATGTCTGAATGAAACAGGTTCTCGACCAGTTTCTGAGATTACCTGTCAGCTGCCAAATACTGTTAGCTTGTCTCCCTCAATGGTTCCATACTAAGAGACTGGACGATGTGGTGTGAAGTATCCTCTTTTTCCCGTTACCTCTGGAAGTTCATCAAGATGCATTCTAGAGTGCGCGGGAAGAACAGTATATATCAGAAAACGCTGTTATTTTGGGAATTTTTTCCCTTCCGGACAAATATTATAGCATACAGTAGTGGCGAAGGGAAGGGGGGCAGAGGGGTGCCCCCACAGGATTCCGACAATGTAAAGTCCTGGCCCCCATATATAGGTGTCCGTAAAAAAATGTCCCCTAAGTGCTTTTAAAAATAATGTCTTGGGAATATATTTCAAATTTGTGGTGTTTTCCTGGTAGCCGTCATTTTCCAATATGGCCACCGCCCTACGTAAATCTCTCTCTCTCTCTCTCTCTCTCTCTCTCTCTCTCTATATATATATATATATATATATATATATATATATATATAAAGAGAGAGATCGTGAACCAAGGCACTTAGAAAGATAATTTTGGTGTCAAACTATAGGTTTCTGAGGCCGATGAATTTAAATATGGCATTGCACGAAGAAAAATGCATAATCCAGTCGGCATGTAAATGCTGTTTTTACCAGGTTACGCGCGTCACCACATTAAGTAATGTTGTTTCATCAGTAGTACGATCTACACCACCGTCCAGCGAAAATTTTGTATTGTGGGACCACCATTTCAAATCTAGAATTAACGCAATACCCATTAAGACGGTGGTAACTTAGGTATATAATGTTGTTACTACCTTCCTACGAGTGTCCCCTCTTGGTTCTTTCTAAATCTGTGACTCCCTACCTTACGAGAGTAATAGTTTTTAACACGAAATCAATCATGTGAATAAAATTATCCAATCACAGCGAGTCTAGTTCGACGCCGAACTCCAGACTTGGCATGGTGTTCCCACCTGCTGTACTTTTATACATGAAATTACATTACTTAAGGAGCGTTCCCGCGTAAATACGATGTATCCATACGGAAATCCTAGTCTCTTTTTTCTCAGTGTGTTTATTGCCACTTAGAAACCTTACAACCTGGCAACACTGTTGTCTAACGATTAACTGTACAAAATTACAAATGCGTATATGCACGCATTACTCTAGGATGTAGCGTACTTCCTTAGGAGTAAACGAAACCTACTTTTTCTGGTAGCTTTCATCACGACAAGACATATTTTACATGGTAATATGAGAGAACATTGTCTAAATCCAGTATGGCAGCCAATATGATGGCTAATTACTAGGCAACCAGGTAATGGACTTAATCAAATGCCTGTCAGTCCTAATTGGCCTAGAGCCTAGAGAATGGGAGAAAGAGGCAGGATACGGTCTCATTGAAGAAGCGTCTCCTGAGGGGGCGAGGGAAATTTAAAATACTCCATTTTTTAATGAAAAACACGGTTTTGCCTCCTTGTCCGCAGACAACACTGCACACCAAATGCTCTATAAGACGTTCTCTAAATAGCCCTGTTAGATCCAACCTGTATTGTGTGTAAACCGCGCATTTTCACGGGGGAACAGCGGAACAAAAGCCCTGTTTTTTTGTGATATTTCTGGTTTCTCGTGCTTACTTCGCTAAGACTAAGCACTGTAAGCCAATCTCCAATTATCCTATAGCAGTGTTAATTTCAGATCATTTCCTCCGGAGGCACCACGCACAGGGCAAAAGCGATTAAAAATTGCGTGCTCCACAGAAATTTCTGCGAAGATCTCAAGCACTCGAGGGTGAATTTCGTAGCTCTTGGGAGAATTCCCCCCCCCCCAGAATCACCCCTGAAATCATCACTGTCCTAGGGAGTTGAAACAAGAAGCAGGATACGCAAAAAAGAACAAACTTTCAAAGCATTTAAAGTTTAGGCTCGTTGCGCTAAGCGCCTTCTTAGGACGAGGATATGGGAATTGAAAAATGCACGTTTTCTTTTATTTATTTATTTATTGAAAAACATGTTTGCCCTTTTTTGTCCCCAGACAACCATGCAGACGACACACACCAATTGTCTTATACAAAAATGTTGCCATGATAACTCCTGTAAGACCCATTTGGAACGGTGTCCATACTGTGCATTGTTATATGGGGACAAGGGAGCAAAGCCCTGTTTTCTTTGACTTTTTCGTTTTCCGCGCTTACCCCGCTAAGACTACGCACTGTCAGTTAGTCTTATCGTTTATCCTAAAGAGTTGAAAATCAGATGTTTGATAAATGTTAACATGGGGCCTTCAGTGTACAAGGGATTCAATTTATTTGCTTCTTATTTATTTGTGAACGAGAAGAACAATAGGAAGGGGTCGGGCCTCCAATTTCGAGGTCACATCGGCCCTTTAGGGAAAGCTAGATTTGAAAAGAAAGTGGCCGTGGTCCTGACCGTTTTAGAGAAGGTACGACCCCGGCATTCGCCTGGTGAAATTTAGGAAAACCTCAGCCAGGATGATCGGCATAAGCGGGATTTGAACCCACACTGAACCTACTCAGTGCGGCATAGCAGGCGGCCGCTTTTCCCCTACATCACCGGCTGGGTTAACCACCGGCAGAGAGTTTGCACTATCTTCGTATTAAAAAGGGACATATTTCAATGCTTTTTCATGACACTTGTATCAAAAAAATAAAAATGTGGGATTTGAATTCCTTGTGCACTCACGCCCCCATATATCAAATATGATTTTTTCTTGTGAACGAGCTAACAGCCTTGATTTCAATGGAAAAAAAAAACAAATTGATACACAAACTGATTTGTACAATGATCTTGGATGAGTTCGTTAACCTGAATGACCAAATTGAAAATTTGAAAAGACGCCGTTTGAACCTCTCAAAAATTCTTAATTTCTACAACTGAATCGTTTCATGCTAAAAGAGTGTTAGTCCATAATCAATGTTTATTTTAGTTTATCAAGCCTGGGAGGCACGCAACTATAGTGGTCCTTATGTAAGTTGAATGGCATAACTTCTAGCTACCCTATGGCCACATACCATAAGTAATACATTTAGAGTAGAGGGCGGAGGGCATTTGAACAATAAATTTCCCGAAATTCTTATTTTCTCCTTCACACTCAGTAAATTTTCTTATACAAGTGCATCAATGTGTTGAATATGATATACCAATGTGACCAGAGAATGGAGAACTTTTTCAAATTTTCGATGAGACGTAAGCCCATAAGGGATATCGTTCAAATATATTCCCTTGGGAGGTAGATTTAAACAAGGGTAGGGAAGGTTTGAACAAACAATAATATGAGCCAAAGGATAATTATGGTGGTCCGCTTCAGAGGGCTACTTTTTACGGTAGAGAACTAATTACTAATATATATCACTCAATGTGGTTGAAAACAATATGCTATCAAGTCTGAATTATTAGAATTCGATTTTTAGTTTGGTTTGCCCGGAAACTGCCTGAAGTTAATGTTCTGGACTCGGTCTGAAGGACCCTCAAATCTCAATAAATAGACCAAATAGCATTCTGTTCGCTAATTTTGATTCAGTTCATCTTATAGACACCGATTTAACCAATTTAAACCTTGCTTAAAATGTGTCCCGCACTGTTCATTCAAAAACTGTCCCAATACGTATGACCCCCCCCCCCCCACACACACACACGAAAGTCAGAAATGAAACCAAATTTGGTTCAAAATTGCCTTACTTCAATGTGAACGCCAGCATGATCCAGAAAAAAGTACAAACGACAGCCGTTTCAATTTTTCAAGGAAAGCTGTCTCTTGTTGCCCTGTGCCAATTTTTTTTTTTTTTAACTCTTTGATTTACTAATGTACTCTCGAAAATATTCATCCTTTCTTTACATACAACATATTTTCTGAGGCAGAACTTGAAATATTTCCTGAGATGACAAAAACAAACAGTAATGAAAAATATTTTCTTTGAAATGTCAAACGAAGTGATATAAGGGAGCGAGGTGGGGGAGTCCCAATTGAAGTCTCATCAGATCACACAAGAACTAACTCGTTAAATTTCATTACAAAAGATTCTTTTGCAAGTTAAAATAATTTTGCACAATGTACATAAACTTTTTAGTTGTCGTTAGAAATAAACAAAATAATAAATGTCCTAAATAACTTCATTTCTCCACTACAGCTGTAAAAATTGTTCAGAACTTTGATACTTTTGAGACATCTTTTTGGAATATTATCCTGTTGCCGTTCTTGAGATAATAATAATAATAATAATAATAATAATAATAATAATAATAATAATAATAATAATAATAATAATAATAATATAACTTTTGCCTTCTGAAAATAAACAGATGGTAAAGTTATGGTCGATACATTTTTGGAATTCGAAGGCATTTTAGAATGCTTGTCTATCATCTGGCTATCAGAAATAATTGATCACCATTTTCTCTACATATCTATAATTTTCTTACAGGGTAGAAACACCTCCTCGAAAGAGAGAGAGAGCAAAAAAGAGAAAGTGGCCGAACTTGGGCTATTGAACGTGAGGACAGGATGTTTACATTCGCATTGACACCTGCTGTGAAAACGGTCCCTCTCGGGAAGAAAACAAAAGAAAAGGGTGGGCGCGGATGCCTTACCCTCGTCAAACTTCTTGACAGGTGGACTTTAATACTTATATTAAAATATTATTTTTTAATTGGCGTATCAGATATGGTTGTGATTAAAACTATTAGAGTCGTTTCTTCTCAAGGAATAAAACAAAAAAAAGTTGGTCTTTCTACCATGATTGGTTCCAAAGTTAGACATATTATAATTTGTATAAAAAGAAACTAATTTATTTATTTTTTAATAATTTATTTCTGCTAAACTAGCAGACAAATATACAATTTAAGTATTTCAACCCGTTAATAAACTTCTGTAGAATGCTGCAAAATTTTTCTTTCCCGTTAGAGATACCTAGTTCCTTAGAAACTGAGGAAATTCGGTAGCCATGTTCTCCCCATAAGGTCCAATATAAAAATTTTTGTGCCGAGAAAAGGTAGATCATCCCGTGTGTAGGCTGAAGAGAGTTCGTAGCAGAGATTAGTGTTATAAAAATGTACATTGAACACGCTTTATTCACAATTTATCTAGGAAAATTTAAAATAAATTGTGGAAATGTATCTAGTGCATACATCATTACTGTCATAAGATGTAATGTAAGTTTAAACTGGTTTTTTTTTCCAAACTGCACTTTGCTTGCTTATGTCTAAGCCTTAATTGCAAGTTTCTCCACAGTTGAAAGCTGGGCATTTTTTCTTTTTCTTTTTCTTTTCTTTCTTTCTTTTTTTTTTGGTAAGTTATTTTTAGAAGTCATGATATTCAATGCATTCAGAATTTGAAGGTTATTTACAGAATTAAAGCACACACAATAAAATTAAATCTAATAACTAATAACCAAAACAAATTATACAAAAGAGGTACTGGTATATGAATTGCGAATGTCACATATTCATACATAGGGTATCAACTGGCCGGAAAAATTGCTGTTATTTTGATTAAAGCCGGTGACGGGTACAAACTTCTCACCAGCCCCTTTATGACCGGTTTTTCAAATTTGCATTTAGTTCGAAGCAATTTTATCTAGTTCGAAATATAGATATTGAAAAAGTAGCTGTCATTCTGTAAGTACAATCAATTACAATCAATTTACAATACTGGTAAATACAACCAATTGATCAATGCCGATTGATCAATTTTAGTTTCTCATTTATAGGACAATGTATCTATTAAGCTTATTAGTGAATGTTCTAAGGACATACAGAATATATGTGCTATTTTGTTCACTATAGTACATTTCCTTTCCATGGATAGGTCCGAACAGATATACTTCACGCCTAGACCTATATCATAGGGAATTGAGTTGGCAACCCTATTCATACATCAACACACACACACACGCATGTGCGTAAAAGAAAAAACTACAGTGAAACTTGTCTATGTTGGCCACCATCGGTTCCATTGAAAAGTGGCCAACTTAGACAGGTGGCCAACTTACAGAAAATAAGTGTGATTGATGTATTTTTAAGATAGAATTTCTAGTATTACTTGATTGTAAAATTTTAATAAGCAATGGCAGCATAGCTACTTTTAAATAATAGGCTCTATATATAGAGTAATCATAACAATGTACAGTACTAGAAAAAGTACTACAGTATGTTTAATATATGTACCTTTATCTTCTTGAAAACTAGTCTGGTACACTTAGTTATTCGGATTGAAAGCGCAATTACACAAACAACCATATAATAGAAACATACTCACGCAGTTTATTGAAATTGACATTGTAGCATACTGAGTTATTTAGATTGAAAACAGGGGCCGCAGTGGTTCAGTGATAGAGATTTCACTTCTGGTGCATAAGGTCTCTGGTTCGACCCGAGCTCGCGTCAAGTGAACTTTGAAGGTGGACAGATGCCGTGTGCGTGGGTTTCATCGGGGTTCTCCCGTTTCCTCCTACTTTCTTCATTCCACCATTTTACTCATTTCTCGTTATCACCGTCTCCTTTAGCCTACCTGGCATAAACGTGGGACGTAAAGATTTAATTTTAGATTGAAAACAAGAAAAGCACAATTATAAATTGAACAATTTATGTGCAGTTTATATGTCTTTTTTCGGCAGTGACAAATATTCTCTGTAGATAACTTTCGAAAAAAATAGCAAATCAGTTATTATACAAATTTATTCATCGTGGTTCATTCTAAACGTACTTCTTTTATTATTTGTAGCGTTCTAATTATGTAGTTAACTACTTCTTGTTAATGAGCTACAAGTGTTTCCTCGTAGCAAAATATGTTTTAAGAAAATCTTATGGGAATTCATATCTCAAAACTTCCGCTATCTTTCCACAAGCCGTCAGGTGCCAATACTTGACAATTGATATGGTTAGCTTTAAGGTGATCTGGTACCCCTAGCAACCTTGAAAGTTAGTCCATTTAAAAAGCATTGCAAAGTTTTTCACTATTTTCTTCTTTATTATTAAAGTTACAAACGTCAAAATTTGAACAAACCTAGAGGAGACACATATCTATGCCTTGTGTGTTTTAGATTTTGAAAAAAACACAGTAAAAAAGCTTCCATGTTTGACTTTAAAAACTTGGCAACGCAGATGTAACCCTCCCACTCAAATTTTGAGTTGGTGTCTCCTTTTGTTGAAATGTCTATTGACTTCTGTGTGAACCTCCCTGTCCGCGTTTAGCGGTCGTCTTTCTGCCTGTTCTTCGAGTCGTGGTTGCTTGAAATGTGAATATCGACGGATAATCACTTTATGAGTGACAGCACCGACAGCAGGAGGGATAGCACTACAAATGTCTGTGCCGTGAAAAGACAACGGAAAGCAAGATATTCCTGCCGACGAGGGAAAATATCGCACCGACTTTCGGCTTCAGAAACAAGAAAAGAGAAGAAAGAAGTGCTATTGTGTTTCATATTTCTGTGGTTATTTCTTCCGTTTCATGTAGCTTTATTTCAATGCAGTATTTGAATGTTGAATGAAAGATGATAAATCGAACGGTTGATAGACAGGTAAACAGATAGAAGTAATATATATATATATATATATATATATATATATATATATATATATATATATATATATATATATATATATATATAGATATAGATATATATATATATATATAGAGAGAGAGAGAGAGAGAGATAGATAGACAAGAATATAAATGCAGAAAAAATATTTTCTAAAAATGATAAATAGCTAGAAACGATATATAGGACCTAACACATCAAACTGAAGTTCTTGGAAAGTATGTATACACGACTCCAAAAGTGCATTACCAACTGCAATTCTCCCTTTCCTGCAATAGCAGGCAACCCAAAAAGCTCAGCGCTTGGGTTGGTTGCACATTCGAAAGGGGTTGGACCAAACCTCAATTTTGTTACAAATATATCAGTGTGGCAAACTGCAAATAAGAGAATAAAATAAATTGTTAAGACTTACCATTTTATTATCGTGATGGCAATGGATGACATAAAAGTTACAAAATCATCTTACCTAAACAGTTCAAACAAGGTGAATGGTAAAAAACACACATAAGAGGAAAGCAGTTTCTTTCCTTTTCCAAAAGAAAATCTCGTAAAAAAGAAAAAGATTATATAATGTAAAGATTTAATATAAAAGTCTAACACCCCAAAACAAACATCCACACGACACAGAAAGAGAGAGAAACACAGAATAAGGAACACCAATGGCTTAGCTGGCTAGTGGGACTCTCATACAAGATAAAGAGATGGGAACCTAGTTGTAAACCTAATTGTTATAATAATAATAATAATAATAATAATAATAATAATAATAATAATTATTATTATTATTATTATTATTATTATTATTATTATTATTACTATTATTATTATTATTATTATTATTATTAAAAATCGTCTACTTTCCCAATCTCTGACCTATCTAAGAGCATGTCTGTATATAGCGGTCATGTGAGTACCTTTTGTCAATGAGTGGCCCTAAAGGTAAAAGGGATGCAAATCTCTGAGAGAGAGGAACAAAAAACTTTCTTATGATAAATTCTAGGGGAAAGTTCGAGGAATTGCTTTTGACGGGTGCTTTCTTGTTTTTCGGGGACAGAAAATTGTATCGGCTAAGAAATTACAGTATATAATATTGCAAATTTGCAAGTGCATTTATTTACAATGCAATTTGAGGTAATAAAGAAATTGAGGACTTCGGGACAAACGACTTGTCAAGTCCAAAAAGTGAAACTATAAAGGAGATAGCTTCACAAGGATTTCTATTCATCTGATTTTCTTCAAACTTGGCACATATATACTAGACCGAAAATAAATGCACACATGTCTTTTTTTTGTTTCTTTCGGAGAACAGGTTAAAGGAGGCAAAGGGTCCCTTTTAAAGAAAGGTACCTTTGATTTAAAAGGACCAAATTAAAGGAACGATACTCTGCCGATGCAAAGATGACTTCAAAGTACAAAATACGGGTTTTGAAGTTTTTTACAGAGACGTTTTGCAGAGGCAATGCTCCTTCGAAATGAGAAAGGACTCCGATCAATCTTTATGGAAATTGGATTTCGGTGGAATTGCTTGGAACCGTGTTAGGTTGTAGATATTATGTTCCTGAGAAAAAGTCTCAATGGACACAACCAAAAATCGTTGGCCGTTTGGCCACCATGAGGCCACTTTCTTAAAAAAAAGCCGAAGAAAACGACATTCGAGATTTTGGACAAAAATACTAAAACCGTGATGTTGTAGATGTTGTGATTCCGAAAAGGTCCTACTGGCCATAACCACCAAACACTGATATTTGGCCACTACAGGGCTACTTTTTTAAAAATAGCCAAACATAGTGATATTCTGGATTTCAATGAAAATCAGTAAAACTGTGATGGGTTGTAGATGTTGTGATCCTGAGAAAAAGTCTCAATAAGCACAACCACCAATCACTGACCGTTTGGTAACTACAGAGCCACATTTTTGCCAACAGCAGAACTTAACGTTATTTTGGATATCATAGCAATTGCTTGAAACGGTGATATGTTGTAGATATTGTGATTCTGGGAAAAGGTCTTAATGAGCACAACCACTAATCACTGATCGTTTGGCTACTACGAGGCCACTGTTTTGAAAGTAACCGAAGATGGCGATGTTCTTGATTTCGGTAAAAATATCTGAAACTGTGATATGTTGTAGATATTGAGATTCTGAGAAAAGGTCTTAATGGGCGCAAACACTAATCAATGACCGTTTGGCCACAACGAGGCCACTATCTTGAAAGTAACCGAAGATGGCGATGTTCTGGATTTCGGTGAAATAACTGAAACTGTGATATTTTGTGGATATTGTGATTCTGAGAAAAGGTCTTAATTAGCACAATCACTAATCACTGATCGTTTGGCCACCACGAGGCCACTATTTTGAAAGTAACCGAAGATAGCCACTTTCTGTATTTCGGTAAAATGACTGAAACTGTGATATGTTGTAGATGTGGTAATTCTGAGAAAAGGTCTTAATGGGCACAAACACTAATCAATGATCGTTTGGCCACAACGAGGCCACTTTCTTGAAAGTAACCGAAGATGGCCATGTTCTGGATTTCGGTAAAAATAACTGAAACTGTGAAATGTTGTAGATGTGGTGATTCTAAGAAAAGGTCTTAATAGGCACAACCATTAGTCACTGACCTTTGGCCACAACCAGGCCACTTTTTTGAAAGTAACCGAAAATATTGATGGCCTGTATTTCGGTAAAATTGACTGAAATTGCGATATGTTGTAACCATTGTGATTGTGAGAAAAAGTCTTAATGGGCACAGCCAATAATCACTGGCCGTTTGGACACTACGAGGGCACTTTTTTGAAAGTAACGGAACATGGTGATGTTCTGGATTTCGGTAAAAATGACTGAAACTGTGATGTGTTGTAGATGTGGTGATTCTGAGAAAATGTCCTAATGGGCACAACCAATAATTACTGAGCGTTTGGCCACTACAGGGCCACGGTGATGTTCTGGATTTCGGTAAAAATGACTGAAACTGTGATGTGTTGTAGATCTTCTGATTCCAAAAAAAGGTCTCAATGGGCACACCCACTAATCACTGACCGTTTGGCAACAACCAGGCCACTTTCTTGAAAGTAACCGAAGATGGTGATGTTCTGGATTTCGGTAAAAATTACTGAAACTGTGATATGTTGTAGATCTTGTGATTCTGAGAAAATGTCCTAATAGGCACAACCAATAAATACTGAGCGTTTGGCCATTACCGGGCCACTTTCTTGAAAGTAACGGAACATGGTGATGTTCTTGATTTCGATAGAAATGACTGAAACTGTGATATATTGTAGATATTGTGATTCTGAGAAAATGTCCTAATGGGCACAACCAATAAATACTGAGCGTTTGGCCATTACAGGGTCACATTTTTAAAGTAACGGAACATAGTGATGTTCTGGATTTAGTTTTAAAATGACTGAAACTTTGATATGTTATAGATCTTGTGATTCCACGAAAAGGTCTCCATGGGCACACAAACTAATCACTGACCTTTGGGCACAACCAGGCCACTTTCTTGAAAGTAACCGAAGATGGTGATGTTCTGGATTTAGGGGAAAATAACTGAAACTGTGATATGTTGTAGATCTTGTGATTCTGAGAAAAGGACACAACCACTAATCACTGACCATTTGGCCACTACAGGGCCACTTTTTGGAAATTAATCCAAAATATTGATTTTCTGGATTTCATTAAAAATGACTGAAACTGTGATATGTTGTAGATATTGTGATTCTGAGAAAATGTCCTAATGGGCACAACCAATAATGACTGACCATTTGGCCACTACCGGGCCAATTTCTTGAAATAACGGAACATAGTGATGTTCTGGATTTCGATAGAAATGACTGAAACTGTTGTGTAGATCTTGTGATTCCGAGAAAAAGTCTCAATGGTCACACATACTACTCAGTTTCCGTTTGGCCATTTCAGGCCACTATCTTGAAAGTAACCGAAAATGTTGATGTCCTGGATTTCGGTAAAAATGACTGAAACTGCGATATGTTGTAGATTGCTGATTCTGAGGGAAGGTCCTAATAGGCACAACCACTAATCGCTGACCATTGGCCAGAAGCAGGCCGCTTTCTTGAAAGAACCGAAAATATTGATGGCCTGGATTTCGGTAAAAGTGACTGAAACTTTGATACGTTGTAGATATTGTGATTCTGAGAAAGTCTTAATGGGTACAGCCAATAATCACTGGCCGTTTGGACACTACGAGACCACATTTTTGAAAGTAAGCTAAAATGATGTTCTGGAATTAGGTAAAATGACTAAAACTGTGAGATGTTGTAGATATTGTGATTCTGAGAAAATGTCCTAATGGGAACAACCAAAAAATTACTGGCCGTTTAGCCACAACCAGGCCAATTGAAAGTAACCAAAGATGGTGACATTCTAGATTTCGGTAAAAGTGACTGAAACTGTGATATGTTGTAGATATTGTGATTCTGAGAAAAGGATTTAATAGGCACAACCACTACTCACTGACCGTTTCGCCACTACAGGGCCAATTTTGGAAAGTAATCGAAAATGTTGATTTTCTGGATTTCGGTAAAAATGACTGAAACTGTGATATGTTGCAGATATTGTGATCCTGAGAAAAGGATTTAATAGGCACAACCACTAATCACTGATCGTTTCGATACTACAGGGCCACTTTTTTTAAAGTAACGGAACATGGTGATGTTCTGGATTTCTTAAAAAAATAACTGAAACTGTGATATGTTGTAGATCTTGAGATTCCGAGAAAAGGTCTCAATGGGCGCACCCACTAACCACTGACCGTTTGACCACAACCAGGCCACTTTCTTGAAAGTAACCGAGGATGGTGATGTTCTGGATTTCGGTAAAAATGACTGAAACTGTGATATGTTGTAGATCTTTAATTCTGAGAAAATGGTACAACACCTAATCAGCAACTGTTTGGCCACTACAGGGCCACTTTTTGGATAGTAATCGAAAATGTTGATGTTCTGGATTTCGGTAAAAAATGACTGGAACTGTGATATGTTGTAGATCTTGTGATTCCGCGAAAAGGTCTGAATGGGCATACCCACTAATCACTGACAGTTTGGCCATTACAGGGCCACTTTTTTAAAGTAACGGAACATGGTGATGTTCTGGATTTAGGTACAAATGACTGAAAAGTGATATGTTTTAGATCTTGTAAGGTCTCCATGGGCACACAAACTTATCACTGACCTTTGGCCACAACCAGGCCACTTTCTTGAAAGTAATCGAAGATGATGTTCTGGATTTCGAAAAAATAAAACTGTGATATGTTGTAGATCTTGTGATTCTGAAAAAAGGGCACAACCACTAATCACTCAACGTTTGGCCATTACAGGGCCACTTTTTGGAAAGTAATCGAATATGTTGATTTTCTGGATTTCGCTAAAAATGACTGAAACTGTGATATGTTGTAGATATTGTGATTCTGAGAAAATGTCCTAATGGGCAAAACTAATAATTACTGACCGTTTGGCCACTACCGGGCCACTTTCTTGAAAGTAACGGAACATGGTGATATTCTGGATTTCGACAGAAGTGTCTGAAACTGTGATATGTTGTAAATCTTGTGATTCCGAGAAAAGGTCTTAATGGGCACACACACTAATCAATTTCCGTTTGGCCATTACAGGCCACTTTCTTGAAAGTAACCGAAAATGTTGATGTCCTGGATTTCAGTAGAAATGACTGAAACTGTGATATGTTGTAGATATTGTGATTCTGAGAGAAAGTCTTAATGGGCACAGCCAATAATCACTGGCCGTTTGGACACTACGAGATGACTTTTTTGAAAGTAATCTAAAATGGTGATGTTCTGCATTTAGGTAAAAATGACTGAAACTGTGATATGTTGTAGATATTGTGATTCTGAGAAAATGTCCTAATGGGTACAACCAATAATTACTGACCATTTGGCCACAACCAGGCCACTTGAAAGTAACCAAAGATGGTGATATTCTGGATTTCGGTAAAAATGACTGAAACTGTGATATGTTGTAGATATTGTGATTCTGAGAAAAGGATTTAATAGGCACAACCACTACTCACTGACCGTTTCGCCACTACAGGGCCAATTTTGGAAAGTAATCGAAAATGTTGATGTTCTAGATTTCGGTAAAAATGACTGAAATAATGGAGTGTCAGTGGGTCAATTGGATTAAGATTTTTAAGTGGGTTGTGGGTCAACAGGATATGACTCACTGCGACACACAACCTACCGTGACCCACTTTGACCAAATAATCCGTTCTGACCCACGCTGACCCACCGAACTACTGTGACTCACCAACCCATTCTGCTCAGTGCATTGTAGACAGCTTCTTCTGAGCACTGGTGAATTTGTCTACGTTTTACTTTCAAGGCCTTCTTTTTTCTTCTTTTTCATTTGTTTCTATTGAAGAAAGAACTTCAGGCACTCTTGCAGAACTTTAGGAAATTGATCATATTTTCAATTGTAATAATAGCAATAGGACTTACTTCTTGACTTTTCAGACACAGCCTAAGAGTTTTTAGAGGAGCTAACTACTTGTTTTATTTTGAATCAGCTATAATGTATGAATTATTATATAAAAATTTAATATAACTATGTATGTGTGATCATCAACATCAAAGTCAACTGAAATTACATTTGGCATATACATAGTTAGGCCCTAATCTCAATATCATTTTTTAAAACTCCCTTTTGTTGGGGGGGGCATTTTCTATATATAGGATTGATTTCTAAAAATAATCGAAAAAGATCGATATTAGTTGACTGCCTAATATTGATATTAGGCAGTCCTTGATATGAACCACCTTGACTGCCATGATATAAATTTAACTTCAACTGCTTCTTCAATGTTCTTCTTCTTTTTAGTTTTTACTTTCTATGGCTAGAGTCGAGGGTGAAAAAAAATATGCTGTTCCGAAAATGCTGTTTACAATGCAGTGAGCAGAGTGGGTCATGGTGGGTGATGGGTCGCAGTGGATCATGGTGGTGGTGGGTCACATGCTGTTGACCCACGTCCCACTCAGAAAACTCGACCTACCGACCCACTGACCCACTCACCCACTCCAACTCTGGTTAACGTTTCGGCGTCTGGAGTAAACAAGTTCTGCCAGGGGAACTTTTTTCTTTCAAAATATATTTTTATATGTTCATATTTATTATTATTATTAATTACTTTCTTGTATTTTTTCCTACATTATCTTAGATTAGTGACCGCAGTTTAGGATAGATTATGTAAAGTCAAATACGGTTATGTATGTTTACATTTTCGTTTCTTTCTTTCAAAATGCACTCCTATTTGTTCACGTAGTCCAAACGTAGGCATACACCTCTGTATTGATCAACTATAACATTCTAGTGTATGAGTTTATTTGCTTCGGCTCTTCTGAGCTTAAGATGTAAGTAAAAACATATTAAGAACAAATAATAAAGAAATTAAGTCTACCTGATGGATAAAAATAAGAAATTATATAAAATGCAATGAGCTGATCAGTACGGTACTGTATACGTACTTTTGGGCCACCCTGTATATTATTAATAATTTATTTCTTGCATTTAATAATAACTAGCTGAAAATAACCACTTTTCGCATGGGTCAGATAAAATATCTATGTAAACAAACTGAACAACGAAACGAAAATATATCGGTAATTTTCTACTACTTTTACATATCGCGGGAAATGCCCCTTGAGACCCCCTGGTTCAAAATTTAAAAAGAACGCCTCTGGCTCTCAAGCAATGGGAGCTGTATTTAGAATTCAACGCCTCTGGAAGAATCACCATTCATCTCAGCGACCGTGAAAACTAAGGATTTGATACTAATATAGGTCATTTTGGATTATTTTTACGTGTTTCTGTACATCTCCCCCTCCCGGTGACCCCGGCCCGCACGCAATGGTAGCTGATTTTGAAAGTCATCGCTAATTGAAGTGTCACCATTTATCTCAGTGACCGTGAAAACTATGAATTCGACACAAATATCGGCAATTTTCTAATATTATTACATGTCTCGGTAAACGTCCCCCTCCCCTGAGACCCCAGGTTCGATTTTTTAAAATAAAAACCACTTGGTCCTGGTCTGGGGCCTGGACAAAAGTATCCGTTATTAAAATTTAGTAAATTTTTGTCAACTCGTCTGATCCCCAGGCCGCACACAGACAGACACACAAGCAAACTCGAACAGATAGAACAAACAGCGTTCTTTCGCATAGAATATTGTTGCTTCCACCCAGCCTAAGTGCCGGAGGGCTTCTTTTATACGTAAACACGTCTATTGAATTTGCCTCTTCTATCGAAGTAATGGGTCGCGTGTAGTGCTAGTGTTAGCTATTTTGTTGTTATTGACCTTGAAGAACTAACAAATGGTTTCACATCAAGTCACAAGTCGCTTTGGTCCGTGAAGTTGATATACAGTAGAAATGACCTATGCATTTCTCACCCGTTGTGAAATAGAAATATTATGTTGGTTTTATCTGAACACCCACAAATCTGTTATAGCAAGAGGCCTTTCCACAACTACTTCCAATCTAGATTAAATTTCACGGCTAACTTTTTGAATCATACACAAGAGTATCATTGATATGTTTGTGTTAATAATATTTATGGAACCAAAGACAGGTTTTAAACTACCAAACTGTGCTGTGCATAAAGTCGGAAATCTTATAGAGTGGTTTTATCCGTGTGTCTGTTGACAGATACCAAAGCAAAGACAGAAAGTGATATAGAGACAGGGGCGGTTCCTAGGGGGGGGGGCGATCGGGGCGATCGCCCCCCCCCCAGAAGAGGAAACTTTCTTATTTTTTATATATAAATAAAATCCATCCCAGAGCTTGGAACCCTTAAAAGTAGCATTATGACAACCCACCGCCCCCCTAGAAGTCGGTCTTGGATCCGCCCCTGTATAGAGAAATGGTTTTCTGCTATTGATTCTTCATCCAATGAATAGAATAGGTTCCATCTCATCCGTTAACTTTATATTGAACCCAGAAGTGGTTCAAATTAGCAATTTCCGGTTCTAACATTTAACCCATAGATGAAAACGGTAACATACATGAAAACTTTTTTTTTTTTTTTTTGAAAACGATTACGCGTGTATAGGCAACATATCATGGTCATTCACAATCTCTACTAAAATTGAAAATGGTTTAAATTTATTATTACTTCCGGTTTCAACAACAGTTTCAACTTTCAGCGTCATAGCATAAAACGGTAACATAGCGAGAACTGATTTTTGAAAACGAGTTATCATCTAGAGTCAACATCATGGGTACACAAAATATTCTACCGAAATTATAAATGGTTGAAATTTACTATTACTTCCGGTTTCAATTTCCAATTTCCGCCTAATAGAAATAGTAAATGCTTCAAGATGTGGTCTTTTGCAATTAATTCAGTATCCAAAGAATATATTTTATTTCCTCCGTTAACTTTCTACTCAAACCGGAATTGCTTCAAATTAGCCATTTCCGATTTCAACGTTTGTCGATATGTAAAGAAAATGATAACGGATAGTGAGAAGTGGTTTCTGCAAACGATTTAGAGTCTAAAGACAAATATCTACAATACTAAATTCGGCTGTAGTTAGAATTTATTATAACTTCTGGTTTCAATAACGGTTTCAACGTTTATCGCTATAGAATGAAAACGGCAGTAGATAGCTAGAAACAGTTTTAAGCAAACGATTCAGCCATTCAACAAACATATCGTTACTATCCATTAACTCTACTAAAACTGGAAATTCAAATTTACTAGTACTTCCTGTTCCAATACTGATTTCCGTAGAGCAAAAATGGTAAAAGATATTAAAAAGTGGCTTTTTGCAATCGATTCATCGTCTCAAGAATAACCTCCTCCATTTCCGTGGCAGCTTTGATCAAAGCAGAATTTGTTAAAATTAGCCATATTCTGGTTGAACGTTCCTCGCCATAGAGCAAAAACAGTAACAGATAGAACATTTTTGTCCAAACGATTTACCGTCTCTAGGCAACATACCATAATTATTGTCAACACCCTACCGGAACAGGAAGTGGTTCAAATTAACTATTACTTCCTATCTCAATTCTTTTTTCCATAGATCAAAACAATAGGAGATATCAGGATAAGTCTTTTTTTTTACGATCAACAGAAAGTGGTTCCAATTAACTATCATTTCCTATTTGAATTCTTGTTTCCAGGAATCAAAACAATAGGAGATATCAAGATACGGCTTTTTTAAATATATCAGAGTCGTAAGGAAATGTTCCTCCAAGAATTCAGCATCCCAAGAATACTTTCCACCAATTCCTATTCAAAAAAGAAGTAGCTGAAGTTAGCCAAGCTCGGTTTCAACGTGTATTGCTACATTTTTAATCTATGACTAAGAGTTTCAACTTGTTGCATATATTAGAGGAGTTACCAGTACCAATACCAAACTAAAAGAAGTGAGTATCGTTTCACAGTATGAAACGAAGATTTCCAAACAATATGAATTCAATAGTGAAACTTGAAGTAGTGTTATCATCTGTCACAAAAGAAAATGTACGTTTTTCGCGGGATAGTATGTTTCTATCACCTCTCGATTTAATTAAATGTTTTAAAGGACCAATCCCTAACCATAAATCGATAAACGTATTACCTCTCGTTTTGCAGCTCCGAAAAGATACGATAGAAATATCGTAAACCTTAATAGAAAGACAAAACAGCTACGTTCTTTTACAAGCTTGAAACTTACGAATATTAGCAGTATATATTTACAGAGTAGGGAGTTTCTGCTACGTTATTCCGTAGTTCATTGGATCCGTACAGAACTACCACCCAGATGCTATGTGAGCTTTGTGGTGGACAAATACCGTGTGCGTGGGAGTTTCCGGGTGGTCCCGCTTCCTCCTTTTGTTTTCATTTCACCAATTCATCCCATCATCATCCATACAGCCTGAGCCGTAGTTACCTAAAGAACGTATGACAAAGTCAAGTACTTGACCTACTAAGTAGAATTTGGTACGCTACCTTTAGACCACGGAGGCCAAAACCGTGAACTGGCGTGCTCATAAGATTAGTGCAATTTGTAGTTATGTTCAATTAGCAAGTCAAATACCAAGTGATGTTACATGTTCCTGTATTCTTTATATCATAGTATGATACTACAAATATAGCAAAATATTATGATAAAATAAATCACCAAGACGCCAGGGCGGATTAGGTGTTCCTGGAACGGTGGCTCAGTGATTGAGCGTTCACCACTGGTGGATGGGGTCCCTGGTTCGATCCCAGGTCTCGCCAAATGAAATTTTTGGTGGACAAACACCGTGCGTGGGGGTTCTCGACGTTCTCCTGTTTCCTCCCACTTTATTAATTCCACCATTTCATTTCATTTATTCCACCATCATCACCGTCTCCTTTAGCCTAGCCGGCATACTTGTGGGACGTAAAACTTAAAGATTTCATTTGCATTGTTTTGTTTTCGTATTACTAGTAATAGCAGTAGTGGTATTCGCTGTCGTATTAGTATAGTAATAAGTAGTAGCAGTAGTTGTAATAGTAACAGTAATAGCAGTGGCGGCAATAGTGGAATTAGCACTAGCATTCGTAATTGCAATAGTAATAATAGTATTAGCAGTAGTAGTTGTAGTATTAGTATCACATACGGTGTAGAAGTTTTACATATCTTCTCTGTTACTTGTAATGCATTAATGAGTGTAGTATAAGACTTTTACGTCCATGAGCTGTATTATTGTATAATAAACATGGCTGGACAGAGCAAGCACAAATAACAAATAGACAGACAGTATAGAGATATAGAAAACAAACCTTGGGTAACATTTCACACGATTTTCCTATTTGAGAAGGACAAATAGACAGTGCAAATTATGACGACATATTTCTCATTTTCCATTACATATTGAAGGATTGACTGGATTTATCAACTTGGTTGTTCTCAGGCCGGTTACTCCCGGCCCGTTTAGAGCCCGGCTCCTTTGTGCCCGGCCAGTTTAGAGTCCGGCCCATTCTCTGCCCTGCTCGAGATTCGGGCCGGATCGGGTCGAGACGGACACAGAATACAGATCCATCCGGGCCGTCTTCGGGCCTGGCTTTGCAGGGCTCTGGTCTACAGACACACGGATAAAACCGTTTTATAAGACTTCCAGCATTTATGCACAGCATAGGTTTGAAGGTCATTTCTATATTAACTTCATGAATTAAAGGGAACTTGTATTCCTCGAAAGGCATTTGTTGGTCCTTCAAGGTCAATCGAACAATGAAAAAAATGATACTAGGAGTATTTTAACACGCCACTCACTACAACGATATAACAGAATGCTGCCTCCGGCTGTTAATAAAAGGCTTAACTAGCTGGAACTCGCTAGTACAGGAGCAACGTTATATGCCAAACAACGTTGTACTGTGTAAGAAATGCTAGGGGTTGTTCTGTCTATGTGCGCCGCCTCCTTGGTGTTCCCTGGTTAAAGCACTCACTCAAATATTGTCAGGGCGCTGCAGGCAAGATTTTTAGTTTCGAAACATAATAAACATAATAAAATAAATATTTCTCGCTTGACACTATTAAAAAATAAACAATTAAAACATAGAGATGGGAGTTAAAATTTCTAACCTCTAAAACATAATTGATTGTTTCAAATGTGTTTTTGCAAAGGCAACCAAGGAACACACTAAGTTAGTTACTTTATACTTTATGTCCACAACAAAATCCTTGCAGGGGGCGCGGTGGATCAGTGGTAGAATATTCACCTCTGGCGCTTGGGATCCCGGGTTCGATCACAGTCCCCGCCAAGTGAACCTTGTGGTGGACAAACACCGTGCTCGTGGGTTTTCTCGGGGCACTTCCGTTTCCTACCACTTTCTTCATTCCACCATCTCATTCATCTCTCATCATCACCGTCTCCTTTAGCCTAACCGGCATAACCGTGGGACGCAAGACTCAAAGATTCCATTTTCAAAATCCTTGCAAGTTCTTTTTGCAGTACCATTAAACTTATTTTCTTTTATGATGATATTTTCATTTTAATTTGTATGAATGTAGTATTTTCTTTTAGTAACGTTTGATAATATCACTGCCTCTTGCACTCATTGTGCATCATGTAAGTTGTTGAAAATATACACTAAATACCACGATTATATATGTTGGGAATATGCATTACAGGAATTAAACTTGAACCCGGGTTTCAACCTGTTTCTTTAAGTCAGCCGTGTTACCGACTGAGCTAGGACAGTCCCAACTTATCCTTATATTACCGGTATATTTTACTTTATCACAGAACAGCCCTTTATGACAGTGTTCATAAAAGATTTTAACTAAAAATAAATCAATCAAAAAAAATCGAGACTCCCCTGATAACATATAACTCGTCCCGCCATTTATATGCACCCACATACATTTTGGAAAGGCGGCCCCGTTGGTTCTATCTGTTGTGTTTGAAATCAGTGTTTCTTTCAGAAACTATGTTCCGGGGGGGCACACTTCGTATTCCGGGGACACTATCGATAACTTTCTATTTTTTTATTATATTATAGATGTATTATTTTGGTCTCTTCCGGGGGGCACTCTCAGAGCTCCGGGCTGGCAGTACCCCTTAAAACACTTCTGGAAGAAGCACTGTTTGAAATACACCTAATCTAATATAAATAAAATAAAAAGTTTGTTTGTGTGTCTGTATGTGTGTATGCATGTATCTTTGTGCTGCCTGGAGACCAGACAAGAGGACCGAGAGTTACCAAATTTTGATCTTGGGTACCTTGGCCCAGGTTACGGATCAAGACGAAGCGTTTTTTGTTTTAATCGAACCAGGAAGTCTCAGGAGACGTTTACAGGGACATGTAAAAGTAGTAGAAGAAAACCGATATTAGTGTCGAATTCAAAGTTTTGGCGGTCGCTGAGATCAGTGGTGAAACTCCGATTGCATTAACTTCCAAATTAACCCCACTTAGTTGAGGGTCGGGGTACCGGAGATGATAACTGACATGTAAAAATAATCCAAAATGGCCGATATTAATGTCAAATCCAAAGTTATCGCACTCGCTGAAATCAACGGTGATACTATAGAGGCGTTGACTTCCAAATACAGCCACCATGCGAATAATGGGTTTTACTGATAGTTATTAATAAATGCAAGAAATAAATTATTAATAATAAATGGGAACAGATAGGAATGCATTTTGAAAGAAAGAAACGAAATTGTAAACATACATAACCATGTCTGACTTTACATAATCTATCCTAAACCACGATCACTAATCTATCAAGAAGAAAGTAGACTTTGGTAAATTAACTTCGGGGTCATTTTTCGCGAGGTAGTATTGCACATTTAAAATATGAATATTTAGGGATGCGCACGAGTCGAGACATATCTCGAATCCGGGGCCACGGTGGCTCAGTGGTAGAGCGTTCACCTCTGGTGCTTGGGGTCCCGGGTTCGATCCCAGCCCCCGCCAAGTGAACTCTGTGGTGGACAAACACCGTGTGCGTGGGTTTCCTCGGGGTTCTCCAGTTTCCTCCCACTTTCTTCATTCCACCATTTCATTCATTACTCATCATCACCGTCTCCTTTAGTCTAACCGGCATAACCGTGGGACGTAAAACTCGAAGATTTCATTTCATTTCATTTCATATCTCGAATCTGGACTGAAATTCGAGTTGACACACTTTGTAAAATTCGAGACGAGTCAAGACAAATTTATTTCTCGACTCTAATTTTCGAGCCGAGACACGAGTCGAGTCGAGACTTTTCGTAAAAATCTCGACTCGACTCGAATTTGTCGAAAATCTTTCTATAATTTTTAATATTATTTTGAAGAAAGTATTCAGTCAGAAACAGCCTTGAAACCAATTCCAGTATTTATTACTTTAGAAAGGTAACTTAATGGTTAATCTTTCGAAATCAAGATTTAATTTTCAGCTCAATTCCGTTAATTAAAACTAATAATTAATGTCGTGATATTTGATTGTACTTCAAATATAATAATAATAATAATAATAATAATAATAATAATAATAATAATAATAATAATAATGCTCTGGGGGACATACACGTAAGCATGTATCTAGTATAGCTCGAGCAAGGCACAATGACGGCCGACGCGTATCGCACACTGCTTGCAGACTACGTACACCCCTTGATGACGACCATGTTTCCCAACGGTAGTGGCATTTTTCGACAAAATAATGCACCATGTCACAAGGCCAGGAGTGTGATGAAGTGGTTCAAGAAATGTTCAACAATGTTCTATATCTGTTGACGATGTGCGAATTACAAGGGGGATTAGGGAAATCCCCATTGGTAATACTATATGCTCCTATAGCCAAAGGAGATTTCCCTCCATGTCAAAGAACTATGTGCTGTATAATTAAAATGTATGAGTTGTTTTATCTGTTGTGTGTATGAAATAAATTATTAAAAAATGCAACAGATAAATTATTAACAATACACGTGATCAGATAGGAATGTATTTTGAAAAAAAGAAAAGAAACGGTAAACATACGTAACCGTATTTAACTATACATAATGTGACTAAACTAGCCGATGGTAACTAATCTAGAATAATGTAGGAAAGATGCAAGAAAGCAATTAATAATAATAAATATCAATATATAGAAAATATATATTGAAATATAAATTGAAATATGAAAGAACAATGTTTCTCAGAAGTAACTTTGTAAATTTAGGATTTAGGATTTAGATTTCTGGGCTTTCGGCATCTGGGACCATTTAACCCGTCACGTTCGAGGGATGACATCTCTAGGCGAACACACTTTCCGGGGAAAGGGAAGGAAGAAAGGATTGGGGAAGAAAGGAAGTGATCTGAAACCTAAGGTATCACCCTGGCATCTTCCTGGTGTGAATGTGGAAAACCAAGGAAAATCTCATTCAAGGTGACTGGCCTGAAAAACTTTTAAATTTTTCGACCGAGTGCCCTCACCAGGATCGAACACGGGACCGCCTTCATGTAACCATATAAACGTATGTTTGTCTATTCCATTACATTGCGAATAGGCGAAATTGGAACAATGGTGCATCGGAGTCAGTCAATTAGTTCGAATAAAATCTGTTATTCATAGCACAATCCCTTCGAGGACATTTCCAAGATCAAGGCAGTAACCCACATGGTCGAAGGTAGTGTTTCCACGAGATGAGACGAGAGAAGACTTCAAGTTGTCTAGTCTCGTGAGACGAGACACGAGAAATGTCTCGTGTCGTGGCAACACTAGAGCGGATGAGGCCCACAAAAAGGAGCTGTTATACAAAGTGGTTAAAATTACAGCTTTTAACCACTTTTGTTTGGTTATCAGCACAACACACAACACGACTACAATCTTCCAATCAGTGTTTCTTCCAGAAAAATGTTCCTGGGAGGGTATATTTAGGATTCCGGGGGTACTGCTGGTATTATTCTATTATAGATGTATTAATTTGGTCTCCCCGTGGGGGGTACTCTTAGAGTTCCAGTGGGCAGCACCATAAAAACATGTCTGGAAGAAACACTGCTTAAAACAACGACTACTTAGTTTCGACCACGGGCGCCCGAAGGAAGGGGAAAGGCGCCCAGCCGCCCTTGCTCACGAAAATATATGTGTAATATAGCAAACTACGTATATTAAATATCAGGCGTAATATAGCAATCAAGGAGATGACTCCCTTAAAAATTCTTCGGGCGCCAAGGGTTTCCAGTAATGAATTATTACGACAGGAATATTTGTCAATATCGACGGTACAGTCGAAAGGCAAGCCTTCCCCACTTATTCTGAAATCCTTTTTTCAAAACCTCTGGCGCCACTTCAAAATATAAGAAGGTCCATGTGATTTTCTGATTTCAAAAATGACTTTGGTTCGAATAACATCATAAAACAATAAAACGAAACTAAATTTTATTGTCAAACCAGCATCCTTTCAAACTCAGTACAGGAAAAGGCCTACACGTTTCTGTCTTTGTTCGGAACGAGAAAACTCATGAACAATGGTTAGTTGCTGATGAAACTGGCATTAAGAGAACTTGTATTTCTATAAAGGATTTTTATACATAGATATAACCACCAGCCCTCGGAATGAAATATTCTGAAACACTGATCTCAAAGAATGGTTTAACATTTTACTTGAATCTGGAAGAGTATCACTAAATATTTAAACTTGAATCGGTTGGAAAATAGAAATGAAAGCTGTTTGTAAGAATCATTTAAAAAATAACTTTAGGTCTTCCTTGCTCTTTTAGGATAATCCTCATTTGAAATAATAAACGCTGGTATACTTTCGAAGGCAATAATTTATTCCGAGTTAATAAATTTTTAAACAATTTCAAAAACTGTCTTTTCATTTTTGAGATATGAGACGATACAAGGAATTTCAAGAGACGTATCGTCTCGTCTCGGAAACGAGACGGGACAAGTAGTCTGTCTCGTCTCGTGTCTCGTATCAAAGGTTTCTGTCTGGTCTCGTGGCAACACTAGTTGAAGGAAAGAAACTAATGAAATCTTTGGGTTTTACGTACCACGATTATGCCGGTTAGGCTAAAGGAGACGGTGATGATGAGTAATGAATGAAATGGTGGAATGAACAAAGCGGGAAAACGGGAGAACCCCGAGAAAACCCACGCACACGGTGTTTGTCCACCACAAAGTTCACTTGTCGAGGACTGGGATCGAATCCGGACCCCAAGCACCAAAGTTGAACGCTTTACCACTGAACCGCCGCGGCCCCAAGGAAGAAACAAATATGTAAAGATACATATATGAGTACACACACACGGATAAAGTAGTCATACATGTATTTTAATCTTCTGACTACTTAACCCCGACTAATTTAAGATTGCAAGAAAGTAACTATTAAGAAGGAATATAAACATATAGAAACGTATTTTGAAAGGGAAAAAAGCAAACCGTACCAGCCGTGATATGAATCTGGGTTACCCACTCAACAAGCAGACACCTTACCGAATTATCTGCGGCAGAACTTCCAATTTGTGGTTTTGAAGCTTTATTTATACTGTGTGTGTTACTTAACGACGCTACGGGATGTCATTACTAGTGCGACCACCTCATTCAAGACCCTTTTTGTAAATTGTTTGAGGAAAGAAGAGTGATTTCGTAAATCAACAAAACAGATCTTGTATATAGAGGGTGTAACTAAAAGGTACGACAAAACTTCATGGGTGGATTCCTTATTGGTAGACAAGCAAAAACGTTCCGATGACCATAAGTCGGGAAATGCATCGTTCCAGAATTACGGCCTTTGAGCCGACTACTGGTGTGAAATAGTCACATTCTGGTCGCTCTTTAATGTGTCTCAATTTAAACATCAATATGTCAAACTCTGATTAAGATAGGAAGGTAATTTTAGTAGCAACGTGTTCTGCAAAAATTAAGCTTTCCGCTGATATGCATTTTATGAGTATATCCCCAAGGAATGCCATCTCCAAAATGCTGATGCAAAAATCAAACAAAAAACAAGTAATTACCCTCCCATGTCCACCGTGGTACTCCCACCCATACATAAAATATACAGGGTGAGTCAAAAGTCCTTGGACACCTGCATAAGTGAAAATCGACGGGAAAAGTAAAAAGTAATGATGGGAACAGAGGTTTGATGAGGGGCCGCAACTTTTGAAGTGTATGTCATCTTGAAATCCGCCATTTTGGATTCACGTCATTTTTTTAAATGGGAAGGGGGTGTATGACCCATCAAATAACACTAGCTTGAGCTCAGGAATTTAGTGGTGTAATTTGTTTTTCCTATCTAGTACAGTTTAGAAGTTATTAATGTTCAAAGGTGGGAAATTATCTTGATACTGAATGCTACAACACATGTTCTACGTGTTGTCCATTTCGTGCAATGCACAACTGTAATCCCTGCAACCACTCTGACTGGAGTCTCACACGGAGGAGATGTCTCCTGAAGTTTGGTCACAGGCTTGTTGGATGCGTTCCTCCAGGGTCTCAAATCACGGATTGTCTCAGCATACACTATCTGCTTAAGATGTCCCCATAGATAAAAATCAAGGGGCGTTAAGTCAGGGGATCTGGGCAGCCACTCCACGGGACCACAGCGACCAATTCACTTCCGTGTCAGTTGTTCATCCAACCATTGACGGACACCAAGTCAATAGTGTGGAAGGGTCCATCGTGCTGAAAATAACATGGGAAAATGCCATCAGCGTTCAGTGTGGCAGGGAACACAAAGTCCTGCAACAGCATCAGATACTGTGGTGCAGTTAAGGTGTTGTAACTGAAAAATGGCCCAATGATGCGGGTGTCCCATATGCCACACCAAACCATCACCTTCGCTGGACTATGTTCTCGACTCGGGTCAACCCAGATCGGATTTGCGTCACACCAGTGTCGACAATTATGTCGATTAACCTCCCCGTTCAAAGTGAGATATGCCTCGTCACTGAACAGTATCCCCTTGACAAACGCAGGATCCAGTTCGTGTTGTTCAGTAGCCCACATGCAGAACTCCAACCGGCGATCAGGGTCATCCTCGTTCAGTTTATGTTGCATGTGCAGCTTGTAAGGATGCCACTGATTGATGTGCAATATCCGGATAATGGAGGATTGGCTTATTGGACATGCTAGGGACACACGACGGGTACTTCGTGTAGGACTTTTCACAAACGACGCAACAACCGCCGTTGCAGTTTCGTCATTGGTGGCAGTCTTTGGTCGCCCACTACGTGCCCTATCTTGAACAGAGCCCGTCTCTCGGAATTTGGTGATCACGTGAGCCACCGTGCTGTGCGATACCGGTTCTCTGTCTGAGTTCCGTCGGTTGTAGTCAGCTGCTATTGTTCGGTAGCTGCGTTCCACTGATACAAGGATGATTTTGATCTTCTGCTCACGTGTCAGACCTATTTTAGATCACCTGAAACAGAGAGAATTGGGTCAGTATCAAGGTAATTTCCCACTTTTGAACATTAATAACTTCTAAACTGTACAAGATAGAAACAACAAATTACACCACTAAATTTCTGAGCTCAAGCTAGTGTTATTTGATGTGACATACACTTTCCCATTTAAAAAAAGACTTGAATCCAAAATGGCGGATTTCGAGATGGAGGCCATGAATGACATACACTCCAAAAGTTGCAGCCCCTTATCAAACCTCTTTTCCCATCATCACTTTTTACTTTTCCCGTCGATTTTAAAACTTATGCAGGTGTCCAAGACTTTTGACTCACCATATATATATAGGCGGAAAGCATCGTCCTTTAGAAATACATAGATATCAAAAATATCTTCCTAAGTTAATTAGGATCTGAGTTATTGAGGTTTAAATTGAGTCACATTAAGGAGCGACCAGAATATGACTATTTCCACCATTAGGCGGCTCAATGGCCTTAACTCTGTAATAATACATTTCCTGACATATGCTCATATGAACGATTTTGCTTGTCTACCCATAAGAAATCCACCTCTGAAATTTTGCCGTACCTTTTTGTTACACCCTGTATATATGTGTGTTGGTGCAACAATAAGTTCCCAAGAATATAGATTAATTCATTTTTGATTTTAATCTACACAACAAATGCTTTTTATGAAAGCAAGGAGCCTGCGAGTTAAAGCTGGTTAAAGACCGTAAATAAAATTGAAGATCTGAATTGCAGAACATCCGAAGTCCACCGGAGTACTTTTTTGTTTTTAGAAGAAAGACAAGAAGATTATACTTGGAATGCTATTCTGCTTAGCTGATATTATTTTGATTTTGATTTTGATTTTGATTTTATTTTGATTTAAAAAAGTTTTGACTTGGACTTACGTATTATGCAAGTGAATAGCCCTGAAACAGATGCTAACAAAAAACAGAAAACGAAAAATACGAAGAAAAAGAGTGGACTTGGGATGTTTTGTAATTCAGGTTTTCAATTCAAACTTCAAATGGAACTGGGGTAACTCGCAGACAATGGCTGACTTAAAACTTTGATAATAGCTGGTGTAATGGCTGGTTTGAGAACACAATTGATATGGCCTCTGTAGCTAAGTAGACTCCCACCCTTCCCCCTCAACATTGGATACGGAAATTAAAAACTTATTTAGAATTTGATTGTTGATTCCAGTATATTTCAAGCATCACTTCTCGGAATCTGGACCAGTGGTATGTCGATATATCGCTATCATCGATATCTATATTATCATATATCAACATTCGATATCGCAAATATATGGACATGAATATAATCATTCTAAATTTTCGATATCAATATTCGGGGAGTGGGGATGCGAGGTATAAAGGTCCCCTAAGACTTGCGATGGATGAAGAAATTAAACTTACGTTTTGCAAGATTGTTTTCTAATCATAATATCTTTATTACCAAACATTGCAATGTAAATACATCCACTTGCAAATTTGCAATATTATATGATGTAATTTCTTAGGCGCTAGAACTTTTTTGTTCCCTGAAGAAAGAAACAAAAAATCACGTGGAAAAGCAAGTACTTCGAACTTTGAACTAGAATTTACCTTAAGAAAGATTTTTTGTTTCTCTTCCTTGGGGATTTCCATCCCTTTTGGCCTTTGGGACCGCTAATTGACAAAAGGTGCACACATGATCGCTATATGCATTTATGCTCTGAGGCAGAGTCAGAGATTTAGAAAAGGAAACGACTTTTTAATAATAATAATAATAATAATAATAATAATAATAATAATAATAATTATTATTATTATTATTATTATTATTATTATTATTATAACAATGGGGTTTACAACTAGGGTCTTGTCTCTTTATCTTGCATGGGAAGGCCGCAAGTCTGCTACCCCACTGGTGTCCCCTATTCTGTGTTTGTCTCTTTTTCGTTTCGTGTAGATATTTGTTTTTGTGCTGTTAGGCTTTCATATGAAACTTTTATATTATGTAACTCTTTATTTTTATGAGTTTCTTTTTTTGGATGGGGCGGGGGGAAAGAGAGAAATGCTTTCTTCTGATATCTGTTTCTTACCATTCATCTTGTTTGAACTGCTTAAGTAAGTCATTTTGTAACTTTTGATGTCATCCAACTCCATCACAATAATAAAATTGTCATTCTTAACAATTTTTTTATTCCCTTATTTGCAGTTTGCCACACTGATATATTTGTGACAAAATTGAGGTTTTGTCCAACGCCTTTCGAATTCGCAACCAACCCAACCGCCGAGCTTTTTGGGTTGCCTGCTATTGCAGGAAAAGGAGAATTGCAGGTGGTAATGCACTTTTGGAGTCGTGTATACATTAGTAAAGAAATACTTTCAAACAGTGGCGTACTTTAAGATGTGTTGGTACAGGTTGTAATCCCTCCTTTCATATCTATTGAAATGAGAAGATTTTAGCTTTCATGTGGGATCAACAGCAATCTTCCTGTGTGGAGAAGGGCTTACATACATGTATACGTACGACGACACATCACAATGTTTAGAAAATGTAAATGAGTAGAGAATATACACACCCAGGCAGAGGTCCCTATTTTCCCCTGAAGGTTACCATTCTTCTCATTTACTGTCCTCCCCCCAAATTTACCATTCTTTATTATGACAATTACTTATTTAAAAATGTTATTCATGCTAAGGGATAGGTGCTGACTGCCACGGGTGCTGACTGCCACAGCCAATTATTGGTGCTGACTGCCACGACTGTCGCTGATTGCAAATATGAAGGTGCTGACTGCCACGACGGCGTGCTGACTGCCACGAGCCTGGGAGGAACTATATTTGAAAAGAGAGGAATTAATCCCTCATACTAAATTTATGATTATTAATTAATTTAGTAGGGATTAATTTAGTAATCATCACAGCAAATCTATGTGGCATCCTATAAGTTACAAAGTTGCTCACTAAGTGGAACGACATACACTTGGATGTTTATAAAGGGATTGTCTTTTCTGTTATATGTACAATTTGCACATTTCATTGTTTGTATTAATTGTTTTATTGTATCATTTAATGGATATGATGGTCTGAAGCCAGCTGACAAGGGAAGTTTGGGAGAAGCATTCGCCTGCAGAGAAATAAGCATGTCATTTGAAGGACCAATTCATGCTGATTACAACAGGTCATAAAACTCCTGTACGTTGAGAACTGTTCGAGATATTCAGCTTGGAAATTTATATGAGAAAATTAGTGGATGCACGTTTCAATGCGTTAAGTATTCTCCCTCATGGCGAAGCCTGATGGTTTGAACTTGCTATTGCTTGATCACTGGGGTCCATTCACAGACAAATTGTCCATTACAAGTTGCATGACGGATGGCAAAGACCTAATGGTTGAGAAGATACCAAAGAATTGCACATGATTTGTGCAACCATTTGATGTGTTTTGATTCCGATCAATCAAAGATTATGGCAGGAGATTTGTACATAGTATGAATCTTCTTCATCTGGACGTTATAATGTACCAACGAAACAATCAAATAAAGTTCGTGTCCATACGAATCACTTCCGATCACCGCCATACATTGGATTGTTTCAGTTTGCGTTCTGCAAGGCAGGTTACGAACAAATTATAGGCCTATAACTTTTGAATCACTTGTCGAATTTGCTTTTTGTTTTGGTTCTGGAAACTGTTCTCTTGACGGATGCAACGCAATTGCACATATAAAATGTTCATGGTGCAAGAGAATATTTTGACTGCGACATTTCTTCATAAAACAGAACAACAACAGTGATCAATTTTCATCTCTAACCTATGATTATTGTGAACAATGTAATGACTAATTGTATCTAACAAACCCGTTAGTTATTGCGAAACACTTTTTTTCTGTTACTTCCGATAGCTTTCAATTCGTATGTCAATGTTCGTTACTAATTATGTTGTACTTAACGCGTATAAATGCGTATATCCTCATTTTCTCATATAAACTTCCAAGTTGAATATATCGAACACTTCTCAACCGTACAGGAATTTTATTAGCTTGTTATAATCAGCATATATTGGGAATTCAAATGGCATGCTTAGTTTCTCTCAGGCGAGTGCTTTCTCCTGAACTTCCCTTGTGAGGTACAGCCAGCAGTGCTTTTTTGATGGAACTTTCAAGAGCTGCTCGAAACAATTTGCACAACTATACACAGTTCATGATGACATAGGGAGTTCAAGTGAGAATACATAAATCGTACCAATTTTGTACGCACCGCTCCCTGAGAAAACTGAAAGTACACTCATGTCCAAAATTAATGTCACATATCTACAACTGTCTTCTTGTAAGAATATAATTTGATAATTTTGCAGAGTACTTTTAATACTTATATTATGTGTATAATCAGGAAATGTATATTTGTGATAAATTTCATAGGAAAAGAATTATAAATACGAAAATCATAATGAGTAAAATAAAATGTAACTAAATGGACAAGAAAATTTTATTTTCGTTTTTATTATTCTTATTTACTGCTCTTTTGACATGAAATTTACCACATATTTATCTTTGCCGATTATACACATACTAACATTATAAGAAATACCGGGCGAATTCGTTATCAAATTATATTACTAGAACAACATATTTATAATCATGTGACAATAATTTTGGACATGAGTGTACGTACAGAGACCTGTTTACCTTTGTTAGGTGCTGGTCTGAACAACACGATCCTAAGGATCATCTAGTTTCTTTCATGCTTCTTGGCGTCTAGCAACTTTCTCTCAGGCTCGTGGCAGTCAGCACGCCATCGTGGCAGTCAGCACCTTCATATTAGCAATCAACGCCAGTCGTGGCAATCAGCACCAATAATTGGCTGTGGTAGTCAGCACCCGTGGCAGTCAGCACCCCACCATGCTAAGTTCTCCTTCATACTTAGTGTTCATCAGTCGGTGGCTATCGAGCTCAAGGTCCCTCCCCCCCGAAATAAATTTGTTATATTCACAACTTCATTAAAATTTGTCGGCACCTAGGAGGAAAAATATAAGTGCTTATTCTCGTATTGTGCATACCCCTTCCCGAAACAAATTCCTAAATACGCTACTCGTGTTCATAAAAGCATCATTGTGGTATAATTAAAATTCGATTGTTCCACTTTCAATGACAAATTATGTCCCTCCTCTTAAAAAAATCATAGATGCAACCTGTGCCCCAAAACCTGATTGTGGGCATCCCTGTAATCCAGAGAAGGCTAGGAAATGGAGTTTTTTTTGTTTAAAATCTTTCCCAACCCCATAAACACCCCCTAACACCAACCAAACTTTCTTTACACACATCCCTGGGCGTAACAAAATATATTGCTTCCTTTGCGTTTCTGTAAAAATATGTATCACTATTCTAAATGCTCCCCCTCTTGTGTTTTGAACACCTCACAAAATAAAATTCCCAGCGTGCTTACTGATTAAACGGGAGACTCAGGTGAGATGCCCGATTGCAATACGTACATTTCCAGGGTTTCCCAGAGGGAAGTATTGCGTCGCACACTACACCACACATCTTTTAGTTGAGGACTGTTAATTTTATGCAAAGATTGAAGACTATAAAGAAATGCATTCCAGTGAAATTAACAATAAACAGAGAGACGGACCACCGAGACTGATTGGAATCTAAAGATGTGGGGGTGGGGGTGGGAAATGTTTATATGGAGACGGACAGTGTCAGAGGAAGAAGTCTACATCTGTTCTACGAAACACAATACTAAGCGGATATTATTATTATTATTATTATTATTATTATTATTATTATTATTATTATTATTATTAGGGGCTCTATATTTAAACCCGACTAACTAATATTTCTGGCTACGCGTATGCCTTCAAACATAAGTGGAAAACATTCTTGCGTATCTTATTTTATCCTGTAGGGATGGCATAGAGACTTGTAGGCGGATCCTGAGGAAAGGGTCGTTCGCCACCTCCAATGGCACAAGCACCAGTGATGCAAAAGTTCAAGTCTGTACATAATAAAACTAATGTAACCCTAAGTAGCAGTGTTACAACTCACCGCTACCCCATCCCTCAGGAATCCATCCTGGATCCGTCCCTGTGTCGTCTGGAATCGAAAATATGTCATGTGAAAAGAAAGGTATGAAAAATGTCATCTTACAGCCTTTTGCGTCGATTTCCTTATAAATTGTGAAAGGCCCGTCCTAGTGTGCTAATTGACGAGGGAATGCCAGGGATTTCTCCTCTGAGAAATTTTATTTTTATCCCCCTGCAAGAGATAATTTTCATTCCAGACAGGAATAACTTTTCCCCACTCCTACGTGTGTGATGGCTGGCTACGTATATGAGTGAAATTCATCCGCCCTGGGAAAAATATTCAATTCGCACACTGACCCGTCGAGTTATCCAATTTTTATATAACGTAATGAAGAATTTTTTTGCGAAATAAAGTAGTGGTGTTTATTTTGTGAAATAAAGTACTGGTACTGAAAAATCTACTTACATAGTTGTGCAACTACGGCGGGGGTTAGGGGGCCTGCTCCCTTCCTAAATTTTTTAGCACCTCAAACCACAATGCATCCGTATGACATTGATACGGAGACCCAGAATTGTTACGATTGCCCTTCTAGCATATTTATGCTCCCCAAACTTCAGTGGCTGGTTGCGAGCCTGGTCAACAAGGTTTTCACAGATATTACATAATTTAAACAAATTTGTATAATGCAAAATAAAGGCACTACTAAATCATGCTTAGGGATGCGCACGAGACGAGTCGAGACACGGCTCTTCCAATAGAGAAATATACATTTTTCGAGTCGAGACATCACTTTTACAGCAAATTTTCGAGACGAGACAACCACAAATTTTGTCTCGTGCGCATCCCTAATCATGCTCAATTTTAAAATAAGCCAACATCATTTACTTACAAGAACATAAAATGTTGCGTGAGCTGTTACCCAACTTTATCAAACTTGGTTCTCTTCTGTTCGAACTCACAATGAAAATTTGCACAAGATATTTCACACGAATTTGATCGAGGGTGTATCTATGCACATGATACCCAGGTAGAATCTCACAGCCTTCAGGCGCCTTGCGAACTTCATTTATTAGAAAAAAAATCTAAAATTAGGAAATGCTAGTGTGAATATTACATGGATCTATATTTTTTCCTTCTCCGCTTCCAGGAAAAGGGAGATATAGACATTACACATGAGTATATGGTAATTTATACAATGTTGTATTGTCACCGGACATATGTGCATGAAAAATTAAAAAAGTTCTAGGGGATAGTGTAGAAGTGGCCATGTGGACAGGCAACAAAGAACGAAAGTGATTTTTAAAAAAGCAGGCCCCAGGAATTTTGCCCACATGCCATTTCACTTGACCATGTTTCCCTCAAAAATTATTCATGTAAATATCTTTGAATTATTTCTGAAGAGAGGGTTTTGACCTCGCTTTCAAAGGGTAATTTTGTCCTAGATTGATTCCAACAATATTTTTTTCTATAATCTTTCCCAAAGATCACAAACTGACATCTATACTATGTTATTTTGCGGAAATGGTAAGCTGACAAGTGACAACTACCCTTCCAGGAATTTGCAGAATGAAAAGAAAGAAAAAAGAGAGAGGGAGAGAGATGAGAAAAGAAGGTTTCGGTTGTACCGCTGTTTATGAGTCACCTGATTGGAACAACTTGAGCGAGGCAGAGAACTGAACTTGCCGCTCGACTCGGGCGGAAAGGAAAACTATACCGTCGCAGGGAGTTCAGGTCTTACTGTTGCCATGTTTTCAAAGTTGAAGATAAAAGTGTCCTTACTGTGTTTTTTTCAAAATCTAAAACACACAAGGCATAGATATGTGTCTCCTCTAGGTTTGTTCAAATTTTGACGTTTGTAACTTTAATAATAAAGAAGAAAATAGTGAAAAACTTTGCTATGGTTTTTAAATGGACTAACTTTCAAGGTTGCTAGGGGTACCAGATCACCTTAACCTTGAGAATTTTCCGGAATTACTAAAGCTCCCCACTGATGAAAGGAGCTGATATAGCTAATGGTTTTCCAAAACAGACAGGGTAAACAAATACGTATAACCATTTCCTGAATTCCTGTACGTACTTTTTCATATTCACATCTTCCTTCACCAACCCTTTATGAGGGTAGTGTTCTGGCCATTGACCTCCAAGAACAAATCGTGCGAATCCATGTTTCTTTGTGACTAGTCACAAATACAGAACATCTGCCTCTCATATGGGAATAAGAAAGAGTTAAGAAAAATAACAAAACGGTATTTTTTGTGGTCAAGATTCGCAGGTAAATTTATCATTATCATCATAGGACAAACATTGCTTCAATGTGGCCAACTTTCAAGATAGACAGGTGGCCAACTTACAGAGTAATAAGTAACGAATGTCTTATGGGAAAATACAGATTCAACACGAACCAGGCCAAGATAAGCAGGTGGCCAACTTAGAGAGGTGACCAAGTTCACAGGTTTTACTGTACATTCCAAATCATCCGTTTTGGTTGTTACGCAATGCACGATGAACACAATATACTTCCACATGAGGCGAAACAATGCTTATGAATGTCATACGTTCTGGAAAGCAACCATGAAACCCGCCAGATGTAGGAACAGCATGTTAACTGGGAGGGGTCCAAAGTATTTGAGGAAGGTCCAATACGTCTACGTAATATCGAACCTGTCTTATTCTGCACTCGAAAAGACGATAAGTAATTCTTAATTACTGTCACCTATATTTTTAGAAAAAAATTACCGTATAGAACAATTATTTTTATAAGAAAAGAAAGAGTATATGATGAGGCGTAAAATAAAAGATTTAGCCTACACCAATCACTTCTCTGTTAAACAAGTATAGTTCGTTAAGAAAGTCTATAAATGTTAGTCAAGTTTTGAAATTTTTGGGAGGTCCGGACCCGGTGCCCTCCCCCTCGTGGCTACGCCCTTGAGCATTGCTAACTAGTCCCAAATTCAATGTGTGTTCCCCATCATATAGTTTTATGTGGAAATTATCAAGAGTATAAAATATACTTATTTTATAAAATAAATATGTATATACTAAAATACTATCCACAGATGCGAGGCGGGGGTGGATTCTACATTTTGACTTATTAATATTTGGTTCACAAATTACTGTAGAAGAAGCCTTCATTATCTATATAAGCTAAGAATTAACTTGTAAACGCGGGTCTACTTTCATTTGTTTTCTGCTCTACTACATATTTTCTTTCTTATTTTGTAATTCTGCTATCATTTTTTTTTAAATTGTCATTATATTGATTTGTTTCCGTACAGTCCCGTAATTTGAAAATATGAATGCATAAAGACAAATTCCATTTGTTAATTGCTAGTGAAATAAAATTCAGAAAGCTTATTTAGCGCGAAAAACCTTCCTCTTCACTGGAAACCATGCTGCGTTGCAGAAGCACTGCAACGACCAGAGCCTTTAACTTCTGAGATAGGGTAAAGGTAGCTTAACATTCGCCCCAATTGCCGCGCTGAAGGAATCTGGTCGTTGTATGCTCGCTGCAACATAATATAAATTAGATTCTCTGTGATGGATTGTTTTTCGCTTTTTAAAACGGATTAACGGAACGGATAGTTTCAGAAGTAAAAATATGTTATTTAAAGTATATATAGGAGTATTAGAAAGTATTTTTTCTGTTCTTTACTACCATTGCTGATAATATTTTTTCCTTGAAATATTTTGGTCGTTGCGCAACGCTGCAACACTAACATTAGCCGCCACCAGTGGCGGCGGTTGGACGTTCAAAGTGGGGTGGCAAGACATGATGTGAACAATTGTACCTAAGTATATGAATGTTAGATTTCCTGGTTGTTTCTAACACTGTTTGATGTAAGGTTGTATAACTAATAGGATACTATCTTTTTTCACTTAAAATACCGTATATCGTATTTCTATTTTATTAAGTAAATACATAAGAGCAATACAGGTAGGTACTAGTCATTTATCCTCTAAAACAACGAAAGTGTAAGAAGAGATTTGAGTTCTTGCTCATGAACATCTTAAAATTCTGTCTGGAAAAGTGTGTGATCAGATTGTTTAATAAATTTGCAAAACAAATAAATAGAAGGGATAATACGATGTATTAATCATAGTAATGAATAATGACGCTTGTTTTGCAGAAGTTATATTGAAACTGGGAATTAATGAACAACTTATACTTTTAATTTCACACATGCCTTTAAATGAATGTTTTTACTCTTAGAAAATGAAATACAGTAAGTACTGCAAACATATGCTATGACATATAAAGAAATATGCGATTGCAATATTAATTGCTTTGAATTGCAATTAAAACGCAATTCCTGTAGCTTTCTTAACTCCACGGGAAGACAAATAACCAATACGCACTCATGCAACGGCAAACATCATATGCCACCATTTTTTCTATGAAACAGTAATACATACAAAACCTTTACCAGGGTGTCCACATTCTGGAAAATAAGTGAAAGTCAGGGAAAGATCAAGAACTAAAAATGTATCAGGTGAAGTGAGGGAAATGGCAGATTGGTTAGGAAAAGTCAGGGAAAAATCGATTTAGATCCATTGTTCAATTACTGGATTTATAAAATAGGGTTGATTTCTTTACTGTTACTGGATGCAAAATGTGGTGTTCTCAATGATGATATTGAGGGAGTCAGTGTTCTCTGGTATAGTTGTTGAAACTATTTTTTTGCGAGAAACACGTCCAACTGCACCCTGGCATATTTGCTCAAAAGGGTAGATGCTGTTCTAGAAGAATTGCATGGTGCCAAGAGGATATCTGGACAAGTGGCTGAGGACGCGAAGAAATATTATCTCCAGCTCACAGTGAAAGCTCACACTGAAGAATTTAAGGAACACTCGAATGAATTCATAGCCAATGACAGAGATGGTATTGGATTTGATGAGTTTTTTACTTAGTCTTAGGAAATGGGAAGAACTTCGTTGACTTGTGGTCAGTTATGAAATGTGTTTTATCTTTTTTCACGGAAACGCATTTTTTGAAAGTGGTTTCACAATAAATAAAATTCTCATTGTTGACAACTTACAAGAAGAATCTCTGGTGTCTCAACGGATCATATATGATTCTGTGATGAGAATATGTGGATCATCAGGATTAATAATTACAAGAGGTATGATAAATTCAGTGAGAAGTTCAATGAGACAATATCAGGTGTATTTGGAAAAGAAAAGAGAAATAAATGCTGGGGACGAGAAGAGGAGAGAGAAACGGAAGATTCAGCAAAAACTAAAGGACCTGGAGGAAGAAAAGAACAAAATTAAACTGCGGAGACCACAAGAAGGATATTCAGATCAATGAGAAGAAAACTATGCGAGAAAGGATGGAAAAAAGTTTCTAAATGGGTTGTATTTAACAACTGTCCCAGCAAAAGTATGTGTTACATAATGTGTGTGTGTGTGTGTTTTTTTAATAATCAGTAAAATCATGTATGAACTGTTTATTATTATAGGCAATATTATAATGCTGTGTAATTGGTATTATAATGTGTAAGCATATAATGTGTAATTTTTTCCATATCTTAAGTACTGTGAAATGAAATGAAATCTTTGAGTTTTACGTCCCATGCTTATGCCGGTTAGGCTAAAGGAGGCGGTGATTATGAGAAATGAATGAAATGGTGGAATGAAGAAAGTGGGAGGAAACGGGAGAACCCCGAGAAAACCCACGCCCACGGTGTTTGTCCACCACAAAGTTCACTTGGCGGGGGCTGGGATCGAACCCGGGACCCCAAGCACCAGAGGTGAACGCTCTACCCCTGAGCCACCGCGGCCCCTATCTTTAGTACTGGGTATACTGCACACTTTCGTTTGTAACTTTACATTTTGTGTAACATTTAAATATGTAGGCCTAATCAACATCGGCCTAATGCACATGTTTGTAAATTTACATTCCTTTGGAAAGAAAATTGAAAAAAAGAAAGAAACAGAAGCGGAAGAGAACAAGGCCAACTATTGTGGGGAGTGTGGAGGCTGGGGTTTCTTTCTTTTTTCTATATGTTTAAGGTATTCAGGGGTCAGGGAAATCTGAAATTTTCGTCATGGAAAGTCAGGGAAAAGTCAGAGATTTTTTCTCTAAATTGTGTGGACACCGTTTTTACAATTCCAAATGAAACTATATAAATTAGGGCCTCACTTCAAAAAGTGGGGGGGAAACTGCCCCCTCTTGCCCCCCTAATCGCCGCCCATGGCCGCCACTGCTACAAGTTCGTAAATATAAGCTCCATCGGCTTGTATTGCTTTAAAAAATCCAATAATTTTTTCTTTTATCATAAGCTCAGCCGTCACGTATCTAATTATTAGTGCTACCTGCTCAGCATTTGAAATATCACGAGCCTCATCTATAATTAGTGAAAAAAACTGACTACTTTTTACGTTTTCAATGATAGAAGTTTTAGTTTGGTCCCCCATAATTTCCAACAATTCGTTCTGAATGTCATGATGAACATATTTGAAATATTTGTTGCAATCAGTGAAGTATTGTTTTATCAGTTTGTTCTCAATGGATCGTAATTTCAACAATTCGATAAAATTACCCTGATTCTCAGAAGAATCATTTTTCTTATGCCCTCTAATAGCAAGTCCTTGTTTTGCAAAGTACAGTAAACTTTCGCACAGATTTTCAAATATTGACGATTATTTTGTACTTCATCTTTATGCTGGGCACTAATCAACTCAACTACGCTACTAGTTGACTTCAACCCCTCTTGCCACTGCAAATTTGCACGAAGATGTGCAGAAGTATGTTCGTGTTCCTGGAAACGCTGAGAAGCTTTTTTCCAGTTCCGGAACCCTCTGGGTACAAAAGCTTCATCATAACAGCCCGTGTGTGGAAACAAACGACAAGGAAAGCAAAACGCACTGTTTCCAGAAACACTGTATTCTAACCATTTATACTGTTCAAACCATACATACCTAAACCTTCTTCCATTAGTTTCTGGATAATCCTTTAGGTGAGGTTGAAACGGACCATCTTTAAAATAAAGAATAGCAGCATCTTTCCCACGAAGAGGATCATGATCATGTAAGTTGTTTGCTTGCAATTCATGAGGGGGATGAATGTCCTTTTCACACACAGCACTCACACTAATATTTCCTTTCTTGCATTCTTCAGACGCCAAAATCTCACTTTTAGAAGTGGAAGGTTGGGGTGAAGTATTAATCGGCAGTTCAGTATTTTCGCTCGCAGCATCAGTTCCACTAGACCTAGGAATTTCAGTTCTTATTTTCTTAAAAAAATTAGAATGAACTTATTATCTGATAATCTGCGTTTCTTAGCGAAATTCACAGTGTAAAAATCATTTATTAACAAAGAATCATTCATTCATTCACTCAGACACGTCCAATACCGTAACCGCAACACACGCGCACATTCACTCGTGATTTTGCTTTAACTGAAAATATCAGCCACTATTCACAGTTAGTTCATTTGATGCAACTTGCACTTTGACAGTTGCTTTCCTCTGTTTTTTCGTTCATGCACGTAGTCACAGTGTTGCCAGATTGGGCTACAAGTAGCGGATTGGGCGATTTTTAAAGTGCTCCCGCTACTAAAATTTCAAATTGGGCGACACGCTACTTTTTGGGCTACTTGTAATTTTCTGTGGGCTACAAATCTTCAAAATACGCTACTTTTTAAAATTTTCATGTATAAAATTACAAAACATTATATTTTGAATAGTTTTGTTTGTTGAATATTTCTATTCACAATGAGGGATAATTTTACTAAAACGCAACATGTCCGATATTCATTCAATTCTTTCTTAGTACTTTTTATCTTGTTGAGTCTTGAGTTGGCACCACACATTCGGGAATTCCCGGCAAGAAGCTAGAGATTTAGTCTGAACATCGTGTCGGGAGTGTTTATGTCGTGTGAACGATTTTTGAGTATTTACACGTTCTGTAAGTTCTTTTAGTATTTGAAATATCATAATTCAACGCGGAAATTACGTAACATAACGCTTACAGTATAGGATCACTGTGTGTTCGTGGTTACGTGTTAGTGTCCGAAATATTTTACATGAGTAGTAGTTGAACGGTGTTGTGTGAAGTGAACATCACGAATTTAAGTGTATTAGTGTAAATGTTTGTGAAAAGGGCTGCGCTCCATATTAATTAACATAATGGGTAAGTGGAGTAAATACAATAAAAGCTTCCAGATTGCATGGCTTTCTGATAGGGAATTTAGTAAGTGGATTGAAGAAGTAAAGAATGATAATGAAAAAGCGTACTGTAAACTTTGCAAAGTGTATCTCAGAGCTCACAAAACGGATTTAAGCAAACACGCATCAACTTCAAAGCATATTAAAAATGCCTCTTGCATCACTTCTCCATCTCAACAAAGACTGACAACCGTATTTTCCCAAAAGTGTATGATTACTACTCTTGAACTCAAGTTAGCTGCGTTTGTTGCTTGCCATAGAAGCGTTAGAAATGTTGATCATTTAACTGAGTTGATGAAAAGTGAATTTCCTTCGTCCAGTTTATCGTCGATGGCGATAAACACGGGCAACTTAAAAATGCATCGAACTAAGTGCTCTGCTATTATTAAGAATGTCATAGCTCCTGCACTACTGCAGGAACAAATTGAGGGTGTTAGGGATCATGATTTTTCTCTTATTATTGATGAATCAACCGATATTTCTTGTGTGAAACATTTATGCTTGTGTTTTAGATACTATAACGCAAAGGATAATCGAATAGTATCTCAATTCCTTGGATTAATTCCTGTCACAGTTACTACTGCAGAGGTACTGCATGATGCTGTTAAAAAAATTTTGTCCGCTATTGATATAAATATTCAGCAATGCTTTTCTATTGCAACTGATGGTGCATCTAATCTGTGCGGTAATAATAATTCTCTTTACACACACATGAAAAAGGAAAACCCCAATATAATACTAATAAAGTGCATCTGACATTCTCTTCATTTATCGTGTTCACACGCATCAGAGGAATTGCCTGGAAATATAGATTATTTGCTCAGAGAAACATATAACTGGTTTCACAGATCTGCTTTGCGTAATGATTCCTATATGGAACTATATAAATTGATAAACGATGGCGAGGAACCCTTGAAAATTCTTCCTCTTTCTCCTACACGGTGGCTAGCAAGAAGCAACTGTGTAAAGAGAATCCTACATCAGTGGGATGCTTTGTAGTTGCATTTTAATATGGTTTCTTCTAACTGTGATAGATATTATGCTAGGGAGTTATCTGCTATGTATTCTGATGCCGCGAATAAATTATATTTAACATTCATGATGCCGGTACTAAATGTGTTTGAGAAAATAAATTTACTTTTCCAAAAGGATACGGGCGATATCGGAAGTGTGTTAGAAGATTTACGCAGCTTTGTTTCATCATTGTTGAGAAGAATTTTACGTCCTTCTTGCGCAAATGTTGACATTGAAAGTATTTTGAATAACGTTGATGAAAATGATTACGTTTCATACGAAAATGCTGATTTCGATTATGAATTTTCCAATTTATTAACAGAAAACTTAGCTTCAGGCACCTATATCTACAGAACAAGGGCGCTACATACAACAGCGTTGTTTCCAATTCTTAAAAAGGGCGTGTAAGGAACTATTAAATCGTATTCCCAGAAATATGGATATTCTACTAAAGATTCATAACCTTTCTCCTAAAATATGTTTGTCTCACACGCGACCGCCATTTTCCGCTCTACCATTACAATTGTTATCTAAGGGGTCTCAGGTTGGTGAGATAGAAAATCAGTGGCGTTCCCTGCTGACAATGGACTGGGATAATATTTTTCCTGATGGCATACCAACAAATGGAGCAGATTTCTGGTGCAAAGCAATAGCGATTAAAAATTCTGCTGGTGATCTCGTTCTGAAAGAATTGTCTCAATTTGCACTGACTATGTACAGCTTACCAATTAGCAATGCAACAGTTGAAAGAGTGTTTTCGAGAGTAACTGCAACAAAAACAAAACTCCGAAACAGAATTGGGCTGGAACTTTTCTTCGATTTTCCGAGTGAAAATGATGTTTGAAGACAGAAATATATGCTGTTATAACTTCACACCATCAACAAAAGTGCTCAGGTTTAATTCATCAATCTATAACAAAGAACCAGCCGAAAACGAAGATGAGGAGACTACCGACATTTTTTCTGTTATACAGTTTTAAATATATGGTGAGTAATAAATGATTTTGTATTTGTTATATTATTAATTAATTTTAAGATTATAAAATAGTAAAATATTGCTGGGTTAGACAGAAAAAGAATATAGATTAAGTTTATTACTAAGTAGTCATCAGTATGTGATATTTATGCGAGTGAACTGATTGTTCATTAAATGTATTTATGCCTATTGATCAGGAATTGTGCGATGAAAATAAGACTAACGTAGTAAAAAAAAATAAACAAAATATTACTTTTGCTGATAATTAGTATTAAATTTTATGCTTACCCTATCTATCATATTCCAACCTAACTTAACCATAAAGCCAACTTACCTCCCTAGTCTGACCAGACCCAACCATACAAAATGTAATCTAACCTAGCCTAAATAAAAGTGAAATGATAAATATAAATTTACGTACAATGAACTGCATAATTAAAAACTAGGGATGGTACCGTGGCCGAGACCGGCTTTTATACACCGAGACGAGACCGAGACAGGCCTCTATAAATCGAGACTTAGGTCAGTCTCGAAAGTCTCGGTCTCGTCTCGAATATTGATAAAAATTAAAATTGCTTTCACTCAAAATTTCTTTCGGCGCAGTGTTAGATAATATGGGAACGGTTGACTGATGTACAGTCCTGTATTTAGGGAGTACCTATCAGGCTCAAGTCTCTCCCGAAATAAATTTGTGATTTTTTTTTTCGCACTGCTTGTACAGCACAAATGTTTCTTACCCGTTCCTCAAACCTCTGCCAAAACAAAATCCACTGCTGATGTAGTCCTCTCTCTCTCTCCATATATATATATATATATATATATATATATATATATATATATATATATATATATACAGACTGTTCCATAATTCGTGTTATTTTCTACAGCGCTGGGAGAAGATGAAGTTTATACACTATTAATGTAAAATTTGGCACCCTTATTGAGAAATATCTGAATTTTTCGAATTTCTAAAGAAAATAAGAGAAACTTGCTGTTTACCCCCCTTTTAGGGGTGTAAACACGAAAGTTCATTTTCCTTATGGGAGATTCAATGTTAAATTTTAGAAGCAGTTTTCTCCAATGATTATTTGTGAAGACTTTGGAGCAAATGAGTTGTATTTGTTACAAAATGCAAAAACACTCATTCACAAAGCAAGTAAAGCCGTCTCAAACTTTATTTTGGGAAGGCCCCCCTTTTTGGGGCAAGGGGCGTAAAAAGGTGATGGGTGATGTGTTACCAAAATCCCAAAATTTATTTTCGGAGTACCAGTAAGCGTGAGATTAATAAGAAATTAATGCTCCAATGTCACAGAATTAATGCTTCAATGTCCTTACATGTAAGTGTGACTGATAATGAGGCTACAGCCCACTTTCAAAAATAAAAAAAATCACCATCAATATCCTTATTAGGGACATACGAGAAGAAGATATTTTTGTTAATTAATGTGAAATTAGGTGTCATTGTATAAAATGAGTATGCGTTTTTCACATCTGGAATGTTATTTTGATAACGCACCGCCTTAGGGGGGCACAGGGGGCGAAGCACTTGATGATGGATCTTCATAAAAATTCAAAATTTTGTTCCGGAAATGTCAGTGAGGGTCAGATTAATCACAAATGTCACAGAATTAATATTCTAATGTTCCTTGCATGTGCCAGTGACTTATATGGGGCTATAGCCCCCTTTCAAAAATAAAAAAAATCACCATAAATATTCTTAGTAGGGACATATGAGAAGAAGGTTTTTTTTAAAAAAATTAATATAAAATTAGGCGTCATTGTATCAAAAGAGTATGCGTTTTTCAAATCTGAAATGTTATTTTGATAGTGCACCGCCTTAGGAGGCACAGGGGGCGAAACATAAAATGATGGATGTTTATAAAAATTCCAAATTTTATTCTGGAAGTGTGAATGAGTATTAGATTAATCACAAATGACACAGAATTAATATTCCGATGCTCCTTGCGTGTGATAGTGATTGATGTGGTGCTACAGCCACCTTCCACAAATCACCAAAAATCACGATAAATATCCTTAACAGGGACATACCAAAAGAAGCTTTTTTTTTCTATTGGTCGATTAATGTGAAATTTGGCGTTATTGTAATAAAAAGTTATGTATTTTCCAAATCTGAAATGTTATTTTGGTAACAGGGGACAAAGGGCGTGCTTGATAATTTTTGGCTTTGGAGGGCACAGGGGCCGAAGTATAAAAATTCCAAATTTTATTTTGGTAGTGCCAATGAGCATGAAATTAATTGCAAGGCGCACAGAATTAAAATGCTCCTATGCTATTTCCATGTACAATCCGCAGCAAAGAACTTGCAACATGAGCATGTAAGTTTATTGTGAAACTACGACTAACAGCACAGGGAATCAACATAACGTCTAAGTGGCATGAATCACGCCAGGAGAAACCTCGGCGTCCTCCCCTGCACACTTATTTTGGAGCAAAAGACTTCGTCGTTTTACAATAAACATATATGCTCATGTTGCAGGTTTTTTTGCTGCGGACTGTACCAGTGACTAATATTAGGCTACAATCCCCTTTCATAAAACAATAGAAATTCATGATGAATGTCCTTATACGCAAGGACCTACTGGCAGAAGGTAAACATTTTTCATTATTAAAGTGAAATTTGGCATTACTGTCGAAGAATGTTTGTTTGGAAAAAGAGCTAAAGCGACAATATGATAATGGTCATGTGTTGATCTCTTTTAGTGGCGTCATCTCAAAATTTGATTGGCCTAACTGGAGTTTCAATGTAAAATGCGGAAACCAGTTTGCTCTATACTTATACGAATTTTGCTGTAAATTACCAGTTTTAGGTAGAAAATACGATACCATTCCTCTTCTTCCTCCCCTTTCATCTATGATGGTACATGCATTTCTAGTTTTATTACACCAAACCTCCAAATTGGGGAAGATAGGCAGTAAGAAAAATTCAAACTTTTCGTTATTTCCCGTGAGCGTCAAAATATTTGGAAATATACCAAAATTAATGCTTAGAAGCTACCTCCATGTACGAGCGACCACTTTAGTGATTCAATTCCCCCTTCCCGGTCCCAAAATCATTTAAAGAACCACACCACTTTGTTTTATTATCGTCCATGCTTCTCTCTGGCCTATTCAGAATGCATGCTAAGAGATGTGTGTTTAAGAAGCACTGGAAGACGTCCGAATCATTTGTTGGCGTCACTGTAAGCTGATTTTAAGCAATGTCAACAAATTTTTGTTTATAAAACACCATCTAATTTCTGACTCAACTTCTTGTTCATGTGTGCTGACAACAGTTTCAGACCTTTTCTTATCGCAATACACCAACGATTTACGAGTTAACGTGTTGACAGTTCAATAGGATTTCATGTCTGTAATCAACACCTGGGTTAGATTGACTTCTTCGAAAATGGACATTACATAGTAGGTGAATCTTGGGGATAGACTGGCTTAATCACTGATAATTACTTGTCGTTTCCAGTATACTTTAACAGATCATTCATACTGCAGTGTCCTTCGATCATGCAGTCTTTAACTCAGGATCAGCGTGCTAATGTAATTGAATGGTACATTTTATCAGAAAAATCTGCAAGAGCAACAAGATCCCGTATAGTTAAAGAACTCGGATTAAAAGTACACGATATGCAAATGCACCGTTTGTACAAACAGTTCCGCAGCAATTGTTTTAACACTGCCCATCTTGCATCTAGAAAAAGTGCAGGAAGATCTCCAAGTGTATCTACAGAAGAAACAAAAAGACAGGTGTTGTTATCTGTTATTAGTTCACCGCGGAAATCCCTTGCTCGTCGAAGCTTAGGCTTAAATATTAAGAAAACTACGCTACAGAGAATTTTAAGAAACTTGAAAGTAAAATCATACAAGGTCCGAATGGTTTCAGAATTGTGTGCAAGTGATTGTGCATGTGTTTATTTCTGTAACTGGTTTATCGAGAAGTTAAATGAAAACCCTATGTTCATATTTCAAGTGGTGTTTTCCGATGAAGCAAAATTCTTCTTAAATGGTTCTGTGTCCTCATCACATGCAAGATATTGGTCATCGATACAGCCAAACGTGAGATCAGAAGTGTCATTGGACAAACGAGGAATAATGGTTGACAAACGAGGAATAATGGTTTGGTGTGGTATAACTGCGACTGAGGTGATAGGACCTTTCTTTTTTGATGAAAATGTAACAACGTCATCATACCAAAAGCTACTAAGAGAAAAAGTATTTGCTGAACTTGATCGTTTAAATTTAGGTCAAAGTGATGAATTATGGTTTATGCAAGATGGAGCGCCAGCGCATCGCTCAAATACGACTAAATCTTTTGAGAGAGAAATTTGGGGAACAGATTATTTCTATGGGGTCAAGTGTCGAATGACCACCAAGAAGTCTGGGATCTTACACCATGCGATTTGTTCTTGTGGGGATTTCTAAAACAAATTGTCTACCAAAAATCATGTAACAGTGTAGAGGACTTGAAACAGAGGTTTGTCCACAGTATAGAGATGATTACTCCAGATATGTTGGAGAAGGTGTTCACAGTTACTTTAGTAAATCGCATTAATTTATGTCTTGCTCGTTCAGGAGGGCTTGCCGAATAAAAGTAAGTTGATTTTATGGGTTTTACACTTAGGTTAATGATCTTTTTAAACAATTAGTGATAGTAGAGCCAAAAAGAGTTGTTTTCAACAAAGAATAATTTCCAGCAGTTTTGATTCTTATTCCTCGGGAAACATTCGTTTCTATTACAACCGTGTCTCCATGTGTATTATGTCTGCAGTACATACGAGTAAGTTGTTATATGGAAAATTGGATAATACGGTTATTCTGTAAGAAGTAATGAAAATACATGCTTTTTCTTTTCACGAATAAAGCAAACAATATTGAAACTTAAAGCTCACTTTTAATTTTTAAGATCTTACTTTTCATTAAGATTTTTTTTGTTCCTGCTACATTTTCCATTGTCATTTTGTGTTCTATTTCGAGATGGTTCTGCTTAAGTGTGTAGAAAATACGTAGGTGATTTTCTGCTATAAAAAGAGCCCTAATTGATTTTTAAAAATATAAAATTCTTTATTATATTCCAGTGACATTATAACAACAAAGCTATATGCATAATCAGTTACACTGACAGAAGTTATTCATTTCCAGTAATTTCCAGGTTTATTGAATTTTTTTTTTTTGTTGTTTTGCAATAATGACAACTTACATATTAATTATGACATATTTATTGTGAATTTTTGTGATTTTTGGAAGGGGGCTGTAGCCCATATAAGTCACTGGGACATGCAAAGAGCATCGGAATATTAATTCTGTGACATTTGTGACTAATCACGCTCATTAGCATTGTCAAATTAAAATTTGGAATTTTCATAAAGATCATGCTTCGTCCCTTTTGCCGCTAAAGGTGGTGCGTTATCAAAATTATACCGAATTTAAAAAACGCCAAATTTCACATTACTTGATTTTAAAAAATAGCTTCTTCCGGTGTGTCCCTGTTAAGGATATTTATCGTGATTTATGGAAGGGGGCTGTAGCCCCACATCAATCACTGCCACATGCAAGGAGCATCGGAATCTTAATTCTGTGTCATTTGTGATTAATCTGATACTCATTCACACTTTCAGACTAAAATTTGGATTTTTTTAAAATAAAGATTCAAATGCTTATGCTGCGCGCCCTGTACCCTCCTAATCCGGTGTCACCAAAATAACATTCTATATTTCAAAAACGCGTAACTTTTTACTAAGATAAATTATTTTATATTAATTTGACAAGAAATAATGGTTTCTCGGATGTCCCTGCTAAAATATTTATGGCTAATTTTTTATGTGATTTTTTGGAAGGGGGCTGTAGCCCCATATCAATCACTGGCACATGCAAAAAACATCGGAATATTGATTCTGAGAAATTTATGATTAATCTGATGCTCACTGGCATTTCCAGAATAGAAATTGGAATTTTTATAAACATTCATCATTTTATGTTTCGCCCCCTGTGCCCCTTAAGGCGGTGCGGTACCAAAGTAACATCCCATATTAAAAGACACATATCTTTTTAGCACAATAACACAAAATTTTACTTAATTGATTAAAAAAATAATTTCTTCCGGTATGTTCCTGCTAAGGATATTTATGGTGAATTTTTAATATGATTTTTGGAAGGGAGGCTGTAGCCCCATATCAGTCACTGACACATGCAAGGAGCATTAGAATATTAATTCTGTGACATTTGTGATTAATCTGACCCTCACTGACATTTCCGGAACAAAATTTTGAATTTTTATGAAGATCCATCATCAAGTGCTTCGCCCCCTGTGCCCCCCTAAGGCGGTGCGTTATCAAAATAACATTCGAGATTTGAAAAACGCATACTCATTTCATACAATGACGCCAAATTTCACATTAATTAACAAAAATACCTTCTTCTCGTATGTCCTTACTAAGGATATTGATGGTGATTTTTTTTTAATTTTTGAAAGGGGGCTATAGCCCCATTATCAGTCACTCTTACATGTAAGGACATTGGGGCATTAATTCTGTGACATTTGTGATTAACCTCACGCTTACTGGCACTCCGAAAATAAATTTTGGGATTTTGGTAACACATCACCCATCACCTTTTTACGCCCCTTGTTCCAAAAAGGGGGGCCTTCCCAAAATAATGTTTGAGACAGCTTTACTGGCTTTGTGAATGAGTGTTTTTGCATTTTGTAACAAATACAACTCATTTGCTCCAAAGTCTTCACAAATAATCATTGGAGAAAACTGCTTCTAAAATTTAACATTGAATCTCCCATAAGGAAAATGAACTTTCGTGTTTATACCCGTAAAAGGGGGGCTAAACAGCAAGTTTCTCTTATTTTCTTTAGAAATTCGAAAAATTCAGATATTTGTCAATAAGAGTGCCAAATTTTACATTAATAGTGTATAAACTTCATCTTCTCCCAGCGCTGTAGAAAATAACACGAATTATGGAACAGTCTGTATATATATATATATATATATATATATATATATATATATATATATATATATATACCGTGTGATTCACTAAGAACGTACCAGGCCTATATCGCAGCTCATACTGCACGTAGAGCCTTCAAACAAAAAATTGCATTACCAAATCGTATGTGTAGAATGCAATAAAAATAGTATCGAGACCAATGGCGTCTCGTGAATACCTCCAACGGGGGCAACTTCAAAATTTGCAACGGAAAGTGGTATAACTGTTGGAATCGTTCGAAAGGACATTAAATGTCATGTAAATTTTAGAGGACAAACATTGTCATATCCTTTGCCATTTAGCCGCTAGAGGCGTTGTTGCAGACTTATATCTGACTACCCGTAGCATTTCTTTATCTCAGTTAATAATGCACATAGAGCCGTCAAACAAAGGGTCGTTGATCAGGTATGATCAACAATTTTTAACGTTTCATCAGCTTTACTAACATAAATATAAGCGATGATTAGTAGGGGGGATAACTACATGGGGGGATAACTACATGAAAATATTTGATGCCAATCGTTTGATCATCGTTTGATCAACAATTTTCAACGTTTGATCAACCTTAGTAACAGAGATATAAGGGTTCCCAAGAGGGGGGCAGCCCCCCTTCACCTTTGATTCGACTTTTTCTTATGTCAACCGTTTGATCATCGTTTGATCTAGTGATGAGCGCAAGAGTCTTGGTCTTGCAGTTTTTGCAAGAGTCTTGCATGCAAGACCAAGACCAAGACCAAGACCAAGACCAGGAATCCCGATGCAAGACCAAGACCAAGACCAAGGGGTGCAAGACCAAGACCACACCTGCAAGACCAAGACCAAGACCAAGACTCTTGCGCAAGAGTCTTGCACAAGTACCGGTTCGGTGGTAGAGCAGTCACAGGTGGTTATACGGGTCCCTGGTTGGATTCTGGCACGCGCCATGGGAACTTTTTGGTCGGCAAACACCGCGTGCGTGGGTTTTCTCGGTGTTTTGATGTTCCCTCCTACTTTCTTCAATCCACCATTTCATTCATTTCTCATCAATACCGTCTCCCTTAGCCTCGATGCATAAACGTGGGACGTTAAACTAGATATTTCGTTTCGTTTCAAAACATATTAGTGGTGTTTTTCTTCCAAAACTAAAGAGAAATGTAGTATTGAACATTGGTAATACCGTACAGCATAGGTGTCGACTACATGGGAATGCGGCGTAGGATCGACACTGCGTAGCGTCGAAACTGCGTACGATCGAAAAATTCAGCTCAAAACCTGTTTCGATCCTACGCAGTTTCGATCGTACGCAGTTTCGACGCTACGCAGTTTCGACGCTACGCAGTTTCGACCATACGCAGTTTCGATCGTACGCAGTTTCGATCCTACGCAGTTTCGACGCTACGCAGTTTCGACCGTACGCAGTTTCGATCCTACGCAGTTTCGACGCTACGCAGTTTCGGTCGTATACAGTTTTGATCCTACTCCGGTTTTTCCCTATATAACTTCAAAAAATTACTATTACTTAATATTCTGTGATTATAAAATAATTGTTTTTTTATTGCTTGATCATATGACCTTATCTGTTTTCGATCCTACGCCGGTTTTAGTTTCGATCGTACGCAGTTTCGATCATACGCAGTTTCGGTCGTACGCAGTTTCGATCGTACGCAGTTTCGATCGTACGCAGTTTCGACGCTACGCAGTTTCGATCCTACGCATGTAACCCGACTACATGGCCTTGGCTCCGAGACTCAAGCATCCGTTGGGAATTTTTAATGTGTGCTCATAAAATTAATATCGAAATAACATTTTCATGACATTTCATGTGACAGCAAGTTTGATTTCATGAGCGGATGCTTATACGTTGAATAATTGTTTATCAATATAACTTTTAGCGTCCTTAGGTATACGACACATCGAGGATTGAGCGATATAACATTATCCTACAACAATAAATTTATATTATAAAATTGAAAGCGACTACTTTTGTGACTCCTAATCTCTTGAACCACCCGACCGATCTCGATCAAATTTTCAACATAGATGGAGCTTGAGCCTGGGAGTGGTTTCATCAATTTCACTTTGACGGTAAAACTTAGGGGAGGGGAGAAGGAGGAGTTATAGAATAATAAATAAAACTTAATAACTTGAACCAAACGAGCGATCTCGATCAAATTTTTAACATAGATGAGGTTCAAGCCTGGAATGTTATATGTCAGTTCACTTTGATGGTAGAACCTAAGGGGAGAAGAGGGAAAGGGATATATATATATATATATATATATATATATATATAATAAAACTTAATAACTTTTGAACCACCTGACCGAACTCGATCTTATTTTCAACATAAATGAGGATCGGACCTGAGATGGTTTCTGTCATATCACTTTGACCTTGCAGTTTAGGGGAGAGGGAGAGGGAGAGGAAAGATATTTAAAAATGATCGAAAATGACCGACATTAAAATGGAATCTATAGTTTTGGGGATCGCTGAGGTAAACGATGATACTTTCGGTGCTGTTTAAATCAAAATTCAGCTCCGTAGCTTGGCGGAGGGGAGGGGAAATATATAAAAATGATCGAAAATGGCGAATATTAGTGTCGAATCCATAGTTTTCGAGGTCGCTGTGTTGAATACTGAGACTTCCTATACCGTTTACGACCAAATTCATCCTCGTAATTTGGGGAAGAGGGAGCTACATAATACTGATTAAAAATGACCAAATATTAGTGCCAAATCCATAGTTTTCGTGGTCTCTGACACGAACAGTGACACTTGTGATGCCGTTTAACCCAACAAAGTGGATACTTCATATTCAGAAGTGAGACTTCAAATAACTTGGAGTTTGATGCCGTTATTTTGTATTTCTAATACAGGTCAACATTATTTATATAAATTGAGTCTACACAAAAGACATAGACAGTTGAGTCGTTTTCAGTTTTCACTCAAATTATTCTAAAATATTAAGAGGTTTGATTATAATAATTATTATTTTAATTTTCTCTCCCTCTTTTTTTGGACAATATTGGTAAACATATCATCATCATAATAGCTATTCTGCCATTATTGGCAGATTATTTGCTTCAACAGACAAGGTTCGACGTTTGGTGGTCCTCAGCTAGTCTCTTCGTCTTGACGTGGCAATTTTCTGTTTTAATAGCTTCCTTCAACTAGTCTCCTTCGCTCCCTCCCTCTTTTTCCTTCCACAATACTCTCTAGCACGTCCCTCATAGTACAGTTTCTCTTCAGCCAATATCCCAACCAGTTCCTCTTCCTCCTCTTAACAATACCTAAAATATTTCTTTTTTGCTCCTACTGCTAATATTTCTAACACCTCATTCGTTTTCGTTCAACACGGCTAATTCTCTCCTTTTTTCTCCATGCTCATGTTTCGAAAATCTGCAATTTTCGCATCGCTTTTGCGTAATGTGAATGTCTCTGCCCCATAAGGTACATATTGGAATCAGTAAAACAAAGTTCAATATTTAATTGGAAGTTTGTTTAATACAAGAATTAGCTAATCGTGGTTGGAAAGAAAAATCTGACGCCTTTAGAGTGTAAAAATAATTTTGCAATTCATGGTATTTCAATAGTCTGTGCGGTCTGATTTTCTTTCATGCGCCTCAGTGGTAGCCTCCCCAGTTTGGGAACCAGTGGAGTGTTGGATCTGTTAATATAAACAGATTACGAAACGTTGTAATTTAGGCATATCTTATAAGTAGAGAAGCATGAGCACCCATTAAAAAAATAAAGGTCATCACCTATGTTGTACGCTATCATACTTACACGACGTTAAATTATATTACATTTAGAAACATACATTGTATTTCCGTTACTACTGGTGCATTGTAGAGTTTATTATCCCTTATATACATAGTAAAATTTACCTATGTAAAGCTTGAGATTTCTTAAATGCAAGACTTGCAAGACTCTTGCATGCAAGACCAAGACCAAGACCAAGACTGGGTGTGCAAGACCAAGACCAAGACCAAGGGTTCCAGTGCAAGACCAAGACCAAGACTCGATGTGCAAGACCAAGACCAAGACCAAGACCACCCCGGTCTTGCTAACTACACGCTAGCCCCCTCTTCACGTCAGATTCGAAATTTTTTGATGTCAATCGTTTGCTCATCGTTTGGTCAGGTTTGATCAACAATTTTCAACGTTTGATTAACTTTAGTAACAGAGATATAAGGGTTTCAAAATGGCGGGCCAGGCCCCCTTCACTTCTGATTCGACTTTTTCTTATGTTAATCGTTTGATAATCGTTTGATCAGGTATGATCAACAATTTTTAACGTTTGACCGGCTTAACTAACATAAATATAAGCGATATTTAGTAGCGGGGGCTAACTACCCACACAGCAAGGAATATTTCCTCAATCAAAAGAAAATATTTTCCTTGGTTTGCAAAATATTTTCCTTCTCTGGACATTTCCATGCTGGTTTTCCCAGTGTATTCCGAATATTTCTCGAAAATATTTTCCCAAAAATGTTTGTAAAACATTTTTAGAAATTACCGGGAGTACATTTTGAGAATGCTTGCCGGAAAGTAAAACCAGGAAAATATTCACAAAACATATTAGAAATATTGTTTTGTATCTAATTTAATATGTTTTCACTGTTGAGAAGGGAAATATTTTTCAAATGACACTGAAAATATTTTCCATATATGATACGGAAAACAATGAAACAAAATATATTCCACATATTTAAAAAATGTTTTCTAATACGGTATTTGCATTTCTATTTTTACAAGAAAACGTATTAAATACTATATTATAAAAGACATTTAGAATATTTTTTAAAAAATTCTTTCGTAATATAGGAAATGTTTTAAAAAGGTTTACTTAATTTTTACAAAAAGTATTTTGGTAATCTTCTCCTATCACTTAAATGAAACATTTTCGTATGATATTTTAGTATTATTTCGAGAATATTTTATCAAATTTTGAATATAAAATTTTAAAACAGGTAAAAGAAAAAAATTAAAAATGAATAGAAAAACGTTCTCCATTATGTTTTGGAAAATATTTTGTGTCTTTAGTGAACAACATTTTCTGATATAGGTCTATTATAGAAAGATTTATATATTGTTTTCAGAATATACTCTTCCGTTTTTGGAGAAAACATATTCCTTGTTATATCTGAGAAGTATCGCAAGTATTTGCCGGAAATATTTTTTTAAAATGTGTTTGGAGAACATTTAATGAAGTACAGGAAGCAGTGTCGTTAAATAAGCTTTCCAGGCTTAAGCTCCCCCATAAATTTCTTTTACTATATTAAAGTAAATGAAATATCCTGCACAATTTTCGCATTTCCAGGAATAAAGTTAGCAAAGATTCCTTCCACGAAAAAAAATCGTAAATACGCCACTGACAGGATGCGCATTTTTAGAACGTTAGTAGGAAAATAATGTAAGGAAAATTTTCACAAATTGTAATAGAAATATTGTGTTGAATGTAATGTAATATGTTTTCAATGTTGAGAGCAGTGGTAAAAGTGGATCTGAAAAGATGGGGGGACGGTAGGTAGTGGATGACGTCACGCGGTTGCCCCTATCTTTGCCCATTGTAATTTTTTTTTAGGAACTTGGGAGACGCCGTACATATATTTTCGAGGTGGGGGCGGCGTCCCCGCGCACTTTTTACCCCTAGTTGAGAGAGAAAATGTTTTCGAAGTAACACTAAAAATGTTTCACATACATGATAAAGAAAACAGAATAGGCCTATGAACAGAATAAAATGTTTTCCAACATGTCATTTGCAATCTTTTCTATTGTTACAAGAAAACATATGAAATATAATTTTTAAAATATTTCGAATATTTTAAAAATAAATTCGTTCGTAATATGACAAATATTTTTCAGAAATATTTTTAAAACGCCTATTAATATTGTATGGAAATGTTTTTGTTACCTTGTCCTGTAACTTAAATGAAATATTTTCATGCAATATTTTAGAATTATTTTTAGAATATTTTTTCGAATGTTGAATAAATTCTCTCACGAGAGTATCGTAGTAGCATTATTACCAATCATTATATTAATTATAGCAGCATCAAATAAATATATTTGTTAAAAATTTGAAATTTATAATATCTTGTTTGACATCACATAGTCATCTATATAAGATTGCAAATAGCATCGCTACATCAACCGTCATTTGTTTATCAAAAGTACCAGCATTCCTTGCGCGATATGTTGAATTTGAATGTTGATCTGTCTGTGAAGCTGGAGCCGAAAATTCAAAGCAAGTTTCTGGTCCTCTCGCTCTAAACAGTGAAGAAGACAAGGGAACACATAATAACATACAAGAAAAGTCGGTAACTATAACGATCACATAAAATAATTTAGTGTTATTGTCTGTAAAAGTGAGAATGTAAAAGTGTCTGTAATGAGAAATTTATGTCTACAAATTAATAAATGCATGTGGGAGGCTCGATTTCCATTTTTTATCTTTATACATAAAATTGCGTGCAGGTTTACTTTTGGCCCACCATTCGAAATAGTTGCTGAAAAATGGATTATTTTTTCTAATAATTTTCTTTTTATTGTCTCCTAAGGGATTTGCGATAGGGGATTTGAAATACGTCACATGGCATAGATGAAACTCAAAGGGAGCGTCAGAAGTAATTGTCGAAAAATTACAGTTATTTTTTTTATGATTTGTATATATATATATATATATATATATATATATATATATACGGGGCCGGATGTATGACGTAAAAACTACAGTGCAAAAAATACAAATCTGTCTGTACTACGGCCGACTACGTGGCCACTAAAAACCACCAGGGTTCTAGAACACAGGTCACTCTTCCCATTTATCTGTAATAAAGACAGAAATCAATGTACCCTGCGGGGGTGTAACCCGCTTTCACTTGCTAACGCTCGCTTGTCAATACTATGTGAATTAAATATTTAACTTTGGTACAAAAAAAAACTTTATTAACCTATATCGGGGACCTGTGTTCTAGAACCTTCCCGCACCAAAGGGAGAGCCTATCTGAGGCAGAGCAGGGCGAAGATGGAGGACAGCAGGAGCGAGGGGATGCTTCCAAAAGGAAAAGGTGCGGGCAAGTCTTTACTTTAGGCAAGGCAGTAGCAATAACCAATTCATCTGAACCGGTTCCTGTAGTTACAGTTCCCAAGTAGGGACGACAGAAAACAACGTACCCTGCGGGGCTCTAACCCGCCTTCACTCGCTGACGCTCGCTCGGCAATTTGTACTGACATAATATTACTGTCTTGCCCAAAGTAAAGAGTTACCAAAGGGGGCGTATATTACCATTTTTATGACAGGTTATAATAATTCTGCGTGCAGTTTTACTTCTGGCGTGCCACTCGAAATCAGTGTTTCTTTCAGAAGTAATGTTCCGGGGGGCATTGCTAATACTATTCTAGTTATTATTATAAACATGTAATTTTGGTCTGCTCCGGGGGGAAGGGCACTGCCCTCCCAAAAACAGGTCTGGAAGAAACACTACTCGAAATACTTAGTGAGATATAATTCGCTACTTTTTCTCTTGTTGTGTATTTATTGATTTTTGCCAAGCGAAGTATAAATTTTTCACTTGGCATAGGTAAAATTCAAGGGGACCGTCAGAATTAATTGTCGGAAAATTACAATTCTTTTACTATTTGCGTATTTATACTGAGTCCAGATGTGTGGATAAGAAGTACAGCACAAAAAATACAAACCAATCTGTGTTAGGGCGCTACTAAAAAGCACGAATGCCATCTAACCGAGTCATGGAGGGTGAAGGTTGGGGCCCGAGGGGGTGCTTCCGAAGGGAGCAGGCACATGCATTTCTATTTTGATGACGGGTTAATGGCGCGTATATTACCATTTTAATGACGTATTTACGATTTTTTTTCAGGGGAGAGGGGCTTGGCTAACTTTGTTCCTGGAGATGAGAAAATTCTGCAAGATAATTCATTTACTTAATATAGTAAGTACAATTTCAAGGGGCTTAAGCCCGGAATCCCCCCTTAAATACACCACTGGGTTATAATAATTCTGGGATTCACTCGAGCAGACGTTTACACCGAGAACAAAATTTATAGGTAAAATGTGATGTGAAATATTTTTCGTGAAGGAATAATAGTGTGAATGTAAGTTATTTCTGTCATTGCACAGCTTATTGAAATAGATTTTGAATGCAAATAGGGTAAAAGTAAGCGGCGGGAATTTCCTGTTCATACATCAGTTGTGAACATCTGCGATGGCCGTAATGTGATTTTTTTTTAAAGAATTGTTTAATAAAGAGAGAAGGATCATAAAGTTTCTGCAGAGTCATGGTATGGTGAAGCGCGTAAAATCAACTGCGTAAACTGTGAGAAAGGTGTATTCAAGAAGAAAAATTCAGAACAGAGTCAACAGCCCTACATACACTATTTTCTGTTGTAAAGGTAAGAAAAGCGGTGTAACACACGTGTATTAGCTGCGAGAGGTGTTTTTTTTTACAGGATCGGAATTAAGTGTTCTTGAAGATAAGAATAATTACAAATAATGTAAATGTTTTTAGACCATCCTCGTTTATGCGTGCCCGCCTGTTGCTGGCGTGCCTGTTCCCTACGCTGTTGCTCGGGCCCCCCTGTTGTGATTCTGCTCTGGCTCGGTTAGATAGCATTCGTGCTTTTTTTACTGGCCACCTAGCACATGTTGTTTCGCCTTTTCTTTTAGAACTCCTCATTTAGTGCATAGGGGTGCGCGGTTGCTCAGTGGTAGACCTTTCACTTCTGGTGCTTGGGGACCCTGGTTCAATGACAGCTCGCGCCGTGTGGACTTTGTGGTGAACAAACATCGTGCTCGTGGGTTTTCTCGGGGTTCTCCCGTTTCCTCCTACTTTCTTCCTTCCATCATATCACTCATTTCTCATTATCACCGTCTCCTTTAGCCTAACCGGCATATCCGTGGGACGTTAAGCTTAAGAATTTCTTTTCATTTAGTGCATGTTCTGCAAAAAGAAACCGGAAGATGCAAGAAATGCTTCAAAATTTGGTAAAACAGTCTGCTCGAGTATTGCCTAATTCTGCGTGTAGGTTTACTATTGACGTGCCGCTCGAATTAATTGTTGAAAAATTATAATTCTTTCGCTAATTTTATTATTGTCTCTTAAATGATTTGCGGCAGGCGACATGTAAATATTTCACCTGGCATATATAAAATTCAAGGGGGTCATCAGACTAGATTTGCCGAAAAATTACAATTATTCTTGTATTGTATTGTATTCAGGTTTTGCCCAAGTGGGCTTAGCCCGGAAAAACCCACCGGGTTTTTTCGAGTTGGACCCACCTGAAAAAAAAGCCTCGGTTTTTGAGCTTTTCGTTAGTATATTATTGGTGCAAATAAGGTGATAACATTGGAAGTGATTCTTATCAAATTTTGGACTTTCCTTGGGCAAATTAGGTGCTTTCTCGTTAAGGTATACAACATTCAACGTATGACCTTTATAAAGTTCTGAATGCACTAAAAAAGCCGTACCTTAGATTGAGATAATTATAGAACAAATTAATATATGGATTGTGCTTATAGCCTATTTGAAGTAAAATATGCAATTTTATATTTTAGAAAATACTTTCCGTGAATAGTGTGCTCGCCCACTTGGCGACGCCGAAGGACATTGCCCCTCATACATCTGATGCGTTTAGGCCCATAGGTGCTGGTAGTACTAGTAAATATGTAGTGTATTAATAAAACTATTAGTATTATTTTTTTATTATATTTGATGGTAAAACTGGTATTCTTCAGTAGAGTTTGGTTTTCCAACGATAATTAAGTTTAGTTATTTGTTGCTACTTTTCAAATAAGCTTCCTGCAGAATCAACAGCAGCAATAGCGTAAAAATTCGTGTCAGATTTAAGAATCTTAATGCTCGGAGTTTCGAAGAGTACGTGACGCTTACTATTTTAAGTACTGAATTCAAACTTCGTACTAGTGGAAGTTTCGATGTACAGTAAAGAAAGCTCGCATTTTCGGAAAATAATAATAAACCTTCGTCGCGAAAGAATTGCTCGGAAAATTTCCGCAATTAAACGCACAAACCATCGGAACTGAATACTCCAACAAAAAAATGAAATTAAGTCTTTCAGTTTTACGTCCCACGATTATGCCTGTTAGGCTAAAGGAGTCCGTGATTATGAGAAATGAATGAAATGGTGGAATGAACAAAGTGGGAGGAAACGGAAGAACCCCGAGAAAAACCACGAGCACGGTGTTTATCCACCAAAAAGTCGACACGGCGCGGGCTGGTATCGAATCAGGGGCCCCAAGTACCGGAGGTGAACGCTCTACCACTGAGCAACCGCGTCCCTAATAAAACTATGTATTTTACGCTGTAAGATATTTAGTTTCACTTAGGACATATTGATACATTTATTTTATGAAATATGAATTGTGTTTCAAAACAACACCTCCCAAACGTTGTCATTGTTGTTTTGAAACAGCTTCCATATATGTTAATTGTTTTAAATTAATTTTCTGGGAGAACGGTCTTGCAACAAGTGCTCGGGAAATTCCCGTAATTGAACGCACAAAGTATCGGAAGTGAACTTCAACAATAGAACTATTGATTTTACGCTAGAAAATATTTAATTTTATTTAAGACATTTTGAAACATTTATTTTATAAAACATGAGTTATAGATTGAGTTGTTTTAAATTAAATTAATATATTTGTTTTAAATTAATATATTTGGTGCTCATATTTGGCGAATGTCACTGAGGGTATTGGGCTGATTCGTTCTACATTTGTTCGTTCGCCTGCCTATACCACACGTACAACAGGGTACCACTTTCCGTCTTTTAAGTTTAAATTTTCAGGGTACAAGTACGAGACACACTAAATTTCCTGTACAGATTTTGGCGGCATGCCAACCGTGAACGTATGAGTTGGACACGTCACAAGAACATTGAATATGTACATATTTATACATTTAAATCTACATGCAATAGTAAAATAGCGTCAACAGGGTGTCTATCGGTCACGAATGTCACGAAAAAGTCACGAAATCAGAAAACGGTCATGAAAGTCACGAAATTTAGCTTTTGGGTCACGAGTTTTTTTTTTTAAACTGTACAAATGTAAGTACAGAATGGAAAATTTCGTTCTATAAAACGTCAAAATTCACCACCAAAAATGTCTATAATCGGCTTTAGACGCTAACTAATCGCAAGCAAAGTACGTTTCTATCGCATGGATGAAAATTCGGCCTAATTCGCACCCAAATTTGCTCTTGAAGATGTTAGGAAATTTTATGATTTGGTGAAGAAAATGTCACGAAATTTCATTTTGGAATTTTAGTAGACACCCTGGTCAATTTAAGTAAAAGAGGTACATTTTTTCATTATTCTAATTTACATACAACGATATAAAACAATATAACAGTTAATAAAACCTTACATTATAGATATGCAAAAATATATATATACACTTTAAACCTTATTTACTACAGACATTTTTAATATAACTGATTATGGATTTGCGAGATATTCTCGTACAGAAGAAATTTATTTTTTATAAAAGTGTCTTTTCATGCATAGTTTTGAATTTTACCTGTATATCTTCCAAAATGTGGTGCGCCGAAAGTAATCCAGCACCTAAAATTTAAAGGTGTGAATGACGACTGACTGATCCTCGCACAAGCCAAAACCACTTAACTTAAAAACTTGAAATTTGGACAGTACATGGAATTTGTGACCTATGGTACCACTAAGGAATTTTTTTTTGGAAATTCTACGTGAAAGGGGGAATAAGGGGTGGGAAGTACTTTAATAAGGTAGCCATATCTCTGAATCTCTTAGGCTTAGATGCTTGAAGTTTTATTTGGACTTCCATTTAAAATAATTTGATACGTTTTTAAGGGTTTTCTGATATTTTAATAAAAATGGGAAGATAAGAGGGGAAAATGAAAACCAGGGGGTGGGTTTACAATTATTATAATCAAATGTCGATATCCCGGAACATTTGAAGGTTAGGAACATGGAGTTTGGAATTTGGACTCATCATTTAACAGAATTAGACACGTATTTCAGTTTTTAATTTTTATTATTATTATTATTATTATTATTATTATTATTATTATTATTATTATTATTATTATTATTATTATTCGACACAACTTAGAATAGAAGAAATAGGGCGGACACACGGAAAGGGGTGAAAAGCATTTTAATATTTGGTCTAGAAATTAATTCGTGCGGGTGGACAAGAGATGGCGCAACGAACGGAGCGTCCCACAGTTCCGTGTATCCACACATGTGTTGCAAACCCCTGTCATCGCGTATCGTTCGTAGTATAGGGCAGTGGATTAAAGCGTCAACAACACCAGTTTGTAGTTAAGTGAACATGACACAATTTGTGCCTGATAAAGTGTTTTTGCGGGGTGTCCTGCTGCATTACTTTAACATGCAGAAAAGTGCGACTGAAAGTCATCGTATTTTGGTGGAAGTGTATGGTGACCATGCTCTAGCTGAGCGAACGTGTCAGAAGTGGTTTGCACGGTTTAGAAGTGGTGATTTCAAGACGAAGAATTGACAGCATTGCTCGAGCACGATTCGTGTCAAACGCAGGAACAACTTGCAGCAGCATTAGGCGTTGATCAAACAACAGTCTCCAAACGCTTGAAAGCCATGGGAATGATTCAAAAGATGTCACATTGGGTTCCACATGAATTGAAAGACAGAGACGTTGAAAGACGAAAAACCATTTGCGAATTGCTGCTTCAACGACAGAGCAGAAAGGGGTTTCTGCATCGAATTATTACGGGTGATGAGAAGTGGATCCATTACGAGAACCCTAAACGAAAAAAGGCCTGGGTGAAACCAGGTGAACCAGGTCCATCACAACCAAAACGAGATATTCACTGTGCAAAGGTTATGCTGTGCATATGGTGGGATATGAAAGGTGTGGTGTACTATGAGCTGCTGCAACCGGGTGAAACTGAATGGAGAACGTTATCGACGACAATTAATGCGTTTGAAGCAAGCTCTGGCCAGAACACGACCAGAATGGGAGAACAGACATGATAAACTTATTGTTCAACATGATAACGCTCGCCCACATGTCGCAAAACCGGTCAAAACCTATTTAGAAAATGTCGGATGGGAAGTTTTACCCCACCCGCCGTATTCACCAGACGTTGCTCCTTCGGACTACTACTTGTTCGATTGCATGAACAACGATTTGATTGGACAGCGGTTTACTTCTTCAGAAGATATCGAAACATGGGTCTCTGACTGGATCGCTTCCAAGGATGAGGACTTCTTTCGCCACGGAATCCGTACATTGCCTGACAGATGGGCGAAAGTGGTGGCTAGCGATGGACAATATTTTTCTTAAGGTATTTATGTATTTTGTGTTTGTACTACAGCTTCAATGTGTGCGTACCAACCGCACGAATTAATTCCTAGACCAAATAAGATGGCCACATCTCCGAATCCCTTAATCTTAGAAACATGATGCTTTGTATTTAGGCTCCTCATTCAAAATAATTTATAGGTGTTTCACTGATTTTTGATATTTTAGTAAAAATTTGAAGAAGAGAGGGGCAAAGGGAAAAAAGTTTTGTTTTGAAGGTTAAATAATTTAAAATAATTAGATAAGTAATTAAGCTTTCTTTTTTAAATATATGTCCTAGAAGGGAAGAAAAAAGGCGCTGACGGCGATGGAGGGAGAATGGAGGTTGTAATAATTAGTAGACACGTGTCCGAGAGTTAGAACTAGTTGAAACGTTTAGAAAGTACATAGTTCATCTCTGCTGCATGGGGTTCTTGGTTTGATCCCAGCTCGCGCCAAGCGGGCTTTGTGGTAGACAAATCGTGTGCGTGTGTTTTCTCGGGACTGTCCCGTTTCCTCCCACTTACATTCATTTCGCATCATCAGCGTCTCACTTACCCTGGATGCATAAACGTGGGACGTTATACTAAGTGTTTCATTTCATCTTAATTTCCATGTACAAGTACCTGCTTCTTGAGCTATACATAATATTTTCAATCTGTGAACAATGCTAAACTAGTGTATTAATATAGGTTGCTGACGTTATAGTGTCTACAATTCTCCGCAGAATTTGATATTTATGAATTCTGATAGAACAACTTCGTGTAGGCTTTGTTTGGAAGTAATTTGGAAAGACGTGAGTTATTAAACAATGCATGCTAGGAAGTATCTCTCATTCATGTTGAAATTCGCGAATAGTTTGTTTTCTGCATTACTATTCCCAGAATACAGCGTGGGCGTAAAGTCAGTTTTTATTTGTAACAATGAATATTTCTAAAACTAAACAACCTATCACAATTTTATTTTCATCGAATACATTATTATAGTGTACCATTTGGTTATTAAGTTACATTTCAACGTATGCACCCGCATTTTCCACAACTTCTAAAATGTTAACAGTATACACACGCCAGCTAAGCTGATGCTAGTTTCTAGGATAATCTAGATTAAAAATAGGTATTGACTTTACAACCACCGTGTATATCCTGAAACTGTCAAATTATTCCTTGTCGTCCTGTAGATTTCGTAATATTTTTTATAGATACGTTGCTTTCGTCAATTTCTAATTTACAACAGCAGGGTTGGCTGGTTTAAACCAGCTGTTTTTTTTTTAAAAAAAAAAAACAAGTTTAAACAAAAAAAAGAAGAAAAATGCTTTAAATCGTGTGAACTTCATGGTGACGTCTCTACATATCACACCATCTGCATTATGTTTATCTAATTTTCGCCTTTTAATCAAGGTGTCCCTTGTTCAATTCTCGGTCGAACCACCACCCATCTTTCAAGAGTAAAACAAGTAGCGATTCGAGGTGTCCCTTTAAGCTAAAGTCTTCTCCGTGATAACTTTGGTATTTCATAAGGATGCTAAGCCTAAACATACGAAACGAAACCAAATTGTATATTTCTACTTGTCTGAATGCCTGTTGGTTTATAAAGAAGCCAAGGTAGCTTAAATGTATTGATAGAAATTGGCAAAATGTATCAACTGCCTACGTAGCTTCCACCATCAGCTTGGATTCGACTTTATTTTAATTTTGTTGAATGTGATCTACATAACAAATTTGTCATTTAATATGATACGTTGACCTTAAATTTTACATACAAATACATTTATACTAATAACAGGATTTTCCCAATAATGACTAAGGCGGGAGTTTCCCGATTTATATGTAATTCTGTATAATGTTTTTACTTCTGTAACTACTTATCTCTTTGTCCTTCTGAAATTACTCAAACAACTATACCTATGTAAAGATCAGCACAACGTATTTTTATCAGGAGTCCTTCGTGAGTGAGTCGGCAATCTCATTTGTGACCAATTAGTCCCGGTTTCGTGACGAAATGGACAATTTCTCTTAGATGTTAGCCGAGAAGCGGTTTGGATTCCCTTTCCTTCCAATTTTGCCTTCCTATCACTGAATTCAGTTTTCTATACTTCATTTGGGTAAAATAAAGTAATTGCATATAGAGAGAAACAAGTGAACTGAGAGGCAATATATGTTTTCCGTATATCAAAGTATTTCTTCTTTCTTGATGACATTTGGAGAGGTTTTCTTGCTGGCACATAAGTGGAAGTAACAAATAAATGCTCCAGCATATTTAAGATACCTATGTATTGCTTCTACATTCTGATCACCAATTTATTATGTACTTCTTTCGTTAAATTTACTTTAATTTATAAATAGGACGATTCAAGTATCAAGAGACACGAATTTTGATGTACCAAGGAACAATAATTTACATATGATGATAGCTATTTAATGTAGCCCGAATAAACTTATGAATTTGTATTTTTTTAGAAAACAATATGCCTACAGAAATGCTCATTCCATGGTATTTCAGCAAACAATGTGATAAAATTGCAATATTATTTGTTTTATATAGCATTATATTCCTTGTATTTAAAAAGTTACTGGCCAATACAAAAATTCGCATTCTATTGAGAATGTGGAAGCAAGCTATGGTTTCTGTTTTGTACTTATAATTGTTTAATTTAATAAACAAATTAGTTGGCAATAATCGATTATCATCAGATTTATGGTTGAACCTAGGTACAATAATTTAAGCCCCTTAGTACATGCACTCCCCGTACCAAGAGACGAGATGACTTGCTCGGTTAAAATTGCTCTTGCTCTTGTTATTGCTGCGAACCCATGTAACTTTTACAATATGAAGCTAAATTATCGGGTTGTCAGGAATATATTTTCTTCTTTAGCATAGCACAAACATACTCCCTTTTAAACAGCACATTATAAAAGTGTTCCTGAGGTGTACAACTTCTGTTACTTGGAAACTTTTATCGTTTACTCGGGTGCAGAATAACGTGTCTTTGTCTTGCAATATTGTACCCCTTCCAACTTTCGACACCCGACACAAACATTTCTGGGTGCGCGCCTGGTTACAGTTTATACCTTAAGAATGTAAGCACGAACTTCAGTTCATACTTAGTTTGAATGTTGCGAAAATCCGCAAAGGTTCCATAAAGATTACAAAAACACTTTGTTCTTAATATTTCTACATCCGCTCTGTTAATGTAATAATCTATTGTATAGATATACAATGGCCCAAAAGTGGGTATACAGTCCCGTACTGATCAACTCCTTATTTTTTATATCATATCTTATTGCTATCCATCAGGCAGACTTAGTTTCTTTATTATTTGTTCTTAATGTCGTATATCTTAAGCTCGGAACAGCCAAAGCAAATAAACTTAGAATGTTATACTTGATCAATGCAAGGGTTTGTGAATGGGTAACAATCGCTTGAGTTTAGAAGTTCAAGAATTCGGCTTTTCTTCCCTTAACAATAAGACTGATTTATCATACATATGTAAACTAGCAGCGTTCACCCCGCTTCGCTGCGGTCACCCCGGAACGCAATAAACTTTGTTACTTAGATAATTTTTACTTTTTCGCTTTCAAGTGATATGATAAAAACCATAGAAGATTGCAGTAAATGTTAACATTATATCGCCTGTCATTTATGTTAACCCGCCCCGCTTTGCTGCGGTCACCCCGGAACGCAATAAACTTTGTTACTTAGATAATTTTTACTTTTTCGCTTTCAAATTGCAGTAAATGTTAACATTATAGCGCCTGTCATTTATGTTAACCCGCCGAGTCACACGGTCATGCGGGTTGCATATAAATACGTTTATTTTTACCTATGATGAACTAATAACAAAGGATTTGTACGTATGGACACCTGAATGGTCAATTATCTCAAGACACTGGTAATTGAAAATTAAAGTGATATGATAAAAACCATCTAGGGTCCAAATCCTAATAACCCCCCAAAAATAAAAGAAATTGGTTCAGCCGTATTAGCGTGATGAGCGGACAAAGGATTTGTACGTTCTCTTTTATATATATAGATAAGAAAAATACTGCATCAATAAGTTAATTACTTGAAAAAATACAAAAATAATTTACATTAATGAAGCCATCAAATAAAAACACCGCATATAACTCAAGTTTAGATGTCGCTCTACGGCCCACTATCTCATTGGTCCAGGAATTTTATTACATCCAGGCACCAAACCATATTTTTAAAAAATCGATGGACGGAAGAGTATAAACACTATTAAATATGTCGAATGCAACATCACTAAAATTCTTATGCGTAAATTGAGGTAAATTAATAACATTATTTTCGTCGAGTAGAAAAATTCTGGGGAGGGCCAGCTTTGCTTCTAGGGGACCAGCTCTCCCTGGCCCGCTCTAGTTCCGCCTATGTTCAGGGAAGAGTTTTTTATTTCTCCATCAAAAATTTCGATTTATTTAAATTTTCTACATAGGTAAATATGTTCAAATCCAATCTTTGTAGTGGTAGATGGCAATTTCTCAGTTTCTTTAAATACCTTCTCTGACTTTTATAGCTCTATTAGTAAAGTTGATAAACGTTGAAAATTGATGATCAAACCTCATCAAACAATGATCAAACGATTGACATCAAAAAATGTCGAATTTGGCGTGAAGGGGGGCTAGCATGTAGTTAGCCCCCCTTCTAAATATCGCTTATATTTATGTTAGTAAACCTGATCAAACGTTAAAAATTGTTGATCATACCCGATCAAACGATTAACATACGAAAATGTCGAACCAGAAGTGAAGGGGGTCTGGCCCGCCATTTATAAACCCTTATATCTCTGTTACTAAAGTTGATCAAACGTTGAAAATTGTTGATCAAATTATGAGCAAACGATTGATATCAAAAAATTTCGAATCTTACGTGAAGGGGGGGGTAGCGTGTAGTTAGCCCCCCTACTAAATATCGCTTATATTTATGTTAGTAAAGCCGATGAAAAGTTAAAAATTGTTGATCATACCTGATCAAACGATTGACATATGAAAAAGTCGAATCCAAGGTGAAGAGGGGCTGCCCCTCTTTTGGGAACCCTTATATCTCTGTTACTAAAGTTGATCAAACGTTGGAAATTGTTGATCAAACACGATCAAACGATTGACAAAAAATTTCGAATCTGACGTGAAGGGGAGCTAGCGTGTAGTTAGCCCCCTTACTAATTATCGCTTATATTTATGTTAGTAAAGCCGATCAAACGTTAAAAATTGTTGATCATACCTGGTCAAACGATGACCAAACGATTGACATAAGAAAAAGTCGAATCAAAGGTGAAGGGGGGCTGCCCCCCTTTTGGGAACCCTTATATCTCTGTTGCTAAAGTTGACCAAACGTTGAAAATTGTTGATCAAACCTGATAAAACGATGATCAAACGATTGACATAAAAAAATTTCGAATCTGACGTGAAGGGGAGCTAGCGTGTAGTTGGCCCCCTTACTAATTATCGCTTATATTTATGTTAGTAATGCTGATCAAACGTTAAAAATTGTTGATCAAACTGCTAAATCGATGATCAAACGATTGACATCAAAAAATTTCGAATCTGACGTGAAGGGGGGTCTAGCGTGTAGTTAGCCCCCTTACTAATTATCGCTTATATTTATGTTAGTAAAGCCGATCAAACGTTAAAAATTGTTGATCATACCTGATCAAACGATTGACATAAGAAAAAGTCGAATCCAAGGTGAAGAGGGGCTGTCCCTCTTTTGGGAACCCTTATATCTCTGTTACTAAAGTTGATCAAACGTTGGAAATTGTTGATCAAACATGATCAAACGATTGACATCAAATATTTACAAATCTGACGTGAAGAGGGGGCTAGCGTGTAGTTAGCCCCCCACTAAATATCGCTTATATTTATGTTAGTAAAGCCGATGAAACGTTAAAAATTGTTGATCATACCTGATCAAACGATGACCAAACGATTGACATAAGAAAAAGTCGAATCAAAGGTGAAGGGGGGCTGCCCCCCTTTTGGGAACCCTTATATCTCTGTTGCTAAAGTTGACCAAACGTTGAAAATTATTGATCAAACCTGATAAAACGATGATCAAACGATTGACGTAAAAAAAATTTCGAATCTGACGTGAAGGGGAGCTAGCGTGTAGTTAGCCCCCTTACTAATTATCGGTTATATTTATGTTAGTAAAGCCGATGAAACGTTAAAAATTGTTGATCATACCTGATCAAACGATTGACATAAGAAAAAGTCGAATCGGAGGTGAAGGGGGGGGTAGGCCCCCATTTTGGAACCTTTATATCTCTGTTACAAACGTTGATCAAGCGTTGAAAATTGTTGATCAAACCTGATCAAACGATGATCAAACGATTGCCATCAAAAAATTTCGAATCTGACGTGAAGGGGGGCTAGCGTGTAGTTAGCCCCCTACTAATTATCGCTTATATTTATGTTAGTAAAGCTGATCAAACGTTAAAAATTGTTGATCATACCTGATCAAACGATTGACATAAAAATAATTTTAAATTTGACATGAGGTGGGGCTAACTGCACGCAAGTAGAATTTTTGAAATTTTCGGCAGAAGAACGTGTGTCACTAGTGAAAGATAAATCTTTATTTTACGATTGTCTCCAAGAAAAACACCGGAGCTCTGAGTTTACTTCAAGAACTTGCAAAAAGTGTAAAAAACGTCGCCACACTTTATTGCATTTTAACAATAGTGATCCTAATAAACCAAAATCTAGTGTAATAGCTAAAGATAATGGTGTTACTTCACTCACGACAACCGAAGGCGCGGTGCAACAATTTTTGCTGTCTACTGCAGTAATAAAAGTACAAGACAAACGTGGTATATGGCACACTTTACGCGCTTTATTAGACTCTGCATCTGAAACTAGCTTCATCATGGAGCAGTGTGTAGAGAAGCTTGGTTTACAAAAATTAGTCTAATGTGGTCATATCAGGAATCGCAGGTGTTGGTGTAGGCAATTCCCAGAGTGTTGTAGAATTGCTGTTTCAAGCTGTGGGTGAATTCGAAGAAGTATTTCGAACACGAACTGTTGTGGTTAAACGAGTGACGTTAGACCTTCCCAAACAAACTGTAGCTACTGAAACTATTATGCATTGGTCACATATTAGTGAACTGAATTTAACAGACCCTTCGTTTAACGTGGTTGGTTCAGTTGATGTGTTGTTGGGGGCTGATGTGTTTTCTTCATTCTTGCTTAGTTGAAGAGTGTAGGACCACCAGGTTCGCCAGTGGCGCTGGAAACAGTGCTGGGATGGGTTGTTTCAGGTGGCATAAATTTGAACAGTTATTCCAAGAAAGTTGTGTCACATTTTGCATCGTGTGATATCCCCAGTAGCACAGTTGATGTGCCGATGTCGATCAACATGGGAATTTTTGGTGGGATCGATGTCGCTGTCGATGTCGAGCGATGCAGAATGGCAAACATTTTGCCGATATTGGCCAAGATCGGCAAATCTATGTCGATCGACATCGGCGTCGATGTTGATCTATGTGGGTCCCATGTGGATTCTTCCAGATCAATGTTGGCCCCACATTAATCCATGTAGCCCCATCTAGATCTGCCTTATATCAACATAATCGATCTTGGTCCCTGGTTGAAAAATACCGGCCTATATGGGATCAATGTCGGCCCATATAGATCTGCCCCACACCCACATCGTCGTTCGAGCTCCCTAGTTAACCTATGTGGGATCTATGTTGAACCACCCAGATCTTCCCTGAACCCATATCTTCGTTCTAGCTCCCATAGTTGATCGATGTGGATCTATGTGGGATCCATGTCGGCCCATCTAGACCTTCGCTATACCCACATCGTCGTTCTAGCTCCCTGGTTGACCGATGTGGAATCTATGTTGAACCACCCAGATCTCCTCCATACCCACATCGTCGTTCTAGTTCCCATGGTTAACCGATGTAGCTCTATATGTTCCTTGTAAAAAGAACGGAGCTATTCAAATGTATTTGAATCGCCCAGTACTTTTCACAAGGAACAAAGAATAGGCGACATTTCTGATCGTCCAGCTTCTATACACAATTGCGTACGAGCTCAGCCTATTTCTTTTCACACTAAATGATTAAATATGAAAGTTTTATTCAAACCTGAGTGCGGATATGTTCTTTTGTAGGGCATGTTGTAGACCTGAGTTGGACCCATATAGAGCTACATCGGTTAACCATGGAAGCTAAAATGACAATGTGGGTATGGGGAAAATCTGGGTGGGAGATCCCACCCACATCGGTAAACCAGATGTGACCATATAAGTTTTACAGATTTAACACCAGATGGATGTCACCATATCAGATTTGAATAGGGCCATGTACTGCATCTCTGGCGCACGCTACATACTTGTCCACCATTTTGGATTCAAGTTATGTTTTTCTGATGAAAATAGGAGAAAATGACATCGGATACATCTGCCATTTTTTCAAAATGTCACTGGTGCAAGTAGTTTTGCCGCACTTCTATCTATGGGGATCCAAGAGGGCGGTCGGACATTTAGCGTGTTTCAGAGATGCTATATTTAGACTAAACAAAACAGTATATAATAAAAACATTTTCAGATTGAAGTATTCACATTTAAAAAAAAATAATTAAAATAAAATTTACACAAAACATATTCCCTACCTTTTTTTTTATCGTGAACTTCACTCATTGCATAGAGGTGTTTATTGTTCAATTGTTTTGCTGTTTCCAACATAACGAATGGAAATAAATACTTTTAAACACATAACTTATTATCATTAATATAGAAACAACATAGAAAAATGAGTGAATCTTCTCTTGCATCAACTTAATAGTTACCGAACGTTGACACTGTCCCTACCATTTTGTTTCATTCCATATGAAGAGTTCGCAAGAAGGACTATGAAGGGCACGTTATAAAATGCTCAGAAAATTCTTTCTCAGCACCAAAATGCATAATTAAGATGGTGAAAGCACGTCGTAATTCGCTCACGTGTACATTCACGAGTGGACTACGACCTGTTTTCACCAACCATTTTGTATCTTTTGGTGTGGAGAAAATATTTGTTGAGCATATTCAAAATGTGACCTTCACTGTTCTTAACGCGTACTCTTCATATACATCATTGTTTCCTTCCACTGAAGAAGGAACCAGCTCTTGTTCCGCAACGTGTGGAAACTATTTAGTTTATTCAAAAAAGGGTTCACTGATAAGTGGCCATTTTCCTGGTGATCAATATATCATATGTATAATAAAATTAAACACGTAAAAATCATATACACTCTACGTCAACAAAAGCAACTGTAAATAAATTTATTTCAAACATCGAATTTTTCCGCTACACATCCCGACTAGGGGAACTAATATATAATTAAAGAAACTATGCAGATAATATTTATCTTTCTACTTAACCTGAAATAATTTAGAGAAAATTTAGGAAGTTCTTTTCTTCTGTAAATTATTAGTTTCCCATAAATTTTAACTTCTCAAAGGTTTTTTTTTATCCCACTGTAAAATATCCGTTAATTCGCACACTGGTCTGTAGTGTGGACTCATCCCTTACACTTACACAGACAGCACGCAAGTTCGGAAAACTCATTATATTCAGTAAAATATGCATGCCACTATAAAGTTTTAGTTTGGATAGGTTCTTTGCAGTAAAATACAACATAAAACTTATAAAAATGTATCACTAGGAAATATTTCTGCAAATTAGCGAACTGAAAGTTACTGTGATAAATAAAAAAAACTATTAATAACGGTTACTTTCATGAAGTTTATAATTCTCTTGTACTTTAACATATTATTGTCTACTATTTTATTTACAATAAGACATTTCGTTCATATAAGTTTGTTTATATCGGACACGCTGCTGAGGGTTGACCACAACTAGCCGCGGGACCGATCACCCCACGGCTTTCCCTTCGGGGCGACTCTGCAAGGTGAATTCAAGTGGTCCTTGGACTCTTGCGGGTTCCCCGCGGAACGACTGTGCATCTTCCCCTAAGTCTTGAGCCTGTTCTCTTCTCCGATTACATCTGTAGCCATCCCAATCTCGCGAGCCACTTAAGACTTTCCCAATCCGTCGGACAATGTCGCTAGTTTGTATATCAGGAAATCGGAGTTGTACTGCTCCTGAAGAAGAAAAAATGGTAAAAACTCAATGCAATAATACTGTATCACCAGAAGGGACTACACATTTAAATAGCAAATGTCATCATTGAGAAATAACAGATTAATTTTGAAGTTACATAAATAAAATTCGAACGAAAATACAACTTTCTCCTAAAATACAAAGAAACCTTTTATACATTGCACAAAAAACATCCATTGTACGCATGAGCGCATTATTACATGCTCGAAAGGCTAATCTAACAGGACATTGTCGTTCGGTGTCAAACAGAGGAAGTAGGGAGTGAAAAACGATATGTGGATGGCTCAGAATATCCACTCGTTTCAAGTCAAAAATTGAAAATTCACTTGCACGGTGCGATTGACAGAAAATTACAACTTCTTTCAGAGGCATAAACAAGGAAAACAATGATTTTATTTATCTTCGAATAACAGCGTTACCAATGCCCTAAAATGTCTACAAATGCCAAAAAGACTCTAATTTTCTTAGTTTCATTTTTCTAGATTAATACATATTGGTCTCTGAACCCTCGATATATGACAGAAAAAAAAATCTCCAAACACGAACTGCAGTAATAGAAACTGATGAATGAATATGACAAGGAACGCGTATAGCATAGCAGATACGGATCCATATGAAAGGAGAGTATCTAACGTATTATTGAATTATGTTTTGTCCCCTAGAATGACCTTTTACTCTGATGGTGATTCAAAATTATTTTCATATTCCTGTAGTAAAATGATCACAACGAACAATAACACTTCCAGTTCCCTTACTACATATTGTTAAGGAATTCGATTCGATCCGAAGAGGAACTTGTCCTCGTAACTCTGGTATTGTTTGGGAGATATTACCGCAAGCTTTACTTTTACTAGGATAATGCGAAAATGGCACCTAAACAAAGGATTTCACTGGTAGTAATCCTCCTCCAAGATTCCTAAAAATATATACTAAAAAACGCCATACATCCGAAAGATGAAATTAGACTCTATTATATATATAACAAAATTCTTTAGGAACTCAGATCCTGCACAGGCGAATCAGCGACACCATCGCGAATGGGGCTTTTCCTCAGTCTCATCCGTGAACGGCAGAATGCTAGGACCTAAAATTATTAGGGGCCCCGAACTACATCGTGGCGTGAATCTAGTGCACATATCTTGAAGTGAGGTCACTTTACTACCTGTTTAAACCATTCCATATTCGTCGCACGACAAAAATCGAAGGATAAATGTGTTGTTTCGACTTCATTAGACTTTTGTACGACGCATAGAAATTATATTTACAGTAAAACTTCTAACGGACATCTCAAAATAACGGACAGTTTTCAATTTCCTGGCAGAAATACATTGGGTGCAATGTGAAAATTACTTCTGAATAGCTGACATTCTCAATAACGGACGCGGATACTGAAAACTATTCCCCAGCGTCTATGTAGAACTTCCAACTAACGGACAGCCTGAAATAAAGCTTTGTTATTTTCTTGAATTTCAAGCAATAATAGGCAGGATCGTTAATGTACCGCCCATTGTTGGATGTGATAATCGAATGCAAATGTCTCCATTTATTTGTTTTCAATATGCATTTAGCTTAGTATCCATTTTCAGCAAAAGTTTATTTAATCTTTGTATATTTGCCTTGCTGCAAGTTGTTAATTTCGAAGAGAGAAAAAGTATTTTGTCCGAACATAATACTATAGGAAAAAAAAACTGTATTAGCTCATTATTAAACAGAAAGACATTTTGCCTACGTTATGTTCCTTATACGAGTAGTACGTTAAGTTTATACTGTAGATTTTTTTTTAATAGCGGACATTTTCCAATAATAGGACAGTTATATTCCCTTTTTGTGTCCGCTATATAGAAGTCTCACTGAACTAAATCAAACTTAGTAATTCTTCTGTCAATCTCGTTCGATCCCTAGTCGTAATCAAATGCACAGGAACAGGCTGATTTAAATCATTGTATAACCATGTCGTACGTCAATTATCGAGCGATAAAAATCGAATGGTGTATTCAGGCACTTATACCGTACTTTCTCAATAAATAAATAAATAAATAAATAAAACGCCTGGGCCCACGTAGACTAGGACTTTTCATTAATTACACATTCCTAATGAGACTTTTCCAGCGATTTTACTCTTACACAAAGAAATCCTGGGATACTACTTTTAAAACTAGACCTGGATGACTTTTGCCAAATGAAATACAATTTGTACATGACGTGCCTATAACTACATGGAACATTTGTAATCCACAACATTTTTCCTGCCCACGTAATCCGTCAATGCTAAATTTCATTGCGACGTCCCTCGAAAATACTATCTTCAGAATGGACAATGTCAGTTTTTTGTAGTCCTCTCCACGCCCATTGGAAAGATAATGACACTAAAAAAAAACATAGTTAGTACATTACCATATGAAATACAACAGCAATATGAAATACAATTTTATTTTGTCATCAAGCATTAAAAATTATGTAACATTCGTCCATGCAGTTCTCCATTCTGAACAATCTACTATATTTTCTGCACAGGTCACTAAAATACACTAAGACTTCTTTAAATGATTGCAGATGAAGTCGAGAATTGCTGAGATCGTATTGCCCGTTTGTCTTACAAGTTCGCTTGCTGCAACTGATTCCACTTACCAAGGTGGAGATGGGTGCTAGAGAACTTCAAAGAAAGTATCCAGGACTTCCCGAATTCCCGAAAAGTGAAGGGACTTCTCAATTATTTGCAAAGCGAAGGCTTGGAGAATCCATGTACACCTGTGGAAGTTGCCCTTAAACACTTAATTTTTATGAGAACCCGCGGATGGTTGGAAAGGTTGTAGAAGATGGTACCGGTATTGCCAAACAAGGCATAACTGTAGACATGTCTACGACACGAGGAAACCGTATACCATCCTACCTTATGATTTTGTTGCTGAAACACGAAGGTGCTATACAGTGAAAGCAAGATTTTCGAACTAGTATTGGATTGCATTATTATTGGTAGTAGTAGTAGTATTTAAGATCCAATATGGACACCTAAATTATAAGTCCTAAGAATTCGCAGTCCAAACTGCTACCGCTAGAGAAATAGTTGATTCGATTTTATTTGATTTGAAAGTGTATTATTACGAATACGTCACAATCAGCTTTGGATTAAAAAATAAATAAAATACATAAAAATAAAAAAATACGTCATCTCCAATCCAGTTTGGTTGATGTATACTCATGTCCAAAATTATTGTCGCATGTCTATAAATGTTGTTGTAGGAATATAATTTGATAACGCATTCGCCCGGTATTTCTTATAATGCTAGTATGTGTATAATCGGCAAAGACATGTATGTGCCAAACTTCATGTCAAAAGAGCATTAAATAAGAACAATAAAACTTTCTTGTCCATTTAGCAACATTTTGTTTTACTCATTCTAATTTTCGTATTTGTAATTTTTTTCCCTGTGAAATATACCACAAATATACATTTTCCGATTATACACTTAGTATCAGTATTAAAAGTATCCTGCAAAATCATTATCAAATTATATTCTTACAAGAAGACAGTTATAGATATGCGACAATTATTTTGGACATGAGTGTACATGTACGCAGCAATATATTATAGGCTCATGACATATCTGATAAAAGAAGTCATACCTGTTCTATATAAAAATGCATGTTTAACACTAGGAGCATCATAATTATGCTTATACCAGAAGCATCGAAGGGGTCATTTTGACCCCTACTTAAAAATATACACATTAATCAGTACTACTCTTTACTTTTTGTATACTTTTGGTTTTATTGTTGGGGTTTTATTAATTATAAATTCACATATCATTATTTTCTTTATTTATTTTACATTTGTTGTTGTTTTTAGTGAATAATTTTAATATTATAATTTTTTTTAATCTATAAAGCTATTTAAATTGAAGTTTACTGTACATTTTATTAGTTTTCTTTCAAACATCATACACAATAGGAATTAAAATATAATAACAAATGAATTACAACACGAACTTCTTTACAAGTAGACATGTTTTATAACGTTCACATCTACATGCCTACTGATCGCATTTTGTACATAGAACGGACCTTTTGGTGATCTTTGTACAGGATCTACAGACGTGCCTCTTACAGTGGAAACATTCATTTTGTGTCTTTTTTCCATTGTACTCAGCAACTTGACATCTCTTCCGCTTGGTTGGTTGAAGCAATCCAGGTACACTCTTCGGGACGATTAAAGTCCTCATTTAGTGTCTTCATCTCCGAACGCAGTTTCTCTCCTAATGCCAAAATAAATTGATAGCCAATGATATTTTCCCTGTTACCAGCTTGTAGAGGACGAAAGCGTTTATAGCTGCCAAATCAAGGATGTTATAGAAAATTTGTACTAGCCATCTTCTACTCACAGCTTTCACGGAGTCCTTGCGTGCCATCTGATCGATTATATCAAACTTGTTGCTTATTGTAATATAAAATTGTTTCAGGCTTTTTCTTCTTTGGTTGATATCGATGTCAACACGATAGTGAAGGCTACTCAAAAGAAGGACATTCTTGTTCTTACAATGACATGTCGTGAGCGTGATACCATCTTCAGTTTTCAGTACAGTTGTAATGTATAGGTAATTTCCCTCGACTTTTTTTTAACTGAATCTGGAACTTCTTTCCTATTGTTACGGATAGTTCCTACCAAACTGATATATTTCTTGAGATCACGAGGAGGCATAGGGATGTGAATAAGTTGTCACATGTGAAATTCAATCCGGACTCTGCGAAAGGTCGCACAAGCTTCTATACATCAAAATTCACCAAACTGTGTGTTTGCGGGTCGTTCATCATCCTTTCCTAAATATGGGAAGTCATTTATTATGTATTTCATGTACTTCTACTAGCATCCAGAATTTTACGCCATATTTGTCTGGTTTGTTGCCCATGAACTGTGTGAATTTGCATCGCCTCTTCATTGGAAACAGTTGTTCATCAACCGCACAATAAGGTTCTGGATTGTAGCACTTTAGAGAGTTTTCAATAAAAACTATCCAAACCGTGGAAATCATACAAGACTTGTCAGATTGATACTTTTCTATCCTAGTACTTTTCATATCAAATCTCACAAACCGAGTGATTTCTCTAAATCTTCTTGTTGACACTGTATCACTGAAAACTCGCGATCCCTATTTCTTTGGCTAAAAACTCTTCATGCTAATCCCCTTCATTCCTAAAGCGCCGCGAAATATAACAATCCTATGACGGCACTAACTCTTGAAGTGAAGCTGACCAAGTTGGGTCCTTCAAAACTCTTTGAGCTTCGACTTCCGTACAGTTCTTTATATGTCGCATAACAGTTTCATCTATTATTAGTTTGAAATAACAAGAAACTGTGTCGTTGACATGCCGAAGAGCATATGGAGTTGGACCTGGAATTTTACGTAACACACTATGATGTTTAACCCTTCCGCGAACACTTGCACAGGTTTGTTCGACCCAAACTGTCTGATATCTAGATAATTCAAAATTTTCAGCATCTGCCTCATTTCCCATGCTTCCACTGTCACTAAATTCTTAATTACTCGCAGAAACACTTTCATCAGCTGATAATTCAATTCTGATATCACCAATCTATTCATCGTCACTTTTACCATTATAGTCAGCACCCGAGTAGATTCCATCAATAGTCTATAGTTCTTGCAGTATTTCTTCCGACGAAAGTTTTTTTTCTCTCAGCACTCATCATGCACAACACTAACAACAACCAGTTAGAACAAACATGTAGTAAATTATATCAGTTGCAAACGTGATACTAATTAGTGTGTCAAAAATATTGAGTACCATAATCTTTGCAATTGTCAAAAATCAGCGTTGTAGGCATTAGGGTCAAAATGACCCCTGTGAGGCTTCTAGGTAAAATGTAAAATATGCGACATATATAAATATTCTTAAGTGTCAAAATGTGATTAAGTTAGAGTATTTGTAGAGTGATAAAAAGTCAAGAAATCTAGTGCCCACATTTTCATAACTTTAGAAATTATAACAAATTAATTGTCAAGACGGGTCAAAATGACCCCTGTGATGCTTCTAGTGTTAAAGAATGTGCATTGCGTGCGAAAGGACTCTTCAAAGGCACCGAAAAGCCGAAGTGTAAATCATTGTCGGCTTACCATCACCTTGTAAAATTAATTTTGTATGCTTTGCTGAATTTTGAAACATGCATTTTTGCAATAGAACACCAACGACTTCCTTTATGAGATATGAAGCTGCACTCTCTACGTTGGTTGGACAGTGTTTGAATTTTAGGCTTCTGAAATTTATTTTCCCGCGCTTTTGACGGCCTGCATCTCCCAACCTATTGATAGGTATGCACATGTCACACAGCATTTTCTTGTTTCTATCTCAGGTACCCACCCCTACATTGTTTGGTACGCATTAATTTAACAACCTGTACATCCGAAAAAGCATCTGGCCACACGAGATCTATTTCTAAAGAATAAAAGTTTTCTTTTTCAAACAATACCTGAAGGATATTTACAAATACTTCGTGTCAATACGAACTTAAGAATACCACTCACCAATTTTGAAGCCATCTCTCTGTCTTTTAAATCTTCTTCTAAATTGTGAACCATAGACAAACTGCGTAAAGGGAGCTTGTCAGCTAGCAGGTTTGCATTTTCTATAGATTGCAAAGCTTCTTTACCACTACTGGAAACTTGGTGCAGCTCATGTATTTTGGCTTCCATTTTATCAACTTTACATTTGAGATGTTTCATATCTAGCTGGATTCTCTGCAGTAACTGGAATATTTTTTCAACGGCTGAAATATCAAAAGAAAGAAAAAAAAAACTAAATTAATACAAGACCAAGGAGGCAATGGTACACATTGTTTGAAATATTTTTTTATTCTACCTTAAGATCGTGTGTGCCGCAACTACCATTAACAAAAGTCATCTATACTAAACGCAATGTTAACTTGAGAGCCGAATCACAAGCGCATTAATACATGTTGCCGCGCGAACCTTTTCGCAGGAAAGCCTTTGTATGTGTGTGTGTGTGTTTTGGTTCGGTTCTCATTCACCAGGGTTTCAACTGGCGCTGCTCTGGGTCTCAGCTGATATGCGCGGAGCGGTGATTTCTCGTTCTTTTCCTGCCGCTACGAAAAATGTTTCTTGGTTTATTTGTTTTTAATAATTCATGAAGACACGACAATAGTAACAAATGTATTGAAAATTGGCACGTGATGTATTTGCAATCCTCACAATTAAAACTCGAGAGCATGAAAACTATTTTGATTATTCATTTCAATTGATTAAGGTAAGAAAGGATAAGAAATGAAGTTACTCTCATATATCTACCTGGAAAAGGTCAATCATAAACAGAAACACACAAGCATCCACCCTCCCACATAATAAATTAAAAATACGACTTTTTTTTCTCAAAGCACAGCAACTCTACGTTAGCAATGAGTAAACCAGCTGCGAACCGGCAACAATCATATCAACGATTTCTTCAACAGTTTTGGCTGCATATTTTTCTCTTAGTCGAGAGTACACATTGTTGACAATTTACTTTGCTTGACTTTAAAGAGGTTTCCCTTCCTCATGTTTGCGATAATACTGAGAAGATAATTCGGATTCATTCATGATTTCAATTTCGCGCTTAACACTCTCCATGGTTTCAGTTTCACTACACCCACGTACCCACACTAACGCAAGCGCGAAGATGATATTTGGCAGAGCAGTGTTACTCTCTGCACAAAAATTGCAGAAGTTACATGTGAGTCCCATTCTTTCTTTTGTTTCATTTGTCAGCAAGCAAAGAAGTTTCTTACGGGGTAGCAACTCTATTTAATTTTTGTATTCTATAAAATATTAAGCCATTTCCTATTCATTGTGGACGATTTCTAACATTGATCAATTAACTAATTTTACCGGTCTTCTGTTTTTGATAAAAGATTTTTCAAGTTTATAATCTTGCAACACTTGCAAGAGACTCGCATCTGAGCTACCGGCTTTTCACTCTTTTCTTTCCTTCTCTCTTTCCGATTCTGAGTCGTGACGTCATTTTCATAACCCGTTACTAATAAATCTAGTACATTCTATTTTAAATATTGTTTCTATATTAACATTTTTATATACTTGAACTCAGTTAGCTCTTTGAATTGATCTTTTAAGTAATGTTTTACGTGTGTAACGTGAAGAACTATGTAACATGCGCGGAGTCGCCCGAATTGAAGTTGCGTATCTCGGCTATCAGGATAAGGTCGCGGCGAGTATAGGTTCTGACCGGCACATAGCTCATATTGACCCTGAAGTCGATACCCACAGCAACATACGGGATGAATTTTAAATCACATATTGATAAAAGCTTCATAATTAATGCATAAGCAGTTTTATTTTTATTTTATTTTTTAAGTCTATTGCAAGAAAACTACTAATTGCTGTTTGAGGGGCTTTCCTAATCATTACACCACATTCGGGTCAATTTTATATGTCTGTAGAGCATTTCAAGTGTCTTAATGGAATAAAATAGCCTGCTCGTGTCAATATCTAGGCATTCTACCATATACGGAACTTGTGCTGAAAAAGGTTACTGCAAAAACTCCTGTTGCGAGAGAATGCAGTTACATTTGATATTTCAACTTTCAAATTAATGTAGTATAAGAATGATATGCTCCAATGTTTCTCTGCAGAACCTCCGTATATGGAACAATGTCTAAATATCGATACTAGCAGAGTAACGGTTTCAAATGGGGCGCGAGGAATGCTTGTCATTCAAAGAACGTTGATCGCGTCTCTGTGGTGTGGCAATTAAGACACCTGAACGGAATTTGCCTAATTTGGGTTCGTTCGAATCTCAGCCAGAGCAACAATAAAAACTTTAGTGTGTGTTGGTAAGCAAGCGAAGAAACCAGAAGCGCCACGAGAGGGCGTATCGGTGTGTCGACTTAACAATTTTGTCTGCTACCTGCGCACAGGCAGTAAGAAAAAACAAATGACTAACAAGACGCTGTTTTGTACAAAAATATAAATTTTTCTGTTTCATGGTACAAACTTTATATCGTCAGCCCGTCGGTTTAGCATTCAAAAGGTTGGGAGTTTAATCGCTCCTAACATACGCTTGCCCACAAGCCTCCTTTAATATGGAACAGAATAGTTCCAAAGCAACCATTCCAACAGGATGCGCTGCAAAACAAAATGTGATAAAACTAGAATTACAGATTATATGTTCTGAATTTTAAAGCCAAGAAGTACTTCCATTACGAAAGGAACGCCGGACCTAGAAATACTTTCGGAGGAGATCTTAAACACTAAAGGTTTCACTGTAAAAACTAAATCTTAGTATGATATATATGTTTTAAAATGTAATTAGTACGAAATTTATATTAGTTACACAAAAATCTATTTTTGAGGAAGAGAAGGGTCCGGACTCCCCCCCCCCTTCCTTCGCACGGCTTGGAACATAACAATTTCAATTTCCAAGCATAAGTTTTACCATAATATCGTTTTTCATTAACAAAAATTGGTGATAATCTCGGAGACTACTAGGTCAAGGCGGCCACACTAAGTGGTCGGAGAATATCGATGCATTGACTACGTGCTGCCACACTCTCGAGCTAGCAGGGTTCAAAATGTCTCTAAAGAAGCAATATAGTCTTCATTTTGTTTGGTTATTTAACAATGACGACACACGTAACTAAGCTTAGCAACACAGTTTAATCTTTGGATACTTACTACTGCCAATTCCTAAACGAGCTGATGTGAAGGTACTGTCTCTATCTGCACATGAAGTAGTGGCAACTGACGACGCTGACATTCTGCATGGAGTTTGGATTTGGGAGTGGGATGGTGAAGGTCCGTTTGGACTTTTACGATGTGATGCAGACGAGCAACCTCCGTTTGAATTGTGCACCATAGATGATACGTTTACCTCCGCAGTTCCTCCTATAGATACTCCAAGCGACTCCGAAAGCAAGTAATGAAATTATACAAACATCCAGTTTTTACTAAACTGTTAGGTATACAATAAGCAGGTGACAACTTATGGTTTTAAAAGCATGTTTAAAATGTTACAATGATTACATCCAGTATTCTATCTGTAGGGGGATGGCTGGAACTTCCTCCTCTCTGTTTCTCGAAATACCTCTCAACCTTGGATATGGTGGAAATAAAACCCACCTTTTTGAGCTATTGACGAATTTATCCCCCTCTCCGGAAATCGCAGAAATCGTACACTGATTACATTAACTCACAACGTTAAAAGATACTAACGCTGTTTATCTGCTTGTTTGATCTTGTCCTAAATAGACTCCCTACAATAATTAAATGAATATTTAATGTGTACGTTATTTTTTCATTTATTTATTTATTGATGTATACTCATAATAGAACCAATTTAACGACACAGTTTGCATTACGAGCCCGGTTTTTCTGTAGTTAACCATCATGAGAAGATAGCATTTATCCGATAAAAGGGGAAAGTATTAACAACCTCGTTAAAAAAAAAAAAAAGAAGAAAAACAACTAGCAAGCCTTTTCATAGAAATAAATTACTTGAGACTAGATCTGAGTCTGAATGATTTGTTACGTAAGACTTGCTTGAACATAGCAAGTAGCCAATTTTGGACTCCAAATTGAAAAACTTGTTTATAAAAATAAACAAACTAGACATGTTATTTTTAGTTGTTAAGGCTTCTCACTCCAAGCTTGTTGTACCCATTACAACAACTACTCTGCACATCTAACGAATAAATTGTTTCCAACAGGTTCATAAAACATTGTAGGTTACTTCTATCTGTCTACTATTTCAGCCAGCCTTACTTTTGAATGTTTTTCAGACGAAGTAGCAATAAACTTTCTCCAAAATAGTATATAGTTTCACATTTAAGTAACGTCTGCACTGGCATAGTAATACAAAAGAACAGTGTTTCTTTCAGGCCTGTTTCTTTGCCCCCCCCCCTCCCGGACGAAATGGTTAAAACGTACTGGAATAGAACCAGCAGAGGGAAATATATGGTTTCAGCCCCTCCGAATACTAAGAGTAACCCCCGGAACATTTTTTTTCTGAAACAAACACTGCGAAAGAATCGCCCACGAAATCTTGATAATTTTAACTTTCACCCATTTAAAAAAAAATATATTTAAAACGCGATTCAATACATAATCCTATGAAACAAATCAGCTACGAGCTAAACTTTTAATTTGCATTGAAATTACTATCAAGAGAGATATATATGAGGAGACAAGCAGTATTCTTGAACGAAATTATGAATATAAAATATATTTAGCATAATTACCTTTCCGAATAGGTGCTGGGGGACTTGTAACACTACATTCGTTAAAAGTTTCATATGGTCTTCTCTTAGTTCCTGGATATGAGTCATCACTGTCCTCTTCAGACAAATATCTTTGTGGCTTTCTGCGACATCTTCTTGAATAAATTTCTTCGTCAGAAGAATCACTACTAACGTTTGAAGTCAGTAAAGCTTTGTCAGCCTTTGCTGTAGCTTTTTGAAATGAATCTGAAATGTTAAAAAAATACATATATTCTACAGTTACTGATAAGGGAAAGTAGCTGCGAAATTATTCTTGGCATGAAAACCATACACGATAAGAAAGCAACATCGTTATGGATCTACCCTCAGTTGTGATTTCTTTGCTAACTGTAAAACATTAAATATTAGAATATCCCAAATAAAACAAATCTGTTTACGAACTAAATTCTCTTGTTTATGTAAAGTTATTCACGACTGAAATTCGAGAGTAAGAAAGCCTGTAACAGAACTAAGAATAGAAGGCCTAAGAATACTAGCATTTTTATTTTATTTATTTATTTTTTAAGTTTATTTAACGTACCTTTGACATTTCCTGCTCACGATAAGATAGTGCAAGGCTGGATTTGGAGAGAGTTATCCAGGCCTTGTCTTTAAGGTTCTATATTCAGCATTTGCCTGATTTGGCTGAGTATAAGATCCCGGAAAAAAACTCTAGCATAGTTAACACAAGCACAAAGACACACACACACACACACACACACACACAAAGAAAAAATCCTTCTCATTTCCCTGACTGGAGTTGCTACTTTTCCCTGACTTCTTTATTTTCTTCCATATACTATTTACTTTATTTAACGTTATTTCAAAAGCACTTTAAGAATCCTATAAGAAACGTCATGGATTCTAAAAGCTAATTTAGTATATAAGGTCCTAACATAAAAAGTTCATTTTAGATCATACAAATATATATCAACTCATACCAACTTGTAATGTAAAGAGGACATCATTTTTTCTTTTTTCTTCAATAAGACTGTATTCCAGCAATGTATTAAAATGGAAGACATTTTTTAAGCATATTTGTCACGAAACAACTGTGACAGGAAGCTATGAATTTGAACAAGCTTACTTTATGAGTTTTATTTACCAACTAAGCTTCTCGAACTGTAGTCACAAGTATACAAATTACAATGGAATTAAACTTTTCCTTGTTTTGACGAAAATATCCTCACAAATTTCGACCTGTAACGCTGGAGCGTCGAACAGGTGAGTTCACCGTTAGTAACCGTTATAAATGAATAAAACAGGAACAAACGTAATCAGAAACAACCTCTTGCAATTTCCCTGGCATTTATGTTTATTTCTTGTTTCCCTGATTTTCCAGAATGCGGACACGGTGTCTAGTCAGGATGGCAAGCCACCGGGCTGAAATCTGCGACCTACCAAATACTAAGATAACGCGCTACCAACTGAATCACGGCTGCTCCGTATGATAGATCTTGCATTTCAATGCAGAAAATAGTGAAATAATATTACATTTTGACTCAAAATTGAGGTATAAATACTCAAAAACACAACGAGACAGATAAAAAGAAAATACAAATAGTACTCACTGGATTGTCCATAGATTTTTATGTTCACAACTGTCCAATCAGCAGATGGCTCCTTACAGTCCCTGATAAAATTTTGAATACGCCTAACGGATGATGTTTTAGGCCAAAGACATTCATTTTCGTTTTTAAGCCTTTACTAGGTATAACTTCTAATGCTCCGTCCTCGTCAGTGAAAGCTGCTACGCTAAACTTTTTTCTTCCTGAGGTCATGTTGATTCTGTCTACAGATATGATAAAAAAAAACTCAACACTGAATGAGAAAACACAGCAGCGTATTTCTTTTCCAAACACACAATACATTTTGATGTCACAGAGGTAAGGGAAGCACGAGATATCTTATTCGACAGTTTGCCACACATAAACTGCGAATTGCATGGGAAGGAATAATAGTCACCTTCTATCGGAACATCCAAATATATCAACCAAATGGATGGGTGATCATTCGAACTATTTGTCTCAATAATATTAGTAACTTTGCCTATTTCCCCTGTAGTGACTTGAACAAAACTGTCCTTATCAACAGAGATACCAATCATGAACCCACTATATCTCACTGCTCTATATTCTTCACTCAACCCCTAAACATATGGTCCTCCGCTATACGGTTTATTCAAAGCTAATTTGCGGTATGTCCTGGAAGTGAACTCACGAATAGACACAATCAGATTATCTTCGTAGCTTTCGCTTAAACATCCGCAGCATTGTGGACGGAAAATGCACATAGATGAAACAGTAGAAAAAAAAAGTGACCAGTTTGTTTTTCTTCTCTACTGTTTCATCTATGTGCATTTTCCAATCATAACGTCGAGGATGCTTATTATTTAAGATAATCTGATTGTCTATTCGTGAGTACATTTCCTATTTTCCTTATTTTGGACCATTTTTGTCATTAGGCTCCGTTTTTATCCATGTGATATATCCACTCTACTCCTTATCTTCCCTTCTTAAGCAATGAAGTAAATTTTAATTCAACGACATCGAACGTCTAAAATTGTTATGACCAGACTTACCCCGCCTTTTATTCGCATAAAAATATAACATCTCTAGTATCTAACCCTTATACACTTTATTAACTGTGTTTCGACCTTAACAATGTATTTATAGGGCCTACTGTTTCTCGCATACAATATCTGGAATATGTTTGCTACCTGTACATGGTGTATAAAAAGGACTAGCTCAGGAGAGTAATGCTCCCGGAAGTAGGAACGGAAAACACAGTTCTGATTGGTTGGCGTTATCTATGTCTTGCCACGTTGCATTCAAATAGCAGAATTCAGACGTTTATTGTTGTCAATCCTCGTGGCCGAGTGGGCTAGCGCTATATGCTAGCAACGAAAATCTCTTTTGGCGTGAGTTCAAACCCGACTCGAGGAAAGTTTTTTTTTAACATTTTTTACATTTTTATAACACTTTTTAAATTAAAATAATACGAAAATAATACTCAAAAATGTTATTTACTTACTTTTGTGCAGATAAGTAGTAGTAGTAGTAGTAGTAGGAACGGGTTGGAAGCCCCGCAGGGCTCGTTTTGTTGCCCTTGTACTCCATGATATAAGGCTCGTTTTGTTCCCCTTCTACTAAATGATATAGATTTTGTGACCAACTTAAAACAACTGACTAGGATAGCGCGTAAAACAGCTGGCTAGAGTAGCGCGCGAAAAAACGTACTTCTGGGAGTATTACTCTCCCGAGCGGGTCGTGTATAAAAGGTTTGCGGTAACCACTGAAGCACCGTAGCTCAATGGTAGAGCGTGGGTAGCACTCAGGAGGTTCTGGGCTTGATCCCAGGGATTGTTCCCCGTAGATAAGTGGTAACACTTGCTACCTTATAATCCATGATTCCGGGTTAGATTCCTGTGGGGATAAACGTTATTTGTATCCCACGTAAAACTGTAGGTCCCGTCCTTGGAAGCTCAACAACTCGTTCAAAACGTTAACTTGAATTCACTCACACTCAATTACTATGGTCCACTATTCAAACAAGTTTTCCCAGGACAAGGTTCTCACTTATTTGCCAAGATCAAATTCAATGACTTTTCCAAGTTTTACACGTCACTACCCAGAACTTCCAGTTACCCCAATTTATAGTACGATAGATATTTGTACTTGTGTGCAGATACATAAAAACATAATATCTTTATGAACAGAAACATAATTCCGAGAAAAAATAAGATAGCGAATGTTACATGGAAATAAAGATAGGTCTACATCAGAATACTTCACTGTACTGTTTCCTTAACTTGCTTCATGGTTGGCACATCAGCCTGTAAGTTATTTCAGAAGAGATCTAACCAATCTAGCTAGTTTTTAGGCAAATCTAGTTTCTGAGTGACGATCACAGGCTAAGTAACCTACGTGTGAATCTGTATTTTCATGGCCAATTCAAGTTTTCAAATGGCGGTTACAGGCAAACCAACGTAGTGGCAGACATAAACTAACCTAATATGACCTAACCGGCAAGACCTTATTTTGATTATTTATTTACTCATGGGAAGGACAAAAAGAAGGGATCGATCCTTCAGGTAAAACTAGGATTTGGACAGGAAGTGGCCTTGGCCTTTCAAGAGAACGCACTATCCCGGCATTCGCATTGTGGGGCGGAGGAAAGCCTCAGTCAGGCCTGCGCGAAATTCCAACCCACGCTCGAACTACCCAAGTGCTGCGTGACAGGCGGATGCTCTTCCCCTACACCAACAGCTGGGTTAAAGATCTTACGTTGCGCAGAACAGCGAAAGTATGCGCTCACCTAAAGTTTATTAAGTCAAGGAGCAAAATAGTAAATTAACTTACTTAAAATGGAGTTACAAGTTATATTTATCAACACTGTGTCCCTTGTACTTAACACAAATCAATTGTGATGCGTGTGCATCTACCACTGTTTTATACAAAGTAAAATCTGGCTGATCTTAACCTAACCCGAAACTATGAGAAAATGTGCAAATTCGGTAGTCAATAACTCGATAGTACCTCCATTTGTCATAATCTCTCAATTTAAAGTACTTTTTAACGCATTGTTTTAAATTGTAAATAAACTTGTTCCAATATTTGGCCTCTCGGCCTGAGCCTCCTATGCCTGAAGACCATAAATCAAAATTATTCACGACTAAGTATAGTGATATCTACACATGTTTGCACCTGTAACAACAAAACCAGTACCAGATTTGTTGCATCGAGCGCGGACTATAAACTAGCCAAAATTTATTTGGAACAGTTTATGTGGATCTCTTAATCTATAGTCGACATCGTTCATGCAAATCAAAGATAAAATATACATTCTAGTAATGAAAGAAAAATAATTTTAATACACACCTTCAATAATAATATAGATTTTAAATACGATTTCAACGAATTGAAGGTAAAACCACAACAACAAACAACCGTCATAAATATATTTCTTGCTTTTCCCTCCCTTCGCACCGCTTGTGGCGCCATACGGTGTTATGGTTTCAAAACTGTGAACAGTTGACAAACAACCTGCGTACTCCGATCGACATCGATTCGACATAGATCGAGGCCGAATCGAAAAATTACTTTTTCAAATAATTGCCACAGAACCATCAAAATGTTAATTTCATGTGTTTCAAATTTATTCATTGGAAAAAGGAAATGTTTCCATGCTTTTTTCTTTTTGGTGGGCAAGCCTATTTATATCCCACGTGGGACCTATATCGATAAATCAACATCGGCAAGCCCACCAAGTTCCCACGTGGGACCCATATCGGTAAATCAACCTCGGCAAGTCCACTAAGATTCCATGTGGGATCCATATGGGAACTCGGTGGGTTATTGTGGGCCAGTTTAGATCCCACGACGCCGACATTGGCCGATGTCGCACAAATTTGGGTCCCACGTCGGCGTGCTACTGGGGATTGATACGAATTTGAAAAGATTTTGGGAATTAGAAGAAATACCATCAAAGACATTTTATTCCCACGAAGAGAAACACTGTGGAAAGCACTTCGTTTCTACACATGAGCGGGACGCAAATGGAAAATATCTTGTGAGATTACCATTTAAAGAGAATTCTAACTTCATATTAGGTTCTTCAAGAGAAATTGCTGTGAGAAGACTAGTACAATGTGAACGCAAACTTATGAAATCTCCTGAACTTCAAAGACAAAACAGAGAATTCATGCAAGAATACGTACGTCTGGGGCACATGGAAATTATTCCGATTAATGAACGAGAAGTTCCACAGGAAGTCAGTTGTTATCTTCTTCATCATGCAGTGCTAAAGTCTAGTAGTTCTACAACCCGCCTGCGAGTAGTTTTCGATGGTTCAGCTCAGACCAGTACAGTCGTATCGCTAAACGATAAACTGATGGTAGGACCTAAGTTGCAAGATGACTTATTTCCCCTAATAATTCGATTTAGAAGTCATTACATTGCTCTATGTGCTGATATTTGTAAGATGTTTCGAGCCATCTTAGTGCATAAAGAAGACATTAATTACCAAAGAATAGTCTGGCGTGAATCACCAGAGCAACCGATAGAAGACTATCGATTATTAACTGTTACGTACGGTGAATCCAGTTCTCCTTTCCTGGCTACTCGAGTTTTTCAGCAGTTTGCAAAGGACGAAGGGAAACATTTTCCATTAGCAGCAACAGTATTATTTCGAGATTCTTTTATGGACGATCTTCTCAGTGTAGCATCTTGTGTTTCAGATGCAATTGAACTTCTAAGGCAAATCGTTGAATTGTTACAGCGAGGAGGGTTTCAACTACGTAAATGGTCAACGAGTTCACCAGATGTGTTACAGTCCATTCCAGAGGAATTGAGAGAAGCAGAGTGGCCATTTAGTTTTGATACAGACAATAGTATCAAAACCCTTGGTGTCCATTGGAATCCGTGTACTGATCACTTTACATTTAGCAAAGCGCCACCAACCATTCTCCCAGTGCTGAGAAAGAGGACAATACTTTCTCAGAGTTATCCACTGGGACTTCTAAGTCCAACAACAGTCAAGGCAAAACTGTTGTTACAAAGTTTGTGGAAGGAAAACGTAGGTTGGGACGACAGTGTGTCTGTTGAAGTAAGTGAAGAATGGAAAAGGTTTTGTTCTGAGCTATCTTTGTTGAAAGATGTAATGGTAGATAGATGCTTTCGTTCTCCTGGTGCAGTTAGATATCAACTAATAGGATTCTGTGATTCCTCCCAAAAAGCCTATGTGGCTTTATGTTATATGCGTTCAGTATTACCAGACAATAGTGTAGAAATTAAATTAGTGATTGCTAAAACGAAGGTCATTTCAATTAGGACAGTTACTCTACGTCGCCTAGAATTGTGCGGAGCATTACTTTCGGCGAGACTTGACAGTGCTGTAAGAAAGCAATACTGTTTGAAATACATGCAATTATGGCATATACAGACTCTATAATAGTATTAGCATGGTTAGCTTCCAATTCAAGTCGCTGGAAAACATGTGTTTCGAATAGAATAGCGGAAATTCAAGAAGTAATTCCATCATCCCAATGGTATGATGTAGATTCAAGAGATAATCCCGCCGATTGTGCTTCAAGAGGAATATATCCTAATCAGCTAATATGTCACGATCTTTGGTGGGAAGGTCCAAACTGGCTAAGTGATACAATATTACCACAGGTGAAACCCCCAGAGTTTGATAACAAAGCCATTAGTGAGGTGAGAAAGTCATGTGTTTCCAGTTCTTGTGCAATGGTTACAAGTGATATAATTGGGCGTTATTCGTCGCTTACAAAGTTGCAACGTGACCTGGTGTCTTAAGTTTGTTTCTAACTGTAGAATATCATCACAAAGAAACAGTGTATTTCTTTCCCCACACGAGTTACAGAGTGCCTTGTTGTGTATCATAAATTAAGTGCAAAGTGAGTCATTTAGTGAAGAAATAAAATGTTTACAGTTAGGTGAACCTCTCCATAGTAAGAGTAACATTGTGTGTTTAACGCCATTTTTAGATAGTGGTGGCATTCTTCGTGTAGTTGGTAGATTAGAAAAGGCTCAACATAACGAAGAGCAGAAGCATCCCATTTTAATTCCAAAAAAGCATACCTTTACAGAGCTTATTGTGAATCGTGAACATCTGAATACAATGCATGGTGGACCTCAGCTAGTACTTAGTATTATTCGCCAGAAATACTGGATTATTGGAGCTCGCGATTTGACACGCCGTGTTGTAAGGAAGTGTGTCACCTGTCTCCGTTGGCGGACAGATACAATGACCCAAATATGGGACAGTTACCAAAGGCTAGAGTAACACCGAGTAGAGCACTTTTACACACCGGAGTTGATTACAGTGGCCCCATTTTAATAAAAGATACTAGAAGAAGTCGCAAGAGATATAAGGGTTACATTGTTGTGTTTATATGTTTCTCTACTAAAGCAATTCATCCAGAACCAGTGTGTGATGCGAGTACTAAATCATTTTTGTCAATGTTAAGGAGATTCATTGCACGCAGAAGTTATCCTACATACATGTACAGTGATTGCGGAAGGAATTTCATTGGTGCCAACAGAATTAAAAGAGCTGCTCCAGAAAAGTGTACATCAAAATTCCAATGAAATAACTTCCCAATTTCTTTCTGGCTATGGTATTCAGTGGCACTTCAACCCACCATCTGCACCACATTTCGGTGGATTGTGGGAAGCTAGTGTAAAGAGTGCTAAACATCATCTATACCGTGTTCTTGGCAATAGTGTGTTAACTTATGAAGAGATGTATACTACTCTTGTGCAAATTGAAGCTTGTTTAAATTCTCGTCCACTTACTCCAGTGTCCAATGATCCCCGTGATCTAAAGGTGCTCACTCCAGCGCATTTCTAGATTGGTGATTCGTTACTGTCGCTACCGTGCGAAGACTATACACAGTCTAAAATATCCTATCTAAAAATGTAGCAGTTAGTACAACTGCTAGTACAACACTTCTGGAAACGTTGGGCTCACGAATATCATTCGTCTTTGCAGCAAAAGAATAAATGGTGCAAGATAAATGAAAATATCAAATTAAATGACTTGGTGCTTATTAAAGATACAAATATTGCACCTCAAGGGTGGAAAATGAGAAGAGTAATAAATATACATCCTGGTGTGGATTCTGCAGTGCGCGCAGTCATTTTGAAAACCGCTAACGGTAAGCTAACAAGACCTATAGTAAAATTATGTCCTTACCTATGGAAGAACATTAGTAATTGCGTAGATATTACATAGTTATACAGAATATTTTATGTATTTTGTTTTATTTGAAATGTGAGCATTTCAAGGCGGGCGGGACAGCATTTATTTAATTATTCATATTGTTATATTTTTATAGTTGGTTAAGAGAGTATTATTAGCCTCGCGCTTTGAGACCTATGTAGAGATTAGCATGAGAAGTGCTTGGGGAACTGTGTAGAGATTTGTATATGAGTTAGTTCAGTGTGTGATTAGTTAGCAAAAAACTGTTGTTACTCACGTGTGCGTGCTTATTGTCTTAACATGTCGAATTCCAGTCTACAAATTCAATGTTTTTTTTTTATATATAAGTATTGTATACTGCCCGCTGCAGACAATCCTCTCACTCGCTCTCTATAGAGGATGGAGCTGGCGGTGCTATTGTATTTCCTGCATCCAAAATAAATAAAACGATAAACGTCGTTTGTTGTTGTACATGAACAATGACATTGCCAAAACATAGTGCATGTGACCGCAAGTTTGATTTCATGGGCGGTGATTATACGTTGAATAATTGTTTATCAATATAACTTTTAGCCTCCTTAGGTATAAGGCACATCGAAGATTGAGTGATATAACATTATACAACAACAAATAATCCATATTCACAAGAGAGTGCTTTTGTACGCTTATTTCAAATAACTTGGAGTTTTATGCCGTCATTTTGTATTTCTAATATAAGTCAAAAGTATTTAGGCCTATGTAAATTGAGTCAGAAGCAGGCACGTAGCCAAGGGGTGGGTCCGGGGGGTCCGGAACCCCCCTCTTCGAGACCAGAAATAAAAAAAATAAGGAAGGATGAAACAAAAACAAGAAATAGGAAGAATCAGCGTTAAAAATAAACAAGCTAAAAATAAAAATAATTTTTCATTATCGCTTCTCTGCAGTATCAAACATGTTATTTGAGAAACAGTTTGCTGCTCCTTTAACTTGTCATTTGGAACAGACAGCAGTTGACGGAATAATAAAAAGAAAAAAGTTATATGGAAAGAAAGTTCTAGTAACATTTGATTCAACAGAAAAAGGAACGCAGATATTATAAAATATTTTACAAGACATTATTGGATACGTACTTTTTTTAATAGTTGAGGTCATAATGAAAGGAAAAATGTTATATTTGGATGAACAGAAGAAGGAACATAGATATATATTTTTTTAAATCTCTTTTTTTTGGGGGGGGCGCGGTGGCTCAGTAGTAGAACGTTCACCTCCGGTGCTTGGGGTCCCCGGTTCGGTACCAGCTCGCGCCGTATGGACTTGTGGTGGACAAACACCGTACTGGTGGGTTTTCTCGGGGTTGTCCCGTTTCCTCCCACTTTCTTTATTCCACCCTTTCACTCACTTCTCATCATCACCGTCTCCTTTAGCCTAAGCGGCATAACCGTGGGACGTAAAACTTAAAGATTTCATTTCATTTTCATGTCAAATCTTTTTTTAAATATTCTTTTATTCGAGATTTCTTCATAGTTTGTTACTAAAATACTTACTAACATGTCCAATTTTTAAAGTCTTAACAAACTAATATATGTTGCTATTAAAATAGTTTAAATTGATCAAGACCCTGGTGTGATAGCAACAATATTTCATGTCAAACTCCCCCCCCCCCTCATTACGAAATCCTGACTAAACGAACCAATATATGTCACCAGTAAAATAGTTTAGAGAATGATCGAACTCTGGTGTGATAACCACAGTATTTCATGTCTCGGAACCCCTATTACGAAATCCTGGCTACGTGCCTGGTCAGAAGACATAGGCAGTTAAGTCGTTTTCAGTTTTCACTTAAATTATTCTAAAATATTAAGAGGTTTGATTATAATTATTATTTTAATTTTTCTCTCTCTTTTTCGGCCAATATTGCTAAACATATCAACATCATCAACATAGCTATTCTTCCATTATTGCTAGGTCATTTGCTGCAACTGAGAAGCTTCGATGTACGGTAGTCCTTAGCTAGTCTCTTCGTCTTGACGTAACAATTTTCTACCTTCCTTCGACTACAATTTCCTTTGCCCCCTCCCTCCCCTTCCACCATGTCCTCTAGCACATCCCCCATAATACAGTTCCTCCTCAGCCAATATCCCAACCAATTCCTTTTCCTTCTCTTAATTACATCTAAAATTCTTTTTTCCTCCCCTACTGCCATTATTATTAACACCTACTCATTCGTTTTCCCTTCAACCCAGCTAATTCTCTCCTTTTTTCTTCGTGTTCACGCTTCGAAAGCCTGCAATTTTTTCATCGCTTTTGCATAATGTCAATGTTTCTGTCCCATAGAGTACATACTGGAATCACTTAAACAAAATCTCCATATTTAATTGGAAGTTTGTTCAACACAAAGATTAACTAATCTTGGTTAAAAAGAAAAAAATCTGACGCCTTTAGAGAGTAAAAATAATTTTGCAATTCATGATATTTCAGTAATCTGTGCTGCCTTGATTTTCTTTCATGCATCTGAGGGGTAGCCTCCCCAGTTTGGGAACCAGTGGAGTGTTGGATGTGTTAAAAAATACAGAGTGACACAAAAGTAGGTATACAGTCCCATACTTATCGGTCATGGCATTTTATATAATTTATTTATTGTTATCTATACAGGTATTGACTTCGTTTCTTCCTTATCTGTTCTTAATTTATTGTCACTTATACCTTAAGCTCGGAACAAACCGAAGCAAATAAATTCATTATCTTAATCAATTAAAATGTCATACTTGATAGATGCGGGTCTGTGTACCTACTTTTGGGCCACTCTGTATAAAAAGATTACGAAACGTTGTGATCAGTGGCGTAGCAATAGGGTAGGCACTACCTACGGAGCAGGCACATTTCGGTATATTAAAGAGCGCCTCAGGTTTTTAATAAGGAAATTATATAAAGAAACTACTGCAGCATTAAATTCAGAAAATATTTGCTTATGCCCGGAAACTTAACACAAGCTATTCATTTACTTGTTAGTATGGATGTACCTGTATTGCAATATGCTGTTGTCTGTACTTGACAACCAAGAGTAGCAGAGTCATCTTAACGGAACCATAGCCACTTGACCGGGGGCCCCGCGAACAGGATATCATGTATTAATTACATGTACTAGGATCAAAATTAAGTCATAGGAACCACAAAACACTTGTTTACTCTGGTTCTTAATATGCTATTAAAACGATACTGGAGAGTACATTAGACAGGAGGGTAGTGTAGACGGCACTAGCGCGGGGCCCCCTTAGGCGCGGGGCCCGATTGGGAGCAATCGGTCCAATCGGCTTAAGGCCGCCCCTGACAGCAGGTATGTGCAACTTGAAAGAGGGGTGAAAAAATCACAAAGGACTTACCGGTGTCGAAGGCAGGCTTGCCAACCATATGATAATTTATCATGATATACGATAATATAAACAATACGATCTTGAGATAATAGGTGAATATACAATAATTTTAAAATGCACACTTTCTTGCAATTTTTGAATGTGCAAATAAATTGTAGGTGTGCATTAAAGAATTACGAAACATACACACTGAAGTTTTTAACATTCTCGCTAAAATAAATCAATAACGATTTGAGAATTGACAAATGGCAACCCTGCATCCATTCTTTAAATTCAATTACATTTACATGGGGGTGGGAATATTGTTGTTGTTCATGTCGGATAAAAGAGCGCGTGCCAACTAACAGTGTAACGTTACGCTTTTTCAAACGACACTACGTCAGATTATTACACATTTCGAATTAAAATGTCAAACAAAAACTTAAAATACCACATTTATCATTCAGTGTTGCAAAACAAGGCTGTTATAGTATCACAAACATTCAAAGTTTGGAAGCCTCTATCACACATACCGCACAACAGCGATAGACAAGGTAAAGCAGAACGAAAGTACCTTATCATTGGATACCATGGTCGTGGTATGACTTGTTTCAAATTAATAGGAACGAAGTTACAAAGGTTTGAAACTTTGAATTTTTTTAAAAGGGTTTATTTGGAAAACAGCTTATTTAAATATCATATATAGTTATTTGTATGATTTGCAATTGGCAAACAAATCATTTTCCCGATTAGAGCACTTCGATATCTCAAACTGTTCCGGAGATATGATAAACATTAATAAAGTTCACAACTCTGCTGAAAATGGCGTATTTATGGAAAATATTTAATATGATAGTTGTTTTCCTTCTTCTTTATAGCATTACAGCAAGAGCTTTTAGTAATTGTAATTACAGCAAGTTCTTGGAATTACACGATTTAAGTAGTGTTGCAAACTTCAGCAATGCTTTTCATATCTCCCGAACGGTTTGAGATATCAAAGTGCCGAAACGGCAAAATGATTTGCTTTCCAATTGCAAACCATACAAGTAACTAGATATGATACTTATTTAAGCATGTTTTCGAAATTACCTCTTTCAAAGAAATTGAAATTTTCAAGCCCTTGTAAGTTCGTTTCTATTAATTCAAAACAAGTCACAACATGACCATGGTGTCCAACGCTAAGGCACTTTCGATGTGCATTATCCTGTCCAACTTCGTTGTGCTGTGTGTGTGATAGAAGCTTCCAAACTTTGGATGTTCCTAATACTATAACATCATTATTTGAAAACTGAATAATAAATATGATATTTGAATTTTTCGTTTGACATGATGATTCGAAATATGTAGTAATCTGACATAGTGCTATTTGAAAAATACAACTTTATATTGAGTTGGCAACACTATTTGTTGGATATTTTTGTTTAATACGTGCAAAGATGTCTTCTTTCTTATAGTTGCTTCGTGGAAAGTATCGCTCTTCTCCCTCTTTTAGTTTCACCGTTACCACAATTGGACATTATAAATGCCGCACCCTATATATATATATATATATATATATATATATATATATATATATATATATATATATATATATATATATATATATATATATATATATATATATATATACAGGGTTCATTATGAAAGTAATGAGCATTGCTTTAGAAAAAACTGTTTTATTGTTAAGATTGTTACAAATCTTTAAAATTCCTCGAAATACGCTCCTTCTGCATCGATACACTTCTGGAGACGTGTTTTCTACGCCTGGAAAGCATCTTTAAAGTCCTCGGCTGGAATGGCTTTTAAAAACCTTGTAACATGGGCTTGAATGTTCTGCACGGAGTCCCAATGTTTGCTTTGAGGTGTCTCTTCAAACGGGGAAACAAAAAAAGTCACTAGGAGCCAGGTCAGGACTATAGGGGGGTAGGGGACCACTGGGGTTCTGCTCCGGACCAGGAAGTCGACGACGGTGAAAGCGGTGTGACTTGGTGCATTGTCGTAGTGGAGTTTCATTGAGTCTTTGATGTCACTTCGAACGCGGGCGACCCTGCGTTTCAGTCTCTTGAGCACTTCTAGATAAAATCCTGCGTTGACAGGTTGTCCTGGTGGCACAAACTCGAAATGGATGATTCCTCCAATGTCGAAGAAGGCAATGAGCATGGTTTTGATTCGGGAATTGCACATGCGCGCCTTTTTGAGGCGGTGGAGGATGAGGTGTGCCACTCCGCACTCTGCCTTTTGGATTCTGAATCGTATTCGAACATCCAGGATTCGTCTTCAGTTACGACCGAGCCTAAAAAGTCCGGATCACTTTCACACAATGCCAACAACTCCTTGCTGCCCCAAACTCGTTCTTTTTGTTCGTTCGTCAACACCTTCGGCGCAAGTTTCGCACAGACCTTTCGCATTTGCAGGTCCTCGGTCACTATCCCATGTTCCAAAAAGGTTGACATATTTAGGGTGTCCGCGATTTGTTGAATGCTCACACGCCGGTCTGAGCGCAACACTTCACGCACACGGTTAACGTTGTCGTCGGTCCTGGGCGTTGTTGGGCGTCCAGAACGGGGCTCGTCGGCGACCTTCTCCCGACCCTCCGTGAACGACTTGTGCCATTTTGCGACCTGGGATCTTGAGAAACACTCCTGCTTGTAGGCCTCTTTCAGCATCTGGTAAGTTTCCGTAGCATTCTTACCCAACTTGACGCAAAATTTTATGGCGGAGCGTTGTTCGAGCGAACCCCCCATTGCGCCGTGTTAAAACTTGTAAAAACGTGCTTCACGCGGATCGACATCCACATGCTGTCACTGCTCGCAGCAGACTGACTCTGGGCGCGTTTGGAAGGACAGACTACCCACTACTTTTCCGCGCCGGCAGCGCGCGCTGCGGTGGATCGTTGAGTCAAGGTAGCATCATGCTCATTACTTTCATAATGAACCCTATACAAAGTAGAAACTGGATGCAGTTAGCTAAGGATAGAAGTCAGTGAAGAGCTTTTGTGAACGCGGCATTGAACCTCCGGGTTCCATAGGCCATAGAGTTAGTTAGTTAGTTTATATATAATTGATTTTGAGTTTAACGTCCCGTTCAGCAGCGAGGCTATATGAAACGTGGACCTACTGATTAACATGGAATCCAAACCACATGAGCTCCCGCCGGGAATCGAAGCCGGGTCTCCCACGCCATAGGCGCGTACGCTAACCATTATATATATATATATATATATATATATATATATATATATATATATATATATATATATATATATATATATATATATATATATATATATATATATATATATATATACCGGGTGCACCATTTATAATGTCTCACCTTTATAACAGAGGAACTAAGAGAGTGAGAGAAGCGAAACTTTGCACAAAGCAACTACAGGAAGGGGGACATCTATCCATGTATTTGGTAACATCACCACCAATCCAATATAAAGTTACGATTTTTTAAATGGAATGACCTAAATTTAATTTCATAATTCGAATCAGCAATGAAAACAAAGACGAAAGAGATGACACTCGCAGATCAGTGTTGCATACTTTTTGAGAAATATTATAAAACATGTGTCAAATTTAAACACCTTTAACACACACAAGGAATGAAGTAGTAACTATTTGTGAACATTAAATGAAATACTGGGAAGAACTCTTTAAAATGACTTCAAGTTTAGAAGGATCAGTTAAACAGTGTTGCCACAACAGAAGAGAGAAAAATTGAGTTTGGAAACAGTGCAATAACTTGAAAAAGGTCACTAATACAGTATGGTTTAAAATTCATGGAGCAAATCAGTATGTCATAAGGAGCATTGTCACGTTTATTTGAGATCGATAAGTCAAGTACTTACCAAGATATTCGGTACTCTGGAAAAGCTGATAATTTTGTGCTGTGCAAGATGGTAACGCTGTTTCAACATTCCCTTTTTTTCACTCAGCGTTGGAGAAATCGTGAAGAAATTATTAAAACGAAATGAAACATTAATCAATGGACATACAATGAAATGAAACCCATTTGAGTTCTTAAAGGGACTGATTAAACGTGATGTGGATATAAATTGTCCTTGAGTTAGTAATACGAATTCACATTTCAACAAGATAGTAGAAATACGTTTACGAGAGTTACTTAATAGCTATTTCGTGCGGTGAATATACTTATTCTCGTGCAACTTTAGGGGAGTAATATCGAAAAAAATTCAATATTATCTGTAAATATTACCGACTTGTTACTATTTCTTTTTTAAACACGAATGAATGAAATAAGTAAAAGTTTGTTCCAATTAAAGCAATGAAAAGGATGATTTGCAAGCACAATTTGTATGGCTGTATTGTAGCTGGTGAGTGTAGCCAAGTGGTGTAACCAAGATAACTACTCACTTTCTTCGTTTGCACGTCTAAGGGGATCATTCGTAAGCAATGTTCAAGAAATTGATCACACAAGAAATGCAAGAAGTCATTATAACTGCCATGCCGATGATCACTAACAAAATGTTAAATATTGCTTTGCGTTGACGCAATCCATATCGGAATAGCCCCAGTCTCTGGCATTACCCATCAGGTCACGAAACAAATTTCTTTGTGGTATACTTTGTACAGATGAACTCTCACTTATGGGGCGTTTACACTTGGTCGATTTACTCGCACGGCTAAATCGACTCGTTGCATTTGCGACTAAATCGAAGCAACTAGGCGAATCAGATCGATGGATGTGTTCAATTGTTTCAACCGAAATTGAATGCTGCTTGTCGACTCGCTCACCTCTGGTCGATTCGAAATCGACTGGCAATTTTAAAGATGTCCAAGCAAGCAGTAATTGGTACAATTTGCGGTGTTATAGCAGAAGAAAATAGAACGTCTTTCAATTCAGTTGCCAGTCGATTAGTCGCCTTCGATCAACAAGCGATTAAATTGAAGTCCCGTTTACACGGTCGATTAAGTTGAAAGTGATGTCAATTCAACTGAATCGAACGCAAATCGACTAAGTGTAAACGCCCCATTAGGAACTTAAAATTTTAAAGTCATTGGCCCTAACAGAGTATTTTTTTTTTTATTTATTATTATTTTGCTCTCATATAAATCTCTACAAAGGGTAGCTGTATGAGTTGTAGCCTATATGCACCAATGAAATAGGCAGTTTTTCTGGAAATACTTAATTATATGTACCATAAGATTCGTGTATATTTTAAATTTTTACTTTGCCGCCAACTTGTAAAACTGCACGTTATCTTTTGTATTTGTCAGCTCATTTATTGAATGTATAGTTACAAATCATCGAATAAGTTTGAAACGGGCTACTGCCTTTCATGTGAAGCTCGACATAATGTTTTAAGTGCATTTTTAGGAATTTTTCTCGTGCAGCTTTACTTTTGCGGCACAACTAGAAATAATTATTCAAAAATTACATTTCTTTCACAAATTCCTTCTTATTGTTTACTAAATGATTTGCGCTGGCCGACATGGAAACATGTCAAATGGAATAGTTAAATTTCAGGGGGATCATTATAATCAATTGTTGAAAAATTAAAATTCTTATAGGATTTCCATGTAAATATGGCGTCCGGATGTATGCATAAAAATTGCAATGCAAAAAACAAGAAACAACCTGTGCTAGCAGGCCGCTAAAAAGCACGAATGCTATCTAACCGAGTCATGGCAGAGCAAAACTGAAGGGCATGATCTCTAGAGAGGGGGTGCGTCCGAAGGGAGTAGGTGCGTCAAGGAAGGTTGGTATATGCAAAAATAAGGATAGTGAAATGAGTGAATTTTGGTAATGATATGATTTCAATAATACTTGTCACGGTTTTATACTTGTAGCGTTCCACTTGTAAACATAAAATACTTCTGTACACTGTGCACAAGTACAGCACCGGTGGAAAATAGTTTCTGATACAACCATCATTTACATGCACTCATTTATTTTATCCGCAGTAAAGTACTCGTAAGGATTTTACACTATACTCCGCGTCACCAGAATTGGCGTGTGGCATCAACCAGTAAACTCACAGTGCGCTGTTACTAAACCTTCAGGGAGGAATCAAATCATTCATAATTAATTTTGTTCGTATTTATGGACAATTATGAATGATTAGGTTTCTCCCTGAAGGTATAGTAACAACGCACTGTAATCTTGTTGGCTGATGCCACACGCCAATGGGAGGCATGGGAGGTTTCGAGGGACGCGAACTATAGTAACCTACACTTGTAAACATAAAATACAGGTGTATTACTTTGTATTTAACTCTATCACTTGCAGAAAATTGTACTTTATGTCTTTTCATGCGAAGTACGGAATTTTACCTGCAAATCTTTCAAAATTTGGTGCGCCCAGTAGCGTAGCCAGGATGTGTGTTTGGGGGGGGCCCAAGTGCTGTTATAGGTACATATAGAAAAATTACAAACAAAAAAATATATACACATAAAAACATATAAAAAATTACAAACATCAAAGTACCAAAGTACATTGTCGGACCTCTTTGGGGGGGGCCCGGCCCCTCCGGGCCCCCCCCTTCCCTACGCCACTGGGTGCGCCAAAAGTAAAAAAGCACCATATTTACTATAAATTCAAAGGTAAATAAATTGACCAAAATGCAAGTAGTAGCAAGTAGTAAGACTGACGTAATGTACTATACTACAAGGATCCCCACATCACAACAGACGCACGTGTCAACTCAACACGTGCTATTATTTATAAACAACATAGCAGACAGCAAGCCAACGCAGAGGAACACCGAGGAACGCCGAAAGCAGACGGACCTCACGGAAAGACCCGAGGAGGACAAATAAAAGGAGGAACACCGAGGGACCCAGCATCAGTTGTCCAACTGATCAAATCACCTACACCGCCCTGAGGTCGCACTGGACTAGGGATACACCCATCCTTCCCGAGGTCGCACTGGACTAGAGATCCTCTCAACAACAAAGCCTTGCGAAGCTGCCTTGAGCTGCGGGGGCTATCCTTCCAAACTCACCGAACCGGTAGGTGCCTTGGAGACTGCCTTGAGAGAAGGGGCACCGTGCAAAACACCTATACTCCTCTACTTGGACATTAACGAGGAAACAGTATTATTCTCTTTGTAATCAAAGACGTTTTGTATTTATCAAGTTTTATAATAAATTGGTGAAGGGATAAAAATCTCGGTCCATTATTGACTCTACCAAAATCATTACAATATACTAGCTCACGCACAACAATGCGTGATATGTTTAACTTTTGTAATATAGTGCTGATGGGGTTCACTAAAATTTTACTTAGGCGATTTTTTCTTTCTTTTTGTCCTTGAGTATAAAATATGAGTTAGGATACGTAGGTATTTGTTGGGAGTTCATATGTTGACATAGCCAGAGCAACAACACATGACGTCACTTAATGACGTCACTAACCTGGAGCAGTTCATTCGCAGTGTATTCATAAGCAAGGCAGCTCTGTTGACAGCATTACGGCTGAGACAATATGCCAAGGTGGATTATAATTTAAGACATACCTGGAAATTGTTCGTGTGCTGGTGGACAATAAAAAAAGTCATTATATTGTTACAACCGTTGTGTGAGTTGCGTTTTACATTCAGCAAACGAACAAGATTATACACAAAGAATGCACTGAATAATGTGTAAATAATTGCAACTTGTCCTATCAAAGGCGGGAAGAACGCCGGAATTTTTTGTTAATCTCATTTCGTGCTGCGCACTAATACATGTATCAAGATTGAAATTTCAGGTTTCCTCAGTTATATTCTATTTTGTAAGTGTACTGACATTCATGATATATCAATTTCTTTTAGCACCAAATGAACTCGTAGGTTTAATAAGTGTTTTGGAGTGGCAGAAACGGGATTAAGAATATGTGGACATTTTTTCAATTACAATTTACAAGTAAAAGGTGTTTATTCAGAACGAAAGACAAATGTTTAAGGAATTAAGGCGCAGAGATGTAAGTCATCTATCAACAAGCAATAAGATGTTGCTTTCATTTCTATGAAACTCTCCATAAGGGGCATTATTGCAGGGCTGCAAATTAATGCACAAGGAACTTGACATATGACTATTTCGCTGCTTGAACCTACCGTAATCTAACCCGAACTACTGTTACTCTTCTACTACTACTAGTATATTATTATTACTACTACTACTCGACTACTACCACTACTGCCTTACTATCAGTGGCGTAGCACACTTTTGCGGCCCCCCCCCCCGCAAAGTATAGAGAAGGGGCCCTAGTTGTAAAGCCATAGAAGTAAGATTGAAGTTCTACTTCTTTAAATCTTTATTCATCGCAAGACTTCGGGGCCCCCCGCACTGCGGGGGTTGCGGGGGCAGCTGCTACGCCACTGCTTACTATACTACTACTGCTACTAGCCTATTACTATACTATTAGGCCTGAAACCAGGTACAAAGGTTTAGGGGGGCCAAGTCATTAAAAATTATCTTATAAATATCTAAATTGTGTTCTTTGTATTAATAATAAAATTTTGTATTGAAGTCTAGAGGGGCAACAAAACGTTTAGCGGGGCCTGCTCCCTCCTAGTCCCTCTGGTTTCGGCCTGGCTACTACTAAACTATTACCTATTACTATTACTATTAAACTACTACTACTATACTATCATTACTACTATTACTACTACTAAGTGTGCACCCATAAATGTATTTTTTGAACAATTACGAGTATCTCTTGTAGCGCTCCTGAATTTTAGACCTACCTGTTCCTGGTGGATTACTGGCAAACGTCAACACATGTAGAGTCTAGAAGGCGTGATGCCACTATTTTCATCAAGATATGTGAGTTTCAAAGTAATATGAATTTGTCCACGTATTCTAGATCTGAACTGCGGAAACTACACTATACCAATTTAAGGATGCACATTAACACTGATGTAATAAAGTAATTATGCAGCCTGTACCTAAGCTTCACAAGTTTACGTTTACGCACCCACTGGCTCAACTTTTGAAGTATTTCGTTTTATTAGCTTATCGACGTCGACCATACCCTAGACGCCGCATGGACAACGTCGCACATACCACCAACAACTCTCAAAATCAAAGTAGTCGAATCACTTATCAACAATTTTCGCATTTACTACTGCCTTAAAATGGGAAGATCATTAAGTGAATGAATTCCCACCTATATCTGTGTTCTGTTGTGGGATTACATGAACAACATTTAATGGATTTATCAAAAAATACTGAACCTACAGGTTCAGCACCCACATAATTGCATTCTTATGAACTGCACACTGAGAAAAATCCGTTCTCCGGACAGCGGTATTTTGTACAAATATACGAAATCCTCTTGCTTACTACAGAAATCAGTATGGAGCATACGCACTGTCCTTAGATGTTACATCATGCCATTGCAGGATGTCTGACACGTAACAGTTTTCCGTATATCACATGCATATACCTATGTTACATTCTTCAGCTATATGTTATATACGTCCATTTGTATATGAGATCCTGACCGCATATATTGTTTCATATGGAAACTATGTATAGATGGAACACTTATACGGAAAGTATTATAAAACATGCGTTTTCAGTTATACGTCTGCTGTACGTTAAGTCTAACTACAGGAATTACGCATGTAACCTACCTTTCTAAGTACGCTACCTACAATTTTTTTCTGTGTGTATGCTTTGAAAACTAGCCATATGTCGGATTACGGGGAGAAAGCATCTTTTGTTGAAAATCCTTGCTGTTTTCTTAAATATTTGTGAGGTTAATCTACTTTAAGCTAAACTTACCACTAACTAAAGAGTTTCAGACAGTATTGATGAGCTTGAATATAATGCTATCGCCTTTGGTCCTGGGCTCGATTTCCGGCAGGATCAGTCGGTCGAAAAGGTGTAACAGCTTTTTCAGGCCAGCTATCCTAAATGAGGTTTTTCCTGAGATTTCTTCATTCACATTAGGTAAATGCCGGGATGGTATCTAATTTACAGGCCCCAGGCCGCTAATTTCCTTATCCATTCCTTATATCCCTCCCTGTACCGTGATTGTGTGCTCGCCGAAGGTGTCATCCCTCCAACGTGACGTTTTTAAGGCCATAGATGCCGGTAATTGCCATGACTTGTATCTATAAATAAATAAATCAGTATTGACGAGCGAGCGCTAGCAAGCGAAGTCAGGTTAGAGCGCCGCAATGCACGTTGTATTCGTACATTATAATTAATAGCAAATAGTAATTGCAAAATTTTCCATTCCGCACACGGCATTTCCAGTCTACTCAGTTCACAATCAATATCAATTATCTTTCCGTAACTTGAACTCATTCTACCTATAAACATTCTGGATTTTACTAAGTTTTGGTCCCCCGTAATCCTAGAGAACCCGAGAAATATATTACATACTTCTTTCGTAAATTTTGCAAATTCAAACTCATAAAATGGGACAGCACCATCGTTTTCTACATACAGTAAACGTTATATAATTTTCAAAAATTAGTAGTACAGTCCTTTTTCACACGCAGTCCTTTATTTTAATCATAAAATTACAGTTTTTGTGCTTATGTATTCTATACCTATATTCATTTATTCAGCGCCGTAACTTAGATTTTTTTCTTGGGAGGGAAGCATTAATAAGCGTAGTTGGTGCTCCTAGAAAAAGTCGTATTTCTAATTCTTAGCCTATTTCCATCTTTCTCTTATTCTTTATGGGTTCCCCCGGAGTCTGTGGGCCCTCCGCACGGCAAGGACTGCGGGGTCGTTAGTTACAACTCTGGGCCCGTTCCATACATGAGAAATGACTTAAGGGGACAATATTGACAAATATCAAAGCCATACGAATAAACATTATTTCTAGGGCCCCTAATAGTAGCCTTATTTTTACTGAAATGGGCCCATGACTCATTTTTGTTTTATTTACCTTTTGTGTGTTGTTTTATTTATACAATATAGTGGACTTGTTCGATGCTTCGTTTATAATTTCATGTTCATATCGTATATGGAGTAAAAAAAAGTCTTAAAATGGGCCCCTTCGAACGGCGGGGAGCTTCCCTGGGGAAGCAGTTGCCCCCTCCCATCTCAACTTACGGTCCTGTCACTTATCACATACCAAGCCGGTAGCCAACCCAAAAATGTAGGGGGAGCCCGATAGAAGTTTGAGGGTCCCGATCGAAACGTATTATAGTTAATCATCATATTATAGTTCACTTGCAAGCCTACCGTGAAAATTTTAGGGAGCCAGTAAAAACTTAGAGGGGCCCGCCCCTCTGGATACGGGCCTGTCACATACTAATATGATGTAAGCCTATCATTAATTTTTATGTCAATTATATGTTGTGGATTCCAAATTTTTATTGGCTACAAATCTTTCGCGGAGAGCATCATCAAATTTCGCGTGTGGAGATAGGCTACTATGTTTTCATACAAGTATACAAATATCTCTTTAAAAGTATATTATTTCATTAATAGATAAATCATTTTTTAACATATTTTCTTTACCGGCCTGTTATTCTAGTATAAAATTAATAAGTTGACACCAAATCAGTTGCAAACACTACTCAACTTACTATCACATTTAGTGACGTCATATTGTGTAGCGCTCTGGTTTTGTCAACCTAAGGTCTCCCGTTATTTGTTATGGTACCGATAGCTTCTAATGTTTGCATTTAGTATTTAGATGTACCGTTACGTACAATATTATGTCCTAGCAACTGTTCGGAAATTTTTTTGCAATATATTGTACGACAGTAATTTCGAAAGTTCTGCACACTGAAAGATGTTATGCAAGCTAATAATTTATTGTACAAAATACCTTTACAGGCGTTCAATACAATCTCCATACTTGTTTATGACAGCTTCCCAACATTTGGGAAATTCTGTATTCTGGATAGGGCACCTTGATTGTCGAGGTGTCTTATCACTCGGGTCACCTCACTCAAAGCTTCGTGAATCGAATCAAAACGTTTTCCACAGAGTGGTTCTTTTAATTTGGGAAACAATTCAAAGTCTGGTGGGCTCAAATCAGGACTATATTGAGAAGGGAAGTATTTCCCATCCATACTTGTTAAGTGTCACCCTTACTTGTAGAGCAGTATGCGGCCTTGCATTATCGTTCAGAATGAGGACACCAGCTGCAAGCATGTCGGGATTTCTTTCAATAATTTTCGGCCGCAAAACGTTTTGCAGAAACAGCTTATAGTATACGCCTGGTATAGACGTCCTCTGTGTCACTCTATTGTAGCCAACTCTCCATTCGTATCATACGCGAAGATCATCGTGGGTTAAACGTTTGATTGTTGCTAGTGGAATTTCTTCGGGCGTGAAGAGTCTTAACTGTTTTATTGTGACGAATAAAACTTCAGTTCTGGTTCAAACTCTCGTATCCAGGTTTCATCAATTGCTACAGTCGTTTGGAAAAACTGATCTCCTTCTGTTTTGATAACGTTGAAGCAATTTTTCTGCGATTCTTATGCAACATGCTTTCTGCTCTATACTCAGATCATGCGGAACCCATCTCATCTTCATTTTCAGCTTCTCAGTAATGATTCTGTAAAGTGAAGTGACAGATATTTTGGGCTCATATGCAATTTTCTTACATGTTTTCGTCAACCCTTTCTCAAAATGTCATTCACAATAATCTCAGGAGTGTAGTCTGTTGTAGTTGATGGTCTTTCACATCTTAGGGTGTCCACAGTGCTTACACGACCCTTACCGAAATACAGTGCTATGTTCCACTACACTATTTCGACAAACCTCCCGCAAAACATTGTAAATTTCACTTGGATTCTTTCCACATAGAGTTTCGATGTTGATATAGGAACGCTTATCATCATGTGTAACCGATCCTCAGTCAGGTTCACTACTGAATTTCACACAACACAGCTAAGCAAACCAGAAAACACAGAAACAATCGTTAAGCCCAAACCCTGACCCACAACGAATCTAAAAATGACTCAAACGGTCGTGCATAGGCTGTGTGCAAGACTTTAGAAATGATTCTCGTACTTATACCTGGACCCTCTCATTTCGTAACGATTTGCGTCAACACAAAGCGAAAATAAGCATTTCGGTTTTACTTACACGTGGTGACGTGTTTGTTTTCTACGGACACAGTTCCATGTTTGCTTATCCTAAACTCCAACATATGTTACATCATAATGATCACGTAGCACACGATGGTGTTTGTCTCTCTCCCTTGTCTTTCTTTACGCGCATATACACTGTCGCTGACATGCCTCCTCCATACGAACAAAACCCCGTGTGAGTTTCAAACTTCATTCGGTTCAAATAGATGAAATGATAGTTTCTAGTGACCACCATGCAGAGGTTTGTACTTTTTTTTTTTTTTTTTTTAGAATAATCGCTTTTCAGACATATCATTTTGCAGTATATCATAAATCTGTATTCAATTATTGTGAACCATTGTACAAAAAACAAAAGACTTTGATTGAATCATAATAGGAAAATTGTGTGTTTAAGCCTTCTTAAAGTTAAACTGCGAGGGCATGGTTGCTCAGTGGTAGAGCACTTATCTCTGGTGCGTGGGGTCTCTGATACGATTTCCGATCCAGTAAGTTTGCGGTGGATAACATCGCGTCCATGGGGTTGTCGGGTACTCTCGCTTTCTCTCACATTCTCATCCCATTTATTCTTCTATCATCAGTCACTTGCCTTAATCATTGTCCCCTTAGCCTAAATGGCATAAACATGGGGCGTTATACAGAAAGTTATGCTGCGCTAAGGAATACGATGTCGTATATAGTTTGCAGAAGAACTATGGAATATTCTTTACACAGTATGTTTACACTATTTTGTTTACAAGCATACCCACCTTTGCTAACGCGCCTGGTCCCTATAGACACCTTGAGTTTCCACTACTTTGGCCCTGCCCTGACTTGGTTAAATACTTCCTTGCTTTCTGAGACCATCCAGCACATATTTAATTTTTTTTCACACACTACTCGTTTACTCGTCCTCACTACGGATCTAACCGTTCATTGACCCACCAGGTTGTCCGCTTCTTAACCGATCAGATACATTTCTTGTTTTTAGTGGCCACCTAACAAGGGTTTTTTGGTGTTTGTTCCACTATAGCTTTTATGGCATATTTCTACGTGCTGTACTTTTACTCATAACGTTTAGTTCTCATAAAGGAATCGGCATCTATGAAACCATAAATGTAACTCACTTCTTAAAAAACAATTTATACATTATTTGTAGTTAATTTCGTGGTAAATGAAATACAAAATAAGTTGTGTAAGGTCCCTTAAAATTGGACAGTACGTGTAAATATTGGATGATTTGAAAAATTTTGCTACCATTTAACAGAACTTAGCCTATGTATTTTCAATTCAAATTTTACACCTATTAATATCTACGTTTTATTGTCTTTTCCAACTTATATTCAGGAGAAAGTTTGCTTCAATTCGGCATGTCACAGAATATAACTTGTTTCACAGATTAGTACTTTAATATTTCTCCAACGAGGAGGGAAAAAAGGGAATTCTGAAACAGCGTTACCATCTTGTACAGCACAAAATTCTCAGCTTTTACAGAGTATCGAATATCTTTGTAAGTACTTGACTTATCGATCTCAAATAAACGTGACAATGCTCCTTATGACATACTGATTTGCTCTATAAATTTTAAACCATACTGTACTAGGGACCTTTTCCAAGTTATTGCACTATTTCCAAACTCAATTTTTCTCTCTTCTGTTGTGGCAACACTGTTTAACTGGTCCTTCCAAACTTGAAGTCATTTTAAAGAGTTTTTCCCAGTATTTCATTTAATGTTCACAAATAGTTACTACTTCATTCCTTGTGTGTGTTAAAGGTGTTTAAATTTGACACATGTTTTACAATATTTCTCAAAAAATATGCAACACTGATCTGCGAGTGTCATCTCTTTCGTCTTTGTTTTCACTGCTGATTTGAATTATGATATTAAATTTAGGTCATTCCATTTAAAAAATCGTAACTTTATATTGGATTGGCAACCCTGTTCACCTGGTGATGTTACCAAATACATGGATAGATGTCCCCCTTCCTGTAGTTGCTTTGTGCAAAGTTTCGCTCCTCTCACTCTCTTAGTTTCTCTATTAGAAAGGTGGGACATTATAAATGGTGCACCCGGTATATATATATATATATATATATATATATATATATATATATATATATATATATATATATATATATATATATATAGATATATAGATATAGATATAGATATAGATATAGATATAGATATAGATAGATAGCTAGCTAGCTAGATAGATAGATGTAATTTTCTAGATCAGAATTTTCTAGGCAGAAGATGAATTTTCACACTATTAATATGAAATTTGGCATTCTTATTGAAAAATGTCTGAATTTTTCAAATTTCAAAACTAAATAAAAGAAAATCACTGTTTAGCCCCACTTTTGAGGGCATAAACGCAAAAGTTCATTTTCCTTATGGGAGATTCAATGCTAAATTTTGGAAGCAGTTTTCTCAAATGATTATTGCTAAGGAGTTTGGTACAAATTAGTGTTATTTCATACAAAATGCATGACACATCCGCAATGCTAGTGGAGTCGCCTCAAACATTATTTTGGGTAAGACTCATCTTTTCGGGGGCAAGGGACTAAAAAAGTGGTTTGTGGAGTGTTACCAAAATCCCAAATTTTATTTTAGGAACGCCAGTAAGCGTAATACTAATCACAAATGCCACAGAACTAATATTCTGATGCTCTGTGCATGTGCCAGTAACCTATATGGGACTACAGCCCCGTCGAAAAGTCACATTAAAAATTCAGCGTAATTATTTTTTTACACGTACATAGGGGGGAAACTATTTTGTTTTTGTCAATTAATGTGAAATTTGTTGTTATTGTAGTAAAAAGGTAAAGTTTAAATCTAGAATGTTATTTTGGTAACGCACCACCTGAGGGGGGCACAGGGGGCGTAGCATAAGATGTGTGGATCTTTATAAAAATTCCAAATTTTGTTGTGGAAATGCCAATGAGCGTCAGATTAATGACAAATGCCACAGAATGTATATTCTGATCAGGCCCGTGCTGAGTCACTAACGAGGGCGGTGGACAAGTCTACCTAAAGGGCGCCCATACAAACTTGAATACATATATTGTGTAACTTAATTAATATACTAAACGTCGGGAGGTGATTCCTGACACCGGAGATAAAACGAAAAGTATAGATCAACCTGGGTGTAGAAATGCCTCTGAGCTATGGCCACCCGAATTTTTTTTTAAGAAAATGCAACAGCAGCCATACTCGAGAACAAAATGTCGGATCGAAATCGTGCAAAAGGGAATATCCATTATTTTTAGTCGTAGATTCCATTAGTGTACAATCGGATGTAGTGCAGTGGCGGTGCAAGGGTGACTCCCAAAGAAACTGGAGTATTCCTTGGAGTATTTTATCAAACGTACGTGTACACGAAAGAGCTGTTAAGAATAACAGTTCACAGTCCGCATTGCAAAGATGACATTGCCAAAGCATATTTTTCCGTGTGCGGTCAAACACACCTGAAAGTTCGGAGGTGATAACTCGAGCAACAAGTTCTTCGGCTGTCGTGGCTAGTGTTGCATACAAAAGGCGTTTCATAATGCCCCAAATAAGAAATCAAGAGGCATGAGGTAGGGTAAAAGAAGTGGTCATAACACAGGCCAATCTCTCCCAATTCAACTATCTGGGAATATTTCATTTAAGTAGGTCTGCATATACCTGTCAAAATGTGCAAGTGCACTGTCATGCTGGAATCACATCTGCTGTCACATGATCAAGGGCACATGTTCTAACAATTTTGGGAGAACATTACGTAAAAATAAATTATACGTACTCCCACACAGGCAGGCCGGTAAGAAATAAGGTCCTACCACAAAATTATCCACCATACTGCACCGCGAGCTCAAACTAAATCTTTCTGCTGATCGTTCACTAGAGTTGCATGTATACTTTTACGCCCTACACATGGCTGCTGCTAGTTTGAGGACGGTCTTTGATCACTCCCAGTACGATGTGTTCAAATTCAGCTGTCCACATGGTGCAATTTCCTCCGCTTTCATGTAGGGGAAATTGAAGAGACCCTATCTCCCGAAGGCGAATATGGAGGCGTGGGAAAAATACAGGGAAAGTTACTCTCCTATGAGGGCGACGGTTACGATATAAACGCCTTGCCTCTCCACGAGCTGGCAGATATTTCCCCTTATCTTTCCATAAATGAGGTGTATATCTGCCAGCTCGTGGACAGGGTAATCTGCCAATGAGCAGGCACATACAGATTAACAAAATTAATTTTACTTAAACAACAACGTCTACAGTTTCACACGACGTGAATACCTGGACACTACACTCTACCGTCGTACGCAACACTTCCTATCCTGTTATACAGCAATACCACACGTAACATCAGAAAATCGGACACTGTATATCACTCACAAGTTGCGTCAGATGCTTACTATAACACAACCACGCTAATTTATGCCATCCATATCAAAACTGCAATAGCCTTCCGCGAGCCACTTGCAAGTGGCATACAAGGGACGATAATTCCGTAAGTGCTGCTACGTCTAAGCAAAAGTGCCACATTCTCTTTCCTCCGTGTTCGTATTTTATCCACCTCCAAAGTACATAGAGAACGTCGAAAAAATATTTTCCACCATTTGTTGCATGTGTTTTCTTCAAGGAACAATTTTCTTCTAATACATTGTTCCACCAGTGACAAAATCAAAATACGTGTGTAAGTGGGCTACACTACGACACTATTTTTGTATATTCACAATAGGAATGTAGTTTCTCGTAGGCCAGGATTTCCAACTCCAAGAGAGGGAGAAAGCCCCTCGAAAGTATCCCTGGAAGGAGATTTACCTAACGGATAAATTAAGTATACTGTTCTAGCGCATTTCTTTGTATCATTATGCAACGTGTACAACATCTCGTGTTTCATCCATTTTTGTTGCTTCTGTGCACAGAAGTATCATATTCCACGGAATTACATATTACGAGAAACTTGGACAGAAAGCCGTTCATTTATCATCCGTTATCAATAGTCTAGAAGATATAACTGTGATACGTTAAAGAATTCTTTTCGTTTATATTATTCTCTCGAGAGTTTATTCTGTGCTGAGACGAAATAGATCAATCACAATGTGTATGTCTCTTTCTTTCGAATTCTAAGTGTTCTAATTTGAACTATGTACTATTAGATCTACTTTTGATTGTTGGAATCTTGTACTTGATTGTTGTTCATTGCCCTCGTTCAACGTTTAATAAAATAGTCGACGGAATACTCCAGTCTCTTTGGGAGGCACCCTTGCGTCGTCACTGTACACTAATGGGATCTACGACTAAAAATAATGGGCATTCTCTTTTACCCGACTTTGATCCGATGTTTTATTCTTGAGTTATGGGTGTTCTTACATTTTTCCGACAAATTCTCGTGTCATCAAGGCGCCAAAAGGAGGCATTTTTACACCCAGGTTGGTGTATACTTTTCGTTTTATATCCGTCAGGAGTCACCTCCTGAAGTTTATGTTAATTAAGTTAAACCCTGTATATATATACGGGCACTATTTTATGTATTAAAACCCAAAGTTTGTTTAATAACGTAAATAGCTAAACTGTGAAAACTTCTTTACTAGAGAAACATTTTTTAGTTCTTGAAAGATTTTTTTTTTTTTCCACAGAAAATGAAGCTAAATATATACTAATAAATCAATATAGCTATATTTTAGAAACACAATAGGAACTGATTATTCCAATACTGCTCTAAAACACACAGGAATATCATATGACAAGGGCGTATGCTTCACGGGTTCTTCACCAACAGCATGTATTCATGGTACAGAACTGTGCCATACAGAAGAATAAATGAAACCGTTTATCTTTGATGTGTTTTCGCAAGGGCGTCTTATGTAAAGAACGCACTGTATTTATCATGGGTTTACCAATATAACCATAAGAATTTATTATTAAAAGATCCACCTTTATATATAATGTGATGTTTCAGAGGGCGCACCGGGACATGTTCCGGTGTCCCGGTGGGCCAGCACGGGCCTGATTCTGATGCTCCTTGCATGTGCCAGTGACTGATATGGGGTTGTAGCCCCTCTACAAAAATCACATAAAAGTGACCATAAATATCCTTAGCAGGGACATACGGGAATACATTTTTTTGGTAAATTAATATGAAATTTGGTGTAATTGTAATAAAAAGATATGCGTTCTGAAATCTGGGATGTTAGTTTGGTAACGCACTGCCTTAGGGGGGCGCAGCGGGCGTAGCATAAGCATTTGAAAGTTTATAAAAATTCCAAATTTTATTCTGGAAATGCCAGTGAGCGTTAGATTAATCACAAATGTCGCAGAATTAATTTCCGACGCTCCTTTCATATGTTAATGATTGCTGTGGGGCTACGGCCCCTTCCAAAAATAATAAAAAATACCATTATTTCTTTAGCAGGGACATACCGGAAGAAGCTTTTTCTTATTCGTCACGTAGGGTATAATGTGAAATGTTTTATTCAAGCAAAAAAGGTACACGTTTTTCAATTCTGTAATGTTATTTTGGTAACAGGGGTCAAGGGTGCGGAAGGTAATTTGGTGATTCTGCAGAGTACTGAGGTGGGGCATAAAAATTCCAAGTTTTATTTTGGGTGTGGCAATAAGCGTAAAATTAATCTCATGATGCACAGAATTAGTCATGCGATGCTATTTTCACGTAGCAGTGACTGATATGAGGCTACAGCCCCCTTTGAAAAAACAATTGAAATTCATGTTTGATATCCTTACGCAAGGACCTGCTGGCAGAAGGTAAATATTTTTCATAATTAATATGAAATTTGGCATTATTGTCGAAAAGTGTTTGTTTAGAAAAAAAAAAAGCTGAAGCGACAATAGGTTATTACTCATGTATGGTCCTCTTTTAGGGACGTGAACTCAAAATGTCATTAATTTAGTTGGAGTTTTAATGTGAAATGTGGGAAGCAGTTTTCTCTAATTATTGTTTCGAATGGAAAATTAGCAGTTTTGGTTGGAAAACACAGCAACATTTCTTCCTTTTTTTCCTCCCCTTTCACGTATGATGGTACATGCGTCTCTAATTTTATTATAGCTTCTCCTTCTCATCGGAGAACAAAACCAGCAAAAAAAGTTCAAACTTTCCTTTATTCGCCATCAGCGTCAAAATAATCGGAAATATAAAATTAATGCCCAGAAGCAACTTCCATGTGCCAGTGGCCATTTTGGGGCTTCAATTCCCCCTCTCCAGTCCCAAAATCACTTTAAAAGAACACACCACCTTCTCTTATTATCTTCCATACTCCTTTTGGGCCATTCAGATGCAGACTCTTCTATTTTCTTCGATGCTCTTCTTTGACTCATTCAGCAGGCAGGCTAAGGAACGTGTGCTTAAGAAGCATTGAAACACTCAACTTCGATGTCCTTATCATACGTTGCCATTTTCCTCTAAATTGATTTCAAACAATGTCAACAACCCTTTAGTAGAGGGAAAATAACAGTACTGCGCCACTGAGCTCGTACCCATTTCGTCAGTCCCGCCTGAAGCAGAGAACGACTATCCCAATGCCACCCGATACGCGATGCCAGACGACTCAGGTACGAATCGAGAAATTGAGTCCTCCGTTATAGGGGTGTATTCGTTCCCTTTTACGACCCATTTTTTCAACCCCTATGTAAGATGTCACACGATACGCCCAGCTATAGAGAATTGAACATCCCCCGTAAAACTCGTTCTCTTGTATGACCACTTTTTTCAACCCCTATTTTTACATAACACTTCATTCCCTTTTAGGGTGAGTTCGTCAATAGTCGACCGCTAAAAAAAAAAAAAAAATCTTACTTCTGAACACTCATAAAACGTGATGATTTCATAATATTTGACAAAAGTGAATTGCTTGCTTCATTTGGGTTAGTTTGTACCATACCGTGCTGTGTTTTAAAATTTTTCAATGACATAAAAATACGTTTTACGAAAACTTATCAAAATTTCCACTTGTCGACCATCGTCATTCAGTAATCGACCGCATTCATGCTATCAGTCGACCGCGCGCAATTTCTATCGTTTCTATCGCTTAGAAGTAATTGATTGCGTTAGATGATGTTTGGGAATTGTATTATTCGTGAGATTTGAACTTGACAAAACGATGATATAGAATTTATCTAATTTTCTTAAAGTTTTTCTCCTTAGTGGTTATAAATTAAAGGATTAGGCTATCAGGGTTTGATACATAACAACTTTATTTGGAATAATGGATTTGAATATTAAATGGTTCTTCCACGTGAAACAAGATTTCCCTCCTGCGTTATACGCACACGTTATCTTATCATTTATTATAGCTTTACAAATTCTAAACAAAGTACGACCCTACTAGCAAAAAAGCTTTCGGCCATTTGGCGCCTGCTTGGCTTTTGGCTTTCTACGCTTGCACTTCAAACGCATGCTTTCATACAATCTGCCTTTTGTCGTACTTGCAAGCGATGCTTTAGACCCTTCGCAGAGCGTCATAGCTCACTGACCGTTCATTGGCTATAGACTTGATTTGTAAAACGCTTGGGTCAAACTTGCATGGAACACTGAATGCAAGGTTGCCCCCATATAACTTCGTTACTGGAACCCAGCTTGCGACATGCTTGCACGTTTTCCAATCAAGCTGGATGTAAGCTTGACAGACTTGTAATTCAAGCTTACAGCAAGCGCTTTGCAAGTTATCTCCACTACTAGGGGAGTCACTATTTTAAAAAAAGAATCCTACGTGATCACGTTTTCCCCGTGTGAAATAGATTTCTCTCCCGTGTTAGGTTTCTCTCCTGAGTTACTTGAGCACACCGAGTTATCTTCTCATATATGATAAGGTTTCTTTTCTGAGTTACTTGAGCACATTGAGTTATCTTTTCATATGTGATAAGGTTTCTTTTCTGAGTTACTTGAGCACATTGAATTATCTTTTCATGTAATAACAGTAAGTTCCTCATTCTTTGTTCAAATAACTTATATAGTATACTCTGCACACACGAACAGCTTATCTGCGAGATCTTCCCATGCATAGCCAGCGCTACATCGAAAATGGAACCATTTATCACATTCATCGCAAACCACTAGTTTATCCTCACTATCCAAAGCAAAATGGTTAATTATCACTCCACATCCTCTGCATATGGCTCTATCGTCATAGTAAATTACATCATTTTTATTGTGATGTTCTACAACAGCAGTTGTTCTAGAGTTCTTCTTCGATCTTTTCTGAGGGTTTTCCGTCTTGTTGCTCTTTTTTTGCCGTTCTTTAATCTCTGTTGCGTTTCTTTTCCTCTTCTAGTTTCTTCTGTTTTTATTGTTTTGCAGTCGGTACTCGGCGATATTATTCTGAGCTAATTCCAAACGGTATCTTCTCTACTTTCCTCTTAGGTTTTTTGACTGGACTCTTGGGCCAGAACAAATGCTTTTTAAAAGTTGCCGTTATATATTTATTGGTCTGATAATTTTAGGTGTTGCGATATTCTTTTGACTTGATTCACTTGGTCCAGCAACAACATCGCCTTCAATGTCCTTTGTTTCTTGCTATGCTTCTGATATATAAGCCAGAGCTTCAGTAGGAGGTTCTTTGGGAGAATAAGTATATTGCTGAATATCTTTCATAGGTTCAGTTCATTCAGTGGAGTTGATGTGTTATCTTTCTTCTCATTTGATGGCACAAATTCTGGAATAGAAGCTTCCTTTCTCAGAATAATTAAAGAAAAATGATTCCACATTGAAATAGATTGTCGAAAAAAGAAACTTTCAACTAATGTTACTCAACAAATTCTAGTCAGCAAAACGCAAAACTCTGTATGAAACAGTGTGGTCGACAGCTGGCAAGAAATATTCCAATAGTCGACCAACATGAGGAACAGGCGGTTGATTTTTAGGATGTCACGAAATTGAAAATTTTATACATGCATGTTGAAAAAGAGGCCTTAATACCATACAAAAAATAATTTGAAGGAATTTGGCGCACTCTCAAATAATCCAATAATCGACCACCCTTGGTCGACAATTGGTTTGTATGGGAAAGGAAAAATGCCAAATTTCGACCACATTTTAACGCGTATTTTTTCATTTAATACTTTCCAGTTATTGACAAATTATGATGGTACAGCTTCTAGACTAACTTAGTTATGTAACTAAAACATTTCTTACCTCACGTACTATCTATATCCTCAGAAAAATGAAAAACAGGAACACAAGATTCCCATTACACGCTGTAGTAAAGTGCGCACTTCAGTCGTAATTCTACAGATACGTCGAAGTTTATTGGTGGAAGACGACCAGCTAAACAAGGGAGAGTTAAACAATGAATGTCATTGGTAGTATATGATGCAAGCTTTATCATTAATAATTTTTCGCTCCAAAAGACCATGATATATATTTTATATAGACAATAGTAAGCAAAAATGGTCGACTATTGGATGGCGGTCGACTAGTGGCGAACTCATCCTATTTGCCCTATTTTAACATAGCAAAAATTACATGAGACTATGTAACGTAGCAGAGCTGATAAAAGAGTATGGCACCTTTTAACATAACACTCCCAGCGGCGTGCCGCAAGGGGACTAGAGGACTAGGCTAGTCCCCTGGAATTTTAATTAAAGATTTGTGATAAATATATACCAAAGAAAACGAAAACATTGTTTTTACTTCTCTATTTTTGTAAAATAACACTATTTCAATTGTTCTGACACAACTATAGTCAGCGCCCGTGTGCTGGGTGCGACAGCGAAGTGGAGATCGGAAACGCTCGGGTTTTAATCGGCTTTTCTCGGGGAAGGGAACAGGTTCCAGTCAGCTAGTCCTCATATTATGTTGTCTAATGGGGCGTTTACACTTAGTCGATTCGCGTTCAATTCAGTTGAATTGACGTCACTTTCAACTTAATCGACCGTGTAAACGGGAATTCAACTTAATCGCTTGTTGATCGAAAGCGACTAATCGACTGGCAATTGAATTGAAAGACGTTCTATTTTCTGTGGTTGAAATAATTGAACACATCCATCGATCTGATTCGGCCTAGTTGCTTCGATTTAGTGGCAAATGCAGCGAGTCGATTTAGTCGTGCGACTAAATCGACCAAGTGTAAACGCCCCATAAGCTCTAAGCATGGGCGTTCTGTCGTAAGCGAATGTAATGCTCGTTTGCTTTTTACAGTTAATAGTTTTAACGCTATTAAATTTACAGTATTAATCTTGACACTTTAAGAAATCTAGTGAAGTGTGAACTTTTTAGATTATCAATATATTTTGCAAATGACTCGAAGAATAAAGTATGGAAGGGGACTCGTCTGAGAAATCGAGTCCCTTACGGCAAAGCGATGGCGCAAGCAGTGATATTACTTCAATTGGTATAGGGGACAGTAGGGGCGGGGATCGGCCGTTTCAGTCTTGTATTCTGGGCCATTGAATTCCTTAATTTTCAAGAAATGCAACAAATAATAACCAGTAGTAGAACAACTCCAAGCATTTCCATTTAGACAAAAATTAAAGATTATATACATAATATCAAAACGGATTATTTTGCATCTTCAAAATAGTTAACTGCATGTAAGACAAGAAACAAACAGTATTGCTGGCTTTGTACTCTGTTCCACATAGAAAAGGACGCGTGGAATAATGATGGCTTTTGTGACATGAACAATTTTCACAAACCCAAGTTGCGCCAAGAAAAATGTTATTCACACCTGTCCACAATAACTAAATTGAAAACTTTCGGGAAACCAGAATTCATTTTTAATTGAGCAAGCAATGCAGAAGTTGATTCAAACCGAGAACTAATGAACCGATTGATTTATTCCTCTTGTTTTATGGCTAAACAAGAGCTATCATTTAGAAGTCATAACAAACAGGAAGATTCTGTCAATTAGGGAAATTATATTGAAGTAATTCAGTTACTTTCTAAGTACGACGCTAAAAGGACTTGCAGGGGCGCCTGAAGAAAATTTTCTAGGGAGGGTCCCATCTCCATGGTTGCTATGTTGCGTCTGGTATTTCGGGTATTTAATATACGTGGTTTGCTATATTACGTATACATTTTCGTGAGCCAGAGGAAGGTCCGGGCCCCACCTTACCCTCTCGTTTGGGCGCCCATGTTGACTTGTCATCTTCACAGCATGGGAGTGTTTAAAGGAACGTCAAACAGAATTCGGAATTATATTATTAAATGTGTTTGGTGAGTAATTCTGGATAAAATAAAGTCAGAAATAAACAATACACTTCTTACAGCAATAATGTTGGACAAAACTACGGACATGGCAAAGATCTCTCAACAATCGGTACGTGAAAGACGGCAATTCATGAAAGACATTTGGTTTGCAGATGTTACTAGTGATTGCACTGCGACTGCTCTAAGTGAGCATGCTTTCCAAATTGTCTCTCATTTTAATTGTAAGCAAAAGCTTGTAGCACTAGGCTATGGATGGAGCTGCCACATTTTCTGGACATTCGAACGGTTTACAATCTTTTGTGAAAAGGTGTTTGAGTGCACTCACCATACACTGCTATCATCACAGACTCAATCTCGTTGTTCCACAGTATGTTAATCACATCAAGGAATGTAAAATATTTTTTAGAATAAATGGCATTCCAAATTTCTTTTCATATTCATCGAAACGCTGTAACGCGCTTGCTGAATCAGAAGTAACTAAGCGATTTCCAACGGTTGCCACTATAAGATGGAATTACAATTCCAAAATTGTGAATGCAGTAAATGAAAATCAAATAGAACTCTTACGGTGTTTTGAGAACATTGTAGAAGATTCAGATAATTGCGACACCGAAGCTTTCATGACTACAAAAAAGAAAAAAAGAAACAATGTGTGAGTTATCATTGAAGGATTTCGATTTTGCATTTCTCCGCACGGATATACTATTCAACATCCTTGGATGTGAAATATTGTATCCAAAAAGCACAAAAGATGGTATCTCAACTTAGAAATGCAAGAAATGATTTTGAAGACTTATAGAAAAGTAGAATTGGATGACAACGGGAACCTTCTAATAAAAGACGTAAAGTAGATGACTCAACAGATTCAGAAATTAAATATGTGCGGATCTTCAATGACATTATTGATACTGTGATTTCAAGATCTCAGTGAGTTACAATTTCTTGAGTTGTTAGATTTAAAGAATTTTCAGTGCTTAAAATCTCGATTTCCTGATTGCTTGTTTTTGACCCTTAAATCAACTTACGGGAGTTTTCTTTTTAATTTTAACAATTTGCAGAGTGAATTAATATAGGTTTACAGACTCATAGATTTTTCAAACAAAACTGTGACTGAAATTATCCATTTCTTGAAAGAAAGAGGCTTGGTAGAAGAAGCGTTTACAGAAACATATAAATTGTGTTATTTGGTGCCAACAATACTACTCAGGACCTCCACTCTACAGCACACATTCTCTGCGAACCTAGTCCCCTGTGAGAAAAGTCACGGCATTTGCTATTTAAACATAGCAAAAAATTACATAAGACTATGAACGTTCTTTTGTATGGCCAATTTTTCAACCCCTATTTTAAATTACACAGAGGCTACGAACACCTATTTTAACAGCACGCCTATCTAATAAGGGGGGTGTACTCGTTCCCTTTTAACAAGCCCTGTGCAACATAGCATTCGTCAATTGCTGCATGTCCCAAAAGTACTGACCATCATGGTCAAAGGTCAAATACTTAAACCAGAATAACTCGTAAACGGAGACACATATTGAAGTGGTTTCCACATTTAGTAATACGTCATCAACTACTACAAGTCCCAAAAAGTACTAACCAACGAGGTCAAAGGTCAAATATTTATAACCGCATAACTCGTATACGAAGCAACATATTGAGTTGCTGTTACCACATTTAGTAATAAGTCACCACTACTACACGTCCCAAACGTAGGTCTACTGGCCACCCAGGTCAAATTTTAATATTTAAACCAGAATAACTCGTAAACGGAGCAACATATTGAGGTGCTGTTTCCACATTTGGTAATAGGTCATCAACTACTACATGCCCCAAAAGTGCTGACCATCGAGGTCAAAGGTCAAATATTTAAATCCAGAATAACTCCTAAACGGAGAAACGTATTGATGTGCTGTTTCCACACTTAGTAATAGATCATCAACTACTACATGTCCCAAAAGCAGTGACCATGGAGATCAAAGGTCAAACATTTAAGACCAGAATAACTTGTAAACGAAGCAGCGTGTTGAGGTGCTGTTTCCACGTTTAGTAATAGGTCATCAACTATTGCATGTCCCAAAAGTAGTGACCATCGACGTCAAAAGTTTAAATCCGAATAATCGTAAACGGAGCAACATATTTACGTGCTGCTTCCACATTTAGTAATAGATCACCAACTACTACATGTCCGAAAAGTACTGACCATCGAGGTCAAATGGCAAATATTTAAAACGAGAATAACTCGTAAACGGAGCCACATATTGAATTGATGTTTCTATATTTAGTAATAGGTCATCAACTACTATATGTCCCGAAAGTAGCGACCATCGAGGTCAAAGGTCAAACATTTAAAACCAAAATAACTCGTAAACGGAGCGACATATTGAGATTCTATTTACACATTTAGTAATAGGTATCAACTACTACATGACCCAAAAGTGCTGACCATCGAGGTCAAAGGTCAGATATTTAAACCAGAAGAACTCGTAAACGGAGCCACATCCTGTGGTGCCGTTTATACATTTAGTAATAGGTCATCAACTGCTATACGTCCGGAAAGTACTAACCATGGAGGTCAAAGGTCAAATATTTAAACCCGAATAACTTGTAAACGGAGCAACGTATTGAGCTACTGTTTCCACATTTAGTAATAGTTCATCAACTTCCACATGACCAAAAAGTAGAGACCATCAAGGTTAAAGGTCAAATATTTAAACCCGAATAACTTATAAACGGAGCAACGGATAAATTTGTGTCCTATTCAATTTTGTACCAAGCAGAAAAAATAATTTTGTACCAAGAAGAAATAAATTTGAGTGGCTTATTAACTATCGTATTAACGAGAAAAAATCAAAGAAACGCCATTTTAACTAGCTTAGAATTTCTGTACCTTTTTGGGTTATTTAAATAAACGAACAAATGAATATGGACGCAGTATTTAAACTAACCAGAAAAGCGAAAAAAGGACCATTTTGTACTATTTAAACGAACGAAGGGATATCTTTTGAGTGAGCTTTCTAATTTTGTAGAAAGAAGAAAAAAGCGAAGAAGAAACCTTTTTTCCTGACTCAGAAATTCGTATCATTTTGTAATACTCAAATAAGCGAAGAAATAAATTTAAATGGAGTATTTAATTTTTTACGAACCAGAAAAAAGTGAAGGATGAATATAATTTGAGTGGACTATTTCCTTATGTACCAACTGGAAAAAGTGAAGAGCCATTATAGCTTTTGTATTATTCAAACAAACGAAGGAATACATTTTTACTAACCAGAAAAGGCGAAGAAGTTCCATTTTAGCGAGCTCACCACTTTATACCATTTTGTACTACTCAAATAAACGAAGCAATAAAATTTGTGTGTCCTATTCAGTTTTGTAGCAAGCAGGAAAAGGAAAGAATTAACATTTTGTACTAATCAAATAAACGAAGGAATAAATTTGGGTGGCCCATTTAGTTTTGTACCAACCACGAAAAAATCGAAGAAGGTCCATTTTAAATAGCTCAATATTTCTGTACCATTTTGTACTACTCAAATAAACAAAGGAATACATTTGGATAATCTGTTTTATTTTTGTACCAATCAGAAGAAAATCAAAGGTCCATTTTAACTAGTTCAGCATTTTATACCTTTTCGTGCTATTCAAATAATAGAGGGAATAAATTTGAGTGGTCTATTTTTTTTGTTCCAATCAGAAGAAAACCAAAAAGGGCCATTTAAAGTAGCTCAGCATTTTATACCTTTTTGTACCATTTAAAAAACTGAGGATAATTTGAGTAGTCTATTATATTTTTATATCCATCCGAAGAAAAGCAAAGAAGGATAATTTTAACTAGCTCAGCATTTCATACCTTTTTGTGCCATTTAAATAAATAAATAAATAAATATGGGTGTCCTATTTCCTTTTGTACCAACAAAAAAGGCGAAGAAAGGCCATTTTTGACTGGCTTATAATTTTATACCTTTTGTAATATTTAAAAAAACGAAGAGTTAACTTTTGAGTGAGGTGGCCCTTTTAGTTTTGTACACTCCGCATCAAAAAAATTGCGACAGCTAACGCCGTGCAGTTAGGCTACAAAATATACATCTTCTTATCCTATAATCGTGTCAGGTAGAGATCCCCTCTCCCTCCTCCTTTCTTCTCTCCTATATGAAAATTAGCTAACAACATGAGCGCAATTCTATTTCAAACTACACATGTATTACTTTCCATAAAATGAAATAACAAAACCGATACGAAAGGTCGGGTCATTCATAGGTTAGTGCAGGGAGAAACTGAAGCACATACTTTGAAAAAATGAAACCAATAGATGTCTATTACACAGAGATTCATAAATGAGGCAGAGAGAGAGAGAAGAGGAGAGAAGAAGAAAAAGAAAAGGGAGAACAAATAAAACTGTGGAGTTCAAACGTAATAAGAAAGGAACCTAACATGATAAAGTTGCGTTTCCAGAAATCCAACAGTAATATAGAAATAACGTTTGTTTTTACATATTTTTGAGAACTATTCGAATATATACAGGATGCTTTAAACATTCATTTAGTTACTTTCATAATGGATACCATACTAAATTTCAAGTTGAACTGTAAATCTCGGAGACACATCTGGGATAATGTCAAAAGTTTAATACACATGCTTTGTTTCCGCGTGGTTCGATTGCTAATTCTGTAGTATTCATTGGACATACTATTCCAAAATACATTCTAATATACCCAGTAGGTAGCGTTGGTCATATCCTTCATTTCAAACTACTAATGCAAACCGATCAAGAAAGCGGAAAAAACGAAACCAAAAGAAAAGAAAATAGAAACAAAGAAAGAGAAAATAGAAGACAGTTCTATTTTACTGTTACATTTCTATCAGAAATACCCTATATTAAAAATTCAAAATGTATTGTAATGAAAAGTTACAAATGTTAGAAAGGAAAAGTTTATATTCCTCATTGATGTAGCATGTTTCAAATTTCAACGTGAAAAAAAAACATTGAATTATAGAATGGGAGCAAATTTTGTGTCGATCTAGTATAAAATTTTGTTTTGAAATAACCAAAGAGTTACCATTTTCTAGTCGTTTCCGAAGATTTATCTGTTCCGAACATCCAGCATTGATTTCAACTCTTCCGGATATAACGTAATTTGCACAGATAGAATGAACACGCTAAGAGATCAAACGGATCATCGTGCCAGTCGGTTGATACTGGTTACGTTATAGACCACCACTCGGTCGAGGATTCAAATCCGTAGTGACCTGGAAATTCGACTGAGATTTTACTTATTCCTTTGCGTTTGAAAAGTATTTCAGTCAGAGATGACCAGGACTGGAGATGTTATCCCCAGAGCACGAAAAACACGACGCCAAAGTTAACAGTTAATTAGATTCTCCAGACCAGGCATACCGGACTCTTGCTCTGTTTTAACTTTGGAACATGAAGTGCATGGGTGTGTGAGAAAGAGAGAGGGGGAGAAGTGAAAGATGCAGAGACAGAATAGGGAAATGTCAAGACAGAGAGAGAGAGAGAGGGACGAATATCAATATGAAACATATCATCACAGTGTATGATATAGAACGCACACACTGTTTATTTGAATTATCGCCAGTGATGCCTTGTAAGTTCTCCATCAGAAGATAAATCTCTACAGCCATTATTTTATGCAAAATATCATGCTACCTGATAGGGAATCGAACCTAGATTTTCCATTTGGAATTCTGGCACGTTACCACTACACCACTGATTGCTTTAGCCAAACTTTGTTTAACAAATGGTGTAGTGTTTCTTTCTGAATACGATTACACGGAAAGTGTATACTGCAGATCAATGATGTCTCTGGAATGTCCTGGTAATTCCCTTCCATTCCCCAACCAGCATTCGTTAATCGTCTCAATCATGATACAGGTTTTTACATCCACATTTTTATGTATTGCTCTTCCAGTATAAGAAGTCGATCCTTCACAATCACTTTGTAAAAGTTTAAGTTTGGCTTTAACAGGATTTTAACCTTCGTTCAATAGCTCTATTATTCATGAGGCCTACACTATCATGCCATCTGAAATTACAATCCAAATAATACTTACTTTAGCCCTGATCTTTGGAACGAACCAATGTACACAACGAAATTGACTTATTCGACGGCCTAGAGAGAAATTAGTACCAACTAATAAAGGAAAAACATACAATCCAGGAAAAAATTACAGAAATAAATCATATTTTGCACTAATTTCGTCGTGCAAGTACAAAAGGACGTGAATAATAATAATAATAATAATAATAAATCTTTACATTCACAGTATAGTAGTCTATTATTATTATTATTATTATTATTATTATTATTATTATTATTATTATTATTATTATTATTATTATTATTATTAACATCAATTATCATCTTCGTTGGGTTAAATTGAGAAAAAATAGTAATATGTTCCGTTACTCAGTCACAGTTTAGGATTACAAAAGCGCTGTTTGTTATCGGTCATTTTCGGTGTGTTTTATATATCCCCTCTCCACCCTATTTTGCGGGTCGCGGAATCTGCAGTGTCATTGTTGATCTCAGCGAACCAGAAAAGTATAAATTCGACATTAATATTGGTTATTTCGATCATTTTTATATGTATCCCCCTCCTCCAAGTTGAGGAGCTGAATTTGGATTTAAACAGCATGAGATTTGTCACTGTTAACCTCAGTGACTCCAAAAATTATAGAATCGCCACTTATACCGGTAGTTTTTCGTTCTTTTTTAAATGTCGCTTCCTCTCCCCATCTCTTAAGTTACATCGTCAAAGTGTTATGACAGAAACCATCTGAGGTTCGAACTTCATCTAGGTTGAAAATTTGATCGAGATTGCTTTTGGTGATTCAAGGGTCATTAAGTTTTATTTAGTTTTATATATCTCCCTCTCCCTTTCCCCTCCCCAAGTACTCTCGTGGAAGTGAAATAATAAAAATCATCTCAGGCCCGAACTTCACCTATGTTAAAAATTTGATCGTGATTGATCCTTTGTTTCACGAGTTATCAAGTTTTATTTATTCTTTTTAATTCCTCCCTCTCCTCAGTCCTAAGTTATATCGTCAAAGTAAATAGATAAATACCATTTTAGGCCCAAACTTCATCTACGTTGAAAATTTAATCGAGATCGGTCAGGTGAATCAATAGTGATGAAGACACAAAGACAGTCACTTTTATTTTGATTTTTTCTTTTTAACATTTGTATCTCCCTCACTCCGGCTCCTACGTTGAACCGTCAAACTGAAATGACAAAAGTAGTTCCAGACCTGAACCCTATCTATGTTGAGAGCTTGATAGAGATCGGTCTGGTGGTTCAAGAGTTACTACGTTTTATTCATTTTTAAATATCTCCCCTCTTCCTAACCTAAGTCTTACCGTTAAAATGAAATGATAAAGAAACTTCCCAGGCCCGAATCTTATCAATGTTGAAAATTAGATCGAGATCGGTTGGGTGGTTCAAGAGATTAGGAGTCACAAACATAGTTACTTTCAATATTATAGTATAGAGTATTATTATTATTATTATTATTATTATTATTATTATTATTATTATTATTATTATTATTATTTGCGTACTTTTGAACTTGCATGGCGAAATTACTGCAAAACATGTTTTATTTCTTTATTTTTTCCTCGATTGTATGTTTTTCCTTTATAAGTGGACACTAATTTCTCTCTAGGCCGTCGAATAAATCAATTTCTTTGTGCACTTTGGTCCAAATAATGTTACAGAAAGAAGCTGGTTCATTCCAAAGATCACGGCTAAAGTAAGTAATATTTGGCTTGTTAGTAGTTTCAGATGGCATGATAGCCAGTTGAGCTCGTGGTCTCGAGCTGTTCACATCGTGAGTAGTGTTGGTCCCATTTGAGTGCCTGATATCGCTACTCATACGTTAGTTGAAAAGACTCGTGCTTCTTTCACAAGTTTAGTGTTTTTGTGTGCTTGGTGAATCTCACCGTGTGTGTACAGTGTTTTGCAGTTTAATAGCTTGTAGTACTATGGAATATAAGAAGGACTTACAATTTCAATTAATATTTAACCGAAGATATAGAAATGTCAAACCTAATGCTAGCCAAGTATATCAGTGATTGGAAAATAAGTTTCCTCGTATCTTCGACAACATTTGTGCGCTCCAGTTACATGCGGAATCATATAGCATATATATTAAGTTTAAAGACTTACAATCCTATGAACATTTCGCAACAACAGCTCCTTCGTCTGTAGAATTCACTCATGTGTCTGGGGAAACAAGCACAGTAAGGATCGTCCCCGCTGATGACCCCATTCGGTTGGTGCGTATATATGACTTTCCCCTTGAATTACCGTTATCATTACTAGAAGAGCATTTCAAAAGTTACGAGGGTCACTACGAAAGCTTTGAGATACGCATTGTCGTAGCACAGTATTTGAATTCCAACAATTGCGTTCGGTAGTGGTATCCAGAGCGAAGATGCGAAGCAAGTTTCATCTCGCCTCGCCTATCGGCGTGGCCGTATCGCCTTCACTTGTTCGCTGATGTGAGCAGTATTCGGCTGTCTAAAATGGAGTTCGAAAGGGAACATTTAGGGGCAATGATCCTTTACGATTTCAAAAGTGGTTTAAACGAGACACAAAGCTTTGACCGTTTGCAGGGTGCATTTGGGGACCTTGCTCCTTCCCGTGCTACAATTTTTCGATGGTTTGGTGAATTTAGAAGAGGCCGGACATAGCTTAAAGATGAAGAGAGAGCTGGACGTCCGGCAACAGCTGTGTCAGATGAAAACATTGCCGCTGTGGAACAAATGATTCGAGAAAATCCTCGAACAACTTTCAAGGACATTGAATCTACAGTGAACATTGGATCGCCAGCAGTAACAAAAATTCTTTATGATCATCTTCGGCTCAGGAAGGTTTCATCTCGTTGGGTGCCTCACACTTTGACAGAACAGCAGAAGCGCATGCGTGTGGAATGGTGTGAAGAAATGCTTGCAAGATTTGATGGAGGCAATTCTCGACGCGTCTCTGACATTTTTACTGGTGATGAGACTTGGATCTATTAATTTGACCCTGACAATAAACGTTGTCTACAATTTGGATCTTTCCGGACGAAAATCCACCCACAAAAGTGAAGCGACCGCGTAGTGTGGGGAAGAAGATGGTCGCAACTTTCTTCTCCAAATCTGGCCACGTTGCAACTGTTCCACTTGAAGAACAAAGGTCTGTTACTGCTCACTGGTACACCACTGTTTGCCTAACAAAACTGTTCCAGAATCTTCGTCAACGACGTCCAAGAACTAGATTGCGTAGGATCCTGCTTCATCATGAAAACGCGTCCGCACACACGGTTAACATCACAATTCAGCTTTTAGAATATACGGAGGTCAAACTTATGACTCATCCGCCATATAGCCCTGACCTGGCCCCGTGTGATTTTTTCTGTTCCCCAGGATCAAAGAAAGCATGCACAGGAAGAGATTTTGCAGCCTTGAAGAAGCTGTAGTGGCTTACGAGAATAAACTTTCAACACTTGAAGAAAAAGACTGGCAACACTGCTTCCAAAAGTGGTTTCCGAGGATGCAAAATTGTGTACAGTGTAATGTGAATACTTTGAGAAAATGCAAGTGTTAAATTGATTTTAAGTATGTAAGTTATTTCACATCTCAAAACTTTCGTAGTGACCCTCGTATGGTAAAACGCGCAAAGTGGAACCACAACTATGGAGTGCCCCTTTTCCCCCTGGCATATACAGTGGCGTACGTATTGTCCATATGGAAATACATAAGCATATACCGTCTCGTATCATAGTGCACGGTTGTAAGGTGAATGTGTCTTATGAAGGGCAGCCTATTACTTGTTTTAGATGCCAAAGCAATTTTCACACGATTGCCACGTGTCCATTGAAGAACACAAAACCAACTACGACCACCCCTGAACAGACGCCTCTACACATGACGGAGATTGGCAAAGTGCATCGCTCATTTCCCTCTTCTGGCTCGCCTTCGCTCTCTGTCACTGCCCCCCGGGCCCCCGCTCAGAGTTCCTCAGGCTTGCTTTCATTGACTGATACCAACGAGTTTCCAGTGTTAATACGAACCCTCCAAGTGAATTCATCCCTAACAAATAATGTCCTAGCTATGGAAGATTCCGAAGTGAAACTGAGACCCCCGCCTTTACAGAATACGTCTGTGGATGTCATGGAACTTGACTCGACTCGTCCGTCGGAGCAAGAAGTGTTAACAGTTCTGTCTGGTTCTTCGTCTGAAGTGCAAGACAATAATGTCCCGTCTTCAGCTGAACATACTGTTACTTCTGTGCAAGCTGATTTTTCTTCACAACAACAAAAAAGGAAAGTTACTCGAACTTCTACAAGGAAGAAGGAACAATGTGCCCTTGATGTTACACGAGGGATAGACCAAGCTGAGACACGCGAATTACGATCACAACATCGGGCTATATCTGACTCGGAACTGCCCTGAGGCGTGGTGTGTTTACTCTTCGCTATTGACCTTCACACCTGCTTTCCAGGGTGTCGTCCACATTATATGTTATGATGTTGTATTTGGCAATGTTTGTTTTTGTGTTCCTACAGGAAAGTTCACTCAGTTTGTGTTATATTCGTTTCAAAATGCGTCACTTTACTTGTGTTCATGGGAAAGAATCCCTTTCATCTTTGTAAGTACTTTTTTGTTTTTGTTTTCTTTTTGAGTAACTTTATAATGTTAACAGTAAATTCATTTAAGTTAGTATCACTCAATATTCATAGAATCAGTTCCGATCATAATAAGGCAACAGTTTATCGAAAGCCGCCGGCCAGACGTTTGTTTTCTATAAGAAATAAGTTCTCTCCTTACATCATTGGATTTTCTTACCGATTTATCAAGCTATTAACCGCGACCAAGAGACTGGGGTCGTGATTTTGGTTCAAAAGGTTCTGAGTTATGATCGTTTTGTGTTAGCCCCTGAAGGAAGGGCTATACGTTGTTATATTCAGAACTATTGTTTTATAGCATTATATAGTCATTCTGGCTTTACACGTACAAAAGAGAGGAACGAGTTTTATGCAACTACCATTCCTTCCTTACTTCCTCCGGGAATTCCTCATTGTATAATTACCGGAGATTTCAATGCAATTGTTGATCCCCGAGATTCTCTGACGCCTACCACGCGTTGTCCTACTTTGCCAGAGCTTATTGGTGTTCTAGAGTTAAAAGACGCTTTAGTTGTGTCAAACTCAAAGCATGTATTCACCCACTGCACTACTACGACGAAGAGTAGAATCGACTGCGCATACATTTCAGAGAGTTTATGCACTGCGGTGATACAACAAAATACAATTCCAGTGGCGCTGTCCGATCATGCCGCGATTGAAGTACCCTGTAAAATGCCTTTCTTGCTACCACCGGCTCGTGGCCTTTCCTATTGGAAGATTAATGACATCATGTCTCGCCCGCAGGTTGATTCGGAATTCTCGCGTCGCTTACCTTATTGGTGCAGCATGCAGCGGCACTACCCCTCTGTGATTTCCTGGTGGAATTTATATTGTAAACCTAAATTACGCAGTTTCTTCAATGGCAAGGGCGAGTCGCGAGGGAAGACGACTAGCATTAACATGAATTTTTATATCAAGCTCTCTGTGAACTTTGGGATGCTCTGCCTTCTCTCGAGAACCTGGCTTGTATTAACGGTATCAAACACCGACTGAAAACTATTTATTCCCATACTTCGCTTAGCGCGTATTTGTCGGAAGTCTTTTATCATCGTTTTCCGGCGGAGACTATAACTATTTATCATGTTGATTGGATTCTGCAACAACGGCGTGCCACCGCCATTCACTCTCTCATTCTGGGTGATGGCACTACTACTACTAATTGTTCGCAGATTTTACAAGAGTTCACGCTCTACTATACAGATTTTGCACGTGTGCGTCCCATAGATTACACATATGCCCCGGAGTTTTTATCCACGTTATCTCACCATCTCACGGATGATGAGTGTCAGACATTGATGAACCCCATTAGTGCGGAGGAAATTTTCGCAGTCCTCGGGCGGACAAGGCTGAAGTGCCCCCGGAGAAGACGGATTAAATATCCAGTTTTATAAACAGTATTGGTCTCGCCTCAGTCCCTCTCTTACCGCTTTATTCAATGCTTAGTTACGAGGCGAATCAGTGGGTCGTAATACCACTATCTTAGTCCTCATTCCAAAATCCCGCGCAGCGCATTATGTTCAGGATTATCGACCTATTTCTTTATTGCCCGTCTATCTTAAGTTGTTCACTAAAGTGCTTACAGCCCGACTTCGACCAATGATCCGTCACTACATTAGTCCTTATCAGGCAGCACTCCATGCTACGCATAACCTTTCATATACCCTTCGCTCTTTGCGCGATATTTTTTCTTATTTTCATTTTCGGCAGGTGCATGCGGGTGCATTAGCTGTAGATTTAGAAAAAGCGCACGACAGTTTAGATCACAGTTTTTTGCTGCAGGTGCTGGAAACCTGGAGATTTGCTTTAGCCTTCCTCACAGTTATTAACAATTTATATACCACGGCCAATTTCCGCATACAGATTAACGGACACCTGTCCCCTCTTATTCCGCTGAAACGTGAATTAAGGCAAGGATGTTCTTTGTCGACGATAGTTTTTGCACTCGCATTAGATCCTTTACTCAGACAGCTGGCCACCTTGCACCCCCCCCTGGACCCTCCCGTTTCTTGAGTCAAAATATAGTCGGGTATGCGGAAGACGTCACCATCACCGGAGTGGATCCTGTTCTTATGACGCGGGTTTTTGCAGTGTTGCAGCGTTTCGCACTTTGTTCCGGATTACAGTATAATGTACAGAAAACTAACCTATTACAGTTCAATGGTTTTCATTTACCTGCTAACGAGCCTGTGGTGCAGTGTGTACCTCACGTCCCTTCGTTGAAGATCCTAGGTATCCCGTTTACGTCACAACCTACTCCCCTTTTCGAGGAGATTTGGTCCCCTTTGTTGTTACAAATTCGCCAGCTTTGTTTTCCCAGCGTTTCCGTCGCTTTCATTTAATTCATCGTATCCACTTTATCAATATTTATATTGCACCCAAGCTGTGGTACCGGACTCGAATTTTCCCCTTACCGGAATTGTTCGCTAAGCGGTTTGACTCTTTATTCCTATGGAATATATGACGTGGCTTCTATTTTCGTATTCCACGTGCGGGACTTTATCTTCCCCGTTCACAGGGAGGGTTGGGTCTCGTAAATCTCAGATTGAAATGTCAAACTCTGTTTATGCTGGATTTCTATGCTGCAGTTGCTATTAACGAATCCTTCACACAGCAATGGATACGATGTTTTTGGCCTAGTCATGAATTCCCTGTGAGCACCCCGTTTATTAACTTTGCTGATTGTTGTCCGACGTACATTACTTCACTAATACGTTATTGGACATACGGCGGTGTGGTTCTCTGCCCTACGGGACACAATTCTCGTACTTTGTATAACTTCCTTCTTTCGTCGCCTAACGATCAGATTATTCTCCAAATTCTTCACCAATATCCTCAGATTATGTGGTCACAGGTATGGGCTAATATCTCCGCCCCAGTATTCTTTCATATCTACAGGTTGAATGGTTTCAAGTGGTGCATTTGTTGGTCCCTACGCGTGCTCGTTTATTTGGGCTGAAACGTGTTCCTGACTCACTGTGTTCTCGATGCGCCAAAGAAGATACACTATCCAATCGGTGCGATCAGTGTGTTGGTGCTCCAGCTATCTGAAACTGTTTTACGTTCTTCTTAGGACGAATTTGTCGACAACCTCCACACCAGTTCACAGTATCCTATGTTTTGTTTCCGGATTTTCGTTATTTTCCACAGACCAAACACCAAGCTGTGCTTTTTCTACTGGCGTATACACTTGTTTATATCCATCGCCATGTACCTTTGCTGGATGCTCGCACCTACTTGGATTTTTTAAACGCACTCGCCGAAAGCTCTTTTCCCCGAGTTGGACAGGCAGTATTTTAGTAGGTTTTTAGAAGTGGTGTTGCAGTAATCTCCTTCCTTCTCGTAAAAAAAAAAAAAAAAAAAAAAAAAAAAAAGAAGAGTAACAACTCAGGATGTAGGTTTATCGTTTCGTTTTTAGTTTTATTTTTAGAATTATTGTTTTACATTACATTTTTCCTTTTCTTGTATGTAAGAACTATTGTATTGTATTACACTAGGAGTCAGTCCGGTTCTTGTACACTTTTTGTATAAAGACAATCACATGAACAATAAAAACTATAGTGCAGTGGTAACGTTATGGCCACATGAATAATAGAGCTATCGAACTTAGGTTCAAAACCTGTTCACGCCAAAGTTTTCCTTGTTTCAGGCCATTCTCGACGTGAAAGGTCGGGGACAAACATTTTCCTAACCGGACTTTACTTTGGGATTCATTTAAACACATCTTAATTAATCTAATTAGCTTTCTCGGTATTCCAAGTTCTGTAAGAACATTGTATAATGTTTCTCTCCTAACCGAGTCGTACGCCTTTCTAAAATCAATAAATAATTGATGTACCGGGGTATTGTATTCCCACTTTTTTTCGAGTATTTGGCGAATGGTAAATATTTGGTCGATAGTTGATCGATTTCGTCTAAATCCGCACTGATAATCTCCAATAATTTCATCTGCGTATGGGGTCAATCTTGCTAATAGAATATTTGAAAGGATTTTATAAGATGTTGACAAAAGAGAAATGTCTCGATAATTATTACAGTCAGTTTTTGTCGCCTTTCTTGTGAATTGGAACAATGATTGATTCTTTCCACTCTTGTGGCAATTCTTCCTTGTTCCAGACAAGGAGAATGAGTTTGTGTATCTTGTTCCACAATTGTTCGCCTCCAGCTAAAATTAACTCAGCCGGAAATTCATCTACCCCCGGAGATTTGTGTTTCTCTAATTTCTTTATAGCGGTTTCTACTTCTATTCGGGTGGGTTCTGGAATATATGGTTCTGTGGCGTGTATCTCCTTTTCTCCACGCACACTAGTTTTTGGTTGCGTGTTAAGCAAATCGTCAAAGAAATCTTTCCAACTATTTAAGATGCTATCCGTATCAGTGAGAACTGTTCCGTCAGATTTCTTTAATATATATGCACGAGATTGATAGCCTTTCTTAAATTCGCTGATCCCCTTATACGTCCCGGATGTTTTTATTTTTACTATTATCTTCAAGTCCCTTAATTTTAGCTTTCAAAAAATGGCGTTTCTTTGTTCTAAAAGTTTTGGAAGTTTTCCGCCTGATATCTGCGAAATTTTTTGTAGTTATTTCATTCGGATTTTGTAGCCAGCGTAATTTTGCCTGTTTTCTGTTTTCTGTTAGTTTAATGCATTCCTGGTCGAACCATGGTTTGTTCCTACGTACTTCTGCGTTTCCCAATTTTTCTTTCTCTGAAATTTTAATGCTATCTCTAATTTCAATCCAGGTACCCTCAACATTAGTGCACTCCGAATCTTCTAAAGCCGAGAATCTATTCGAAACTTCAATCTGGTATTCCTCTCTTACCTGGCTCTCTTCTAATTTCTTTAAATTAAATCTCTCCGTTTTCGGACATTGAATATTACCTTTATTCAACGATAATCTCTCTCGTATTATCGCTGCTACCAGGTAGTGATCAGTGTCACAATCAGCCCCTCTAAACGACCAGACATCAATTATGCTAGAGCCTTCTTCTGTTTACTAAAACGTGATCAATTTGATTACGTCTGGTGATGTCCAAGTGTATTTATGAACGTCGCGATGTGGGAATTTTGTACTCTTCACGATTAGGTTTTTGGATGTTGTAGAGTTCACGAGTCTAACACCGTTGTCATTACTTTCCTTATGCAGACTTTCGTTCCCTATAATCGGTTTGAAAATATCCTCTCGTCCTACCTTCGCATTGAAATCCCCTAATAGAATTTTCATATGGTATCGCGGGAGTTGGTCAAATATCCGTTCCACTTCTTCGTAAAAACTGTCTTTTATATCGTCATCTTTATCTTCAGTTGGGGCATGTACATTTAAAACAATAATATCACACCACAGCCCCTTAAGAGTAATAAAAGAAAGTCTGTCAGTAACAAATTCAACCTGTTTAATAGCTGGTAATATTCGTTTGTGAACGAAAAACCCTGTTCCTAGCTGGTAATTTTTATTTCCTTCCCCATAAAAGAACGTAAAATTTCCGGAATTCAGAGATCCATTTCCTTCCCACCTAACTTCCTGAACTCCTACTAGGTCTATCCTGTATTTCTCTAACTCACTCGTTACAGATTTTAACGCGCCTGCCCTATAAAGACTTCTAATATTCCATGTTCCAAATCTCATGTCCATTTTCTTTTGTTGAGGTCGTGCCAAGTTATGAGTCCTTGTGCGAGGCTTTTGTGAATATTTCTAAACAAGTGCTTTTTTTTTTACAGGATGAGGTTGTTAGACTTACCCAAACCCCAAAGCTGGAGGACCACTCTTAGTCGGCTGTCCGCGACTGCTTATTCAGTATATTCCCAGCTAACCTCTATATCTAGAGGCCTTCTCCTCGATCCACAACCTGTGGACGCGCCATGGCATGGTGACAGGAACCCACGTTACACGGTTTAACTCAGGATCAGCATGCTAATATAATTGAATGGTACAGTTTATCTGCTCTTCATGCATTATGGCTTCGATGCAATGATTTTTTTCTTTCTGGCGCTATTTTCTTCCTTTGTAGCCTTCCGCATGAGCCGAAGCTAACGTTGTTATTGTAATCGTGCTCTATCAAGATATAACTCTGTATAATTTCGACTGAATAGGCAGTAAATAACAAACATGTGTTGTAATTTTTGTAATACTAAATTATACCCGTAAATCAGCTTCCTTGAGACTATATGGTTCACGCATCATGACACTTTCCGTTAACCAGGTATAGTGTTGTAAAAAATTGTTTCTCTGTGAAGTTTTTTTCAATAAAAACATCGTTCTTTTTCGTATTTCTTTTTCAAACATCTGTTTTTTCTGGCTACTATTATTTATTGATTTATGTTGGAGATTATTGAAACAATCAACAGAACTTGAGTCGAAGCTCTCGTAACTTACATATCGTTTGTTTCTTTGTACCTATACGAGCAAAATTGTGTGATTATTCCTTTCGGACCCAGGTCATTTTTGTCGTTTTCCTACATTTTCAGTTAGGGATTTATTGCTCAAAAACCATGTATTCGATCGACATGGTTAAGGCCTTGTTAGGCTATTTTTTGGCGTAAGGTGCATTGCAGTATTGCCAACGGGTGGAAAATTATTGACGGAAATGTAGGGGTGAAAATTTACAAGAAAGTCCCTAACCGAATTTCAATTTTTTTTATCTAGCACCACTGCTGCCATACGGATTCAAGTCACCTAAAAAATCCTTTCGTATGTTGACAAGGTACAGTGAAATCCTGAAGTGGCTGACTTCCATTCAAAGAGGTAAAGAAAAAAATTCTCCATCATCATACACATAAAATTTTGACACTTTTTACGCCTCAGAAGCAAAAATCGATAGATATGCCGGGGCTATAGCTTCTCTAATTATCCTATTGAAACTTTTTATGCTGCGTTCTGTAGGCCAAAGAGGAAGCTTTCGGGTAGTGGTACATTTATTTCAATGTAGCCAGCAAGAGGGAAATAATAGAGGGTAAAAGGGAAATTTTCCGAATTTTTAATCTAAAATCGGGAATTAATTAGTTTGGCTGAAAACACTGCCATCAGACAGATGAAAACTATCCGAAAATAAACCTTGGTATACCGAGAATATATACTACAAGTATCATGGCGATATCTAACAAAGTAAACATGAAATTAAAAAAAAAAAACTCATTCTACCTCAGAAATTCATCATTTTCTTACAATTTACAGAACATGAAACAGTCTTTGAACTGTGCTCCCCCTAATTATTCTAGTGAAACTTTTTATAGTACGCTGTGTAGGCTAAGGACGAGGCCTTTAGACACTGGTACGTTTGTTCGAGTGTAGCTAACAAGAGGGAAATAATAGAAACAAAAATGAGAATTTTTCCAAAATTTCCCCCTAAAATCTGGAATTAAAATTTTCTGTAGCTAGCACCACTACTATCAGACACACACAAACTATCTTAAAATAACGTTTGGTATCCCTTTAATATATCCTACAAGTATTGTGACGATATCTGATAAAATAAACATGTCAATAAAAAATATCTCATTCTACCTAAAAAAAATCACAGTTATCTTTCCAATTAGAGAACAAGGTCTACTGTAAACCTCAACTGTACTTTCCCTAATTATCCTACTAAAACTTTCTATAGTGCGTTGTGTAGTGCAAAGACGAGACTTTTAGATACTGGAACGTTTGTTCCGATGTAGCCAAGGAGAGGGAAATAATAGAGAAAAAAACAGGTAATTTTCCCAAAATTTCGCCCTAAAATTTGGAATTAAAATTTTCTGTAGCTAGCAACACTGTTACCAGACAGACGCAAACTATTTTAAATTAAACAATGCTACATCAATAATATATCCTACAAGTATCATGGTGATATTTAAGGAACAAAGCTTCTAATTATAAAATATATATATATATATTACGGTAAACAGAAAAGTAGGGAGAAACTAGAAAAATCAAGGGTTAGAACCTAAATACGATTTTTTCGTGCGCCCCCTAATTACCCCATTGTAACGATCTGTACATGCGTTTGTTCAGTAAGGACAAATATTCGACTGGCGGAAGTTGACTTGCACTGGAACGTGGACGTATAGGTACGGATTTATGAACAAAAATTTCGAATTTTTGCCCAAATTTAGGGAAATTATAATTTACCTAACTGGCAACACTGCTCGCAGGCCCGTCCAATTCATGTCAGCCATTAGGTATCCATCCGAGGTATCTACCTGGCAAGCTTTAAGGAGATCTCTCTCTGCAACGCTTGAAGCTACAGGGAAGAAAGAAGCAAAGGAAATTCGAAAATTCTCGAATTTTTGACTGGGATGAAATTTGAGAACGAAATTCGACACCCAGAAGAAAAATAAATTAATATGATAAACTATGGTCCAATCAGATTTGGCAAAAATAATATCCCGATATCTTAATTGGTGTCCATGCAAGAGCGGATTATAAAAGTGTTCACACTTTGTCCACCTGAATCCGAAAGGGTTATTGTACATTTGATTACATTTTTTTGACTAGTAACGTGTTGTAGTAGTAGTAGTTTCTGCTAATAATAATATCGTTGTTGTAAACAATCACTTTATAAGGAAAATTTTCTCTCCTATTTACATCTTTGTTCCAATACTGTTGGTGAGAAATGCAGGGTGTTTCAAAATGAATATCGAGCTTTTAAGTCTTCGTAGTACTTATTACATTTTACGTACAGTTATAAACAATACATAAAGTAAAAGAGCACCTCAAACAGTCTTTGCTACAAGTGTTCGATGTGAGATTCATTCGTCACACGGCACACATCGAATCGATAGGGGAGAAAGGCCCATAAACTTTCCGCCATATGGGACAAAATACATTCAATTTAGGGGAGTCTCTTTTCAACTGTACCATCTCCTGAGGATTTGCTGACCGCCAGATGCTAAAATTATGAGTGTTCACATTAGAGAAAATCTTCATTGTTATGCAACAATATTTCACTTGCGAAATTGGCACGTAAACCGTAGTCTGTAAGCTTTAGTCCTGTAGCAACTGCAAACGATAAGGACATAGTTGCAAGCGTCTCCTTAATATTCTTCACACAGACGGTTGCACTGTAATTACAGATTCAGTTTTTATTAGAACACAAAAAACTTTCTGCTCTCTAGCCTCGCTACTTCCTCTTTCTAACAGCAAACAAAAGGAACAATGCATGTGCATGCGTGCGTACAAAACTATTTTTGAGTTGCTCTTTCATTTGATATAATATTTACAATTGTAAGTTAATTGTAATAGATTTTATAAAGTTTCAAAACCCAAATATTAATTTTGAAACACCCTGCATTACTTCAAATTGTGTCATCCTATAATCATGTCTTGTATATACATATCATCAGGGTCGACCGTAGGCAATTTGTCGCTCCGTGCAATGGCATAATTTGCCGCCTCCCCCTTTCTCCAGAAAAAACATATCTTAAAAGTTATGATTTTAAGTATGCTACTCCAGCATGAACAACGAAGGGGAGGGTAAGTGCAATTGCATTCAGAAAGGCTTAAATACTTGATAGAAATACAATCTCGTTGTGTGTGTGTGTTTTTTTTTCTTTAAATATTAATCTATTATGTTAAAAGCAAACACACCTGCAAAGGAACGATCGTAATCCTTTTTATATATTTCAATATCGAGCTTCAAATTCAATGTATCAGTTTGCAATTCCAGTACAACTAGCTTTTTTATCTTTATTTCTTGATTTTTGTTCTACATCTGTTATTTTTTTTTAAACTTGTTTCTATCTTCAATGATAAAGAACTTGTTTGTGACAAAAACAAGACTAGTTTTCAAGTCAAAACTGTGATAACTAACTAAATGGAACAGATATTCTCTACTACTCAAGAATTATTGCATCTGACAACAATCAAGCAATTTGTGCTCGGATTTATTTGACCTTTTACTTTAGCATTGTCCATATAACCTTAAACTAATGCGTCCTAAACATAATTTATGAATGTAGTATTCAAATAGAAGGTCAGCTTAGTAAATGTAACTACATCATTATGAAGTCTTTCCAACAAGAAATATTTAATTTAAATAATATACTTTTGACAGATATTGTCGGACCCTCCATACTTGCCGCTCCACTCAAACGCACGTGTTGCACATATGGTAGAGCCGGCTCTGCATATCATATACAGGGTGAGTCGTAAGTCTCCATACAAGTGATGATAATACTACACTACAGTTATAAAATATGTTCCACATGTTTTCCTTGCATGTCGAGACAAAATAACAGCCGCTCAAACCAATTCCGACGAACATTTGTCAATGTTGCACTTGTTACTTGTTTGCAAGCTGCACTGATTCATTGCTTAAGATGACCCAATTGCCGAATTTCTTCCTGGTACACAATCGATTGCAGGTGGCCCCACAAATAAAAATCCATGAGAGTGAGGTCTGGTGACCTTAGTGGCCACTCCACCGGACCACGTCGATCGATCCAATGCCCAGGGAACCGCTGGTCCAGCCATCGGCGCACTTCAATGCCGTAGTGGGATGGTGCTCCATTTTGCTGAAAAAATGCAGGGAAAGAAAAATACGTAAAACATAAACATTAGTCATCTTGTATGGAAACTTACTACTTGGAATATGAAAAATAAACATTAGTCATCTTGTATGGAGACTTACTACCTGGAAAATAAAAAAATAAACATTAGTCATCTTGTATGGACACTTACTACTTGGAAAATCAAAAATAAGCATTAGTCATCTTGTATGGAGACTTATGACTCACCCTGTATATCTAGTCGACAAATTATTTATAAATGATATTTAGAAAAACGCTAGTAGGTAAATTAGTATTAGCTTTTACCTTTAGACAAGTTATTTGAATTTTATACTGTTCGTCACATTACTTTCGTACATATTAAAGGCTTGTTTTCACAAAAAAAAAAAAAAAAAAAAGCAAAATTTCATTTCTACTTTTATTTCTTAGTTGATATTGATGAAAACTGCTGAAAACCGAATTGTTAATAGGTATGCTATTCATATAAATTGTAAAATATTTGCAGCGTATCAGTATCTAGCGTTTAATTTATGTTGCATTTTACGGTGATTACACCTACATAAAAATATTTCATACTTAAATAGACGTAAGATGCATTACAAATGACTATTTAAAAAAAAAACGAAATTTAGAAAAAAATGAGAGGCAATGTATTTTTTCTAAAAAAAACGTACAATTTTGAAAAAATACGAACGTTTTTTTCCTATTTACAACACTAACCAGGTATGACCCAAGTGTTAGTTTAAAATTCTCTACAGTGACATATAGTTATTTTGTTGACCCAACGGTTAAAGCAGTTGGGTTGCAAGTGACCATCCATCGTTCCCAAACAACCCAATTTGGTTTGAAACTTTTTAACCACACCGCATGGTCACGTTTCAACCCAATCATTTTTCTCACAATGGACATGTTTCGGTTCGAACGCGAAGATCAACATAAAACTTGGTAGACATATACAGGACTAAGAACTGACCACTGTATGGTATGTCATTCCCGTATGTCATTCCCGTGTAAAACTCGTTTTCCGCCGACAGCGCCACCTATCCTTCGAAACACTAGCAGTTAAATTCCCCGTTATAGGTGCTGAGTGAAGATCAGTCAGGTGCGTTAGTGTGTGGTAGTATGCTCCAATTAGTGTTAGGTGTGATAGTCAGTGTGGAAAAATGGGGCGGGCTGTTGGCATTAACCCCTTTCGTGTAGTTGAACTGCTAAAAGACAAACTAAGGCGCAGATTTAAGAACCAAACATCAGTTGGAGCAGAAGATGAGTCGTTTGCGACATTTTGGTGCAATTTAATTATCAATGAGTACGAAAATGAATTAAAAATGATACCACATCGACACTCGCCAGAGATAACAAAAAATTGGCACAACACAGCAAGATATCTATGATAGCAGTTCAAAGCGGGAAGAAGACAGCAGTCTAGAGCGGGAACCGGGAATCGGGTTATATTTGGGCAATTTTTTTACCCTTAAAAGGGAACGAGGTGGATCACCCAAATTTATAGTGATTCATATTAGGTTCCTATACTATGATACGAAATGTTAAAATTCGGCAATCTCCAAAATTTTAAGGGGTGGTCCAAGGTACCCCTAACAAGTTTTTAAAGAGGTCAAAAGGGACAAATTATGTCAAAAAACTCCGAAATTTGATTTTTTGGTAATTTTTACCCATAAAAGGAAACGAGGTGAACCCCCAATACTGATAGAGGTACATACTTTGGTTCTAGGCTACCATACCCAATTTGTTCCCTTTGATGAGGTTTAATTACCCTATATGGTTATATGTGCATATAAAGGGTCCATTCTCTTTCATAAGACATGGATATATTGATGCACCCCTTTAAGAATTTGGGAGGGGTACCTTGCTCCACCCCTTAAAATTTTGGAAATTGCCCAATTTAAACATTTGGTATCATAGTATAGGAATCTAATATGTATCACTGTAAATTTGGGTGGCCCATCTCGTTACCTTTTAGGGGTAAAAAATTGCCCAAATATAAGCGTAAGCAATACTTTGTATCATGTGTTTCGTTTTGGCCCAATTGATTCCCTTTGATCAGATTTTATTACCTTATATGGTTATATGGTCATGTATAGGGGTCCATTCCCTTCGTAAAACATAGTTACATTGGTGCACCCCTTTAAAAATTTTAGGAGTGGTACATTGACCCACCCCTTTAATTTTGGTAATTGTATAATTTAAGCATTCGGTGTCATAGTACAGGACCTCAATATGTATCATGATAAATTGGGGTGGTCCATCTCGTTCCTTTTTATGGGTACAAAATTGCCAAATTTTAGTACAACCACGTGGTTGGTTATTGACTCAATTTATCCTCTTTAATGAGATCATATAGGGTTATAAGGTGTGGACGGGTATCCCCTTTAATAGTCTTGCTGTACTGTCCTGTGGGGTCACAACCACAATTATATGCTCAATTATCAGTTCTTTACTGAAAGAATGTGGGGATAGCACTTCGCATGGCAAGAGAGGAAGTACGTGGGGATCTGAGCAGTACAGCGCTGAAGTAATTAATTGGGGATGAATGAAATGAAATGCATGTTTTCTAATAGAAGAAATCACAGAGACGCAAAGGTTAGGAAAGGAAAGGGTTTTACTGTACCTCAGCCATTTCGATAAGATGAGCCTCTTCAATTATCGGTGAAGCCTTATCCTCCAATCCGTTGAGTGTTTCCGTCTGGTATCGATCCCGGACCTCACGTTCGAGAGTGAAGAACCTCTCGACCTCAGGGCAACAGCTTCCAGATGTCCTGGCCTCTTCGGAATGACACCTCTGTCATGCAGTGGATGGTGAGGGCCCAGGCGTGCCGACCGTCTCTCAATTGCTGCTACGACGACTCTTCTGAATAGGGGTCCAAAGTGTGTTTCTGGCGGCTCCTGTCACACACTTCTCACCTCGAGGGTTCCGTGTCCCCTGGTTTTGTTCTACTTCCTAGCTTTCGCTTCTTCCTGGTGCTCCGCACGTGGATGACTAGCTCATCACAATTATCTTGGTCAATAGGGAAGTTTAATTGCTGAAACGGCGTGGCTGAGTTTGTTTTGGTGAAGTTACGGATACTAGGAAGAGAATGGTAGGCATGAATTTGTATTGGGATGAGGTGACAACATAGGGAAGTCTCTTCTTTATTATTTAATAATTACAATTTCTTGTTTGAAAAACAAAATAACTACATACAGGGAGAATTCAAAATAGGCGCTTAGCCTGATATCCTCTACACTCCCTGCTCTATTTCTCCATGACGATTTTGAAAAAAATTCGGAGTGTTCTCCTGGAGAAGAGTGTTGATGACCCAAAGATGCTGTAGTAATTCTCCAATGTCCTTAAGATGGCGGTCAGGTATGAATTAATTATAATATGTTGTCGAAGGTTGCCCTCTGGCGGACGCTCCCATTACTACGTAGAAACTGAAGATGTAGAAGGATAGAATTCAAGGTTGCGCTGATTCAGATTTTTTTTTACATGAAAGAAAAATAAAACGAATTAGTTTATAGTACATCAGGAAGTGTGGTGTTATGCAATCTTGATGGGAAGTAAGTATAATAATTTTAATATGGGATTATTAATATAGATTATGGCTGAGATACAAGTGAGGGGTTAAGTGGGAAGGAAAAAATGACATTTGAAAGAAAAATTAATTGTAACTTGTTTATATACAATAATTATATGATTCCTTAACCTAATTGTGATATATAAAATAAATATATGAATATATGTAATATAATAAGATAAATTATAAATAATAAATAACATATAAGATAAATAATATATATATTATACATATGCAAAGTAAAATCTCTCTAAGTTTAGGTATTCGTAAAAGTTTGTGTTAGTTAAGATTGATATTCGTGGGAGTGGTTAGAATATGGGAGGATACAATTAGATTAACTAATTTGGTTAGTAGCATTTCCTCTACTAAGTGCCTGAAAAGTCCGATATACCGCGGACTACTCGGTAACGGTATATGAAGAGTAGCACTATTCCAGATCAGTTAAATGACTGGGATACCACGAGCTAAAATACGTTACACATAAGGGATGTAATTGTTTAAATACGATGCTGAGATATTTCTCGGAGTGAGTTCTAGCGTGGAGTGATGCAAGTCCTCGCGTGTTTCTGTCGAGGCGTTGTTTCTAGCAGTAGCAGGCAAAAATCTTGGAAAAGTACGATGAAGAGATGATGGTTTCTTTTGTAATAATCGGAAGATTTTTATTAACACAAATAACATGAGAACTAGGGTTATAAAGATGAGCAGGTCAGTAATTCCTAAAAAGCTTTGAAACGCCGAAGATAATTCCATTGCTCTCACAGGCTTGGAACAAAATGGCAGAATTAACATTTTGTTTTGTTTGAGAACATAAATTACGTAAATGGTGAGTATTAATTGCCAAAGAAAAATGATTCCGAGAACAAACCATTCATGTTCAAAGATAGGACGTTCAAATGATGTTTCAACCAATGAAAAAGGCGTTACATTCATGTGGCTAACAGATGAAATCCATAAATCATTCACTAATGTATTGACATTAAAGAAAACATTGGGTTTGAATTTTTGTCCAACGAGAAATAAATCATTGTTTACAATCATTGCCGGAAATAAATGTAGAAGTTTAGGTTTTGATAAATCATTATCGAAGCAGGGAAAATTTGTTTTTACAAAGAGATGCTGAGTGACTTCCAATTTGATGTTACGCGGTAGAGTTATTTGTACAGCACCAAAATTCAAGTGATCAGGTAATGAGAGGTTGGTTGGGATACTATTATTCCATAGGGTAACAAATTTTGGAGGGTGCGTTAATAAGTATTGGTGGTCATCTAATTCCATTATTTGAACTGTTGTGGCTGATTCACATCGAAAATCGCAAGTAGAAGTAATATCCTTTACAGTTTGTCCTCTATATCCATGCGTAATACATTCTGTTTGGCGAGAATTTGTAATAACGTGGTTGGGAATTTTACATAAGCGAGTAGTTCGAAACTGGCAACCAAGCATATCAGATCCTATTATGGGAATTATAATCTTTTTGTTTTGAACGGCTACAATGACAGGTTCCAAATTGACGACACATGTCTGGTTTCTAATTGCGAACGGTATACTTCTTACAGAAAAAATTTCAAAGCTAGAATCTTTTTCCAGAATAGGAATTTTCAGTTGCAAAAATATGTAATTTTCTGTTATAGAACATGACAGCGTTGAAATAGTGTAATAAATTTCTAATAGGTTTCTATCAATGGCTAAAACGAACCCAGATTTAATAAGAGTAGATTCTAAAGCTAATAGTTGTGCATCAAGAACTTCATATGTTATAGTATTGGCATTGAGTTTACCATCTCTACAGCTTTCTACTAATAAATCATATTTATAAATTTCCAAAAATTTCAAAAATTGTGCCGTGATTTCATAAAATTCGGAGATAAAAGCATACGATTCAGCCGTCACTTTAGAATCTAGCGTGTTAAGAGATTTGCCTAATCTTTTTTCTTGTTCTACGATGTGTTGGGAAAAATTTCTAATTTTCTGGAAGTTGTTTTGAATTTGAGCCTGAAAATTTGAAAGTTCTTGAGATGAGTTCTGTAAAAATATGTTATTTTTCATTAATTGTTTCTGAACTTGCAATACAGTTTCTTCTAACTTTTCTTCCTTTTGATGCAAAGCATCTACAGTTGATGATTCAGCTACATCACAACAATATCCTAGATTGCCAATAAAACCCAATAACGCTCTCTCAGATTTCTTAGGTGCCGGCTTATGAAACATAGGTTTCGGTATATGCAAAAAGTTTTTCAAAATGTGATCGTGTAATTGCTTAAGCGTATCTGCGGCTTTGCATACATCCATGTGATAATACTGTTGTGTATTGCAGTGTAAAAATTTATACAACGTAGAAGAGTTTAATTTTTCCGGGAACACAAAACTGATATTGAAAGTTAATGGTACTGAGTGTTGATAGATGATAATATTACTTAACTTTTTAAAATAAAATCCAGACGAAATACTGAATTCTAGAGTTGCTACTGTAGTGACAGCAGTTATCGTCACAAAAAGCAGAATGATATATTTTGCCTGCAACAAAGTGAAAAAAGTGGAGCATTAGATACGCTAAGTGAATAGAATGATGCCTATTTCTACAATTAAATATAGATTTGAAGCAGTATTTCTGTGTTTACTTCTTAACTTCATGGTGAAGAGCTATGAGCAATAATAAAACAATATTGAAATTATCTACTATATACAGCACTGGAAACATTTGAGTGCTTCTTTCCCTTATTTTTCATCTAATATGTACATATATATATATATATATTTTTATTTATTTATTTCCATGTTACTTGAAGGTTCACTGACAGTGAAAAAAAACGACCAACAAAAAGGTCAGGAAAGAATATGAAACATATTCAAAGAACACTTGTCATGCAACCACTACTCATACACAATAAATAATACTCAAAATAAAAGGGTTATGAAAATATCCCACAGAAACTAAAAAATAGTTTCAAAATTATCAAAAATAGAGTATCAATATTTCACTATACATTACTAACGTATCGTAATAATAAGATTAGCTTATTCACTCATATGCTCAAGCTCTTTTTTTTTTTTTTTTTTTTTTTTACACCACAGGAAAATATTCATGCATCAAATGTTCGTAGATTCGTTTATTCTGTACATCGTAAACACAAAAAATAATTTTATCTATGGAATCCAAATTTTCCTCCAAGAAATTTCTCACAGTTCTTAAGGCTATGTGACATGCTGGTGTTTTAGGATATAAAAATGCACCTGTTGAAATAGTGGGCAATGCTACTGTACGAAAATCATTGTTTAAAACACTAAATAAGATTTTCTCGTAACAAGACTGTAATGATTTGCTATTTTCACCTTTAGGTCCACAAGTGTGTATTACGTGTTTAGCTGGAAGATTGAAGCCTTCTGTAATTATGCACGAACCTTCTTTTAATTTTCCAATGCGTGCACATTCTTGAGTTAATTGTGGCCCTGCTGCTAAGTGTATTGCCCTGTCTGCGCCCCCTATGGGTAATAAATCCGTGTTACTTGGGTTTACAATGGCATCGCCCTGGAGTTCTACAATGCTTCCATGGTACAAAGCTACTTTAGAATTGATCTCAGTGTTCACACCAAATTTTGAAGGAACTTTAGGTGCATTATGTAGCGTACGTCTGGCTGTGACATCCCACGCCGGTAGATGGAGCATAGAAATGGCATTAACGATATTTAGGCACGTGTAATTGTCAGTTTGATCATCTTTTCCTTCCTCTCCCTCTTTCCTTCCAGTGAATTCAATGATAAACCTAGATGTTGGTAAGCCTGTTTCGTCTTCATCATTCCGTGGAGACAGCTGATTCCGGTCCTCCTCATCTTCTGTACAGTTCTCTTCAGGGGGTACGTTCTCTCCTTGAATGGCTGAGTCTCTGGCTTCAATATCGTCACTGGTGGGAGGCTTCTTGCGTTGATGGTCGTGATCTCCTAACTCGTCCAGAGGCGACGGAGGGTAATATTTCTTAAGACGGTCAACCGTAATGGAGTCTATTTTCTGTCTTCCTGTGCCAGTAGTGAATTTAACGAAGTAACTATTTTCGTTATTCTTGCCCTGTATCTCACCTGGTCCAATGTATTTCCCAGTGAAAGCACGTGTCTGGCCCCGTTTCATATTATCTACATATATCCAAACAAGATCTCCCTTCTGAAATTGCACTTGTTTATGACGCTTGTCATATGATTTCGCAGAAGTTTGAAACCTTTTGAATAATTTTTCAGCAGCCTGCTCTCGAATATCATTAAGATGAGATAGCCTGATTGCGTTGTCTTGAAATTGACACTGTGTGTCAAACATAGCTTGATGTATTAACCTTGGTTTGAAACCATGGAGTAATTCAAAACTGGAGTATCCCATACTTGTGTTAATAGAAATATTATGGCTGAATGTAACCTTGGGAAGTAACTCCACCCAGTTTCCTGAATTATCTGGGTCAATATTGAGCTTCAATTTTTGTTCCAAATTACGTATTGTTACCTCAGCAAGCCCAATAGAAAAATGTGCTTTCACGTCTGCAAATTTCAACGTAACACCACAAATATTGCACAATTCCTTAAATATGGCGCTTGTAAAAGCAGCTGCCCTGTCTAGGCAGAGTTCATAAAATAACCCATATTTTAAAATGACGTCATTAAAAAGGAATGATGCCAAAGTATTGGCAGTGGTGTCTGGAATACTAGCTGTTATACAAAATCTTGTGGCTTCATCCACACAGACTACAAAATATTTGTGTTTCAAAATATTGTTAGTGCAATAAGGCCCAGCTACGTCCAAATAAAGCCGGTAAAAGGGCATAACACTAGGGTGAGTTTGCAGCTTACCATAACTCAAACCAACTCTTTTCTTTAACATTTGGCAGTGAAGACATTCTCTACAGCGTCTATATACAAAACGTTTCATGTCATGAAAATATACACTGTTAACTAATAATTTATATGTTTTACTAAAAGCAGAGTGATTGGCTCCCAAAATCTCCTCATGACACTTCTTAAAAACTGTTTCCCGCAATGACAAAGGAATGGCAAGCAAGTAGTTCATACCCATAGGTGTTTTGTTTTTTCTGTAAAGAATGTTATTGCGCAATTCATAACAGGAAGCTTGTCTTTCATACTGATTGTCTTTAGATTTGCCCTCAAGCCAGTCAATAATGTGCTTAAGAACATTATCTTTTCTCTGAGCTTCGCTAATATTAATATCGGTGTTATCTTCTAGAAAAAAAACACAGGGATCCTCTGAACTTAACTTTTCATCTTCGAGATCTCTTTTATTGGAAGCGAAACGACTGATATTATCAGCTTCTATATTGGCGGTTCCTGAGACATGGGATATTGTAAAGTCAAATTGTTCTAGTTGAGAAAGCCACCGAGCTAGCTTACCACTAACATTTTTAGATTGTTTCAGGAATGTGATCGCTCTACAGTCCGTTTTTAGAAAAAAAATGTCTTCCGATGAGCCAGTAACGAAAAGAACCTAGTGCGTACAGCACCCCAAGAAGTTCAATCTCATATATAGAGTATTTTTTTCTGTGGCGTTTAGAGACCGGGAACAATACCCAATAGGAACTAATTCACTGTCAGGGTTATCATCAATTGGTTGCTTAGCAACCGCCCCCACCCCAGATTTACATCCATCCGTGTACAGAAATAATGGTCTGTTGGGGTGATAGTTCATTAAAGTTGGTGAATTTATGATTGCTTCTTTGAGTTTTTCAAAAGCATCCTGTTGTGGCTTTTTCCAGCTATATTTAGCATCACGCTTAAGTAATTGTAAGAGAGGAGCTGAGATTTCACTGAAATTCTTTACAAAGCGTCTCACAAAACTACAAGTGCCGAAAAATGACTTGAGTTGTTTCTTAGTTTTAGGACGTTTGTAACATTTTATAGTGTCAATCACTTTGTCAGAAACAGAAATACCATATTTATTTACTTTATGTCCAAGAACAACTACAGAAGTTTGTGCAAACTTGGTTTTCTTTGGAGACAATTTTAAACCTCGCTTGCGAAAAGCATCAAAAAGTAATGTGCATAATTCTAACATTTCCGGTATGGTGTCAGCTACTATAAAATAGTCATCTAGATAATTCAATATATGGGGCGATGGAATATCGGCTAATGTCAGTTTTATGAGCCGGTTCAACGCCGCAGAAGAACAAAGTAATCCCTGGGGAACCACATTATAATGAAAGGATCCCTCTCCCGGAACAGAGAATGCTGTGATTGGTTTGCTATCTTCTGTAATGCGGATTTGGAAGAAGGCATCTTTTTGGTCACACATTGTAATATATTTCTTTCCAGAAACACGATTTAACACGTCCTCCATGCTAGGAATCGGAAAGGAATCCACCTTACAGTTTACATTTACAGCCCGAAAATCAGAAACAAAACGATAATCACCTGTTCGTTTTTTAACTAAGAGAATAGGTGAGTTCCATGGGGATATAGTTCTCGAAATGATCCCTCTTTGTAATAAATTATCCAGCTGTTTTTTAACTACAGCGCGCAAATGGTACGGTATAGGTAGGGCTGGTTTACAAATGGGCGTGTGGTCTTTGAGCTGGATCTGATATTCATAATCCTTAGCAAATGAAAAATCTTGGTCGTGCCACATGAAAATATCACTATAACGATAAGCGAGATCATAAAATTTCTCTTTATCACTTTCAGAAAGTTCGGGGTTAACCTGAATTTGTGACCTGTCAAACAGTTTTCTTTTTTCTAAAATTTCCGGTGACAATTCCTCCTCAATTTGACCTACTAGATAAGCAGAGTCTTCCTCTGATATTTCTTCAAATACTTCGGCTAACCCTATTTCTTGACCCTCGTTTAACGTTATGTCATTAATAGTAGGATTCGTAATCCATACACAAGGCTGAGATGGTGACAACACACAAAAAGGAATAAAAATTTCTAATTTATTCTGCAAAGAAATATTTGGCACTAAAAGATTCCTATTCCCTCCTATGTCGTAACGTTTAGTGAGAGAAACTCGAGTATGTGTTTTCGCTTGAAGCACTATTCGTTCAGAAAGTGTGTAAACAGCTTTAGAAAGAGACGCTAATTTCTCTTTTAAAGTTTCAGAAATTACACCCTCATTGTTATTACGTGGAAGCTGGTTTACAGGTGGTTTCCCAAATCTATTAACTGAAAAAGTATTGTTTTGAAAATCCAGGAAAACATTGTGGGATGTTAAGAAATCCTGACCAAGCAAGGGCTTAAATGGAAACCGAGGAATTATTCTGAACGGATGCGTAAAGCTCTTTTTTCCTATGAAGAAACGCAAAAAAACAATATGAGATACTTCAATTGTGTTGCCCGTCACTCCCTTTAATTTTGTAGTAATTGCTATTTTCTTTGCTCCTTTAGGAACCAAATTTTCAGGGAGACAAGAAACTTGTGATCCTGAGTCGATTAACAATGGAGTGTACACGCTCCCTGCTCTAATATTAATGTATGGGAGTTCTGATTCCTTGAATATAGGGACTTGTAACACAGAATGACGAATAGTTGTGTCCCGACCAACTATTCCGTTTCTTCGTTTAAAAATGCGCGACAATCTCGGGCTATGTGATTTAATCCTTGGCAGCGCCAACAGACAATAGGAGAACGTGGTGGTTTAGAAGTTCCCGCAGCGGGGCTTGAACCCTGGTCACTCGAGTTATTGTCAATCGCGTTACCCCTGTCACCATTACTCCCTTGATTTTGAGCATAATTGTTGTAGTAGCGAGCTTGGTTTCCCCCTCTACCTCGGCCTCTTCTTCCTCTGTTATTACCACGAAAAGATGAACTTGCATTTCCTGTGTTTGTCGATTGACCTTGATTTGCAGTGAGAGACGTAATATTTAAAGAAAGTTTCTCTAACTGTTGCTGTATTTGCTGCAGTGCATTGGAGTCAGGGACCTGAGAATTTACATGCGCGTCAGCATTTTTCTGAGCAGAAATTTTCTCAACAGCTCTGGACTGTGTGGTAGGCTGAGAGCAAGAATGCGTATTCATCGGGTCAACATTCGTATTACTAGAAACTAATGAAGACTGCAATATTGACGAATTACGCTTGATATATTTCTCGATGGTTTTCCGTTCTAATAAGATCTTTGTTTTTTCCTCAGTTATTAAATCGGATATCAGTTTTTCAACTGAATCATATTCCTTACGAATAACAGCCCTAAAATACTCAGGTTGCAAACCTTCTATGATTAATTGTGTTTGTTTCGCTGGAAGGGCTTGAGGGTCTACCCTCAAAATGAGGTTGAGTTTAGAGTAAACATAATCAGATATGCTCTCAGTTTCTCCTTGTTCGCGAGCACGCATTTCACTTTCTGTCAACTGAGGCATGGTGTTGCTCCCAAAAGCTTCTATTAATTTCGCTTTGAACTCGTCGTAAGTCCAATTAGCAAATTCGGGTTTTTTGGAAGTATTGTCCATCCAAAATTCAGCCGGACCTTTCATCAATGTACATAGGATTAGCTTTTTTCTTATGCCTGTCCAATTATTGATGGAGGCAATAGCCTCGTATTTCTGCAAATACCGCGTGATGTCTTCTCCTAATTTAGCATAAAATGGTTCGGGCCTTACTATCGTATGAATCGAGGTCAATGAACCTTCTACATTCTCACTATTCTGGGCCATGTTTAAACTGTCCGGTGTGAAAGAATAAGAAATACTTGAAACTGGGGTAGATAAATGCAAATTGTCCTTAAGATTGGTATAAAAATTTCTAGTAACTGGAATGGCAATCGGTGATGAACAAATTATGGGTTCAAAGTACTGCGTAGTGGAAATATCGTTTAGATCATCAAAAGGTTGTAGATACTGTTCAGCTAATAATCGAAACATGCAGAAAATGCTAAGTAAACATGCATATAAAATCAGTGTCAACACAACATACTTAAAGTTAAAATAAACCCAATCTTTGCGTCACTTCAAAAATAAATAATAATAATAAATAATAAGAAAGACATGGTTTGATGTAACAGAATTGTAACAAAAAAATGATACGATAAAAATCGTCGGATTGACATTAATTTAAAAGTTTTATGGTTCGGAATTTATAATAACAATGTCTCACAGAAGCTGCATTTCTATATTAGGAGGAAAAAAATCCTAAATGCTAGGCAAAGGCCTCAAAAATCTTCACAAAGTGAAGGTCCACATCTCCACCATCTTGCTGTACTGTCCTGTGGGGTCACAACCACAATTATATGCTCAATTATCAGTTCTTTACTGAAAGAATGTGGGGATAGCACTTCGCATGGCAAGAGAGGAAGTACGTGGGGATCTGAGCAGTACAGCGCTGAAGTAATTAATTGGGGATGAATGAAATGAAATGCATGTTTTCTAATAGAAGAAATCACAGAGACGCAAAGGTTAGGAAAGGAAAGGGTTTTACTGTACCTCAGCCATTTCGATAAGATGAGCCTCTTCAATTATCGGTGAAGCCTTATCCTCCAATCCGTTGAGTGTTTCCGTCTGGTATCGATCCCGGACCTCACGTTCGAGAGTGAAGAACCTCTCGACCTCAGGGCAACAGCTTCCAGATGTCCTGGCCTCTTCGGAATGACACCTCTGTCATGCAGTGGATGGTAAGGGCCCAGGCGTGCCGACCGTCTCTCAATTGCTGCTACGACGACTCTTCTGAATAGGGGTCCAAAGTGTGTTTCTGGCGGCTCCTGTCACACACTTCTCACCTCGAGGGTTCCATGTCCCCTGGTTTTGTTCTACTTCCTAGCTTTCGCTTCTTCCTGGTGCTCCGCACGTGGATGACTAGCTCATCACAATTATCTTGGTCAATAGGGAAGTTTAATTGCTGAAACGGCGTGGCTGAGTTTGTTTTGGTGAAGTTACGGAAACTAGGAAGAGAATGGTAAGCATGAATTTGTATTGGGATGAGGTGACAACATAGGGAAGTCTCTTCTTTATTATTTAATAATTACAATTTCTTGTTTGAAAAACAAAATAACTACATACAGGGAGAATTCAAAATAGGCGCTTAGCCTGATATCCTCTACAATAGTAGCCATGGAAGCATCAAACAAGAAGAATTATTACGTTTCTTAAACACTGGATCTGTATCTTTATGCTACAAAGGATTCTTGGGTCGAAGTCATTAACTTGAATTTAGTAAATTTGAAATATTTAGTTTGAAATTTTTTTTGTTTCAGTCTTGTTTGAATTTTGTTATTTTCAAAAATTTTTACTTTGAAAATTTTTGTTTAAAAGTTTTCGTTTCATTTTTTTTGTTTCGTAAATTTTGGTTTGAATTTTTTAGTTTGAAAGTTGAAAACATTTTTATATGCCATGAATCTTGTTCAAAATTTCCACCTAACTCAGACAACATTGACCCAGGACCCGTCGTCGTATCAAAGACCCGCACATTAAAACCAAATCATCGATCACGTGACCGTACTAGCATTTGACACCCTAAGGGTCCTACCAAATTGAAAGGGGATACCCGTCCACACCTTATAACCCTATATGATCTCATCAAAGAGGATAAATTAAATCAATAACCGAACACGTGGTTGTACTAAAATTTGGCAAAATTTTTTGTACCCATAAAAGCTAATGAGATGGACCACCCCAATTTATCATGATACATATTGAGGTCATCTACTATGATACGGAATGCTTAAATTATACAATTTCCAAAATTAAAGGGGTGGGTCAATGTACCACTCCTAAAACTTTTAAAGGGGCCATAAATAGGCCAATGACATTCGAAATTTGAATATTTAGTCATAAGAGGAACACTGACATTTACAATGGGACCTAGAGATCGATTACCAAATTTTGTTATTTGGTAATTCCCAAATTTAAGGAATGGTCCTATGTACCCAACAGATTTTAAAAAGTGAACATCAAAGTACAAAAGGAAATAAATCCCTGTACACATCCATCCTTATCAAAGGGATTCAATTACATTTTTTGACAATGTTTTACCCATGAAAGAGAACGAAATTTATAATGATATTTGTTAGGGCCCGGTACTATTATACCAAATTGGGTAATTTCTAAACTTTAAGGGGTGGGCCAATTACCTCTGCTAAATTTTAAGATGAAAGCATCAATGTAATGTACTCATGCCCTATAAAATAAAGTAGACCCCTAAACACATTCATATGTTCATATAAAACAATAAAGCCCTCATTAAAGAGAAAACATTGGGTCAATAACCTCCGAAATTTAATTTTTTGGTAATTTTTTTTATCCATAAAAGGAAACGAATGAACCATCCAAACTTTTGGTGATACATATTACGGTCCTCTAGTGCTATATTAAATGTTTAAATAGGGCAATGTCCAAAATTTAAGGTAATAAAACCTCATTAAAGGGCGGTCATTAACCTCCGAAATTTTATTTTTTGACAATTTTTACCCATGAAAGGGAATGAGATGGACCACCCAAATTTATAGTGATACATATTAGGGTTCTATACTATTATACCAAATGCTTAAATTTGGCAATTTCCAAAACTTAAGGGGTAGGCCAAGGTACCCCTCCCAAATTTTAAAAGGGGTGCACGAATATACACACGTCTAATAAAAGAAAATGAACTACTATACACGCCCAGTTCATATGAAACAATAAATCCCAAAAATAGAGAAAAAATTGGGTCAATAACCTCCGAAATTTAAATTTTTGGCAAATTTTTTATCCATAAAAGGAAACGAATGGGCCATCCAAATTTTTGGTGATACATATTACGGTCCTATAGTGCTATATTAAATGTTTAAATTGGGCAATTTCCAAAATTTAACGGGTGGGACAAGGTACCCCTCCCAAATTTTTAAAGGGGTGCATCAATGTACCAATGTCCTATGAAAGGAAATGGACCCCTGTATACACCCATATAGCCATACAGGGTAATTAAACCTCATCAAAGGAGATAAATTAGATCAAAAACTCCCGAAATTTAAGTTTTTGGCAATTTTTTGCCCAGGAAAGGGAACGAGATAGACCCCCAATACTGATAAAGGCACATACCATGGTTCTAGACTACCACACCAAGTTTTTAGTTTTGGCAATTTCCAAAATTTAGGGGAAGGGCCAAGGTACTTCTCTCAAATTTTTAAAGGGATGCACCAATATACACATGTCTAGTAAAAGAGAATGAAGCACTATACACGCCCATATAACCATATAAGGTAATTGGACCTCATCAAACGGATAAATTGGGTCAAAAACCGATCACGTGGTACAACTTACGTTTATATTTTGGTAATTTTTTTACCCATGAAAGAGAACGAGATGAACCACCCAAATTTATAGTGATACATATTAGGGTTCTGTACCATTATACCAAATGCTCCATTATACCCCATTGGAGAATTTCCAAAATTGAAGGGGGTGGGTCAAGATACCCCCCCAAAAATTTTAAAGGGGTGCACCAATGTACCTATGTCTTATGATAGGAAATGGACCCCTATACATGACCATATAATCATATAAGGTAATAGGACCTCATGAAAGGGGATAAATTTTGCCAAAAACGAAACACGTGGTATAACGTATTGCTTATGTTTATATTTTGGCAATTTTTACCCCTAAAAGGGAAGAAGGTGGACCACTCAAATTTATAGTAATAGATACTGAGATCCTGTACTATGATACCAAATGTCTTAATTGAACAATTTGCAAAATTTTTGGGGTAGGCGAAGGTACCCCTCCCAAAAATTTAAAGGGGTGCATCAATATACCCATGTCTTATGAAAGGGAATGGATCCCTGTATATGCCCATATCACCATATAGGGCAATTAAACCTTATTAAAAGGGGATAAATTACGATAAAAAAAACGAAAATTGACTTTTTGGCGATTTTTTTACCCATGAAAGGGAACGAGATAGACCCCAATACTGATAGAGGTACATACCTAGTGATGGGTAAATTCCCGGGAAGATATTTTTCGGGAATATTCCCGGGAAGATTCCCAAAATGGGAATTTATCCGGGACTTTATGTTCAATCAGAAAGAAAATTGCATTCCATTACTATATTATGATTTCAAAAGTGAATTAATTTTTATATCACAGCATATTATTACTGTTGTCCACAGAGAATTCTTTAAAATGTATATTCTAAACGGTACCATGTTACTTTATTAACACTTTGTATATTTAGAAAGTACGCATAAATGTATATTTATTTACAATATGTTCTATCAATTAAATATGTGTGAAAAAAATATATAGTAAATTACATAGTAACAGTTTAAATTTATATGTAAGTGGATTTGCTCAATTTGACTCTATTGCTGATATTATAAACACATTAAATTTATAAATGTTATAAACTAATTAGATTGGGTAAATGCTAGAAGATACATGTCTCCCCAATTTATCAACATTTGCGCATACATATTTATGTTCACAAAATTTGCAAGATACTTACTTACCTTTATATTTTAGCACCTAACATTGCCATACACGACCTTTCATTTCTCGAAATTCCATACGTTAATTCACATGTAAAAGAAGTCCGAGTACTCCTTAAGAAATTCGAGTCAGAGGAGACAGACCGACGTCTATTACTAATTGTAGTTCAGGGTTTATTAATAGTACTTCTTCTCTATTTCTACATAATTCTAAATTACTTTACAAAATGGTTCCTTTTCATCATTTGTAAATTAGTACTTTGCTAATTTTGGCTGTTCTTTAGCATTGGGGGCCAGATTTTCACCTACTTTTTTGCGATATTCTATTCCGATGCGTTTGTTTTATGGTTTCATACGTTAAATTACGTTACCAACATTAAATTCAGACAGCGTTGCAGAGAGAGCGTTAGCGAATGAAGGTGGGTTAGAGCCCCGCATATCACGTTGTTTTCTACCTTCGTTACCAACAATTCACTTTCTTTTCTCACATAAATCACTTCCACTTACCTTTCCGTTTTGTATAAATCCCCTACTGCCCTAAAAAAAATGTGTTCGATACTTTCTTGACTACTTGAACATCACTATCAACTAATTTCTTCCGTAAATCATCCTAATTTTTCCTAGTTTTGCCTCCCCCCAATTCTAAACAATTACCTTACTTTTTAGTGTAAATGAAAATGGAACAAAAAATTATATTATTAGTTATATAAAGTACAGTCAAAGAATTTTAAATTTTTTAACCTTCAAATTCTTTAAAACCTAGAATTAAATCATAATATATTAAAATAAAGTAATTAGTCATATTGTTCTTATAATTTGGAAGATAAAGTAAAGAAATGGAAATAAATTCCTTCCCGGGAATTTATAGGCCAGGGAAAAAACCCGGGAATATTCCCATTTTTAAATTCCTTCCCGCCGGGAATATTCCCACTGCTCATCACTATACATACCATGGTCCAAGGCTACCATACCCAATTTTTAGATGTGCCAATTTTCAAAATTTAAGGGATGGTGGTTCTGGGTACCCCTGCCAAAATTTAGGGGGTAGGCCAAGGTACCCCTGCCAAAATCTAGAGGAGTGGTCCTGTGTACCCCTAGGTCATTGACCCCGGGCCAAGTTGATTGACCTTTCACCTACGACGTCACTAAAATTCTTGCTGACTCAGCGAGTCATACGGGGACACCTACTACTACGACTTTTAGATGGGGGTTGTAGCACCATATAGGTTACTGACACATGCAAGGAGCATCAGGATATTAGTTCTGTGGCATTTCTGATTAATCTTACGCTTACTGGCGTTCCTAAAATAAAATTTGAGATTTTGGTAACACTCCGCCCACCACTTTTTATGCCCCTTGCACCCAAAAGGGGGAGACTTGCCCACAATAATGTTTGAGACGACTCCAGTAGCATTGCGGATGAGTGTCATTGCATTTTGTATCAAATAACATTCATTAGCAATAATCCTTGGAGAAAACTGCTTCCTAAATTTAACATTGAATCTCCCATCAGGAAAATGAACTTTTGTATTTACGTCCCCAAAAGAAGGGACAAACACAGATATATATATATATATATATATATATATATATATATATATATATATATATATATATATATATATATATATATATATATATATGCGTGTGTGTGTGTGTGTGTGTTGTAAGGGGTCTGTCCTGGTTCGTATTTTAGTAATCTTCAAAATAATTCAAAACGTTTTAACACTCTCTTAGCTGGTTTTTAATACTTAACCATGAGAAGCGTACATAATCAACTTTTCTGCATTATTCTCGACAAGATATCTACGTACATGTACATTTATTTACGACGTTGCTATAGTAACAACTGTCTTTTTAGTTACCGATTACAAAAAAATCTCGAAATCTCTATATGTCTTTCTTTTCTTTATACACAATACTGCTCAAATAATTCGCCTCTGATCCCTTTCTGTAAATTGGCACAGATTGTTAATATTGCATACAACGTTATCGTTGTAGATGTCGCTCGGACGGGACTTCCATAATAGTTCTATTATGAAGGAAAGAACCCTGGGTTAAATATCATGAAACATTTAACTTTGAATAGCCATCGTATATTTAATATCACCTTTAATACACATATTCTACTTTTCCATTTATATAATTTATTATGACATTACACATTTTTATATTTGTCAATATATCTCAATACTAATAACGACGAATTACAATTATCATGAATAAGGCTATTCAAAAATTAAACCTAACTGATAGTTTCCTTTTAGGGTACAAATTAACTATTCCTTCATATACAAACAACATTATTTACAAACAAAGATCTTCGTAATATTAAATATTGATAGGATCAGAAGGCAACAAAATTAGAAAATGTAGACACATTGAAGATTATCATTTAATACATTAGTAAACTTTGAAAAATTAAGAGATTCGATATTCATTATTCTTATTCTTTTCATATAATAGGGTGCAACTATTTTATATAAGTCTGTCATTACCTTCATAAGTTTACATTAAAATTATGATCTTTTATTTTTAAATATCTATAATATTCACATGAAATTCGAATAGAATAAAAACACGAAAACAAGAATAGCTTAAATATATGTTTCTTGGAGAAAACATAAATTGTCAAACTCAGTATATTCTTGTATTACAATAAAGCTTTTAGATAATTTCTTATCATGAAACACAAATTAACATTTCCTCAATTAATGCTATAAAAGGAAATTGCAACAAAACTATAAGGAACAAATCAATAGTATTTTCAGTTAATTGCCATAAATTAATTTTATCACTTTCTTAACTGATTTTATAATTGCATGTTTTCAACATACATTTTAATAATAAATAGACTGAAGAACATATTAACCATAGACGTAAGCAAAGGTCAATTTAATACAAATCTGTCGGACGCCTTTTTGACAGTTCAAGTTATACGTTCGAAGGGTTCATTTAAGCAACATTGTATGGCACAATCTTGTGTACGTTCTTGTCTTCCATAGGATGATACCATATTTTGACTCCTATTTACTGAAATCCTGCCATCTGCAAATTGATTTTGTGAAGATCGGCGATAATTATTACTTCTACTGAAATTCTTGTTATTTCTGAAATTCCTAGCTCCATTTCTATAATTAGGTTGCGTTTCATTTCCGGTACCATTATAACTACTCATTCTATTATTAAAATTACGGACATTAGAATCATTTTCAGGTTGTATATCTACATTACGAACAGAAGCATATTGTGTCTGATTATGTACATAATTACCCTGACCTCTATCCTGCATTTTATTGTTATTCTGTATTGCCGATTGGCTGTCATAACTCTGAATGAGCATAATTAAATGGTTGAAGTTAATGCACTGTGCCGACATTAACAACTGTTGTAGTCTAAATGGCAATAAGATCCTAATGGAAGCTATAATTCGGGATTCCGGATGGTTTGGATTTAATAATCTTAACTCATGATATGTAGATACTACAAATTCAGTAATACTCCGGTGTAATTTTGGATTGTAATGCTTCGTTCGCAATACGGCATCTCTATTCGCTACCATAAAATCGTTTTCATAATTTGATAGAAGAGCATTCTTAAAATCTGAATATGTATGAAGACTACCTCTAATAGCTTTAAACCATGTTAAGCAGGGTGGTAACAAGATGTGCGGTAATAATTTTAAAAACTGAGACTCATCTACACTCATGAGCTCACATTCATCCTGAAATTTTTCGAGAAATGCCCTAGCGGGTATATCTCCTGGCACGTCACTAAATTTTGTAAGCGACTTAACTTCGCTGAATCGCAACTGTTTACCTGTGTACGTCTTCATATCTCTATTGGAGATGTGTTTGCGCCTGGATGTTTGCCTCACTCTTCCTTCTCTTTCACTACTCTCTGCACCACTCGAAGATCCATCAAGTTCTAAAGTTGTTCTGGGAGGACGATCAGGTACCTAACCTGTGGCTGTAGGATGATTCGTGCATTCGTTATCCTGAAGTGGAGTTTCGGGAATATATCTTTCCTTGATGAAAAATACTTCGTCTTGCAATAATTTGATATAATTTTCATGGGCATTAATCGTTGTTTCTAGAACATCCATGGACTTGAATTTCTGTGCTCCTTCGTACTACTTTCTCCATTTTCTCATCATACTTCTCAAATTTTTCCACTACATGTTGGTTCATCTGATTTAATTGATGTTGAACACGATCCCATCTGTCTTCATTGCATTGATTCAACTTCGCTATTTTTTCGTCAAAATCATTAGCTAACTGTATTATCTTCTGGTCCAATTTTTCTTCAAACTGTTGAATTTGCTCTGACTGGTTCCTCATTTGCTCAGACTGGCTCCTAATTTGCTCTGACTGGTCCCTCATTTGTTGGGCTAAATCATCACCTTTTCGTACTTGATCCTTAATTTGCTCGGACTGGTTCCTTATTTGTTGGGCTAACTCATCACCTTTTCGTATTTGATCCTTAATTTGCTCGGACTGATTCCTTATTTGTTCAGACTGGTTTCTTATTTGTTGGACCAAGTCTTTTAAAATGTCAGTCAAATTTTCACTAGGAGTCAATTCAGGATACACACTCTGTTCACCAATTATATTATTACTTGTTGTACTCATGGCCATATTTCGATGAATTACTTTTCCACTTCTCAATATGGTAATACTAAGGTCGCGTTGAAAGCTTGCCGTTTTTACTATCCTTCAAAACGACACTTATATAACTCCCGGTGGTGAGGCACCAATTTTGTAAGGGGTCTGTCCTGGTTCGTATTTTAGTAATCTTCAAAATAATTCAAAACGTTTTAACACTTTCTTAGCTGGTTTTTAATACTTAACCATGAGAAGCGTACATGATCAACTTTTCTGCATATACAACAAGATGTCTACACCTTTATACATACACTTATTCTCGATAAGATGTCTACGTACATGTACATTTATTTACGACGTTGCTATAGTAACAACTCTCTTTTTAGTTACCGATTACAAAAAATAATGTCTCGAAATCTCTATATGTCTTTCTTTTCTTTATACACAATACTGCTCAAATAATTCGCCTCTGATCCCTTTCTGTAAATTGGCACAGATTGTTAATATTACATACAACGTTATCGTTGTAGTGTGTGTGTGTTTTTGTGTGGGTGGGTACGTGTTTCTTGGAGAAAATTTTCATCTCGTGTCATAGGCGGCGCCACAGTCATTATCTTCGATTTTCAGATTTCCTACAATAATTCTATTTTGTTTATTGATTGTTTCCTGTTTGGATATATTTGAATGACTTCTGAAGTCTCTCATAATTTACTTGCTATCATACAGGGATTATTTTGAGATCTTAAGGCTCTATAATACAGAGCGTTCTGGCAACGATATTAGGATGTGTTGGCAGAGCGTTTTGTTGGCTAGTTCCTCATGCTAGCGGAGTTTTTTTCAAGATGAATTATGTATGTCAAGTCCAAACTAAGATCGAATTTGCTTCAATAGAGACTCAACTCCATAGTGTTGCTTTCTGTTGAAAAGTCGATTTCAGTGAGCATAGATATTGAAGATGTCACTGAAAAATTTAAAGCCGTAGTTCCATTCAACAGGAAAATGTCCTTATAAACTCTTGTAATTGATGCCATTGCAAAGAAAAGCACACTTGTACACTTACAAATTCTGATATTTCTTTGATAAGTCCATAACTTACATACACGTGTATCCATGTATGAAGTTTCTTTAAATATGTAGGGCCTACATAATAGTTCTCATTCCGAGCCATGTTAATATTTTTTACTATGTCTTATCCCTTCCCAGTTTGCACCCACATTACCGCCTATGCCTCGTGTATTTTCATTATTGTACTAATCAAAACTGGTAAGAACAAAGTACAATTTGGTGAGATTATAGGCTAGGGGAGACCGGGGCTGGTTGACACAGGAGTAGGTTGACACACTGTAAATTAAATCCACGTTTAGCGGTTGGTACCCCCGATACTTATGTCATATGAGTAGCTACGTACGATGCAGTTGCTGGTGTACTTTCATGGATATAGAAGAGCGTTTCAAGAATTTAGAAGAAAAAAAGTTTTTTAGAGGGGGCAAGTACATTTTTATAATTCTAGTTTTTATGTGAATTGAGGTAGTAATTTATTAGTAAAGAAAACAACGGATTTCAAAGATTAATATTTCACCTACAACAGACATTGAGATAAACAATGTATGACTTATTGTTTGCCGAAGGAAATAAGCTGTCATGACACGACGGGGCTGGTCGACACAAAACTGTTGCAGTAGATTGACACATGTGTCAAGCAACTCCGTGTGTTGATGGAAGATATTTTGAATGTATTTTGTTAAGTCTTATGGTGAATGTTGTTTCATTTTCAGAAGTTTGACATTTCCTTCTTTCAGTTTGGTACTGTAGACCTACATTTATAGATCGGAACTTGACTTCGCTTTATGTCAACCAATACTTCCCTGCCCTTTCCCTCAACTCACCCCTTCCCAAACGCTTCAGATTTAGCAGATCTATTTTCTTGTCTAAGAAAGCATTATTTTCTATACTTTATTTCATTGGCTAAGCACATAATGGTAACAAAGGGAGGAGGAACGTCGAAGAGCTGTCTGTTGCATATTTGTCTTGTATTTCTGAGCATTCAGACGAAGGAAATACTTTTTGCATTTCTAAAACAGCAGAAGAGTTTGAAAGAAAGAAATGTGAAGCACAAGAGTATAATTTTTAAGGTAAGATTTAGCCGCGAACGGTGAAATGATTTTTCTGTTGTAATATAGATAGGCGGAGACCTAGTGTTGATTTAAAAAAAATACTCAATGAAAAATAGGGGAAAGCAAAATAGGAAGTGGATGGAGAGAAGTAAACATATTCAAACAATAAATTTTCTTTAGTTTATGTCATTAGGTTTATAATACGTTACCACAAGAAGTACAGATTGCAGCATGTCGTTATCTTTAGCAATAATAAACCAAACGAATCATGGATCCGGTGCTCGCGTTGCAAGAACTGGGCTCACGAGGCATGTATTGACAGAAGCAAATTGTATTTGTACCATAATTGTGATTCAATGGATGACATGTCTGAATGAAAAACACATGTATGTAACGTTGTGTGATTTGGTGTAGCTAAGTTTACTTTGTTGTGAAATAGCTACTAGGTCTATGTTAGCTATAGGTAAAAATATTTTGCATCTTCTTCTGTTTTGTTCTGTTTTAGTTGTGGAAAAAAGAATAATCTAAGGTCACTTACATGCCTATTCTAATATATAGTTTTTTTTTTTTTTTTGTAGGACGAATTAATATGCAGTTTTGATAATACTTTTGGTTGTGCTTGTTAGGTAGGAAGTGCAGGACTGATATCCTTTTAAAGAAATTGTGAACGTTAGCCTGCATAGTATACAAACAAGTTTTCAGTTGCCTACAGTATACCTAACACTCGATTTGCATTATTTGTGTTCAATTGTTTAAGATAATAGTCGTAGTATTCATTTTCGTACTTATTAACTAGAATGTATAATTTGGAAATACACTGAATATGAAAGAAATAGATACAAAGTATTTCAATATATGAGTGTATCCACTTACCGCATACAGTGTGTAAACCAACCACTGGCGGAAATTCTGGGGCGATGAGGGGGACATGTCCCCTCCAATCTTGAAACTGAGGTGGACTGTTCCCCCCAATAATCCGATTTGAAATGTGTTTTTGGGGAGAAATTTGATGATTTTTGTCCGATTGCCACAAAGGAACGTGAGATGAAATTGTTGTCCCCCAGAATAAGCCTCAAATCTGCCCGCCTCCCAACGTTGAAGACAACTATGCTCCTTTGATGCTCCACAACATTGTTTTTCAACTTCATAAATATTTTGTACATCACAAAAAAAAAAAAATTATAGGGACGGTCTTACCCTTCCCCCTAATGTTGAAGACAGATTTGCGCGACTGCAACCAACCCAAACTCGGGGCTCGTTGACGCATTTCACCTAATGTTATTTTCACACATCTAGCTTCCATAATATAATAAGATAATATTCCACATTGTTTTAACTATTAGGAGAAAATATAAAAAGTTTGCCAATACCTCCTTTCCTTCTCTAGAAAATTTTGTCAACCATCCCGGTCTCCTCTTCCTGAACGGGACCGTCCGTACTTGGAAGGGTGGCGGGGAGTTAACATACAAAAGGAGGCCAGTGTTCAAAGGAGTCAGAAGAAAGATTGACAAAATATGGTTCGTTGGAGTTTGCGACTATGCCTGAAGAGTAACCTAAAGACAGTGGTTCCTAACGTCTTTTGACTGACAACACACTTTATAGAATGCATACGATATCGTGACAGACTTGATTTATAGCACTATAAGTTTCTATAAAGTAATGACTCTATGCAATATTGATCATAGTTGCTGAGCTCCCTCGTGTCTAAGCAGTTAGCGTACGCGTCTTTGGCGTGGGAGACCCGGGTTTGATTCCCGATGGGACCTCATGTAGTTCGAATTTCTCGTTAATCCGTAGGTCCACGTCTCATATAACCTCGTTGCTGAAAGGGTGCTAAACTGAAAATCAAAACAGACCATTGTTGCTGCCGTAGGAGACTCTGACTGTTAGAGTCAGTTTCAAAATCGATTTTAACTAATTATTAAACGCTTCGAGGTTTTCAAATTATACATTTTGCGACACACAATATTGGACAGAGCAAGTCATTCGGTCGGAAACCACCGACATAAGTATAAAGGGAATCCCGTAATTTCTATAACAGCGTTTGGGAGTTATAAGTAGACATCAAAACAAACAACACACTATGGTCAAAAAGTCGAGTTATGAGCGTGGGAAATTTGGAACTTTGACTTGCTATAGCAAAAAAAATCAATGACCTTGACAGTGTGGATTGCACACAGGAAGTTATAGGCGTAGTATCCAACAATATCGAAATCAAACCTCCAGAACATTTGCGCAAGGGATTCCCCAAAGGACTTAGTGGATTCCCACTTATGTTTGCAAATAAAGATCAGTCAAAATGAGCAGGAAAAGAAAGAGTATTCAATATTTAAGTAGAATTCATCTGCGCCATGTCGATAGTGGAAACAGCATCAAAGATGTAGTATTGAGAAATGTACGGTTGCTATGAATGGTTGCATAACTACCAGTAAACACGTTTCAACCATACCAGAAATATTAGTTTGCTAGTATTACTACACCAATAAGTTTGCTAGTATGTATAAGACCACCAACTGTAAATAAGAAAATAAATACTAGGATTCATAGAATTATTGAAGGTTAGATTAATTTGTTCCACTAGCACAAAACTGCATGGAGTGATACATGAAAGAAAGTTAGCACATCTGAAGGATTATTCACCGTGTGTTCTTGAATCCTACAAGAGTATGCTTAAAATATGATCTAACCATATAGTATACTACAGAGCAGGACGCATTCGAGTAGAAAGGAAAACATTAGTGGCAAGTGAACCCGAGACCTCTTGGTTAGAAGGCAGCGAGCATTGCCACTCGCCCACAGTGAACACGTGAAACAATGAGTGGCATATCTTAAACTTCCTTTCAAAAATGTACCAAACCGTCTTCTGTCTCATCACTCTTAGCTCGTTCATTAAGCTCGGGCTTTAACAATAACGTTTGATCATATCCTAGGCACACTCTCGGAACCAGAACCACACGTCGTCTACATAGTGTTTTTGTGATTTATGGCCATTACGTATCGAAACCTCAGGTCGGCATAGATTTTGGCAAACGATTTGGAAGGCAACGGACCTGGCTTTACAGGAGGTATCTCAGCATTTATGTGGTGAGAATGACCAAAACCAGGGAAACTTTCCGTGAGGATGGTCGGCGGGAGCAGTGGTCGTGCCTACGCTCGACTACACATATGACGCGTGGTAGACGGACACAATGTACGGACAAAGTAGCATCAAAGAAATTGATTGAAACAATTTACTCTCGAAAGAGTGCTAATGTTCCTAGATTATAATAGTAAAAGAACTAATTCTGTGATGACATGATGATCGAGTTTTACAGATACTAATAGACACAATAGAATCCTTGATTTAAGGAGTTGGAAAATGTATAATTTTGTTATAAACGTACCTAAAGGTGAAATGACTATAAGTTCTCCAAAAGTAAAATGAGATGTTAACATTGAACCTCCAAAAGTTTATTGTTATTAATATTATCGATTATATTGTAAAGGAAGTAAAGCATTACACAGTTGTTCAGCATAACATCAGAATCAATTGATGTTTATTTGTTTTAAATTTTGATCACTTAACTAGGTTTAAAGAGCGCTTGTTTACAATTGAAAACCAAGTTAAATAGAAGCTTTCACTCTCAATATTAGAACTTGTAATTTGTACTTAAATAAGGTCTTTATGATTGTAAGCAATACGGAATCTTCCTTGTACTTGTAGGTGCTTCATAAACAACAAGGATATTTGAGTTTTGTTATTGTATCATCAGAGTTATTCAACCATTAATATATTCAAAAAGTTCTTCGGTTCATAAACAAATTTTCTGTCGTTTTATTCGGTATCCGGTCAAAATAGCGCAAGGACAAAAAGAAACACATGGACAAAAACTGCGCAAGGATAAAAACACTATTCATTCGGGCTTGCACTCACACGAGCTAGTCAAGATAGGAATTAGGTTGAGAACCACTGCTACAGATTGTTTACAATTTTTATAGACATCCTTAGGAAAGAGGAGTCGGGAACAATTACAGCAGAAGTCCCTTAAGTTTGACAACCTAAATGTCTTTACTGCGTTTCAGGTTGCATAATTGACAGGCACTCTTCCTAGTTAAAACAGTATAAGGATAAAAACAGCATATGGACAAAAACCGCGCAAGGACAATAACAGCGTATGAGCAAAAACCGCGCAAGAAGAAAAACAGCGCATGAACAAAAACCGCGCAAGGAAAAAACAGTGCATGCAAATACCGCGTGGACAAAAATAGCACATGCAAATACTGCGTGAGCGAAAACAGCCCATGGACAAAAAACATAGATGTACTCCCATGCGCAAAAAATATTGCGCGTATACTGTAACTCACGATTTTTCGCAATTATTCCATTTTCAATAGGTTTATTGGTAAAATTCAGTTATTAGTACGTGGAGATAATAGAAAGCAATCCATCTAAGGAGATATTTCCAAAAAAAAAAATAATAAAATAATAAAAATATAAGCAAAAAACAAAATTATGTTCGGTTTTGTGTATACTGGCAATAATGTTTTCGAGGGAATTTTTGGAGTAGCACAGCACGATTGCAGAGGGAATAACAAGATTAGCTGAATCAAGGAACTGGAAATTGGAGTAAAATATTGCATTTATTGGCTTAAATCTAGGGTGTAAATTGTCTGCCAAATATAAATTAGCTTCTGTAAGCAAGATGTTATACGGAAATATATAAACAAAGAGAAAAACTGTTGTCTTAAGTTTGGAAGTGACATGCTCTATAGCCATGAGCATTTATTTCTTAAGAAAAAGATAGGCAACAAAAGAAAATCTGTGTGGGCAAATGGGTAGAGTAACGGACTAGTAATTCTTATACTGTTTTGACACCAGATCGAATCCCATCCGGTCATGTTCAATTTTTTTTCTTTACAAAACATTGTAGAAAGTGTATAATTTTTGTGTTAATAAGAAACGAAATAATATAATAATGAAATAACTTTTTGTTTTTCTGATGACGTATTTATTCAGAATTAGCTTACTATTTATTACTAATGGCGATTGTTTTTAGTTTATGGTATGATATGCTTAACCGTTCCCTCTCCGTTTTTACACAGCTTCAACTCACTGCGAGTGTCTGTGAGTCAGGAACAGGAAAAAACAAAACAAGTGCAACCTACAGCTTTACACACAGCGTGAGGAACACAGTCTCAGCGATAGCTCGTTGTCATGAAGAAAAAAAACTGTTCTAGTGTTTCTGTGTGTGTGTTTCTTTTTAAAGTATTGACTCTCTCTCTCTCTCCTTTTGTTTCATATCTACAAGTGTAACAAATGCAAGTCTGTGTGAAAAAAATCAAGAGTGCTTTCTTTAAACAAAACTAAATTTTACAGCTCTCTTTGTGAGGAGCGCGAATGCTTTCAAAAGATGCAATGAATATTAACTATAATCGTACCGAATTATACAGTAGCGTGAAAAACTGATAATAAAATGATGTAACTTGCATAAGCTTTTTTTTCTAGAGTAACCACACAATAAACATAAATTAAATTTTTGGGATTACAAATTATCACATTACGTGTCGGTGTAGGCCTATTCGTTTTCACATTCGAGTGACGAAAGAAGAAAGTGTGGTGATAGTTATAAAAACCGAATACCAGATTTCAATAAATTCAAGTTACATGGCTCCTACATATCGAAAAAAATGATTTTTCGATGTCTGTCCATCTATTTGTCTCTCGGTTCGTCACGCTTTTACACGCGCTCAAATAGAGGCCATACTGTTCAACGTATCTGCACCGAATTCTAGACATAACGTTTTAATAACATAATATCTTTCGAATTTTATGTCCTTCGACACCTAAAAGCAAGGGTAATTTACTGAAGGATTAAAATTTAAAATAATTCAATTTTCTGAAATAAAAAAAAGCTGTGACGAATTTATTTACTTTTGATAAATATATATTTTATTAACAAATCTCCACCACATATGAATAATTTTTCTGAAAAAATATATATGGTGTAATTTACTGTATGGTATGCGTTCTTTTTGCACAATTTTCTCAACCACATTTCATAAATAAACGTATCATTAATTACCTAACAATATGACAACTCGTTCGAAGGAGTAGCTTAATCTTAGGGTGAGCTTTCCCCCGATGGTTTTTCCATTAACGCCTCAGGCAATTTTGTTCATATTTCGTAAAGAAATATTTCATTAATAAACTAACATAGAGCATAAATAGTTTATTCCGATAACATACAAAAGAAGTGGTTTTCTCAAGGGTTGATTTTTTTTGGACAATTGTCGCAGTAATAACTGAGACAAATTTGTTCTAATTTCAGTAAAAATATTTTCTGTAATAATCTTACAATATGGTATAACTCGCTTGTTCCGAAAAGAAAAATCCAAAAGAGATAGTTTACTTTGACAGTGAAATTTTTCCCGACGATTTGCTTAAAAATTACTCGATATACTGTCAAAATTACAGATAGAAGAGTTTACCTTTGGGGGTAAGCTTTTCCCGATGACCTTCCTAAAAGCAACTCAGGAGATGTTTGTTGTTCATATTTTATAAATACGTGTTACATAAATAACCTAGCTATATGGTATAATTCCCTCATCCGGAAAATCTAGAAATGGTATATTACTTTTGACAGTAAGTTTTACCTTGCGATTTTCTCAAGAACGACTCAGGCGATTGTGTTCGTATTTCATAAATAAATGTTTTATCAAAACACTAACAATATAGCATAGCTTGTTTGTACTGAAAAGATCCACAAGGGATAATTTATTCTTGGGGGTGACTTTTTGCATAATTTTCTCAGAAATTACTCAGACGCTTTTGCTTATAGTTCACATACAATTATATCCTTTATAATTCTAATATATGGATCAAGTTATTTCTAACGAAAATATGACCAATGAGTACTTTACTTTTGGGCCTGAAGTTTCTTCTAGCAAAGTTTTCTAAAACATTATTTTATTCGCAATTTCCCAAATAAATGTTTCAATAACAGTTGGAGCCTAACATAAGTCAGTGTAAAAAATTCGAGCGAGAAAGTACAGTGCGTTTACTCCGTACCCTTTCTTAAATATATTTTTAAATGTTACACCTAATCACAATTTTCCGAACAAAATCGAAACTTCTTTTTAAATGTGCCTTGTTGTGGTCAAATGGTTCAAGTGCATTGGTTCTGGATTAGATTTCCAGTGAGAGTTAGTGTATCTTCATCCAAGAGATGTGACACGTCGGTGCAAAGAAGAAAGTGAAGCCTAACCAAGCTAATCAACAAAAGAAATAATACAATGTTACGAAATTATCGTAGAAACGTTGTTAATATTAGGTAGGTTCGACTGGAATGTCCAAACAATTGTCAATTCCAAAGGTCTTTGTTTTCGTCCGGCGGGAGCTCATGTGGTTCGGATTTCACGTTAATCAGTAGGTCCACGTCTCATATAGCCTCACTGCTGAAAGGGACGATAAACTCAAAATCACATCACACATCTTTGTTTTCGCCTTTGTTTTAGCTCATAAATGTCTCTGTTCATAAGCTCCTTAGTGGTTAGCGTACGCGCCTTTGGCGTGGAAGACCCGGCTTCGATTCCCGGCGAGAGCTCACGTGGTTCGGAGTCCACGTTAATCAGTAGGCCGACGTCTCATATAGCTTCGTTGCTGAACGAGACGTTAAACTCAAACTCAATGTCTTTGTTCATAAATGTCTTTGTGTATGCTTTTGCATATACATGGCATGGACATTAAATATTGATTTCTACGCCATATGTATCTAATTACATACACACCTATAGAACGAACACAACAAACTTGGAATATCTACATTGTTTGCGTATGGAAAATAATCACGCTCTACTGTACAGGACAGCCGTGTGTATGGAATTCCATACACATGGCAATCAACGTATTAAGAAATGTATAATAATAAGAATTATTATTATTATTATTAATAATAATAATAATAAACAGAAAACGATACGATCACTTACATAATTTATAAATATAAGTTAACATTTAATAAGCATATAACTGCAATGGAGTTAAGTTGTTTCTCTCTCTCCCTGAACGCTACAGCCCTTATTGTTCTAAGGCGTAGAAGAGAACTTGTGGCACTTGTGGCACCCACGATTTGGGGCGGTGTGTGGTCACAACTTGGTATCCCTTTGTTGTTAGTCCTAGCTTTCTAGACGGATGCAGTTATTACCGGTAGAATATACAAGCAAATAGACTTTTGTATTACTATTAAAGTAAATAATTACACTCATTCCTTCAATGTGATACTTGTTGTTGCTTAACCGTATACAGACAGCTGATCCATGGAAAAATCGTTAATAATAATAATAATAATAATAATAATAATAATAATAATAATAATAATAATAATAATAATAATAATAATAAATAACAGGAACTCGACAAATATTCTTGCAAATAATAGGAAAAAGTTTGCGTCACACTGTTCACTTTGCTGGACACACCAGTGTGGCGCGTTATACCGATTGTGGCACACTGGAATATAGGGTTTGTTTTTTTTTTTCAACTATTCCAACTGCTTCAATTGAAATGGATCTATAATAATAATAGAATGAATTTAGTCTTCTTACCCTTCAATTTAGAAATAAGGTTCGCGAGAATTTCATAAAAGAATAATATACTCAGAATTGTATATAGTAGTTTGTTTTATTCGAAATTACATACCGGTACTTCCTGCAACTTTTTTTTTGATTGAAATGATTTGAAATGAAATTTTTAAGTTTTACGTCCCACGATTATGCCGGATAGGCTAAAGGAGACAGTGATGATAAGAAATGAATGAAATGGTGGAATGAAAAAAGTGGGATAAAACGGGAGAACCTCGAGAAAACCCACGCACACAGTGTTTGTCCAGCACAAGGTTCACTTGGCGCGAGCATAGATCGAACCAAGGACTCCATGCACCAAAGGTGAACGCTCTACCACTGAAACACCGTGGTCTCTGAAATTACTTATGGAACTACCGAGAACTATGCTGTAGTATTTGAATGTGCTCCAAGTTTACAATAATTAGTTTAGTTAAATTCATTATTAACAATTAAATAATTGCATTCATTATTAACAGGTAAATGCTGCTGATGCAAAGACTTAAATCTAGCGATACCGCGAGCGTAAGTATTAAACAGAGAGATTTTAAAGAGCCCCCTGAGCTGGGGGCCCTGGGCTCCATTGGCTTCGCCCTTAATCCGCTAATGCCTATAGATTATAAATTAAAGGGAACGGGCCGGGTCCGTTCTAAAAATTCCGGCCCGTGCAGACCTCTAGCTCCTGTGTATATGCTATCTGAAAATACAGTAGAGTTTCGCTTATCCGACATAAAACAGGCAGGCAGAACGCCGGATAATATGGATGTGTTAAGGAAAGACCTATAAAAAGTCAAACTATGATATAATTTTACACATTACGCATCTAATTATCATCTTTGCAAGAAACAAATATAATGCATTGACTCAGTGACGTATCCAGCGTGAGGTCCTGGAAGCTGTCCCTTACCAAACCTCAAGCACTTTTTAATAAACCTACTTTTTCCCTTTTGAGGATTTTTTTATGTCAGATTACTTTGAGTCAGTGTCCAAACTGTGGACAATGCGTTGTTGTTATAATTCTAACAAGTAACACTTCCCAAGTGTAACACTCCGATTTTGATAAAATTTGGCAGGTAGATACTATACATAAAATAAACAAATAAGTGCTTTTTTATTATTATTATTATTATTTTTTGCTGAAAAACGGTTTTAGGGGGCAAAAGCCCTCACCCAAAATTTGAAAGTTGACGCTCGAAAGACAAAAACAAGTGGACCAAAGTGAACGAAATTGTGAACAGATATTGCGGACATAAAATTAGGGAATACGTGTTTTGTATTTTCCTGGAAAAAACGGTTAGGTGGGGCACAGATCCCTCCAAACCTTTGATCATGAAATATCAAAAGTGCTAATAACAGTATGTCAGAAGTGCCTAAATTTACATGAAGAATTGGAACAAAACTTTCTGTTAGGACAATAAGCAAAAAATAAACAAATTCGGCTTTTTTTATTTCCTGCGAAAAAACGGTGTTAGAGGACAAGAGGTCCCCCCCATGAATTTTGAAATTTGACGCAAGAAAGGCAAGAAAAAATGTGCCGAACTGAATGAAATTGTTCACAAATGTTGTAGAGGTAAGATGAGGAAATACGTGCTTCGTATTTTCCTGAAAAGAGAAAAAAACCTTTTGGGTGGACCGAGGCGTTGAGTGTCGGAAGGATTGGACCGAAGCGAATGAAGTTGTCTGTAGATATTGGATATGAAAAATAAAGCCTCTCGTGTTTCACAAGTGTCTCCATCAGATTTCTTCAAATTTGGCAGATCAACAAGCACAAACAGTATAGCGTATTTTGTAGTATTTCAAGAGGCAACTTTAACCCTTACAATGTTTTTCCGCATAAACAAAAACACGTGGCGATTAATTTCCTGTTTGCTGTTGATGTGCCAAAATTGATAGGGACATCTTTAAAACACGAAAGTCCTTATTTTACATACAGTCTATACAATATCTACACACAATTTCATTTGCTTCGGTCCACTCCTTCCTGCACTTTTACGGTAATATTAACTTTTTCTTGGAGGGGCTCTATGCCCCAACACTGTTTTTTCATACAAATTAAAATGCATTTCATTTATTGTTTTGCAAATTGTCCCTATACGAAGTTTCGTTGCAATTCTCCATACTCTTTAGGAACTTCTGACGTATACATACTTATTTGCACATTTGATATTTCCTAATCAACAGCTTAGAAGGTCCGAACCCCACTCAATCGCTTTTTTCCAGGAAAATACGAAACACAATTACCTCAATTTACGTCTAGAATATCTGTGCACGATTTCAAAATTTTGGGTGAGGAATTCTGCCCCCTAAAACCAATTTTTCGCACAAAATAAACCCGTTTTTTTGTTTGTTTTGTTTTGTTTTGCGTATTGTCCCTACACAATGTGTCGTTCCAATTCTTCATGTCCTTTAAGCACTTCTGACATACTGTTATTAGCACTTTTGATATTTCACGATCAAAGTTTTGGAGGGGTCTGTGTCCCACCGAAACGTTTTTCTTTTTTTCAGGAAAATACGGAACCCATATTCCCTCATTTTTCGTCTACAATATCTGTGCACAATTTCATTCATTTCGGTTCACTTCTTCTTGCCTTTCGGGCGTCAACTTTCATCATTTTGGATGGGGGATTTTGTCCCCTAAAACAGGCATTCGTTTAGTTTTTGCGTATTGTCCATACACAAAGTGTCATCGGAATTCTTCGTCCTTTACACACATCAGACATATTGTGACTAGCACTTTTGATATTTCATGATCAAAGGTTTGGAGGGGTCTGCGTCCCACCTAACCGTTTTTTCCAGGAAAATACAAAACACGTATTCCTTCATTTTACGTCTGCCATATCTGTGCACAATTTCGTACACTTTGGTCCACTTGTTTTTGTCTTTCGGGCGTCAACTTTCAAAATTTTGGGTGAGTGCTTTTGCCCCCGTAAAACAGTTTTTCCGCAGAAAATAAAAAACATGTATTCGTTTATTTTATGTGTAGTATCTGCCTGTCAAATTTTATCAAAATCGGAGTGTTACACTTGGGAAGTGTTACTTGTAAGAATATACCGTAATGCCATTGATACCAGGTGGAATTAAAGAACACTTTTAAATGGGATTACAATTTCGTTTCCGGTCTGTTTATAACATTACTGTATTAGAACGATACACTCATTTCCATTTGCTATTTTTGTTATGTGATATACGTAGCAAACAGTTTTCCTTACATGTCTCTAGAAAATATTTTTTGATTTCGTGTGTGTTAGAATTAAGTTTGACCGGTTCATAAATGACAAGTAAGAAACGTTTAAGAGAAATACAGAACTGTTGCATTATTATTATTATTATTATTATTATTATTATTATTATTATTATTATTATTATTATTATTATTATTATTATTATTATTATTATTATTATTATTATTGATATTGATATTTTTGAAACATTAGAATTACGTGCTTACGAGGATTCGTGTCGGGTCCCCTCCGAAAAGAAAAGCTGGATATGTGCCTGCACTGAATGATAGACGTATGAGTCAAGGTATAGACGAGCGTGCTAGGCGATCGAGTCCGGAGCATCAAAAACAGACTAAGACCCCAACTTGCAGTTCTTCTTGCCGATTGATGCTGCTTTTTACCTGCTATGATATGTCGGATAATAATGTGAAATAAACGAAGGCCAAGACCATGGCGTATTGGTGTTTCATGCACTTAAACTTGTAAAATATTTGTGCCGAAAACATCTTTCACTCACTAGCTAAATTTGAGGCTATGATCGCTAATCTTGCCTTATAAAGTATAGTCTTATAAAGAATATATATAGCATAATAAAAACCTTAAGACCAAATTCAATGATTTTCTATAGTTTTCTTTTTTAATAACGGGAAACTTGTTTATTTCATCACGATAAATCACGTTTGATACTAAGATGTCTGTTTCTGACTATATATATTTTTCATACTTTATTGGAGACATGTTTTTTTTCAAGAAAAGAGGATGATAAAGGAAGCTATACAACACCATAAACTGAAAGCAATCGGTATTACTAATAGTACACTAATTCTAAATAAATACATCATCAGAGGAAACAAAAAGTTATTTCCTAATTGTATTGTTTCAGTTTTATTAACATAAAAATTATACACTTTCTATAATGTTTTGTAAAGAAAAAAAATTGAACATGACCGGATGGGATTCGATCTGGTGTCAAAACAGTATGCGAATTACTAGTCCGTTACTCTACCCACTTGCCCACACAGATTTTCTTTTATTGCCTATCTTTTTCTTAAGAAATAAATGCTCATGGCTATAGAGCATGTCACTTCCAAACTTAAGACAACAGTTTTTCTCTTTGTTTATATATTTCCGTATAACATCTTGCTTACAGAAGCTAATTTATATTTGGCAGACAATTTACACCCTAGATTTAAGCCAATAAATGCAATATTTTACTCCAATTTCCAGTTCCTTGATTCAGCTAATCTTGTTATTCCCTCTGCAATCGTGCTGTGCTACTCCAAAAATTCCCTCGAAAACATTATTGCCAGTATACACAAAACCGAACATAATTTTGTTTTTTGCTTATATTTTTATTATTTTATTTTATTTTATTTTTTTTGGAAATATCTCCTTAGATGGATTGCTTTCTATTATCTCCACTTACTAATAACTAAATTTTACCCATAAACATATGGAAAATGAAATAATTGCGAAAAATCGTGAGTTACAGTATACGCGCAATTTTTTTTGCGCATGGGAGTACATATTGCACTAAGCTCGCTCGCGCTCGAGTTCAATCAGGCTCACGTTCAGTTCTCTCATCTTAGCTCACACTCACTTGACTCGCGCTAATTTCCATCAACATTACTCGAACTCGCGATCACTTCTCTTAATTGAGCTCGCGCTCACTCATACTCACGCTAACTTCCCTCAACTGGACTCGCGTTCGGGATCACTTCTCTCAACTTAGCTCGCGCTCAGTCAGGGTCGCGATCACTTTCAGAAACTAGGCTTACACTCACACGGGCTCGCACTTCTCTCGAATGAGATCGCGCTCACTAATCCTAAGTGGGCTCGCGTTCACTCGGACTCGCGCTCACTTCTCTCAGCTGAACTCGCACTTACTCCGGCTCGCGACCACTTCCCTAACTGGGCTCGCGCTTGCGGTCACTTCTCGTAACTGGGCTCGCGATCACTCGGGCTTGCGATCACTTCCCGAAATTGGGTTCCCACTCACACGGGCTCGCATTCAATTCTCTCGAATGGGCTCGCGCTCATTAATCTTAAGTGGGCTTGCGTTCACTCAGACTCGCGCTCACTTATCTCAACTGAGCTTGCGCTCACTGAGGAACGCGATCACTTTTCACAACTGCGCTCGCACTCACTCGGTCTTACATTCACTTCTCTCGACTGGGCTCACGCTCACTCGGACTCGCGCTTACTTATTTCATTGATGCTCGGACTCACTCAGACTCGTACTCAATTAGTCAGCCCGAGCCCGGCTGAGCGCGAATGCCGAGCTCAGGACCGTCGGGCTTGCTAGTTTGCACACCTATGACAAAAGCAGCGCATGCATGGCCCGAAATGCAAATCCTTTCCCAAAACAAACATTAAGGCAATAGTTGTGGGACTAATCTAGCAAAGCACACTAGCTCTTGCGCTGAACCCGACTCTTGGCAGTATCGCGCTGACTTGCAGTATTTCAAACTTTACTACAGACTTCATCTTACTGCTGATTAATACCAGTCAGGACTATATTAACAAACTCCGATTTTGATAAAATTTGGCAGGTAGATACTACACATAAAACAAACGAATACGTGTTTTTTTATGTTCTGCGGAAAACTTTTATGGAAAAACTGTTCAAGTGTCCCTATCCGATTTGCTTCAAATTTGGCACATCAACAGCAAAGAGGAAAATCGACACGTGTTTTTGTTTATGTGGAGTGTTAAAGGAGCCTCCTGAAATACTATAAAATACCTTATACTGTTTTTGCTAACTGTTGATTTGCCAAATTTGAAGAAATCGGATGGGAACATTTGTGAAACACGGAAGGCCTTATTTTACATATACAATATCTACACACAATTTCATTCGCTTTGGTCCACTCCTTCCGCCACCCAATGCATCGGTCCACCGAACAGTTTTTTTTTTTTTTTTTTTTTTTTTGATCAAAAGATCCGATATATTTTCATGCAAAATTTTCTTCTAGGCCTTATATCTCGAGAACCGCACACAGTGTAACCAAACCCAAACTACGAATTAACTAGTATGATGTGCTTATTCCGTAAAAATATACGAAAACTCGATATAGGAGCCATTTAAAAATTTTGTGGCCACTAATCTAAAAAAAAATCCAATATATTTCATTCAATCAAAACATTTTTACGCCCCATACATGGAGAACTACATATAGTGTAGCCATACCAAAACTATCATTAACTCAATATGATGTGCTTATTCCGTAAAAAATACTAAAGCTCGATTTAGGGGCCAGTCAAAAATTTTGTGGCCCCTAATCTAAACAGTCCAATATATTTCATTCAATCAAACATTTTCTTGTATGCCTCACATAGGGAGAGCTACATATAATATAGTCAAATCAGAACTATCGCTTAACTCAGTATGATGTTCTTATTCCGTAAAAAATACGAAAGTTCCATTTAAGGGCCGTCCAAAAATTTTCTGGTCACTAATCTACAAAAATCCAATATTTTTCATTCAATCGAACATTTTCTTGTACGCCCCATACATGGAGAACTACATACAGTATAGCCAAACCCAAACTATCACTTAACCCAGTATGATGTGCTTATGCCGTAAAAATACGAAAACTCAATTTCGGGGCTGTTCAAAAATTTTCTGGCCCTGATCCAAAAACTAATTATTGGCCAACATCGCAGTATTTTTATGTATTTTCTTTTGGATCGTTCCTAAAATTCTTGGCCAAGATTGAAATCTTTTGATCCAGTTTTTGGATCATTTCTAAATTTATTGTCTTTTCAGAAAATATGAAACACGTATTCCCCCATCTTACATCTAGAATATCTGTGTAGTTTTTCCACAGAAAATAATAACCGTATTTTTGTATTTTTACGTATTGTCACTACACAAAGTTTTGTTCTAATTCTTGATGTCCTTTAGGCACTTGTGACATACTGTTATTAGCACTTTTGACATTTCGTAATCAAAGGTTTGGAGGGGTCCGTGTCCCACCTAACCATTTTTTCCAGGAAAATACGAAACACGTATTCCCTCAATTTACGTCTATATTATCTGTGCACAATTTCGTTGACTTCGGTCCACTTGTTTTCGCCTTTCGGGAGTCAACTTCCAAAATTTTTGGTGGGGTATTTTGTCCCCTAAAACCGTTTTTCCGCACAAAATAAAAACACGTATTTGTTTGTTTTATGGGTAGTGTCTACCTGCCAAGTTTGATCAAAATCGGTGTGTTACACTTGGGAAGTGTTACTTGTAAGTCACGCGTTACGCAAAATGGGACAAATAGAACATCCAAGATGTCAATGCGAAGAGATAGGCATACCAGAACATCACGTATTATGGTGTCCATTACTGGAAGAATGGCTAGAGGGAAAGTAAAATAAAATGGAAATAAATAAACGAAATTATAGCTAATGAGGAGGACTATATATTATATTAAGCAAAATAACAATTGACTAATCAGAAGTAAGAAGAGAACAATATACTAAGACAAATGATTAAAATTGTAAACAAAACGGAGAAACACCGAAATAGGAATGATGTTTATAATAGTGTAGCTGAATGAATGGAAGAGTAGCTTGAATCTTTCTGGGCCGGAGGACTCCTCCAGGAACGTCGGCATTCCGCGTGTCCCAGAAAGAAACTGTATGCTTGCACTCGATATATCCCCGGGTAAAACCGGATACGAACTCTGGGTACATCGAGAGAGTGTGTAGTTCGTTGCTTTGTGTGTGTGTGTGTCGGAAACGGTGTCGAAAAATGTGTATTGTGTAAATAGTATATTTATAAATACCTTTAATGAAAAAATGTCTCGGAACGGAAGCACAACCCAGTATCCGCATTGCCATATTCAAATGACATGCGGATCTCACAAAGAACAGACATGAACGTGTCATCCTGACATCCGAATCAAACCTAGTCTACTCGATAAGCATAACAAAAATATGTTCATGCACGGAAAGTTAGGTGCCATGTATAATGGAGTAAGTCCCTGGAGCTCCTTAATTCTCTTGGCATAAAAAATGTAGACTCGCAGTGAAAAAGCTATTGCATAAGACTGTTATTGGGAAGTCATTCTTTATAGTTCATTCTCTTCAACATAAAACAAGTTCTCTAGAGGTGCTATGTATTGGCGCCCATAACGTATTTGAAAACAAAAAAATTGGGGAAAATTCCCTCCAAAAATTCCTCCCATCCAGTTTGGTCCCCTCTGGAGTGGCCCCAGATAGAAGCACACATTCCAAATGTATCTTCAAAAATACTACAGGGGTTAAAAATGACTGTACCAAGTTTCGTATTGATGGACGGAATAGATATGAAGGGAAAGGTTGTATCTCTACACGCTATGTACATACAAAACCGAACCGATGACGACGTATAAAGAGAACACAATATAAAAAGTATACACGCAATACTATTTATTGAGATATCAAGAATTGTACAATGTTTGCTTTGGGAAAGGATGTTCATTGCGGGCTATTCATGCGCTCCTTTTGTTAATATGTGTCCAAACTCACGAGCCCGACGCTCGTCAACTCGGCACTCATGCTCAGCTGGGCACGGACTCAATAATTGAGCGCGAGCCCGAGCCTCAATTATATAACTGGCGCGAGTCCGAGTGAGACTGAGGCCAGTCAAGAGATGTGAGTGGGCGCGCGAGCCCGAGTGAGCGTGAGTCCAGTTGAGTGAAGTGATCACGCGCGCGAGCCCAGTTGAGGGAAGTGAGCACGAGTTCGAGTGAACGCGAGCCCATTCGAGGAATTGAGTGCGAGCCCGTATTATCGCGAGCCCAGTTTGGGGAAGTGATTGCGAGCCCAGTTGAGAGAAGTGATGGCGAGCTCGAGCCCGGTTGAGGGAAGTGAGAGCGGGGCCGAGTGAGTGCGAGCTCAGTTGGGAGAAGTGAGCGTAAGCTCAATCGAGAGAAGTGAGTGCGAGTCCTAGTGAACGTGAGCCCAGTTGAGGGAAGTGAGCGCAAGCTCAGTTGAGAGAAGTAAGCGCGAGTTCGAGTGAACACGAGCCCACTTAGGATTAGTGAACGCAAGCCCGAGTGACTGCGAGCCCGTTCGAGAAAATTGAGTGCGAGCCCATATGAGAACGAGCCCAGTTTGGGGAAGTGATCGCGAGCCCAGTTGAGAGAAGTGGTCGCGAGCTCGTACCCGGTTTGTGTGCAAGCCCGAGTGAGTGCGAGCCCAATTGAGGTAAGTGAGCGCGACCCCAGTTGAAAGAAGTGTGGTCGAGCGCGAGCGAGCCAAGTGCAAAATGTTCATCTAATATTTTTGACCACGCTCTATTTGCTTGCGCTCAATCTGTCTGTGCGCGGTTTTGTCCACGCTGTAATTGGATGTTTTCTTCTTGTCTGTGTGCTGTTTTTGTCCACTCTGTATTTGCATGCGCTGTTTTTGTCTACGCTGTATTTGCCTGTTCTGTTTTTGTCCATGCGCGGATTTTCTTTATGCGCTGTTTTTGTCCACGCTGTATTTACACACGCGCTTTTCGCTCAACACTGTTATTGTTTGCGCGGTTTTGACCTAGAACCGTTTTATCCTTAGAGATGTGCCATCACTAATACAATAAGAAACAAGTATTTAATTTTTCATTAATAAATCATAAGGATTTATAAGCCGTGCGGTATGTCCTATGTCATGCATAGACGACTGTTTAGTTTAGAAAGCTGCCGATGACGGACGACTTTATTTTTGTGTAATCATCTTTTCACAATATCCTAAATATGTGGTATGTGTTTATGTAACATTTATATTTTCAAAAGAAAGTATTTACTTGTCTTATTTACTCTTAAAAGTATGAATAATTCATTGAATTTCCCACGATTTTCTTAATCCAGCACATACTAGAAATAGGTGATACTACAGGTATACGTCAGTACCTTTCAGTTATTTAAAATAAAGGCAAAACAATTGGAATTTCTACTGCCTATTTTATTGTAGTTGTTTCTTAGTATTCTTTGGATTAATTACAAAAAGGTTGATACACAGGTAGCATACAACATCACAGACCCTGGTTTCGAGGATCGTGCCATCTAAAACACGAAACATTCTATCCTTAACCGCAGTGGCGGCGATTGGACGTTAAAAGTGGGGGGGCAAGACATGATCTGAATATTTGTTTATCAATGTTAGTTTACCTGGTTGATGCTAACACTTTGTTTGACGAAAGATTGTATAACTAATAGGATACTATCTTTTTCAGTTAAAATACCGTATATTGTATTTCATATTTTATGAAGTAAATTGACAAGAGCAAGGCAAGTAAGCACTAGCCCTTTGTATTGTTAAACAACGAAAGTGTAGGGAGAGGTTTGATTTCTTCCTCATGAACATCTTAAAATTCTGTCTGAAAAACTGTGTGATCAGATTATTTAATAACAAATTTGCAGAACAAATAAATAGAAAGGATAATATTAATCATAGTAATGAATAATGAGACTTGTTTTGCAAAAGTTACATTGAAACCGGGGATTAATGAACAACTTATATTTTTAATTCCACAATGCTATTAAATGTGTTATTACTCTTAGAAAGACGGTAAATACTACGAACGTATGCTACATTTAAAGAAATATTTTTGTAGCTCCCCGAAACATGTTCGTTGCCATTAGGTGCACTTTCTTGGAATATATCTAAACTCACCAACACTTAGAATCACTCCACACTCCAGCTATACAAAATAATTCTGAAACCTAGAATTGTGTTGAATTCACTAAATCTAATTGTATATACACTCGTACACCTCTAAACACTCCAGTTCACTCGTATATTACATTGCAAAATATGGAAAAGATAGAAGTTGTTTCTTATTACTCTGTTTTGATTCAATATTCCTTACTATTAGAAAAAAAGAAAATACATTTTAGGAACTCTCAATTTTTATGCAATTAAAGGATAACTTGTGAAAGACTTTTTTTTTTTTTTTTTTCGAAATGTTCTCAATTAGTTTCAAAGCGGTTGAATAATAACATTGTAAGTAAGCAATGAAAGTACACTGGAATTATTGCGCTCCAATAGGTTAAATTTTGAACCATTTTCCGTGGCAATTAAAACGCAATTCCTGTAGCTTTCTTAACACTACTGGAAGAGAAATAACCAATACGTACTCACGCAACGGCAAATATATGGCATCACTCTTTTCTATGAAACAGTAATATATACAATAACTTTACATTTCCAAATGAACTATATACATCAATGAGTCACTTCAGAAAAGTGGGGGGGCAACTGCCCCCCTTTGCCCCCCCCTAATCGCCGCCCATGCTTACAAACGGGGAGGTATTTTGTGCCCACCACATTATGTTTCTTGTAATTACTATTTTGATTATTACTTTAAAATTGTGGAAACATAAGTTATTATCGAGCATGTTTAGCTAAAGCATATAGCTTGCGTTGGTGAAAATTGAGCGTTAGTTTGTCTCATAAATTTGTTTTTTTATGTTGGTGGGCACAAAGTACCCCCCCGTTGGTAGTAGGCGTGACTCATATTTAAAACTGTCATGTACAGATGGCAGTATAATAAATAGCCGTTTTCCGCCTTTTCTGAATTTGGCGGTCAGTCTTATCGCGTGTACTGTTCACTTAGTCGCTGTTGGTTGTTGTGAGAGTTTCTGTACGTTGTTAGAAGTAATTATTTAGCTTCTAAGATTTTTTTTTGGCAAAATGGCTTCTAAAAAGTTACAGAGACATGAAATAGAAGAAGAATTGAGTAAGCTATCATCTGATTCTGCACCAGAATATGATGATAATGGTTCAGCAGTGAGTGAAGACGAAGATTTCATCCTGGATCGTGAAGATATCGGTGGAGAAAGTTCCGACACTGAGTGCTTCAGTGACTTAGATGACACGTTGTGTGACGAGTATAGAAAAGACCGTTTACATACTGACATACTCATTGCTAAATCTGGCCGGACATACGTGTCTGAGCCTCCACGCCAAACGAGAAGTGTGAGTCAAAATATTGTGAGAGAACGTCAGGGTCTAAGAACTGACGGTAAAGTGCAGACAGTTCGTGAATCTTTCGAATGTTTTTTTTTACAAAGCGCATTCTTACTATAATTGTACAGCATACAAACGAGGAAGCAAGAAGACTAAACATTCCTGACACGAATGAAAAAGAGATAATGGCATACATAGGTCTTCTCATTCACATGGGAGCAAATGGTGATACCCGATTTGATGTAGCTGATTTGTGGTCTGGTGCCTCTGGGAGATTTCTTTATATAGCTACTATGAGCAGAGACAGATTTCAGCAGCTATGCAGAATTATTCGATTTGACGACAGGAATACTAGAGAGGTTCGAAGAGCAAAGGACAAATTTGCTGCTATTCGCGAAGTGTTCGACGCTATGAACGAAACGTTTCCGCATTATTTCTCTCCTGGTATGCACACAGTTATTGATGAAATGTTATCTCTGTTTAGGGGCAACTGTTCTTTAAAAGTATTTATGAAAGAGAAACCAGGAAAATACGGCATTCTTATTCGTATGCTTACTGATTCAGAGACAAGGTGTATTCTAAATATGGAGCCCTATGCTGGAAAGAACTGCGAACAATCAAATTCTTCGGCAGATTTGTAAAACGCTTAGTTGCTCCAATAAACAACTCGGGGCGGAACGTTACAACAGACCGCTACTACACATCAGTAGACTTGGCCGAAGAATTGTGTAACAACCACGGCCTAACCCTCGTGGGAACGCTTCAGTCTAATAGAAAACACATTCCTCAAGAATTGAAGACAATAACCTGTAGGGAGCTCTATTCCAGTAAGTTTGCTTTCACGGATCCATCTAGTGGAAATCCTCCAGTAACATTACAGTCGTACATTCCACGCGAGAAACCAAAAAAGGTGCTTCTTTTCTTGTCTACCCAACATTCAGATGCAACAATTGCCTCTGTTAGTGATCCCAAGAAGAAATCCGTGATCAATCTTTATTACAATGAAACGAAGGGAGGTGTGGATGTAATTGACCAAATGGTAAGGAAATATTCAGTAAAACGTTCAACTAGAAGATGGCCTATGTCCATATTCTACATGTTGGTCGATATAGCAGGAGTGAATGGTTTCACTATATTTCGTCTCAATTTTCCATCTTGGAATGAGAAGAAATCCAACAAGAGACGTCTGTACCTTCAAGAGCTTGCGAAGGAACTCACAATGCCATCCATTGAAGAGAGATCAAATAATGCTACAGGTCTTCAGCACAGGGTAATTGTTGCCATGGAGGAAATCTTAGATCGGAAGGTGACACGAGTTGCTCAAAGCAAGGAAGTGTGCGTTGGTAGGGGAAGGTGCCATATGTGCGCTCGAGAAGCACCTACGAAGAAGATGAAGTACAACAAAGTCAACTAAACAACAATTATTTGTGGTCTGTGTAAAAGACACACTTGTGGAAAGCACAGTAAGAAAACAGTGATCTGTAACAACTGTAAACAAAACACGCAATCTGAAGACAGTGATGTGTAGAACCGTGAGGAAAACACGCAGTCCAAAAACAGCTATACAATAAGTATATACTACTTTAGAATGTTTATTATGCCGCATATTTCTTGCTTGTTTTTTTCCACAGTTATGAAGTATTTATGTATCCTCGTCGCCATAAGTGCCTTTACATCGCAGTGACGGGTATGTGACCGCGCAGTACTCCAAGGAAAGGATGGTTGTATAAGAATTTGTGATTAATTTTGAAGAGTTTTTATTTTGACTAGGGAATTAACATAGGTGAAGAGAGTAAAGACACAGATTTGAAGCATCAGTTCACTGTTATTGAAGCATCAGTGCACGAAAAGATTCGTATTCTCAGTTTTTCTATTTATTGTTTTATATGTTAAGTTAAACACCACAATATGTATCACTGATATCGCAGATCGTATTATTTTTTAAAATCGTGTTTGTAACCTATTGTCAAAACATTCATCTCCAGACATGATGTAGAGAGAAGAGAAAGAGATACGACATCTGTAATATATGTATATGTGATTCACCAAGTAACTGTAGAAATTAGTTAAAGGTCACATAAGAGAGCGAAAAGGAGCTCTAGAAGTCTGAACTTTTTAGAAACGTCCTAGATAGGTGAAAATATAGTTAAAAATTGCAAAGGGTATCATGTAATTTACCTCTCTTTTCTTATATTCAAGTATACTTTTTTTTTCACATCCAAAGATCCCTATTCAGATTTACGAGATAAAGGTGAAGAGAGAAACATTTCCATTTCAAGAATTATATAAGGAAAAAAATCTTTTAACTTAGATTAGATTCGAACTCACAACCCTTGAATCCATGGCTCAGCGCTCTACCGATTGAGCTAACAACTTCTGTTGAAAAAGCTTGATTTCTACAACTAATGGTTGCTGAATGATGTGTATTAACCAAGTTTGCCAAGATAATTGCTTCATATAGCTATTGCAATAATAATAATAATAATAATAATAATAATAATAATAATAATAATAATAATAATAATAATAATAATAATAATAATAATAATAATAATAATAGCAGAAGAAGAAGATCAGAATTTAAAAAGTCGCATATGTTAAAAGTTTGACGTGCAGAGTAAGTCCTAATATGAGATTTTATTAATTATATATAATAAATGTAAGCGTGGTTTATTCGTGCGTGCTATTCAAACTGCGTAATTCACTATCTAGTCCCATAAGGGTTGTACAGTATGGTACAGTAGCCTTGCGTCCTCCAACCGTGAAGAATGTTTCGGTTTGAACCTATGCGTGTCCTAAGAGGAAGGAGGAGATTGAAAGAAAGAAAAGTGGTTTAGAAATTATGCAAACGTAGAATATCTCACGAGGTGAGGTGATATAGAGTTCAGCGTGTCTTTCAGCTACTACTCTATACAAGACGTGCATCTACGACTTAACGTGGAACCCGAACCACACGACTCCTGACGGGAATCGAGATCCGTATCACCTCTAGTTCTATTATGGGAGACACAGGAACATATAAAAATAATCGAAAATGAACGATATTAATGTTAAATCCAAAGCTTTCGATGTCCTAAAAATTCGTAATTGAAAGATATGAGTGTCTATTCAATAGTTTTCGGGGTCGCTGAAGTGAATAATGACACTCCAGATACCAAGAAAGCCCAAGGCTTTATTCTTCGTTAGCGGCAAGTTTATTCAGTTGCTCCTGCTGGAAATGGATTCGTACTATTTCATTCCGATTCAAATACGTATTCTACTGGGAAAACTAATCTCAAATATATCTAATGGTTATATTTAATGGAAATAGACATATGCATTTTTGAATATTGTATATGAATTGCTAATTCATACTTTATCTAGTAGAAAATGGTGCATCCAGGATATATTCTGAAGTAATAGGGAGAACTTTTGGAGGTATATTTTATTTATCTACTGTCGAATTTAGTGTGCAATAATTTCACACAATTTACTTCGGAGCTATCGAGACGAGACAGAGATAGCTATTTGTCGATTGAAAGGGGACTAATACTGTAAGTAGTCTCGTATTGTCTCGTTTTGATACCAGTCTTACTTCGGGGCTTGTTCTCTAGTAACTGGTTGCGTAGTGCACCTACATAAGACGTCGTATATTTAAATGTTTGAGAACTTACCCCACCTCCAGTTGACGGATCGTTCTATCTAAAACTACCAGACCGTTTATGTAATTTTTCGTTTAAGTACAGGTCCTATCCTTATGTCAATTATTTTCTTGCAACAGAGAATGAAAAATGTAACAGTTATAATGTTGATCGCGCATAATCCTGTATAGATAAAAGGCACTTTATAGAGTGTCGGACTCCGTGGAGTAAATACAGTAGTTACTGCCTTGGTAAGTTCATCACTGAACGCGTTTCTGTCCTACTCGTGCAATGACGTCACCTTTGACACTCGCTCGGGACAGAACCACAGGAGAAGTAACGCTGTTGTCTGCTTACTCGCTTGCTGTTGTGTATTCTCTTTGGAACCTCATGTGAAATTACTGTTTTCTCCTTAGTTTCAGCTGTCTTTTGCTATTTCAAATTTAGATGTCTATTATATTAGTGGAATTTTATTCCGTCATGGAAATATATTTTATTTCTTTTTAAATGTAAATAAAAAGAAAAGTCTATTTAGACAACTTTCCCCACAACTCTAGAGTTATTGTCTGTGGTGCGCTCTTCTTTCCTTTTCCTTAAGGGCCCCGGTGGCTCAGTGGTAGAGCGTTCACCTCTGGTGCTTGGGGTTCCGGGTTCGATCCCAGCCCCCTTCAAGTGAACTTTGTGGTGGACAAACACCGTGTGCGTGGGTTTCCTCGGGGTTCTCCCACTTCATTCATTACTCATCATAACCACCCCCTTTAGCATAACCGTCGGACGTAAAACTCAAAGATTTCATTTTTCTTTTTTTCCTTAAGTTGTATCCCCAGTTGGCCTAATCCAGTTGCGTTTGTCAATCAGAATTTCTTTCCAGAACTTTTAATTTTCTCACTTCATCACTTTCTTCATTTGCTTGTAAAATGTTCTTTCGGAGGAAGAACTTTTCAGTTGCTTGTTTAGTTAATTTATACTTATGTATGTTCTAAATGGGATAAAATATTAAAACCTCCGGTTCACACTTGCTAACAAATTCATTTTTTTATGATGCCTGTTAATTTTCTAATGATGTTCTTTCCTTGGCTCACTTTTCGGCTCGGCTCGGTGGTTACTGAGCCGTGATCCGATCCGCTCAAGCCGTTGACAACACTGGTACTGTTGTAAATAATTCATCATGTAGTGCCGAGTTTCTCAAGTATATATATATTCAATTAATGCAGATGTTACTGTTCCCTGCTGTGTATAAGGTTCTTCAATGGCTTCAATATTTTTACGTAGAATGCTTTTCCATTATATACCCTCTTATCTGTACTTAAATCTTAGAGAATCCGGATGGTCATTGCTTGAACTCATTAGTTTTCTAGGTATCAGGACATTTGCGGTAATACCAGAACACCAGTTTTTCTGGGATATTTGCGGTACTGTTCAAAACTTTCCCTTAAACAGTAGGACATTTGCGATATACACCGTGGAACGTGCGTCGAAATCATCCGTTTCAGCCCCGTTAATCTAAATTAGAATGAATACATTAACAAAGAGGTTGGGTATGCAGATGCAACAGCCTAATATATGTGATTCATTCTGTTTGGCTGATTTAGTAGGTCATGAATATATAAGAGGAGATCACGCGGGCTGCTTAATGGAAACTATCACAATAATCGAAACATCTAAGAAACCATGCGTTTCTCATCAGGGTTTTCAGTACAGACAATATTGAAATTTCAAGAACGGGAACATATCTTGAAGGAAACAAATATTGTCCCTTGGATCTTCGTCCTTTTGCCAGCAAGAGATAGTAAGAGATATCAGTTTGGTGAAGGTTAATATTATGATTGGAATCCGAAATTAAGGAAATTACTTTTCGAGCAAAAAGCAATAACATCTCGAAGAACACTGTTCCAGGAAACGCACATTACTTGGTGTAAGTTCCATTTTAATCAGTGCTTGTGGAGGAAGGTTCAGGAATTAGGACTCAACTATAAATCAGTTCCAGAGGTGAGGCTCCGCCTCAGAATTTCTTTTGCCCTACCATTTCTCCCTGTAGATGATATTGCTATTGGGTGGCTTTCCATTATCGAAGATGCATCACATCACGTAAGACTTTAGGTTTTTAGATTATCTTGCAGAACAGTGATTAAGAAATAATGCCGGTTAAATAATACTGGTATTGACATATTCATGTGAAACTACTCGAATCAAGAGCACAGAACGAATAATGCTGTTGAAGGTGGAATTACAGAATCAAATCATTAATAAGTAAATCAACTCCTAAGTGTGTTGTTTCGAAGTATCTAAAAAATGAGGCTGTGTACAGCAGCTAGCTGTATCAAAGAAGACCTTTAAACATTGAAGGGAAACGTAGACAACAAGCGTACATAGAATTGGACGGAAGAATAGAAAAAGCATTAACTGATTATGTATCCTCAAAAGATGTCAAGAAATTCTTGAGGAAAATGGTACACATTCAAAAGTTGGAGTAATTATAGTTTCTTCCAGAATAGAGGCTACGTTGTTTATTGTTTTTATTATTGTGATTGTAAGTTGTCTCAATCTATCCATCATAATTATCTGTAGTTCTTGGAAAAGTGTTAATGAAAGCTATGAAAGAAAACAAAAATATAAACATTTCTAGAAGTTTCCTTTGAATATTATGGACAGGCATTTGGCCAATGAGAGATAAGAATTTGTTTACATTTTCCAGTTTTGGCCAATCACAAACAAGCATTTGTTTACATCTTTCGGATGTGTCTACCATGTATCCTAGTAAATGTTTTTCTTTTCACTTTCCTGTATAATTGATCCTTATATTTGAGTTTACATGTTCTTAGTGTTCTGAGAAAAGTTTGTATATATGTATGTGAGTTAATAATGGTTTCATATTCTGAAAAAAGATTTTTAGTCTGCTTTTAGTATGCAAAAACCCGAGTCCTCTAAAACAGTCATGTTATTTTCCCCTAAAACAAAGTGCTAGCTACACCAATGTTATAAAATTTGGTCGTTGTGTAGCAGTTGATACTGCGTGCTTCTCCTGTAACTGAACACTCGAAAATATTTTCTCTTAGCAAAGAGAATAAGAAGTTATTTCAAATAGTACCGCAAATGTCCCAATACCACAAAAGTCAATACTCGAAGTACCGCAATTGTTGCAGTATCACAAATGCCGATACCGCAAGTGATTCCCTTTCAATTTTCTAAACAATCTTCATTTAATTCCTTTCTCAAAAGCAATTTTCCTGCACAATTCTGTACTTTGATTTTTCTACAAAACGAAAGGAACAAATAGCAGCTGAAATACAAACGGATAAGGACGAATTTTACTTCTTTCTGTTCCTTGTTTGATCTACATAAATAATTTTAGAAAGAATAGGATTATTATTTTTAAACGATACATGTAACATTAGGGTGGTCCAAAATCAAATGCAAAAATTCAACTTGTTCAAAATAATAGTCCACAAGGCTTATTTTTTCCTCTAGCCATAACCTATTTACTTGCTTAATTTCAGCTCTGTTGCTTAATATTTACAGGTCGCTCCATTTTAAATCTTTTTGTTTATGTAGTATTACCAATGAACTAACGCTAGAAGTTTTCTGAGGTATACGCTGGACCGTTCTCAAAAATATAGCGTATACCCCTCTCCGTATATACTCGTTCATTCGTAAATTTAAGGTAAATATATGCTGCACTAGAAAAATATTAGGTTCCTAATGGGTATTATATTCATGTATACTATATTATAGGCGTCAAGACTACAATGTAATTTAACACAGTTGCTGTGCTAATAGCCGGATAGCCGGATAAGTTCGTAGCTTTCATTGTGATCATTAGATGGTGTCATCATGTTATGGAGGTAGTCCTCTCTAGTGTCTTAAAAAATAAAATGAAATTTTTGAGTTTTACGTCCCACGGTTATGCCGGCTAGGCTAAAGGAGATGGTGATGTTGAGAAATGAATGAAATGGTGGAATGAAGAAAGTAGGAGGAAACGGGAGAACCCCGAGGAAATCAACGCACACGGCGTTTGTCCACCACAAAGTTCACTTGGCGGGAGCAGAATTTGAACCCGGGACCCCATGTACCAGAGGTGAACGCTCTACTACTGACACACCACTGCCCCTCTCTAGTATCTTCAAATGTTTGTTTAGTCCGGCAGAAGGTCTATCAACTTCATCGTTCAAACAATTTCATAAACAGTGGTCATCAGTAAATCAGGATGATTTACAAAGACAACTGACGACCTATTTGAGAGTCCAGTGATGCACAGATGCTATGCACGAAATCCATTGATGCACAAACATATCAGATGTTAAAATATTTACCAAGTGCTCCTTAAGCCAAGAAGCCTAGAGATGATTATAAGGAACTTTTGCGTTTATTTCTCATATTTCTTGGTGGATGCAACGACAATCAGTCATTTCGAGCTCGAGACCCAATACATCACGCTAGATGGATGGGGAAAGGCATTTAAGCATTGATTTTTTTTAAGTCTCAATTTAGGATGACTGCGCGAAAGTAAAATTATCACATGTTTAGCGCTGTTTGTCAGCCTTGTTTATGTGAAAAAGTGGAATGAAGCTCCCCTTGTCAACCAAACCCCTCTCAATGACTAACTTCATGTCAGTTTTGAAAACTTACTCAGAGGACTGCAATAGTAGTGCATGTGCAGCATTTTCAAGATATCTCTAGTTTTGTCTGCACTTTTATCAGAATAAGTTTTTTTTTATGAGAGAGTATCAGAAGAAACAAAAGAAAAGATGGTCCAAAGCCTGCAGCGGCCAGCATAACCAAACATTTCACTACGACTTAAGTTGACAAAGAAACCCGAAGAACTTAATTTGGAGGATCTAGTAACAGCAAGAACACTCAATATTTGATGTCCTAATGAAAAAAGGCAAAGAGAAGTCTCAATTTTTCCTCAAACAAACACTACAACGCTGGCGAGATAATGTTTTTTTTCAAGAATTTTGTGAATTATCAAAATAAATGGCTGTGGTGAATAATGTAGCTGAAAGAGGTATCAGTCTCATCCAAAAATATAATGAAGCCTTGACAAAAGACTAGGAACAGAAACAGTTTATTCTTCGATTGGTCGAAAACCATCTTAAAAATGTTTCCACTCCACTGAAGAAAGCGTTTTTTAAATTGAGGATACAAATAGTGACATTTTTCTAAAAGTTTTGGCAACAAATCAGGGGTAAAACTGAGGGGTAATGGGGGGACGCCGTTAGCCTCACTTCAAAAAAATATACATGTCATCTCCTACTTCCTAAAATATTACAAATGGCAAAAATAGGCACGCGGGACAGCGTGACCGAATGCGTCCCCATGCCTTTTCAGATCCACTTTTAATCCTACAATAACTAAAACAAGGCAAAAATGAAGCGACCTGTAAATATGACTTAATTGTACTGAAATTTCGTTGGTTATTTGTATACATCACAAGGAATAAAATAAACCTTGTGGACAATCGCCTACTGTTCGTTTTATATTTTGGCCCACCCTAATGTGACATATTAAAGGAGAGTGCTTAAGATTGGCATTACTGTATAACAAAAGCCTCAACTATGAAAATATTCTAATAAATTATCTTCTATATTTCTGATAAAGAAAATAAAGTTGATACCAGATATAAATAACGAAAAACATATGAATTTAAATGTAAAATTTGAGTCCAAAATACCCACTTATAAACAACTGCTGAATTTTAGAAAATAAACACATGTAAATTGAAGTTATGTGATTAACTTGGAGCTTCAAAAACCAACACCCAGAAACCGCCGTGTAAAGTTTAACTGATGCAAATTTTTTAATTGCATAACTTGCTTTCGGCTAGGCGGGGAGTCCGCCCCCAGACGCTTGCATTTGCTCTTTCTCCGGCCTCTCACTTCTCATATCCCTAAGATCTCTGATCTTAAGTGGTTTCGAGATATGGCATATCTTATTCTAACAATTTCAACCCCCAACTTTGTCTTCCTGCTGTTTTTCTTCTAACCGTAATATCAAAAAACTGAAATACATCTTTAATCAAGATGTTTCTACTCTTAAGGGATTTTGGAATATTGCCATTCTATTTTACCAATTACAATTTAAACCTTTTTTTCTAAGGAAAAATGAAAAAACGCAGAAACATGTCTTTAATTGTTTTACTTGCAAAACCTAAATACCAATATTCATTCCCGGTGGGAGCTCATGTATTTCGAATTCCGCGTTAATCAGTAGATTCACGTTTCATATAGCTTCGCTGCTGAATGGGACGTTAAACTCAAAATGAACTCAACCAATTTTCATGTCAATAACCTTAACGATTTTCGAGTTATGACCATCCAATTATAACAATTGTAACTTTACCCTATTTTCTTCCTTTCTAGGGCAAATATCATAAAAGCGCTTACATACATATCTAATTATTTTAAATGAGAAGTCCATATACCAAATTTCATGTCGTTATCACTGAAAGATTCCAAGGTATGGGCATTTTAAGATAATTGCCACTCCTCTTTCTCCCTTTTCCCTTCAAATTTCCAAATATTCTTCTTTTAGTGGGACCTTACATTACAAATCATATGCCCTTTCTAAACTTCAAGTTTCTAGCTTAAGCAGTTTGGCCTAGCGTTGATCAATCAGCCAGCCAGAACTTGTTATTTTATATAGAAAGATACATAATAAGCAAATTAATGACAAAAATATTATTACAGAAGCAGTATAGCAAAGAACTCATATACTGTGTTAAAATATGTAGATATTCATTAATTTGGTAAAATTCATAAAAATAAGGGCACAAGCTTAGCGTACGCGCCTTTGGCGTGGGAGACCCAGGTTTGATTCCCGGTGGGAGCTCATGTGATTCGGATTCCACGTTAATCAGTAGATGTACGTCTCATATAACCTCGCTGCTGAACGGGACGTTAAACTCAAAATCAGCTCAGCTCTGCTAAGGGCATAAGCAGCGTGGATCTACGGCTTTTTGGGTCCAACCACAGATGACAAAATTACACCCCTATTGCTTTACAATTGCTGTATATCTCCCTGCTTTGGAAATGAACGGAACTTAACATTCTCTTCACCAACTTTTCTATTTCGTGTGTTCATTTTAAAGCCGTACACAGCGCATGAGGGCATTGCTAAAGTTTTCAAAGTCAATGTAAGAAATACAGATGAGTTCTATTTACACAACGTGTACAGTACAAAATATACAATAATATTCCACATAGAAAATATCATACACAACAGTGTGTAAGAAATTCATCAAATGTTTAAAAACCAAAGAAAACGTACTTCAACACAAATGCAATTAAAACCTGACTCTGAGAGCGCGACAATATTATCTTGTTCGAAGGGCCAGTGATTTTTTGTCGAACAGGCTGAGCGTGGGCTTATCTTGTCTTATGTTTGGCAACATTGCTCTTGGTCAAGTGGCCTATTGCTTGTGCCTTTAGGTATTTGCCCTAAAGCTATACAGCGAGTTGTGTGCGTTCTGTTACTCCTTCCCTACCCCTGGCTGTTTGCGAAAATATCATTTGCTTTTCATGCATTTGGATAAGGGGCTAGACACCTTGCGACCTTGGAAGGGAGTAACATATAAAATGATCGAAAACAACCGATGTTCATGTAGAGTTCATAGTTTCGAGGTCGCTGAGATGGTTAGGCGTAAGGCTATCAGCTATTTTCTGTTAGTGATTTCTTCATATACGTCTATTAAGTTAACGAATCAGTGGTAGAGCGTTCACCTCTGGTGCTTGGGGTCACGGGTTCGATCCCAGCCCCCGCCAAGTGAACTTTGTGGTGGACAAACACCGTATGCGTGGGTTTTCTCGGGGTTCTCCCGTTTCCTCCCACTTTCTTCATTCCACCATTTCATTCATTACTCGACCAACGATATAAAACCAAGTGAGCATTTTATAGTAAAAGAAAGCTACAAAACGTGAAAGAAGATAAGAGGCAACCGAAGGCTCTAAAAAGTTTCTTTCGAGTTGAGTTGATTTTAGTTTAGCGTCCCTTTCAGCAGCGAGGCTATATGAGATGTGGACCTACTGATTAACGTGGAATCCGAACCACATGAGCTCCCGCCGGGAATCGAAAAAGTTTCTTTCGAGTGCTGGACAAAATCATACAAATATTGAGGTGGGGAGTTGTCAATATCAGTCACTGTTAACGAAAGAATTTGCAGGTCGACATTCTTTTGACTCTGTAAATTTATTTTACCTGATTACAGTAATTTAATTGTTGAATTAAAATGGAACGATACGGTCATTTCGGTTACGGGTCTGAATTAAATTTCATGTATTTCAAAATTTGTTTGAATACAATTAGTTTTCCCGTGGCATATAAGTATATAACTTGAAAGGATAAAATCGAAAGCGACGAAAGGTCATTTGGATGACAAGTATTATTTTCAGTACTCTCACTTTCAATCACAGCAGCGTATACAGATGCTCGTTTTATTATGACAGATAACAATAATTATTAGCGTACGCGCCTTTGGCGTGGGAGACCCGGGTTCGATTCCCGGCGGGAGCTCATGTGGTTCGGATTCCACGTTAATGAGTAGGTCCACGTCTCATATAGCCTCGCTGCTGAACGGGACGCTAAACTAAAATCCACTCCACTCCACAATAATTATTAATCCATTTTCTGCTAATAAATTTAGATGGAGCTATATTTTAAATTAGTAATAATTCTAATGCAAAGTAGAGTTTTGATTATTAGTTACTTGTGTTCAGGGATGTACCGACATAGGTGCTACGGATGTGCACGAGACGAGTCGAGACAGGATTTTCCAGACTAAATTCGAGTCGAGACACGGCTCTTCCAATAGAGAAATATACATTTTTCGAGTCGAGCCATCACTTTTACAGCACATTTTCGAGACGAGACAGCCACAAATCTTGTATCGTGCGCATCCCTAATAGGTGCAGTTTTCCATTCAGAAAAAATCTTCCGGGGGGCACACTTTTCTATTCAGAGGGCCACTGCTGGTACTCTTTTACTTATTATTATATTATAGACGTATTATTTTGATCTCCTCCCGGGGGGAATGGCCCCCTAAAATATGTGTGGACGAAACACTGAACAGGTAGTCTGAGAGTCTGGATCTCCCAATTAGCACAATTTCAGGGGGCAAATACACAAAATTATTTGCATTTTGTAGGCTATTCCGAAAAACTCTTCGGACTCTTAAGAAAAATCTTGGGTGCATTATTGCTTGTGTTTACATTGTGTTACTGCCTGATTTCGAACGTCTATGTTGGAAAGAAACATGAAAGAATTGAATTGTTCTATAGGCATAAAGGGCCCTGAAAAGAATTTTTGCGGAGAAACCTGATTTTAAAGTTCTGCCACTGATCGGGGACAAATTACATATAAATTAAGACACACACTTTTGTCATTTGTTGTGTATTGAACTAGTTTAACTAAAATTAATAAAGAATTATTTGAAATCAAGTATATCTCAAGAACGATTAAATGGACTAGCTTTGATGGCCATTGAAAATGACATTCTGAATTAGGGATGGCCTTTTTCGAAAAATCTGTTTTTCGATTTTCGGTAATTTCATTTTTCGTTTTTTCGTTTTTCGCTTTTTCGAAAAATTTTTCGTTTTTCGTTTTTTCGAAAAATTTTTCGTTTTTCGTTTTTCGAACAATTTTTCGTTTTTTCAAAAAATTTTTCGTTTTTCGTTTTTCGAAAAATTTTTCGTTTTTCGTTTTTCGAATAAAATTTCGTTTTTCGTTTTTCATTTTCGAAAAAGCCATTTTTCGAAAAAGTATTTTTCGAAAAAATGTGGCCATCCCTATTCTGAATGAAATTGATATGGATGCAATAATAAGAGATTGTGCCAAATTGAAAGCCAGAAAGGTGTCTTTATAACATGAACTTTACAGTAACAAAGAAAACGAGAAATTAAGCTAATTACCATATTTGTATCACTAGAAAACACTATTTAAATATACTTTTAATGAAGTGTAATAGCATATCTCTTTGTCAAAATCAAACCTGTGATAATGTTAGACTTGAAGCTCATTAGTTTTATTCTATTTCGACTTTTGTTTCAACTGTATTTGTCAAAATACATCTTAGGTATACATTTTAGTTTTTTCCTGTGCTTATTTAATAAAAAAAGATATAAATTATTAAAACTGGAACTTTGGTCATGATTCATCCACAGTTAATTAGGTTTAATTTCGCCATTTTCCTTTAATACTCACAGGAAGACTGAATTATTATATATTGAAGAAATTTGTAATTGTAACAATTATCTGAAGAATTTTTGTCCATTACAGCATTCTATTATTTTATTATCATATAGGCGGGGCGCCTAAATATTGTTTGCTTACAGTTACGAAATGTCTACAACCGACCCTGTTACTGTTATATATATATATATATATATATATATATATATATATATATATAGAGAGAGAGAGAGAGAGAGAGAGAGAGAGAGAGAGAGAGAGAGAAAGAAAGAGAGAGAGAGAGAGAGACAAAGTTTTGACTCAGAAAAAGTACAGTTGAACGTACGATGCTACATGAGCTCCTGGAGGGATTTCAAATGAATTTAGTATACGTATACATTACCATCTGGACAATTTGCCCCTAAAAATGCTTTCGATCACTGAAATAAATTCCTGCCTATGTCCCTGTAAAGCAGTAAGAATTTTAGGGACTGATCAGGGGGTAATGCCTCCCTGGAGCAACGACAGTTTCCCTGAAATCATACCTCTGATAGGTCCGGATGTGACACCAGTATTTGTGTGTTACCACTCTTCACTCTCAGTGTACTGAAACTTAAGTCAAAGGAACTGTTCTGAAATCTTCACCGGTTCTCTCCTCTGAAACCGCATGCAAATGGTTCCGACCTTGGTCATATACCACATCTGGAATATTACTATTTATGTCAGAGATACCGAAAAATATATATTCGACACAAATATAGGATATTTTCGATTTTATTTTATTTTATTTTATTTATTTATTTATTTATTTATTTTTTGCCTATCGCCCTCCCACTCTGACCTCCATGCCAACCAAGGCTTAACTTGTTCCTAAGCAACATCGACAGCGTCACTATTCATCTGTGACCACGAAAACTATGATTTCGATACTAATATTGTTCATATTTGACTACTTTTACATGTCCCTTCCCCCCTTATTACGGATGGCTACAGTGTCTCGCCCCGCTGGAGCAATTTCGACAAAATTAAGTATAGCTATAAACCACCATTAGTAAAATAAATGTGCGGGTGATCTTTTTCGGAGAGGAATTCATTAACAACTTTTCCAATATGGTGGTTTTATTCGCTTTCCATGCCAAAGATTGCCAAACAGCTCAACTTTATTTGCACCACTGTGCTATGAATATAGATTTTAATGGCATTTACTTTACTGAATGCTCGCTTAGGTGTTGCTCCCGTCACAGGAAAAGTGAAATACTGTTATAAATGAGTAGGGATATAAACAAATACGGAAAACTGTTAGCAATGACACCACTCGAAATGAGTTTTCGCAATATAATGGGGCAGTATTTTATTCGAATGTGAGGTAAATCATTGCGTAAATTGTCCCTTCCCCTCCTTAGAAGTCTAAGCTACAATACGTATCTAATAATTTTGAATTAGAAATATATGCATCGAGTTTCATATTCTTAACTTTAAGGTGTCCTGAGTTAAGAAAATGAATAAACTTCCTGCTAACGAAAGAGTAAAGTTTTGGGCTTTAATAGTATCGGGAGTGTAATTATTCATTTCAGCGACCCCGAAAGCTATTGAATAGACAATCATATCTTTCAATTAGGAATTTTTAATTTTCACCCCTCCCATTAAACCTCCATGCCGATAATGCTAAACTTTGATGTGAACGATATAGAGGGTATCATACATAATTCATGTACTCAAAAGCTATGGATTTAACATTAATATCGTTCATTTTCGATTATTTTTACATGTTCCTGTGTCTCCCATAATAGAACTAGAGGTGATACGGGTTTCGATTCCCGTCAGGAGTCGTGTGGTTCGGGTTCCACGTTAAGTCGTATATGCATGTCTTGTATAGAGTAGTAACTGAAAGACACGCTGAACTCTATATCACCTCACCTCGTGAGATATTCTACGTTTGCATAATTTCTAAACCACTTTTCTTTCTTTCAATCTCCTCCTTCCTCTTAGGACACGCATAGGTTCAAACCGAAACATTCTTCACGGTTGGAGGACGCAAGGCTACTGTACCATACTGTACAACCCTTATGGGACTAGGTGGTGAGTTGCGCAGTTTGAGTAGCACGCACGAATAAACCACGCTTACATTTATTATGTATAATTAATAAAATCTCATATTGGGACTTACTCTGCACGTCAAACTTTTAACATATGCGACTTTTTAAATTCTGATCTTCTTCTTCTGCTTTATTATTATTATTATTATTATTATTATTATTATTATTATTATTATTATTGCAATAGCTATATGAAGCAATTATCTCGGCAAACTTGGTTAATACACATCATTCAGCAACCAGTAGTTGTAGAAATCAAGCTTTTCCAACAGAAGTTGTTAGCTCAATCGGTAGAGCGCTGAGCCATGGATTCAAGGGTTGTGAGTTCGAATCTAATCTAAGTCAAAAGATTTTTTTCCTTATATAATTCTTGAAATGGGAATGTTTCTCTCTTCACCTTTATCTCGTAATTCAGAATAGAGATGTTTGGATGTGAAAGAAAAAGTATACTAGAATATAAGAAAAGATAGGTAAATTACATGATACCCTTTGCAATTTTTAACTATATTTTCACCTATCTAGGACGTTTCTAAAAAGTTCAGACTTCTAGAGCTCCTTTTCGCTCTCTTATGTGACCTTTAACTAATTTCTACAGTTACTTAGTGAATCACATATACATATATTACAGATGTCGTATCTCTTTCTCTTCTCTCTACATCATGTCTGGAGATGAATGTTTTGACAATAGGTTACAAACACGATTTTAAAAAATAATACGATCTGCGATATCAGTGATACATATTGTGGTGTTTACCTTAACATATAAAACAATAAATAGAAAAACTGAGAATACGAATCTTTTCGTGCACTGATGCTTCAATAACAGTGAACTGATGCTTCAAATCTGTGTCTTTACTCCCTTCACCTATGTTAATTCCCTAGTCAAAATAAAAACTCTTCAAAATTAATCACAAATTCTTATACAACCATCCCTTCCTTGGAGTACTGCGCGGTCACATACCCGTCACTGCGATGTAAAGGCACTTATGGCGACGAGGATACTATGTGTTTTGTAATTGTGTATTACGAATGTAAGTCCAAAAAAAGACAGTGATGTGTAGAACCGTGAGGAAAACTCGCAGTCCAAAAGCAGCTATACAATAAGTATATACTACTTTTGAATGTTTATTATGCCACATATTTCTTCTTTGTTTTTTCTAAAGTTATGAAGTATTTATGTACTATGTGTTTAGTAATTGTGTATTACGAATGTAAGTCCAAAAATAGACCGTGATGTGAAGAACCGTGAGGAAAACTCGCAGTCCAAAAAACAGCTATACAATAAGTATGGCCTATATACTACTTTAGAATGTTTATTATGCCACATATTTCTTGCTTGTTTTTTTCCACAGTTATGAAGTATTTATGTACTATGTGTTTAGTAATTGTGTATTACGAATGTAAGTCCAAAAATATAGATGTTATTCAAGGCTGTAGAGAGATAAACTTAATCTTAAGAGGTGGGCATAAAATACCCCCCTTGGTAGTCCGCGTTACAAAAAATACCTTCGTAGTGCGAGGGTTAATTGACAGCATTAATATGAGTTACAATACCGCTAAGAGCAATTAATAGTGAATTCAAGGAGACATTTGTCATAAGATGAATTACAAAAGAAAGCAATATTGAGCTCCCAATCTACTCTAGAATAAACTAGGCCAACGTCATAATTAAACCTAGTTAATTTTCTTGAATCATCTTCATTAATCAGTCGTGCGTACTTATATTAGACTTATAATATTTACATAAGTACAACAATCCTAAATGCTAATCAAATTATGACGTGTAAAGGTCGCGTATACTCAAATTGGCTTAGACACAAGCACACTTTGGCCATAAGTTTACTACAGTTAAAAAATCAAATATTCGGAGCTATAAGTTACTGCCCTATAGGCCTCGGAAGGGCCTTCGCGGGTTATGGACCATGAAAGACTGTGAGGAGCTGCGCCGTAACTTAAATTTTTTTCTCGGGAAGGGGGCAAGCATTAATACGTGTATTTGGACCCTCTAGAAAAAGATATTTTTCAAATTCTTAGCAGAGATGGAGTGGGTCAGTGGGTCGTTTTCTGAGTGGGTCAGTGGGTCGTGGGTCAACAGCGTGTGACCCACTGTGACCCACCACCCACCATGACCCACTGCGACCCACCACCCACCATGACCCACTGCGACCTACCACCCACCATGACCCACTGTGACCCACCACCCACCATGACCCACTGCGACCCACCACCCACCATGACCCACTGCGACCCACCACCCACCGTGACCCACTGCGGCCCACCGACTCAGTATGATCTACCGACCCTCTCTGCTCACTGCATTGTAGACAGTATCTTCTGAAGACTGGTAAATTTGTCTCCGTTTTACTTTCAAGACCTTCATTTCCCTTCCTTTTCCACTTGTTTCTGTCTACTTACCTGAGGTGAGTATATATAACCAAGTGAAAAACGAACTTCAGGCACTTTTGGATATTGATATTTTTAATTGTAATAATAGCAATATGACTTACACTACAACTTGGCTTTCGAGACCTGTGAGTTTTTAGAGCTAACTACTGGAAAAAATACATTTTTGAATCACTGTAATATATAAAAAATTGCATGTAACTATGTGTGCCTGATCATCACGGTCAAATTGCAAAGTCAAATGAAATTAGTTTTGGTATATAGTTCGGCCTTAATCCAAATTGGGATGTTATATTGGTTTTATTATAATGCATAATATCCTAAGGAGGTAGTGAGGATCCAAATTTTTGCGAAAAAAAATGAGTATCTCGCAAGCCGTTAAACTTACGGAGCTGAAATTCAGTGTATTAACTCTTTATTGAAAATAAACAGAATGTGTCCTAGCAATTTTAAAAATCTCCTTTATGTGGGGGAGGAGCACTTTTCTATATATGGAAAATTGGTAGTGAGTTGGTTTGTAAAAATTAGGGATGGGCACGAGCGAGTTCGAGCGATTTTTCTTTGAAACTCGACTCGACTCGAAACAGACATGTTTGAACTGGACTCGAGAACTCGGCTCGAAAAATTTCCTCCAACTCGACTCGAAACTCGACTCGAATTTGGTTCGAGTTTCAAGTCGAGCCAAAACGAGCCAAATCGAGCCTAATCGTGTGTGTAGTTCAAGTACTCTCTTCAAGTATTATACATACACAATACAATTATTATCAATGACACTACTTCTTCTTCTTCTTCTTCTTCTTCTTATTATTATTATTATTATTATTATTATTATTATTATTATTATTATTATTATTATTATTATAAGGACCGCCGTGGCTCATTGGTAGAGCGTTCACCTCTGGTGAATGAGGTCCCGGGTTCCATCTCTGCTCCCGCCAAGTGAACCTTGTGGTGGACGAACACCGTCTGCATGGGTTTTCTCGGGGCCCGCCCATTTCCTCCCACTTTCTTCATTCCACCATTTCACTCATTTCTCATCATCATCATCTCCTTTAGCCTAGCCGACATAAGGCTGGAACGTAAAACTCAAAGATTTATTATTATCACAGCGTTTTTGCTTCGCAATCGGAAGGTCCCATGCTCGAATCCAGAGTTCAGTATCCTGACTGAGGTTTTCCAGGGTTTTCCTCAGTTACACCAGGTCAATGTTGAGATGGTACCTTAAAATACAGACCCTGGCCGCCATTCTTCCACTTCATTTCCCAATGTTGTTATTATTGTTGATTTGAGTGCTCCAGTGTAAAATGGCCTCTGAGATTGTATCTGGTAGCTTAGTAATAAATAAATAAATAAATAAATAAATATATATATATATATATATATATATATATATATATATATATATATATATATATATATATATATATATATATATATCGTTCACTTAATTCTGCAAAAGATGACTGATGGTGGGCATGAAGTCATACGTTTCCAGGTACATATACAATTCCTAAGAGACCACCACTTTTACGATACTTTTTCGATACGAGACAGACACAAACTTTGTCTCCTAGACTATTGTCGTGGTCTGTATATGAGTAACTTTAAGACACAATCTATGCTACATTCGCGAAGTGTTCTCTCGGTATTCGTGTAAAATTGATGGATCAAGTATTGGATCAAAGAATTGTTTTGAATGAATATTAGTCTAGTAGTACTTTTCTAAGTAAATAAGCAGAACGATATGGAGAGATTTGGATCGGATAAGCACAACAGTGGCTTGTGATTGAAGAAGACAAAATTATGTATGTAACACTGCTGTCAGAAATAAGATAAAGTATGAATAATGATAATATATTGTAGATATTCACTATTATTATTATTATTATTATTATTATTATTATTATTATTATTATTATTATTATTATTATTATTATTATTATTATTATTATTAATTTCAACACGCAAAGTGTCACACATGTAAATATTTCGTGAAAGCAGAGAAATGAACTTGTTTTTCCGATTGCCTTTGTAAATAGCTGTGGGATTCTTCCTGTTATTTGAGGAGTGTCTGCAAATTTTGACTATCATAGCTTTACTCAAATAAATGACACACTGCCGCAGAAAAGTAATATTGTTCTTCTCCTATTTTTATTGCCGTCTGAACCCCTGTAGGGAGGGACCTCTGATTACAGATTCCGTTTGGTGGTAACTTGTTTACTTGCAGAGTTGCAGGGCTGTTGAACAATAAACCACACGTGTTCAGTTGCAGTCCAGTCTAAATCTGTAAGAACGTTTGCCTCCAATGAATAAGATAAAAGAGAATTTCCGGCCATACAAAATATGAAGAAGCGAAGTCATCACTTTATTTACCACGATATGTGGGGGGGGTAGCTCAGTAGTAAAGCGTTCACCTCCGGTGCTTGGGGTCCCTGGTTCGATCCCAGCTCGCGCCGTGTGGACTTTGTGGTGGACAAACACCGTGCTCGTGGGTTTTCTCGGGATTCTCCCGTTTCCTCACACTTTCTTCATTCCGCCATTTCATTCATCTCTCATCATCACCGTCTCCTTTAGCCTAACCGGCAAAACCGCGGGACAAAAAAGTTAAAGATTTCAATTCGTTTTTACCATGATACGAGAGGATTTAGCGAACATCATGATAATTGTTACTTCTGGTAAAATTAAGTTATTAGGTGGACTGAATTGGTATTAAACCACAAGGGAAACTTGTTTGGTATGTGTCATTGTATCGAATTGCATAGGAATGATTAATTTTTTTGTCATACTTACTCGAAAGTCAGAAAATGTGGCATACAATTATGTTTCCACGAGCTGCCCATATTATACAAATAACATTGTTATCCTTAATAGGCTTTTTATAATATTGGTAATAATAATAATAATAATAATAATAATAATAATAATAATAATAATAATAATAATAATAATAATAATATGATGTAGAAACTAGATGACGATTATTCTTCTCGCAAGAAATTCTAAATATGAGGAATTTAAAAATACCATAGGAAAATTATAAAGCTAAAGACAATATAGGAATATTACTAAAGAGTATTATGAAGATAATTTAAAGTTAAGTATGATTTCTTTTGTCACTAGAATTCTTTTAATGATTGATACTAACAGAAAAACAGACTAATAAAGCAATATGTTAATACTGAAAAATTTGTAATTTCTCCATATAGCCTATGATAAGATATTCAGAAAAGTGATCAATTTTGAATTATCCCTTTTATTAATCATTCATAATGGGATCCATTTCAACACAGCTATACACAGTCGCATATATAAAGACAAGGAGATGTAAAATATTGGAAAATATGGTAAATTTTACGTATTAAGTAATTAATTACGAGTATTCATAACGTGAGAACTGCTTCAACACGGCTATAGCATTAAGGTGTATACCAGGAGATAAATTGATGCCCACATCAATTTGATTAAAGAGGGGTTACATGAGACACATCATGTATAGGCCTATATCCATCTTAGAATACATCGGCAACCCTGTTATTTTTCTGTTCTGGAGTTAGCAGTTATCTGAATCACCGCGGTGCTCCGCCCGGGTTTAGGGTTGTCAACGGATCGAGTGGCTCGGCTCACAGCTCATCTACTATCGAGCCAATCGAGAAATGAACCGAGTCAACACCTCACCTAACCGAGACGGCAAAAACAGATGGCTCACCTGAGCCGAACCGAACCGATTCGGTGGCTCATCCCGAACGAGTCGGCTCAGGCCATCGGCTCAATTGAGCCGAGCCGATGGCTCATCCCAACCGAGCCGGCTCGAGCTGTTTGCTCAGTTGAACCGAGCCGAGCCCGTTGACATCAGTACCCGGGTTGGGCTTCTTCTTAGGTTAAGAAATACGACCGTGCAGGTCTCATCCTTGATGGTAAAAACTACAGTATATACATATATTGGTGCTCACGACATTTGAGGCTGTCCTTTTATTTAAAAAAATCTATTGTGGTCTCGTTATCGAGACGAGATGAGATGCAAGCAGTGTTCCCTATCGTGAGCAACACTAAAAGTATTCCACAGTACGGCTTACATTTCTCATGGCTTTCGCTTTACAGTTTAATCAGGTCATGATTTCAAATCGAGCTAAAACGAGCTAAACGAGCGAGCCATGTACCAAACTCGACTCGACTCGACTCGAAACTCGATCTCAAAAACAGTAACTCGGCTCGAAACTTGACTCGAGAAAACAACCTTTGACACGGCTCGAAACTCGACTCGAATTCGAGTCGAGTTTCGAGTCGAGTCGAGTTTCAGCTCGACTCGTGCCCATCTCTGGTAAAAATGATCGAAAACGATCGATGTTATTTAAGAAAAAAAATCAGAAACAAAAAAATACAGTGCTTGGCTTCATATATCCATTGCTTTGTGTTACAATAATTGCTGAAGCTTATGTTTACGGTATTATATGGAGCGCTTACAGCACAGGGCAATCAACCCATACAGTTGTGAGAAAAATAGATATAAAATTTGTACTGTAAGCTTAATTACACGGTACTTTTAAGTTTGGATTGTACGCATAATTGTATGGAAAATTTTACACTTTTTTTTTCCTTTACGTTGGTCTACTTACTTTGATTTGGAACTTTGAAATTTCATCCTTTTTTCCACTGAAAAGTATTGATAATTCAACAAGGAAATAATTATATTATGATAATTTAATTGAAATTCATCGTAATTTCGCACATGGCAAACAGCAGTGTGGTAATTGAAGGGGAAGGAGGGAAATTCCCATTCACCTCTGAACACTTTCCAGAAACCTCGTTCCCTTTTGCTTTCTAGACGGGGGAGGAAACTTGGTAATGGTATCAAACCTTCATGTGTAACTACAAAAATTAAATTTATAAACAAACAAGAAATCATCAGTTTATCAGGCTTTAATTCATAATTTATTCACAAGATTCCCTATCAAAGGCGTGGTAGATGAAGTTTCTGTTCTACATGGGTCGACATTGCCAACTGACATGGTCGATATGGAAAAGATGTTGTATGGTGATGGAGAGATGATACTTCTTGCTGAGTATTTCAAACCTGACCAAGAAAAATCGTTATCAGACTTAAGTCTAACAAGTAGATTGTCGATGAGAAGTTGCAGAAATCGGGTAGAAGTATTATCAATTTCCACGACAGAGTGCGAACAGGGATTTCCCCTTATGAATTTACAGATGACTGATATTAGAAATAGACTAAGTGCTCAAACATTGTCTAACTTGTTGCTCATCAATGTTAATGACCTACCGCTAGACAAGCTCGAAATAGACGAGCTAGTTATTTCTTGGTTGAAGGATGGACATCATTCCGCTGCGGACGATTTACCACGAAAAAGTTACCAACAGGAAATAAATCCGATTTCAGATTTGTTTTAAGGTGGAAAATTACGAGTTACGGAAAATGTATACTTGTATTACCAGGGTGCGAATTACCGGGAGGGATGAGGAGGATTTTCCCCCTCAATCACATTCCCCCCCCCCTAAAGTAGTCAGCTGAAGTATCCCCACCGGGGATGCTCGCTTTCTCCTCCCAAACTATGCTTAGTACCGGTATAACGCTAAATTTCACTGATTTTTGTCATTTCTTGTAAATTTAATCTTCTAGCTGTATTTCGAAATGAGCGATGTAAACTATTTAGTTTTGGTCATTTCTTATTTCCCCACTATTTTCACCGTTGTTTAGTTTAACTATATTACTATGACTACAGTTGTTACTTGCAACCGTATCCTCATACCCTTCAGTTCATCGTCGTTCGTAAATTTGAATGTACTAATTGCGCATAATGGATTTATAAGTGCTCTTAGCGGATGGCCAAGAAGAAGTAAACAAATAGCTTCTTCCACCATACTTTGCGAAGTTCGGACATGTCATATTCATTCTCTACATTTGTATCGATTGTCATCTTATTTTTATATTTGTTATATTTTTTTCATTTTCCAGTGTATTCTTTGTTAGCACATGGTCTTCATTCTCTAGTAGTTTGTGTGTATGCAACTCAAAAGTTGCGTTTAATTTGTGGTAATTAGCATAGTAATCACTGCCTTTTATAGTTTACGGAAATGAACTCTTGAAACTGTAGTCAAAATCTGAGATATATTCTCTCGTGGCTATATGTTAACATACACGCTGGGGATGCGCCCCTAGTGAGCAAACATATGAGGGTGAGTAAGCGCATAATTAAGATTTGTTTCAGCATTTGCTAATACGACTGGTTCTCCATGTCATTGTCTGTGTCTGTATAAACACTTCAACTGGAGCGGGCTTTTTCAAGTTAACCCTTCATTTTTCCATCTTTCTTTTCGCTGTACAGTTTGCTGTCCACGCCAATAATGTTGTCTGGAAAACTTCAATGTAATGTTTTACTTTATTTGAATAACGTAGCACATAGTGAATCAACTCATCTGTAACCTAACAGTAAAGTAATTGTAAGTGTTGACTTCTTGAGCTGTCACGGAATCGATATTTAAAAAAAAAAAAAATCTTGAAAAGCGCAGATTTAGGGGGGAATAGAAGCACAAGTTCGAAATTTGAATTGAAGTTTTACATTCAGGCCTTTGATTTGACTTTGATGCCAGAAATCGAGACCAACAACAATCCTTTTCTTGTAAGATAGGCTACCTAGATTTTTCTTTTTTTTTTTAAAAAAAAAAAAAAGTAAGTCCGGTTTAACTGATAATTTTAGTGGTTTTCATAATACTGAAGGTTTTTTGCAAGCTGTATGAAATAACGCGAAATGGAAGATTTCAATATGAGTAGAAAAATCAACATATGCTTGTGATCATGGCTATCGCTCAGGTCGAATTAAGTAAATGTACCTTAGAGAATTACGGGCACAAGAGTGAGTACATTTAAACACGTTCAGAAAGATTAGGGGTGGTGTGTGCATGTCAGACAATATATACGTACATAGTTATAGTCAATAGATTTATTGAATAAATAAATCTCTTATTTATTAAAGATGTCATATTTATGTGTGTGGGGAGGAGTAAGACATTATTGTCTCAGTTTGAAGTATTGGACCTTCAAACTTTACGTCCTGTTGGCCTAATTTTATCCCCTCCCCCCCAATACATATTATCTAATTCGCACACTGTGTATTACTAATGACTAAGGCCCGGATTTTTATGTAGTACAAAGTACCGAAATATGTACATAAATATGTAGCAAAAGTCAATGAAATATGTAAGAAATATGTTCAAAATATGAAAATATGTAAAAATATTTTTTCGTGTTTATTTTGTGTCTATGCTATTTTCTTCGCTAATAAATATACTGTAACATATTTATGTAAGAAAAGCTTAACAAGTGTAAATAGCTTCCTACAGATACGTACAAATTTTCAGGGGAAACAAATGAAAATATGTATCAAGAAAGTAAAAAATCACATTAATGAACATATAAACATAAAAAAATATTTATTTAAACAAAAGGCACTTGCTTTTGGGATGAAGAATGAACCACTAAATAATTTTACGCAATGGAAAAACTTTGTCATTAACTTGTCACTGATACGTTCAAATTTTCACTAAGAACAAATAAAATTGTCTCGTGGAGAAATGAAAATCACATTATTGAATATCAAAAGAGAAAAAAATATATTTAAGAGACAGAACGCTTACCTTTGGAACTTTCAAATTTATGAAAACTTCACTAACTTTCGATAGATACGTTCAAGCTTTAACAAGGAACAAATAGACTTTGTAAACACATTATTAAAAACAGCACCACCCGTAGAGGTTGCACATACAAAAAAAGGTGAGAAAGCTAGCAAACTGTGTGCGTTTTAGTTTTTGTCGGCACACATCCGAGTGGCGTCTGCTTGCAAAGGCGATAAGCACAAAAATCCTTATAGTGTTTTCTTTATATATATATATATATATATATATATATATATATATATATATATATATATATATATATATATATATATATATATATAAAACAAATCTTTTTATTTTTTTCAGGATTGGAAGCGATAACTGGCGACTATTCTTTTCATATTGTAGAGTGTACGATTTATTTTAACGCAGCTTTCCCGCAATGCAAATCGGTTGAACAAACTGAGAGAAAAAATACAGATAATTAAATAAAATACTCTTTGAGTTATTGTTCCATATATAGGCCTATCTTTATTTGCGTATTATTTAAAGAAAATTAGCGAAAAGGAGCAAGGAAACTGAATTTATGTAAAAATATGTACAGTAGACGGAAAATATGTAACAGACTTCAAAATGTGTAAAAATATGTAACGTGATTTTGGTTTATATGGCTCGTTACTTCGTAATTTGCGAACATTTCATATTTTCCCCAGCGTACATACAAAGGAAAAAATATGTAAAAACATAAAAATCCGGGCCTTACTAATGACTTACTTATGTTATTCAACTTTGTACCTAATTTTTAGTAAGTCTCTTCTTTGCTTTAGGTAAACTACTTTGAATAAATATTCATAATAATTGAAATTATGCATATTTGTAACTTAAATTTAACGTGGTGTTTTAGTGATTACACAAATTACAATTATGAGCATGCTTTATGGAAATGCTCTCACATAGGGTACCAGAGCACCTTTATACACTATGAAAAACTGATTTTTCAAGTTTTTGGTGAGAAAAATACTGTGAACTGAGAAACCATAACCTTTTCCATATTGTACAGGGATATTTTCCTGCGAATAGAAGTTTCTTGTGGAATGCGTTCAGAAATTAACACTTGCAAGAATACTCGCTTAGTACAAGTATATTTTAGGCACACACTAATTTCCCCCCACCTCGAACTGTTTCAATTTCCTTACTGGCAAACACTTTACCATTTTATATCGTAAAGATCAGATCCACCGTTATTGTATCAGAGTGGTGCTTGAGCGATTGACTAGAAATTCAAACTCCGATTAGTGACAATTTCACACTCTTGTTTTATTACAAGTGTAAACTCTTTAGTCAGTTCAGAAGAGGCCGTGGATCGTGTTCAGAGTTGATGACGATGGATTTTGGTGAGTCAGAGTAGGTCAAAGTGGATGAGAGTGGTTCATGGAGGGTCACCGTGGGTGGTGGGTCATGGTGGGTCACAGTGGGTCATAGTGGGTGGTGGGTCAGAGTGGGTCACCATGGGTGGTGGGTCATAGTGGGTCACAGTGGGTCATGGTGGGTGGTGGGTGGTTGGTCACGGTGAGTCGTGGGTCAGAGTGGGTCATGGTGGGTGGTGGGTCAGTGGGTCGTGGGTCACGGTGAGTGGTGGGTCAGTGGGTCGTGGGTCACGGTGAGTGGTGGGTCAGTGGGTCGTGGGTCAAGTTTTCATTGACCCACGCCAACTCTGATTCTTAGGCCCCCTGTTTCCATCTTTCTCTTACTCTTTATGGGCTCCCGGAGCCAGTGGGCCCTGCCGCACGGCAAAGTCTGCGGAGCCGTTAGTTACGCTTCTGGGCCTGCTCCATACATGACAAATTAATTAAAGGGACAATATTAACAAACCTCAAAGCCATACGAATAAATATTATTTCTGGACTCCCTAATAATAGACATATTTTTACTGAAATGATTCCACGACTCATTTTTGTTTTATTTACCTTTTGTGTGCTGTTTCGTTTATGTAATGTAGTGAACCTGTTTGATGCTTCATTTATAATTTCATGTTCGTATCGTATATGGAGTAAGAACATTTTGTCTTAAAATGGGCCCCCCCTCGAACGGCAGGGAGCTTCCCTGGAGGCAGTTGCCCCCCTGCCCCCAAAAGTTACGGCTCTGGTGCGGAGATGAGATCCAGCACACGCATAGACTGAATCGTATTGATTGCCAACTCGACTGAGCCAATGCCATCTCAATTCTCTTCCACATCACAAACCGTAACTTTGACCCAACTACTTCATAGCCCTGTATCTTTTCCACTTTGGCCCAAATATTATTTTTGATATTTATAAAGTTGGTCACTGCTTTCCTTCGATCTTTTAATGAGGACTCTTAGGTTTATTTCTATCAAAGAGATGCTATTCCTTCCGTCTCTTTCAACTGTGACGTCACTCAAAGAGTGTTAGGTATCCGTACAGTGGCTGTTAATAGTCTTGTGAAGAATTCTCTTCCATGTTAAAGACAGTTATTTTTATGTTTTAGATGAAATTATGCTTTTTTGTTTTTCAATGTAGGAAAGGTGCCGAATATCGGATACTGTTCGAAAAAAAAGGGATAAAAACTTTACTAATCGATATTTCATTGCTACAGCCTCTTCTGCTAAATGTTCTGTTATGTTTGTAGATTATAATTTGAAAGTTTCGAAGCAATAAGGAAATATTTAAAGAAAGATTCATGGGTACAGAAAGATTCATGGTAAGAAAGGAAATATTTAAAGAAAGGTACAAAGTGGCATTTTTCTGAGTTGGGAAAAATGTTGGCTAATATCGGGTAGTAAGGGGTCTTAATATTGGACGGAAATTAATTGAGAAGGATTTATGGAAAAACACAATTGAAGAAGATTGTGCATTATTTTGATTATATTACATGGTGTAAACATTATACACGTAAAGTTGCAAAATACGTAGATTTAACCAAACGTTGTTCTACAAAATAGACTATTTTCTAAATATGTACACATGTAGATTTATCTTAACTAAACATTGTTCTGTCAAACAAACAACTTTCTAAATATGCAGATTTTCTGGTACTTAAACATTGTTCAACAAAAGAAGCTACTTTCTAATAATGTAGATTTATTTGTAATTAAACATTGTTCGACTCATCTGTAGTAGGATCTACTAAGAAGTGAAATTACTAGCAAAAATCAAAAACAAATGATTTCCATATTTTGGGATCAGTGCCTGCACATAGTTCGTGTGCCAGGGACGGCGTTAAGGGTGGGCGGGGGTGGGCGACCCATCCGCCCACCCCAACAGAAGTAAAATAATGAAGGTGACATCCTGTACTTCAAAAGCAATAGGTATTACTTTCAATTGTAATGTAATAGGTTCTAGGACTCTGTTTAACTCTGCAATGAACAATCATTTTAAGACAGATATTGTAGTTATATAATGATGCCAAAAGTTGTGATTAATGAATTAAAGTTTAACACACACACACTCACAAAATCGTGCTATTGAAATCCTGTATTTGTATGTGCTGCGCTGGAAAAAAAGGCAGTGCTTTCTAAAAAAAAACGACTAAACAATGGACAGGACGGGATAGTATTGTTTTATTGTCTCATTTCAGAAAGAGAGGGAGGGGAGTAGTGCTTTGTGTCGGCGCGATTGCTTCTTAAAAAAGGGTTGCAACTTACAATTGTTTACAGCAATGTACCGCATGTCTTACCCGTGTGGCATGAAACAGATTTGTAAAAACCCTTATTATAGCATTGTTGAGTTGATCTCTGTTGCGTAAAAAAAAAAAAAAAAAAAACGATTTCTTCTTAGGCTGTCTTCCTCGTGTTCAAAGAAGAATGATTTTCAATCCGTTGATGTGAATGATAATCCTTCTTCTTCAATGAAGAAAAAGACAAAAAATACGAATGCATGTGACAACTAGTGCTGTCGAATTTTTGTGACATTTGCGGTTTTCGGTTTTTGACAAAACCGCTTTTCTGAAAACCAAAAACCGCAAACGCAGTTTCCAAAACCGAAACCGTAAAAGCGGTTTTCAAAACCGAAACCGCAAAAGCAGTTTTCAAAACCGGTTTTATGAAATTTTACTTTTTCGAAAACCGATTTCGACAGCACCAGTGACAAACAGGATTCGCAATTTGAAGTGTTCGATTTCGAAGAAGTGAAAATGGACTAGACGATGGAGAGAGCGAAGACGACAGCACTGCTTCTGAAGATACTACTAAGGGCTTGTCAGTGGAAACAGAAGGATCTTTCTGCAAAACCAAAAGCCCTAGTTGTATTAATCGTCAACGATTTAGCAGAATTTCCATCCGACGAACCCCACCAACTACATTTGCATCATTATCCCATAATAAAATACGGCAGGGACAATCGATCATTCAAAAGTGATTGGTATAAATTTCCGTGGATTGGGTACAGTGTACAGGAAAATGCAGCTTTTTGTTTTCCTTGTAGAATGTTTTCATTGCCGAACAAAAAGAAAGGGAAGAATGATATATTTACAGCAGTTGGTTACAAAAACTGGAAAAGAGCTATGTAGGGCTCTGTTTTTCGAAAGCACGAAAACAGTTATCATCACAAATCTCAGATTGCTTGGGCTTCGTTCAAACAAATGAAATCCAAAGGTAGAAATGTATATGTCGCCACATACGGTATATAAGTGAAGTGTATGACCGGCAAGTGAGGGAAAACCGTTAGTATATTGCGCGTCTTGCTGATTTATTACGCTACACCGCGGTGCAGGGAATTGCACAAAGGGGCAACAAAGAGGAGGAAAATAGTGAAAATAGGGGAAATTTCCTCGAACTGGTTTTGTTAGTTGCTAAAGGCCAATCTACACCATAAAAGATCTTGTACAAGATCTTGTAGCTGTCATAAAAAAATCTTGAAACCCAATCTTTCTATTTACTGTCTACACATATCAACTTCTTGAAAGCAAGAAAGACATTTCCACCCATGCAGCACTGCGCTCTAGTGGACAAATAGTGAACCTTCTCATTACAGGGTTCTGCCTGGATGACAAATGGGTTTACCTGAATCACCTGAATGAAGTCTATCTATATATTGTATTTTTCTTCACATTTATGTGGCTTTCAGATATTCACTATTTTTAATTAAGAGTTCAAATACAGAATTACACACCTCCAATTTAAAAAAATCCTTACATTTGACCTTTTTCTAAACAAAGAATCGCAAAATTTGAAATATTAAAGAAATTGGCCTTCATTCCCTCTTCAACATCGAAATTTTTGACAACGCTGCAGCATGTGTTCAGTTATTTATAACAAGGAGTTGATATGCCGAATTTCACGTCCCTTACTTAAGGGATTTCTAAAATACTCTCGGTAAAACATTTGAACACCCATTACCGCTTCCCCATTTGAGTTCGTATTTTAATTTAAAATCCTTTCTGATTCCTTGCTATCATATTAAAATGATTTTTCTTCCAAATATCACATTTTTTAGTATATTAGTATGGCCTGGGCCAGTGGTGTAACTACAATGGAGCGAGTGGAACAGTTGCTCCAGGGCGCACAGTAAAAGGGTGCATGTGCGAACGGACTTTATGCAAAGAACGTTTGAAATCATTTCAAAAGGTACACTATGACTATTAGCAATTAATTGGCAACAGCCGATACCGGAGGCGGATCCAGGAATTTTTGAGGAGGCGGGCAGATTTGAAAAATAAACTTGAAACATTTTTCGATATTTGGTTCGCTAACTAAAAGTGTGGACCGCAGTGCTTCATAATTCGTATTTATCTCCACCCTTCTAGAGGCGGCACTGAGGAGTGGCGAAGCACCCAGAATCTTCCTTTTGAAAGAAGTTTTATATATATTTTTTTCCTAAAGCCTTTAAACAAGCGCTCCGTTAGGGACTAATTTATATATTTTACTCCTCATGGAATATGGATTTCTCTCAGGATTAGAAACCTGCTTGTGTTTGATTATTTTTGAAAGTATATTTTAACATCAAAAGATGATATTATATTACGAACGCTTCTATTCTATCCATTAATTAAATCATATCTAAAAGTGAGACAAGTGTAATATCAGAGAAGGGGGATGGGATAACGAGTCAGTTGTTACGCCATGCCAGCTCTGTTGGCCCGTGTTTCACGATGCGAGCAGGTGTTTTTACGATTCATCTTACAAATATCTCCCAAACCGTTACTCCCTGTTAAAAATCTTAGTGAACCTTCTTTGTAGAAGTAGTCTTAGAAATAAAATGAAAAACGAACAAACAAGCCAGACTGTACGATAACGAGGATATGAGTGATACCGTAAACGCTTCCAGAGGGAGAAAGTCTCGATTTTTACAAATATCCCCTAACCAGTTACTTCCAGCTATAAATTGTACTGAATCGTATTTGTACTACGTAACCTTAGGGGGAAAAAAAGAGTGAACGCGCTAGGGTATATAGTAACGAAGATATGAGTGATGCCATAAACGCTTCACAGGGGGGTTTAGGGGAATAGCGGGATAAGCATCGGGGAGAATTTAGGAGAATTTTGAGAAATTATACCTTTACATGTGTGCTAACGATTGGTAGATAATTCATCTTGCTACAAATTTGTTCTGACATTTTCCCTTCATTGACCGGGCTAGTGGGCAATATATATATATATATATATATATATAACCGGGTCACGGATAATTCGCAACAGAAAATGAAAAGGGGTCAATTCCCACCAGGAAAGCAAAAGGAGATAGGTTATTCGTTAGCTTTCAATTCGGTTCCAATTAGCTTTTACTGTTTGCACTTGAAAGTAAAATACAAACCCATTAGAGGGGAATTTTAACTTGCTTTGAATATATAATGAAACTGACAATAGCATCTTTACCGGTGTCTGTACTGTCAGAATGGACGGACAGATTTGAGTTCAATATTCAGCAACTTAAAGCAGATATAGTTTTCGGCAAATTTCAGAAAACTACTCAAATCAATCCATCAATTCCAAAGTTACAAGCAAAATAAATTTTACAGAAGAGAAAGAAATTTTGTCGCTGATTGTACATTCGTCACTGGTTTGATTCGTCGTGTTGGAACAATTCTAGTTCATAACATGTAAATTTAAATATCTATTACATTCAGAGTATTTTCCCACATTTTCTGTACTTCAATTATAAATGGTGCCAAAATTTCCGTTTGCTTCGTTTCTTGGTGCCAAAATTACCGGTGCCAAAACTACCGTGTCAAAACTACTGGTGCCAAAATTTCCGCCTTTCGTTAATCAGTAGGTCCCGTCTCATATAGCCTCGCTGCTGAAAGGTACATTAAACTCAAAATCAACTCAACTCAATAATAATAACATAATCCAGAAATGCTTTAGGGGTGGCTGCAAATCGGATGATTAATATATATCCTTCATATACATAAAACAAAACCTAATAGACGACTAATTAGCTTCCATGGGCACGTTTTACGTTACAGAAAGATCAGTATTATAAACGTAATTTGGAAGATTGTATAAATATAAAGAAGCAGGCAACAATGTAATCCTGGTATCTTATGCGTTCATCACAGGGATGATAACGTATTGTAGTAATATACATAGAATATAGAAATAGTCTATAGTTGTTTTAAGACATTGGATAACTCCAGTATGTGACGTAAAATAAAGTGCATTTTCAGCGAAAAACAATTCCGCATTTTTCGCCTGTGATCAATACACCAAGATTTAAAAAAAAAAAAAAAAAAACTTGGACGAATATTATTTTTTTTCCCCTCTGTGAATTTACAAACCCGAAATTCGGAAACAGTGTGTCCCAAATCCTCCCGATACGTTTCAAAAGTGCAACTATTTAATTTCACCAGTGCAGTGATTAAATCTCCATGGATTGGAAATTAAGATGTGTTTTGTGCTCCTGAAATTGACCTAAATTGCGTAATATTTCTCAATTAGTATAGGGGACCAAGGAGTGGTCCAAGGACCTATTATATCAGAATAACTTATAATGAAAGATATTTCTCCCTATGGTTGGGGATGAGAAGTCGAACCTAGAAATTTAAATGGAATTAATGTTTATGTAATTGAAATAAAAATATGGACTGAAAGTTTATTTGATGTGCATCGAGTGATGTACCCTAGAACGAATATGACATGTCTTCGACGTGAATATATATATATATGTTTAGGTAGAGACCACGGAAAATAAAAAAAAAAAAATGGACACTTTGACTAGTGCAAGTGAGTCTCGCTAAATAAATTGATGTTAGTAATATGAGACAGGACTCAAAAGTTGAATAATTTGGCTTAAAAAGAACCAAAATTCATCGAAGATTTTCTCTAAAACATTTTTTTTAATTACACGTTGTAGAATGGTCAACGAAAGATTTTTTTTTATTATTTTTTCATTTATTTCACGAAAATTTAAGTATGTTGACATCCTATTGTCAATACTTGAAGTATCATTATGTTTTTTTTTATTCATTCTTCTTTTACTTTCAATGTATTTAAATTCGTTAATATCTATACATATAATGTAGTAATTCCATACTGTCGTATCTGTGACTATTGATGACAAACATTTTTTTTAACTTATGCAATTGTAACTTATCTGTATTCTGCTAAACTAATATTTTTTTTAATAGATGTAATAAACTGTTTTGTAAATTGTAGTTAGGTTAGTTTAATTTAAATATACAAATCCTATACGCTGTCCTGTATGAGTATGTGTGTGGCTGGACATTAGATTTAGTTTGAATTGAAATATTTGTGTTTACCTATATGTAGACTTGCTCATTAATGGTAATCAGTGGCTGCAGTTTACTACTAATAAATACTAATGAAAACCGCTGATTCTATCTGAAATGGCTCTATGAGAGGAGCGAAGAGAACAAAAGAAGCCGGAACTAACCATTGTTTATTAATATTTTGGAATATTGAATCTCCAGAGACCAATTAAATATTTTTTTTTTTTCCTGCGACCAGTTTAACAGTACAATCGATCTCAGAATTTAAACCTCAAGTGTTGAATTAACATCGAACAGTTTTGAAATGATAATATAAAATTTCTCATTTATTTTCGGCGCTAGCCTGGGGTCATCCCCAAAAATGTGGTCATCCTGGTGCTAGGTCCGGTGTGTGTGAGTCGACATGTGGCTATCTCGACCATCGAATACCAAATCATTACCGAATAATCATTGAAATCAATTTCAATTCGACAACTTTTCAACTCCTTTTACCATATCCCCTAAATTAACCAATAACAGATTTTCTCTTTCCTCCATCTTCTTACTCTCCCTCTTTTACCTTCTTCCATTTTCCTTTTCTTCTTCTTCTTCTTTTCCTTTCTCTCCTTCTTTCTCCTTTTAAAAATAAAAACTGAAAAAGGGGGTCGTGACTGGGAACTCAAGTTGAAATAAACACGGTCATACATTTATTACATTTTTATTTTCTCTTCGGAAGTCCGATAATAAGAATTCTTTTATTTTGATGAAATCTAGAATACTCTAAGTTAATAAGATAATGATATATCATCCCCACGAAGGATGAAAGGTTCCCACTCACGACTTGACTTGACTTGGGTTTACACTCTATTTCCAAATACACTATGCAGTACCAGTACCATACAAAGTTTTTTTTCTTTTTCAACCAAACTATAAAAAATCTCACTTTTATTCTGTGGGTTCGAGGAGCCTCCCTTGTTGGACTTACTTGAGACCAAAAAAAAAAAAAAAGCTTGGACTTCCAGGGTTAATCAAACTTGGAAAACAATTCAGTTGGTATTTGACTCTGGAAAATCGAAGTCCCGGATACTCGACGCAAGAACAAACAGCAATGAAAACCATAACGTCAGGTCAGGCCCGTAGCCAGGGAGGGGCTAGAGCGGGCAATGCCCGCTCTAAAATATTTTTTGCCCGCTCTAAAATATTTTTTTCGCTCTAAAAAGGACGTTGTTCAGAAGTTTCAAATTGTTTCAGCAAATCCCAAATAGGAAAATCTTGTGATTTTATTTATTAAATAAAATTGAACTTAGAAGGCATTTACTACTACTAACAAATGAAATTGAACGTGGCGTATATTTCTACGAAAAACAGCAGTTATTCTTATTGCTAGATATACTCAATAATCTCCCATATTACCTTTCCTCACTCCAAGAGTTTGAAAAATCACAACCACGACAAGCATTCAAGGCGTTGGACAAGATGCCCTTCCAAAGAATACCCATATGAAAATTGACCAGAAAACAGGGTATGTTACATGAATGTGAGTGCCTGGCTTGGGCATGTGTAACATCCTTCACGATGCAATGAAGGCATATGCCTTAAACACTTCGATTCAGCAACCACTGAAACGCAAAGCACACTCCCCAGTCGCTTAGCTGATTCGGTTGTTGATTTGGAAGGCATAAATTTGGAGAAGGGAAAGGAAGACGAGAAGGAGCTGAAAAGATTATTTAGCGAAGTTCTCGATATCTCCGTCGAAGAAATTCGGAGCAGATTCAGTGAGACAGGGACAGCTGTGATTGGTGCCATTCACCACTTACTGAGCGAGAAAAGAAGTGAAGAAAATTTGAAACCTCTGTGTGATGTTGTAAAGTACAAAGACCTGCATTGCAAAGTGCTTCAGAATTTGAAGCAGGAAATAGAGCTAGCAAATCGACTGATCAAAAAGACATCATCTCTGGAAGAGCTCACAAAACAAATTGGAAAATATGGCGAGGCTTTCCAGGGCCTAAAGATGCTTACAAAAGCTGCTCTAATTATTCCGTCTTCTACGTCCACGGTCGAAAACTGTTTCTCACATCTGACAGCACTCCTCCGACCGCAACGTCTGTCTATGTGATATGAAAGAAAATCGGACCTCGTTCTCCTGGGTTACAACAAATATAGGAAAGGGGGGCAAGAGTACGCAAATTTCAATTAAACTTATATATTTTGGTAAAAAATAGCTACATCGGAAAACTTTTACATTTAACACAAAACTTGAACTTTGCTTTAAGAAATGTGATCTCAACTTTTGTATACCTCTATGCTTGGAGGAACTAGAACTCTTAAAATGAAAGTATTCAAATTCGTACTCTTACCCCTGTATGTACGCACCCAAATGAGCATTAACAATTGTGCCCACTCCTTGAACATTAACAATTGAGCGCTTGTAGTGAGGATCCAGCGTTAGTAGCTGAAGGTTTTTCACAGATGAAGGTGCCCACTTCTGCATATAATGTGCATTGTTCATGCCACCATTCATTGCATATTGCTCACTGGATCCAATCTGCTGTTGGAGGATCGCTGTAGATGATATTGCATAATGGACACTCGTACACTAGTTTCTCATTGACCTGAGGAGTTGTTTTTGATTGTAGTTTTCTTTGGTGCAAGTTGACGTTTGCCTTGGTGTTTGGAGAGAGCCATCTCAGAAGTAAGTTCTGTTTGAAAGAAAAGGATGTCAGAATCTCAGATTAACCTCAAGAAGATATGGCTTGGTGGCAGACAGAGAAGGACTGACAACCACCAGAAGAGTGCATGATGTGACTCCTGTTTAATTCCAGTGAAGGACCAGATTTACTGGTTGAAGGTTTGGACACAGACGAACGACCAACCAGCAGATGTGTGTTTGAAGAAGAGAGTCTGCATGAGCTCTTGCTTGCTTCTAGTGAGGATCCATCATTACTGGTTGAAGATTTGGTAACAGATGAGAAAGAATGAGCAACCGGCAGAGGAATGTTTGAAATGGACAGTCCGCATGAACTCCTGCATGCTTGTAGTGAGGATCCAGCGTTAGTAGCTGAAGGTTTGGTAACAGATTGAGAACAAGCAACTGACAGAGGAGTGTTTGATGTGGAAGCACCGCACGGGTTCCAGTGTACTTCCAGTGAATCTTCCGATGAAAGATTTTGGACTCTATTCGGGTCTTCTGCTTGATTCGTTGCTTCAGGAATGCTTTCATCTTTAGAGCTGGCTTCTACATTTCGGTCTACGACATCAACAGTAGAAGGAAGAAAATCTTTAGTGAACACATCTGGGTTCAGTGGGACAATTCCACATTCTTGAAAGCCGGACACTGCATTACTAATGGTTGCAGCTTTGTAATAAGCCTCAGTGAACAAAATCGCAACTTGGAATTGTGTAATTAGGCGGAATGGATGTCACACACTGTTGAATACCAGGATTTCAGTGGCCAAAAAAGGAGCAATCTAACGGTTGCAACTTAGGCTGGTATGGAGTGGTAAACTTAACATCACAATCCCATTTTACCTGCAGAAATAAATCACCTCGATTGAAATGTGAGAGGACTAATTGTCAAGATGTAACAATACCTTTTTCATGACCGGATACGATTCGACATGTTGGTATAAATGATGCTGTCATTCTTCGAAAAGTTGTGAGTTGATGAAACCAGAATCAGATATTCTCACAGAACTCGGCGGCGCTCCATCGAGTAACTCCTTTTTCATTCGTTCTCTGGGAAATATCAACGCAGGTGGAATAAAGGAATCAGATGCACTCACGCAGCAAACAGTTGTGGTACTAACTCCATGATCACTACGTACAATTTTATTCACAACTGATTTTCTTTTAGTCAACAACACTTTTGGAACTTTATGAGGAATCGTATTTATGTAGATCCTCTATATTGTAGATCTCCTGTGGAGGGAAACCATTTTCTCTTACAAGATCTTGTAGACTATTAAAACAGCGTTCAATTTGTGGCTTGCTAAAACCACGAGCTCTTCCCAGACCAGCTTTGAAGGCTGGCGCAAAGCAATGGTTGTATTCTACGACGGAAAGACTCTGTTCAATCTTTTCCTGCCATTCGATTCTTTGGCTAAAGGGGTGGGATAACTGGTTACGTTCAGCAAAATCGTACACAATTCTTCTTACTGTTAGATCATTAAAGTTAATCAATAGAAGAGTTGCTCCAGTAATGTGATATGTTCCACTAATTCGTTCTCCATTTCTTTGTTAAATACTGACTTCATTGTGCCCAAAGACGCTGTAGGTTCTCCCTGAGAAAACAAAGGAAGGAAAAATCCTTAATTCTCCTCATATCAGTAATGAAAACGCATAGGATACAAAAAAATCAGATAATATTTAGATATATAACAAAAAGTATATTTTCTAACTTAGGCTTATTTCATCAGTTTCTTGTTCTAAAGAATGCTTGTCAACTACGAAGGTAACATAGAAGCGAAGCTCTTCTTGCTCTCGCCCACTCCTCTCTCTCTCTTTCTCTCGCTTCTGTAAACTCTTGTTCTGTAAGAAGCCGCCTATTTGTTTCCTTCTGATAATTGCGCACCATGATTTGAAATATATATATATAGTCTTATTTTACACCGTAAAAGACACCTTCTAAATGGACAAGTTTATAGGATCATCTGGTGAGCAATCGTAGGCCCCCTGTCGTATTCATAATGCACCTAAATGTATTAATTTTACACTATGTCGATGCATTACTGACGCGATCGGGGCGTTACGATTGCTCAGAAGATAGTCTTCCTGACTTGCTCAATATCTCTAATGGCAAGCGTTATGTATTCATTTTACTCACTTCAGGCTAAGTAAAATTAGATGAGTTTGCTTTAGATATTGTTGTGTAAGAAGTGGTATTAAGAATAACAATTTTTCCCTCGTACATAAGAAAGTATCAGGATTCTTCAGAATTCTTAACGTTATAGGCTACACATGGGAACCAGTATTCGTAACACTTGCTGTCACTGTCTATTACAACGGAATCTATATTCTTTTTTGATTGTTGGACGTAAATTAAATTGGATTTTTTCTTAAAAACGAAGGGGCAAGAGTACGCACGCGTATCCTTGCCCCGTCGGTATCTGCGTACCCTTACCCCCTAACTACACAATGGACTTTCCCCTGATGTTGCACAGCCAACTGTTGGAAGAAAGTCAATTTACTTCATCTTGTCAAACAATGGACATGTTAGAAACTAATGCTTTACAGTACTTTGAAATCGTTAAAAAATTGTGTAAGTTATTCCTTAAGTACTTATGTCCCAATATTATATCAAACTATTAGGAAAACATAAATACTTACCTAGATAGCTTGTAGTTTTCCGCAGCACACTCAAATTTGTTTAGGTACTAGACGCCATTAACATCAAACTCCACGTGACGCATTATTGCGATGCGCGAATATATTCCCTCGTTTTTAGGGAATCGTATTCTTACCCCCCGCGTACTCTTGCTCCCCTTTACTCTATATTCTCCGTGCACTAGATCTAGACCAGTTTGTAATTGAATTTGCGAAGTGCTCACGTAAGCTCCTTTTGTACATAAGGACTGTAAAAAATATTTATTTTACTTATGTCAGGGTTGTTTCTTAATTTTTATACATAAAAATATTCCATAATCTACTTGTAATAAAAGTATTGTAGTTCTAAAATACTATAATTTAGATAACAGTTAATAAATGTTCCTAAAATAAATTATTGTTTTTTACCTTTAGTACTACTTAGTGTATTAAAAATATATGTTGAATTATATACCATCATTTTAACAAAAAATGTTAACGATGATATTTGATAGTCGTGGATTCGTACTGTAATATTTATCAGCATAAAATGTTTCAACTTTCTTACAGATTCCATAAATAATAAATAAATATATAAATGAACATAGACATTGACAACTACAAGCGCCTCAGGGAACAAAAACTATATATATATTAGAGAGAGAAAGAGTTTATGTGTTCCTTGAGGTCCCTGCCATTGCCCCCTCACAAGTAAACCTTACGTTTGGGTGAATCGAGTTGCTGACTGAGACACATATGAGAAAGTAGTACTAATGTGGTCAGTATTTCAGTGAAGTTATAGGTGCGAAGCTCCAGGGGTTTAGGAGATACAGCTATCAGAACATCACATGGAAGTACAGAATAGTCTTCATACAGTTGGAGGTAAAAGCTCTGTAAGACCTCTTGTAACAACAAAAGGTGAATAACAAATATATGGGTACATATTAGGACTAGAGGGAAGTCATATAGTAAGGGTATACCTGACGGCGGCCATCTTGAAATCCGCCATTTTGAATTAAGGTTAAGTTTTTGAAATAGGAATAGGGTCATGTGATACATGATTTAAGACGCAAATTTAATCAGAAGAACAATGGTGACGTTAATTTTGATTTACGCGCAATTGGTAAAAAGTTACAGGGAAATTAAATATTGTTGCAGCATATGTATTAGTCCTATACCCCACCTTGTAAATTTTGTGTTAATGATAATAATTAAATAAAAAGCAGGTGGATAAATATTAGGTCTATGCTAAGAGTTGCCTTGATGGCGGCCATGTTCAAATCCGCCATTTTGAATCATACAAAAGTTTTAAACAAAACGCATAACAGTGACACCTTATTAATAGCAATTTTTACCATAATTCCAACGGTATAACCATTTTTGCTTTATCATTAACCAGCACAAAATTAAATGGATCGCTCCATACGACTACTGCTTTGACGGAAATGTTAACGACAAATGTGTGAAGCAGTGTTGCCAGATCAATCAGTTGGAAAAGCAGGAGATTCGAAGATAAAAAACAGGAGAAAGCAGTAGACACATATAGTGGTGGCGTTTGAATGTAAATCCGGGGGAGTGGGGGGGGGCAATAAAATTTGCCATTATTAAGGGAGCAGTAGACAAAACAAGCAGTACAGAATTCATTTCCGATTAACTACGTTGAGCAAATAAAAGGGAAATTCCCGATTTATATTAATATTATTTGATACACACGTTTGTGAAGTAAACGTAGTGAAAGAGCAAAGTGGAGTGGGAAAATGTCTTTTCATGCACGTAGCGATAACGTAGCTATATGGTCCAGTCACACGTGACCGTGGCGTAAGACGATTTCTTGCTGACGATCGTGGAGAAACGATCTAAGCCACTCTTCAAACCCAAGTCCTACTCTAAATCTTACAGAAAGTCATAAAAACGCTAACCATAATGCATATAGAAGATGACGTACAGTTGTATTCTTTGGATTCATATTGTATACAGTAAAGCTCTATAACTACATGCTCGACAGAGCTTTGTGTATTATAACAGAGAAATTTCATCTTTTTATGTGAGGAAACATTAAAAATTCAATATTAATAATCTTCAACTTCTCGAAGTAAGGAAAAAGCAGGAGATTGTTCACTTTTCGTTTTATTTCGCAGTAGATCAGTAGAACGTAGAAAAAGCAGGAGATCTCCTGCAAAATCAGTAGATCTGGCAACACTGGTGTGAAGTGTAACTCGATTGCCTTTGTCAGGAGCAGAGCATTTGTGCAAGTCATGCACTCTTTTCTGAACTTCATATTGATTGTACTAATTGAGCATTTTTCTGGAAGAAAGACCGAAGTTCAATTATGACTCAATTCCACTTTGGTCATTTTTCTTTAAATTAGCAACTTGTTTATGCGATAACAAATGCTGGTTAATGATAAAGCAACAATTGTTATACCGTTGGATTTATGGTAAAATTTGCTATTAATAAGGTGTCAATGTTGTGCGTTTTGTTTAAAACTTTTGTCTGATTCAAAATGGCGGATTTGAACATGGCCGCCATCAAGGCAACTCTTAGCATAGACCTAATATTTATCCACCTGCTTTTTATTTAATTATTATCATTAACACAAAATTTACAAGGTGGGGTATAGGACTAATACATATGCTGCAACAATATTTAATTTCCCTGTAACTTTTTACCAATTGCGCGTAAATCAAAATTAACGTCACCATTGTTCTTCTGATTAAATTTGCGCCTTAAATCATGTATCACATGACCCTATTCCTATTTCAAAAACTTAACCTTAATTCAAAATGGCGGATTTCAAGATGGCCGCCGTCAGGTATACCCTTACTATATGACTTCCCTCTAGTCCTAATATGTACCCATATATTTGTTATTCACCTTTTGTTGTTACAAGATGTCTTACAGAGCTTTTACCTCCAACTGTATGAAGACTATTCTGTACTTCCATGTGATGTTCTGATAGCTGTATCTCCTAAACCCCTGGAGCTTCGCACCTATAACTTCACTGAAATACTGACCACAATTAGTACTACTTTCTCATATGTGTCTCAGTCAGCAACTCGATTCACCCAAACGTAAGGTTTACTTGTCAGTATTCATCATTGCCCGCTCTAAGCAATCAGGCTGGCTACGGGCCTGCGTCAGGTTCAGCAAATGTTAAAAGCACAGGAAAAATGGGCCGCTAATGGATTTACATATCACTATTTACAAATAGTAGGTTTTGCCAATATCAAAAGTTCAGAACAGAAAATAGCAAACAAAATATAACTATTTATAATGCAATAGGTGTTTTACATGTCCACTTTCTATTATTCATATCATTATAAGAAACAACAAGCAAAAATTTTTCAAACATTTAGTTCCAGTGTTATACGTTATGCACAAAGACTGGAGTCGTTTCTGCAAAATCTGAAACACTCTTCCAATTTTCTCTTTTGGTGGTTGACCCACAGCATCTTGATGAAGCGCAGTTGAAACCGTTTCTTCAACTTGTTGAATTACATGAATAAACTTCCAAATAGTTGGGTGGGACATTCCTACCAAATGATGAAACTTCTAGTTCCACGATTTACAAATATTATTTGTCCTAGTTGCTGTTCAGGGTGGCTTGGTGAACATTCCAAGTGTCTGGGGAATATAGAAGGGGCACATTACGTAAGCGAATATTCCCAGACCAAGCTTTAACACGGCAATACGCGCCGGACACGTAGTACTATCAAAATAGTCCAGAAGTTCCAGCTCTTCCTCTGAATTCTCTTGTATTAATTGATGCACATCTGCTATGAGAAGAAATGCCAATCCATTCGTTTTCTCGCAAAATAGACGAATATTTTCATTGCTCTTGTACCGTTCTGTGAGTCCAAGCTCTTGGACCTTCCTTCATGTTGACTGAGTCAGATGAAAAACCCAACGGTGTATACGACTTGAATTTCCAAAAGTTGCTTTTACAGCCGCATTTCCTCTATCTTGAAATCCATAACCACAGTTATAGGGTCTGGATATTCACTAAATTCATTGCACTGATGCACCACCACACGAAACAGTTCTTCATATGAATTTTGTGTGTTGCAGTGCATTAAGGCGTAGGCCTACACCTATAATAGTAAAGGAAGTCTTACCTCAAATAACATATACGTGATTTTTTTTAAGGAACCATTGAAAAAATGCCGTCCACCATCCATGTTTCACTTCTCAATAGCTCCATAAGGCTATATTTAAAGACGCTTATGCTTTGCCTCTATTTAGTTCAACAAAGGTGAAAAATAACCGTGACAAAATTTCCTATATGATAATATTTCTGTGAAAGAATTACTGGAAATTTAATCTCTTGTCTCAAATACGATATCTAAAATAGGGCTATGTAACTCATTATTTAATAATAGAGGAAGCAATTACAGTTTTAGAGGAAGCAACTACAGTTGCCCTGTACAAAAGCTCCAATTTAAGCAATACTTTACATGCAGTAAGATAACTAGGTGGTTGCGTGTTAAAAGGACATTAGAAGAACTTAAAACACCAAAACGGCGTAATCGAATTTTCCGAAGAGATAAAATTAATTTCGATTATTTTTTCCAAACCAAACTTTGACTTTCCACTGAATAAAGTCGAAGTCACTACTCCAAAAATGAAATGAAATGAAATCTCTAAGTTTTACATCCCACGGTTATGCTGGCTACGCTAAAAGAGGCAGTGATGAAGAGAAATGAATGAAATGGTGAAATGAAGAAAGTGTGAGGAAACGAGAGAATCCCGAGAAAAAACATGCACACGATATTTGTCCTCCAGAAAGCTCACGTGGCGCGAGTTGGGATCGCACCAAGAACCCCATGCACCAGAGGTAAATGTTCTACCACTGAGCCATTGCTGCCTCTATTAATAAAATTGCAAACCTTTATTCATGTTATAAGTCTACAGTATATATATACATTGTATTATTTATACCTTTTATAAACTATGAGATGTAAATAATGCCACGGACCTTCTAACGTCGTAAATATATTTCACGTGAATTACTTTTCTATATTGAAAGTATTTATGGCCAAAACCTATCAACACGATATTTTCAGATTTTGAACATCCAAAACTGGAACGTTACGCGCTTAAAAGTAGGTCAGATAAGCTAGTGAATTTGCATGCATAGTAAAATTAAGTGAAGTTGACTGATAGTAACTCCCCCTCCATCACATTTGGTCCCTAAACTCTCTGTGCTATTCGCCTATCTTCACAAAATTGATTCCCTCCCTTCACAGTGTTTCACGAAAAGCACTTGGAGCCAATAGAGCGCTCAACTCTTATGCGTTTGGTCCATAGGTCAATTTCGGCCACTGACAAGTGAGCTTTTGGTGGACAAACACTGTGTGCTTGGGATTCTCCTGTTGCATCCAACTTTATTCAACCATTATCACCTATCTCATCATCAACCATAAGTCACGTTAACATGTTACTAATATATTAAACTTAAAGCGAGTTATACTAAAGTAATCGGTAATTAAAGGAATATTTAATTGATGTTATAATAACTGTTGTACTTACTCAGGCTTTTGTTTCCTTCCTTTGTTCTTTTTAGTTGTAAACAAACCTCGTTCAGTAAATGACTCATCATCATCATCTTATTATTATTATTATTATTATTATTATTATTATTATTATTATTATTATTATTATTATTATTATTATTATTATTATCATTATTCACCAATTTAATGCCCGAGGCTACAAATATCGTTCGGTAGTTAGTAAATATATGAAGTTTATAATAAACTAATAAGAGCGTGTTGCGTAGTAAAGTATTAACAGCACGAAGTAGAAGATATAGAATGAGGGGTGTTACGACCTCCCATGCCATGATACGATATGCATAAACCGACTCGCAAGAAAACGACAGTTGTTCTTTGTTCAATGACGTCAATCATGCTGAAAGAAACAACTGTCCATAGGCGGTCAGAATCTCACATACAGATGGATGTATGAAATATATAGCTGACGTATATAATATACGTATACAAGTGTAGTATACGGAAATTTGTTAGATGTCAGACACCCTGCAGCGACATGATATAATGTCTAAATGAGAAAAAGGCAGTAACTATGTAGTATATGGATAACGTATGCTCCGTACAGATTTCCGTACTAATCGTAAGGATTCCATATATTTGTACAACATACCGCTGTCCGAATAACGGATTTTTCTCAGTGTACACATAATTCTATACTATATGCAATAGTATCATATATACTTTGATTTTCATATTTATATTGTCAATGTAAATAGCAGCAATACAAAATATCAATATCAATATCAAAATACTTGTATGTTTTTTTGTAGTTTCAATCAAATCATAGGGTCAGATAATGGGGGATCAGGGCCGTCTTACGCATCCTTTTGTATTGTTTGCTTAATATATGGCCAAACATGTCTTGAGGCTGTGAACTGTGGAACCTTTTACGTACTGCGAGCAGTGGCGGTTTTAGCGGGTAGACACGGGGCTACCCAAAAATATATAAAACTGAAAATATATAAACACTAAAAGATATAATAAAAAGTAAATATATTTTCACTTTTTCTATTAATGGTAAATAATTATTTAATAAACAGCATCAACAACTACTGTACAGGTAATTTCCTATTGTCATTAATCAATCGAATGTGCATATGTATCCATACGCGAGGAGCGGACCTACCCAAAATTAAAATCCTAAAGCCGCCCCTGACTGCGAGCTTTAGCATGTTGGAGGTGAACTTCTGGAAAACAATACAATTGAAATGACGTGATACTAGACCGAAGTAAGTTTGTTTTATCTTTGTTTCAGCTATAATGTCAAACGGTTTATTTGCAACTGAGTCAGTCAATTTTCAATTTCTATGCAGTTAGCTTTCTTACTTTTTTTTTCTTTTTCTTTAATCACATTCATTTTTACTGATATAGATGTGAATAACGCTGCTAATAAGAGAATAGTATCTAGGTATTTTTCCAAGAAGAACAAGTAGAATAACATCTAAAATTTATGATAAAACTAAAAGAAAGAGTTATTCTTCTTACAGAATTATTGCGAAAAAATGAAATAAAATCTTTAAGTTTTACGTCCCACGGTTATGCCGATTAGGCTAAAGGAGACGGTGATGAGATATGAATGAAATGGTGGAATGAAAAAAGTGGGAGGAAACGGGAGAACCCCGAGAAAACCCAGGAGCATGGTGTTTGTCCACCACAAAGTCCACACGGCGCGAGCTGGGATCGAACCAGATACCCCAAGCAACGGAGGTGAACGCTCTACCACTGAGCCACCGCAGCTTCTATCTACAATCAAAATATAGGCATAATTAGAATAATTGCAAAACCTAAAGATTTCTGCTCAAGTACAACCCTGAAAACTATGTACATCGGTTCAAATTTCCATTTAATCCATCATATATATATATATATATATATATATATATATATATATATATATATATATATATATATATATATATATATATATATATATAATATTATTTGGTGACAATCAGTTTATCGGAAAGACATTATTATTATTATTATTATTATTATTATTATTATTATGAAAATTAGTAATTGTGAAAGATAATAACTTCGATTAAAGCTGCTATGATTACAGAATTTAGCTTGCAGTACCATCCTGAATTCAGTATGCTATTTTCATATCTGTGAGGAAGTTAAATTATTTCGATGCCTACATTCATGGAACCGAGCTGTTAACAAAAGAAGAGAGACTTGTTTTCCCTGGCAGTCGTAAAAATGTGTATTTTGGCTCTTCCCCCTCCAGCCCAAAAGAAACCGTTGTTTCGGAAGCGGCGCAACTGGATTTTCTTTTATGTCAGCGAGAGGGCGATAGCAGGTAGCAAGCAAGACGGCCCAAAAAGTTGGACACTGTTGAACTTCTTGCAAGATGGAAAAAATGTTTTATGACCCTATCAAGACTATGTGTACACGGGGAAATATGGTAGGGTTTCAAGATTTTTTTTTATGACAGCTACAAGATCTTGTACAAGAAATTGCTTAATGCTCTAAAAAAAAAAAAAAAAAAAAAAAAAAAAAAAAAAAAATTAGGGGTATAGATCAATCCAGGACGAATTGCTGGTGGCTTTTTGTAAGTTAGCTAAAGAAACAACTAAGGGTGAAGTTGAATAGGCAAAGTATTATCAAAGTATTATATCAAAGGACATAAGTAAAGTGGAACAGCTCTCGGTCGTTGTACGATATTACTTTGAAGGAATAGTGCATGAGAGATTCCTTGGTTTCCATTCTGGTGAAAATTTAGATTCCGAGTCACTGTATCGGTATATGAAAGAAACTCTGTGCAGTTGGGTATTTTTCTAGAAAACTGTGTTTGTCAAACATACGATGGAGCCAACGTTTTGAGTGGGCAATCTCGTGGAGTCCAAGCACTAATTAAGCAAGAAGTACCTCAAGCCATTTACGAGTATATCCATTGTATGAACCATAGATTAAACCTTGTTATTGTGGATGTCTATATCCAGAACACTCTCATTGCCCCATTTACGTTAGTATATTATGACTAAGCAAATATCGGTTGAGGAAGAAGATACCCAATCGCAAGAAGACTACAGACTAGGATATTTCTTCCTGTACTAGACAGAATACTTTCAGAAATGAATGGGCGTTTTACAGAAAATGCAGGTAGGCCCTATTCTACGTGGGATAAGCAGTCTTCAACCTAAAAGTGAACACTTCCTCTCATTTGAGAAAATTGAATCACTTGCGCGTCATTATGGATGTGATGTCGATAGTGTAGAGGTGGAACTGAAACTTCTCCCGAAAGTTTTGAAACGTTATGAGGAAGAAAAGCAATGCAAATTACCTCCGTTTCTCAGTTTACTGAAGTGATAAATCGTTTCAAAATTGCTTTTCATGAAATTCCCAAATTAGCCATAATTGTTGTCACCATTACCGTATCTAGTTCACCACGTAAGCGTTCTTTCTCGTGTCTTACACGGGTTAAAACACATCTAAGAAATAGATTGGTAAACGGTCGCGTAAGCGATCTTTGTTTCCTTTCGGTAGAAAGAAAACTTGAAATGAATATTGCTGTAGAGGATGTGGCAAACGCATTCCATGCTGGACATAAAAATATACGCATTGCACTTCATTAAAGTGCAGGTATAAGAGTTTATTGTAAGCTTGTTCATACCATGTGATCACCCATTCATAGTTTAAAATACGTTGTTGTTTCTGTGGATCATGATAAAGTTTTGTTAATTGCTATTTACTTCTTTATTTTTATTTATTTATTTATTTATTTTTATAACTTGCTTCAGTTTCAAAGATTTCTGTATAAAGTATAATCAAACAATCATGCTGTCCAATTTCTCAATTCTTTTAGTAACATAGGTCTTTGCTGTTGCATATAGAGATCACGTCAAAAAATCTAATGTGCACAAATTAAGAATATATTAGAGAAAACATAAATGATTTTTTTTGTCTCTTGCTTTCTTGTAATAAATCCTTCAAAGATAAAAATGTTTGCAGTACCCTATTTTATCATTGCTTTACTTTACCTACTTATTGTGTATTTTAAGTTATTAACGAAAGGTAGAGTATTATCTGTTAGTCTGAGTTGTTTGAACCTTCTTTTATTTCTATGCATTCTTGTGCATTCTTGAAGAGAAAGGAGGTAAAGCTATCTTGAACTTCATCGACTACACAGCACACACCGTTATTATTGTTTTTAAAAAATTGGAAGTAGAGGTAGTGTGTCTTCCACGCGAAATTCGATAGGTCGAGCATATAGCTACGAGCTCCCGCAGCCCATCCTAAGTCCTGCATTTCTTCAGTCCCACCAGGCGAATGCCGGAATTGGACATTCTACAAGACCAAGACAGCTTTTTCCACATCCTTGTTCCTCCCTATTTCGGTCAGAGCCTTAGCTAACTAAAGAGTATAAAAAATTGAAACTCAATTGTCAAAAAAAATCTACATTGCCCAGTTCTCATTTTCATTGTCCGCCCACCCAGCAACTAGGTCCGCCTCTTTCCGCCCACCCCGTTAAGTGTTTCTGGCGCCGTCCCTGTCGTATGCCCATTTAAGACATTAGATACATCGTATCCATCCTTTACCACCTTTGTAAAGTTTATACGGCTGTTAACAAAACATTGAAAATCTTGGATACCTTGAGAAACAACATGTTCTTTTCCTTGACGGCAGCAACAGCCTGGAGCATAGCCTCAGACCCTTCGAGTAATTTTTGTCATCTGTAATAATCGAAAAATGACATCAGCAATACCGTTCCCTAATATCTGATATTCGATATTCGGAACCTCTGTACTGTCCGATATTTGGCAACATAGGTTGTGTGGCAACTTTCAACTATATACATCAAATAAACAGAAACAAACTACCAAAATATTATATCATTTAAAACTACTCTTCTTAGACTATATTATAATTATGGTATGAATATGATTAGGTTATCTTTATGGATGACATAATGCAATCAACTGCAGTATTAGAAATATTTCACAAGGTCAAAATCACAAAACACTTCACCAGACAAACAAACATGTTGCGAGAGATATCGTCTTTCAGGCATCTAATAGTCCACCGATTGGTGGCAGTTACGATAACGGCTGCTACGCTGCAGCACCTTACACGGAATATTTCTCGGTATCCGATATCAGGAAACCATCCGATATTCGGCATCTTAAATCTAATGTTTTGGTCCTTTTTTTTTTTTTTTTTTTTTTGAAGTTTTTATTGAATAAAAGAGAAAATAATTTTTCTGGATATCGTCCTTTGCTCCACTAGAGCGTGGCAATATCTGTATCACTTGTCACAATTGGGGCTGTTCCAGAAACCCCATATTCATATTCGAAAAAAAGCTTCTAGATACGTCTTAACATTTTTCTCCCATACCTTCATACCATGACGAGAATAAGATTAACGAATACATGGATATAATTGTTTTATAAGATTTCCGATACTTAACATAGCGTAGTTTGGGAGTATAAAATTAGGGGCTTTTTAAGTAGTAATTAAACAGTAAAGAAAATAAAAGTTCGATATCTACATTTTGTGGCATCATATGATTTCATTCAATATTTTTCTACTTCGCAGGTGGGCCAATTTATCGGTTCAAACCTTGACACGATGCGAAAAATTTTCGAGGAATGCAAACAGAAGATGTAAAGTTATATAAGCCCATATTGTTAATTTTTCTTTTTTTTTATTACTATTATTCTATAGTTTCTGTTAGAATGAAATAAGATTTAGTAATAACCACATTTTTGTTGTAGTTATATTTGCAAGATAATAGACAGGCACAAATAAAAGAACTATCACGTAGTCCTCTAATCGTTTTATTTAAGTAGCTTCATATAAGTACTTTCATTAAAAACTTTTGAAGACCTACTTTAAATGTAAACAAGTATTTGGGCACTTAAGATTAGAAGTTTTCTCGCAAGTATAATTTATTAGAAAAAATATGCAGATCAATAATCATAAGACTCGTCAGCATAAAACTACTGCTATTCTATAACATATATTTGATAGGGTTTTCGTCAACTTAGAGAAATAGTTATTTCAACTGATTTGCATTACATTTAGAAGATGCATTTTATTTCAAAAATGATCTTATTATGTATTTCGCTTTGAATTAGCTAATAAGAATGTGTCTAACGTTTTTAGCAGAAATCAGTTCTACGTATATCATGATACTCTGAATTAGTTTCCAAAAAAAAAAAAAAAGTATAAAAACTATTTGTCTAGACAGTTTAAAAGGGAGTAGGGCAAGAATCCCAATAGACAAATTCTCGAATTGTCAAAACGAATAAATGAAACCATCTTTCATTGTGGACAAATCCCCCTATGGTCTTAAACCTTAATGGACAAAAGCGCCAAATGCAAAAATAGGCAAATTCCAAATTTTATTCTGAATCGCGAATGTGCAAACTCCTAAATGTGAAAGTCAACAAATCTTTCAATGAATGTCCTTTTAGGAAGAGCAAAGATAATGTAGCTGGGAAAAGGAGAGGGTGATTATGTGTTTTTGTTTTGATTAATTCGTAACTGTTAAAAAATGAATGCTCCTTATTACTTTTGGTCAAAGTTTAGTGACTTTTCTCCACACCAAGTTTATGTGAGACGTGGAGCAACACTTAAGATGCAATGTCAACCATAATACATTTAAGTTTGAATTCCCTGTCAGGAATTGGTATACAGATCAAAGGACTCTGCATGAAGTTAATGCATTTTTATTTATAATCCGAACAAAGCAACGTTCATTAAAAAAAAAAAAAAAAAAAAACTATAACAGTTTCGCATACCAACTGAACATATTGGCTTCATCAGACACCGCAAAAACAAGAGAGAGTTGCATCTAAATAAACCAAGATCCCAGAAACCGGTTCTGAATGCTGATTGGCTGGTCAGAAGGGACTCTGCCCATCAGAATAAAAGTTGACAAAAGGGAAACTAAATACTATAAATCGCTTTCCCTCCGTCGTCCGGCAGAAAAATTAAGACTTTAAAATAACTTGTCGAACTATTCGTCAATTTTAAATCCTGCATTCCAATTCGTAGCACAACCCTGCTCTTTTTCAATAAATCTGGCCTTCTTACAATTCCTTATCATCATCCTTTGTTCCCATAACAACACTTCAATCTCGCACTAATTAATATTATTCCCGTGTCCCTCATGTGGTTAGAAATTGCATTTCTTTCTCTCTCTAATTCTAAGCCATATTTGTGTTGCTTTTACCGCTCTTTTAGCTTTTCTCCGTTTCAACAATGTAACCACTGTTACATTTACTACACCTTGTTTTGTAAACCAATCCCCTTCGTTCCATCAGCTCCCATCGTCTTTGCACTTACCCTTCTTTCTTCTTTTTCTTCATGCGTAACACATCCAGTAGCGTAGCGTCAAGTTTCGCAATGGGTAGACAGGAGGATATATATATATATAAATTATATATATATATATATATATATATATATATATATATATATATATATATATATATATATATATATATATATAGAGAGAGAGAGAGAGAGAGAGAGAGAGAGAGAGAGAGTTCAGTGCTCCACGATTATGCTCTGAGACTAAGGCAAATGGTGATGAGTTGGATGATAGTGGTGGAATGACGAAAGTGGGAGAGAACGGGACAGAATCTCGAGAAAATCTACACACATACAGTGTGTGTCCTGTATAAAACCAACTTGGTGGGATTTGGAATCTAACCAGGGACCCTACGCGTCAGAAGTGATTGCTCTGCCACTGAACTACCAAGGCTTCTCTTTAAATACTTGTTACAAAATTTTTCCATTTACATTATCCCATAATAACAATAGCTTTAGACTTTTCGATTTAACCCGACCATTTTCTTTATTTATTTTGGAATTATTTGCAGATTAAAACCTCATATCAGTATTGAGATAGTTTGACATCTCTTGTAACCTGAAATTCACGTTTATACTCCACATATATCCAAATATATGAAAATTATCAATTATATAATATATTATTTGTGGTCGCGGTGGCTCAGTGGTGCATGGGATCCTTGGTTCGATCCCAGTTCGCGCCAAATGAATTTTGTGGTGGACAAACACCGTGTGTGGGGTTTTCTTGTAGTTCTGCCGTTTCCTCCCACTTTCTTCATTCCACCATTTCATTCATTTCTCATCATTACCGTCTACTTTAACCCAGCCGATATAATGTGGGACGTAAAACTCAAAGATTTAATTTCATTTTTAATCTATTATTAGAAAGAGCAGACACATGGTGCAAAATATCGCATCAATATCTAGAACCTAATAAAATTATGAGTGTAAGGGTTTTACTTCTTGATGAAAACCTTTTAATGAGTAACATTATAGAAACTCTGTTTTAATAATAATTTCCGAAAGGAACATTTTTAGTGTAACAATTTTTACATTTTCATATACCGGTATATATATTTGAAACTCCTAATAAAATTTCGTTAGAAACTTATTTTCGCGAGGTTACAATACTATATATAATGTACAGAAAACTAATTTCGATAAACACATTCCTTAGCGATTATATTAAACAGTATATTGATATAAAATTATTCTGACAAATATCTGTATATACACTAAATACATTAAATTGAATTAATAATTTACTTTTATGTATAATCTTCCTATTAGCTTTGCACGATTCCTGATTCAAAAAGTAAACTCATAAATTGGCTATTTTTAAAGTTAATACTAATTTTTACATGTGAGCTTAGACATACCATTTAATAACAACTGGTGCAGTAAATCTATTTCCAACTATTTGATTTGCACATAATAACTAACTAACTCAGACAGACCCAAATACAAATTTACCTAACGATTTTAAAAACAACAACAAAATAGCAGACTACAAAAGCTCCTGCTCATGCTTTTACCTTTCCCAGTGTTGACACACTCTGGTATTGCGATTAAACAGAAGTTGAACTTAGATCGTGAAAGATTTATATGAATTACTGTATCGATAAAACATTCTTAAGGTAGTTATTAATTTAGGTTTTTATTTCCTTCTATTTCTTAATAATTTTCCTTGAAATATGATTGAATATCTAAAAAGAAGAATGTAAAGTATACTGGATTTAAAATGGTATCATTTCGCTAAGTATGGCATCACTGCTACTGAGACATTTTGCCCCATAATACTCTATATACATTGCAATGTCTCTTTGCTAGGTTGTTTCAGCGAGTGAGAAGCCTACAGCCACATGCGCGCGCTGCTTTCTTACGTGTATTTGTTTCAGTCGCGTTGAGACATATTTCTTGTTGTCTCTCTGCAGCCTGTTTGACGGAGATAGAACTTTTTTTCCCCGAGTTTTGAAAAGTAAAATTATTTAAAAAGACTCTACTACTATTCTTATTAACCAAGCTATCGCTGGCCCTAGTATTTCCATATTTTTCTTCAACATGAAATGTATATTAGTCCTTATTAGTAAGGAAATTCTAAAGCTATGTTCTTTTAATTTGAAAGGGTAGACACTGTCTCAATGTCTCATACCACACTACGCTACTGAACACATCCAATAGTCTCTCACTCCCTTTTCTGTCTCTTGAAACGCTTCCCGTTTTCTTTAGTGCTCTCTTAATTATCTACATATCATCCCCCATACTCTCTATTCTTCACCATGGCTTTTCCCCCTCCATCTTCTTTCTTATATTAGTTCTTACTATTCTGTCCTTTCTTATCCTTTCGTTTATCATAGAAAAAATATCCGTTGGTTTTCAATTGTTTGTGGAGTCCCTCTATATCTTCTGACTTCCTTCTGTCACTACTAATCCACATGATCCTATTATTTATATTTCCTATGAAATTTCTCTTTGTTGATCGATCAACATCGTTCCTTGTATGACCGAAGTTCCCTTATGCACACTTCTGAAACCATTCTGTGACCCGTCTTCCCACCTACTTATTGTTATATCTAGAAGTCTTTTTCCCTTTTACTTCCAGTTCGAGTTCTATGCCTCTATCCTGATCTCCTGTTTCCTTCACAAATCGCGTGGGTGGATAACTACAGTGAAATGGCGCCAAATGAATCTTGGAACCACAAGTTTATGCTATGTTGGTACCCCCAAGATATATTAATCCCTCACTTTCAAACCTCAACTCTGATTGGTTGATGAGGAATGGCGCAAAATCGGGAAAGTGGGATTACAGTAATTTATTTCTCAAGAATGGTTCGATCGATTTTATTCAAACTTGGATGCATGTATAAGTATATACAAGGACTTTGTCTGAAAAATTTAACATTTCCCCCCACCATTTCCCTCCCAAAAAAATTTGATTTAATATTTTGAGCCCTTTTGACCTATAATAGTCTGCGAGCACAATTATGAAAAATTAAATTTTAAATGTCGCTTTAACCCTAGAATCACATATATTTTCCAAAATTGTATTACGGGTACGCTATGGTCAAAATTAGCCAAAACCAATCAGGTCGCACCTATAAGGGGGCAATCGTAAAAAGAACAGCTATTGATGTAGCTTTTGCATATTTGCTATGTGAATGAATGAGAAATCACACCTGAAAAGTGCCAAACTCGCTGAGGCTCCATTTGATGTCCTGTGCCACCCCCATGTCTATTTTCAGCCGAAATGAAACTGTTGATATTGGTGTTTATTTCATATGAATCAATCAGAATTAACATTAATATGAGGTTAAAAATTACCATTAGACCCCGTGAGTACCCTCTTTGAGGATGCCTGAAATTTCAATGTGAGTGTCCATATATATATATATATATATATATATATATATATATATATATATATATATAAATCAGTTACCTATATCTACGGTGTCCAATCAAAGTGAAATAAACTCAGCTGGAAGAAGAATAACCATTATCAACAACATAATGTAATGCAATCTTCATTGTACTGTCCCTCATAATGTCCTAAGAGAGGATGTGGGGATAAGAAGGTCACTATTGTCAGAAGGTGCTATAAATTTATTATCTTCTTGTATTCCACAAGTCATGAAGTACTGGAAAACTGCAACATTGGAATAAAAAGTGCATTTCATCCAAGAAATATAAGAAAATATAATGCAAACGGAAAGTAAGTTATATGTAGGAAGTGCAAATATTTCACTGTGTAAAACAAATAAGGATGAAAGGAACATTATAGTATGTACTTCAGTCCTCGTCACTGTTTTCATTTATGATCACACAAATATTGTCGTGATCGAATATGTTGCTTAATATTTGCGCTAGTTTTGCCATCCTCGACAAATATGTTCCATAACTAAGGTAATAAATAATGGCTGAAACATGGGAGCAAGAGCCAACCGTTCGCAAACTATTTGTGGAGTCACAACAACACGTAATGACACTTCTGTAACCTTCTATATTTGATATTCGACAAAGCATTTGTACGTCTTGCTTTGTGTATGTCTCGAATGCACTATTGTTTTCAATATCTTGTTGTCTTTAACGTACTGCAAGCTAATATTACCTCTTTCATCCAATATTTCAGTCAAATAACAAATCGGCTGTTTATATTGGAAGGATCCACAAAACAATGCTTTCAAATCTTTTTCTGCCATTCGAGGATCCTCAAGATCCTGTGAAGAAATAGATGTAAACGGGATTTCTTGTTCGCAGTTTCTTCTGTTCAACAAAGACTGCAAAGGTATTTATTTTCGATTCCTGAAGTCTTCACAGATTTCATGATTGCGGTGATTGCGTAGTGGTTTTTATCTAGTGTCACACGTTTGGAGACTTTATTGTGTTGAGAACTAGCCATTCTATAAGACATACTAGCTATCATTTCATTGTCAAATATTTCATTCAACAGACGATACTTTTCTTCCAGCATTCCATATGTAATTTCAACTGCCCAACGAATTCTTATAACAAACCTAGTATCATTTGCTTTTGCAGTGGACAATTGCGACTTTTTGCATTTAAATACAGCCATAAGAACGTTTCAATCTTTATCCTCAATGTAAGTTTTACAAGGTCTATATTTTAATACATTATTACTATTAATTTACTAATATAAAAGGTACAATTCTATGTAGATGGGGGATCTTTCCCCCCAAGAAAAATTGCAACAGGCGCTCCTGATTGTCAGTATTTCTTTTTCTCGTGATAAATTCATACAATCACAATCACTCATTGTTACGTGTTTGTTTTTAGGTGACAATAGCAGTGTGACCATCCAGCAAAAATATTTCGTACCAACCTATGCAGAAAAAAGAACCAGATCTGGAAAAAAAAAGTACTAAAATTTTTATCTGCTCTCGTTTTACCCTATTTATGACATTTTGCGAAATTAATATCTTATTAGAATGTTTTCGACAGCTTCCCCCTTGTGACTGTGGGAGTTATCCCCACATTCCTGAAAGAATCCCTGAAAATAACTTTAGTCAAAATTCGATTCAAACCGTGCAAACCACTTACATCCTCCCAATTTTCACTTTATATCCCCAAAATAAATATCCTGACGGAATCCCTGCTTAATTGTCGTATTAGAACTCACTGTAAAAACACTAAAGTAACACAAGTATGACAAATATAAAGGATGTCGGGAGAAAACAAAAATAAAATTGGCTTATTGAGAAAATCGAGCCTTAATTCCTTAATAGCTTGGTGTTTAAACGGATAGCCAAATATATAATATTGTTTACTAAGGTCATTTATTAGTTGTAGGAAGCGACCGGACGGCACCTATGTCCCACTTGCGCTCTTGTAAATACAGTGAAACCTGTCTATGTTGGCCACCATCGGTTCCATCGAAAAGTGGCCAACTTAGACAGGTGGCCAACTTACAGAAAATAAGTGTGATTTGTGTATTTTTAGAATAGGATTTCTAGTATTACTTGATTGTAAAATTTTAATAAGCAGTGGCACGACAGCTACTTATAAATAATGTATATAGAGTAATCATAAAAATATACAGTACTAGAAAATATTACTATAGTATCCAAGAGCGCTGATTTCTCTGTAAATTTGGGGAGCCCATTCAGATGCAGAAGGTATATATATATGAAGATTTTAAGACGAATTGCACTCAAATTATACCAAATATTGTATACTCATAAATAAAATAGGGGCCACATGAGCTTTGGGGGGCCCGGTCCCCCTCGGTCCCCCCAGGATCGGCGCTCTTGATAGTATGTTTAATATATATGCATACCTTTTTCTTCCTGAAAACTAGTCTGGTACATTGGATTATTCGGGTTGAAAACTCAATAACACAAACAACTATGAAATAGAATTGTATGTACGCAGTTTATTGAAATTGATATTATAGCACACTGAGTTATTCAGATTGAAAACAAGAAAAGCTAAATTATAAATTGAGAAATTCATATGCAATTTATATGACTTCTTTTCAGTTGTTACTGAATAGTGTTTCATTCTAGACATATTTGCTTTATTCTTTTTGGCAGATATGCACATTCTAATATTGTAGTTAATTACCTCTTGTTAACCCTAGAAAGACAATGCTCGCGACAGCTACGTGAAGTACCAACGGGGGGTCAAATTTGCCCGCGCTCGATTCAAGTAATTTGCAGACCTTATTTATTGACTCATGGTTAAACTGTTGAACAAATTTCAAAACCGAGAATATTTCCAGCACTGGTAGTGTATATATACCAAAAATGCGTGAAATCACTGATATATTATACGAAAATGCTTGTTTTATTTATTAAAATATAAAGTTCAGGTTATATAAGGTTAGGCAAAAATTTAAAATTATTGAGATCTAAGTTACTCTCGTTTATATGCTGTCCCATTCATACTTTTGGCATACTTCTGAACATTTATCTATTAGTCTTTCTCACTATATAACAAAGGATCAATATATATACTTTATATTGTGTATTCTAGACGTAAACACAGTGGTCTTTTCTAGATTTTGCCCTTAGGCCTTTTACATATGCACTGTTGTGTGTGTATGTGTTACAAATAAGAAAAGTTATTTCTATGTGTCATCACCAGCATCACATTTCAAACACAAGATCTTATGGGTACAATGGGATTCACAAATAAAATGTTCACACCGTTCACATCTCGTTTTTACTTTCTTGAGATTGTCCTTCTCTTTCTTAAATGTTCACACCGTTCACATCTCGTTTTTACTTTCTTGAGATTGTCCTTCTCTTTCTTGGTCTGAGTTTCCCGAACACACAGATCACAACGTTTCCTTGAAGGAAGCTCATTTGGAGCAATTCTTTTCCTAAATTCTTTAGGACGGACATTCCTTCCCAGAACGCTTTCCATTGCTGATACTACTGGCTTTTTGAGTCCGTCTATGTTCAAGACCCGTTCTTCAATGTACGGTTTTAAAAGAGATTCCCCAAGTTGTAGCAGAAACAGTCGTCTTCTTTCCATTTTGTTGCTATTCCATTCGGGGAAATTTAGTAGAAATAGTGTGTAGCTATTTAGAGCAGCAACATCCATGAGTGTGTAAAAAAGCGAGAGAGGCCATCTTCTTGTTCCCCGCTTCGATGAATACTGTCGAACCATTTGGTCAATGATGTCCACCCCACCCTTTGTTTCATTATAGTAAATAATTATATCAGGTTTGTTGGATTCACTTGGGTTCACTTGATCGTCGTTATGCTGGGTGGAAAGCATAAGTATGTTTCGTAGTGGTTTTTTCGAAGCAATATATGACACTAGCGTAACAGGTGGCTTACCGGTATAAGGGTCACTGAACGCAAACTTTGACGAATGTTCTGCACGATCTCTAGTGTCCTTCAGTTCATTTGGTATGCCTTTCCTATTCAGTTGGAGAGTTCCAACGACTGTCAGATTGTTGTTGGTGTATAATTCGTCAGCTAACTCAATGGAAGTATAGTATCGGTCCATTGTGATATTGTAAGTAATGTATCACTTTATATAAAAGCGATACTTACTTTCATGGCCATTTGGTTATCTTATCCAATCAGAAAGATATCATGGTATTTTAGGGCCGGCTCTATGTAAGGCTAAGTGTTTATATAAAGGAAAATTCAATATAGTTTAAAAGAAATAAATTTTGGACATACAAAATCAAAATTAAGAAATCATCGAAAAATAAAAGAATGGGTAGCATCTATGACCAAGGAAGGGGGGGGGGGTCAAATCAGCCCGCGCAACATGTATGTTTTTTTTATATATATATTTATATAAAACCACACTGCTTTAAACATAGGTGGAAAAATTCCAAAATGATCTTCTAATCAAAAGTAACAATAACAAAAAAAATGAGAATCCGTAAAACATTTTAAGGTATTCAAATTGAACAAAAAAAGACGCGCGGGCAAAATTGCCCCCCCCCCCCTGGTATTTCTAGGGTTAATAAGATAGAGGTGTTTCCCTCGGAGCAAAAGATGTTTTGAGAAAATCTTGAGGGAATTCATATCTCAAAACCTCCGCTACCTTTCGACATGCAGTCGGGTGCCAATAAATGACAATTGAGCTTTAACCTTGAGAATTTTCCGGAATTACTAAAGCTTCCCACTGATGAAAGGAGCCGATATAGCTAATGGTTTTACCAAAACAGACATTAATATGTACGACCATTTCCTGAATTCCTGTACGTGCTTTTTCTTATTCACATCTTCCTTCACCATCCTTTCATGAGGGTAGTGTTCTGGCCATTGACCTCCAAGTACAAATCGTGCGAATCTATGCTTCTTTGTGTCCAGTCACAAATACAGAACATCTGCCTCTCATATGGGAATTCGAAAGAGTTAAGAAAAATAACAAAACTGTATTTTTCGTGGCCAAGATACGCAGGTAAATTTATCATAATCATCATAGGGTAGACATTGCTTCAGTGTGGCCAACTTCCAAGATAGACAGGTGGCCAACTTACAGAGTAGTAAGTAACGAATGTCTTATGGGAAAATGCAGGTTCAAGACGAACTAGGCCAAGATAAGCAGGTGGCCAACTTAGAGAGGTGGCCAAGTTGACAGGTTTCACTGTACCACCGTTGATTTGAAAAAAAAAAATCAGGCTGAAAAGTTACCGGAACAGTGAAATTTTAGTACATTGCCAAATTTTCGTGATATTTTTTCTTTCATAAATGTATTTATCAAAAAAGAAGAGGAGGAGGAAAGTACTAGATTTTTTGGTGAACGTACTGGAACACTAAATTATTATAATAGGTGCTAGATCTAGTACGAAAGTACTAGCGATGGTCACACTGGACAATGGTGTTCATTCCCAAATAAATTGATAAAAATCAACAGTTTCACTATATCCCAAACAAGGGATGGGGACGCCACAGGCCATCAAATGGGGGCCTAAGTGAATTTGGCACTTTTTAAGTGTGATTTCTCATTCATTCACGTAGCAAATATGCAAAAGCTACATCAATAGCTATTCTGTCTGCAATTGCCTCCTTATAGGTGCGGTATGATTGGTTTCGGCTAATTTTAACCATGGCGTAACTGTGATACAATTTTGGAAAAAATATAGGCTATGTGATTCTAGGGTTAAAGTGACATATAAAATGTATTTTTTTTCTATAAGTGTGCTCGCAGACTTTCATAGGTCAAAAGTGGTTCAAAGTATTGAATCGATTTTTGAGGGGGGGGGGGAATGGTGGTGGTGGGAGCTGTAATATTTTTCAGTCAAAGCTCTTATCGATCGAACCATTCTTGAGAAATAAATTAATCCCACTTTTCTGATTTTGCGCCATTTCTCATGAACCAATCAAAGTTGAGGTTTGAAACGTGAGGATTAATGTATCTTGGGGATACCTCTATACCACCAACTTGTTACCCAAGATTCATCTGGGACCATTTTACTATACTTATCCACCAACACGGGCGTCTCTGGCGTACTCAAATATTTTGAGTACGAGATAAATGGATCAATGCTGAAAGTATTTATACCTATATTTAAGAAGTAAAAACATAGGCAGAACAAATTAAAATTCGTCTGTTCTTAAACATTGGGTTAATGTGATTAGAATGTCCGCCTTACGTGTAACACCTTCAAAGATTTTTATTTATTTATTTATTCATTTATTTATTTATTTATTTATTTATTTATTTATTTATTTATTCTTCTTGGTTAGTCAAAGTAGTCTCGCCTGCAGGCACAATTTTTTTCATTGCTTAACCAGCAACAATTGGTTTCCATGACAAAGACTGACTGGAGAAGGAAAGGAAATGATATATAGAAAGTTTATCTACGAATTAAGAAGGAAAATCTACAAATACAAAGAAATATACAATAGAAGCGAAGGTGACAAGAATTGAAGAAGATAGAGAAATTTGGATATTATATATGGTAGTAAATTTCATGCAAATACCGTAGAAGGGCAGCAAGGGACAATTACTATGACAATATAGAAACTAAAGATAGAAATGAGTGTTTAATGAGTGAATTGAGTTTGAGGAAGATGGAAACAATACATTGAGTAGCCGGATGACAGCAAGAATAAACTTTGTACATTTAAGACATTAAAACGGAAAACGAAGTAATCGAGGATGGTTCATTGGACAAGTTAAAAACATACAGCGAAATGAAGAAAAAAAGGTAGATAATACACCTTTTGAGTTTATTAAGAACATAGAAGAAGAAGCAAAATAAAAATTCGAAATTCACGATCAAATCAAGTGTCAACGTAAGACTTCTTTCAAGATTTTATTCGCTAAAAAATCGAAATATATAAGGACTATAAAACTACACTGCTGCAAATGCGTTTATAGGGGAATTTACCTGTAGGAATGTCAATGTGAAGAAATTACCTAAGAACCATATTACAGTGGAGTCCCGCTAATCCGAACTAATTGGGACCAAACCCTGTTCGGATTACGTGATTGTTCGGATTAGCCGGAATAACAGTAAAATCGCGGGTCTATTGGGTTGTAATACATAGCGTATAGTATTTAAAAACACGTTTTCTGACTACAGTATATATAATGTACTGGAAAAGTGTTAAAAATATTGGGAAAACTTAATGCTTTTATTTTTCCAAGTACAGTACGTACAGTAGTTACAAATCTTTCCGTTAGGGGTATTATTATCGCTCTGCAGCGGTCGGCAGTTTGTCAGCTGGTGTCATCTTTTTAGTTACCGGTATTAATTTCCTAAAATTGAGTAATTTCACCACAAAAAATCCTCCTAGACCTGTTCGGATTAAACGTGTTCAGACTACCGGTACCCCACTGTATATATAAACTTTTTTTTTTCTCGGCAAGTAGTCTAACAGTGATGGAAGAAAATTATGATGAATTGTGTTGCTAAAGGTAGAAAGAGCGGATACAATTAGTAAAGTAGATTCCATTTTACTCATAATTTTGACGTAACTTTAGTTTGAGTCTACTAGCATTCTAGTCGTCCCCGTTCCCCCAATTTTAACATGCTAGAGACGCCCATGTCCACCAATGCCCTTTGTTAACTTGCGTATAGTACACTTTCATATCCCGAAGCAATTATCGACATACCTGCTAAAAAGCATAAGCTGTGTCCTCCTTTCCTTTTGCTTCCTTTTCCTATCAGTTCATAACTATCTCCACCAATACAGGACTCGTTCTTGATTCTGTGTTCAGGCCCTCCTTGTTAACTTCTTTCCTATAACGCAGAAACTATTTCTCCATATGGTCTTCAAAACTTCTTTGAGTTTTTCTACATCCCAACCTTGTATTCTCTTTTCTACCATTTTCCTACTTCATTACTTTCAATATATACTCCTTCTCAGGGGCATACGCACGGGGTGGGTCCTGGGGTCCGGTTCCCCCCGAAATCCCGACTTTTTTGTAAATGTAGTCTACTTTAAGGGGCAATTTTAGAAATTTTTATATAATTTAGCCTCAAATTGTATTTGGACCCCCCCCCCCCGAAACGCTTTAGACCCCTACCGAAATAAAGTCCTGCGTACGTCCCTGCTCCTTCTCCATGCTCGGGAACATTGGCTTCACATCAATGCTAATCAAGAATGTCCTACCATTTATACATGCTATGTTATCCAGTCTGTCCTTAAGCTCCTTAGAATTTTAACACTATAATCTTTTGCTCTCTTCTCAACTTCTCCTGACTTCCCCTCCAGCGGTTTACACCGATTCTCTCGAAAATCTAGCACCGATCTCAAGTTTTAACACTTCCTTATGTATCTTGGGAAATCCTTTCATTAATGGAATTCTTCCTCCCTCATTTTAAACCTGTTTGGTAACCTTCTTTCTTTAAAGAACAAATAACCTTTTCTTTTATTTCTCCCGTTAAATTCCCCCTCCCCCTATATAAATTTATATGTTCCATCACACAGAACATCTACTTTTGTGTTGTATCATTGCTTTTGCATCACTACCAGTATCCTTTTGTAGCATTCCTTTGTCTGTGTGCTGTCTGTTATTTCCTTTCTCTTACTCATTTTTTAAAAGTATCTCCCTCTCTTCTTTCGTAAGATTCCCACTTTCTATTTCATGTTCTTCTTACCATTATCACAGACTTTCTTCTAATTTTGTCTCTCATCTCTTCATCTTATACCTGGCTAATGGTCTGTTCAACAGAATAAATCACTTTCTCCACATTCAATTTGTCCTCTTTGATTTTGAAATTGTGTCCTAACCTTTGTAACTTCTTTTCTTCCTCTGACACTTATACTGTGCGTAATGGACATGAAGAATTCCAACGAAACTTTGTGTATAGACAATACGCAAAAGTAAAAGAATAGTTTTTTTTTTTTTTAATTTTCGACCAAAAATTGTTTTAGGGCGCCAAAGAACCCACACGAAAATTTTGAAAGTTGGCTCCCAAAAGCTAAGAAGAAATGAACCAAAGTGAATGAAATTTTGCACAGATATTGCAGATATAAAATGAGGGAATACGGGTTTCGTATCTTCCTTGAAGAAACGGCTAGGTGGGGCACTGACCCCTCCAAACCTATGATTACTTAATATCAAAAGTGCTAGTAACAGTATGTCAGATGTGTGTAAAGGACATTAAGAATTGCAACGAAACTTTTTGTATGAACAATACGCAAAAAATACACGAATACCGGTTTTTTATTTTCTGGGGATAAACAGTTTTAGGGGGCAAAAGCTCCCACTCAAAAATTTGAAAGTTGACGCAAGAAAGGCAAGAAGAAATGGACCGTAATGAATAAAATGTGCACAAGTAAGATGAGGAAATACGTGTTTCGTATTTTCCTGAAAGAAAAAAAAAACTGCTAAGTGGACCGAATTTTTGAGTGAAGGGAGGAGTGGATCGAAGCGAATGAAATTGTATGTAGATATTGGGTATGTCTTGTCTCCATCCGATTTCTTTAAATTTTTCAGATCAACTACAAGCACAAACAGTATAGCGTTTTTTATAGTATTTCAGGAGGCACTTTTAACCCTTACAATGTTTTTGCGCATAAACAAAAACACGTGTCGATTTATTTCCAGTTTGCCCTTGATCTGCCAAATTTGAAACAAAACGGATAAAGACACTTGAGAAACGCGAAAGGACTTATTTTACATAGACTCTATATAATATCTACACACTGATTTAATTTGCTTCGGTCCACTCCTTACTGCGCTATTACGGTAATGTTTACTTCTTTTTCGGATGTGGCTTAGGCCCCAACACTGTTTTTCCGGGATGGTTGTATAAGAATTTGTGATTAATTTTGAAGAGTTTTTATTTTGAATAGAAATTAACATAGGTATAGGGAGTAAAGACATAGATTTGAAGCATCAGTGCACTATCATCTTTGAAAAGATTCGTATTCTCAACATTTCTATTTATTGTTTTATATGTTAAGTTAAACACCACATGTATCACTGATATCGTAGATCGTATTATTTTTTTAAAATCGTGTCTGTAGCGTGTTGTCGAAACATTTATATCCAGACATGATGTAGAGAGAAGAGAAAGAGATACATCTGTAATATATGTATATATAATTTATGAAGTAAGTGTAGGAATTACGTAGTTAAAGGACACGTAAGAGAGCGAAAAGGAGATATAGAAGTCTGAACTTTCAGAAACTTCCTAAATAATTGAAAATATAGTTAAAAATTGCAAAAGATATCACTTAATTTATCTTTCCTTAGATTCTAGTATACTTCTTTTCACATCCAAGCATCTCTATCCAGAATTACGAGATAAAAGTCAATAGAGAAACATTTCCATTTGAAGGATTAAATCAGAAAAAATCTCTAGTTTTGAGCTCACAACCCTTGAATGCATGAGTCATCGCTCTACCGATTGAGCTAACAACTGCTGTTGCAAAAGACTCATTTCTACAACTACCGGTTGATGAATGGTGTATATTAACGAAATTATTGGCCGAGATAATTGCTTCATATAGCTATTGCTATAATAATAATAATAATAATAATAATAATAATAATAATAATAATAATAATAATAATAATAATAATAATAATTATTATTATTATTATTATTATTATTATTATTATTATTATTATTAGAAGAAGAAGAAGAAGAACAACAACAACAACAACAACAACAGAATTTTAAAAGTCGCATTTGTTAAAAGTTTGTCTTGCGGAGTAAGTTCTAATATGAGATTTTAATAAATATAAACGTAAGCGTGGTTTATCCGTGCTTGCTGCTCAAACTCCGCAATTCACTACCATAGTCCCATAGGGGTTGTACGCGTATGGTACAGTAGCCTTGCATCCTCCAACCATGTAGTAAGTTTCGGTTTGAACCTATACGTGTCCTAAGGAGGTGAAGAGGATTCAAAGAAAGAAAAGTGGTTTAGAAATTATAGAAAAGTAGAATATCTCACGAGGTGGGGTGATATAGAGTTTAGTGTCCCTTTCAGCTGCGAGTCTATATAAGACATGGTTCTACAACTTAACGTGGAACCCGAATTACACGACTCCCGCCGGGAATCGAAACCCGGCTGTCATGGCGAACCGAGGAACATGTAGAAATAATCGTAAACGATATTAACGATATTAATGTCATATTCATAGCTTTTGAAGTCTGACATAAATTCTGATACTCCCGATATCGTTCATATCAAAGTTTAGCATTATCGGCATAGAGGTTTAATGGGAGGGGTGAAAATTTAAAATTCCTAGTTGAAAGATATGAGTGTCTATTCAATAGTTTTTGGGGTCGCTGAAGTGAATAATGACAATTCCCGATACTATTAAAGCCCGAGGCTTTATTCTTCATTAGCGGCGAGTTTATTCATTTACTTAACTCAGGAGACCTTAAAGTTAAGGATATTAAACTCGATGCATATATTTCTAATTTAAAATTATTAGATACGTATTGTAGCTTAGAGTTGTAAGGAGGGGAAGGGACAATTTATACAACGATTTCCTTCACATTCGAATAAAATACTGTCCCATTATATTGCGAAAACTTAATTCTAGTAGTGTCATTGCTAATAGTGTTCCGTATTTGTTTAGACCCCTACTCATTTATAACTGTATCTCACTTTTCCTGTGACGAGAGCAACTCCTAAGCGAGCATTCTGTAAACTGAATGCCATTAAAATCTATATTCGTAGCACAATGGTGCAGATGAAGTTGAGGTTTGGCCATCTTTGGCATGGAAATCGAAGAAATCCACCACATTGATATTAAAAAGTAGTTAAGGTATTCCTCTCCCAAAAAGATATCCCACACATTTGTTTTACAGATGGTGATTTATAGGTTATAGCTATACTTAAGTTTGTTGAAATTTCTCCATAGTTGTGGGGGCGACACCTGAAGCCTTCCTAATCAGGGAGAAAATGCCATGCAAAAATAGTCAAATACGAACAATATTAGTGTCGAAATCATAGTTTTTGTGGTCGCAAACATGATACATGAGAGAGAGTGACGCTGTTGATGCTGCTTAATTTCAAGTTAAGCCTTCGTTGATATGGAGGTCAGAATGGAAGGGTGACAGGCAAAAAAAGAAAAAGAAAAGAAAGAAAGTAAAAAGAAAGAAAGTAAAAAGAAAGAAAAAGAAAACATCCTATATTTGTGTCGAATACATACATAGTTTTCGGGATCATTGACATAAATATTCCAGATATGGTATATGACCAAGGTCGGCCACATTGGCATGGAGTTCAGAGGAGAGAACCGATGAAGATTTCCGATCAATTCCTTTGACTTAGGTTTCAATATACTGAGAGTGAAAAGTGGTAATGCACAAATACTGGTGTCACATGGAGACCTATCAGGTATATGATTTCTGGGAAACTGTCGTTGCTCAGGGAGGCATTATATTGATCAGTCCCTAAAATTCTCACTGCTTTACAGGGGCGTAGACATGAATTTATTTCAGAGATCGAAAGCTTTTTTAGAAGTAAATTGTTCAGAGTGAAATTTATATGTATACTAAATTCGTTTGAAATTCCTCCAGGAGTCCACGTTGCATCGTACGTTCAACTGTACACTTTTTCTGAGTCAAAACTTTCTAAATATGTATACATATATTATAGTAACAATAGAATTTTGTATTATCGTCCGACTATTGTTGTGAAAACATTCATCATGATATGACGTAGGGAAATGAGTTGCATTAAGGTTGTAAGATCTAATATCAAAGTTGAAACATCGCAAGTAAAACAAAAACATGTAATACCAAATATATTTGAAAATAATTTCGGTTTAAACTAGCTGCGACTACATTTAATTCAAAATTGAACTTCCGTAATGCAACATATGAGCGTAGCTAAAGGAAAAAATCAATAAGAACGGTCGGAATTTGAACCTAGACCATATAAGTAGGAGACCCTTATACTAACCATTCGTCTACTATATTTTATTTACTAAAAATACTTTCCATGCAGCAAAATGCTATTTCACACTGAAATATTAGCAATATAATAACAAAGTTTCTAAGAAAATTTGTCAAAGCTTATGTATTAAAGGTATCCCAGCATTCGCCCAGTGGTACTGCATAATCACTAGTTAAGATGCCTCGTATAGAAATTTGAACCTGGAGACTCCCAATTACTAAGCGTAAATGCTAACCACTAACTTAGTTCGTTCAGTAAATGTCATCAAATTACTTCCCTGTAATTGTTTTTGTAAAATGTTTATTATTTTCATGAAGCAAAGAGTACATCTTCTATTTGGATTGAGAACTATATCTACTATACTTCTAAGAGTCAACTAATAGTTTAATTCATTATTTCTGTCGCTTTTCTGAGTCTATTATTTTAATTTATTATAAGTTTTCCCTTCGGGTTATGAAAATGATTAGAAATAGTCTCCTTTTGTTATTCAATTCTTGATGATTGTAACCTTTTTTGAGGGGCGGATCCAGAACGGACGGTGGTGAGTGGCGGTTAGTTGTAATACTGCTACTTAGAACCATTTTTAAGAGCTCCAAACTCTGGGATGGATTTTATTTATGTATAAAATAAGAAAGTTTATTCTTGTGGGGGACAATCGCCCCCCCCCTGCATTTTAAAAGTCAAAATTCTGAATTATTGGAAATATTTAAATTAATTAGAATGAAGAGGATAATACTAAATAACATGATAAAAAACATTGTTGTTTAACGAAATTGATAGAATCAAGCTTTTTCAAAACAAAAAATACTGTAGGGTATGGGATGATCGTGGAAAAAGTAATAAAAGCAATCGAGGATACACTAACCAACTACTGTACGCAGATAAGTCAAGGTTCGTTAACTTGGTAGACGTATCTGAAGAAACTACTAACAGAAAATGCCTGATCGCATTACGCCTAACCATCTCAGCGACCTCGAAACTATGAACTCTGCATTATCATCGGTCGTCTTTTCGATCATTTTATGTTACTACTCCCTTCCACTCTCCCAAGGTGTGCAATGTGTCTTACCCTTATCCCAATCCATAAAAAGCAAATAATATTCTCGCAAGCACAGCTACGGGCAGAGAGAGAGAGAGAGTGACACAGAACGCACACAGCTCTCTGTATAGCTTTAGGACAAATACCTAAAGGCACAAGCAATAGGCCACATGACCAAGAGCAATGTTACCAAACGTATTTTGCGATGAAAAATATCAACTATTAACACTCATGGTAGAAATAAGACAAGGTAAACCCAGGCGCAGCCTGTCTTTTCGCCTGACGTTACCTACGACAAAATCACTAATTCTTCGAAGAAGATAACATTGCCGCGCCCTCTCAGTGACAGGTTGTTAGTTGCATTTGTGTTAACGATACACGTTTTCTTTGTTTTTTAAACATTTGATGAATTTGCTATATACTCTTGTGTATGACACTTTCTATGTGGAATATTATTGTGTATTTTGTACTGTATATATATTGTGTAAATAGAACTTATCTATATTTGTTACATTGACTTTGAAAACTTTAAAAGTGCCTTCATGTAGTGTGTACGGCTTTAAAATGAACACACACAATAGAAAAGTTGGTGAAGAGAATGTCAAATCCCGTTCATTTCCAAAGCAGGAAGATTTACAGCAATTGTAAAACAATAGGGGAGTAATGTTGTCATCTGTGGTTGGACCCAAAAAGCCGTAGGTCCATCCTGCTTATCCCCTTAGCTGAGCTGAGCTGATTTTGAGCTTAACGTTCTGTTCAGCAGCGAGGCTATATGAGACGTAGACCTATTGATAACGTGAAATCCGAACCACATGATCTCCCTCCGGGAATGAAAATTGGTGTTTAGGTTTTTCATGTGAAACTGTTAAGGCATGTTTCTGCGTTTTTTAAACGTTTTCTTAGAAAAAGGGTTCAAATTGTAATTGTTAAAATAGAATGGCCATATTCCGAGATCCCTTAGGAGTAGAAACATCTTGATTAAAGATGTATTTCAGCGTTTTTTTTTATATTGCACTTAGAAGAAAAACAGCAGGAAGATAAAGTTGGGGGTTGAAATTGTTACAATAAGATAGCTATATCCCGAAACCACTTAAGATTAGAGACCTTAGGAATATGAGAAATGAGATTCCGGAGAAAGAGCAAATGCAAGCGTCAGATAGTAGGGTATGTATGTATGTTCTAGGACACTTTTCCCCCTCCACACCTAACTGTCAAATAATTATGAATCCACCACTGACCATAGTACTTTAACAAAGAAGAATAGCACAAAGTAGATTGAGTAATTGCACTGCACATAGGCTTGTATGACATTTAAAATCATAAAAATGATCTAAAAACTTATAACTAACTTACATCTACTTCTTTTCTATCCCATAATGCCCCCAAGCTAATGTATTTACACCATCTCGTAATATATATCTTTTATCGTCTGAAGAATCTAATGCTAGCTTATGAACGGTTATATTATATACATCATGTTTATAACTTCTAATGAGGTTTATATCTTTATATGTTTTGACATTTTTAAATAAGCTTTCTTTATAATCATTAAAGTGCAACTCCTTTGATATTACAGCTATAGTTACTCCTTTAGCCTTTTTCCTTTCTTTCTTTTCTACTTTAAAAGCATACATCTTCGCTCTTAACCGAATAAACTCCGTCATTATTTTACCCTTATTCTCTTCTTTCATCTTACCTATTACTTTCTTGTTTATTAGTGGTAGTCCATATATGTTATTTTCCTCGTATTCGCTCGTGTCAAATTGGTCAATTATTTCTACCATATCTTTGTAAAAGTCATCAGTCTCAATCTCATATATAAAGCTATGAGTATCCATGTAACATAAATCTATATTGTTTCCATATTTCGGCTTCATATTTGTTATAGTGAAAATCATACATTAATAGTTTTGATAATTCTAATACACTCATACCAACATATATTGGCTTATTAAACGTCGATCGCTCTTTTTTCATATGTATAGCACACATATTCTCTGTAAATATTGTTCTGTAATCAAAATTTGGTTTTGCAATTAATTTTTCTACTCTTTTAGGATCACATTCTAATTGTATGGGTTGTCTCTTTCGAATATTTTCCATTGTTTTCCCGAATACTGAGTTATTCATGAGCTTATAAAAATCTTTTTCAAACTCATTTTTAGTTTGCGTTCTCATATTTGTATTTAAATCAATGTATTTCTTTAACCAGTCTGATGGTTTGAATTCTAATACTCTATGCACTTTCTTTAATTTCATTCCAAGCGACATATGTAGTTTTAAGTTTCTATAGTGAATTACATATCTTTCCTTATTGTAAAGTGTTGTTAATAGTTTTGATTGTTTAGATTCTGGTGGACACATATTTTCTGGAGCTAATGGTAAATCAGAATGTTTGTTGTGTAAATACTTCGGATATTCTAAATCTACTTCTAATATGTAACCTGTTTCTGAATCATCTGGAATGTTCATTATATCTATGTAAGGTTTAAACCACTTAAAACCTTTATAAGGCATGTATTGACTCATTGCCCAACCATACAAGTTATATGCATCTAGATATGTTAAATATGTCGAACACTCATCTTTATTATAATTTGTCATGTATTTATTGTTAGCTTTTACATATCTTTTACTGCATTGTGAGATTCCTCCTCGTATACCCTTTTCTAGCATTAGTATTTTATCATAATCAGTTAACATTTCTAGCTTAATTTTAGTCATCGTTAACATTTCATCCCACGATAAGCCAGGAGCTGTATAATACCAAGCAGGATCAAATCCATATACCTTTAAACACACATCTCTAAAGTTTTCAAATATATCTGCTAATTGAAGGACATCTGTTTTGTTATAATGTTCAGTTAAGTCTCATACTAACTTAAGATCGAATTCTTTACAAACTCGTACATGAAACTTATGGCGTTCAGGACTCATTTTTTCTCCTGTTAATCTGTTTGTAAATTTGTCTGGAGATAATGGAACAGGTTCTTGTAATTTTTCAAATGAATCAACAAACTCAAATTGATAATCACCTTTAGTATTAACTAGATCAAGTTTATCAATCGGGAAAAACTTTAATGTTTCTCGAAATTGTTCTGGTTTTAAATTACTAGTTAACTGTGATAAACTCTTTGACATAAATCTAAATGAATCAACAAATCTTAAATTTATTTCATCTTTTGGTCCTGCTTTTATATATTTTTCATATGTTATGTACACCTTGTCTCAAAAAGGTTGAGCGCATTCTTTATTGGTGTTTTGAGGCAAAAATTTTCAAAGTCCAGCTTCGGGTATCTTCGGGAAAAAGTAAGCCAGGTTCGAACCTCCAAGCCAGCCTTTGCAAAAGGGTAAAAGTTTGCAGATGTGTTTTTCTTCTTTTAAATATAATAAGACTTGTTACCAAGTGTTTAAAAAAGCAACATTGATTGAAATACTAAATGATACAATATTTCGAAACGTTTTTATTAATGTGAGCACATGCTTGTTTGTCATTTAGCTCTCTATACGTAATGGAACATTTAAATACGTTAAAGAATCTTTCCATATGTAAAAGAATGCTCAAAATTAAGAAATAGAACATAATTATCGCCTGAGTACTAAAATAAAACTCAAAGTAGAACAGAAATTGCGTTTGTAATGGATATGAATGTCATAATTATCATGAGATCAGTTATACATCGCTAGAAGCTTAGTTCTAGAAGTCCTTGTGTTAGCTCATTGGTAAGCTGTCGGCTTTCAAATCATACGGTTGAGAGTTCGATTCTCGTCTGGGCCAATACTTTTTTTAAAATTATATTTTCCGCAATGCATGAAAAATTATATAAAATAATTACATTAAAATACACAAGTTGTTTATATATAACATAATAATTGCAGAACATAGTAAATATTATGTTTAAAATATAACATCTGAGATAATTTTCACAGTAGGTCGGTATTATATATGATAATGTTAAATACAAGTTAGGAAAATCGTTTAATAGCAATAAATAAGTTATGTAGTGTATTTATTTGCAGCTATTTGTCATACAGATTTAACTTCTCAATATTCTCATTACAGTATGTTATTTATATTCGTGAAATACAGTATATTCCTACGGATATAGAAAGTGTATAAACAGAGTATCCAAAGTCGTATCCTGCTTCAAGACACAACTTTTCCCGATCCCCTTAACGTCACGGGAAGAAACACAAATTCTCTTTAGAACGGAATGTCGTTACTTAGAGTCTCATTCGAATACGTTGAATATGCTTTTGTGTATTCATATCTCTCTCTCTCTCTCTCTCTCTCTCTCTCTCTCTCTCTCTCTCTCTCTCTCTCTCTCTCTCTCTTTCGCTTTGTTTATGTGTGTGTGTGTGTTGCGGAATATCCCAAGTTGAATACAACATTTGCAAAGTATATGAGCATCATTGTCATCGAATACCAGAAATTGAAAGTCGTGTTTCTTCAGGTTGGGTTTGCGTGTTCATGTTAGTTCACTGGTAGAGTACGGACTTGCCACTGAAGAGGTATTGAGTTCAAAGCCTACAGCTAATTATCATTCTTTTGTTAGTAGGATTGCACAGAAATCGGATACAAGGAGTGGTTTACTTCTAGAAATATTTTCAGAAGCGTTTAGGTAGCCCTGAAAAGGGCTTTTTTCGCGAGTTAAGGGGGGGGCATTAATATTGTGTCCAAGACCCTTCTGAATTTATTACACGCCCCATTCTTCTGGGCATGGAATCTATTACATGGGTGACAAATCTATCTCCTTCCCCTACCTCCAGCCATGCTTCGGAAACAAGATGCCACAGGTCATCCTGAGTTCTTGGTGGATCTGCCTCAGGCCAACTTTCCCTTAGAGTACGCTTCACTTCTGCCCACATATTTTCCATGAGATTGAGGTCTGCTCCACGAGGCGGCCAGTCGATTAAATCAATCTCAGGGTGCCCTGCGAACCATTCATGAACCACATGGGAAGTATGTATTGGCGACTGGTATTGCTGGAACTGAATTACACCATCAGGCTGAAATACTCGTACAGATGGCACCATGATATTACTGATAATGTCTAAGTACTGAGCATTGTCCAGATGTCCTTCAATTCTATGAAGCTGTCCTGCTCCGCGACTGGAAATCCAACCCCAACATAAAATAGATACATGGCCACTGCGATTGCAAGCAGCCACATATCCATGGTCATATCGGGTGCCTCTCGGACGATACACAAAACGGCGTCCCTCCTTTGATGTTGTGAATATGGATTCATCTGAGAAAACTACGTTTTCCCAATTGAGACCCACATTCGCCTGTGCAAACGCGAGACGGTAAATTTTGTGGTCGTCTGAGAGTTTTTCCTTCACGGCAGTAACACGGCCACGTAACCCAGCATGACGAAGCCTTCGCAGAGCTGTATGCTTACTACCAGGAAAGAGAGAAGCTTCCCTTAGCTGTCCAGACGTCCTTAGTGGGTCTAACCGGGCTTCGTTTACTAATCTCGCATCTTGGGCTTCGGTTGACACATGCGGACGACCAGGAGATCGTAAATTACCAGTCTGACCTGTAACACCATATTTCCGAATCCATCGCCTTCCTGTAGAGGCCGGGACACCTACTCGCCTGCTAGCTGCAGTTGCAGAATAACCTTCCAACTCCCATAAAGTAATTACTGCTGTACGTCTATCCATAGTTACTAATGTTCTGAGCTGTGAGAAGGAAGCATAAGGTAAAAGCTAGTACCTGGCGTGTGATTGGTTACTTGCACGACACGCCTATTGTGGGGAACAGCGTTGCCAGATCTAGCATAATGATGCTAGATCTAGCATAATTTGCATGTCTCTAGCATCTAGCATCTTGCTTTTAGCATCCTGCCCAAATCTAGCACAATTTCAGCAAGTTATCAAAAAGCCGTAAAACCTGGAGATGAGAAAGAAGTTGGTCGTGGGAAGAAAAAGAACGGCAGAAATGTATCCTCTTCCATTGATTCATACACTCGGTAAACCATACAGGCAGTCTTATTTTCCGAAGTAAGTTCGGAACGGCTTTGGGCTTTTTTTTTTGTGGCTCCACCCAGGGTTTTCTAATCCTTTAACTCCGAGGCATGGGCGGAGCTATGGGGGCCATTCTCCCCCCAACTTTTTGGCAACTTCACCATCTTTATTTCTGACTTCATGATCATATTTATTCCTGAAATGACAGCTCCGAGACCGACCAAAAATCTGCCCCCCCCCCCAGCAGATGATTCCCAACTCCGCTTATGCTGCGAAGTAATTTTCTTTCAAAATATGTAAAGAAAAACTTTGCATTCATTTATACGATATATACGCCATTGAGTCTGACAACGACTGCAGTAATTTAGTTGAGTTAAAATTTTGGTGCGTGAAGTATTGAGTTCTATCCATGCATTCTTGCTCTCTGTGTATTTTAAGTTACGTTATCGTATCTCAACTTCCTTTTTTTAAAACTCCTGAATTAGTAATTATGAGGATCTAGCATAATTTGACCGAATCTAGCATAAGTTCGATCAGGTTTTGGAATAATTCCGAGCTGTGAGTCTGGCAACGCTGGTGGCGAACGACTTGATCAACGACTCGCGAAAGAAATCTGAAAATGGTGCGCCGTAATAATAATATTAAAAACAGTTTTTATAAAGAAATATTAATACATACGAAAAGCTGTTTAAAGAATGAATTGTTATACTGACTTTACACGTATAAAAACATATACCATATACCAAACAGATTGAGCGATATGATGATAGCTGTTTTGAGACGAACACTTTCGAAGTCCAACTTCGGGTATCTTCGGAAAACAGTAAACTAAAGCTGTTGGTTCGAACCTCCAAAGCCAACCTTAGTAATCGGGAAAAGATGTACAGATATGTTTTTCCTTCTGTTAAATATAATAAGACATGTTGAAATGGTATTAAGTGTAGAAAAAAGTAACATTGATTGAAATACTTAATGATACAATATTTCGAGACTATGTATTCACACTCTCGTTTCGTCATTGTGATTTCCATACGGAAAAGAGCATTTACGTATGAGCTCAGTTATATTTCAGAAGCAGATTCCGAAAAGCGGTCATGTTAGCTCAGTGGTACACCACCGAGTGTTTAAATCGTGAGTTCGATACCCGTTCAGGTGAGATTATTTTATGATATTCTACTTTCCTCAATGCATGAAAATTATGTAAAATAGTTACATTACAATTCATCAGTTGTATATATATTTTCATACTCACTTGTATATATGAGTTGAATATATATATTCATATCATTTCACGACATAAGTAATTCTTATCTTTAAAATATAACATCTGAGGTATTCACAGAACGTCGGTGTGTTATGTGTGAATATTGAATACAAATTTAAAAAATCGTGTAATAGCAATAAATAAGTTATGTAATGTATTTATTTGCAGCTACTTTCATCGCAGATAACTTCTCAATATTCGCATTACAGCATTTAGGTCGAGCATATCGAAAATCGGATCGTGGTTCAAGACAAAAAAAAAACTAGCTAGCCCCAAACTGTCACGTAAGAAATTCACGAATCGCAAAAGTAAAGTGAAGAGATTGAGAGCGGTAATTCCTTAATCGCTCTCTCTCAACTCTCTCTTATCTGCATTTATGCATATAAAAGTGTATGTATGTATGTTCCATCATAACTCATGTGTGCCTAGAGCAGGGTTTCTCAACCTGGGAGTCGCGGCCCCTAGGGGATCGCGAAGATAGGCGGAAGAGATAAATATAGTTAGAATCTAATACCAGAAATTATTTTTAAATATTATTTTTAATTTTGTTCTGATAGGCATACTTTTATTTTTTATACACACTGTAAAGAACAATAAAAAATAAGTCTACTGAACATTTTCAAAGGGTGTAGAATTCGTGTTACTATTCGGTTCAAAGTATCTTGTCGTCGCGAATTCTGTCGAGAAATTTGAAGCTTAAAATATACAAAACGATAATCATGCCTGTTGTTCTGTATGGTTGCGAAACATGGTCACTTACTCTGAGGGAAGAACATAGACTGAAAGTATTTGAGAACAAGATCCTTAGACGAATATTCGGACCCAAGAGGAACGGGAATGGGGAATGGCGGAAACTTCATAACGAGGAACTACATAATTTATACGGTTACCCAACATTGTTAGGGTCGTCAAGTCTAGGAGGCTTAGGTGGGCAGGTCATGTAGCTAGAATGGAAGAAAGTAGAAACGCTTTCAAAGTCTTGACAGGAAGACCAAACGGAAAACGACCATTAGGAAGACCTAGGCGCAGATGGGAGTAGAATATTAAGATGGATCTCGCTGAGATAAGAATACAAATTAGAAACTGGATCCAATTGGCTAAGGATAGAAGTCAGTGTAGAGCTTTTGTGAACGCGGCATTGAACCTCCGGGTTCCATAGGCCATAGAGTTAGTTAGTTAGTAGAGTTGTTTAAAAATGAATTTAAATCAAAGAGGTATGATATAAAACTAATGAGAACTGTATATAGAAATACTAGAAAAATACACATGAAACAAAACCTGCACATTGAAATACAATTAAAATTAAAACCTAATGAGATACCTAAGCATGGTGTAATTTCACTAGTGCAGCAATGCCCGGTTCAATCTTCATGACGAACATTATCAAGCCATTTTCAACTGATAAGCGATTTCTTATCTTTGTTTTAATGTTTACCATAAAAAAAACACTTTCGCACAAGTACGATATAGCAAATGGAATTATTACTTTTAAAGCAGCAATCACCAGACCAGGATATTCTTCTCTCCTCATCAGGCAGAACTTGTCCAAGTCTTCGTTACAGAAAACCAGTTGCAAAGACTTGTCGCATGATCATTCTATTATTTGGTCAAGAAGTTGTGGGCTTAGATCGGATACGTTAATGGCCTCTTCAATGAAGGAGTTTAACATCCATCTTGAACCATCACCTTCGTCGTTGGGAATATAGATATTACAGTTACTGTATCCACTGTCAGTGCCGGACGCCTAAAAAAGGGGCCACACATTTCGGAGGAAGTGTGTTACTCATGTTAGGAAAGTGCATGTGCACATGTGTAAAATAGAAGGAAAACGTAATAAAATGTGCTCAAAATTAAGGAAAGGTAGGGTTTATTTTGAAAATGTTATTGAGCTTCGTGCCAACCATGGTGGCGCTTCGTAGCTAGTCTGTCGACGTCACTCATATATACGGTGACATCGTACTATACTCTCGCCCCGGGCAATGATTTTCCATGGCACTGTTCACTATAAACCAAAAAAATGGATTCTACTATTATAGAAGTAGGTATGTTAAAAATCCCACACAAGCTTATTATAAAACAAATTATAAAAGGGTCGCTGGCAAGAGCGTGTGATAAAAGGGGATCGTGATAGGAATTAGATTGAGAACCACTGGCCTAGAGTAATTTTAACCACATTTCTTATAGTTTCAAAAAGAGTGCTGTCGGGTTACCTATGGTGAATGGGAGGGGGATACATATAAAAGATTGCTAGAAAATGATCGATATTAGATTCATAGTTTTCGGGGTCGCTTAGATAAATAGTGAGACTTTCAATTTCGCTTAACTCCGATTAAGCTCTCATTAGTAGGGATGGGCACGAACGACTTTTCTTTGAAACTCGACTCGACTCGAAACAGACATCTTTGAGGTCTACTCTTGGACTCGGCGCGAAAAATATCTTCCAACTCGACTCGGATTAGAGTCAAGTCGAACCAAAACGAGCCAAATCCTGTGTGTAGTCCTACCTAGACAATACATAGACAATAATTATTCTATCATCAATTATACTACTGTTACTACAAATAATAATAATAATAATAATAATAATAATAATAATAATTATTATTATTATTATTATTATTATTATTATTATTATTATTATTATTATTATTATTATTATTATTATTATTATTATTATGACAACACCGTGTACAAACATGAACGATAGATGGTTAATAAAGGAATACTAAAAGCTAGTTGACTGCCGACGTCGGTAGTCATGAAGTCTACAAGGCAAGGACATCGTTCATTACCCTAAGCTGTAAGCGTCGGTGGAGTACAGATGGTCAACTATTAACCTCTCGCCAGAAATTGGTGGCCCCGCAGCGACGATCCGTGATGGCCCAAGTTCAATTTTGAAAACTTTACTACCAGCGGCAGAGACGCGATGAAACGCCAACGAACCACAAAAATTACTCTCCCAAAATATGTTAAAATGCCTATATGTGTGATTTGTTTATATTTAGGTGAATCAAAAAAACACAAAACAAATACGCCGGGGTGGACGCGAACTATCAATATTACGATTACTAGGCACGTGTTCTTCTGACTTCCCCACGGAAACGATTATAAAAAGCTTGGTTGTTGAAGGATAAATCATTGACGTCTTAATTTAGCCAATCAGACAAACCCCTACATCTCGAGTTCTAGGAGGTGATACCGTGAACCGTTTCAGATTTATTGCTTTCTGGTAAAGTACTATCCATGCGCAAAATTTGAGCATAATAGCCGACATGCATCTTCGGTGCCTCTTATCTTTAGTACAATTTTAGCCAGAGATGGTGTGGGTCAATGAAAATTTGATCCACGACCCACCATGACCCACTATCACCCACCACCCAAATGACCCATTGGCCCACTCTGACCCATCAACCATCGTGATCCACTCTGACCCACCACCAACTATGAACCACTCTGAACCATTGCGACCAACTCCGACCCACCAAAACCCATCGACATCAACTCTGACCGATGACCCACGTCCTCCTCTCCATTGACTAAAGAGATTACACTTGTAATAAAACAAGACTGTGAAATTATCACTTATCGGAGTTTGAATTTCTACCGTCATTGGCTCAAGCACCTCTTTGTTACAATACTGGTGGGTCTGACCTTTACGATATATAATGGCAAAGTGTTTCTCATTTTCCGAATTAAAATGAATTTAAATTTATCATATGTAATTATTTCTTTGTTGCCTTACAGACACATTCAGTAGAAAATAGGGTGAAATTTAAAAGTTTCGAATCAAGGAAAAGTAGACCAACGTAAAAAAAAAAAAAAATTGAAAATGCCCATGTAATTACGTTTAGAATACAAATTTTATGGCCATTTTCTCTAACTTTATGGCTTGATTGCCTTATGCTCGGAACGCTCCATATATTAAACACCAGCTTCAGCAATTATAAATAGAAAGCAGTGGGTATAAAATTCAAAAAGAACTTTAGTTTGCATTACTCAATTTTTTTCTCAACTAATATCAATCGTTTTCGATTATTTTTACAAATCAACCCACTATTAATTTCCACTATATAGAAAAGGCACCCCCGTCCCCCCGCTCATAAAAGACAATTTTAAAAAATGCCAGGGCATATTCTCTTTATTTTTAATAAAGAGTTGTATGCTGAATTTCAGCTCTCAGTTGAACGGCTTGTGAGATACCAAATTTTTCGCAAAAATTCGGACTTCAACTCCCCCTAAGGATATGTATTATAATGAAAGTGACACGCGTATGATAACTTCCCAGTTGGGATTGGAGCCTGATTATATACCAAACGTCAATTCATTTGACTTTGCAATTTGACCGTGATGATTACGCAGACATAGTTACTTTCAATTTTTTATGATACATATCCTTATTTCATATGTTACAGATGATTCAAAAATATTTTTTCAAGCAGTTAGCTCCTCTAGAATCTCACAGGCTGCATCCCAAAATCCAACTCCTACTATCCTATGACAATCCAAAAGTGACTGAACTTTTTTTATTAGGAACAAATGACAAAAGAAAAATGGAGATCTTGAAAGTAAAATGTAGAAAAGCTCGGTGCCGCCAATAACTGCATATTTCTCCGCCCCTTCATTCCGAACTTAAAAATAAAACTTAATTCGAATATGGTTAATTACTGAATTTATTACAGTTAAATTCCACTCACTACATGCTATAGCTACAACTATGTAACAAAAATAACAACTGTGAAACATGTTCTGAATTACTATTACATTTCTTACGCAATTATTAAACATATTAGAATAGTAAAAGAGGATTGTTCGTGAAATAGTATATTTGCTCATGATTTTTAACTTTTTCATACGGAAAAAATTAAAATATTATTCAAGTTTTAAAATTTGCACTCTGCAAATATGTTGCCCTCTAGGCAATGGGACTAATGTGGACTAATGGGAAATGCTACACTGTTAGCGGCGCTGAAAACTTACGATTCGATTCTAATATCGGTTGATTTCGATATCTTTATGTCGCTACGTAACCACCCTGGGTGCTAATGGGAGCTTAATTGGACTTGAATTGAAAGTAGAGCTATTCACCTAAGCGACCACGAAACTATGGATTCGATACTAATATCGAACCGTTTCTAGCATTTTTGATATGTATCCCGACAGTACTCTTTTTCCAGACTGTAAGAAATATAGTTAAAATTGCTCTAGATATATTAGAATTATGTTGAAACACACACATAAATCCACTTTTATATTCTGTATAAATAGAGAGTGAGCGAGCGAGCGAGCGAGAGAGAGGCGACTCAAGGCATCACCACTTCCACATTGCAAAAGCATATATCAGGAATTGAATTGAAAATCTATGTAAAGACTTTCTGCTGTGGCATGCTTCATAAGCACAATTCCAGTCTGCTCACGTGACCATTGGGGTTCATGAATTTTTTTTGCGAGCGTTCCGACTTTGGATTCTCTGTTTATACCCTCTGTTTATGCATCGAATAACTTTTCAAGAACATAAATGACATTCTCTATTATGAATGTTGAGAATTACTCTCTATATGACAAATAGCTGCAAATAAATACACTACATGATTTATTTATTGCTATTGAACGAGTTTCTTAACTTGTATTTACATCCTCATATATCATACCGACCTACTGTGAAAATTATCTCAGATGTTATATTTTAAACATAATAATTACTATGTTCTGCAATTATTATGTTATATATAAACAACTTATGTATTTTAATGTAATTATTTTATATAATTTTTCATGCATTGCGGAAAATGCAATTTTAAAAAAAGTATTGGCCCAGAGGAGAATCGAACTCTCAACCAGATGATTTGAAATCCGACAGCTTACCAATGAGCTAACACAAGGACTTCTAAAACTAAGCTTCTAGCAACGTATAACGGATCTCAAGATGATTATGACATTCATATCCATTACAAACGCAGTTTCTGTTCTACTTTGAGTTTTATTTTAGTACTCAGGCGATAATTATGTTCTTTTTCTTAATTTTGAGCATTCTTTTACATATGGAAAGATTCTTTAACGTATTTAAATGTTCCATTACGTATAGAGAGCTAAATGACAAACAAGCATGTGCTCACATTAATAAAAACGTTTCGAAATATTGTATCATTTAGTATTTCAATCAATGTTGCTTTTTTAAACACTTGGTAACAAGTCTTATTATATTTAAAAGAAGAAAAACACATCTGCAAACTTTTACCCTTTTGCAAAGGCTGGCTTGGAGGTTCGAACCTGGCTTACTTTTTCCCGAAGATACCCGAAGCTGGACTTTGAAAATTTTTGCCTCAAAACACCAATAAAGAATGCGCTCAACCTTTTTGAGACAAGGTGTACCTTTCTTCATTATTTGCAACCAATTTAATTTTCAGTGTGTCATAAGCTAACTCCTTAATAAACAAATGTGTATCATAGCCAGTTAAGTTGTGAAGAAATACTGGAACAAAATTAGGATTTTTATAGTTTAAATTGCAATAACTGTGAGCTGCACCTCTAAACTTTCCAGTTAAAGGATCGTGATCTCTTAGTTTAGCTTTATTTATCTGATACAAACATTTTCTTAATTTATATTTCCATGCTTTTATATTTTCACTCATATCATCTCTATCCTTGTAGAACCGTATTTTCTTCTTTAATATATTTATTTTTTCTCAACGGCTGGTGGTAAGTCATTTAAGTTTTTCTCACATATATGACAAGTATCCGAACTGTTATAAGCTTCTATTTCTTCCTCGGTAAGCGGGTTCATATTAACTATCCTTTTATATATTTTCATAATTTCTGTTGCTTCTTTTTGTAATATTTCAATAAATACTTTTGCAGCATCTGGACCTATATAACTAACAGGACTTTTATAATCTCCATTTGAATATTTGACATAACAACAAAAACTCATTGGCTCGTGCTTTTGATATTTTACTGTTTTAGTACAATTATGCTCTATTTTTAACTTACATAAGATACATTCAAAGTCAGCAATTATCACAAATGGAACTCTTAATGATCGATTATAGTTTTGAAACTCTATTTGATTGTCATATGATTTAGGAAATTCTATTCTAACAGCCTCATGCTTTTTACAATATAGCTCATAGTTTTGCAACTGCTTCTCATTTCGAAAGTGTCTTGTTAAACATCTATCACAAAAGTATAACTTCTCAGTATGTTATGTGACCTGACTCCTTATTAATCGTGATAGGTCTTTTATCCAACAAAAATGATTATTATTTTGATCATATTTTCCATATAATAAATTAACATGTATTTCTTGCTTTGTTTTTGTGATTTGAAGTGGATATACATTATAGTTCTTGTCATAGCTGTAAACATTGATAGAAATATTACTTCTTCTTTCAAATTTTGGAATATCTTTTAATTGTACTGGAAATTCAATGTCATCAAAATACTTCTTTTCTAACTTACCAACAAGTTGTTTATAGTGTGAAGGTCTTTCAGGATGTATTTCAACAGGTTTTAAGTAACTTGCAATAGTGTATAAGAAACATTTATTGTCTTCATTTTTAATATTAATCATTGCTTTCTTATCTTTAATTGGTTTAGGAAGTTCAATATAGGAAGATGCTCTTAATGGTACATACTTGTTTAATCTGATTTGTAAGTATCTAATTTGGTGTAATGTCCATCCTGATCCTCTACCTTCAAATTCTTCCATTTCTCTACGAAGCTTTGCTTTGCATGAGATATATATTCATTTAAGTCAGTTGATTCTAATATTCTCTCGTTTGATGTTTTGAAATTGCGCTCTTGTATTTATCTTTTATATAATCACAAATGAAAACAAGGTTAACTTTAACAGGGTGAAATTTTAATTCATCTTTGATTTTGTTAATAGCAACTCTTCCACTTGTAAATAAAAAAATTATTGGGTCTTTATATCCTCCTATATTTTCAACTTTAATAGTTTGTAAACGCTTCTTGAGTGCTGTTTCTTCTAATTCTATCTTAATTGGTATACGTGTTGGTTTCGGTTCTTTAAATACTTCTTGTTTAAATGGGAATATATTTCTAATCTTTCTTCTGCTTTGTTCATCGTCATGTTGTTTAAGAAGGTTTATTAGTTCTGCTTTTCTTAATCGGGAATATCTTTTGATTCCCTTTTCTTTACATTGTCGTCTTAACTCTACTACAGTAAATCTATTATAATTACTCATCTTATTTATTATACAGAAAATCAACGATCACTCTTAAATTTTTATCTTTCACCAAAAATTTTTAAATCATTTTCATTCATTTTTTCTAACACATCATTTAAACATCTGCACGCGCCTGACATTGCTTACATATGTTTACTCGATGTGTTACTATAGAGCTTTCACGGGAAGACCCATCGAAGTTACATATACACATTTTAAAATTGAATCATTTTTGTAAACTTACTCATCATCATAATCATCACTATCATATTCGTATTCACCACTATCTAAATCAGGTGTTTTTTGTTGTGTTATTAATAATTATTTTTCCTTTAACAGTATTTATTTCTCTATTAACAGTGCTTGCTTCTCTAGTAGTGCTGCTGAGTTTAAGATCTTCATGAATTAGTTTAAGTCTATCATGTAATAAATCAAAATGTTTCTCCATATTTATTATATAGAAAGCCAAAAATGAAATAAATTTTTAAAAACCTAAGAATATAAACGAACAGGTGAATATGACTAGTGCTAAGGAAATATTATCTTACAAACCTATATTTGATTGTGTATGTAAACATTTAGATATTGGTGGCTATAATGATGAAGACAAAATAATCTTTTGCGTGTCCATAGGTATGTTAGATCATTTGTTCAAGAAAGCTACTAAAGAAAAGAACTCGTATCTTATACAAAACATTCTCTATGCAAACGTTATGAACTTGTCCGATGAGATGTTAGATTCACTTACTGATGAACAATGGTTATCTATAGGTTATGATGATTATGAGGAGGAATATAACTATGATCACATTACAGAAGACTTCATACGTAAATGTCAGCAGAAAGTTAATTTGAGTGAAATATGTTTATGGAAAAAATTACCAGAAGAGTTTATAAGAGAATTGGCTGATAAAGTTGATTGGGAGATTATTTCGGAAAGCCAAGACTTATCAGAAGACTTTATAAGAGAATTTGCAGATAGAGTTCATTGGAAAGAAGTATCGTTAAATCAAAACCTATCTGAAGAATTTATTAATGAGTTTCTAGACAAAGTTGATTTTGAATCTATATCTTATCGAAGCAAATTCTCTGAAGCTTTTATACGAGAACATGCAGATAAACTTTCTTGGTGGCGCTTATATGGGAGCGAGCAATTATCAGAAAACCTTATAAGAGATTACGCTGACAAAGTAAATTGGACAATGATTTCAATGATTCAAAATTTAACAAAATTGCAGAGTTCACTGGCATAACATTTCAATTTATCAAAACCTCTCTGTAGAGTTTATATATTTATTTAGACATTTTGTAGATTGGAGAGTTATAATAAGATACCATAATAATTCCGATTTAGGTAGTATATTGAACTTAGCATTCGATGTTACAACAGATGGTTTGCTTAATGCTTAACTAATTACCTTTTATAGCTATTATACCATAAAAGTCGTAACTTTAATTATCAGAAATAGCCTATCATACAATCAATTTCTTTAACCAAATCTTCTTCTGATAGGGATGTCCAAAACTCATTGCCCTTACCTCTACGAATATCTAACACAAATCTTATTGTTAATTGTCTCTTATATTTAAAAACAAATCAATAACAAACTCATCATCTTCATCTGCATTCTTTAGGTCTACATGACAACCATGCGAAATAACACAACCATATTTTTCCTTTACTTTATTTAGGTTAATCGAGTTTGGGTCTTTGGTTTTAGACAATATAGTCATGTCTGGATATTTTTCTTGTAGACATTATAATCTTGTTTTTATATTACACTCTTGAATTCTTCCAACCCAATATCTGTAACTCTCATAGCTCTTTACTTGTTCTCTTTTGTCTGTTTCGTACTTTTCTAATATCTTTTGTAGTTGAATAGGGGAGAGATTCTTTTTAATAATAACTATTTTGTGTACTTTCCCTGGATCTTCTGTATGTTCAGCTGCTATCTCTCTAAGTCTTGTGTTTTCTATTCTTAAATCGTCCATTAATCGTTCTATCTCTTCTACTCTTGTTTGAAGCTCTTCGTTGTTTTCTTGAAGATGTATAAAATCTTTATTTACCTTTTATGGCTATTATACCATAAAAGTCGTAACCTTAATTATCAGAAATAGCCTATCATACAATCAATTTCTTTAACCAAATCTTCTTCTGATAGGGATGTCCAAAACTCATTGCCCTTACCTCTATTAATTTTGATAGAGGTTAATAATTATTTGATTGCATTTAAGATAAAACTCTAAAGATAACCATCGTGATATATCTAGAATCAATTCTTTACAAACATACGTTAATCTTATTTCATTCCATATTTCTCCTTTGTCACCTGCTACTTTTTGATAATTTCTACACCCGGAATTCTGGCACTGGAAATATAAGCTATTAGTCCTTTTGTTGCTTTATTTTCTAACCAGTGATCAAACCTTTTTCCACCATCTTTACATAACTTGACAGCGTTAAAGTATCCTGTACTCTTATCTATAATCAATTTGAAATCGCCAAAAATATCATACCAATAATTGTCTTTAATCTGTTCGTAGCAAATATCGTTTAAACTAAGAGAACTATCCATAGTACTCATATTTATTATATAGAAAATCATTATTTTTAACCTTATTTCGTTCATTACCCGTATCTCATTCAAACTAACCTACCGCCTTTGGCAGTCTTAAAGTCATCCCCACGAATTCGGTTCAATGACTTTATATAAGAAATTAGCTCTTTAGATTGTTTATTTTCTAACCATTCATAAAATTTCTTTCCTCCATCATGATACAACTTAGTTGCATTGAAGTATCCTGTTGTCTTATCAATAATCAATTTAAAATCAGTAAAAAAACATACCAATAGTTATCTTTAATCTGTTCGTAGCAAATATTAATTAAACTAAGAGTACTATCCATAGTACTCATATTTATTATATAGAAAATCATTATTTTTAAGTTTATTTCGCTCATTACCTTTATCTCATTCAAACTAGCCTTTTATAGTTGTTATTCCATAAAAGACAACATTTATATTTACATTACAACATTACTTTTATCTATCCAGCTATTATATGAATCATCAAATCCTAGCCATTTAACGTATACTTTATCACCTTTCTTTCTCAACACTTTTTCCACCAAGTATTCATCTTTGTGTTTCGTCTTTAATGGTTCTGGTTCGTAAAATCTACCTTGTACACCTTCTTCTAAATCTTTAATTCTATACGTAGGTGGATTAGATGGAATAACTTCGCTAATAACAAATACTTCTGTTGACCAATTAGGTGTATATCCTTTCTCAAATAATCCTTTCGATTTACTTATACGAACATGATCGCCTAACTTGTATTTAGGTTTAACACGCTTATATTCTTTCTTATACACTTTACCCAATATTGTTTGCTCATTCTTCTTAAGTACTTCTATAGGCTTTAAACCAATTCTTCTATGTACTCTATTATTATACTCACTAACCAATATCTCTATCCATTTATAATTTCCTTGTGTTGTAAACTTCTTCCACATGTTTTGTTTAAGTGTTCTATTAAATCTCTCAACAATAGAAGCATTCTTACTACTATAGGTTGAGTAATGATTAATCTTATTTTCCTCCATCAATTTCTTAAATTCTTTATTGTAAAACTCTTTGCCTTGATCAGTTTGTAAGCTACTAGGTTTTCTCACTCTTAAAATGGATTCAAATGCTTCTGTAACATTCTTACCGCTCTTATCTTTAACAAGAACAGCAAAAGCATATTTCGAAAACACATCTATAATCGTTAGCAGCTACTTATAGCCTTTGTTTAATTTGGAAACACCTTTTAATACTCCGCTATCCATTTCCACAAGATCAGCTTGCCAAAGATCATTGATACCTTTTATAACCACACTTAGTCTTTCAAAGTTTTTTCTAGATGGTTTGTAAATTTATTCTATAATGTCTTCTCTAATACCTTTACCTTCTTCTAGTCAATCTTTTTTTAACGAATTGTGTTTTATTAATTCCAGATACAAAACATATACCTTTCTTTAGATATCTACCATTCTTTGTTCAATTTTAATGGTATCTTTCTTCGTATCTGTTGATTTCTTACATTTAACACAATACATTATCATTATTATTTATTGTATAGAAAGTCAAGAAAAAAATTAATATTCATCATCATTACCTAATACTAAACTCTTAACATTATCATCAGCACTTGATTTGTTTTCATCTTCATCTTCTCTTTCTATATACATAATAAGCAATAATAATTTACCTTCTTTCAAATCAGAATCTTTGGATGGTCTTATTGTTAACTGATCATACATATTAAAGTGTAATGGAAAACTTTTAACTAGTGCTTCATTTAAAAATAGGTCTACAAAATATTTATTGAGACTTACTTCTATATGCATTATCCTACCTCTATAAAGAAATTTGTATGCGGCAGCTAAATTACATACAAAAAAGACTGGTTTCACCACATCATCTTCAGCCAATCCACATGGTAATTCTACAATTTCTTTTCGCGTAAATAAATTAAATTCTTCTTTTGCTAATTCAAGCTGTTCTAATGTTACAGCATCTTGTTTATCGATAGCATTAGATACATTAACCACTCTTTAGTTTTTAAAATAAACCCAGGATGTATAATTTGATCTAAAAACTTCTCTAGACTCTTCTTTTTTACTTTTAACATTACCAAAAATATCCATTTTTATTATATAGCAAACGTCTTTAGGAAAGCTCTCTCTCTATGTACACCTTGTCTCAAAAAGGTTGAGCGCATTCTTTATTGGTGTTTTGAGGCAAAAATTTTCAAAGTCCAGCTTCGGGTATCTTCGGGAAAAAGTAAGCCAGGTTCGAACCTCCAAGCCAGCCTTTGCAAAAGGGTAAAAGTTTGCAGATGTGTTTTTCTTCTTTTAAATATAATAAGACTTGTTACCAAGTGTTTAAAAAAGCAACATTGATTGAAATACTAAATGATACAATATTTCGAAACGTTTTTATTAATGTGAGCACATGCTTGTTTGTCATTTAGCTCTCTATACGTAATGGAACATTTAAATACGTTAAAGAATCTTTCCATATGTAAAAGAATGCTCAAAATTAAGAAATAGAACATAATTATCGCCTGAGTACTAAAATAAAACTCAAAGTAGAACAGAAACTGCGTTTGTAATGGATATGAATGTCATAATCATCTTGAGATCCGTTATACGTTGCTAGAAGCTTAGTTTTAGAAGTCCTTGTGTTAGCTCCTTGGTAAGCTGTCGGATTTCAAATCATATGGTTGAGAGTTCGATTCTCGTCTGGGCCAATACTTTTTTTTAAAATTGCATTTTCCGCAATGCATGAAAAATTATATAAAATAATTACATTAAAATACATAAGTTGTTTATATATAACATAATAATTGCAGAACATAGCAATTATTATGTTTAAAATATAACATCTGAGATAATTTTCACAGTAGGTCGGTATTATATATGAGGATGTAAATACAAGTTAAGAAACTCGTTCAATAGCAATAAATAAATCATGTAGTGTATTTATTTGCAGCTATTTGTCATATAGAGAGTAATTCTCAACATTCATAATACAGAATGTCATTTATGTTCTTGAAAAGTTATTCGATGCATAAACAGAGGGTATAAACAGAGAATCCAAAGTCGGAACGCTCGCAAAAAAAATTCATGAACCCCAATGGTCACGTGAGCAGACTGGAATTGTGCTTATGAAGCATGCCACAGCAGAAAGTCTTTACATAGATTTTCAATTCAATTCCTGATATATGCTTTTGCAATGTGGAAGTGGTGATGCCTTGAGTCGCCTCTCTCTCGCTCGCTCGCTCGCTCACTCTCTATTTATACAGAATATAAAAGTGGATTTATGTGTGTGTTTCAACATAATTCTAATATATCTAGAGCAATTTTAACTATATTTCTTACAGTCTGGAAAAAGAGTACTGTCGGGATACATATCAAAAATGCTAGAAACGGTTCGATATTAGTATCGAATCCATAGTTTCGTGGTCGCTTAGGTGAATAGCTCTACTTTCAATTCAAGTCCAATTAAGCTCCCATTAGCACCCAGGGTGGTTACGTAGCGACATAAAGATATCGAAATCAACCGATATTAGAATCGAATCGTAAGTTTTCAGCGCCGCTAACAGTGTAGCATTTCCCATTAGTCCACATTAGTCCCATTGCCTAGAGGGCAACATATTTGCAGAGTGCAAATTTTAAAACTTGAATAATATTTTAATTTTTTCCGTATGAAAAAGTTAAAAATCATGAGCAAATATACTATTTCACGAACAATCCTCTTTTACTATTCTAATATGTTTAATAATTGCGTAAGAAATGTAATAGTAATTCAGAACATGTTTCACAGTTGTTATTTTTGTTACATAGTTGTAGCTATAGCATGTAGTGAGTGGAATTTAACTGTAATAAATTCAGTAATTAACCATATTCGAATTAAGTTTTATTTTTAAGTTCGGAATGAAGGGGCGGAGAAATATGCAGTTATTGGCGGCACCGAGCTTTTCTACATTTTACTTTCAAGATCTCCATTTTTCTTTTGTCATTTGTTCCTAATAAAAAAAGTTCAGTCACTTTTGGATTGTCATAGGATAGTAGGAGTTGGATTTTGGGATGCAGCCTGTGAGATTCTAGAGGAGCTAACTGCTTGAAAAAATATTTTTGAATCATCTGTAACATATGAAATAAGGATATGTATCATAAAAAATTGAAAGTAACTATGTCTGCGTAATCATCACGGTCAAATTGCAAAGTCAAATGAATTGACGTTTGGTATATAATCAGGCTCCAATCCCAACTGGGAAGTTATCATACGCGTGTCACTTTCATTATAATACATATCCTTAGGGGGAGTTGAAGTCCGAATTTTTGCGAAAAATTTGGTATCTCACAAGCCGTTCAACTGAGAGCTGAAATTCAGCATACAACTCTTTATTAAAAATAAAGAGAATATGCCCTGGCATTTTTTAAAATTGTCTTTTATGAGCGGGGGGACGGGGGTGCCTTTTCTATATAGTGGAAATTAATAGTGGGTTGATTTGTAAAAATAATCGAAAACGATTGATATTAGTTGAGAAAAAAATTGAGTAATGCAAACTAAAGTTTTTTTGAATTTTATAACCACTGCTTTCTATTTATAATTGCTGAAGCTGGTGTTTAATATATGGAGCGTTCCGCGCATAAGGCAATCAAGCCATAAAGTTAGAGAAAATGGCCATAAAATTTGTATTCTAAACGTAATTACATGGGCATTTTCAATTTTTTTTTTTTTTTTTTTACGTTGGTCTACTTTTCCTTGATTCGAAACTTTTAAATTTCACCCTATTTTCTACTGAATGTGTCTGTAAGGCAACAAAGAAATAATTACATATGATAAATTTAAATTCATTTTAATTCGGAAAATGAGAAACACTTTGCCATTATATATCGTAAAGGTCAGACCCACCAGTATTGTAACAAAGAGGTGCTTGAGCCAATGACGGTAGAAATTCAAACTCCGATAAGTGATAATTTCACAGTCTTGTTTTATTACAAGTGTAATCTCTTTAGTCAATGGAGAGGAGGACGTGGGTCATCGGTCAGAGTTGATGTCGATGGGTTTTGGTGGGTCGGAGTTGGTCGCAATGGTTCAGAGTGGTTCATAGTTGGTGGTGGGTCAGAGTGGATCACGATGGTTGATGGGTCAGAGTGGGCCAATGGGTCATTTGGGTGGTGGGTGATAGTGGGTCATGGTGGGTCGTGGATCAAATTTTCATTGACCCACACCATCTCTGGCTAAAATTGTACTAAAGATAAGAGGCACCGAAGATGCATGTCGGCTATTATGCTCAAATTTTGCGCATGGATAGTACTTTACCAGAAAGCAATAAATCTGAAACGGTTCACGGTATCACCTCCTAGAACTCGAGATGTAGGGGTTTGTCTGATTGGCTAAATTAAGACGTCAATGATTTATCCTTCAACAACCAAGCTTTTTATAATCGTTTCCGTGGGGAAGTCAGAAGAACACGTGCCTAGTAATCGTAATATTGATAGTTCGCGTCCACCCCGGCGTATTTGTTTTGTGTTTTTTTGATTCACCTAAATATAAACAAATCACACATATAGGCATTTTAACATATTTTGGGAGAGTAATTTTTGTGGTTCGTTGGCGTTTCATCGCGTCTCTGCCGCTGGTAGTAAAGTTTTCAAAATTGAACTTGGGCCATCACGGATCGTCGCTGCGGGGCCACCAATTTCTGGCGAGAGGTTAATAGTTGACCATCTGTACTCCACCGACGCTTACAGCTTAGGGTAATGAACGATGTCCTTGTCTTGTAGACTTCATGACTACCGACGTCGGCAGTCAACTAGCTTTTAGTATTCCTTTATTAACCATCTATCGTTCATGTTTGTACACGGTGTTGTCATAATAATAATAATAATAATAATAATAATAATAATAATAATAATAATAATAATAATAATAATAATAATAATAATAATAATAATAATTATTATTATTATTATTATTATTTGTAGTAACAGTAGTATAATTGATGATAGAATAATTATTGTCTATGTATTGTCTAGGTAGGACTACACACAGGATTTGGCTCGTTTTGGTTCGACTTGACTCTAATCCGAGTCGAGTTGGAAGATATTTTTCGCGCCGAGTCCAAGAGTAGACCTCAAAGATGTCTGTTTCGAGTCGAGTCGAGTTTCAAAGAAAAGTCGTTCGTGCCCATCCCTACTAATGAGAGCTTAATCGGAGTTAAGCGAAATTGAAAGTCTCACTATTTATCTAAGCGACCCCGAAAACTATGAATCTAATATCGATCATTTTCTAGCAATCTTTTATATGTATCCCCCTCCCATTCACCATAGGTAACCCGACAGCACTCTTTTTGAAACTATAAGAAATGTGGTTAAAATTACTCTAGGCCAGTGGTTCTCAATCTAATTCCTATCACGATCCCCTTTTATCACACGCTCTTGCCAGCGACCCTTTTATAATTTGTTTTATAATAAGCTTGTGTGGGATTTTTAACATACCTACTTCTATAATAGTAGAATCCATTTTTTTGGTTTATAGTGAACAGTGCCATGGAAAATCATTGCCCGGGGCGAGAGTATAGTACGATGTCACCGTATATATGAGTGACGTCGACAGACTAGCTACGAAGCGCCACCATGGTTGGCACGAAGCTCAATAACATTTTCAAAATAAACCCTACCTTTCCTTAATTTTGAGCACATTTTATTACGTTTTCCTTCTATTTTACACATGTGCACATGCACTTTCCTAACATGAGTAACACACTTCCTCCGAAATGTGTGGCCCCTTTTTTAGGCGTCCGGCACTGACAGTGGATACAGTAACTGTAATATCTATATTCCCAACGACGAAGGTGATGGTTCAAGATGGATGTTAAACTCCTTCATTGAAGAGGCCATTAACGTATCCGATCTAAGCCCACAACTTCTTGACCAAATAATAGAATGATCATGCGACAAGTCTTTGCAACTGGTTTTCTGTAACGAAGACTTGGACAAGTTCTGCCTGATGAGGAGAGAAGAATATCCTGGTCTGGTGATTGCTGCTTTAAAAGTAATAATTCCATTTGCTATATCGTACTTGTGCGAAAGTGTTTTTTTTATGGTAAACATTAAAACAAAGATAAGAAATCGCTTATCAGTTGAAAATGGCTTGATAATGTTCGTCATGAAGATTGAACCGGGCATTGCTGCACTAGTGAAATTACACCATGCTTAGGTATCTCATTAGGTTTTAATTTTAATTGTATTTCAATGTGCAGGTTTTGTTTCATGTGTATTTTTCTAGTATTTCTATATACAGTTCTCATTAGTTTTATATCATACCTCTTTGATTTAAATTCATTTTTAAACAACTCTACTAACTAACTAACTCTATGGCCTATGGAACCCGGAGGTTCAATGCCGCGTTCACAAAAGCTCTACACTGACTTCTATCCTTAGCCAATTGGATCCAGTTTCTAATTTGTATTCTTATCTCAGCGAGATCCATCTTAATATTCTACTCCCATCTGCGCCTAGGTCTTCCTAATGGTCGTTTTCCGTTTGGTCTTCCTGTCAAGACTTTGAAAGCGTTTCTACTTTCTTCCATTCTAGCTACATGACCTGCCCACCTAAGCCTCCTAGACTTGACGACCCTAACAATGTTGGGTAACCGTATAAATTATGTAGTTCCTCGTTATGAAGTTTCCGCCATTCCCCATTCCCGTTCCTCTTGGGTCCGAATATTCGTCTAAGGATCTTGTTCTCAAATACTTTCAGTCTATGTTCTTCCCTCAGAGTAAGTGACCATGTTTCGCAACCATACAGAACAACAGGCATGATTATCGTTTTGTATATTTTAAGCTTCAAATTTCTCGACAGAATTCGCGACGACAAGATACTTTGAACCGAATAGTAACACGAATTCTACACCCTTTGAAAATGTTCAGTAGACTTATTTTTTATTGTTCTTTACAGTGTGTATAAAAAATAAAAGTATGCCTATCAGAACAAAATTAAAAATAATATTTAAAAATAATTTCTGGTATTAGATTCTAACTATATTTATCTCTTCCGCCTATCTTCGCGATCCCCTAGGGGCCGCGACTCCCAGGTTGAGAAACCCTGCTCTAGGCACACATGAGTTATGATGGAACATACATACATACACTTTTATATGTATAAATGCAGATAAGAGAGAGTTGAGAGAGAGCGATTAAGGAATTACCGCTCTCAATCTCTTCACTTTACTTTTGCGATTCGTGAATTTCTTACGTGACAGTTTGGGGCTAGCTAGTTTTTTTTGTCTTGAACCACGATCCGATTTTCGATATGCTCGACCTAAATGCTGTAATGCGAATATTGAGAAGTTATCTGCGATGAAAGTAGCTACAAATAAATACATTACATAACTTATTTATTGCTATTACACGATTTTTTAAATTTGTATTCAATATTCACACATAACACACCGACGTTCTGTGAATACCTCAGATGTTATATTTTAAAGATAAGAATTACTTATGTCGTGAAATGATATGAATATATATATTCAACTCATATATACAAGTGATGGTATGAAAATATATATACAACTGATGAATTGTAATGTAACTATTTTACATAATTTTCATGCATTGAGGAAAGTAGAATATCATAAAATAATCTCACCTGAACGGGTATCGAACTCACGATTTAAACACTCGGTGGTGTACCACTGAGCTAACATGACCGCTTTTCGGAATCTGCTTCTGAAATATAACTGAGCTCATACGTAAATGCTCTTTTCCGTATGGAAATCACAATGACGAAACGAGAGTGTGAATACATAGTCTCGAAATATTGTATCATTAAGTATTTCAATCAATGTTACTTTTTTCTACACTTAATACCATTTCAACATGTCTTATTATATTTAACAGAAGGAAAAACATATCTGTACATCTTTTCCCGAATACTAAGGTTGGCTTTGGAGGTTCGAACCAACAGCTTTAGTTTACTGTTTTCCGAAGATACCCGAAGTTGGACTTCGAAAGTGTTCGTCTCAAAACAGCTATCATCATATCGCTCAATCTGTTTGGTATATGGTATATGTTTTTATACGTGTAAAGTCAGTATAACAATTCATTCTTTAAACAGCTTTTCGTATGTATTAATATTTCTTTATAAAAACTGTTATTAATATTATTATTACGGCGCACCATTTTCAGATTTCTTTCGCGAGTCGTTGATCAAGTCGTTCGCCACCAGCGTTGCCAGACTCACAGCTCGGAATTATTCCAAAACCTGATCGAACTTATGCTAGATTCGGTCAAATTATGCTAGATCCTCATAATTACTAATTCAGGAGTTTTAAAAAAAGGAAGTTGAGATACGATAACGTAACTTAAAATACACAGAGAGCAAGAATGCATGGATAGAACTCAATACTTCACGCACCAAAATTTTAACTCAACTAAATTACTGCAGTCGTTGTCAGACTCAATGGCGTATATATCGTATAAATGAATGCAAAGTTTTTCTTTACATATTTTGAAAGAAAATTACTTCGCAGCATAAGCGGAGTTGGGAATCATCTGCTGGGGGGGGGGGCAGATTTTTGGTCGGTCTCGGAGCTGTCATTTCAGGAATAAATATGATCATGAAGTCAGAAATAAAGATGGTGAAGTTGCCAAAAAGTTGGGGGGAGAATGGCCCCCATAGCTCCGCCCATGCCTCGGAGTTAAAGGATTAGAAAACCCTGGGTGGAGCCACAAAAAAAAAGCCCAAAGCCGTTCCGAACTTACTTCGGAAAATAAGACTGCCTGTATGGTTTACCGAGTGTATGAATCAATGGAAGAGGATACATTTCTGCCGTTCTTTTTCTTCCCACGACCAACTTCTTTCTCATCTCCAGGTTTTACGGCTTTTTGATAACTTGCTGAAATTGTGCTAGATTTGGGCAGGATGCTAAAAGCAAGATGCTAGATGCTAGAGACATGCAAATTATGCTAGATCTAGCATCATTATGCTAGATCTGGCAACGCTGTTCCCCACAATAGGCGTGTCGTGCAAGTAACCAATCACACGCCAGGTACTAGCTTTTACCTTATGCTTCCTTCTCACAGCTCAGAACATTAGTAACTATGGATAGACGTACAGCAGTAATTACTTTATGGGAGTTGGAAGGTTATTCTGCAACTGCAGCTAGCAGGCGAGTAGGTGTCCCGGCCTCTACAGGAAGGCGATGGATTCGGAAATATGGTGTTACAGGTCAGACTGGTAATTTACGATCTCCTGGTCGTCCGCATGTGTCAACCGAAGCCCAAGATGCGAGATTAGTAAACGAAGCCCGGTTAGACCCACTAAGGACGTCTGGACAGCTAAGGGAAGCTTCTCTCTTTCCTGGTAGTAAGCATACAGCTCTGCGAAGGCTTCGTCATGCTGGGTTACGTGGCCGTGTTGCTGCCGTGAAAGAAAAACTCTCAGACGACCACAAAATTTACCGTCTCGCGTTTGCACAGGCGAATGTGGGTCTCAATTGGGAAAACGTAGTTTTCTCAGATGAATCCATATTCACAACATCAAAGGAGGGACGCCGTTTTGTGTATCGTCCGAGAGGCACCCGATATGACCATGGATATGTGGCTGCTTGCAATCGCAGTGGCCATGTATCTATTTTATGTTGGGGTTGGATTTCCAGTCGCGGAGCAGGACAGCTTCATAGAATTGAAGGACATCTGGACAATGCTCAGTACTTAGACATTATCAGTAATATCATGGTGCCATCTGTACGAGTATTTCAGCCTGATGGTGTAATTCAGTTCCAGCAATACCAGTCGCCAATACATACTTCCCATGTGGTTCATGAATGGTTCGCAGGGCACCCTGAGATTGATTTAATCGACTGGCCGCCTCGTGGAGCAGACCTCAATCTCATGGAAAATATGTGGGCAGAAGTGAAGCGTACTCTAAGGGAAAGTTGGCCTGAGGCAGATCCACCAAGAACTCAGGATGACCTGTGGCATCTTGTTTCCGAAGCATGGCTGGAGGTAGGGGAAGGAGATAGATTTGTCACCCATGTAATAGATTCCATGCCCAGAAGAATGGGGCGTGTAATAAATTCAGAAGGGTCTTGGACACAATATTAATGCCCCCCCCTTAACTCGCGAAAAAAGCCCTTTTCAAGGCTACCTAAACGCTTCTGAAAATATTTCTAGAAGTAAACCACTCCTTGTATCCGATTTCTGTGCAATCCTACTAACAAAAGAATGATAATTAGCTGTAGGCTTTGAACTCAATACCTCTTCAGTGGCAAGTCCGTACTCTACCAGTGAACTAACATGAACACGCAAACCCAACCTGAAGAAACACGACTTTCAATTTCTGGTATTCGATGACAAAGATGCTCATATACTTTGCAACTGTTGTATTCAACTTGGGATATTCCGCAACACACACACACACACATAAACAAAGCGAAAGAGAGAGAGAGAGAGAGAGAGATGAATACACAAAAGCATATTCAACGTATTCGAATGAGACTCTAAGTAACGACATTCCGTTCTAAAGAGAATTTGTGTTTCTTCCCGTGACGTTAAGGGGATCGGGAAAAGTTGTGTCTTGAAGCAGGATACGACTTTGGATACTCTGTTTATACACTTTCTATATCCGTAGGAATATACTGTATTTCACGAATATAAATAACATACTGTAATGAGAATATTGAGAAGTTAAATCTGTATGACAAATAGCTGCAAATAAATACACTACATAACTTATTTATTGCTATTAAACGATTTTCCTAACTTGTATTTAACATTATCATATATAATACCGACCTACTGTGAAAATTATCTCAGATGTTATATTTTAAACATAATACTTACTATGTTCTGCAATTATTATGTTATATATAAACAACTTGTGTATTTTAATGTAATTATTTTATATAATTTTTCATGCATTGCGGAAAATATAATTTTAAAAAAAAAGTATTGGCCCAGACGAGAATCGAACTCTCAACCGTATGATTTGAAAGCCGACAGCTTACCAATGAGCTAACACAAGGACTTCTATAACTAAGCTTCTAGCGATGTATAACGGATCTCATGATAATTATGACATTCATATCCATTACAAACGCAGTTTCTGTTCTACTTTGAGTTTTATTTTAGTACTCAGGCGATAATTATGTTCTATTTCTAAATTTTGAGCATTCTTTTACATATGGAAAGATTCTTTAACGTATTTAAATGTTCCATTACGTATAGAGAGCTAAATGACAAACAAACATGTGCTCACATTAATAAAAACGTTTCGAAATATTGTATCATTTAGTATTTCAATCAATGTTGCTTTTTTAAACACTTGGTAACAAGTCTTATTATATTTAAAAGAAGAAAAACACATCTGCAAACTTTTACCCTTTTGCAAAGGCTGGCTTGGAGGTTCGAACCTGGCTTACTTTTTCCCGAAGATACCCGAAGCTGGACTTTGAAAATTTTTGCCTCAAAACACCAATAAAGAATGCGCTCAACCTTTTTGAGACAAGGTGTACATTACAACAAACAATAATTGTCCTTCTTCCATAGCAGAATGTTTGTTTGGTTTAATCGTAATTATATCGTTCTTCTTAAAGCTAAAAGGTAACTGTTCAATTAAAGTATCACCTAAATATATTTCTAAAAAGTATTTATCCAAACTTAATTCCAGGTGCATTATTGTACCATTATAGAGAAATTTGTAGCCATTAGAGAGATTAAATATTTTAAAGATTGGCTCCTTAACGTTTTTAGCTCTCAATCGAAAAAAAGGTATAGTTTCTTTCTGCATAATCAATTTTGTAGTATCCATCTTAATCTTTTGAAAATCTTCTTTCTTTATGTATGTGTCTTGTAACGTTTCTAATACATCTTCAAATCGTTTTGTATTGTTTTCTAATTGAGCTTGTATTAACCTAAGTTGACTTACGCTAACAACATCATTTATATTCTCCGACAATTTTAATTTTTCTTCACTAATATCAACATCACGTTTTCTATTTACAACATTACCAAATATATCCATGCTCATTTATTATAAAGAAAATGTCCATCCTAATTTTTCAAAACATTTCTTTAACATCTCTATTTGTTTAGGTGAGTGTTTAAAATCAATATCAACATGAACATCATACTTTTTCAACAGATAATACAATACGCATTTTAAGTTAATAAACAATACTCTTTTCGGATACAGTTCTTTAAAGACCTCGTGTAAGTTTTCGAATTTGTTTATAAGTGTTTCTTCTATGTTCTAATTTTAATGGTTTTCGATCGGTAACGTGATAGTGTATTAAATAGACATCATCATAATATTCTATGTATTTGTTTTTTTAGTACTTCTAGAACATCTTTTGTTGATATTAAATCTTTTGGTATATCTTCAAATTCATCATTTAACACCTTGAACACATCTTTGGAAATAATACTATCCTGTAAAGCTTGTAAACGAGATAACTGTAACTTAAATCTTTTGTAGTATCATACCATGGTTTTCTTGCACAACCAGCTTTCATTTCTTCATTAATACTGTAAACCCAACCACTCTCTACAGAACAATCATTACAAATGTAGCTATGCATACCTTTTGTTAATGAGTTATTAGCACAATTACTGCATTCTAATGCTCTAGAGCTATAATTTGAGAACAACTCCTTTAAGGTAATTATTGGACGTAACTTTTTCAACTCTTCATCCGTGTACAAAAATTTAGGTATTAACGTTTTTCATAAATCAATAACTTTATATACGTTGTTTCTATCTTTTAAGTCTATCTCACTAACATACTCAAAATACTGATAAAAATTATATCTATCTAGTGCATCTAGTTCATCTAGTTCATCTCCATGCTTCCCAAAATAATCTAAAAATCTATTGTGTATAGCTTCCATTTTTATCTTAAACAAAACTTTTATGGATACAAACCATTAAAGCACTTAAACTTAATAATATTTAATCATTTTTAATCATATATATAACGTCACTAAAAGAATGCCCTTGATTTAGAAGATTTAAAACCTTAAAACAAAGATGACCACATATGACTGAATTCAAATCTTGTATTCGTTCGTCATTGTAAAATAAGTTTTCGGTACCAAGATATTGTGCTAGTTGTTTAGCAGGAACACCACCATAAGAAACGAACACGTACTTTTCGTTATTATCTTTCCAATAGCATATCCATTGAGTACCAATGTTTTCTGATTTATCGAAGTTAACTATACCACACTCATTTACATAGGGTTTTTGTAGAAGTTCGTCAGTCATTAATACACCTCTAAACAGTTTTATCTTTAATTCTATAACCAACCTCTCTATATCGAAGTTGGTCAATGGTTTTAGTTTTTTGACTTCTTTGGTTTACCTGCTCCTTGTTTTTCTTCTATAGCCATATTGTGCCTTTTTGTTCTTCAAGTTCTTGTTTATTTTTCTTAGCATCAAGTACAGTTTTAGTAATCGCTGCTGCACCACCTGCTAATGAACCAACTGCTCCTAAAGCTGCTAAAATGGCCGGAATTTTAAAGATAAAACCACACATATGCTCTTTCTTAATCTTTTTCATTTTTGCAGTAGTTAGAGTTAAATCCATTCCTTCACCTTCTTTAATTTTCTTGGATTTATTGTTAACTTGTTTCTTTGTTAATACATTATCGATATTTAAATCCTTTAGTTCACTGTAAGGAACACTAAACATACAACCTTTAATAGAACACATCTTCCTATTTATTTAAGAGAAAATCTTGGCTTGTAAAAGTAGAGTTGTTATAGCTCCACCAAAATCAATTAAGGAGTCATTCTCATCTGTTATCCTTATCTCAAAATTATCAACCTTGTGTTTAGATATAGGGAAAAATAATGGATAAGTAGGCTCGTAAATAATACTATGTTTAAACTCGGCATCTGTTTTAAATGATGCTATAATTTCTGTTTCTCTATGCGTGTACTACGTATCTTTAACAAACTTACCATCTGCTATATTACAGTGAACATTAATTGTATCGAACGGATAAAACTTTGGTAACATACTTCCAATATGTGTTTTGTTCTTTTCTAACAATTCATAAAACCTAAATGAAGAACAGTATTTAAATTTCCCATTCTGATATCAATATCACCTGTTTCTATTTTTACTCTATGTGTGATCCTCTTTTAACGTTATGTTTATGGAGCGAGATTTTAAATAATCATTAAGACTGTTTAAGCCGTATTGTTCATTTGGTATAATAACAATTTCGTTTCCATAGTAAAACGACGCATTATGTGTAAGGTTTGGAGTTAGATATGTACTGTAAAACCCAACTAGTCCTATACTTAAATAGTTGTTACTGTTGTCTAATTCGTAATGGAGTTTATTCTTTAAAACAGAAGTATCACTCGTTACCTTAAATACCTTAGCCATTTATTATATAATAAATGAACGAGTTTGATTTACCTAAAGATATTCCAAGAGAGAAAGTAATCAAGTTAATAGAAGATATTATTCAAAAGTTAGAATACAGCTTAAGGGAAAAAAGAGAAAATTACAAATTGTTGGATATGCATACTATACTTTGATTACGTTATCGGTTATACTTTCTGCAACAACTGGATTTATTAATATGATTATACCCGTAACAATTTACTCAATATTAACAACGTCTCTTGCAACTGGTAGTGCTATTATAACAGGTTTGTTTTCTAAGTTAAACATAAGCAAAAGAAAAGATGAATAAAAAACCATTTCACTTGTATTAATTCATTTAAAGAACAGTTAGAAATGATAATAACATTAAATGGCGAAATGGATGAAGAATATATAAAAAATACGTTGCATAAGATCAGAGAACAACTTAAAGATATAAAATCATAAAAGATGCTGGCATTCAGGGCTTAACTTATAATATAAGGATCCGACGATTTACCGGGCCTGAATCAGAATTTTCTCTATAATAAATGAGTAAGAAAACTATTAATTGGGATGTAAAAGAGATGATAAAAGAAACAACAGCTAGGAAAAGAAATGGAGAACTTATACCTGATGATATTCGATGTCTTATTGTAGGTCCATCTGGTTGTGGTAAGACTTTTCTGTTATTTAACTTCTTATTACAGCCAGGTTGGTTAAACAATAATTACTTTTACATATATTCTAAAAGCACGAATCAGTCAAAGTATGAACAATTAAAAGAACGATTTGAAAAAGCAGAACTAAAGTTCAAAAAGCAAATAGCAACGTTCTTAAGCAGTAATGACTGTCTTGTACGTATTGATGAATGTGAAAAATACTCTGTCGTTGTGATAGACGATTACATTTTAGAGAACCAAGATACTGTTAGAAATTACTTTATGAGAGGTAGACATAGATATTTAGACTGTTTCTATCTTGCACAGACATATTCAAAAGTACCTAAACAGCTTATAAGAGATAACGTTAACTTCCTATGCGTATTTAGACAAGATGATACTAATCTTAAACATGTGTATAACGAGTTTGTTGGAGGAGATATGCCTTATGATAAATTTAAAGAAATATGTTCAAAATGTTGGCAAGAAGATTATGGTTTTATTGATATGACAAGGAAGGTAAACAATGGTAAGTATAGGAACAAGATAAAACACTTTATAAACGTTTAATGTTTTTTCACGTTTGTTGACATTTGTTCGTTTTCTATATAATAAATGGATGAGAAAGAAATTAATAAAAATATTAAGTTAAAGGAGTTTTTGATAAAGAGCTTCAAATCTTGGAAGAAAGAAAGAGCAGGTATATACGATAAAATTAAGACACAAGAACAAGCTGTAATTGATGCTATCCAAAATTTAGGAAGTGAGATCAAAGAAGTAGCAGAACAAAATAAAAATCTAATAACTGAACTTGTTCCAGTTGTACATAAGACGGCTTCAATAGATCCTAGTCTACTAGAAACACCTAAAAAATAACTTATGATAGTCGTCCAAGTAGTAGTGATACACCTATAACAAGAGAAATAAAACAAATGAGAAAACAAATTAAAGACAAAGTTGAAGGAGTAGAGCCTTTAACAATAGCACTATCATTTGGTAAGATTGCAAAAAAATATTATAGTAGAAGAAATGATAGTGTATTTGGAATAAGAGCTGTTGAAGAAGATGGAAGAATAATAAATATGATAGGAAATTCTGAAGTTAAAGTAAGTGGCGATGATTTGATAATTAATGGTAAAACTTATAAAGGAACAGAAGGTCTATGAGAATTGTTAAAGATGAATACTAATAAAACCATTGGAGATTATGATGATGACGATTTGAACAGTACAAGGAAATAATAATAGAATCAGAAATTGGCTTCCAAAAATATAATCGAGATAAAAAAGTAGCATCTAATAGAGGTTCTAAGTATAATAATATTATCAAGCCTATTTGGGATGATTATATTAAACCATATTTACCTCCAACACCAACAAGAAAGAAAACTCCAAAGTCTGGGGAAGGAATAAAAATATACAACGAATTACCTGAAGAATATATATGGATGGATGATGTGAGAAAGTTAATTGATCGGTTAATAGTTATAGATGGAGAAGAAAAGGCTGGTAATAATAACTTTTATAATGAGAAAGTAGGTATAGTGAGTATGATTAATAACAAGCTTTCACATTTTATTCCTAATGATTCGAAAGGTATAGAGTATTTTATTAAGATCTTAAATGCGTTATCACCACTATTCTGGAATGATGAGAAGCTTGAAAAAGGATCAGTAAATGACTTAATTAATAAATTACCGTTTGAGCTACATATTCCTGGAATGTCGTACTGTGGTCCAGGCACTAAGCTACAAGAAAGGTTAGAAAGAGGTGATAAAGGTATTAACCTATTAGATGAGGCTAGTAAAGAACACGATATATACTACAGAGACAATAAAAATACAGAGTCAAGACATATTGCAGATAAGGAACTAGAAACTAAAGCATGGAATAGAGCATTTAGTAGTGATGCATCAATTGGTGAACGATTAGCGGCTTTTGGAGTTGGTACTGCTATGAAGGCTAAGGTTAAGTTAGGATGGGGATTATAAGTTTTTAAATGTTATTATGTATAATTCTTTTATGGGTACATTCCATAAAAGCGTTGTTTCAAGATTTTCTTTATAATAAATGGATAGTATTGAGAGTTATGAGTTACAGAGTTTTAAACCTAACACAAAAACATTTAATAATTTGAATGAAGCTAACAAAGATATTGAGTTTGATTTCGATGTGGGGGATGGGTTTATACATCCACACAAAGCAGATTCTAATATGACTTTTGAAGTTGTTGGTGCATCAGCTGGAGGAACATTTGGTGCAAATGATACTATAAAACTTGTAGATAACTTCTTACCATTCGTCTTTTCTCAAATTGAGGTTAGAAAGCATGGAGTTGTTATAGATAAGATTGAACTACCTGCAATAACATCTACAGCTATTGGAACATTAAAGATTTCCAAACCAGAAGTTGAATATCTAAAACAAGCAGGATTTGAAACAGATGATAAACTAGGTCTACGAAAGAACTTTAGCGTTTTGTACCCATTAAGATTAATTGCCGGCTTTTTAAGTGATTATAAAGAGGTTATGTGAAAAGGTGGATTGAAAAATACATTTACAAAAGCTAACAATAATAACGACGTCTTGTACAAATGGACTGGAACAGGAGCAGGTGCAATAGCTCCACATGATTGAAAAATAACAATAAAGAGTATAGAGATAAGTATGCCTATTATTGAATACGAATCTAATTATGAAAACAAGTTAAAGTTGAATATCCTTAAAGAATCTAAAATCATGTTTTCATTCCATAATTATCAGTGTGTTCAGAAGACTCTTATAGGTTATTTCTTGGAGTTCCGTGTTACTCCTCAATTTAATTATAAACAGTTTGATATGCGTGGTTGTTTCGTAGTTGCAATGTTGCAACTGATAGAAGTGGTAAAAAAAACAGCAGATGCAAGTAAGTTCGATCATTGTAAGGTAAGGAATATCTATTTTAAGAATGGAAGGAATGAGGTATTTCCAAAAGAATCAACAAACTTAGATATTGCTAACAAAGATTATTTTAAGATGTACGAAGATTATATTGCATTTAAAGAATAACATGTGGTAATACCGAAATGTACTATGATCCTAAAGAGCTTATAGATAACAGACCAATGTATGTGATTAATTGTAGTAAGAGGAAAAATGTATCGGTAAATGAGAGAACAAACATAAAGATTGTAGTAGACTTTGCAGAAGCTGTGGCTGATAATACTACGCTATGCGATTTTAATTGGACAAAAGAACTTTACATATGACCCTAAGAATGAGAAAGTAGTAGTAGAGTTTTAGATAGTTAAATGTATTTTTTGTAATGTTTATGGAGGTTTCCCATAAACGTTATACTAAAATTAGGAGAAATGATTAAAAGATTTTTTGTTAAAGATAAAATTTGAAGAGTGATCATTGATTTTCTATATAATAAATACGATAGCGAGTCATATTGAGCTTTTAGATAAACTTGTAAGTCTTGAGCAAAAACAAATTATTGGATTAAGAGAATTAGAATTAGATACAGAATATAAGATTGTGAAAATGGAAAAGATTAAAACTAGATTTGGAAAGAGCATTTTAGTTGAATGCGAAGAGTTTAAGGTCTTTCTTCCACCTAGATTTACAAAACACTTAACAGATAAAATGATTGATGAGATCATTAAAGATGGAATAAAAATCAAATACACTGGTCTAAAATATAATTATCAAACTGTTGAGTTCTGTATGTAAATTTCAAATGGGAAGCGGTTTTATGAAATTTTCATAAAACGAACATTTTCCTTATAACAAATAACAAGCTATGGCTAATTATTTGAATAAGAAATAAAGCATTAAAGCATTGAAGCAAGAATTAAAGCATTGAGATTCCTTCGCATACATGAGTTAGAAAAAGGTAAACCGTACGAGATGACATTATGGAAATTGATTCAGACACAACGTTATGGTCAAGGTGTTTTAGTACATTTAGATGAGAAATATAAGACGTTATTACCACAAAGATATAATGATGATACTGAGCAAGTGTTGAAAGATATGAAAAAATATAAGCTGTTTGATAAGTATGAAGGTTTAAAAGATTTAGATAATGGTTATAAAATACATCAGTTTTACTTTAGAAATGAATCCAAAAAATAACAAAAATGATTTAAAAAATTTTCTAAAGTAAAAAATGGAGTGGTTAGTATGGAGCCCCAAAAGAAAGTTATTCTTACTAATAATTTCATTGTAATCATTAAGAATGTTCAAGAAAGCACAGAAGTCGTCTTCAAAATTAATGGTTGTTTATTCAGCTTAAACTATGAACAATGAACTGAGTTTAAGAAATCATTGTTTCCCATAGAGAACGAAGTCAGCAGAAGATTCCATTATCAGTATCCAAACTTGTAATTTTAAGTATGTTCTAAGTGTATAAGTGTTTTATGGGCACAAACCTATAAAAGCTGAGATATTTAGACATACACAACGCTATGTAATTTGAATTTTAAAGATACATGCATAAATAAGGGATTTATTTGGGTTTTTGTAATAATATCCTTAGAGTTATGCAACCTACAAGACATTCGGAAGATAGCAGATTTATTTCTCTATTGATTGTCATTTGAATATTGAAAATCGGTTAATAAACAACGGAGATATAACGATTTAAAAAAACACCCTCCAATACGCCACTGATGACAGGGTTGGTTATCGTGTTCAAAAAATTATCATGTTTACCTTATTTGGTGGTAATTCATTGGTAATAGTCTCAAGGCTTAATTCGTAATTTTAGCACTTCTGGAAAGACATGTTAAAAATAATTAGTTTCCAACCCTGTTTTTTGATTACATGAACTCTCTAAAGGATTATATGCCAGCAAGAGATATTTTGTTGTGGATTTAATGACGTCATGTGTGATGAAGTCTAAAGAGCATTAGACAACGTCATCAATGTAGCGCCCTCTGGTGAAGACAAAGAGAGTGCTTGAATATGTATGTGTGACGTTGTCTAAGAGGCATTATACGACGTCATCGGTACAGCTCCATTTCACGATTGCCAGCTAGAAGTTCTGTTGAAGGAAAGAGAAAAGAAGGAAGGGAGAAACCAGATTGTGAGTCACGTCTAAGAAAGAAAGAAAAAGCATCTTGCTTTTCAACTGAATTGTATGTGTGTGCGTGTGTGGCGAGAGTATATATGTATGTAACAGCGAGTCAGATGAGAGACAATATATACAATTGACTGTGTTCATACTAAATTTTAACTTCTCATCATTCAACCATCTGTGGACCGATTTGGATCAAACAAAAACTATCTGTTCAATCAAAAATAGCACTATAAGTTATTAGTTATAGATGTAAGTTTTTATGATTTTAAATGTCATAAAAGCCTATTCAATCCCACTTTAGCATTACAGTTATCTAAATACTTTGCGCCTTCTATAGTTAGTTAGACCCTTCTGTAAAATGCTTTGTGCTTTCCTGTGTGCTGGTCAAAAAATATTGGGAGGAAGGAAAAGTGTCCTAGAACATACATCCATACCCTACTTTAGATGGCGGATTCCCCATCTAGCCGAAAGCTAGTTACACAATTAAAAATCTGCATCAGTTAGACTTTACACGGCGGTTTCTGGGTTTGGTTTTTGAAGCTCCAAGTTAATCACATAACTTCAATTTACATGTGTTTATTTTCTAAAATGCAGTAGTGGTTTACAAGAGGACATTCTTAACCAAATTTTACATTTAAATTCACATACTTTTCTCGTAATTTATATCAATTTTATTTTCTTTATCAGGAAGAAAGAAGATAATTTATTAGAATATTTTCATAGCTAACTCTTTTGTTATGCAATAGTTTCAATTTAAGTACCCTTCTTTAATATGTTACATGTTTCATTTTTTAAACATAATATTATTATTTCTAAAATTATTTATGCAGATCAAGCAAGGAAAAGAAAGAAGTAAAGTTTGCCTTTTCCCGTTTGTATTTCAGCTGCTATTTGTTCCTTTTGTTTTGACGAAGAATCAAAGTACAGAATTGTGCAGGAAAAATTGCTTTTGACAAGGAAATTAAATGAAGATTGTATAGAAAATTGAAAGGGCAACACTTTCGGTATCGACATTTGCGACACTGCAACATTTGAGTACTGCAATACTTCGAGTATTTGTATTGAGTTACTGGGACATTTGCGTAGTATTCGAAATAACTTCTCATTCTCCTTGATGAGAGAAAATATTTTCGAGTGTTCAGTTAGAGGATAAGCACGCAGTATAACTGCTACACAAAGAACAAATTTTGTAACATTGGTGTAGTCAGCACGTTGTTCTATGGGAACATAACGTGACATTTTTAGGGGACTCGGGGGATATTTTGCATACTAAAAGTAGACTAAAAATCTTTCAGAATATGAAACCATTATTAACTCACCATACACCCACGAACTTTAGAACCTGGAGGTTGGATATGTAAGAAATGCTAGCTTTTTCCAGTAGCAGAAAGCATTTCACTGTATGTCTGATAGTTGGACAACCATCATGAAAGCATATACATACCCGAAAACATAACATGCCAGGTTATCCCTCCACTTCGAGGGAAAAGTATTACTATCTGAGAGCATCACTTAGAGAAACAACCACGAGATAAATCTACAGAAATTCCATTCACGTTAAGTTCTAAGAGATAGGAATTAATGCCAAGAAAACGAAAATAATAATACGCATCATCAGAGACGAAAAAGTATGGTTGGCTAAACAAAATGAGACAAACAGGGAAGAGGGAAAGGATAATGCAAAAGACATGGAAATAAATTAAATTTTAACACTTAAGGATACAGTCTGCGTCTTTCCCCCATGCCCCCTGTATCTGTCTTGGTTGTTCTCCCATCATAGGGTATATCTCTTTCAGTATCAAACGCGAACATCATTTATATTATTTAATTCCTTGAAAAAATGTAACTCAGTCTAGGGTGAGACTCGAACGCAGAGTCCTTAGAACAACAGTCACACACGCTATCTACTTATCTATACACGCTATAACAAATGTGTTTATAAATCAGCTATTACACGCGTTGTTATCAAACGTGTTAAATCAGCCATTGTTGGTGAGTTACCCCAGTTACACTTGAAGTCTGAATTTCATTTACGGCTTTTAGCCATCTACGGCAACAGGCCCCTTGCTTTCATTAAAAGCATTTGTTCTGTAGATTAAAATGAAGAGACTGAAACCCCGTGGGTCGAAATTTAAAAGGAACGCCTCTAGTTCCCAGGCGATGGGAGCTGTATTTAGAAGCCAACACCTCTGAAAAAGTCACCATTTATTTCAGCGACCGTGAAAACTAAGGATTTGACGGTAATATAGGTCATTCTGGATTATTTTCACGTGTTGCGGTACCTCCGGTGACCCCGGCCCGCATACAATGGTTGCTGATTTTGAGTCATCGTTACTGGAAGTGTCACCATTGATTTCAGCGACCGTGAAAACTATGGATTTGAGACAAATATAGGTGATTTTTGATTATTTTTTACATGTCTCGGTAACCTCTCTCCTTTCGGTGACCCCGGCCCGCATATAATGGTAGCTGATTTTAAAAGTTATCGCTAATGGAAGTGTCACCGTTGATCTCAGAGACCATGAAAACTATGCATTCGACATTAATATCGGCCATTTTCTAATATTATTACATGTTCCGGTAAACGCAACCCTCCCCTAAGACCCCTGGTTCGAATTTAAAGAAAACGCTTCGTCCTGATCTGGGGCCTGGACAAAAGTATCCGTGAAGGCAAACTCGTGCTTCATACACACAACAGATAGAACAAACAGCGTCCTTTCGCATAGAACGTTGCTATGTTGCTTCCACTCAGTTAAGCCTTCTACTAAGTGTCGGAGGGCATTAGTCTTTTATACGTAAAGACGTCTGTTGAATTTGCCTCTTCTATCTAAGTAATGGGTCGCGTGTACTCCTAGTATTAGCTATTTGGTTGTTATTGACCTTGAAGAACCAACAAATGGCTTTTCATAAAGTCACGAGTCGCTTTGGTCCGTGAAGTTGATATACAGTAGAAATGACCTATGCATTACTAATCAGTTGTAAAATAGAAAGATTGTTGGTTTTACCTGAACACCCACAAATCTGTAATAGCAAGAGGCCTTTCCACAACTACTTCCAATCTGGATTAAATTTCACGGTTAACTTTTTGAATTATACACAAGAGTATCATTGATATGTCACTGTTAATAATATTTATGGAATCAAGGACAGGTTTTAAACTTCCAAACTATGCTGTGCATAAAAGTAGGAAAATTTCGAGAGCCCTACAAACTCAGACCCGAAGACTGTGCCCGGCTTCTTCTGTCTGTATTCTGTGCCCGGATCTGTATTCTGTGCCCGGCTCTACCCAACCCGGGCCGGGCTCTAACTAGGCCGATCACAAACGGGCCGGACCCTAAACTGCCGGGCACAAACGAGCCGGGCGTAACCGCCTGGGAACAACAAAATTGATAAGTCAAGTCAACCATTCAATATGCAATGGGAAAGGAGAAATGTGTCGTCATAATATTGCAATGTCTATTCGTCCTTCCCGAATAGGAAAATCGTGTGAAAGGTTAACCAAGGTTTGCTTTCTATGTCCCTATTCTGTTTGTCTATTTGTTATCTGTGCTTGCTCTGTCCAGCCTGTTTATTATACAATAATACAGCTCATGGACGTAAAAGTCTTATACTACTCTCATTAGTGCATTACGAGTAACAGAGAAGATATGTAAAACTACTTCACCGTATGAGATACTAATACTGCAACTACTACTGCTAATACTACAATTACTATTACGATTACGAATGCTAGTGTTAATTCCACTATTGCTGCCACTGCTACTACTATTACTACTACCACAACTACTACTACACATTACTAATACGACAGCGTATACCACTACTGTTATTACTAACAATACGAAAACAAAACAATGAAAATGAAATCTTTGGGTTTTACGTCCCACACTTATGCCGGCTAGGCTAAAGGAGGCGGTGATGATGAGAAATAAATGAAATGGTGGAATGAATAATGTGGGAGGAAACGGGAGAACGCCGAAAAACCCCACACACGGTGTTTGTCCACCACAAAGTTCACTTGGCGAGAGCTGGCATCGAACCAGGGACCCCACCCTCTAGAGAGAACGCTCAACCACTGAGCCACCGTTCCAGGAACACCTAATCGACCCTGGCGTCTTGGTGATTTATTTGATCATTATATTTTGTTATATTTGTAGTATCATACTATAAACAATACAGGTACATGTAACACTATTTGGTAGTTGCCTTGCTAATTGAACATTACTACAAATTGTACTGATCTTATGAGCACGCCAGTGCACGGTTTTGGCCTCCGTGGTCTTATGGTAGGTCAAGTACTTGACTCTATCATTCGTTCTTTAGGTAACTACGGCTCAGGCCGTATGGATGGTGATGAATTGATGGAATGAAAACTGTGTTAGGAAGCGGGACCACTCGGGAAACCCAGGCACACGGTGTTTGTCCACCACAAAGCTCACATAGCACAAGCAGGGATTGATCCGAAGACCTCTAGCACCAGATGTGAGTATTTTTCCTATTGAACCACCTTGTCTCTCGTAGATCAAGAATCGGTTAACATTGTATGCAGACCGGCCATAATAACTAGCATTTCTCCGTTTTTTCTGTACTTAGAAGGTAAATTCCTACCACCAGACATGTCAACTCTGACGCGAAGTTGTAGCAGTTGTAGTAGAATTAGCAGTGGTTCTAGTAGTAATAGTAGAAGTAGTAGTAGTAGAAGTAGTAATAGTAGTAGTATTACAGTACTTTGCAGTCTTGAATAAAGAGTCAGTTTCCCAAACACATTATGATTAATATAAGCTGACAATAAGACCGTACGAACACGGTAAAAAAAAGACTGAAAACATTAGTTTCCAATCCGTCTTTCAGAGTGACCGGGTCCGGCTCGGCCTGCAAGTACAGTGCCCAGTTCGACCCTATATCATTTGTGCCCAGCCCGGTTCGACCCGGAATGTGCCCGACCCGGTTCGGCCCGGAATATGCCTGGCCCGGCCTAGTTTGATATTACTTGAAACGGGCCGGGCCGTGCATATACCGGGCTGAACCGGGCGCGCCCGGCCCATGCAGAGCAAAGACAGTAAGTAATATAGAGAAATGATTTCCTGCCATCGATTCTGCATCCAACGAATAGCTTCCATCTCATCCATTAACTATATTCAACCCAAAAGTGGTTCAAATTAGCAATACCCGGTTCTAACATTTAACCCATAGATGAAAACAGCAACATACAGGGAGAAGACTTTTTTGTAACCGACTGCACGAGTATAGGCAACATATCATAGCCATCCACAATACTCTACTAAAATTGAAAATGGTTTAAATTTATTAATACTTCCGGTTTCAACAACAGTTTCAACTTTTATTGTCATAGCATGAAACGGTAACAGCGAGAACTGATTTTTGAAAACGAGCTATCATCTAGAGTCAATATCAAGAGTATCCAAAATATTCTACCGAAACCATAAATGGTTGAAATTTACTATTACTTCCGGTTTCAATTTCCAATTTCCGCCTAATAGAAATAGTAAATGCTTCAAGATGTGGTCTTTTGCAATTAATTCAGTGTCCAAAGAATAGATTTTATTTCCTCCGTTAACCTTCTACTCAAACTGGAAATGGTTCAAATTAGCCATTTCCCGTTTCAACGTTTGTCGATATATAAAGAAAATGATAACGGATAGTAAGAAGTGGTTTCTGCAAACGATTTAAAGTCTAAAGACAACATATCATGAATATCTACAATACTCTGCTAAATTCGGCTGTAGTTAGAATTTACTATAACTTCTGGTTTCAATAACGGTTTCAACGTTTATCGCTATAGAACGAAAATGGCAGCAGATAGCGAGAAGCATTTACGCAAACAATTCAGTCTCTCAACAAACATACCGTTACTATCCATATAACTCTACCAAATCTGGTAATTGTTCAAATTTACTAGTACCTTCGGTTCCAATACTGATTTCCGTGGAGCAAAAATTGTAAAAGATATTAAAAAGTGGCTTTTTGCAATTGATTCATCGTCTCAAGAATAGCCTCCTCGTTCTCCGTGGCAACTTTGGTCAAAGTAGAATTTGCTAAAATTAGCCATATTCTGTTTGAACGTCCTCGTCATAGAACGAAAACAGTAACAGATAGCGAGAACATCTTTGTCCAAACGATTTAGCGTCCCAAGGTAACATACCATAATTATTGTCAACACACTACCGGAACAGGAAGTGGCTCAAATTAACTATTGCTTCCTATTCCAATTCTTTTTTCCATAGATCAAAACAATAGGAGATATCAGGATACGCCTTTTTTTATGATCAACAAGAAGTGGTTCAAATTAACTATTATTTCCTATTTCAATTCCTGTTTCCAGGAATGAAAACAATAGGAGATATCAAGATACGTCTTTTTTACAATCAATTCAGGGTCGTAGGAAAATGTTCCTCCAAGAATTCAGAATCCCAAGAATAGTTTCCACTAATTCCTATTCAAACCAGAAGTAGCTGAAGTTAGCCAAGTTCGGTTTCAACGTGTATTGCTACAAGTTTCTAATCTATGACTAAGTGTGTCAACTTGTTGCATATATTAGACGAGTTACCAGTATCAATACCAAACTAAAATAAGTGAGTATCGTTTCACAGTGTGAAACGAAGATTTCCAAACTATATGAATTCAATAGTCAAACTTGAAATACTATTATCATCTGTCACAAAGGAAAATGCATGTTTTTCGAGGGATAGTATCTTTCTATCACCTCTCGATTTAATTAAATGTTTTAAAGGACCAATCCGTAACCATAAATCAATAAATGTATTATCTTTCGTTTTGCAGCTCAGATAATATACGATAGAAATGCCGTAAACCTTAATAGAAAGACAAAACAGCTACGTTCTTTTACAAGCTTAAAACTTACGTATATTAGCAATATATATTTACGGAGTAGGGAGTTTCTGCTACGTTATTCCGTAGTTCATTGAATCCGTACGGAACTACCACCCAGATGACACGTGTTCGAAACTTCGTGCTTTACTTGTGTTAAAAGAAAAATCTGATTACAATTGTAATTTATTCGACATTCTGCAAATTTTGTTGTTGTTATTAAGCGCAAAAGATGAAGTAGAATTTTACAAACGTAAACACCGTTCTAAATTTTAATATTAATAAAAACTATGACGAGGTTTACAGCTGAAAACTATATTGAATTATCTTCAATTTTAATCCAAGAACGGCTATGATGAACGAGATGGGTTTCAGTTATTTTGAGTGTGGTCAGCACATTGCCCTTCAAAATTTTTATTTCTGGAACTAAATATAACAAAAAAAATGTTTTCTTTCGATATTAAATACTCATATTTAGTTCTAAACAAAACACAAAGCGCAGTTCAAAATGTCCCTACGCCACATTTCTTTACATAAATTATTGAAACAAATGAATATGTTTATACGTGTAAATGTAGAATATAATGTGACAAACTCTGTAATAAATTAAATATTAGTTTATAATAAAGTGAACTGCAATGAAGTGCAAGGTATTGAAAGTTAGGGAAAATATTTGTCGTTATATGCTAAAACACAAGTTTATTCAATAGGTAGGGACACTTAACCTTCAAATCTATAAATTGAATTTGGTTATCGATAGAATCTGAAATATATATATGTTAAGAGCTTTAAATCTTGAAAACTCAGCACAAGTTTCAAGTTGCATGGTTGCAAAATTGTCCTTACAAATGACCAAACTAATGATAAATCCACGAGTGGTTTATTGAACTAGTTCCTGCTTCCTGTTTTGTCTATAAATCACAATAGCTAATTACATTATTACTACAAGCTGTATTTTAGGTCAAGAAATATTTTTTACTTTGTATATAGTTCAAGAAGAAAAGTAAAGTCAACATTTAGCAGATGTTGTTACTCATCTTTAATGTCAAAATTAGACGTCAAAAATAGCGCACTTCGCTTGCTAGAACCTATTTATGGTGGAAGCCCATATATTAAATTTTTAAAAAATTTTTTGAATGCTGCTGAATTTTTTACTGAATGTTTATTGTTATGTATAAATGTTTGTTCTGTTTGACATGAAGATAACTTTATTATGAAGAAAATGATATGCAGATCCCTTTCTAGAATATATGTTATTAGTTGTGGTAGTTGATTTGAGTTTAGCGTCAAGTTCTGTAACGAGGCCATATGAGACATAGAAGTACAGCATTAACGTCGGATCCGAACCGCATGAGCTCCCGCCGAAAATTGAACTCCGGTTTTAGAAAAGCATATCTATCTCACTATAGGCAATTCTCACTTGTTAGGATTGGAACAAACGTTGTATTGGGAAGTAGGGATGAAACTGGTTAAGAATTTTGTGACCTGGAATCAGTCAGACATGTGACTCGGTAAGACTCGAGCAAATCTGAGGAAAACAAAACTTCATACACACGAAGAATTTGTATGACATTATCAATAAGTTCTATCCTTTCCTGCTGGTCTAGCGGCTAGCGTGTGCGCATTTGGTGTATGTAGTCTGGGATTTGTCCTGTTAGAAAACAATTGAAACTTTAACTAGCTAACTAACTTTTATTAATTGTCCATCTCTTTTAGCCTAAAGGACTTGGTGCGAGCGATCACTGGTTCGATTCCAGGTTGTGACACTCGGTCGAAAAAATGTAAAAAGCTTTTTCAAGCCAGCCATCCTGAATGAGATATTGCTGGGTTTTCCTCATTCACACCAGGCAAATGCCAGAGTGGGACCTAACTTACAGGTCCGAGGCCGCTTTCTTCCTTCCCTTTCGCCGGATAGTGTGCTCGCCGTGGGACGTCATCCCTCAAACGTGACCAGCTAAATGGCCATAGATGCCGAAAGCCCAGAAATCTAAATCCTAAAGGACATAAACGTAAGACGTTAAACTAATTTTCCATTAATGTTCATTTAATTTTGAAACGTGATTCTAGAAATACGATTCTGCGCTCTTTTCTCACTATATCTATGTTTCGCTACCTCTCTTGATGTGTGTCGTCTGTCACATAAGTTTATGCATGTTTTCCGCGGGATAGTATCTTTTGTCCCTTGAACCGATGAAAGATATAAGAAACTCAGTTGGGTTAATGTAACTGACCTTAAAAACTTTTAAAACTGTGATCCTGGTAAAACAACAAAATTTATTACATTTGCCAATGCAATTTACACAACAAAGAACACAAATAGTTTAACAAGCGAGGAAAGCAGACTGCTATACGATAAGACGACAGAAACAAAAATCATATGCTGAATATTTAAAGTGTATAGCGAGAAAACAAGCACCTGAGTATGTGGTGTAGTGGGTAACGCTCTATCCTACCAATCAGCTGTTGCATGTTCGAGTCTTCAAGTGCCCTTTTCTCTTTTCGTCGAAAAAACAGCCATTACTTGTAGTATTAGAGTTTTATATATGGTGTCATTCTGTTAGATTTTTTAAATTCTTGTCTAAGCTAGTAATATAAGGCTGCAAGTATGATTCTACCTACGTATATCAAAAGTAACGATGTTCTAGATTTCTTTCCATTAATAAAATATAAAAATAATCTTACTTCCGAAACTAAATATACAAGTAATTGAAATGAAAGTAGCAGGTTGGCCCAAAATAACCTGAGGGCAGACGAGCAACGCAAATATAACCTGAGGCGCTTTCAAGTAGCTGTCTTATCTCTGTCTTAACTGTGAACTGAACACACCTTTTTTTTAAAAAAAAAAAAACACAATGTTATCAATGAAATTCTGATCTCTGTGAAAACATACAGAGAAAAAAAAACAATATTAGTATATTTTGCTTTTATTATTAGATGTTTCAGTATGTTGAAAAAAAGACATCATGTCCACAATTTAATGAGAATATGATTAATAAACTAGTGTTCATACCGAGTGGAAAGACAGTTTGTATTCTGGAAGGTCATATTCTATTTGGGAACATTCACGTGAGAGTGAAAAGAATGTAACATTTATGAAATCGGCCCTATCAAGAGATTGATTTCTGATGGGAGTTCATTTAGTTTAAGGTCCGAAGTTAAGTTGTAGAACCATGTCTCATACAGTCTCGGTGCTGAAAGGGATGTTACGCTCCCAATGAACCAAATGATCAGTCTTAGAACTATCAGTTTCAGGAAAAATGATTGGTTTGTGAACTGTGAAATGTCTCTATTAATCTACAAGCCAAGCTTGGACCAATTTCCATGCTACCCTAAATAGATTAAAGCCATAAATCTGCGTATAAAAGTTGATCGCTCGCTGAACTATTGTGACCCATAATTAAACTTGATTCTTAGCTTCCTAAAATTGTGCTTCTCGATTCACTGGAGCAAATCCTGGGGGATGAGAGGGATACGTCCCCTTTAATCTTGGAACTGAGAGGGACTGTCCCCCAATTAATCTGATTTTAAATGTGCTTTTGGGGCAGAAAAGTGATGATTTGTGTCAGATTGCCACAAAAGAAAGTAAGATGAAATTGAGGTGCCCCAGAATAAGCCTCAAATCTGCCTGCCTCCCAATGTTGAAGACAATTCTGTTCTTTTGATCTTCCACAGCATTGTTTTTCAACTTCATAAATATTTTGAACATCGCTTAAAAAAAGATTATGTGATCGGTCTTACCCCTCCCCAATGTTGAAGACAGTCTTGCGCTGATGTCTAGGTTCCTAATACGGGTTCAAAACACCGGTACATATATTCTAAAAATTAAAAAACTGAATACACAATTCGATTAAAAATATGGGCTGGAGCAATCTTTAAAGGTGAGACACAAACTAGTTGAAATGCTCATTCTTCGAACGAGAAGAATAAGTTTATGGAAATGTTATTTGCGAAATATTGAAACCTTTTCCCCAATAGAATAAAATACCAATAAAAGTAAAATGAAAAAGATCCAAGTGAATGCAACTGCTAAATATATTCTAGTTTTATTTTAGACAGCTAAAATCCTTACTCACTTTGGCCGGTTTATGAACACAAAATAGGAAATTGAGATATTGTAGCAGTTCCCTCACTTTCTCTGCTAGAGTTGGAATTTCCGAAAATGATGCACGACGTATTCACCGATTTGTAAGAAGGAGTTTAAATGCCGAGTTTTATCTTCCTATGGTAAGATATTCGTCAGAAACTGCCTTTCTTTATATTTTTAATACTCCTTTCCTCGCTTAGAACATGTATTGTATGAAAGTAACGTGAGGAAAGCCCACAGAGAGTGAACTAACAAGGGGAAAACATACTTTGGTAAAAAAAAATCTTTAAGGCCATCCTCCGCGAGGTAGTAGTGCACATTTAAAGTGTTAATATTACAAATTGGAGGAGCGCAATAGCCAGAAATAGTGGAGGAAAAGCGTCTTAAAGATTCCAACCTGCGCATGTATGAGACGAAGCGTAAAGTTATCAAGTGACGGCGTCTCAGTTAGAAAGATACACGTCTCATGTGGAAAGGGTCCTGGGTTCGATTCCTGCTCGAGCGTTTTTTGTTTTTTCCCTTAACCAACAAAGTAGCCATTTTCAGCTACGAGTAAAATATTAATTCATCATATATTTGTGAAGTTTTGTCAAGATTCCAGTAGACATCAGCTAATCATTTTCTTCCAAGTACGAAATGAATTCAAATATTCATTTTAAACAGTTCACTCGATTTCCCGTGATGATCGGACAGACAATCACGATGTCACTTTTACATATTGACCGCGTATTTAGAGCTTGTCCCCTTTTCCCCTCTAAAGCGGATTTTTAAGGACAACGGAAGATGAGCTCACATATTTGAAAATAATGTGTTTATGTTCATCTCTTTCTCTAATGATATATGCGTTAATGAATTATAGAAACTCGACTAGACCAAATGCTAAATACAATATATTAAAAATATTATTTCAAGTGCTTCATCCGTTTTGCTATGATGACAAGACAAAAACTCGATGTCATCATTCTTAACTATTGAGCAAAAATAATACAAATTACCCCTATTCTCCACTTAATACCGAAAGTTCTAAACACGGTCGGAGGTGTTATGTTTAATGTTTAACAATACCTATCATTTTTCATGTTGTCAACAGTCAAGTAGCGAATTTTGTGTGCAATATGTATATTACATTTAATTTAATGTGTCACGCTAGTAGCAAATTAAGCATGAATGCCAAAGCATTGTTCAGTTTCAGTTCTTAAGAGATCTTCTTTCCTGTCTTTCTATTATTTTGTCAATAGCTTACAAAACACTGGCACGTAACTTTTGTATGCATAGTCTTCCACATTTTAGTAGGAAAGCCGCTACTTCTATACAACAAAAGAATTATTGTCTGGTTAATTGCTTTATTACTGTTTACTTTTCATGTCTGTAGTGCCGCCCGGCCTTGGGGAGGTTTCTGGGGGAGGTGGTTTTCTTACCCTGTTTGTTAGGTAGTTACACGGGTTCCTGGAAAAGGTTGAGTGTTAGGAGGGATGGAGTAGTTTCTAGAAAAAAGTTGAATGACCTGTATTACGTGATTTTGATAGGGGTTGTTTCTAACAGCTATGCTGTGATCAAATTAATTATTTTGTATTCTTTCATTTTTATAGGAAACTTATTCTTATTTGCATTCTCGTAATAAATTACTCGGAGCAACTTATTGGATCGCTTGCAGTGGAACTTATATTTTGATGGATCGTATGTTAAAGCATTCTCCATAGAACAATCTTTGATTGTGAATATATTAATTCTTTCGTATTATTTAATTTGATCATTTGCATAGCAACTTGTATTTTGATGGTTCGTATCTTTTTTATTGTTTCGCTTCATTAGAAGCTCATTTTTATTTATATTTTCTTAATAAATTAGTCGGAGCAACTTATTTTACGAATCGCTTGCTAAGCAAGCTAAGAACAGCTACGCTGCGATCCTATGAAGAATGTGAGCATACTAGAAAGCTCGTTGTTAAATTTCATTGTGATCATATTAATTATTTGTTCTTTCGTATTATTTATAATAATACTCGTTGTTATAAATTGGAAGGAATAAACTTTATTCATGCGGGACTTTTTTCCTTTTAATTCGATTATTTGCTTAGTATACTCGGTGAACTTGGTAAAAGCTCGTATACGGAGTACATATACAGAGCGTGGTTCTTGTACGTCTTTCGCTGGTGAACTCAAGACGTGAACTGAACTTTTCGCGCGCTTTTTGGAAACTGGTTGGGCGAGAGTGAAAAATGGCGTTGTCGGGTAACAGGTGCATGTTAAAATATGAAGACAAATACAAAGGAAAACCGACTCCGTGTCGAGTATACATCACAGAGCGCCGACAGAGTAATAAAAACAAGTTTGGCGCCCGGGTAGGTGAACACAAAACATTGTCGGCGAAGAATACAAAGAAGATTGAGCTTGTGGTAGGTAAACAAGTTGAATCAAGTGCCTATGCTAATTGGTAATAGAAAAGAAGTTTGGTGCCGCGAATGATGAACACAAGACATTGTCGGCGGAGAATACAAAGAAGATTGAGGTTGTGGCAGGTAAACATGTAGAATCATGCCATTATGCTAAATGGTAATAGAAAAGAAGTTTGGCGCCACGCTAGGTGAACACAAGATATTGTCGGCTGAGAATACAAAGAGGATTGAGGTCGTGGCAGGTAAACATGTTGAATTATACCTGTATGCTAATTGGTAATAGAAAAGAAGTTTGGCTCCGCGTTAGGTGAACACCAGACATTGTCGATGGTGAATACAAAGAAGATTAAGGTCGCGATAGATAAACATCACAGAATACCGACAGAGTAATAAAAACAAGTTTAAGGGCATGGGAAATGAAAATAAAACATTGTCAGCAAAGAATACAAAAGAAATTTGGCACCACGAATGGTGAAATATGACGAGACACTGAACGGAAATACAAAAGAACTGTTGATCCTGTTGAAACATGAAGCGGTACTGAATGCGAATACAATAGAAGATTGTCACATTGATATGATACCGAATGAAAATACAAAAGAAGTTTTCCAGTATGAACTGTGTTGACCCTTTTCTTTGTACGTAGATAACATCTGATTGATTAGTACAGGATATGAATAACATTATTGAGGGAATACCGTTGTAAGATGTGAATGATAGTGGCACAATGTAAATAATATTGATGATGTTTCAAAAGAATGTTTGATCAATAAATGATACATGAGAACATAAATGAAATGTAAGTATATGTTTTCTCCGTTCCTTATACCTGTTGAAAATTCTATAGAGAATTGGGAAATTACATGTGAAAATATTTTAAATGATGGAAGGGGAGTGTTTTGAAGTACCATGTGATATGACGTCGACATAGGTTTTCCTTATATATAGGGTATGATGAGAAGACTGGCATAGTATCATCATGGACTCATCTGCCAGTATAGCACAACGAGAAATTCAACTTTGGAACGGAGTAGACTGGGATTCTTCATTTGACTATGTTGAATCTCCCAAGAAAAAGTTCAAATCGAATAGAAAATCTCCGGACTTATTTATTGATGAAGAAACTTGCTATTTTTCTCCGGCTTCCCCAAATCTTATTATAGAGAAAGAAAGTATTGATTTAAGAGAAGACCCAATACTAATTCCAACTTCGCCTGTTGGATCAAGAACACCTTGACCAGTACCAGTAGGAGGAACACCAGAGCAAAAGTTTCAAGTTCCATCGATAAAGTGGACACTTTCTGAAGAAGAAGAAGAAAGACCAACATCTGATTTATTTAATGAGGACGAGGAGGAAGAAATTTGTAAGTTATTCAGTGAGATAGAAGAGTGCAAACCCAGCACGCCATCACCAAGTGTTTCACCGTTGGATTTTATAACTTCACCCCAAAAGGCCCCACTGGATTTGCGTGTGCAAACGAAACAGTGCCAGTGCAACTGTAGTAGTGACTTTGTAAGTGAAACATGTGTTAAAGACAGTATTTTAAAGTGGGAACCGAATACAGTTTTACTTTGCGTGGGATGTACCCTAAAGTATTTCAATCAGTTTGGTCACAGGTGTCTTCTTGTGAATATATTAACTCTTGAAGCAGAAGCATGGAAACTTATGGCCAGCAAAAGTGTGAGAGACAAAGTGTATGAAAATTATGTGAAATCGCATTTCGCTAACAAAAGAAATGAACATTTATTTAATGAATACTATGACAACTTATTAAACAACCCAAATTATATTGAAGGACTAGTGGGCATGTTACTAGAAAAAGATAGAAACGCCGCAAAGTAATTTCTTTTTGTATATAATCTGTATATATTATTTTCTATAGTTGTGTGTGTGTGTGTGTGTGTTATTGTGTTTGTACATATATATATTATTTTCTATACTTGTTTGCTTGTATATATCTTTATATCCAAATAAATGTATACAAATTTCATTTCTTGATTTTTATTTAATAAAAAATCTTCCCTAAATAAAAGGTATCATTGGTATTTTACAAGGTGAAACTCATTTATGCTTTGTATTGTTTACTTTTGGAAACTCGTTTAAAAATTGGTATTTGATGAGTGTTTTATATTTTTCTTGATTTTTACTAATACTTTGAAGTATTGAAAAGTTTGATGAGTATTTTACATTGAATTATTTACAAGTTTGCGATTTTCGAAACATAGTTCCTCAAAGTTTGTGTAACAAACAAACATACCTTGAATAAGAAGAGTTTATGTAACGAAAGATCCACATAAATGAATAAGAACGAATTTGTGCAACAATTATTTGATGGATTACACTCTATGAGTATTGTGTTAAGAAAGGTAAGCAGAGTTTCTGCAAGAATTTTTATTATATTCACAATCATAGATTGTTCAGAGTTCCACAGAAAGAGAGAATAAAATATTCACAATAAAAAAATTAACACCGACTTTGCAATGAGAAAGGATTTTCTAAGTTCACACTTAAGTGTCCTTAGTATTTTACATAGTAACTATTTAACACTACATAACTATGTTGTTGTAAGAGTATTACTATAAGTAATACGAAATAATAAAATAAGAAGATTGTTCATCGAGTAAATTTTACGAGAGAGTAAAATACTCACAATAAAAAAATAACACCGACTTTGCAATGACAAAGGAGAATATATAAAAAAGACAGAAACTGATCTAATAATGAATTTTAAAAAACTCTGTAATATTATAGTGTGATTTAGATTCTTACCTTACAAATACAACAAGTTTTCACATGCATGCAATATAAAATGCAGAAAAGTGTTTTTTACAAACGCGAATCATGACATTTAGAAAGTTTTCCACATACGAGTAATATAAAATGCAGAAACTGTTTTTACGTACACGCATAAAAAACAGGCAGAAAGTTTTTCACATACATATTGTAATATAACATGCAGAAACTGTTTTTTTACAAACGCGAATCATAACACGCAGAAAGTTTTTCACATACATGTAATATAACATGCAGAAACTGTTTTTTACAAACGCGAATCATAACACGCAGAAAGGTTTTCACATACATGTAATATATTATGCAGAAACTGTTTTTACAAACGCGAATCATAATATGAAGAAAGTTTTTCACATACATGTAATATAACAGGCAGAAACTGTTTTTACGTACACGCATCAAAAAAATGCAGAAAGTTTTTCGATACATGTGGTATAAATGTCGAAAAGTGTTTTCAAAAACAAAATACAGAAACGTAAACTAAAATGCAAGTTGATAAAATGAAAATGTAACTTTCAAAATTAAAAATACAAGTTGTCAAAATGAAGATGTAGTTTCCAAATTAAAAAATGCAACTTGTTAAAATGAAAATGCAATTTTCAAAATTAAAAATGCAAGTTGAAGAAATGAAAATGGAACTTACGAAAATGAAAATGCAACTTTCAAAATTAAAAATACAAGTTTAGAAACAAAATGGAACTTATGAAAATGAAAATTTAATTTTCAAAATTAAAAGATGGAAGTTGTCAAAATGAAAATCCAAGTTTAAAAAGAAAATGCAACTTACGAAAATGAAAATCTAACTTTCAAAACTAAAAATGGATCTTACGAAAATGAAAATGCAATTTTCAAAATTTAAAATGCAACTTACAAAAACAAAAATTTAATTTTCAAAATTAAAAAATGCAAGTTGTCAAAATGAAAATGCAAGTTTAAAAACAAAATGCAACTTACGAAAATAAAAATGTAACTTTCAAAACTAAAAATGCAAATTACGAAAACGAAAATGTAATTTTCAAAATTAAAAAGTGCAAGTTGTCAAAATGAAAATGTATCTTTCAAAATTAAAAAATGCAAGTTGTCAAAATGAAAATGTAATTTTCAAAATTAAAAATGCAACTTACGAAAATGAAAATGTAATTTTCAAAATTAAAATGCAACTTGTCAAAATGAAAATTTAATTTTCAAAATTAAAAATGCAAGTTGTCAAAATTAAAATGCTATTTCAAAATTAAAAAATGCAACTTGTCAAAATGAAAATGTAATTTTCAAAATTAAAAATGCAATTTAGGAAAATGAAAATGTAATTTTCAAAATTAAAAAACAAGTTGTCAAAATGAAAATGCAATTTCAAAATTGAAAATGCAACTTGTCAAACAAAAATACAAGTTTAAAAACAAAATGCAGAAGCGTAAGCTAAAAATGTGAAAAGTTTTTTCACATCCATGCATTATAAAATGCACAAACAAATTTTATGTACGTGGATCACAACATGCGGATTTTTTTACGTTATAAAAATGCGAAAACTTTTTTCATATGCACATGTTAAAGTTTTTTTGTTGCATGAAATAATTTTCACAGAATATTTTAAGTACGATAATGTAAAACGCATTTACACATAAGAAAGTTTTAAAAACATGCATCTAATGAAATAAAAAATGAAAACAAGTAATATACAGTGATAAAATTTTATTTACAAATTACAATAAGATATATAGTTTACATACAGATACATTTGTGATTTTAATAATGTTAACATTCCTTGATATATTGTTTAATACAATCTATAATTATATTAGTATATGTACAATTACATGTTGGCCAATTTATTGCTGAAAGTCTTTTATCACTTGTTTTTGTTAATTTATACACTTTGTTTTTACTATTTTGTAATGGATTAACAGAAGAGTTTTTATTTTCCATTATTACTATTTCACAATTTATGCAATATTTAAAATTGCATATTATATTGTAAATTTTTGTAAGAATAACTGTAATCAACTGAATATTGTCTTTGTTGAACAATATGTTTTATAACGCGTATGTAAATGCCCAATCATCAATTTCAATATCACAATGCACTGTTGCAAATTCTTCATATAAGTCATCAAAAACTTGCACATTAACCATAGCACGCCATGCATTATAGCATAACATATCATTGTCTAAAGTAATACACTCATGTTCATCTAAATTAGCGCGGTTTTCAAAACAACCGTAACACAAAAGTTTATGCTGTGGTTTCCAGCGTGCAATACGTAATAACACGCACTGTTCATCTATAGAAAAAGAACAGTGATATTCGCAATGGTCGTACACATTTAGGGAAAGACATTGGTACTCACAGTATGAATTGTTGATACACATTTTTATCTTGCTCAAGATATGCTTCTCTTAAATCAGAAATATGATAATCATTAAATGTAATCTCCTGATATTTATAATTAAATTTGTTTATAAGATGTGGAATAATGTTTACGTCTATATATTTCACATGAATCTTTAGATATTGTTTTAATATTTCTTCACGTGTTGATTTCTTAAATAGGAAATTACACACAATAGTATTTAAATCTTCATCAGTTTCACGTACACATTTATGCTCAGTTTCTTTCTCACTACGAATTGCACAACTTTCACAAAGTAATGGTTCAGAAAGTTTATATTTTTCTAGTAACTGTTTTACACAAATTTCACTTACTTCATTTAGAGTACAAGCACACTTCACATCATTGAATATCAGAATGTCATTAGAAATTGTATTTTGATCTACCACTACTACTTTCTCTTCAAAGGGTATTTCATTTGGGTATCTGAAATCTCGTCTATACACAGCATCGTCTATGATAATTTCTTGTGTTGGATAAATAATCTTATATCTTTCAGCGTCTTCTTCAGGAATGTCAGGATCATTTGGATGTAAAAGAATAATTTTCTTTTGTTTTTCAAGTTCAAAACGTTTTTCACGTGGCGAAATGTATTTATACTTTACATGTTTACTTTGGGACAAGGAAAGATTGGTTTCAATTTCACCTTTCATTTTCTTATTATGAAAAGAAGAATATGTTCTTACTTGTTTAACATTATGCAGGTCTTTATTTATTTTTCGCTTTGCAACCGCTGAAACAGCTACCTTTTGACTTTACATCCTAACACCGTATCACTCACTTTATTTGTCCTAATACAAGTACACGCATGCGCGGGATTTATAGTGCAAGGTAGGAGATGCGCGAAACAAATGCGCAGAAAATAAGTATGAATATTTTAAAAGTTTTTCCCCTTTGCAATATTTGTTTACGTATTGAATTAGATTCCGTGTATTTTAAATATCAAAAAAATATTTAATTCGATACGTCAGACTAACTGCACTTTTATTTTGATTGAATATAATAATTTAAGAATTACATTATATACATGATCTTATGAAAATATAGTGTGAGAAAGCATGATTTTTATTCATACAGATTTAATTGGGTGACAATTCAGTATTTGGATGTTACAGTACTATATCCATTTGTAATGTTTCATGATACAACACATATACACAAAGTAAAGAATAATACATGTAACAGTATACATATACGTGTAACGGTTGACTTATGTTTGGCTTACGTCGCACGTGTATGGAAGAAGGTATCATTGATTGCACACATTGCGACGCCCAGCGTGCCTAAACAGAGATGTATTGTACCCCAGAACATCATAAAGCGTTTAATGCTGGATATAAAATTCTGCAAATTATTGAAGTATGGGAATTCGAACTGTTCGGTTCTGAGCTTAGTCATTTAAATACTTTGTCTACGTGAATTCTTTTCTTCAAATGAAGCAGGAATCTTCAAGATTTCTACCACATGTCAAACCAAAGGAGACAAAGAAAATTACATGAAAGAGCATCATGTACATGAAGGAATAGAATTAATGGAGGATAACATTAGGACGAACCCGTGCATGAAACATATTGGAAAAACATTCTACACTTCAATGTATGGAAAATGGATATAACGATCAGACTTACTGCAAAACAAAAAATTGTTTTACTTACTGTTAACGCAATGCCATGTTACGGGTGTGAGGGTAAACACTGTATTATATGTAAAGTTACTGCAGGCAGTATTCTTGCATTTTGGTTGTGTACCGGCTATTGTATTGAAAAGTTGCAAGTCCGCAAAAGATATTGTTGATTTGTATCGTGTGAACTTCTTTCGTTAAGACAATATGCTGGAAGCAGTGCGTGAAAAATTTAGTGAATTTGTGTCTGCAAGGAAGATTACATGCTTAACTGATGATGACTCCGACGAGTTATTGGGTGTTTTTCCGAGGGCTAGTACGAGTTTTGCACCTGAACATAGTACATGTTTTACATTGGATCCTACATTGTATTGTGCAGGCAAACGGGATTACTTTCGGATTGTCAATAGTAAAACTAAGCATTATCCTTATTTTGCTCTGCGTGGAAAGGAAGTTACCATTGAATGTATGCGCACTAGTGGAATCTAAGACCCGCAAACATATGTCTGCTCATTATTTGAATTTGTACAAGAGCATACGCTAAATGAGGTATTACTATTAAAAGTTCCGCGTCAAAATTAAACAAACCGATGTACATGATATGACGTCCTAAAAATTAATTGAACCCCGATATATTGTTCCATATAGTTGAAAATGTTTTAAATAGTAATGAACGTTTGGAAAGTAGGGAGATCACAATGCTAATCCATGCAAGCGAAGGAGTCAAACACGTGGATCAGCCAAATATGAGGATTATGCAACGCTTTTGGAAAAGAGTACGATCCCAATGGAGAAAAATGTCTATTTTCTTCCTAAGGCTATCATTTTCGGTAAGGCAAGGGTTGATCAAAAATATGAACAACTGTATAAACTAAAGAATCATCCTGAGCGATTGTTGAAGCAGGCCAAGGATTTGTGCAATGATACCAATGTTACTATTGAGCATCAAACTGGTTGTACTATTGCAGATGCGAAGAAGTTCGAAAACAAACTAACCTCTGAATACCAGATGGTCATTTATGAGAAGAACAAAATGAGTTAAGAGTATAATATAGCCGTGAATTAAAGCTGGCAAACAAAATTTACATCTTGTATGAGGACCAATTGATAACCAACATACATAAACGTTTGGAACCCAATGTTTTTTGTGGTTATTTTTTGTAGGATCTTAAATGTATTATAGTGAACATCTTACTATCACTTATTTAGTAAAAAATGTCTATTCATTCTTACATTATGAAACTTTTAACAGATGCTAACAACTCCTCAAGACTTATAAACACTTATTTCCCAAAATAATTCTAGCAGAGGAGTATCTTTCAATATTTTAAATTGGGTTATACATAGTTTTCATTTTGTATTGATGTTAATCAGTTCTTCTTTTGCAACATTTACCACTTTCTCCACATCATTATCAAAACATATGTTTAAAATTATCGCACTATACAGTAAGATTCATTCGTTATAAGTTTTTACGCTCACAGAAAAAAAAATAAAGTCATACCAAGTCCTTTTTTACACTTTGTATGTGTAATACGCCTACAGAATACTGGCAAGATCATTCAACGAAAAACAGTTCTATCATTTGATGGATTCTTTTAATCGTGAACACATTTCAAAGTTTTTTCTATTCACAACAATGTTCTTAACTTAAAATCTTTTTGCAAGAATATTTTTATCAATTGTTTAAGAAATGTATCATTATGAACTGTTGCATAAAGTACCGTCATGCATCTTCTGAAACTGAAGCACAATTTCATCTTGCATTCGTTTATATCCGTAATAAAACTTATCATATTTGTCTTCAATATATTTTTTTATCTAACAGAATACAGTCATGGTTTATTTTGCTCGCTTGCACATACACTGCAAAGTACGAAACTTCTTCTTTCAGATTCTCACATTTGAAACGTATTTATTAAACATTGAATGCTTATGCAAATGTTATTGCAGTAACAGACGCACACACCTTCACTACTAATTTCATTAGACATTTTTGACTTCTAATCTTCAGTACAGACAAAAAGATGTCTATTCAAACACTTTTTTTGAAAATATTGTCTTTTTATATGAAACAGTGCGAAGTTTTACCATGCTGCTTGAAATACAGTCACACAAAGATTCATCCTTTCTTATCTGCGGTATTTATTTACTTTACTGACTTCGTTCTAGAACTTTCAACCGATCTTTTATTGTTTTTTTTATTTGGAAGGCTTAGTTAAAACAGGTTTGAACAAGTATGACCCTGAATCTGACAGTTTGTATTACCAATAGGGTACACTCTTTCATGAATATGTTCACTTTAAAAATACTTTTCTAAGTTCAATGAAATATTTTGCGACCTAATATTCACATTTCCGCTTTTACAGTATTCACTTAATTATTTTTCAACGTATTTGTGTTCACAGGACGAATTCACATTATATGGTGAACCAGTAATATTATATTTTAATTTGTTTTCGTTTTAATAAGGACTATCCCACATATACTGTAATATAAAGCATTTAAAAGTTAAAGGAGAGGTTTTAATATTCTCTGTCTACTAGATTCTCCTATTCTTAAGTAGTCTTTGCTCTTGTCATTTTCCAATATTGATTATCTTAAGCTGTACCTATTCATCATTTTCTTACTTTTGACCATACTTAAGTCTCTCTGATGCTGAGTTTCCTACTTTGTCCACACTCGTCCTATCCTAATAGCCATCTTAGCGGATTACTCCCCTTTCTGTTTGCTTTTGGCATTGCCTGCAATACAATACGTCATTTCCTGCGTAAAATTCAACAGAGTTGTCACCCGGAGGGGGTAGTTGTTCTACTATTGCAGAAAAGTATGTGCACAGATAACTACAACAAACAATACCTGAAAATAATACTGGTCATAGGCAAGATCAAATGGTAATAATAAATTGTTTAAGGATCTGGGAAGTGAACTTTGTGCCGGACAATATTATGTTCGTAACTTTTCTTGGGAATTTTCCCGTTTTCCCTCACAGTTTTCTGCATTTCATCATTTCCTTTAGCCTAACCGACATAAATGTGGGACGTAATATTCAAAGATTTCATTTATTTTATTGTTTAAGGAGAACGAGAATGTTTGTTGGTATTGGTTAGTGTAGGTTGCGAATATATGTTGCAGTTCCATTTGCTGTCCAAATCAGCTATTGTGCTACAAACTCATACAAATTCTCATATTCAGTTGATAAATCTCCGTATACTAATATTGATCACAGTGCAGTACACTTTTTATAGATAAATAGATACTGAGACCTTCATAGCTAACATGTCCTTAAATACTGATAAGCTCAAACAAAGAAAGAAAAAATCTAATTCCTAATAATATTTATAGTAAACTGGGCAAGTTATAAAACTTTCCAACATCATCCTCTGCCCCCTATCCTTCTTACGTCCAAATATTTGTTTCATGAAATTGGAATTTATTTTTACGGATAAAGTGTAGTATATCGCGTATTTATCTGTTTTCTCAAACATATATGTTGTACAATCAAATAGATTTTTATGTAATAGGGTACACATCTCTGATGTGCTAGTTTGTGATTCGATTCCCAACACTCAGATTTTCCTTCATTTTATTCACCCACTTGTCTTAAGAGGAGTTCTTCATACCCATTAGAAACAAAGATTTCAGTTCAAGTATACTTTCTGACTTCAAGTTTTTGAGCCCATTCAGCTTGTTGGTATTTAATAGCTTTAGCTATATATAATGTATATTGTGTATTAGGTCTAACTTTGAAGTGTTTACTTATCATTATTTAGTGTTCAAGCAATTTTAACAAGGAGTCTACTAGGCATATGCAGTCTAAAATAATACGAAAAATTACAGTGAGAACTATGAAATTGTTGACAAATCTATCATTAGGTTAGCTATAGCTTCGTATTGCTTAGTCAAGGAATTCAATTGAATCTGAAGATCGCCATGTTGGGAAGAAATAAAATGATGTGAACTATCAAATTGTTGTAGAGAAAGATAGGAACATATTTCGCAAAACCATGAAGTTTACAAACTTCTTGTAGACTGCATTGGATCAGTGGTAGTGTACATCCTCTTTCTCTCCCTCTCTCTCTGTACTTCTCTCTCTCTTCCTCGAAATGAACATTTTGTTTTGTTTTGATTGTCAGCATTATTCATTTCTCTTAGCTTACAGAACATAGGGAAAGGAAAGGAGATTAAATGATAAGGTAGTCAGAATAATTCCACACACTATAACTAACCGCTTAGCGAACCACGATAAACCTGGCTTAGTTCCTGACAAAATATTAGATTTCACGTCTCATATAAGCTCACTAGTAAAAGTAATAAGAATAGTTTCTCTCTTTGTTCTCTAATGTCAAGCTTGCCTATGAGACGAGACGAGACGAGATGAAACAAAAGTTTGTATGGTTAAGCGGATAACGCACATGTCTTTGACATCTAAATTTTATTCGTACTTACATTTTCTAATATCACTTTCCATTTATTTAACAAATAGCTCTTAATATGTTCACAGACCTTAGTGGTTCGAAGCAATTTTAATCGGCTCTCAAATAAATTTGTTCAGAGCTTGAACTCTTAAAAATTGAAATCAGTAAGTCAAAATATATGCTGCAAAAGCAGATAATCCAATAAAAAAAATAAATACTCAAAAGAAGAAATAAGTAATAAAAGGATTCGATTCCCAAGTGGAAGGTTTAAAAGAACTTCAAAGTCTATCAGTTTACTGTCTAAGGACTACAAAGAAAATAGCTTTGATGATGGTGAACAGGATGCTAAACTCCAAACAAGTTCATACATATCAATGACTATCTTACGAGAAGTTTTCCTTAATCCTACCACGCAAATGTGATGTCAAATAAAATAAGATTGTTTTCACATTACGCTCACACATTCAAAACCAAGGGAGGTTTACACCAATTAAATGTTAGAATGAGACTTGACATACAACTTGTAGCTTACTGTTCACTCCTCACGAATACATATTTTCAAACTAATTGTTGAACCAAACTTCACCTTAGATGGTTGAGATCCCGGGTTCAATCCTTGACCAACTAAAATTATGGCTGAAAATATCGTGTCTGTAACTTTTTTTTCTTGAGCATTTCCAAGCGTTCCTCTCACAGTTTCTTCATTTCGCCATTTGCTTTAGCCTAACCAAAATAATTGTGGAGTGTCAGATTTCATTTCATTTTAATACACAGTCAAGGGAAATCATTTCAATACATAGCGAAGAGAGAACACTAATTATTTATTTAACTAGTAAAGAATCTGATTTCAAATTTCAATATGAGACAGCAGTGACTCAGTGGTAGTTTTTCCCATCGCTGCGAGTACCAACAGTTAGGCTTGTAGTGAACAACATCGTTTCCACTCACTTTTTCAAGATTTTCTTTTTATAAGACGACACAACATAAAATCATTCATTTCTCATAATTACTGTCTCCTTTAGCCTAACCATGTTTAAACTTTGATTAGTTTACCACAAGACAAAGAGAAATATTACTGGTGAAAAATCAAATAAGCAGTTAGCAATAAGAAAATACTGCTTCAATTCTCTCTCTCTCTCTCTCTCTCTCTCTCTCTTTGAATTGTTTTGAAATCTTCATGGTTTGTACAGTATAGTTTCGTGTACACTTTGTTTTCTACTGAAAAAAAATCATGTAAGTACCAATTAAAATTGTTTTCATGGCTAAGTGATTAGTGCGATCGTCTTGGCTAACTGGATAGTACAACAGTGTTGGACATTTAATATTTTTTTTATTTGTACGAAAACATTTTCTAATATCACTTCCTAATGTTCACACTCATCGAGGAATCGCTTCCCGGAGATAGGTCATGTGGCAACAGATTAATTCTTACGAGAAATGTTCTAATAATTTTAAAAAAATAGAGACTTCTTGCTGAAAAGAAGAATAAACTCAAAATTCATCAATTCATCAAAAAATAGAACTTGCATTAATTTCAAGTATATATAAAAGAAGAAACCTTATATGTTTTGCACAAAATGAATTTTCATTACACATTAGTTATTGAGACTATTATCAAAATACCTCAGCACTGTTAAAAAGTTAGAAAGGTTTTAAAAATTCATAGGGAAAAAAACACAAATTTCCCAGCACCCATCCAACAACACACGATTTATTTACAAAATATATACAACTTATTTTATTTAAAAAAATTTCTTTTAATTTTCTCGCCTTCTCTAATCTCTCCCATTTTCCCCCTGCCTTCACTATAGCCCAATCTTCCCCATCGTTCAAGAATATTTGAAGTTCATCTGCTCCTCCGCTATTACCCCGCTCCCCCACTATTTCCACTGCTACTTTTTCCACTGGGCGAAGTTCTTTTCTTTCTTGAACTACTTCTACCACTGGTGAGTAGCGCTTCTTTTTCTTCATTTGTAATGTCTCCTCATCTCTTCTCCTTTTCTTTCCCTCTGCTACATCTAATAAATTGTGTATTTTTTCAAACCAGTCGATGTGGTTAAGGGAGGAGGAAGAGGCGGATGATGATGATTGTGGTTGAGAGTCCATCTTTTCTGCAAAATAAAAAAATAAAAATGTTATTAGTACAATATAATTTCACCAAAATAGTGCAAATTATAATTAATGTTTTTAATGTGCACAATATATACTTAATAGAAATAGAAATAAAAAATTCTGTTATTCTATCCACGTACGAAAATCAGTTTCTTTTAGCGTACAAAACCTATAAAAATATCTTTAGTTTGCAAGAGCTATGTAGGATTCTGGAACAGTACTTCATACATTTTCGAATTCTCAATAAATCTGTACAAGCAAACTATCTGTGCTGTGTAAGACCCAAAGCTAAACGTGCCGTTAAACTTAAGATCAACTCTAGTGTTCCCTCACAATATAATCGTTAACGCTCTTGCATTCAGTGCAAGCACCCCCGGGTTCAATTTCCGGTAGGGGGAACTAGTGTTCCCTCTCACAGCGTAGTCGCTAACGCCTTTGGCTTTAATGCGGGTGGTCCCGCGTAGCGTAGTTGCTATCGCTTTTGCGTTCAATGTGAGCGGTCCCGGGCCCGATTCCCGGTAGGAAGGTGTTGCTACGGGGACGGACCCGAAAGGGCATGCGATGCAAACGGGTCCAAAAGGGCCTGCGGTACAAACGGTTCCGGTCCAATTACCGGCGGGGCATTCGGTCAAAAATATAATTTTTTAGGATATTCTGAATAATGTTTTTCTCATTTACACCAAACAAATGCCTTGCGTGGTACCTAATTTCCCTCTTTTCCCGAATAGTGTGCACGCTGAGGGTCGTCAGCCCTCATAACGTCACAGGTTAAAATGTTTAGAGGGCGGAAATATAAAATCAAGTCAATTTTTCACCAATGTATAAAAAAGACAAATCTAATTCGCCCATAAAAACTCTTGCACTTGTAAAAATCCTATATCTCAATCCCAATGAAAACTTATATGAGTCCACCTCAACAACAAACAAACAAAATTTTGATGCTATAAAACGGAATTCATACAAAATTATTTATTTATTTAAGAAGTGATAAGGCGTTCACTTCATATATTTGGGGGGTCTGTAGTTCAATCTTAGGTAATGCCAACTGAACAAGCACTATGTCTGCGGTTTTCTTATACTTTTTTATACTATTACTACCAATATTTTTCCAAGATAAAGAATTCAGAACCAGTACACTAGCAATAGTAATTTAATACTATTTTAATAGAACTACTAGTGACACCTAGCGGCAAAATTCAAAATTAAAGATTAGTTGTGCGTTGAAAGTCCACCACTGCTGACGCGTGTGTGACTGAGTTCCGTATATTTCTACATATTGTAAGGTGAGTATAGTATATTTGTATTATATATATATATGTTTTCAACGTGTAATAAAACCATACCGCGTATTCATTATTTCAATCTTAATGTCCCCTGTGCGTAAAGTTTTCTCTCTCACATATGTTTGTATATTCTCTTGGTCTTAATATTCTATGAAAGTATTGAAGATCAATACAAGTATAACTATTGGGTTAAATAAGGAATATAAACCCATGTCTTTCAGTAACGGAATGCGTATTTTTGTTAGGGGGCTCCCTTACCCACATCATTTCGGGGGCACGAAACCCAGTCTTTCAGTAATTGAATGCGTATTTCGTTAGGGGTCCCCTACCACATCATTTTGGGGAATATCCCCTCTGCCAGTATTGGGCCATACGTTTACTTTGAAATCCTAGTACCAAAAAACGGGGTAAACCCGCCATCTCTCACTGCGAAATCCATGTATAAAACAAGTAACGCTCAATAATGGGGGCATTACTCTTAAACACGGGCATAGTCTCCTCTTCTCCATGCAAAAGAGAGCGTTCACTAATTGGAAAGTTTAGGGGGAATTCAGTCTTAAACACAATGGTTAAAGTCTCGCTCTCTCACAGTCAGTCACACTGCATTGGATTCTCTTTTTGCACCCCTAAGAAGATATTTCGTATTTCATTTTACAAGTACGTTGCAATCATTTACTTTTCTGTAGTTCCAATATTTATTTTTCTCACTCGTTACCTTGCTTAATATAGAGTTAGTATGTACAAAAAAGCACGTGAGTAGCACATGATTAAAATTCTGAATACTGCAACACATGTTTGAAATACGCAAGTTCATATTTCTTACATTTTTCAAATATATTCTCAACACTTATTCAAAGATAAAGAACATCTAACTTAAATTTCTCTCACACAATTACATTCTTTTATTCGTCATGTCTTGGAAAAACAGTTGAGTATTCACTACGTTTCGCAAGATTTTCGATGGGCATACGCAAATTCAAAGGGAAAAGTCCACCGTACAGTTCTACAGGGTGCGGCACGTAAAACCGGCCCGTAAAGTGAACACATAAAATGAAATGTAATGTATTGAATATGATTAACTACAACACATAAATGAAATGTAATGTATTGAATATGACTACTCACCTTCACAGTAGCCTTCACAGCAGGTGCTGAAAGTGTCCTCCGCCCACTTCAACACACATGTGAGCACGATTGAGGAGATTCATATATACCCTTGTCAGTTCTTGTGTTGTAATGCTATTGGTGACATCCTGGATCCTGGTCTTGAGTTCTTCAATTGTGTGTGGATTTGTTTCGTATACTCTTCCCTTTAACAGTCCCCATAAGTAAAAGTCACACGTGGACAAGTCTGGTGACCGAGGAGGCCACAAGCCTTTGCTGATTGTCCTCTCTGGTGTAAACATCTCATGCACAAGGGACAATGATGCAGCTGATGTGTGGCATGTTGCACCGTCCTGCTGAAAGTAACAAAACTGACGCTCCTCTTCGGTCAAATGTGTATAAAACTCCTCCAGGATTCCCATATACACGTCACTGTTCACTATCGTCTCAAAGAATAATAACGCGTGTGGCGGAAATGGCACACCAAACACCAATCTTCTCATCATGCAAGGGTACCTGGTGGATTGCGTGTGGATTTTCTGTCGACCAATACCGGTTGTTTTTGGGAATTTACGTACCCAGACAGGTGGAACCACGCCTCGTCACTCATGATCCAAGAAACCACTGGCAAGATTGCTCAACAGCCATGAACAGAAATGCACCCTCTTCTGCAGGCCAGGCTCCTTCAGTTCTTGCACAACACTTATCCGGTACGGTTTTAACTTCAGTCCCCTTAAAACACGTCTGCAACTTCTCTCACTCGCATGAACCTGTTGACTCAATCTCCTGGTTGACTTTCGAGGACTTCTTGTCATTATCTCCTCCACCTGCATCTTTAATTCAGGTGTGCAGACAGATGGTCGTGTGTTCCTGGGAGCATTTTGAACCGATCCTGTACGCCGCCATTTTTCAATCAATTCGTGAATGGTGCTTTTTGCTGGCACAGAACGTCCTGGAAATTCCTCCCGAAACAAATTCTTTGTTTTCACAAAAGATCCAGTGAGAATGAACCCTTCAACAATGGCAACACGCTCGGGTATCGAATACGGAATTATCACACACTGACACTCACCCGGCTTAACACAACGAGGCCTTTTTCTCAACTGGTTTCGACAAGTTTCACTGGCTGCGGCTGCACGTGACTGCTGCAGGTCACGTAAGTCGACCCGACCTCTACACGCCATCTCTTGGTAGGAAGGTAGATTATTTAAGTGTTGACAAAAACACAATATACCAGAATATTACGACGAGCCGGTTTTACGTGACGCACCCTGTATGATCCAAAATGAATAAATGAACGTAGTTCTTTTCTTTCGAGTCTAACTGTGGAAAAGTGTCATACATCTAAAGGAAAAAGCCTACACATTTACGTAAAATTTGCAATATTCGCATGTATCTCGGGAAATTTCGTCCACTACAACTGTAAACTTTATATAAGTACATTTTTTCAGAATGGAAACACTTTATGAATAGATCTGTGGCCTTAATACTGACTGATTTTCTAAATATTAGGGAATCTTTTAAATCATCTTGTCATACAAACAAGACAAAAGTTTATCTTTCTGTTGAACTTAATTATTTTACACTACAGTAAATAAGACAATATATTTTGAACATTATCTGTAGTAAATATTGAATATCTATCTGTTCTAAAAGTGTTCTTTATGTGTAAATTGCTTATTTTCCGAAAAGAGTTCGCAATGTGAATACGGATTCTCGACAAAACATTCAAACACAATGTATTTATATAAAACCTACAATATATTTAAACAATATATTATATCTACAATCAAAAAATATTGGACAGTACCCAATTCTGTTTAATCGCGATTTCAGTTAGAAAGATTCAGACAAATTGCAGACTAGATTTTTGCCGTAAAGTCCGTCAGTGGTGGCTCTTAAGTCACTTTACCACGTATTTCTAAAAACACCAAGTATTCTGCCGTAAACTCCGTCAGTGGTGGCTCTTAAGTCACTTCACCACGCATTTCTAAAACACCAAGTATTCTGCAGTAAACTCCGCCAGTGGTGGCTCTTAAGTCACTTCACCACGCATTTCTAAAAACACCAAATATTCTGCCATAAACCTCATCAGTGGTGGCTCTTAAGTCACATCGCCAAACATTTCTAAAAACACCAAGTATTCTGCAATAAACTATAAGCCCCTCAGTGGTGGCTCTTAAGTCACTTCACCAAGCATATCTAAAACACCAACTATTCTGCCGTAAACTCCGTCAATGGCGGCTCTTAAGCGACGTCACCAGCCATTTTTCTCTAAAAAGATTAACACTACCAGGATATTTTCCGTGTAAATAAGACACTACTTAGTAAAGTTCCCCATATATTCTTAGCTAAAATAATAATAATACTAGTTCCATCCTTCACTCTTTTCTTGGTTAAGTTGTCAAACAAACGAAACGGAAAGGCCATTTTTCAGTCGAGAGGGAATCGAAACTCAGACGTAGTCTTCAAACAATATAAAGTATGGACCACCTATGAAATAAAACGTAAGTGAAAAAAAACATAGTCTTCAAACATCGATTTGGTGCTTAAGTTCACCACGACAAAAGTAAGGATTACTCTTCAAACAATAATTTAATTAATCGTAAAACAATTCAGTGGTAGGGGCGCTAACACCCTCAACTAATCTCTTTTAAAAGCAAATATTTCGTTCCTTCGTGGGGCAAGCCAACCCGTTCAGGAAGCTGGCTTTTCCCGGTGTTGGCAAACACAACGGGCAATATAAGTCAGGGGTGGTTCCCCCGATTTTGGCAAACACAAAGGGTGTTATAAGTCAGGTGAGTAGATATCCCCCTGTTCATCCCCGTGGGAAAATTTTGGCCCTAAACTGGCCTAAACCAGTATGTTGCTATGCTAGAATAAGGAAGTATACTCTTGGACGCCTACCAGATGAAAAAAACAAGTTAAAACATGCCTTTTTCGTCTCCTCATCTTATATTGTTTAGTTGTTTGAACCCCCACCACCCCCTGCTCCTTCTGGAAAGCCGAATATGTGGGAATCAAGTTTCGACAAGCCTTTAGTTGTTATGTGCATAGCCTTTTACGGCTACCACAGGAACCCGTGGGAAAATGTTGGTCTGTTTCTATGCTCATAGTCTTGGATGCTCATACTCTTGGACGGCTACCGGATCTTCATCAGAGTCCTATCAGTTATCACGATCGAAGCTTCCCATTTGATTGATTGATTGATTTTCGTCTTTTCGTTATGTATTGAATAGCTATTTTGCATAGCATTGGGTCGCTATTTTAGACCTTTACCCCAATCCTTTGATATTCAGTGATCGAAGCACTCCAATTTGATTGGTCTTCGTCTTCCCCGCGCAAGACCAGTACTTCACGATTTAGAGTTGAATTAATCCTTGCATGAAAAAAAAAAAAAGAATTTCACGTATTAATTTTAGCGTAGGTAGGGAGCTGGGATCGACACCCCCGCCACCCCCTACTCCTCATGGAAAGCCAAAGAGCATAAGCGATTTAGCCCCTTGGTCCTATTCCCACGACATGTCTGTATGTTATGAACTGAAGGCATGATAATCAAATGATCGCAGCTTCTCAGCAGATTGTATGAAATTGGTCTTAGTTGCTAAGGTAAATATTATATTTCATGATTTTTTAGAAACGTGGGATTAGAAACAATATATGAGTCTCATAACGAAACACAAACCCATGCAAAATCGTGTTGCTTAGCCCCTTGGTCGTATTTCCACGAAGTGTCTGTAGGTTATGAACCGAAGACGTGATATTCAAATGATCAAAGCTTCTCAGCAGATTGTATGAAATTGACTTAGTTGCTAAGGTAAATATTGTATTTCACGATTTTTTTTAAAAACGTGGGATAAGAAACAATATATGAGTCTCATAACGAAACACATACCCATACACTCCTCCCCCCAGACCTCCTGTGAATGGATTCCATTGATTGAGCATGTTCTAATCGCGGAAGCTTCTCATAGCATATCATATTGTTAAAAAACGTAGGATGTGAAATGTGTTATATGGATATTCACATGATGATGACTGTTATGACAAGTAATTAAAATCACTTATGTAGAGAAATTAAAGATCAGATTATGCCAAATGAATTTGCTGCTTATGTTAAAGCCGTGACGAGAAATTGCAATATATCATATTCCATAGCACAAAAAACTACGTCAACGAAATTTAGAATTGAAATACAGTCCCATATAGATACCTGTATAAGCAAATGAAACATGACTTTCCCAAGTCTTGATGTGAAAGATATCTTATGTATTGAAATCGTAACGAGATATGTTGTCGATTATGGTAGACATGATCGAACTTGTTATGACATGTTTCTCTAAGGCAAACACGTTGGTGTGTGTATGTGTGTGTTTGTATACAGAGAACATTTGTGATTCAGAGTTAGGAGAGTAAACGTGTGTGTAGATCCTCTTCCGCGTAAAAACTTTAACTTCATATTTGTAATAGTGAGTGTGTGCCTTTGTGCGTGGTTATTCCGTTGGATGACTAGAGCTGTGAATAAGTGTTATCATCAGACGATTTTATTAAAATAGGTAAGTAAAAAAATATAATATTAAAAATATTACGGTCTATGATTATTCCTGAAAGAATAAAACAATATGTTAGGTCTTCATTTAACTAAAAATGTACTTCAGACAGTGTATTTATTTTGCGTTTCCGTGTTTGATAGAGATGAAATTCTAACGTTAAAAACACATACATATAAGCGAGTTTGTATGATGTATGATGCTTCTGTTCGCTGCACATGGATTTCTGAGAAAATTATAAGATGGAATTCTTGAATGTTTTCTGACTCGCATTGCAATTAGATATCAGCTCACGCAAGAAATGTCTAGACTTGTATGAAGCAGATAGTAAATGTGCTGGTGAAGCCGTATCACTTATAATTTACGTTAAAATATTATAAAATGAAGAGGTATATTATGTGTTTTAATTTTGATAATATCATGCATACTGTCTGTCTTTCTGTGTGTAAATGAAATCTTTGAACAATGAAATGAAATTTTTGAGTTTTACGTCCCACAATATAGCCAACAAGGTTAATGGGAAATCTTTGAGTTTTACGTTCCACGGTTGGAAATATTTGAGTTTTACGTCCCACAGTTATGTCGGTTATGCTAATGGAGACGGTGATGATGAGAAATGAATGAAATGTTGGAACGGAGAAAGTGGGAGGAAATTCACGTACACGGCGTTTGTCCACCACAAAGTTCATTTCATTGGAACAGGATTTTAAACCTGCGACCTTCCATGTAACGGTGTTTGTCCACCACAAAGTTCACTTGATGGGAACAGGATATTGAACCTGCGACCCCATACACCAGAGGTGAACGCTATACCAGTGAACCACCGTCACCCCCAAACCCCCCGAGCTAAGATCGAACGAGAGAAACAATGAAATGAAATCTGAGTTTTACGTCTCACTCTTATGACGATCAGGCTAATGGGAAATCTTTAAGTTTTACGTCCCACAGTTATGTCGGCTATGCTAATAGAGACGGTGATGATGAGAAATGAATGAAATGTTGGAAAGGAGATAGTTGGAGGAAGTTCACGTACACGGTGTTTGTCCACCACAAAGTTCATTTTGATTGGAACCGGATTTTGAACCTGCGACCTTCCATGTATACGGTATTTGTCCACCACAAAGTTCACTTGATGAGAACAGGATATTGAACCTGTGACCCCAGAACCACCGTCACCCCCAAACCCCCCGAGCTAAGATCGAACGAGAGAAACAATGAAATGAAATCTGAGTTTTACGTCTCATGCAGGGTCGCTGTGTTCAATGATGATACTCTGAACTCAATAACCCATCATCTAAGGGGGGTTGAAGTTGGGGGTCTCCAGGGTTGATATCGAGACACGTAAAAATAATTTAAAATGAGCGATATTAGTGTCAAATACATAGTTTTCGGGGTCGCTGCGTTCAATGGTGATACTCTGAACTCAATAACACATCATCTAAGGGGGTTGATGTTGGGGGGTCTCCAGGGTTGATATCGAGACACGTAAAAATAATTTAAAATGAACGATATTAGTGTCAAATACATAGTTTTCGGGGTCGCTGTGTTCAATGGTGATACTCTGAACTCAATAACACATCATCTAAGGGGGGTTGAAGTTGGGGGTCTCCAGGATTGATATCGAAACATGTAAAAATAATTTAAAATGATCGTTACTAGTGTCGTGAGAGCTTTCGTAATCATTCAGACATCATACCATGTTAAAAGAGAGAGAGAGAGAGAGAGAGAGAGAGAAATATTTCAGTTTAACGTCCCACAGATATGCTCCTTACGTTGTAAAACGGACGATATTAGTGTCAAATACATATTTTTCGTTGTCGCTGAAATTCTGAAAGAATAAGTATAAAATTCACGTACAGAACGTTTATACATTAGACAACACACTTGAAGCAATCTGTGAACATGCATTTGTTTCACTCCCGTGGAATACGAAAAAAAGTTACAACTCATTTTAACTACTTAAAAGGTATTCTATTTTTCCCTTGAAATTTCCACTTTTTCATATAACGAATTGAAATCTATGTATATATATATATATATATATATATATATATATATATATATATATATATATATATATATATATATACTGTTTATATTTATAAGTAACGAGGTGCATTTCTTTTTTACTTTAGGTTGAATACAAATAAACGATACGTGTAATCCTTTCCTAATCATTACTTATACACACACACACACACACACACACACACACACACACATATATATATATATATATATATATATATATATATATATATATATATATATATAACCCTTTTATTTATTCTTATATTCTTTTAAAGCGCTTGTATTTATATTCTATTTGAAATAACACTTATATATCCACTATTTACATATACATATTAGAAAATTTTTGTTTTGCATTACGCATGGTGGAAAGACTACAAGGTGGATGCAATGCAATGCTACATTCTTGTCGCTCTGGCGCATGACGTCAACTTGGTCGCAGACGTGGCCAGCGAGAGTCAGATGAACTTTTAACAAGCGCTTGCTCGCTAGTATCTTACACGCAAACTTCTCTTCTATTTATAGTGATCTTCAACGAAGTAAAAATTATAGTACAAACAATAATTATATAAATGTAAAGTAACCAATGCTTAAGCTAAGTGAATTCAAAGGAAGGTATTTACAATAGCAAAAGAAACAGCAATATCAGTTCATATTAAACAACTTTGAAGCTTGAACAAGCCAATATTGCTCACTACATTTTGTTATTTTCTTCTTTTCTTTTTTTCTTTTCTTTTTCTTTCTTTCTTTTCTTTTTTAAACATCTGAAGTAATACAATCGAGTATGTATAGGCCTGAATAATCTATAACACAGTGTGTCGTTAATGCATTTCATTAATATATATTTATGTATGCTCAAGTATATTTTCGTAACGCATTGATCGGTTTTGATTTACTATTATTATGTTGCTTGAAAGAGAATTCTTTACTGATGACCCCATATAAATTTTGAGAATATCTCAAGGAAGAATTCATGGTTTTCGTAAACAGAAATGTACGTACGTATATTTTCGTTATGCTTGGGCAGTTTTTTAAGAGGTTGCTCTCACGTAAGTTTTGTCAGAATCTCAGGGGAGTTTAAAAACTTTATTGAGCAGGGACGCAAGTATTTAATATTTTAAACATCGTTTTAATTTTTGATTTATATAAAAAATTGACTTATTTGAAGTCGCTGATCGCTTATTTATAGAATTTGTATTTAAACTAAAAGTTTGGTGAAACTGACAGTTCTCTGAATATTAGTGTCAAAATTTACGCCATAACAAACTATTATTAAACATTTGTACGAAATAAAACGTTACATATACTATTGTGTTCTAAAAATATATAGAAATAAATATGTATATACAAAGCATCTCAAACAAAGAAATTGCAACTTGACTATTTCAAGCAAAAAACAAAGTACTAGGCGTAGGTGAAGACGATGTAAGGGTGTTACAGCTAGACTAGAAAACATATAAACCATTAAATTACATAATTGTCTTAATTTTCTTGATAAGTCTTCTCTTTTCTGTCCTGTGGACTAAAAAAGACAAAAGATAAATGCAAGTGATTGATTATGTGGAACTCTGTGGGATGAGAATGCGAGAGTACCCCGAGAAACTCACGGACACGATGTTGTCCACCACAAGCTCACTTGACCGAGAAGCGGACCAGTATCCCTAGCACCAGAGGTGAGAATTCTGCCACTGAGTCACTGTGTTTCCTTGATTGGTTGAGAATCTACCATATTTTTAAATTTACTGCAGTCATTCTTAATTTTGTAATTCTGGAGGGGACCCCTAAATATGTATATGTAATTATCCAAAGTTATGATTAAAATGAACAAAAAATTTCAAAATCTGAGTGTAAAAATGTCCCGACAATGTCGCCCTGACATGGTAGGTGGATACTTTATTCTCTTGATCTAATACATTGTTATATATCTTTGTAATCGTTAATCGTTATTACGAACCTTACATTCGTTAGTTAATTTGAAATGCAACATCCCGTTTTAGCACCGAGGCTACAGGGAATGCAGACTCCCAGAATGAAATGGGACCTGAATTACTTTAACGCGTTCAATGCTCTCCATTTGCGTAACTCGAGGGAGGTAAGCCTCCTAGATCATTGCGCCTCCCTTCTCGAGTCACATGCCTGCCTCTGTGGGGAAAATTTTGTCTCAATATCTTATGTAGAAGGAAATGATGGTAGAAATGATCACCTCTGTCGGTTACCCTCCCTCATGATTTCGAATCCGGGTCTTGCCTCAAAGTTCGTCTTTTTAAATCGTACTGTTGGATTTTTGTATGCAGAATCAACACAAGCTACTGTAGCCCTATATACTACTATTACATACTATTAATACTAAAAAGAAACTACATAAAGTAATCGCTTTTTTATAATTTCATTTAACATTGCATTTATTTAATACCCATATTTTAGGTTTATTTTGTCCTGTCGCCTGCAAGCTAAAATCCATTTCCGGAGATATTCCCCCTCTTTTTGAGGAAATCTAAAGTATTTTATATTAGTTCCCTTAGTTTTTCTGTAATAATTACTACAGCCGTACACTGCACAGTTAGGCATTATCGATATCATTTAAAATAACAAAGAATTTCCACTTGTCACTTAAAGCCGCGCCTTTTCATGTTCTCTTTTGCAAAGCAGATGACGTCACAGCCACGACAGCGCTCCAGGCGACATGCGCAAGCAACCACCTTGTAGTCTTTCCACCATGGCATTACGTATATACATCCGGGGAGAAAAATGGAAAACAAGTGTACGCAAGAGCTATTAAAAGAGATTACTGCATTTATTAACGATATAGAAGAAGAAGAAGAGGAGATTGTGATGAATAAAGAGACGCAAGTTCTTCTAAAAGAAATAGATGCCGTAATCGGAATAGAAGAAGAAGATCATCATGAAAGGAGGGAAGAAGATGAAATGAAGAAAGGTACACAAAAGGAGGAAGAACTCATAGAAGAAAAAGAAGAAGAAGAAGAGATGATTATCAATACCGAAGAAGAAGAAAGAGATGCAGCTAGTGAAATTCAAATTGCAGAAGAAAAAGAAGAATATGAAGAAGAACAACTATTAGAAATATTGGAAAGTGCAGGTAATAGAATGATAACAGAAGAAGAAGAAGAAGAAGAAGAAGCATCCGACCGTATTGCCCAAATTAAAAAACGGTTAGAAGAAGGAGCAAAAGAAGAAGAAGAAGACGTCGAAGAAAGAACAAAAGAAGAAGAAGAATTGCTAAATCTAACGTTCTCCCAAGTAATAGGAGAGACTTACAATGGGGAAGAGAACAATACAGAAGAAGATGAGTTCTACGAAACTGAACTAGAAAAATAAATTACCAATTTATTTCCTAATCCTGAAAAAGACGAAGAAAAGCAACATGAAGTAATATATCCATCAATTATGGAAATATTAGCTGAGGCTAATACAGAACATACAGAAATAGAAATCGATTTAGAGAAAATAGAAAAAAGAATGGACGAGTTGCTATCCGTATTTGAAGCAGAACGGAACTCAAATGTGCAAGTAGGATTTGGAAATAACAGACGTAATGATGGAAACAATAGATTTCATATAATAGAAGAACGTAGAAGACAATACAGAAGATACAATATGGAGGGTACAATGTTAAGATTCCGTCTATCCCCCGTACGTGCAGGTGAAATTCCTTTTACTGCAATTGAAACAAGTCTACGGTCTTTAATAGATTATTTGCTACGTAATGTGGACCAGCATGATTACGTAGGAATAACAATCACAAATGAGAGAGAAGGACATCGTCCATTTTGGTTACCGTTCAGAGAAGCAAGAAAACTCACAGCAGAAGTTCTATGGACAACTTATGAAAAAGTACTGCAAAGTAATGCGGCTTTTCTTATAAATGAAGATTGCATCGTGAATTTTCATTATGTACGCATGCCGAGAGGACAAGGTGGATTGAAATAACATATTATGAATACCGAGGAATATGTAAAGGCAAAACGTGGTATTGTTACAATTAAGAACAAAGCTACAAGGTGTTTAGCACATGCAATCGTCGTTGCCATTGGATTAAAAACTACAAAAGAAGAAATCAAGCCGAATACAGAAGATATGTAAAACAATATAAATATATAATTGAAAAAGAAGCAGAAGACCTATGTGAATCTGCTGATGTAGATCTCAGTCATGGTGGTGGAATTCCTGAAATTCGTAGATTTCAGGAATACTTAAAGGATTATAAAATTACAGTGTATAGGGGCTTTTCAGGAAAAAGATGTTATGTTTGAAGCACCACCAAGTGATAATGAAAGAACACCTTTAAACTTACTCTTCGTAGATAACCATTACAACGTCATTGAAAGCTTCACAGCATGCTTTAGCTGTAAGTTTTATTGCGAAAGTTGTCATAAGAAATATGAAAAAAAGCATGAACATTTGAAACATTGTACAGTTGTGTTATCGTTGTCATCAGAAGCCACCATGTGACTTTAAAGAAACCCATATTACTTGCAATGATTGTAATCGAGAATTTTATGGCCAGTCATGCTATGACTATCACAAGTCAGCGCCGTATCAAAATGGAAAGCCTTTATGTTCAACTGTGATATGTTGTGCCCAGTGTGAAAATTTATGTATTGAAAGAAAAACGTTCTCACATATGTGGAGAAACTTATTGCAACATTTGCTATGATATAGTACCGCCCAATCATGAATGTTACATGAAAGTGAATGAAAGAAGAAAATCAAAAAATGCCAATGAAAAAATTATCATGGAGAAGAAAGCTATGATTGTGTTTTACGATATTGAATGTACACAAGACACGAAAATAGAAGATAAGGACGTAAACATATATGAGCATATATCTAATGTCTTGGTTAGTCAGCATATATGTTACAGATGTTATGAAGACAACGACATCAAAAATAATTGTATCGTTTGTGGAAAACGAGAAAATATATTTGACGGAGAAAATGTAATAGAAGACTTTCTAAAACACCTTCAACAGCGACGTCCAAACATTAAATCAGTAACATGTGTAGCCCATAATTCTAAGGGCTATGATGCACATTTCATCATTAAGAGCATGGTTGAGAAGATGAATTGGACTCCAGAAGTAATCATGAATGGAGCGAAAATTCTATCTCTTAAAATAGGGAACGTAACATTCATTGATTCACTAAGCTTTCTTCCTATGCCCTTAAGTAAATTAAGTGGTGCATTTGGTCTTCAATCGTGCAAAGGATATTTCCCACACTTTTTCAATCGACGTGAGAACCAAACATGTGAAGGTACACTTCCAGACATTAGATATTATGGAGCAGATACCATGAAAGTAGACGAAAGACGCAAGTTTCTCCAATGGTATACTGAACATCGAAACGATACCTTTAAAATGAAAGAAAAACTCATCAAATATTGTGTACAGGATGTTGAAGCATTACGCCAAGCATGTATTTCCTTTATGAATACATTTGAATCTGAAACAAATGTAAATCCCTTACTTGAATGCATTACAATCGCCAGTGCATGTAATTTGGTATATCGTAGAAATTTCTTAAAGGAAAATACGATTGGTATCATACCAAAGAACGGGTATCGATGGAGAGATGTCCAATCAGTTGAAGCAGTACAATGGATAGCTTGAGAAGAAAAAACAAGAAACATACAAATTACCAATGCTGCTCGTAGTAAGGAAAAACGAATTGCATCAATGAAAGTAGATGGTGTATGGACAGATCAAAACACAGGAAGAATACACGTGTGGGAATATGAAGGCGATTTCACACATGGATGTATCTACTGTTACCCTAACGACAGAGATAAACCCATCTATAACAATGCTACAAATACCATGGAATTTCGATATGAAGCAACAAAGAAAATTCAAAAATTAAAAGATTTTGGCTGTGAAGTGCATGAAATATGGGGCTGTGAATTTAAAAAACAATTGGCAGGAAATGAAGAAGTATGTTAGTAATCATCCATATACAAAGAAATCACCATTTAATCTTCGTGACGCTTTTTATGGAGGACGTGTGAATGCCACACGCTTGAATCATAAAGCACAAGAATCTGAAGGAGAAACAATTGAATATAAAGATGTTATTTCGTTGTATCCATATATCTCTAAGACTAAGAAGTTTCCAATTCGTCATCCTACTATCTATCTGCCTGGAGATTCAAATATTCCCACCATTGAAGAAGTAGAAGGATTAGTTAACTAAGTATTCTACCTCTAAAAAATCTCTTACACGCAGTACTGCCTTACAAATCAAATGATAGATTGATGTTTCCAGTTTGTCGTACATGTTGTGATGAATTAAACCAGTCATCTTGTAATCACAGCGATGAAGACCGAGTTCTACATGGTACATGGGTAGCAGATGAAGTACGAAAAGCATTAGAAAAAGGATACAAAATAAGAGATATTCATGAAATTTGGGCATATGATGTTGTTCAATATGATGAAGAAACAAAAAGTGGCAGCTTATTTGCAGAGTACATAAACACCTTCCTGAAGGCAAAAACGGAAGCTAGTGGATGGCCAACATGGTGTGAAACAGATGAACTAAAGAAGAAGTACATTCTGCAATTTTATGAAAAGGAAGGAATACGTCTCGATGAAAATAAAATTCAACATAATCCAGCACTTAGGAGTTTAGCTACATTAAATGTTAAATTCATTTTGGCGAAAATTTGGACAACGTGAGAACATGGGTCATGTAAGCATTATTAATGATCCAAAGGAATTATATGAGAAATTAACATCTCATGATATAGACGTTCATCAAATATTTCCAGTAAATGATGATATATGTATATTGGCAATACACAGATGAAGTTCCTGTTTCACTACCAACAGTAAACGTCGTCATAGCCGCATGCACAACAGCACAAGCAAGATTAGAATTGTACAAGTATTTAGATCAACTGCAAGAAAGAGTATTGTATTTTGATACAGATTCAGTCATTTATACGCAAAAACCTGGTGAAACTACAATCCCAACTGGTGACTTTTTAGGCGATTTAACAAATGAAGTACTCGAGTATGGTAAAGAGGCCTATATTTCAAAATACGTCTCGGATGGACCCAAGAACTATGGATTACGTATTTTTGATCCCAGTACGAAGAAGGAGTTTCAAGTATGCAAGATACGGGGCTTTCCATTAAACTATGAATCTTCAAAACACCTACATTTTGATGTAATGCAGATAATGATAGTAGCTAATGAAGAGGATGCGGAAGAAGAAGAAGAATCTCGTCCCACGGAAGTCAAAATTACCAATGAGAAAAAAATTTGCCGCAGGAAAAACCATACAATTGTCAGCATGCCCGAAACAAAAATTTATAAGACAAATTATATTAAACGACGTAGAATACCAAATTCATATGATACTCTTCCATATGGCTACACTACTTCCAACAAAAGAAGAGAAATTTAATAAGGCCCTTTATAAATATACGTATGAAGAAAGAATGATCATACTCTTTAACATGGACACGACGTGGAAACATCCCTTTTCATGTATTGTTGCCGGACCAAGTGGATGTGGAAAAACTTCCTTTGTAATACGATTCCTGTCCAATTTATCACGTATGGTTAATACATCGTTTCGTCATATTTATTGGTACTATGCAGAATGGCAAAATGCATACAGAGAAATTTCGACAAAAGTACAATTTATTGAAGGATTACCTCGCACAAAAGACTTTTTACCTGAAACTGTACCACATATTATTATTGATGATCAAATGTGTGAAGTGAACCGCAATATAGTCGATTTCTTCACAAAGGGTTCTCATCATAGAAATCTTAGTCTACTATTTATTACACAAAACATATTTCATCAGGGAAAAGGAAGCAGAGATATGAGCTTGAATTGTTCTTATCTCGTATTATTTAAAAATCCAAGAGATAAATCACAAATTAAACATTTGAGTTATCAACTAACTCCTGAGAATCCAAAATTTCTTCAAGAAAGTTTCAACGACGGAACAAAGTTACCATATGGATATTTGTTTATTGATTTAAAACAGGATACGCCAGATGAACTTCGTTTTCAAACAAATATCTTTCCTGATGATATTTATCATTACGTTTATGTTCCAACGAAATAGAAGAAGATGTGTTTATAATGTTTGTTTTAAACTGTGTTTTTTCATTCTGACAATATGTCTATAAGAGTAAAACACGGAGATCTTCTTCGTACGCTGAGCAAAGCAAATCCTAAATTACGTAATGCTATACTGGCCAATGCACACTCTTCAGGGATTCGAAGTATTTGCGAATGTTGTTATAATGTATTAAAAGTGAATGTACCTCTTACAAAGGCACAGAAAGCAAGATTAAAGCGATACAAGAGGACGCTTCGATATCTTGTGAAGAAAGGAAACTCCATCGAAAAGAAGAAGCATTTATTAGTGCAACAGCAGGGTGTATTCCTACCGGCATTATTAGCTCCTATTTTAACTGGTGCATTATCAAGTTTACTATTCCATTAGTGCAATGGAACACGCAAAGAAGATGATTTTAGTTCCACCTGAAGTTCTTAATCGTATACAAACACCATCATCATCATCATCATCAGCCCTGGAGAAACGTGAATCTAATTTGGATCAAGAAATGCAAGAGATTTTACAGTTATCATCGCTTAGTGATGAAGAAAAGTGGAATCAATATAATAATATTCTTCAAAAATATTTACATTTAGTACGAAAACAAGAAGAACCTGTGACACTTTAAATTACGTCAACTAAATCAGACAAGCCTGAAGTAGAAGAAGAAATATTATTATCTATACCAAAAATGTTTCGTAAAAGAGATGAATTACTACTACATAGAATGAAACATGATGATAAATCACGTGGGATAATAAAGGAACTGTTTACATCAGAGGTGATAAACTAGAAGGATCTCACATTGTAGATTTAATTTCTGATGTGTCGCGACCCCGGAAACACACAAATCCACCGGGATGGGAGAAATTTTGTAATTATTTATCTTCTAATAACACACCTCAAGAACTTATTGGAAATCCAAAACGTTTGTCATATATTTTACGCTGAACTAAAGCATCACCAACAGCATCATCGTCAAGGGAAAAAATACCTCTGAAATCGTTTCCAGAAGACGACGAAGAAGCAAAAGAAGAAGAAGAAAAGGAAAAAGTAGTATCTCCTATAAGGAAAAGGAAACGTGCCTGTAAACGTCCAGTATGGTCAAGATGGAAACCGTAAACAAACCGTTAAGCAAGATTTACTACAACTCTTCACATCCTGCCTCGTTTTCAACTGTGAAAAAATTGTGGATAGCTACAAAGAAGAAAATTCCTATACATTGTATAAGAAGATGGTTACTGCAACAAACAGCATATACGTTACACAAACCTGTACGTCGTCGTTTTAAAAGAGATTTCTATGTAGTGAATAACATTGATGATGAGTAGGAAAGTGATATTAATGATCTTCAATCTCTTCATAAATTTAATGATGGATATCGTTATATTCTTACAGTGATAGATGTATTCAGTCGATATGCATGGGCTATGCCATTAAAATCTAAAAGTACAAATGATGTCTTAAAAGCATTGCAAATTGTGTTCAAAAACAGAAAACCAATTACATTCCGAACAGATAAAGGAAGTGAGTTTACTAATAAAACAATACAGAAGTACTTAGAGGACAACAAAATAAAGCATATTACAACTAAAAATCCTGATATAAAAGCTAGTATTGTAGAACGTTTTAACAGAACTCTAAAAGAAAAAATGTGGAAGTATTTTACAAAGTATCAAACGTATAATTATTTAAATGTATTACCTCTCCTTGTGAAATCATACAATGAAGGTTATCATTCAAGCATAAAGATGTCACCTGCAAATGTTTCTCAAAATAACCTATTACAAGTATGGCATAAACAATATGATAATAAAATAAAGAAGAAGAAGAATCCAAATTTCTCAAAACATCTTAAGATTGGAGATACAGTACGAATTAGTAAAACTAAATGTACATTTGATAAAGGATATATGCAAAATTGGAGTTGGGAAATATTTAAAGTGAAGATGATAATACCAAGAGATCCACCTGTATATGAAATTGAAGATTTAAACAAGGAACCACTGGATGGATTATTTTACAGAGAGGAATTACAACCTGTAACGTTATCAAAGACATTTTACATAGATAAAATCATACGTACAAGAAGAAAAGGCAGCAGAAAAGAATATCTTGTTCATTGGAAAGGATATCCTTCTTCTTTCGATTCCTGGATACCCGCATCATCCGTAAAGAAGATCGAGAAGTGCAATGGAACCTGATGGAGATTTTTATGTTACGCTTCCCAGTAATAATTCTATGGAATATTTCGCTGACAACACCTTAACATCATACACTACGAAACTTCATCAAAGAATGGAATTCCATGAAAAGTGGGAAGTGGCTATTGTTGAAATTCATTATCCTCATTCAATATTAAATATTAATGAAGAAAATAATAATTTTTACAAACCTGCAAAAAGTGATGAATGGAAATTCATAATTATTCCTGTACGTTATTACACTGACATATCAGAATTGATAAAGATAATAAATACGCACAGCAGATTCACAAATTTACATATTTCTTATACTCGTGAGAGTAATACCTGTTTTATACGACGTCTTCATAAAGACATAGACGTAAACGTTGCATTATCACCAAGTGTTAGTGCGATGTTGGGGTTTGATCCAAACGTTGATTTAAAGGATATGCAACAAGGCCAAAGCATTCCAAATTTACGTTTAGGACTTCCATTTACAATGTATGTGTACTGTGATATAATTCAATCTGTATTTGTTGGAGATACAGTAGCACCATTATTACGTATCATAAATATGAATCCTGTGAATCATACATTTGGAAGCAGTGTTATAGAAATTTTTAATCCTCCACATTATGTATTATCTGTCAGGAAAGTAAATGTACACCCATTTTTCGAGTCTGGCATTCCTGCGCTCCATCCGTGGAGAGTATGAGAATTAAATCAATCAAATGTTTACTGAGGGGCAAAAAGAAAAGTTTAATCTGAATAAGACATTGCAGAAGGGCACAAGCTGTGAATACGAATAGTGCATAGTGTAAATAAAGGACGACACCAAAAGAGAAAGCCAGAAACAGCTGTTAAACTTAGAAAAAAGAGTAAAAATTGTCGAAGTGGGAACATAAAACACAAATACAACAAATACGCTGACAACTAAACATTCACCACGCCATGATCTTGGTGTAGTGGTTAAGGTGCTGGCTTACAACTGCAAAGGACGCCAGTTCGAATCCCCGTCATGGACATTTTTAAAAGTTTTTGTTAATAATACATAAAGCTCATGAGAGATGGTAAAAGAGGTCGTATTTAGTCTTTCGTAGCAATTATTATTGGTAATGTTTAGTACTGATAATACTTTTTGTCTTTGCGTATTGCTTTTATTCTTTTCTTCATTTGGAAAGAGAAGAATATCCGAACAAGTGCCACCAAAATTCCTCATATCTTGAATGTAAACGCCATTTGCAATTAGTAAAGAATAAAATCGAACGTTCCGATATAGCTGCAAAAAGTAAAAAAGAAAAACATGGAAGTGGAGTGTTCGAATCCATACTCATGGTTATTAAAAATACAATTTCTACATGCCTTACACCTCCCGACCACGTTTCTACTTTAGCAAGAAAGAGGCTTGTGTTTAGGTTAGGCTGGTCAATACGTTTTGCAAAGGGGCTCGGTTTAGCTCTGACGCACCACAGGTGCGAGAAGGGAGCAAAACACATTTTCTCTCTCTCCCTCTGTGTGTCTATTTATCTATCTATCTGTATAACGCTATTTATGAATGACATAACCATCCTAATTTTCAGCGGATTGAGACGAAAATTGACACAAACATTAATTGTTGAAATATCTTGATGAGTTCGTTAACCAGAATAATCAGATGAAAATGTTCAAAATGGCGGCCCTTCAAACTCTTAAAAACTTCCAAGGGAACCAAATTTTGCCCATAAATAGGTATTCAGAAAGTTTGAATAACTTTTCCTATTTTACTGAAATATTTGTATGCAGGGACTTATTGAAATATTGGACCCGATTAATCGCCTAAAGAAGGTTCACGCCCTTTCGCTACAATCAGGCTTTTTTTTTTTTTTTGCAGGAGGCGGTTACTTTCCTATCGGAACAAGATGATTATTAGTGATGATATGGAATTACACATTGAAAGTGAAGTAACTTGTGAAACGTGTTATTTGAAAGAATAATATAATAAATGTGCCTTTCCCTAACACAGAGAACTGTAAATAATATATTTCGAGTTCGGGAGTGTGAATGGCTAGGAGTATTATTTGATTTGCTTTTTAGTAACACATTGCATTGCAAATAAAGGTAGGTAACATTAGTAGTAAGTAAAACAATAATAATAATAATAATAATAATAATAATAATAATAATAATAATAATAATAATAATAATAATAATAATAATAATAATAATAATAATAATAATAGGTGCTGTTTGTGGCAAGGCAATATCTTCCTCAATTGTTCTTCAAACGTAATGATTGTAACGCCATATCTCCCTTACAAACAAAATATTAGCAATTTATATCGAGAGAACGGGAAGTTGTAAGCTATAGTGATGGGAGGAACGTTGGATAGTATGCACTCATAGTACTCAGAAAAATATGCGATTTCAATCAAAAATGAACGGAGTCATTGTCATGGGTAGTCATGGGGCCACGGCAAGTCCCTCTTTAGGCAAAATGTCAATAACTTATATCAAGAGAACAGGAGGCGATAGTGAGATGGGACCAACGTTGGACACCGTGGACCCATAAGGCGCATCGAAAAAAATTAGGGGGAGGGCGCCAGCCAGCCTTACTTATTTCCATATAATAATATAAAATTATATTGTCGAAATACGCACGGGAGTTAGCTAGTAATATTTCATATTACAGTATTATTATTATTATTATTATCGACAGCGTCTTTTCATTACGTGTGCATGTTTGACATGAAGCCAAAGAGAAGATCCATCATTCGTGGAAAGAATAAGAATAGTCAGTTACTTTAACTGTGAACGACAGCGAAAAATACGAAAGGAGTGAGTGCCTGTAGCGAAAAGAAATAACACTTTCTCTCAAATGGATAAAATATCAAGCCGAGATAGATTCGAACTCGCATGGACGGCGGGACAAGCCAGTGCTTGGTCCACTTTTTTTTTAACTGACTCACCGAACGTGTTTCAGTAACTTACTTCTTGCTAATTTTAAGTGCTTCACTCGTTTAACTTGCATTTTCTAATAACTTATAACGACAGGGACACGAACAGAGAAACATCGAGAGCAGTTAAAAATCATAGATACTCTCCCGCCGGGAATCGAACCCGGGACACCATACACCAAAGCCGCACGTGGTAGCCACTAGACCAGCGGGGAGGCCACCGCTCGTTCTCTGTGTCGTTAGGGATTACGACCACTGTATTGCCAGCTATCACTTCTGTGGGTTGTATACTATGATCACATGTTTCTTCTTTGCTGGAAGAGTTAAACCTACATTCTATGTAATACATGAGGTATTTAGACCTACATGCTCTTCACATAATGTAATAAAAGGGTCATGCTGGGAATAAAAAAAAGAACATTCCTTGGACAAAACGGAAACTATTGGCATCAGAAATATTTATCTAAGAGGCATGCGCAGTAGTATATTTCAGAATAGTTATTGTTTAGTTCAGTAAACGAAGAAAGGGGTATAGAAAAGCAAATATGTCGCGTCAACGAGAGCGACCAGAGTAGACAGAGGAGGAAGCAGATGTGTAGTAATACAACAACTTGGTTAAATTGATAATTGGTTCTTTATTCTGTAGTAGATCGTATCACAACTTTACGGGAGAGCTGAGAAAGACTTACTAACGCTATCGTATAGTAAGCTTTAATAACACGATCATATAGATACAAATGGATGTAACTGTGAGTACTACAACTTGGATTTAACGAAAGCCGTTTAGATATTCAGTGGTTTGCAGGGTTGTATAAGACACAATACAATTCTTCATATCTCAGCTTCCAGTAGTTAGATACATGCAATTTCTGGTTAGATACTGAAACTGCTGTCGGATTTTAATACATGACATATTGCAGGATAGAAAATGCTTTGCATTACTTGTTTGTTTGTAGACAGCTACTAGCTTAGTGTTCTGAAAGGTTGTGTATAAACTAGGGATAGCCAATTCCGGAATTATTACTTTTCGGACTCCCGAAAGTAAAACCGGAGAAATTCCGGAATTCGGAAAATTCCAATTTTGGATTAATTCCGGAATTCGGAAAAATCCGGAATTTAGAAACTTCTGATTTCGTTAACATTCCGGAATTCGGAACGATCCGGATTTTTTCCGAAATCCGGAGTTTTTCTCAATTCCTGAATTTTCTAAATTCCGGATTCTTCCCGAGTTCCGAAATTCTTGTGAATTAGGGAGTTTAACTGAATTCCATAATTTTCCGAAATCCGGAAAGTGAAAGTTCCGCTTCCGAATAATGAATTTATTTTGGTTAATATGAATCGTGGCGGAAATAAGTCTTTGACCAGGTAATGGCGACTGCTTTGAAAGAAATAGAGAGTATGAGAATTCAATCTGTCATATTTGTAGTTTCGTGTGGAGAAAAAACAAACTTGTGAACCAACGGTTTAAGAAAAAACTCAAGTTATTAATGTAAACTTTGCCGACATCATAAAAGAAATATGAAAGACATTTTGAATCGAAGAAATATAACATACAAGTTTGCAAGTGGAGACAAAGAAACCTAACGTAACCAGACAAAAAACGAATCGTTTACCGCGTAGCAATCGCGGTTCAGTGGTCAAGGTGCTTGTGCGAATGCACGTTGTATTTTATTTTTTTTAAATTTAGGATTTTTGATGGCGATTGATCGGCGATAACATACGTTTTATTATATTCAGATATTTGAATACTCGTATGTTTGAATACTTGAACTATCAAATCTTCAGGAATAATAATAGTAGTAATAATAAACTAATAATAATAATAATTATCTCGTAGAAGATTAAAAGCTAGGAGCTAATTACAGCTCAGGTCATACCATTACAAGTGACATTTGGAAAGAATATTTCGGTTTGGTTTAATGTTGCCCACGAGAAGAGGAATTTCTCATCTCGTTTCTAAAACAAACAAAATAACATGAGAATTAACATTTTACATTCGAGACGGGGCAAGGCTAACTCAAAATTTTCGCCTCTCTTTGGAGATGAGAATCGAGACGAGACGAAAAGTATCGTAAACATTTCCCGTCTTGTCTCGATTCTCGAAATAGTGTATGTCCATTCTTTAAGTAACAATTGCTCTGTAGACTGAATCTCATAGGCTATTTCGTTACATTGTATTTGAGAGCTCATTGAATTATGCTCTGTGTAGATATTTTTGTAGCAAATCTTTTATATTTATCTCTCCATATCCTAAAAATTAGTTTATTATATGCCTTACTGTTGCGTGATATTCAGTTATATTTATTACAGTTATTTTCCTTAAAATATACAGTAGAATACTTCCTACATGAAACTTCAATCTAACGTTCTAGTTTAAAATGTTGGTAGCAGCAGAGGTGTGTCTTGAAGGTACGGAACCCTTTCCCCGAAATCTACTTTTAAGTAAGTTTTGCCAAATTTCAGGGCAAGTTTAAAACTTAATAATAATAATAATAATAATAATAATAATAATAATAATAATAATAATAATAATAAGAATAAGAATAATAATAAGAATATTATTATTATTATTATTATATCAACACCGTGTATAATCTTTAAAAGATATACGGTTTGTATCTGAATAGTAAAAGCTAATTGATTGTCGATCTCGGTCGTCGAGAAGTCTTCAGGAAGGAAGGACATCGGTCACGTTCTGGGTTTGAGTTCCGAAGGGGCAAGTATTCGGGCTCGAGCCAAAAGTGCTTAAAAGTTATAGGCTTCAGCCAAACATGTTCAAAACAGCTGGGACCGAGTTTAGGCTTCTCTGGGCTTTGAGCCATCGGCTTAGTTGAGCTGAGCCGAAACGTGCCGATGGACTAGTTTCAACTTAGCTGGCTCGAACCGGTTCATATGAGGCGAGTAGGTGACCCATCCCAACCGAGAAAGCTCGAGCCATGGGCTCAATTAAGCTGAGTCGATGGCTCGTTCCAACTGAGCCGGCTCGGGTCATGGGCTCATCCCAACCGAGCCGACTCGAGCTGTTCGCTCAGTTGATACGAGCCGAGCCGGTTGATATCAATAGCCGGGTTGGTCTTCTGCTTGGGCTCAAGAATTCGACCGTGCAGGTTTCAGCCTTGATTTTAAGGGGATACGGCCAAATCTCGCGGCCGAAACATCGCCTCCCAAAACCTCGCGGGACAAAATCTCGCTGGGCCAAAACCTCGCCGCTCAAATCTTTGCGGGAGAAAATCTCGCCGGGCCAAAACCTCGCCACCCAAAACATCGCGCGGCCAAAACCTCGCCGCGAATGAAACTTTTCTTTAACATTTACCCAATGAGTTTCTTAATGTGCAATTCCACATTACAAATAATAATAATAATAATAATAATAATAATAATAATAATAATAATAATAAGATGATGATGATACAAAACATCGTGTGCGTAGGCTTTCTCGGGTTATTCCGGTTTCCTCCCACTTTGTTTATTCGATCATTTCCTTCATCATGGTTATCTACGTCTCCTTTAACATACAGGACATAATCAAAGGACGTCGTAAAAACTCATATATTATTTCATATTTTCATAGATATTATTAGATTTTTGTTAAAATTTTAAGTTTTCAAAGTTGTTCAAAGGATGTTCCAAAGTTCACGAAACTAACCCCGTTAGTTGTCATTACTTTACTTATGCAGACTTTCTTTCCCTATAACCAGTTTAAAAACATCCTGTCGCCCTACCTTCACATTGAAATCATCTAATACAGAAATAGAATTTTCATATGGTATCGCGGGACTTGGTCAAATAGCCCGTGATACTTCTTCTGAAACAGCGTCTTTTATACCGTCATCCTTATCATCTGTTGGAACATTTACATTTTGGTCAGGCGAGATTTTGGGTATGGCGATATTTTGGGGCGCGAGGTTTTGGAAGACGAGGTTTTGGCCCGGCGAGATTTTGGGCCGCGAGGTTTTAGGCGGCGAGGTTTTGGCCAGGGGGTTTGGCCCGGCGAGATTTTGTCCCGCGAGGTTTTGAGCGGCGAGGTTTTGGCCAGGCGAGTTTTCGGACCGGCGAGATTTTGGGCCGCGAGGTTTTGGGAGGCGAGGTTTTGGTCCGCGAGGTTGTCGCCGCGAGGTTTTGTACCCAAACCGATTTTAAGAACTACAATATATACTTATATTGGTGATTACGACATTTGAGGCTGTCTCGTAATAATAATAAAAAAACTATTGTCTTCTCGTTATCTAGACGAGACGAGATACACTAAAATTGCCCCACGAGATGCACTAAAATTACGAGACGAGACGCACCCCTGTCGTGAGCAACACTAAAAGTATTCCACATTAGTGCTTACATTTCTCATGGCTTTCGCTTTCCAGTCTAATCAGGGCATTATTTCAAAACGAGTTAAAACGAGCTGAACGAGCGAGCGAGTCTCCGTTTACCTGCTATTTCTAGATTTCTCTTTCAGTGTCGTCCTTTATTTACACCTTGCACTATTCTTATTCCCAGCTTGTAACCCGCTTCAATGTCTTATTCAGTTTAGGCTTTTCTCCTTACCTTGACTACACATGTGATTGATTTAATTCTCACTTTCCGCGCAGGACCGATGAAAATTTTATTATTATTATTATTATTATTATTATTATTATTATTATTATTATTATTATTATTATTATTATACTATTGAACTTGCACGGCAAAATTACTGTATAATACGAGTAGTGAAAGTGCGGAAAGTGAGAATCGGCTCGGTTGGGTGAGCTGTTGGCTCGGCTCACTTCTCGGTTCGGTTCGATAGTGAATGAGCTGTGAGCCGAGCCGCTCGACCCGTTGTGAAGCCTAAACCCGGTCCCAGCTGTTTTGAACAGGTTTGGCTGAAGCCTATAACTTTTAAGAATTTTTGGTTCGAGCCCGAATACTTGCCCCTTCGGAACTCAAACCCAGAACGTGACCGATGTCCTTCCCTCCTGGAGACTTCTTGACGCCGAGATCGACAGTCAACTAGCTTTTACTATTCAGATACAAACCGTATTATACACGGTGTTGATATAATAATAATAATAATAATAATAATAATAATAATAATAATAATAATAATAATAATAATAATAATAATAATAATAATAATAATAATAATAATAAAAGTTTTGAACTTGCCCTGAAATTTGGCAAAACTTACTTAAAAGTAGATTTCGGGGAAAGGGTTCCGTACCTTCAAGACACACCTCTGCTGCTACCAACATTTTAAACTAGAACGTTAGATTGAAGTTTCATGTATGAAGTATTCTACTGTATATTTTAAGGAAAATAACTGTAATAAATATAACTGAATATCACGCAACGGTAAGGCATATAATAAACTAATTTTTAGGATATGGAGAGGTAAGTATAAAAGATTTGCTACAAAAATATCTACACAGAACATAATTCAATGAGCTCTGAAATACAATGTAACGAAATAGCCTATGAGATTCAGTCTACAGAGCAATTGTTACTTAAAGAATGGACATACAAAGTTATCCTTGTCCGGTCTCGAATGTAAAATGTTAATTCTCATGTTATTTTGTTTGTTTTAGAAACGAGATGAGAAATTCCTCTTGTCGTGGACAACATTAAACCAAACCGAAATATTCTTTCCAAATGTCACTTGTAATGGTATGACCTGAGCTATAATTAGCTCCTAGGTTTTAATCTTCTACGAGATAATTATTATTATTATTAGTTTATTATTACTACTATTATTATTCCTGAAGATTTGATAGTTCAAGTATTCAAACATACGAGTATTCAAATATCTGAATATAATAAAACGTATGTTATCGCCGATCAATCGCCATCAAAAATCCTAAATTTAAAAAAAAATAAAATACAACGTGCATTCGCACAAGCACCTTGACCACTGAACCGCGATTGCTACGCGGTAAACGATTCGTTTTTTGTCTGGTTACGTTAGGTTTCTTTGTCTCCACTTGCAAACTTGTATGTTATATTTCTTCGATTCAAAATGTCTTTCATATTTCTTTTATGATGTCGGCAAAGTTTACATTAATAACTTGAGTTTTTTCTTAAACCGTTGGTTCACAAGTTTGTTTTTTCTCCACACGAAACTACAAATATGACAGATTGAATTCTCATACTCTCTATTTCTTTCAAAGCAGTCGCCATTACCTGGTCAAAGACTTATTTCCGCCACGATTCATATTAACCAAAATAAATTCATTATTCGGAAGCGGAACTTTCACTTTCCGGATTTCGGAAAATTATGGAATTCAGTTAAACTCCCTAATTCACAAGAATTTCGGAACTCGGGAAGAACCCGGAATTTAGAAAATTCAGGAATTGAGAAAAACTCCGGATTTCGAAAAAAATCCGGATTGTTCCGAATTCCGGAATGTTAACGAAATCAGAAGTTTCTAAATTCCGGATTTTTTCGAATTCCGGAATTAATCCAAAATTGGAATTTTCCGAATTCCGGAATTTCTCCGGTTTTACTTTGGGAGTCCGAAAAGTAATAATTCCGGAATTGGCTATCCCTAGTCTATACACGACCTTTCAGAACACTAAGCTAGTAGCTGTTTACAAACAAACAAGTAATGCAAAGCATTTTCTATCCTGCAATATGTCATGTATTAAAATCCGACAGCAGTTTCAGTATCTAACCAGAAATTGCATGTATCTAACTACTGGAAGCTGAGATATGAAGAATTGTATTGTGTCTTATACAACCCTGCAAACCACTGAATATCTAAACGGCTTTCGTTAAATCCAAGTTGTAGTACTCACAGTTACATCCATTTGTATCTATATGATCGTGTTATTAAAGCTTACTATACGATAGCGTTAGTAAGTCTTTCTCAGCTCTCCCGTAAAGTTGTGATATGATCTACTACAGAACAAAGAACCAATTATCAATTTAATCAAGTTGTTGTATTACTACACATCTGCTTCCTCCTCTGTCTACTCTGGTCGCTCTCGTTGACGCGACATATTTGCTTTTCTATACCCCTTTCTTCGTTTACTAAACTAAACAATAACTATTCTGAAATATACTACTGCGCATGCCTCTTAGATAAATATTTCTGATGCCAATAGTTTCCGTTTTGTCCAAGGAATGTTCTTTTTTTTATTCCCAGCATGACCCTTTTATTACATTATGTGAAGAGCATGTAGGTCTAAATACCTCATGTATTACATAGAATGTAGGTTTAACTCCTCCAGCAAAGAAGAAACATGTGATCATAGTATACAACCCACAGAAGTGATAGCTGGCAATACAGTGGTCGTAATCCCTAACGACACAGAGAACGAGCGGTGGCCTCCCCGCTGGTCTAGTGGCTACCACGTGCGGCTTTGGTGTATGGTGTCCAGGGTTCGATTCCCGGCGGGAGAGTATCTATGATTTTTAACTGCTCTCGATGTTTCTCTGTTCGTGTCCCTGTCGTTATAAGTTATTAGAAAACGCAAGTTAAACGAGTGAAGCAAGTAAAATTAGCAAGAAGTAAGTTACTGAAACACGTTCGGTGAGTCAGTTAAAAAAAAGTGGACCAAGCACTGGCTTGTCCCGCCGTCCATGCGAGTTCGAATCTATCTCGGCTTGATATTTTATAAATTTGAGAGAAAGTGTTATTTCTTTTCGCTACAGGCACTCACTCTTTTCGTATTTTTCGCTGTCGTTCACAGTTAAAGTAACTGACTATTCTTATTCTTTCTACGAATGATGGATCTTCTCTTTGGCTTCATGTCAAACATGCACACGTAATGAAAAGACGCTGTCGATAATAATAATAATAATACTGTAGTATGAAATATTACTAGCTAACTCGTGTGCGTATTTCGACAATATAATTTTATATTATTATATGGAAATAAGTAAGGCTGGCTGCCCCCCCCCCTAATTTTTTGCGATGCGCTTTATGAGTCCACGGTGTCCAACGTTGGTCCCATCTCACTATCGCCTCCTGTTCTCTCGATATAAGTTATTGACATTTTGCCTAAAGAAGGACTTGCCGTGGCCCCATGACTACCCATGACAATGACTCTTCGTTCATTTTTCATTGAAATCGCATATTTTTCTGAGTACTATGAGTGCATACTGTCCAACGTTGCTCCCATCACTATAGCTTACAACTTCCCGTTCTCTCGATATAAATTGCTAATATTTTGTTTGTAAGGGAGATATGGCGTTACAATCATTACGTTTGAAGAACAATTGAGGAAGATATTGCCTTGCCACAAACAGCACCTATTATTATTATTATTATTATTATTATTATTATTATTATTATTATTATTATTATTATTATTATTATTATTATTATTATTGTTTTACTTACCACTAATGTTACCTACCTTTATTTGCAATGCAATGTGTTACTAAAAAGCAAATCAAATAACACTCCTAGCCATTCACACTCCCGAACTCGAAATACATTATTTACAGTTCTCTGTGTTAGGGAAAAACACATTTAATATATTATTCTTTCAAATAACACGTTTCACAAGTTACTTCACTTTCAATGTGTAATTCCACATCATCACTAATAATCATCTTGTTCCGATAGGAAAATAACCCCCTTCCTGCAAAAAAAAAAAAGCCTGACTGTAGCGAAAGGGCGTGAACCTTCTTTAGGCGATTAATCGGGTCCAATATTTCAATAAGTCCCTGCACACAAATATTTCAGTAAAATAGGAAAAGTTATTCAAACTTTCTGAATACCTATTTATGGGCAAAATTTGGTTCCCTTGGAAGTTTTTAAGAGTTTGAAGGGCCGCCATTTTGAACATTTTCATCTGATTATTCTGGTTAACGAACTCATCAAGATATTTCAACAATTAATGTTTGTGTCAATTTTCGTCTCAATCCGCTGAAAATTACGGTGGTTATGGCATTCACAAATAGCGTTATATATATACAGATAGATAGATAAATAGACACACAGAGGGAGAGAGAGAAAATGTGTTTTGCTCCCTTCTCGCACCTGTGGTGCGTCAGAGCTAAACCGAGCCCCTTTGCAAAACGTATTGACCAGCCTAACCTAAACACAAGCCTCTTTCTTGCTAAAGTAGAAACGTGGTTGGAAGGTGTAAGGCATGTAGAAATTGTATTTTTAATAACCATGAGTATGCATTCGAACACTCCATTTCCATGTTTTTCTTTTTTACTTTTTGCAGTTACATCGAAACGTTTAATTTTTATTCTTTACTAATTGCAAATGGCGTTTACATTCAAAATATGAGGAATTTTGGTGGCACTTGTTCGGATATTCTTCTCTTTCCAAATGAAGAAAAGAATAAAAGCAATACGCAAAGACAAAAAGTATTATCAGTACTAAACATTACCAATAATAATTGCTACGAAAGACTAAATACGACCTCTTTTACCATCTCTCATGAGCTTTATGTATTATTAACAAAAACTTTTAAAAATGTCCATGACGGGGATTCGAACTGGCGTGCTTTGCAGTTGTAAGCCAGTACCTTAACCACTACACCAGGATCATGGCGTGGTGAATGTTTAGTTGTCGGCGTATTTGTTGTATTTGTGTTTTATGTTCCCACTTCGACAATTTTTACTCTTTTTTCTAAGTTTAACAGCTGTTTCTGGCTTTCTCTTTTGGTGTCGTCCTTTATTTACACTATGCACTATTCGTATTCACAGCTTGTGCCCTTCTGCAATGTCTTATTCAGATTAAACTTTTCTTTTTGCCCCTCAGTAAACATTTGATTGATTTAATTCTCATACTCTCCACGGATGGAGCGCAGGAATGCCAGACTCGAAAAATGGGTGTACATTTACCTTCCTGACAGATAATACCTATAGAGAAGATGCATTTTGAACACATCAAAATAGATATAAGATTTAGTACAGGCTCTCCTCTGTCATTCACTTTCGGAACTGTATGCGTTAAACTACATTTTCGACCTGTGCGTCAACATCGACAAATATGAATAATCCATATTTACAATATTATCAAAAGCAAGCTCTTTCTGGAACTGGAAACGTTTATGTTGGATCCCCTTATCAAGTTGGACATGGTATTGGAATTTTCCTTGGAGGATTATTTCGTTCTGTTGTGCCACTAGTAAAACAAGGAGCTAAAACAGTAGGAAAGGAATTATTAAAATCTGGAGCGAACGTTATTACTGATGTCATCATCGATAGATAAACCTATTAACGAATCCTTTTACCAACGAATGGGTGAAGCGAAATCCGTCTTGCAAGACAAAGCAAGAAATAAACTGAAATCTATGCTAGGATCTGGATATCAACGAAGGAAAAGAAGAATTACACATCATTCCATCTTTAACCCTTCATCATTACACATCATCAAGCGCAAGAAGAAGAAGGGCAAGAGGAAACGTACACAGAAAACAAAGAAAAAGCAGTCTTATAAGAAGAGGAAGTTATCACACGATATCTTTGACTAAATCATCAACATCATGGCTTTCTTACATCATCAATCCTGCGAGTGTGTAAAAAGTGAACTAGATATTTTTTCTACAAAACCAACGCAAACCAGTATATTGGATAATCATGTTGTTACATACAAACCAATCAGTTCAATAGCTGATAATGCTCCTATAGAATTTGTCATCCCAGGAAAAAGTGATGAATACATAGATCTACCACATACTCTTCTTTATCGAAGCTCAAATCGTTAAGCTTGATGGATCAGCATTTGTTGAAAGTGATAAAGCTGTGGCTCCTATTAATGACTTTTTAAATTCTGTTTAGTGAAGTGGAAGTGTATTTAAATAACAAACTGATTTCATTTCCATCTCATAATCATCCATATCGATCATACATTGAAAAACTGTTAAATTATGATGATTCTGCTAAAAATACTCGTCTTCAATGTGCATTCTGGTTTCAAGATACTGCTGGACATATGGATGCAACATCTAGTGGTAATAGAGGATTTCAACAACGTTATGAATTAACAAAAAAAGTGCAAAATTCGACATGCTTGGACATTTTCATTGTGATATTTTTAATCAAGATAAATTTTTAATCCAAGGAGTAGAATTACGTCTCAAGTTAATTCCTGCAAAGCCAAACTTTTGTCTCAACGCTAGTGATTCGTCTGTTGAGGCTAAAGTGAATATTTTAGACGCTGCTTTACATATTAAAAAGATTAATGTTAGTCCTACAATAAAACTAGCACATAACAAGCTTCTACAATCAACAACAGCCAAATATCCTCTCACAAGAGTGCAAATGAAGTCATTCGTCATTCCAAAGGATCTTCAATCAAAAACAATTGATAATTTATTTATGGGAGTATTACCAACTCGAGTGATTGTGGCATTTACACAAAATGATGCCTATACAGCAACAATAACTTCAAATCCATTTCATTTCAAACATTTTGACATCAATTTCTTCTCTCTATACATTGATGGAAAACCTGTACCTTCAAAACCATTACAACCAAATTTCGAAAACAACCTCTATGTTTCCTCATATCATACCTTATTCTGGGGATCAGGTATTCACTTTTCCAATCATGGCAAGAATATTCCTCGCCTTGACTTTCCTCAAGGATACACTATCTTTGTTTTCGACATTACTCAAGATGGAGAAGCCAGCGCTGTGCAGCATTGGAACCTTATACGTCACGGCTGTGTTTGTCTGGAAGTTCATTTTACGAAGCCTCTACCAGCACCTATCTCATGCATTGCGTATGGAGAATTCCAATCTCTCTTAGAAGTGGATCATCAGAGGAACATCATCATGGATTTTTAAAGGTACGTTATTTAAATATCATATCATATATGTACATGTCTGCATATTCATACATGATGTCCTCTACACTAGATTTATTGAATGCTTTGCAAACAAATTCTTTATTTCACAATCATTTTGTTGGCGTATATGCAGCCAATCAATTACCAACACATGTTCCACTACCTGCAGCTATCATCATAAATACAGATCCCTCGAACAAACTTGGCACACACTGGATTTCCGTATATATTCATACTGATGGACGTGCCCACTACTTCGATACATTTGGATTTCCTCCATATGTAATGCAACATATTCAATTTCTACGTAGAAATTCCACTTCTTATACATTTAATAATAAACAAATTCAAAGTGTGAAATCGTCCCTATGTGGGCATTATTCATATCTTTTCCTATGCTTCAAAGCTAAAGGAAAGTCCTTAAATGAATTGCATTATACTTTCTCATCAACTCCAGAAAAAAATGATCGTCGCTTGCTGTATTTACTTTTACAGGTAATCATTTCTCCTGTATACATATCATGTCTTCATTCTTCTTCGTTTGTTTTGGTTACTTTTTTCATATTATTGCAGGTAATCATTTCTTCTTCTTCTTCTTATTTATTATTATGTGTTTGTATATATTATCATTTGTTGTTTTATTTGTTCATGATTATAGATAAAACAAATTTTAAGTTATGTTTTTCAATTTTTTTCATTTCAGAGAGTAAAAGATCGTCATCGTGTGTATGGACATCATCATTGTACAGTATGACTTCTATCTACGTTTCATCACCATCATCAACAGCAGTAGTATTATCTGTGAAGTTAGTAGCATTAATTGAACTGTGTAAAAAAAGACAGCATCAGTGAACAGTATATGGCAGCTGTGAAGTTATCATCACCTGAACAATGAAAAAAATCTAACGTTCTTTTAAAAATGTACTATACTTACCGTCGTTTTAATTGTGTAAATAGTTTCATCAGCAATAAATACTTTGTATTCTTTTTTCTCTTTGAAAACAAATGTTTTATTTCTTATTTTCTCCGTTTCCTAATAAATAAATGTGTTTTATGATCAATTATGTAATTAAATACACATATCATAAAACATATTTTTAAGTCATTGAATTAAAGAACTCCATAGTGTTTTTTTAAAAAAAGATTCTAAAACTGATTTTTTAATTCAATGATGTAATCACATAACTACATAATAATAATGAATTCAAATACTTAATCAGTTATTCTTTCATAAATTAAATCAAGTATGTGAATTCCATATTATTATGATAGGACTTCTGTTTTTAAAATTTTAATATTAATTATTTTAGTTCCTTTTTTTTAAAAAATAAAAAAGTCCTATCATACTTAAGACAAAGTTGTATAATAATAATAATAATAATAATAATAATAATAATAATAATAATAATAATAATAATAATAATAATAATAATTTCAAATACTAATTTCATTTTAACATTCATTTCAAGAATTTGAATTCATTATTATTATTATTATTATTATTATTATACGTATCACATAGTAACGAGGAAAAAAATATGTTAGGATTTTTTTCTTATAATAATTAGTATACTAATTAAAAATTCTATCATATTGAGGTGTATGAAACGAACACAAAACATACAAATAAAACATTTCACTTTCACTATATATTTTATTACATTTGATATTACGTTGTTTAGTATACATGTAAAAACAAATCAATGTTCTTGTTCTTTATGAAGAGACGTTCACTTCATTAATGCCCTCCGAAGGTTGAGTATCGGTTTCCCCCACCATGGCTGTGTCGATACACTATCAAATAAATCAGCCATAATTGAATCTATGAGTTTTTGTTTGCAAAATACTTTCATTTCCAATTTTAATCGTTCACCATCAATGTTCACATCATTGTTCTTATCAAGAGAGACACTTGGAAAATTGATGTTCATACCATTAATAATACTCTGTTCTTCAACACAGGTATGTATTCCGGCATGTCCTCTGCATGCAAGACACTGCAATTGTACATGATTACGAATAGTATCTGTACACAAGTCAAAATATTCACGTAACACAACACTACAAACTTTACTGTCTTCACAGCATGTTCAATACACGGTAATATTTCCAAGAAATAAAGCCAATCACTTGAAGTTAAGTACACAGTGTTTCGAGGATAATGAAGTGTTCCTTTCTTCTCTAACATCACTAATTTTTCACCCATTAGTTTTCGCACCAAAAGTTCGTTTTTCCGACCAAGAGATTTTATAAATGTAATTTCCACTTGAGAATTTAAATAGTCCGTAACAAATGGGGTCAAATGTACAAGTTTCTCCCACTCTGCCGAATTTAACTCCACTCCAAACACAAGTCCTTTGCCAACACGAATCACTGGTTCAAAAGTATCACTATCCAGTCCAATACAAATTAATTTGGTTTTCATTGAATTAAGTCCATATTCAACATTTAACAAGTACTATTTCTTGGTATCCATAGTTGATGCACAAGCACTCAAAGACATGTTACTCCAGTCGCTGGCCAACACAGAATAACGACATTATGCATACAGATGACTGCGCTTGCACGAAGAGGAAGGGGGCGAAGAGGAAAATTCATGTTTCATCTTGTTTGTACATGTTACCATACACTTACGATGAGTAAACCAGTTCAGTAAATTCAAGATCGTGCATGTTACGCCCAGATACATTAATCTTCATTCCTTTATATATTAAACAGACATTCCCACTTTGTAAATACGTTAATAATGCACCATTATCTGCTTCCAATTTTTCAGTAAAACGTCCTGGTAAAATCACTTTTTCGCCTCCTTCAAATGTCACACATGCCTTCCTACCATATACCGTTGTAATTATCTCACAGTTTACAATACGAAATGGTACTCGAATCTCCAAATCTCGCATTTTTGTAAAGGGTACCATTGATGGCTTATTAAGCTTATCTAATAAACTCATTGACGATGACATCTTTAAATTTTGACGTTTCTTCCTTTGCAACAGCTGCTAACAGAATGATCTACACAAGCACATACGTTCCGCTTACGCTCTTCGCAGGAGAGGTGGGGGGTTTGGGGATTCAAATTATTAGCCAATACACGACAAGAACACGAAAAAGGCATGTTTTATCTTGTTTTTTACATCTGGTAGGCGTCCAAGAGTATATTTCCTTATTCTAGCATAGCAGCATACTGGTTTACACCGGTTTAAGCCCCGTGGGAACGTTCCCACGGCCAAAATTTTCCCACGGGGATGAACAGGGGGATAACTACTAGGTGTTGTTCCCCCAGTTTGGGGCGCTATGATTCCCTCGCAAGTTTAAAACATATTGGCAAAAATTCTTGGTTCGTTTCTACACTGTGTTAATTATTTTCATAAGAAAAAAAACAATATGTATCAATTTTCTTGGGTGGGTCCCCCCACTCGATCCTTATGCAAATATATCAAATCAATTATAATAATATAAAACTTACTTGAATATGATATCTTCTTTGAACAGGACAGACAAAAATCCAGAAAGAAAGACTTTAAACAAACAACGTAACGCGTCGCAACAGTAAAGTAAGTTTACCAATGATTGTGTATTGCATTTATATAATACATTTTTTTATTTATTAACATAAGAGGAATGGAATAGGGGAGAAAAATAAAGTAAATGAATTTGCCTTGTAATACCGCATTGCATCAGTCTACAAAAGAAGAAAAGAATTGGGGTATTTCGTTTGTCGGTATCTTCCCGAATCGGAGGAAACATTTCTTTCTTTCTTTTTCTATAGAGGTAAATCTATAATACATTTCGTAAAGTAATAACTAATATCAGGGAATCTTCACACAATGCCTAAAGTTTGAAAAAAAATCGTCAGTATGTCTGAATTCGTGTATTAAAGGCGCCAGATTAGCGTATTTTCACAACATATGGTTGTTTACCAGACAGTCCAAAGAAATAACCATAAAGCGGGACTCAACCAGCAATTTTCATAGATTTTAAACGTAAAATGAAGGCCAATGTCGGCTTTATTCAGTTAAACTATATAGTTATCATTTTCAACATCTGTTTCAATAACTTGTATTTTTACCGAAAAGAACAGACCAATTATTTTATGTGTCAATACACAGAAACCATTCTACAGGTCTTTGTGTTATTTTACAAAAACTAGATATGCTGGCCGTCCGAAACAAATACAGAAACCCAAGCGTTTATTCATCAGGTTATTGGCATTCAATCCAAGGGTAAAGTATGCCAATCACCTTGTTTGTCAACCATCGTAATGGAAGGGGAGGTGGCGCCCGGAACCAACCATCAAAAGTGGTTAGAAAGTCGAAGGAAAAGAAAAAGAAGTAAACATCCTTTTGTGACAAGAAATGTATGTCAGTCACTGTGGAGGGAAGGAATGAACGTGTTCACACAAGAAACTCTGAACATTGATGGGGGCGAAGGGAAGGGGGAGGAATGTTCCATTCACTCAAACTAGAGGCAATGAGTGACAGGTAACTATCTCCCCTTGGTTAAACATTGGAGGCGGAACAAACTGGTCTTTGCTTGGCCAATCATATTGCAAGGTTGTTTGCGTAGGGTGTGAGAGAGCTGAGTTTCATTCTTCCCCATTCAATCATGCATTGGAAGCTGGAGAAAACAGAGCGCTCTGCGTATTTTCGATTTTGTACTGAGCAGCGTCGAGAAATAGCGAAGTTAAGCGGCAGAGTCTGTCATTTTAAGAAGCAAGCTATAACGAATGGACTGCAGTTCGCAAACAAAAAAATAAATGAAAAATAAATAAATAAATAAATATTCCTTCCCATTTCCTTATTTCCAAAGTCAGTGTAACTCATCTTAATAAATACTTTACGTAGTAAAACAAAGCAGCACTAAAAATCAATGCTAAACATAGGAAATTCATACATAATGCAGGAGCTTGAAGGGTAATGTTTCAGAGAGTCCTTCAACGGTGTAATCATATTCATTATTCATAATTTTCTAGTTCAAATAAACTGTTCAATTAGTTACGAGCTTTACAAGTAAGATCATAATTAAATTAATGGGAAAAAAAGCTTGTGGGAACTAGGGACCGCGTTTTAAGCCATACACTGAAGTTCTAATTATCTGAATCATAGTTTTAATTTTAATTTGATTATAATTGTTAAAATTTCGGTTAAAGAAACGTGTTGGATCATGTTTGAAGCTAGGGATCGCGTTCAAAGCCGTATACTGAAGTTCTAATTATCTGAAACAGTTTTAATTTTAATTTAATTATAATTTTTAAAATTTCGATTCAAGAACCGTGTAGAATCATGTTTCAACAAGAAAAGAGGTCATTCCACTTTCCAAAACAACCTCTATTGCACAACTAATAAAACCACCTCCAACAGAAACCTCCCCAAGGACGGGGCGGCACTAAAGACATGAAAAGTAAAGAGTAATAAAGCAATTAACCAGACAATAATTCTTTTGTTGTATAGAAGTAGCGGCTTTCCTACTTAATTTTTTCCCATATACTTTTCTCATAGTTTAAGTCCTTTAGGCTAAAAGAGACTGATGATTAATGAGAATAAATCCTAGTTAAAGTAAAAATTTAATTGGCTCTTAAAGGAAATCCACACGAGATTCTTTTCTGTCAAAAAATATGCATGCGTTATGCATTTTTCCGCGGGATAGTATCTTGCCCTTGTTGCTAGAAAATAAAATACTACACATTACCCCATATTATTTCGCCAGTAGCTTGCTATTTGCTGATTAGTTAAAACAGTATTCCTAGGCATCGTGGCGAAAAATGTATTTGCTTTTTCGTGCTGTCGCAACGCTACCACACCTATTTGAATTATTACGACTGTTTACCAATCTATAATGGGACAAGTTAAACTGAAGAATTTCAGATCCAACACAGAGGGCGGCTTTCTGAGGAGTCAAACGTACCAAAAAATACCAATAATACTTCTTGCCTTTATCTCAATTGATATCAATTCAACTGATAACGAAATAGAAGATATTTCATTAACACAACAATTTAAACATAGAACAGACTTTATGGTTGAAGAGTAGAAATGTAAACTCGCATAAACAATTGTATAAATTTATTTTCATTAACTTCAAATAGAAATCTAACAATATTAATTTTGACTTTAATTAACGAGTATAAATTCCTAGGTTCAACAAACAACTTGAAATTTCTTTAAAAAATTCAATAATTTAAATATTTTCTCATTTAAATATTTCTGATTAATTAAGTTCAACAACTCTAAAAACAATAATCAAGTAATGGAAAATTACCCTTTCACAATTTTTATTTAATTTATCAACCAAATATAACCAAACGCAACCAAAAGTCAGCCATCAATGGTTAGCCAAGTTTACTTTAGAATCACGATTCTATGCAAAATTATTTAGTAAATTAGGTAAGAAGTAATTTTGAATTTAATCATGTTTAGTAATTTCCTCGTCAGAGAAGCTTCAAAAATTTCAACTTTGATTCTTTAATCTTTAACTAATATGAGTCAAATACTAGTTTAAGTCAGTTATTCTAATCAACGAATAACGAGATCAAAATCCTAGCCATTCAAAATCGGTGCACAAAATAGGGACGTTAAATATGCTGAATTTTATTCGAAAGGAGAAAAACTGCTGAACAAATCGGACTGCAATTTATGTCAAACTGAGAATTCGAACAAACGACCACACAAACGTAAATTGGACAAGGAAAAGGAATTTCCACATGTTTTGCTACTTTACACTTACCGTAAACAGCTCCCAATGGTTTCCCTTTCTCTGGCTTCAAATGTAACATTCAACTAAAGGGTAGTTCGAACAGACAATCTTTCATGAACGGAGACAAACAACACCTCAGCAGCAAAGAAAGTTTCGTCCTTTTATACAGCTCACACAGATTACGATAATAACAACTCCGATATCGCCTTTAAATTCCTCCTCTATCAACTCAAAGCTTCTCAGCTCGACTCGGCAGCAACCTAAGTCCAGACAATGACAACGAACGTTCACGGTTGAAACAATCACAGGTTCCGTTTGACACCCAAACTATCCCGTTCCAATTCTGGCTTGCAACTGAAGCTACACGAAACGACCTTCAGCCACAAGGCAGAAGCGCACGGATACTCCATTGAGTGCTGACGTCATACATACAATCGTTCTTTCTTTCTCTTTGTCTTTCGCTCTGAACAAATTACAAATAGCATTTAATTTTATTCTTTTAAACATTCAAATATTCATTATTTCAATTCTCCTCTTTTCTTTTCTAAAAAAAGAACAAAAATAGTTACAGAATTATTTAGAAGAAAATTAACATCATTATTTAAAGGTCTCTCTCATCAAAGAAAGAACTATTTCTTCCTCTTTTTGTTTTTACATTGCACCCCCGATCATGGGCGTCGGCAGGGTTTCCAGGAAATCTGCATGGATACAACCATTTCTGATCCAAACTTCGTCCAAATTTATTTCCACCTCTTGTGGCTACGAAGGCACGCCACAAACCTCCCTGGCCGAAGGAGAAAAAGTCTCTGGAATTTTTCGGACAAATAACAATCCTCCATACTGTAAAATTCACAACAAACAATAAAAAGGGAAAACACATTAAAATTCGTTTAAATTTTCATAACATTACAATATACATATCACTTAGTTCTATTATAGGCTAGCCTAAAATTGTATTAAAATTTTGTTTTATCCTTTACTTTCATACTTTCTTCGAATACATATGACCATGGCCTAAAATTTAATCAAAATATTATTTACAAATACTCAATTTCTAAAAGAAACACAGAATTTACAATCTCAAAGATATAAAAATTTTCTTTTTCTATTCACTAACTATAACAGATCAATTTCAACTTAATTTCTCAATTAACAACCTTACATATTCAGATATTTCTTTATGAATGGATTCAAACTTAGATCGAACTTAGATTCAATTATTCTGACGCCTCGGAAAGAATTTCTTTAGATCGGTCACGTGAACTCTTTTAAAGGAATTCTGATCATTATTCAGATTCGACACTAAAACAGTATTTGGAGTTAAAAATCTTCGAATAATAAATGATCCATCACATTTATCACTCAAAGACTTTGTAATCTTCTCTGTCAACGACGACTTACCATGTGATCTTATGAGAACTTCATCACCAACTTGAACCACCACTGGGTCTCTTAATTTAGAGAGTACATTCCTTCTTTTAATCCATGCCATTTCCATATTTTTGAGAGCACTTTCCCAAGTTTTTGATTTATCAAAATTAAACAATTCTGGACTATTAAGCTGCCAGCGATTTTCTAAAGGGTTGTTAATCGGACGTCCTAAAAAATTTCTTTCGGCTTTCAGACCAGAATGCTCACAGAGATTCAGAGAAAGCTGTATCTCCGGAATATATTTCGACCAGATGTTTTGGTTATTAGAACAATAAGCTCTCAATGAAAATTTTAGTCTTTATAAATCTCTCCGCAATATTAGCTTCCGCATGGTAAGGACTTATTCTAATATGTTTAATACCCAGACTAAACAAAAATAATTTGAAATTCTCCGATACGAAAACAGAAGCATTGTCTGTAGACAAGGTCTCCGGAAAACCTAGTCTGCTAAACACTTCTAGTAGCTTATTACAAATAATTTGCGAATTCAATACTCTTAGTTTTTCTAAGAAAACAAATCGAGATGCGTTATCGACTTTTATAAGTATAAACTTATAGCCATTAGAGACAGGCATTGTCCCAATAATATCGATCATGTAGTTCTCACAAACTCGTTCAGAAAAATTTGAAATCAAAGAACCCATTTTTCTTTTATTATGATCTTTAACTTTCTGACACTGAACACAAGATCTTACATATTCTTTTACATCCTCCACAATAGTATCCCACGTGTATTTTTTCATGATTTTCTTAAGAGTACGATATGTACCAGAATGTCCACCTGACCGAACTTGATAATGAAAATATTCTATTACCAACCGTTGTAAATCCTTCGGAATATATATTTTATACGGACAATTAAATGCTCTACTCTTCTTCATTAATATACCTTTGTTCAGGATGAAATTTCGCACATTTTCTCCATAATTTATCCTCTCTATAATATTCAATAATTCCGGATCTTTTCTCTGTAGAACATCGATAGGTTCTTTTACTAAAGGTAAATTCCAAGTATTTGCGATCTTCATATTTCTTTTAATTATAGCCATTCCTACCGGCCCATCAACCTGAACAAATTCAAATGCGTCATATACTCTTGTTAAAAAATCGGCAACAATGTTATTTTGCGACCTAAAATGTTGAACTGTAAAAGATAATTGACAGAGTGTCTCTACCAATGGTCCATATTTAAGCAATCTTTTAGAGTTTCCCAATATCCAAGACAAAGCTTTATTGTCCGTGAAGACTACAAACTCCCTACTGAGATAATGTCTAAACCCGTTTATTGACTTAACCAAGCTAAGAAATTCTATTTCGTATATACTCCGGTGTATATCGGCTTCCGTTAGTTTTTTAGAATAAAACGACACGAGAACGAGTCGGTTCCCACTATCTAATTGTGACAGGCAAGCTCCAATCGCTTTCTCACTTCCGTCACAATGCAAATAAGAGGTTTTATTCAAATCCGGAGTTCTTAATATTACATTATTTATCAAAATTTCTTTTAATTTATCTAATGTTTTCTGGTGTTCTCTTGACCATACAAATTTTTTACGCTCCGAACGTAATTCACTTATGGGAGCCATACTTTCCTGCATCCCACTTACGAACTTGGAATAATAATTGAATAGTCCACAAATTTTCATAACACCTCTCCTATTTCTAGGAGGTGGTATGTTTTTAATGGCTGCTATTCTTGATGGATCTATTTCAATGGATTCACCATCCGCCACAAACCCTAAATACTTAACTTTCTTATAAAAAAATAATCTTTCATCCGGCGAAATGGTAATTCCATTTTCCCTCATTCTTTCCAATACCGAACGCAAAATTCTTTTATGTTCTTACACATTTCTACTAGCTATAAGGAGATCATCAAAATAACATCTTACACCCTCATCTTTAAGATCTCCAAAGACCTTTTCCATCGCACGAGTTAACAAACTACTTCCAGTCTTAATTCCAACAGGAACTCTGGTATATTGGTAACATCTTTTCGGAGTTACGATTGTAGTAATCTCTCGCGAATCCTCATGGAGGGCCACCTGAAAATATGCCTTACGGTAGTCTAAAACAGTAAAGATTTTCTTCCCTGCAAGGCTCGTTAAACAATCCTCCATATTAGGAGACGGATACACATCGTCTATAATCAAAGAATTAGCTTTACAGAAATTTCCTACAATACGATGCGTATTATTTTTGTTTTTTTTTACAAGAAAGCAACTACTTCCGAAATTAGAGTGATCTACCTCAACCAGAATTCCTTGTGAAACTAGTTCCTTAATACATTCATCAAAACTTTTTTCCTTGTTTTTTGGTACTGGAAACGGAGCTTCTTTAAAAGGTTTCTTTTCCGTTAGGTACAATTTAGCAACAAAATTTTTTACACACCCTATATCGTTTGAAATTACATCACTAAATTCCTTTCGAATATCATTCACGAATTCCTGAACGTCTTTATCCACATATTGTTCTAAACCATTCGAATTTTCCCTACTTTGTGACCTTTCATCTTTCTGTTCTAATTTCGTTAAATTTTCCTCAAAATCAGAAGCAAATTATTTTTTATTTTTGTTAACAAGTTCATAAAAGTTGTTAGATTGTTCAAGATCCATATCCGAAACTTCCGAATCACTTTCAGCTTTTTGAATAACATTCACAAAATTGTCTCCTGAATTTTTCTGAACTGACTCCTCATTTAACAACACTGCAGCCAAATGTTTATCTTTTTCCTCAGTTTCACTCCGATCTCGAGTTGCATTTGAATTATTATTTTGATCGTTCCTAATTTTTGTCCTTTTCTTTTTCTTATTCTTCTTTTTCTTAAATCTTCCAAATATCCCCTTATCCGAACAATGTCCATCCTTTCTTTCATATGAACCTTCCCTGTGCACTTCAATTCGATCTTCATTGCGCACATATCCTAAATCTAGATTAGTCACTGGATTTGGATTAACTAAATATTCAAAGTCTCCATCCAAATCCAAAAATGTTTTCACCGAAGAAAATTCCAGTTTAGGAACACCCACTAAACTGTCCTTAACAGAAGATCCATTTAACGATGACCACCTGATTCACTTCCAAAAGAAGTCGACCCAAGGTCTTGTTTTACGGTTTTATCAAACATTGTCCGAAGTTTCCTCAACTGTTCTTCATTAGGAGCATTAATCTCCAATAATTGTTTTTCGATATAGTTTATTTCAATATCGCATTGAATTGAACGATCACACTTACTAGACTTGTCAGGATTCCACTTCAAAAACAAAGAAACCATCTTCTGACCCTCTTTTGTATCTAATTCACGATGTTTACCAAACTGGCCAACACGGTCTCCGGAACTAAACCTTGAAACACCACCATACTTCCTGTCTAAATGTTTTTCCATCTTATCATCATAAAAAATCATAACTGATTTCCTGTTATTCCTTAACAAAAGTTTATTTCTAGAATAATCAATGACGGAAAACGTTGTTCTCAAAAAGGGTACACCAAGTATGCATTCACATGGTAGGTCGGCCACTACCTTAAAGGTTACCAATTCAAACCACCCTGACAAATTCACCATAACACAAATTTCCTTGCTAGCATGATATTCTGATCCCAAAGGAGCACGAATCATTTCAGGCAAAGTTTCTACAAGTTGATGCTCCAACTCACATGTCCGAACAAATTCTTCGGTTATCAGGTTATAGGAGGACCCACTATCCAAACAGATCATCACCCTTCTATTATTAATTCTTCCATCCACAAAAGAAGCTATAGAGTCACTCGTCTTCGGAGGAACTACCCGATTATTCGATCTATTAAGACGTTCAGGCATCGTCAATGGCATTCCTCTTTTACTAATTTCTTTTCGATTTTCATTAACCCCCGTACTAATTTTCTTTTTATTAAATCCCAAAGAACTATTATTTTCAGATTTAAAGGATGGCCTTGTCATTACTAAAGCAGATGCACCAGATTTAACCCCCACTTTTTTCATATACTCTAATTGTTCTTTAAACTGATTCGCATATGTGTTACACACTTGTCTCAATTCACTCAAAGACTGAGGTAATCGATTAGAAAACAATTTAAAGTTTATGGAGGGATTCATCCCATCCAATATAATTCGGATTATCTGCCCCTCACTACAACTGAAATTCAAAACCACTGAAAAGTAATAAACATCTTCTATAAACATATCAACCCCTTCATTTAATTTTTGCTTTCTAAAAATTCTCTCGGCCATTAATGAATGTCTAGCAGTACTTGATATAAACTTATCTACTATTCTATTCCGAAAATCCTCCCAAGAAATATTTGCACAAATTGCATGTTGAACTTCGATTTGAAATTCACCCTCACTTTTCGATAACAAAACTCCATACAAAACTCCAACCGGATAAGTACATTGTTCCATTAATTTTTCCAAAACCCCCAAAATTTCAAATGTTAAGTTACTGTTTCTTCCACCTATTTTGGTAAATCCCTTAATCTTGTTCTCCAATGATTCTAATAATTTCTAAAAAGTATATTTATCCATATACTTCAACGCTACTCCAGAACTCGCTACGTTCCCTTGACAATTCCTAGCATCTGAATTATTTATCGGAATTGAACTAAAATAATTATAATCTTGAGGTAAATGCCTTCCAGTCCTATACCTTCCTATAGGTGTTGAGTTCTTAATGGCCGAAACCCTCTTATAATAATCCGAAAGGCGATAAAAATTTGACCTAGTTCTATTTTGTGAAATTATTTCAGGATTTTCATCAGATAACTGAAACTCGACCTGCCTTGTTACGTTAGGAACACAGTTACCAACTCTAAATCTATCTCTATTCATAATTTCATTATGATATTCCGAAAGTGCCGGAGTTGGAGGTTGAGCAACACGACTAAGGTTGGGAAAACATGAATTTTCTGAAGGTCTTGAAGTTGGAGGTTGAGAAACACGACTAAAATTGGGAAAAGATGGATTTTCTAAACTGCTTCTATTACTGTTAGAATAAGAATCCAATGTATTAAATACTAAATTCTCTTCTCTATTATTTATCTGAAAAAAAAAATGAATTATGGGGGGGGTCAAACTCATCGGAATACTCGGAAAACTATTTCCAGATACGAATCCCGTTTGATCTAAGGTATATACACCATCTTCTATGTCATCCATATCTATTCGCACCGTTTCGTCTCGTTCCGCCATATTTATTTTTTGCGCCAAATTATTTAAAACACAACTGTACCAGAACACTATAATTATTAATTTCACCGAAACATACATTCATAAATAAATTCAAAATTTAATAAATTTCTACATTTATAAATATTAATTATGACAATTACTCTACCACTACTCCACTACGTTCTACTACAAAAAGAGAAAAGGTAACAACCCACCAAGAATTGCAATATACCAAATCTAAATTTGAATCCTTCATAAAAAAATTTACAGAAACGCTGACTTTTGGTTAATTCAGATTTGAACTAAAATAAATTTTCCACAAACAAAATTTTCTCAATGGATCTATTCGACTTTTCACGAAATTCCAATAGTTTATAATTAATGATTCTTTCCAAATGACAACCCGGAAGTAACAACGTGAACAAGCAAAAACTTGACTCAATACAAAAAACGTTGAAAACTTTAATAACCAATTTTTCTTTCCTTTTTTTCTAAGTGCAAAAATAGTGAGTCGCTGAGTTATCTCAGTTAAAAATCTACAGTCAAGAATAAGTTTAATATGGTTAAGTTGCAATTTAATAGAATTGAGTTGAATGAGATGAACTTGAGTTGCAAGCCAGAATCTTGTTGCAACGCTACCACACCTATTTGGAATCCGCAATATTACGACTGTTTACCAATCTATAATGGGACAATTTAAACTGAAGTATTTCAGATCCAACACAGCGGGCGGCTTTCTGAGGGGTCAAACGTACCAAAAAAATACCAATTATACTTCTTACCTTTATCTCAATTGATATCAAATCGACTGATAACGTAACAAAACTATTCCAGTAATACTTAACAATTCAAGCATAAAACAGTCTTTATGGTTGAAAAATAGAAATGTAAACTCGCATAAACAATTGTATAAATTTATTTTCATTAACTTTAAATAGAAATCCAACAATAATAATTTTGAGTTTAATTAACGAATATAAATCCTAGATTCAACAAGCAACTTGAAATTTCTTTTTTTTAAAAAAAAAAAGTTCAATAAGTTAAATATTTTCTCATCCCAATACTTCTGATTAATTAAGTTCAACAACTCTAAACACAATAATCAAGTAATTGCAAATTGCCCTTTCACAATTTTATTTTAATTTATCAACCAATATAGCAAAAAGCAACCGAAAGTCAGCAATCAATGGTTACCCAACTTTACTTTAGAATCAAGATTCTATGCAAAATTACTCAGTAAATTAGGTAAGAAGTAATTTTTTATTTTTATTTTTTTTAATCACGTTCAGTAAATTCAACGTCAGAGAAGCTTCAAAAATATCAAATTTGATTCTTTAATCTTTTACTATTATGATTAAAATACTAGTTTTAAGTCAATTATTCAATTCAACGAATAACGAAATCAAAATCCTAACAAATCAATGCCCAAAATAGGGACGTTAAATAGCCATTCAATATTAATACACAAAATTGGGACGTTAAATAGCAATTCAATATCAATGCACAAAATAGGGACGCTCAATAGCCATTCAATATCAATGCACCAAATAGGGACGTTAAATAGCAATTCAATATCAATGCGTTAAATATGCTGAAACTTTATTCAATGGAGAAAACTGCTGAACAACTCGGACTGCAAATTATGTCAAACTGAGAATTCTAACAAACGACCACACAAACGTGAATTGGACAAGAACAAAGGAATATTCTACGGGTTTTACTACTTTACACTTACCGTAATCAGCTCCCAATGGTTTCCCTTTCTCTGGCTTCAAATGTAACATTCAACTGAAGGGTACTTCGAACTGACAATCTTCCATGAACGAAGACTAACAACACCTCAGCAGCAAAGAAAGTTTCGTCCTTTTATACGGCTCACACAGATTACGGCTAACAACTCCGACATCGCCTTTGAATACCTCCTCTATCAAATCAACGCTTTTCAGCTCGACTCGGCAGCAACCTAAGTCCAGATAGTGACAACGAACATTCACGGTTGAATCAATCACAGGTTCCGTTTGACGCCCTAACTATCCCCTTCCCATTCTGGCTTGCAACTGAAGCTACACGAAACGACCTTCAGTCACAAGGCAGAAGCGCACGGATACTCCATTGAGTGCTGACGTAATACATACAATCGTTCTTTCTTTCTCTTTGCCTTACGCTCTGAACAAAATACAAACAGCATTCAATTTTATTCTATTTAAACATTTAATTATTCATTATTTCAATTCTCCTTTTTCTTTTCTAAAAAAAGAACAAAATATTACACAATGATTTAGAACAAAATTAACACCATTATTTAAAGTCTCTCTCATCAAACAAAGAACTATTTCTTCCTCTTTTTGTTTTTACATTTCACCCCCGTTCATGGGCGTCGGCAGGGTTTCCAGGAAATCTGCATGGATACTAACATTTCTTCTACAAACTTCGTCCACAATTATTTTAACCTCTTGTGGCCACCAAGGCACACCACAAAATATAATAAAGTGTTAATAAATTAACATAGTACCGTTCAGAATGTATATTTTAAAGAATCCTCTTTGGACAACACTAATAATATGCTGTGATATAAAAATTAATTCAACTTTGAAATCATAATATAGTAATAAAATGCCATTTTCTTTCTGATTGAACATAAATTCACGGATAAATTCCCAATTTGGGAATGTTACCGGGAATCTTCCCTGGGAATATTCCGGAAAAATATCTTCCCGGGAATTTACCCATTACTAAGTACGATCGAGTGACTAGACGTCACTTGAGTGAAATTTATATAGGAAGTTTCGATACAGCGTTCACCGAAGTGACGCAGGCGTGGTGTTGAAGCATCTGGTAGGTCCTATTTCGTAATGGATTTTACGTCAATGAGATTTCATTATACGTATCAGAAAGCTCTTTAACTCCATACTAAAGGCGTGTCGTATGATTTATTCAAACCGTCAGGTATTCGGACAACCATGAGCCCAATTCGTTTTGCTTCACTGCTCACAAGTTTAACTTGAAATAAATTCTTTCTTTTCCACGCAAACACAAACTGTTTGAATGCTGATTTTATTATGGGTGAAATGTATAATTCTGCAAGTAATAAACATTTTCATGTCCTTCTCCGAGATTCTATCCCTCGTTCCTTGGCTCAGCAGTTCGACACGTAAACAACTAGACTAATTGTCGTTGTGTAACAGCTTGGAGGAAAATTGGTTTCAACTGCACGAAGGAAATTGAGGGCATGGGTTATAGCTGGATGGAGACAAATACCATTTGCTCCCAAGTTCGTAGTGCCACTTGCTGTTTTCGGAAGATGAAGACAGCCTTAGGGAAATCACGTGTACTGATTGCAAGCACCTGGAAGATTTTGTCGTAGATTTGGCAGCTCCAAATCAATACATTCAGTGAGTGAACTACGAGTGCAATCATACCGGTACTCTATTTTACTTTGATTGGTGTTGTTTTTATAAAGATGGAGAACAAAAATATTTTACCGTTCGAACATTTGAAAGAATACTTTTTTCTTAAGAGCTGAGGATGATGGTGGACAAAATTTAAAAGTAAACAGTCTGAACTGCCCCGGCGGAAAATATTTATCAACAACTAGGGTGCCATAATTAACGATTTATAGTAAGGGGTTAATATGAATAAACTGTGTTCTGATGAGCAGGCCTACTTTATTACTAGAAAATAGTTTCCTGATGGTATGTAATATTGGGGTTCTTTGAGATCAGTTTGCTTATCCTAGAGTCCAGTTGATTATAGAGTTCGAAACTAGCTTTAAAAAGCATGTACCGATTTTAGAGTTACTGGCAAGTTTTGATTCACTCCCAGTTCATGTGTTCTCATTTTATTAGTTGTAGTGTAATGTTTCTCTATATTCTGTATTTTTAATTTTGCATATCAACATTGTTATTATTATATAATTAGTTTAGCAGAATAATAATAAGCAACATTTTTTTCTAACGCATAGGGATGACCACGAGTCAAGCTAAAACTCTACTCGACTCGAATTCAAATTGAGTGCGAGTCAAGTCAAAAGTAATAACCTTGAGTCGAGTTCCGAGCCGATTCAGTTTTTCGCGTCGAGTTCAGTCGAGTTTGAAAAATGGTTTGTTCGTTTTAACTCGTATTGAAATCATGGCCTGATTACACTGGAAAACGAAAGCTATGAGAAATGTAAGCTAAACAGTAATATGGAATACTTTTAGTGTTGCTCACGAGAGGGGACACTGTTTGCATCTCGTCTCGTCTCGATAGCGAAACCACAAGAGATTTTTCATAACAAACTCAGCTCGTCTCGGCTCAACTGAGAGGATGGCTCGAGCCGGCTCACTTGGGGTGAACCATCGGTTGGAGCTGGCTTGGTAGGGATGAGCCGTCTGCTCGGTTCGGCTCAACTGAGCCGAGGGCTCTAGCCGAGTCGTTTGGTGAGCTGTTGGCTCGGCTCACTTCTCGGTTCGGGTCGATAGTGAATGAGCTGTGAGCCGTGCTTCTCGAGTCGTTGACAATTCTAAACCCGGACCGAGCAGTTTTGAAGATATATGGTCAATGCCCTATAACTTTTAACAGTGTTTGGCTCGAGCCCGAATACTCAACCTAGACAATCAACCCAAATTCAGAAGCTAGTGAACAATGTCCTTGACTCCTAGACTTCACGACTAGCGAGGTTCTCATTCAACTAGTTTTTTAGCATTCAAATACAAACTGCCTATCTTTCACGTTTACATACAGAGTTGTTACAAGTAATAATAATAATAATAATAATAATAATAATAATAATAATAATAATAATAATAATAATAATAATAATAATAAATTGTTGTGGTAGTAATGTCATTGATAATAACACTAGTCAACAAGGTTTTTGCCACATGAAAGAGGAATGCTGATCTTTAAGGAACTTTGGCCGCTGAATTCGAATCTGCGATCCGTTTTTCTCTATCACGCACAGTTTTCCCGTGACAGAGGGATTTTCGGGAAATTTCTCCCATAATTTCCCTTTTTCTTCATTTTTGTACCTCTAGCTCGGGTACCCTTAGGCATATAAACATACAAATTATATTCTAGCTTAGCTTGATTTATACTTAGTAAACCCTTTAAGTTTCATCTGAGTCCCATCATTCTTCATTGAGAAATAAATATATTTCTATAAATATATGCTATGTTTAGTTTCTATTTTACCATATACAATAGGTGCAGAAAAATCACATGTAACTTTCACGGGAATTACAATATAAGCAAGGTTTATACTTCATTCGATTTGTAATGAAACATACTTTACAATGATGTATACACCATGTCCGCCATTTTTATAAGAGGGAAATTCTAGAGGGATTTTTCGGGAAATTCCTTAAAAAAAGTAGATTTTTTGCCTCATGTCACTGTTCATATAGTGATACAGAAACGGGAATTGCGCCAGATTAATCCTATTGAAATCTGATCTTTAACTCCAAAAGTTACAACAAAATTCTTAGTTTCCACGCCTTTTAAACGTTATTCAAGATAGTAAACAAAAAATTAATATTGACCTACAAAAACAAATATCAATAACTCATAATGGATCAAATGCACAATTGCTTTACAAAGTATGAAAATATAACATTTGTACTTACAATTAATTCTTCTTTTTGTAGTGCCAGTCACTTTCTCTAACTAAAAACCAGCAGTGGTCGCCCATCATATGAGGATTCCATTTACCTTGATAACGTTGCTCCATTTTTTGAATGTCCTGATGGAATCGTTCCCCTTGTTCGTCACTTACAGCTCCTAAATTCTCGGGGAAAATTCCAAGTGGGAATGAAGAAAGTGAATTTCAGGGACATTCTACATCCTAACCTTTGATAGCTATCCAAAAGCTCTTGAACGAATTGACGGTAATTTTCTGCCTTATGATTTCCCAAAAATCCATACACCACTTTACTGAAAGCTCTCCAGGCGGATAGTTCATCATTATTTAACTTTGTCTTAAAGATGTTGTCCTTTAATAGTTTCCGAATTTGGGGCCCGACGAATATCCCCTCTTTTACTTTCGCGTCACTAAGTTTTGGAAACTGACTTCTAAGGTACGCAAAACCTTCTCCATTCTTGTCCATGGCCTTAACAAAGTTTTTCATAAAACTAATTTTATATGTAAAGGCGGCAGCAGAATTTTTTCTGAATTAACTAAGGGAGAATACTTAACATTGTGTTTCCCTGGCATATATGTTTCTCTTGGGGACCATTCTTTTTTAATGTAGTGTGATTCAGTTGCCATACTGTCCCACAAGCAAAGAAAACAACAGTATTTTGTAAATCCTCCCTGAAGCCCCAGTAATATAGCAATGACCATTAAATCACCACAAATTTGCCAACAGTACTTGTTATAATGTATCACAGCTAACAACACAGACAAACTTTCATAAGTTTCCTTCATCTCTACGGAATATGCCATTGGAATTGATGGTTTAGTGTTCCCATTATGTAGCAAAATAGCCTTAAGGCTTGTTTTAGAGGAATCGATAAACAACCTCCATTCTTCAGGGATGTGTTGGAAACCTAGTGCATCCATTAAACCATCTATATTTGTACATGCACAGAGGGAATTTTGCATTATATAGTAACCTGAAAATTGTTTATGTCGGTTTCTGAAAATTGAAATTCTGGTGGTAGGAGCCAGTAAATTCCATTCTTGAAGTCTCGATCCGAGCAACTCAGCTTGTTGCTTACTCAGATTTAGATCCCTCACTAAGTCATTCAGTCTGGACTGGTTAACAAGAAGAGGTGTGTTTTTGGTTGGGCTATAGTTTGGATCAAAGGAAGTTGATGGTTCGGGCAACTCATCTACTTGCTCTTCTGCTCGAGAAGATTCTTCTGACTGTGCGATTGTTCTGAAACTTGCGAGGTTTCTTAAGTATAAATCAAAGTTTTATATGGTGTCATTTTTGTATTTATATTTCAAGGGCCAGTGGTACGAAAATTTGGAAAAAAGGTATATTTTGAGGGAATTTCTCAGCCCCCTCCCCTTGTCACGCAAAAAACTGTGGGTGATGGAGAAAAACGGATTGCACTTTCGAATTCAGCGATCAAAGTTCCTTTAGGATCAGATGTTTTCTTTCATGTGGTGTAGCGATTTCCAATACGCTACATTATTTTTATGATATATATATATATATATATATATATATATATATATATATATATATATATATATATATATATATATTAAATTGTGGTGTTGTAAAGTAAATTTACTGTTTAAAAAGGGCAGAGAAAGAAATTGATTAAAGTATTTTTTTTTAAAAAAAAAGAATTGTAATATGTAGGAAGGAATTCGTTTTGTTTTTCTTTCTTTCGCTCTTATTTCTGTAAAAGCTTGAAGTTGTAAGCGAAACACCTTTTCTTTTCGTTAGCTGTGTGTTTGAATGACGTAGCACGGGAAGACGAGATAGTGAGTGACACGCCCCCTTTTGTGGCTTCGGTTGCCTCGTGCTAGCTATGCCTCGTCACTTGGTTTGAAGGCGATACGGGGAACAAGTGGAAGATTACGTACATGCAGCAGTGTTTGGTTAAAGTCGGGAAATTCGTATTACATTTTTCTCTTCCTTGTCAGTGCAAAAATATAAAATATAAAATACCGTGAACTAATGTAGTGATTGTGGAGTGTTTTTTTTTTCTTTTTAAAAAATGTATGAAGAAGTAACTTAACGTCAATTTGCTTCAGTTTCTTACTGCAAAATTGTTAGGCTATGTAGGCTGTCTCAATTTAATCAAAGTTAAGTTAGGACTCCTCTTATACCGTCTTGTTGCTAGAAATTAACAAAGTTAACAATTAATAGTGAGATTAATTTCTAAAAGTGAGATTAAAAAGAAAGAAAAAAAAATTTTTTTAAAGGTAAGCTTGAAAAATTAAGTAATCTCTAAATGACTTTCCTACCTACTTCTAAGTTTTTTTTTTAAAAAAAATTGGAATTAAACTACGTAGTGGAATGGTAGTGCTAGTACGTAGAAGAGTGCCTAAACACGTTAGTGGATGTAAATTGAATTAGGTAGTTTTCGCTAGGAGTAGTGGTTAAAGAGGTCAAAACTAAATTAATAAATGGTAAATTCTAATTGAATAAATTTAACGAGACTACATAGGGTGTTTCAAGAGGAGTAGGGAAATAAATTACAGTACCAGTTTGATCGAATTGAGGCAGAAATTACGTTAAATTTAGACATTAAAGGAAATTATTTAACTGAAAAATTAACGCAATAAGATTATACAGGGCGTTTAAAAATTAATAAGCACTGAAATAATTAAATTTATTGCTAAATCGTGTTGCACTATAGTAGAAGAAAGAGAAGGTCTTAGACTGTGGAACCAGGAGATGATTGGAGCCTTTGGGGTAAAAAATAATCTCTCCTTTTCTGTTTCTAATTTTCCAAATGTGAAGTGGTAAGTACTTAATTTATTTTTTTTATTACTTAAAAACAGTAGAAATAGACACTGGGTGTTGAATGCACACGTTAAAAAAAATCTTAAAGTATACACTGAATCTTTTGAGCCAAATTTCTCCACATCGATTACATTTAAATTTAATAAATTTGTAACAAAGAAAAGGAGTTCGCAATTCAAGCTTATAATTTCTCTATTGGTCATTAAATGTTTGGTTTTATAGTCCAAATTAAACTGATTTAAATACAATGATTTTCACTCCTGATACTATATATATCGTTGAAAGATTAGTAATTGTTAGCTATTGTTATTGTTTGGCTACATTTAATTGTATATTGTAACTTAAATCTAAAAATTTTTGAAGCTAATTAAAACTGTCCCAAAAATTTAATTTATCTGTTTAATTCCTATGTTTTTGCATTCACAAACCAGTTTTTTTTATTGTATGAACGAGAGAGAGTGGAGTGCTATAATATTAACTATTTGCCTTTCATTATTTTTATTTTTGGGAGGTTTTCAGGTACGCTGCTGCTGTAAAGTTTTCACTGGTTCAGAGTCACTCGCGATTACTTTTTGGTTTTTGTTTGTTGTTTTTTTTAAATTATTTTCCTCAAGCCATATAGTAATTGCGATACCGAAAAGTGACGCTTCGAATAAACCAAGTCAATATTTTATTTAAAATTTCTTTTGATGAAGTTCTGGTTGATTACCTAGGAGATTTTTTTTAATTTGAGATGCTATTTCAATTCCGACCCAGTGGGTATATGGTATTATAAATTGGATCAGTCGAGATTCTTATTAATGTTTCACTAATGTACTAAATGCTACAACATTAAATTCAAACCAAGTCCGTTGTTGACGTTTTGGAGGTTGGGCTATTGTAATTAGTAATAATAATAGTCCCCCTTGTTGCAACGTAATAATAAGCATTACTGCTTTAGAATTTTCAAAATGGATAAAATTACTGTTAATTAGTGTAAGGATAGACTGGATGAGTAGAATATTGAACGAGAAATTTTATTATTTTTTTTAAACTTGCTTTCGGATAAATATGGAAATGGAATAGATGTTAGTTGTTCAGGATTTGATCATAGTGTTATATTCAGTATTATGAAATTTATTTGAATAAGTATCCCTTTAAGGTAGTCCGTGGAAGATTAAAAATTGAAGAAACCTCTATAAGTGAGTGACTTTATCAGTGACTATTGGGGCCGATTGCTAAATTGTAATTCAATAAAGAAAATAAAACCCAAATTTGTTACGACTTGATTTGTATGATATATTTATTGTATTTTGTGAATATTTTGTGTGGTTGTGTGAGTGAATGAAAGTCGGGTAGCTTGATAGTATTTGGAAATATTTGTATTGGTAGTAGTAGAAATAATTCTTAGATTTACTATCTGTTGCATTTCGTTGAATTTTTTTTAAATTGTGAAAATATTAGAGATGGCATTTTCCGACCACTCTGGCGAAACAAATTATTTGAGTTTAGAATTGGATCCGTTTTCTGAAATACAATTTCTTAGTGGTGAACGTGGTCCTGGACGGAGGAATGTTGAAGTGGTTCAGCATAATGCTAATGATTTACTTGAAAATAGGGATCAAGCGCGTTTTACTACGGACTTTGTACAGTTTGATAATTTGTTGCCTAGTAGTTTGGAGGCACAGTCTCCTCATTTACGCAGTGATGAGTTGAGGTCACATTTTTTTGAGTAAGAAAGAGGAAAGTGACTCGGATTCTGATAGTAATAATGATCGTAAAGCCCAATCAAAATATTTCAGGGAAACTATTAATGAATTTTGCGATTCGGTTAAATATGTAAATCCAAGATTAACCTATCAGCCAAATTTCTCAGAAATGTATGGTTTCCACAAGGGAATTTCGGACTTAGAAACTGAAGTTAAGGGAGTTCCTAGTCATCTATATTATGGGTTGGATAAAAGATTGAGTCGTAACATGGAATCGGAAAATACGGTTAGGAAAGTTGGGCGAACAAGTTCCATAAATGAAAAAATAAAAAAGGAAAGTAAATGTGCGGATTTATCGAATATTCAGGGTGAAACTATCCCAGACTCTAAAAAATTCAGTGATCTGTTATTTAATGCCAGAGAGGGTAAAAATATAACTTGTACGCAACTTTGTTGTGGAATTTCAGAAAATTCACTAGATCCTTTGATTAATAAATATGTCTTTGGGAAAATAAGTTCTATTGTTGATTCGAAACTTAGTAAGGTACAACCAACTGATGGAACTGATAGTTATAGGGTTTTTGACATGATGGTAATATTAAATGATTTAGTTGTGAATTACAAATATCCCCTGCGAATGTTGTTATACTCAGTGTCGGTCAAGACTTCGGGAATGTTATATTCTGAAATTATGGATGGATTACCACATAATAAGTCTTGGGAAGATCTTAGGCAAACGATTAGGGGTAGATTCATATCGATGACAGTGCGTGGTCACCTTATTGCTACCAGAGTATTTCGTCATATGAAACAGACGGAGAATGTAATTGAATATATTGATTCTGTTTATAACTCAGCTATAGTTCTTGGGTTTAGTGATAGTGGAAAGGATATTGTAAATCTGTTATTGCATGGGATGAACCCAGAATATAGGTTTCAGTGTTTTTCTTATCAAATACCAGAAAATGTTCAGCAAATGAAGGGTATGGTAGAAAACTTCGATAGATATAAGCATTCTAAAAGAGAGTATGAAAACTTAACTTCGTTTAAAGGAAAAAATGTTAGGTCTTGCCTTGTTACTAAGGGAGATTATAATTATATGGGTTCATTATTTAAAAAAGGCAGACTTTCAGAAAATTCTACTGAAACTTCGCGTGTTGAGGAAATTTGTGGGAAATTGAAAGATGTACAACTTGGTAAGCAAAAAGTTAATTATGGTAAATCAAATGATAATAAACATTTTAATCCGAAACAAATTGTAACTTCTACCTTTTCTGGAAAAAATAAGAAATATTCGACGAACGATGAGAGATTTAATAATAAAGGAAACCCTACTTCTCTCACTCATGGCAATTCGGGAGGAAACGGAAGGTGTTTAAGACTGAATAAACCTATGTCTGATAAGAAACTAGAGGTTCCGGCAAGTATGGATGACAGTTCGGCTACCTTTGTTCTAGCAACAATAGCAGGAGTTACTGTACCGTGTTGTATAGATTCTGGAAGCACTATAAATCTTATTAGTTCTCGTTTAGTTTCATTGTTGGATGAATCTAAATATAGTTGTAGGAAAACAGACTCAATTGCGATTAACTCCATGATGTGTTCTAGTAGAACTGAACCCCGCATGGTGACTGTAGAAGTAAATTTTGGTGTACTGCGATTCGACATAAGCCTCTTCGAAATTGCTGAGATTCCGTGTGATATTATTTTGGGAACGCCTTTTTTAAAATCAACGAGGGCTATCCTGGATGTGTCTAGGAATAGAATTTGTTTTAGAGACAGTAATAGATATCTAATATTACGTAAAATGTCATCATTGACTGACTTTTTTGAAAATGATAGGCAGCATATACCAGGAGAGAAACCTAATCGAAGAGAAAGAGACTTACCGGGAGAGAAACCAGATCGTGCTGACAGGAAACCTGTGTGTATTTATCTAACTGAAAATAAGAACCGGATTTCACATAGATGTATGAAGAAAGTAGATGTTTCTGTTCAGTGTGAATTGGACTCTGCTTCAGCGTTTGAGAATGTGAAGTCACGTGGGACAGCTAGATTAGATGAGACTTATCGAGACTCTTGTTGGATGACGGAGAGTTCTGTAAATCAAGGAAATAAGGGTGTCGACCGTATAGATCCAGTTAATGGGAGTGAAGACCAGTGGTCTGTCCTTAGAAGAAGAGTTTTCTCATCGTTTTGCGGAACTTAAAAGGCAGTTAGGAATGAGTAGTTCCAGTGACATTGTAATTGAAGAGCATACTGAGGAAGAATTGCCGAGGGACAAAAACGAAAGATCGAATATGGTTGAATTCAGTGATGTTAAAACTTCAATGGACGGAAGTGAATTTTGGACTGATTCGGATATTTTGGAATTTGTTCAATCGTTAAAACGTTCCTACCCGGATGTCGTGACTGAGAGGGTGGGCTGTTATAAAAATTTTCAGTGCAAGCTTTATCTTCGAGAATCTGGATACTTTAAGGATAAGCCTTTTCCCATTCCCAGGGAAAAGCGTCAGATATTTGAAAATGTAATAAAAGAACTTGTTGCTCAAGATGTTTTAGAGGAAGTAGATCATTCTAGTTTTGGGAGCTCGTGTTTCTTGGTTAGGAATCGTGATGGTTCGCACAGATTAGTTGCCAATTACGTTAAACTTAACAGTATGTTATCTGACTATGTGTATGCCACTCCAAACATGGAAGAATGCTTGGGAAACCTTGCGGGATGTTCTTATATGTCAATCTGTGATTTACGGAAAGCTTATTTCCAAATTGAGGTTGAAAAACAGAGCAGGGACTTGACTACTATTGTCACACCCCTTGGAACTTATCAATATAAGAAATTGCCTGCAGGTATAAAGCTTGGGTCAAGTATTCTGGCTCGTTGTATGAAAGATGTCCTTGGAGATTTAGAAGACCATGGTATATTTATTTATTTTGATGACATTTTAATAGCAAATCGTACGAAAGAAGAGCATATGAAAGCTATAACTTTGGTGCTTGATCGCCTTAGGGAAAATGGTCTCACGCTCTCGCCAGAGAAATCCTTCTTTTTTCGAAAAAGAATTAAATATCTTGGATTTATTGTAGATAGTGAGAACATTATTATGGACCCCAAAAGGATTGAAGCCATTCTAAATTCACCAGTACCGAAGACTCGTAGAGGAGTTCAGCGTTTTTGTGGAATTTTAACTTTCTACTCTCGTTTTGTTCCTGGGTTTCAGGAAGTAGCTGCTCCTATTTCAGAATTGAGGTCAACTAAAAAGAAGTTTGTGTGGGGTGAAGCCCAGCAGTTTGCCTTCGAAGAAATTAAAAGACTTTTTGCAGAAGAGTTAGTTCTAAAGGTTCCAGATCTTAATAAACGGTTCGTGATCCATGTTGATGCCTCAAGTCGAGGATTAGGAGGGGTAATTTCTCAAAGAGATGATAGCAATGAACTTCGTCCAGTTGGATTTTTTTCTAAGAGATTAAGTGAAGCTGATAGACATCGTTCTATATATGAGCTTGAGTTTTTAAGCTTAGTAAAAACCATTGTCCGATTTAAACATTATTTGTTTAAAGAGTTTGACCTTTATACAGACAATAAAGCCTTGAGTTGGATAATCAATAATTCCAAAAGGTTGTTAAAATATGGGTCTTTAATAGAACAGTTGTCTCAATTTTCTTTTAAGATCCACCATCTAAAAACAAACGAAAATAAGGTCGCTGACTTTCTGTCTAGACAATATGATAGTTTCAATTTTGAAGTTGAACCAAAACTTGAAGAAAAATCCGAGAGGAAAGATTTCGTTCTAGTTAACCTTTGGAAACTACCATTCTTGAGTGAACCTTTGACTGAGTTGCAGCGTAAGGACCCCGAGCTAAGCGATTACATTAATAGGATCGAAGGAGGTGAGAATATTGCGGATATGCAAATTAGAAGTGGATTCTTGTTGAAGAAAACTAAAGCCAAAAGGAATGAGTGGAAGATCATTGTTCCAAAGGACCTTCAAAGGAACCTAGTGGAGTACTATCACCTTCAGTATCTCACAGGAGGGCATTCTGGGATATACAAGACGATACAGAAGATTATGAAACGATTTACATGGACTGGGATAGTAGATTATGTCAAGGAGTACGTGAAATCTTGTCCAGAGTGTCAGAAATCTAAACCATCGAATTCCAAGAAAATGGGTCGTCTTGGTTCAAGTGTCGTTACTAGGATTAATTCGAACTGGATGGTGGACTGCTTAGGACCTCTTCCGGCTTCCAATGGATTTTCTTATTTGTTAATAGTGATCGACAATTGTAGTAGGTTTTGTATGCTCGAAAGGCTATGAAAATTGTCATCTAAGATAATTAGTGATAAAATAATTATATGATTTATTCACACGTTATGGATTCATTGAATCCCTGTCAAGTGATAATGCATCCGTTTTTACGTCCGATTACTTTCAAAAATTTTTGTATAGTTTGGGTATTCGTCACATTAAACTTAGCCCTTACCACCCAGAGGCGAATGTGGCGGAACGTTACATCAAAACGCTAAAATTCTCCATGAAATCGTATTTTGCTGAACGACAAAACCAGTGGAGTGGTGTAATACGAGATCTTCAATTTAACCTTAATATGTGTGAACATGAAGGTATGCGTGCAGTACCTTCAGAATTATTTTTGGGAAGAATTGTTAATAGCCCCTTGGAAATTAAATGGAAAGTTATGGAGATTGATATTTGTGGAGAAACTTCAGAGGACGTGTGGAAAAATGCCTTGGAAAATATGGTAAAAAGCTGGGAGAAAAGGAGGAAATTGTTTGAACAAACTAGAAGAGAAGTAAATTTGGACGTTGGGAACCTTGTATTAGTGAAAAATCATGAGAAGCCTTCGTTGAAAGATAAAGTTACCAAATCGTTAATGTACCAATGGGTTGGTCCGTTTAAAATAGTCAAGTTTCTGACTTCAAATTCTTTGTTGTTAGAAGATGTAAGCGATCCATCAAAGGTTAAACGTAGTCAAGTTACCGATGTTAAGAAATTCTTTCCACGTAGAAATTGAATTCTAGGTTAAGCTTGAACAACTGATTCAATATTTTACTCATTGCAGTTCAACCTTCAAAACAACATCAACGTAATTAGTGATAACTATAGAATAGAGATTAATTTAGATTAAGTTAGATTGTTAGGTTAGATATTAGATTTAGAATTAGTACGTAGAATTGTTAGAAATGTTAAATTTTTCAATTCATTCATATTCATAATCATCTCATCTTTCATAAATCATTTTCATTGGTGCTATTCATTAGTTGTTTGAAATTATTTGTAATATAAATTCTTTTTTTGTATAATTATAGGAAAATCTGTTGATGTACTAAAATTGATTTAAACAGCTGTTTTTCTACTTATGCTATGAAGATTAGAAATCTTGACCAGATATTGACTTCTACCAATGGAATTCCAAAAAACTCAGACATGTTACTTTGCTTGGCATTGATTCATATCCATGGAGGATGAACGAAGAATACTACTAATTCGCCTGAAGATCTAAAAGTGGAATAATTTTAAATGGTTTGTTATATAATTGTGAAATGTTTCTCGAGGAAGACTTAACGGCCGAAAAGACAATTGATATAAAATGTTATATAATGAATTTTAGAAAAGTTTCTAACTAATGAAAGACTTTTCAATTGTTCCAATATGCAAATTTGAAATATAAAAAATTCCGTTTAGTATTTTTTATATTTTTCGGGGCAGTGGTGTTTGTAGCGATTTCCAATACGCTACATTATTTTTATGATATATATATATATATATATATATATATATATATATATATATATATATATATATATATATATATATATATATATATATATATAATATATATTAAGTTGTGGTGTTGTGAAGTAAATTTACTGTTTAAAAAGGGCAGAGAAAGAAATTGATTAAAGTATTTTTTTTAAAAAAAAGAATTGTAATATGTAGGAAGGAATTCGTTTTGTTTTTCTTTCTTTCGCTCTTATTTCTGTAAAAGCTTGAAGTTGTAAGCGAAACACCTTTTCTTTTCGTTAGCTGTGTGTTTGAATGACGTAGCACGGGAAGACGAGATAGTGAGTGACACGCCCCCTTTTGTGGCTTCGGTTGCCTAGTGCTAGCTATGCCTCGTCACTTGGTTTGAAGGCGATACGGGGAACAAGTGGAAGATTACGTACATGCAGCAGTGTTTGGTTAAAGTCGGGAAATTCGTATTACATTTTTCTCTTCCTTGTCAGTGCAAAAATATAAAATATAAAATACCGTGAACTAATGTAGTGATTGTGGAGTGTTTTTTTTCTTTTTAAAAAATGTATGAAGAAGTAACTTAACGTCAATTTGCTTCAGTTTCTTACTGCAAAATTGTTAGGCTATGTAGGCTGTCTCAATTTAATCAAAGTTAAGTTAGGACTCCTCTTATACCGTCTTGTTGCTAGAAATTAACAAAGTTAACAATTAATAGTGAGATTAATTTCTAAAAGTGAGATTAAAAAGAAAGAAAAAAAATATTTTTTTAAAGGTAAGCTTGAAAAATTAAGTAATCTCTAAATGACTTTCCTACCTACTTCTAAGTTTTTTTTTTAAAAAAAAAATTGGAATTAAACTACGTAGTGGAATGGTAGTGCTAGTACGTAGAAGAGTGCCTAAACACGTTAGTGGATGTAAATTGAATTAGGTAGTTTTCGCTAGGAGTAGTGGTTAAAGAGGTCAAAACTAAATTAATAAATGGTAAATTCTAATTGAATAAATTTAACGAGACTACATAGGGTGTTTCAAGAGGAGTAGGGAAATAAATTACAGTACCAGTTTGATCGAATTGAGGCAGAAATTACGTTAAATTTAGACATTAAAGGAAATTATTTAACTGAAAAATTAACGCAATAAGATTATACAGGGCGTTTAAAAATTAATAAGCACTGAAATAATTAAATTTATTGCTAAATCGTGTTGCACTATAGTAGAAGAAAGAGAAGGTCTTAGACTGTGGAACCAGGAGATGATTGGAGCCTTTGGGGTAAAAAATAATCTCTCCTTTTGTGTTTCTAATTTTCCAAATGTGAAGTGGTAAGTACTTAATTTATTTTTTTATTACTTAGAAACAGTAGAAATAGTCACTGGGTGTTGAATGCACACGTTAAAAAAATCTTAAAGTATACACTGAATCTTTTGAGCCAAATTTCTCCACATCGATTACATTTAAATTTAATAAATTTGTAACAAAGAAAAGGTGTTCGCAATTCAAGCTTATAATTTCTCTATTGGTCATTAAATGTTTGGTTTTATAGTCCAAATTAAACTGATTTAAATACAATGATTTTCACTCCTGATACTATATATATCGTTGAAAGATTAGTAATTGTTAGCTATTGTTATTGTTTGGCTACATTTAATTGTATATTGTAACTTAAATCTTAAAAATTTTTGAAGCTAATTAAAAACTGTCCCAAAAATTTAATTTATCTGTTTAATTCCTATGTTTTTGCATTCACAAACCAGTTTTTTTTATTGTATGAACGAGAGAGAGTGGAGTGCTATAATATTAACTATTTGCCTTTCATTATTTTTATTTTTGGGAGGTTTTCAGGTACGCTGCTGCTGTAAAGTTTTCACTGGTTCAGAGTCACTCGCGATTACTTTATGGTTTTTGTTTGTTGTTTTTTTTAATTATTTTCCTCAAGCCATATAGTAATTGCGATACCGAAAAGTGACGCTTCGAATAAACCAAGTCAATATTTTTTTTAAAATTTCTTTTGATGAAGTTCTGGTTGATTACCTAGGAGATTTTTTTTAATTTGAGATGCTATTTCAATTCCGACCCAGTGGGTATATGGTATTATAAATTGGATCAGTCGAGATTCTTATTAATGTTTCACTAATGTACTAAATGCTACAGTGGCAAAAACCTTGTTTACTAGTGAGCTATTGATTTATTGAATTGATATAAATCTATATTCTGGCGCAATTCCCGCTTCTCTATCACTATATGAACAGTGACATGAGAAAAAATCTACTTTTTTAGGGAATTTCCCGAAAAATCCCTCTAGAATTTCCCTCTTATAAAAATGGCGGACATGGCGTATACATCATTGTAAAGTATGTTTCATTACAAATCGAATGAAGTATAAACCTTGCTTATATTGTAATTCCCGTGGAAGTTACATGTGATTTTTCTGCACCTATTGTATATGGTAAAATGGACAGTACACATAGCATATATTTATAGAAATATATTTATTTCTCAATGAAGAATGATGCGACTCAGAAGAAACTTACAGGGTTTACTAAGTATAAATCAAGCTAACCTAGAATATAATTTGTATGTTTATATGCTTAAGGGTATCCGAGCTAGAGGTACAAAAATGAAGAAAAAGGGAAATTATGGGGGAAATTTCCCGAAAATCCCTCTGTCACCGGAAAACTATGCGTGATAGAGAAAAACGGATAGCAGATTCGAATTCACCGGCCAAAGTTCCTCTAAGATCAGGTGTTTTCTCTCATGTGGCCGAAAAAATTTAAAATTTGTTGACTAGCGTAATTATACTGTCTATGTAATATACTTGAAGAATATACCAACTTTCACAATAGTAAATCCCCACGTTAAGCGGGTTTCCATATCCAGGCTTCTAACTATGAAAACATTTACGATCACTCCCCCAATCATTTCACAGATTCAACCTGTTGCATATAACTTATTAGGACGTAAAATTGAATATAGTTTATACGAAAAAGACCATTATGCATTGCAAGACCTTTAAAGCCCAAATAATCACCACAAACTTATTGCGGTATCGACATAAACACAAAAAAGTGTGGAGCAGGAAACTACTTTACACAAAACTCAAAAGAAACTCAATGAAGGCGTACGAACCGGTCGAGCGGTTTGGGTCAATAGTCTATCAATCAATACAAGTTTATGTGTTCAAATCCTGTAGGAAGTATTCGTTTTGTTTTTTCCTTAAAAGTGTGTTCCTTATTTTCATCAGAGGACTGAAAACATTTCTTTGAATAAATCTTTGACAACTACTTTTCTCTCAAATTCGATTAGAAGGGAACATTATATGAATTGCAAATTTAAAATCCAAAACTGAAAACAAAATATTAAGTATGTTCAATATTTCATTATTATCTTTTGATTTGTAATGAAAAGCTAATTATAAGCATTGATGATTTCAGAAGATTTTCTCCGTGTAATGGTCAATATATGAATGAAAGGGAATTGATAGAACATTATTAGTCCACTTTGAGCATGATCGAAGATATGGCCACGAATTTATGTCGACAGAGTCTCAAATTCTCCCACAGGTCATGCCCTGAAATCATCACTGTTTCAAAGGTTTCCTTAGCAAATACCTAGGTAGAATATTACATTTATTTCTCGTTCTATGTTTTGAAATGACAAAATAATAATTTTAAAGATAATTATAATACGATAAGCATAAAGGTTTATAGAACTAATGAAGTAAATAGAATTGTGTAAGTTATCGGTTTGTAATCGGATTAAAACTAGAATATTCATTTGCATCGCATTTCAAAGTAAATCCTCTCTCTATATATAATTTTTATTGGAAAGCATATTTAACTCCAATTACTTAATCAATATATTTAATAATATTTTTATTATAATATTTTTACTATTCAATGTCGTATACACTTCATTTCCCAAAGCAAATCCTCACAAATTTATAGTGGGCTAGTGAATATTATTTGGTCTAGGAATTAATACGTGTGGTTGGTACGCACACATTGAAGCTGTAGTACAAACACAAAATACATAAATACCTTAAGAAAAATATTGTCCATCGCTAGCCACCACTTTCGCCCATCTGTCAGGCAATGTACGGATTCCGTGGCGAAAGAAGTCCTCATCCTTGGAAGCGATCCAGTCAGAGACCCATGTTTCGATATCTTCTGAAGAAGTAAACCGCTGTCCAATCAAATCGTTGTTCATGCAATCGAACAAGTAGTAGTCCCAAGGAGCAACGTCTGGTGAATACGGCGGGTGGGGTAAAACTTCCCATCCGACATTTTCTAAATAGGTTTTGACCGGTTTTGCGACATGTGGGCGAGCGTTATCATGTTGAACAATAAGTTTATCATGTCTGTTCTCCCATTCTGGTCGTGTTCTGGCCAGAGCTTGCTTCAAACGCATTAATTGTCGTCGATAACGTTCTCCATTCATAGTTTCACCCGGTTGCAGCAGCTCATAGTACACCACACCTTTCATATCCCACCATATGCACAGCATAACCTTTGCACAGTGAATATCTCGTTTTGGTTGTGATGGACCTGGTTCACCTGGTTTCACCCAGGCCTTTTTTCGTTTGGGGTTCTCGTAATGGATCCACTTCTCATCGCCCGTAATAATTCGATGCAGAAACCCCTTTCTGCTCTGTCGTTGAAGCAGCAATTCGCAAATGGTTTTTCGTCTTTCAACGTCTCTGTCTTTCAATTCATGTGGAACCCAATGTGACATCTTTTGAATCATTCCCATGGCTTTCAAGCGTTTGGAGACTGTTGTTTGATCAACGCCTAATGCTGCTGCAAGTTGTTCCTGCGTTTGACACGAATCCTGCTCGAGCAATGCTGTCAATTCTTCGTCTTGAAATTTTTTTGGCTGTCCAGCTCGCTCTTGGTCTGCCAAGCCGAAATCACCACTTCTAAACCGTGCAAACCACTTCTGACACGTTCTCTCAGCTAGAGCATGGTCACCAAACACTTCCACCAAAATACGATGACTTTCAGTCGCACTTTTCTGCATGTTAAAGTAATGCAGCAGGACACCCCGCAAAAACACTTTATCAGGCACAAATTGCGCCATGTTCACTTAACTACAAACTGGTGTTGTTGACGCTTTAATCCACTGCCCTATACTACGAACGATACGCGATGACAGGGGTTTGCAACACATGTGTGGATACACGGAACTGTGGGACGCTCCGTTCGTTGCGCCATCTCTTGTCCACCCGCACGAATTAATTCCTAGACCAAATATCAAATAAATTATCATTTAGTTTAGGTAAATACTGCATCACCTGATTTGAAACTTCGTACTTTAACTAATAATAACAATAATAATAATAATAATAATAATATTAATAATGCCAGGTATTAATATTTATTTAAAGCAAGTCTTTAGCATACCCTCTTAGTACAGTATTATTTTTTAAACGGTCATTATAAAATTGTCAAGCTAAATTTTAAAGAGTCATTACAAGTGGTGCTTTATTTATTTCACAATTCATTTCTGCCAGTGGCTTTCGCCCCCCTTACTCCCTCTTATGCTTAACCAGGAGGAAGCTGCGCGTCCTCAGGTTGGGAACCACTGCTTCCGTTTGACAGCCTGTAGAAATTTGCATTGTGATTCGTATTAGTAATGACAGTAAAGTGGATTTTTCTACTGTGCATCATCGGCATCATTACATCAGAAGTATTCCGCCATTACCAGCGGGTCACTTACCGCGACTGAGAAATTGCAATGCTCCGCGATCTTCTATTAACCTTTCCATCTTCACATACGATTTTTCTATTTTGATATCGAAAATAGCCTAATTCTGTTTCTATATAGTCTAATTAATCCCCTTCCTCTCTTTCCTGCCACCATACCCTCTAGCACATCCCTCATGATACAGTTCCTTCTTAACCAATATCCCAACCAATTTTTCTTCCTCTTCTTAATAATATTTTTCTCCTTCCATCTCTAACGCCCTCTCATTCGTTTTCCTCTCGACCCAGCTATTCCTCTCCATTCTTCTCGACGCACATATTTCGAAACCCTTCAATTGTTTCTCATCATTTTTGCATAATGTTCATAATACAGTACACGAAACATTTTATGAGTCTTTTTCAACTCTATTCAAGGTCCCACAAAATAGTATTTTCTTCATCCTAAAGGCTTCTTTCGCAATTTCTATCCTTGCTTTTATTTCACGTTCGCATATCATATAATCACTAATAATACTACTCAGATATCGAAAGCTAGTCATTTTTTCTTTTCTCCCGCTCCTACTTCTATATTTCACACCGATCGCTTCGTTTCAATCACCATGGATTTTGCCTTTCTAACATTTATTTTCATCCCATATTCTTCAGAAACCTTTCTCAAGTTTTCTACATCGTATTAATTTTCTTTTTAGATTCTGCAACAACAACTATATCAACCACAAACCGCAAACACCTCATCGTTTCATCTCCTACCGAAATTCCATCTTCATTAGGTTTTCGCTATCTCTTCTATATAGCTATTAAATAATGTCGGCGAAATACATAATCCCTGTTGAACTCACCTTCCAATTACACTGTCCGTCTACTGTGCATGCACGAGCGAATTTCCATGAAAGATCATGAATAATTCTGATAATTTATATAGTATTTATGGACGAATACGTAATAGAACCTATATAAATAACATATATAGTTCCTCAAAGTAACGAATACGGTAAACATAAAAACACCAGTAGACATTACATCAGGGCGAAATAGGCATAAATTTCAGACACTTCAAAACAGATTTCATGCGTTCTTATCGCTGATCTAGTGGCTAGCACGTGTGCCTTTGGTGTACTGGGTCCCCGGTCCGATTCCCGGTGGGGGGATTTTAATTGAGCTAAATGATTTTGCATTCGTGTTCCTGTCGTTCAAGCTTAAAAGAAATTATTGTAAAACGTGTATAACCGAGTAGAAAATAAAGACAACTTACTCAGATACGTTCAGTGAATCAGTTAACTTAAAGACAACAAACAAAGTGTCTAAGGCATTTATAACTTGAAAGGAACTCTAAAGGTTAGTTCCAGTCCCACCAAAGTAACATTTTTCTTTCATCTTTTCTCGAAGTTTCTCTTTGTATTTCTATCGGATTCGAATAAATAGAACTTCGAATAGAAACCATGTTGAATTCATTTATTCAGTAAGCCTGAAATTATTATTATTATTATTATTATTATTATTATTATTATTATTATTATTATTATTATTATTATTATTATTATTATTATTATTATTATTATTATTATTAGTTAAAGTACGAAGTTTCAAATCAGGCGATGCAGTATTTACCTAAACTAAATGATAATTTATTTGATAATATTCACTAGCCCACTATACATTTGTGAGGTTTTGCTTTGGGAAATGAAGTGTATACGACACTGAATAGTAAATATATTATAATAAAAATATATTATTAAATATATTGATTAAGTAATTGGAGTTAAATATGCTTTCCAGTAAAAATTATATATAGAGAGGATTTACTTTGAAATGCGATGCAAATGAATATTCTAGTTTTAATTCGATTACAAACCGATAACTTACACAATTCTATTTACTTCATTAGTTCTATAAACCTTTATGCTTATCGTATTATAATTATCTTTAAAATTATTATTTTGTCATTTCAAAACGTAGAACGAGAAATAAATGTAATATTCTACCTAGGTATTTGTTAAGGAAACCTTTGAAACAGTGATGATTTCAGGGCATGACCTGTGGGAGAATTTGAGACTCTGTCGACATAAATTCGTGGCCATATCTTCGATCATGCTCAAAGTGGACTAATAATGTTCTATCAATTCCCTCTCATTCATATATTGACCATTACACGGGGAGAATCTTCTGAAATCATCAATGCTTATAATTAGCTTTTCATTACAAATCAAAAGATAATAATGAAATATTGAACATACTTAATATTTTGTTTTCAGTTTTGGATTTTAAATTTGCACTTCATATAATGTTTCCTTCTAATCGAATTTGAGAAAAAAGTAGTTGCCAAAGGTTTATTCAAAGAAATGTTTTCAGTCCTCTGATGAAAATAAGAAACACACTTTTAAGGAAAATAACAAAACGAATACTTCGTACACAATTTGAACACATAAACTTATGACTGATAAACTATTGACCCAAACCGCTTGACCAGTTCGTACGCCTTCATTGAGTTTCTTTAGAGTTTTGTGTAAAGTAGTTACCTGCTCCACACTTTTTTTTGTTTGTTTATGTCGATACCGATACCGATAAGTTTCTGGTGAATATTTGGGCGTTACAGGTATTGCAATTCATAAAGGTCTTCTTCGTATAAACTATATTCAATTTTACGTCCTAATAAGTTATATGCAACAGGTTGAATCTGTGAAATGATTGGGGGAGTGATCGTAAATGTTTTCATAGTTAGAAGCCTGGATATGGAAACCCGCTTAACGTGGGGATTTACTATTGTGAAAGTTGGTATATTCTTCAAGTATATTACATTAACAGTATAATTATTATCAATGACACTACTACTACTACTACAACTTTTATTATCATTATTATTATTATTATTATTATTATTGTTATTATTAATTGTAACAACTCTGTATGTAAACGTGAAAGATAGGCAGTGTGTATTTGAATAATAAAAAACTAGTTGAATGAGAACCTCGCTTGTCGTGAAGTCTAGGAGTCAAGGACATTGTTCACTAGCTTCTGAATTTGGGTTGAGGGTCTAGGTTGAGTATTCGGGATCGAGCCAAACACGTTAAAAGTTATAGGGCACTGGCCAAATATCTTCAAAACTGCTCGGTCCGGGTTTATAATTGTCAACGACTCGAGCAGCACGGCTCACAGCTCATTCACTATCGACCCGAACCGAGAAGTGAACCGAGCCAACAGCTCACCAAACGACTCGGCTAGAGCCCTCGGCTCAGCTGAGCCGAACCGAGCAGATGGCTCATCCCTACCAAGCCAGCTCGAGCCGATGGTTCACCCCAAGTGAGCCGGCTCGAGCCATCCTCTCAGTTAAGCCGAGACGAGCTGAGTTTGTTATGAAAAATCTCTTGTGGTTTCGCTATCGAGACGAGACGAGATGCGAGCAGTGTCCCCTCTCGTGGGCAACACTAAAAGTATTCCATATTACTGTTTAGCTTACATTTCTCATGGCTTTCGTTTTCCAGTGTAATCAGGCCATGATTTCAATACGAGTTAAAACGAACGAACCATTTTTCAAGCTCGACTGAACTCGACGCGAAAAACTGAATCGGCTCGGAACTCGACTCAAGGTTATTACTTTTGACTTGACTCGCACTCAATTTGAATTCGAGTCGAGTAGAGTTTTAACTTGACTCGTGGTCATCCCTATGCGTTAGAAAATATGATTGCTTATTATTATTCTGCTAAACTAATTATATAATAATTACAATGTTGTAGAATATAGAGTAACATTACACTACAATTAATAAAATGAGGACACGTGAACTGGGAGTGAATCAAAACTTGCCACTAACTTTAAAATCGGTACATGCTTTTTAAAGCTAGTTTCAAACTCTATAATCAACTGGACTCTAGGATAAGCAAACTGATCTCAAAGAACCCCAATATTACATACCATCAGGAAACTATTTTCTAGTAATAAAGTAGGCCTGCTCATCAGAACACAGTTTATTCATATTAACCCCTTACTATAAATCGTTAATTATGGCACTCTAGTTGTTGATAAATATTTTCCGCCGGGGCAGTTCAGACTGTTTACTTTTAAATTTTGTCCACCATCATCCTCAGCTCTTAAGAAAAAAGTATTCTTTCAAATGTTCGAACGGTAAAATATTTTTGTTCTCCATCTTTATAAAAACAACACCAATCAAAGTAAAATAGAGTACTGGTATGATTGCACTCGTAGTTCACTCACTGAATGTATTGATTTGGAGCTGCCAAATCTACGACAAAATCTTCCAGGTGCTTGCAATCAGTACACGTGATTTCCCTAAGGCTGTTTTCATCTTCCGAAAACAGCAAGTGGCACCACGAACTTGGGAGCACATGGTATTTGTCTCCATCCAGCTATAACCCATGCCCTCAATTTCCTTCGTGCAGTTGAAACCGATTTTCCTCCAAGCTGTTACAGAACGACAATTAGTCCAGTTGTCTACGTGTCGAACTGCTGAGCGAAAGGACGAGGGATCGAATCTCGGAGAAGGACATGAAAATGTTTATTACTTGCAGAATTATACATTTCACCCATAATAAAATCAGCATTCAAACAGTTTGTGTTTGCGTGGAAAAGAAAGAATTTATTTCAAGTTAAACTTGTGAGCAGTGAAGCAAAACGAATTGGGCTCATGGTTGTCCGAATACCTGACGGTTTGAATAAATCATACGACACGCCTTTAGTATGGAGTTATAGAGGTTTCTGATACGTATAAAGAAATCTCACTAACATAAAATCCATTACGGAATAGGACCTACCAGATGCTTCAACACCACGTCTGCGTCACTTCGGTGAACGCTGTATCGAAACTTCCTATATAAATTTCACTCAAGTGACGTCTAGTCAGTCGAACGTAATTGGTTTGTTAGCTAACTATATTGAAGGGGTATAGACGAACAAATAAAAAATCCATTTTTCAATTTTGTCAGGAAACGAATAAAATGTGACACCCTTGTGTTTCAGAATTGTTGAACTTTTGGGGGGGGGGGCGAGATTTCACTCATCTGCTGTAAGTAGTGACTACTGCTGTTAACCATTGCTTTCTTTAATTTTTCATTTACACATCGTATCCTCTTTCAAGTTCAGTTCCACATGCCATTCCATTTAGTTTCATATATTCTGTTCGATTACATACACATTCCTCAATCTCTTATAATATGTTCAAATTAACAAAACGGTTCTCTTGCTTTCTTTCTAATAATGATTATTTAAATTTCAAGAGAGTTAATTTTAAATAAACATGCAACCAATTTGTTAATTACTACGAGCATTGAGTTCTTCCTCATTGTGCGTTAATATATATTCTTCAGTGTTCCCATTCTCATAATAATAAATATTTATGCCAAACTTAGATATAATTGCAGTATACGAAGATTAAGTGGGTAATAAAGAAGTTCAAGCCAATATCTTACTTTAATCTGTATCGTAGATTACTATTATCGTTAAAAGAAATTGAATATTCGTATCCAAAATTGATTTTATGTAGGTAGGATGGATAGGGATGCGCGACACAAGATTTGAGGTCGTCTCGTCTCGACACTATGCTGTAAAAGTGATGTCTCGACTCGAAAAATGTATATTTTTCTATTGGAAGAGCTGTGTCCCGACTTGAATTTTGTCAGGAAAATTCTGTCTCGACTCGACTCTGCGAATCCCTAAGGATGGACAGTTTGAAGAGCCCAGTGTTACAAAGCTGGGGGGGTAACCAACTACACCATTACGCAACATCTATTTCAGATACAACCATTATTATACACTTCATTTTCACAAGTTTTTTCTTATAATAACTATATCGATTTCCTACTTAAATTCAATTATAGATAATTCTTTCTTATGTAGCAGTTTATATTCATGCTATACAGTATAAAACAAGTACACATTCAATGTCAATAAATAATGTAAGATATTACAGATTACTGGCATTGCGATTTAATCCGATTTTAAGCAGTACATATTTTCTAAATAATTGTTCAAATTGCTTTAAAAGAATCCAGATTATGAGGTACCCTAAGGTTTTGTAATGCAAAAAAAAAAAAAATGCATGCATATATATTCCCTGTGTATAGATCTGCGGGAATTGTGACGGATCTAGGCTCACTTTTTCGGACTTCGAAAAACAAACTCGGTTGTTTATCATCGCGACCACTGATTCACCCTCGCGGTCGACCTCTAGGGTCGCAATGTAGCGTACATATTCCGCATGTGCATACCCGTTTGAATCCATGTTTTTGTGCCAGTATCGAGAGTGACGCCTAGACCTCGATCGCGAGGTCTCTTCAGTATCTTTGTGCCCTTGGGCCTTATTTGAACAACTTGTGCACATGTCCGGAGGTTCCAGACCTCCTGGCTACGCCACTGCTTGGTAGCATGCATTCTTCGTAAACATCATCAGTCTCTCTGTTCACTTCTACGTTCAGCCATAATTTTATTCTATCAAGCCAAAGAAAATACATTCATTCTCCTTCGCATTTGGCGTTCTTAAAAATAAAATTGTTATAATTAAACGTGCGATTTTGCCATTTTCAATGTAAATTTCTGTCCCCTCCTCCGCAAAACAAATCTCATGGGCGCAACTTGCGTCTATGGTCCCCCTGTTCCAAATAGAAAAATTAAATTTCCATATTTTCTGCAAGACTATTGTGCAGAACAGCCATGAATAAATGTTTTGTGCTGCTATATATAAATGTATGAAAATTGTTAGGAAAGTTTATGGGGGGGGTGAAAATATTCTTCTCAGGCTGAGACAACAGTAATTAAGTTAGTGCCAGGGAAAGAAAAACTAGAGACGGGGAATTTCCTTAGTTTTGCCCCTTACAAAAACGTATTGTTAGTAACAAAGGTTCTGTGTCTGACGTATGACTGCCTGTCGTTCAGCGTAGTTCCGTGGATGAGTGAGTAGAGTTGTTGGTTGGTAATCGGAAGGTTAATAGTTCGAGTCCTGTTCAGGCCACTTCAATTTTTTCATTGTTTGTTTCCCATATCTGAAGATGTTTCTTCCCCTCTGTAATCATCTGATAGTCTCAACTGAGTTCTCCACTTGAATTCAACAATTGGTAGTGGGATGCTCTCAGGTTCGGGTGAGCTTTTAGATGTCTACTTACCAAATCAAACTTTTCGATAAAATATGGATGCTATTCGATCATTTTGTCTCAAATTCTAAATTTGCACATGTGACTGTATCATCTTTCATCATATTTGCATCTCTCGTTCTCCAAGCTATGACATAAGATGGCTTGGGAGCAAAAATTGAAATCATAAAAGTGCTATACCAATGGGCTCACTCTCACTAAGCATTTGATTAAATGTATGTGTTTTCACACTGATGGAGGGGGGTATCCGCTCTTCCTACCCTCCTGAAGTGACGGAATATTTCTGGAAACTCTGCAAAGTAATTTCAGATCAAACGACAAAAAGAGTGTTCATTCCCACAGCAACAGGATTGGACTTCAATTTTTTGTTTCAATTTATCTTCACAAATAGGGCAAGTATCAATAATATGTTTACCATAAGAACTACACGTCTAAGATTTATTTCATTTTGGAGAAATGATGCTGTAGACAGTAGTGGGAATTTCGCCCGTGTACGGGATTTTTCAGCTCCTGGCGATATGCCACCCGCCTTCCTTTACAGCTAATTTGGTTGCATACTTTCCGTTAAATGCTTGGGACTCAGTTGGTGGAGCACTATAGCTGTAAATCTCCATATGGCTGTACCATCCAGAAGTGTCCCTCACTGTACAGCGCAATTCGCAATACAGCCGGCCCAGTTTCCTGTTTCTTAATGACCTTGGCAAGGTTGCCATCTAATGAAGAAAACTCATATCTCCACACCACACCGAACTTCATTCCAATTGTAAGGTACACTGGCGAAAATTTGCTGTTTTTCCTGAAGCGTAATCGGTATTACCCCGGATGAATTTAAACCAGTAAACATAGTCCAATAAATCTCCCATTCTTCCTTGATCATTAGCCACAAACTGCATGAAAATTGGACTTCAGTTAGGAATTCTAGATCCAAATGAAATCCGTGAGTTTTAAAAGAATCACCCTTTATTTTATACTTTTGATAACTCCACATAAAACTGTATAATGGGAAACGTCAGATTAAATTTGGGACTATTAACAATGCTCGGGGACGCGGACACGAGAGAGGGGTCCACCGGGTTCGAACTTCCCAAAAATTTCCGAACTCGGCAAACATTAGTAGATCCTCTTGACGAACTATACTTGTTTAAGAGAGAAATTATTGATGTAGGCTAAATATTTTATTTTATGCCTCATCATATACTCTTTCTTTTCATATAAAAATAATCGTTCTATCATTTTGTTTCTAAAAATATAGGTGACAGTAATTAACTACTTATCGTCTTTTCGGCTGCAGAATAAGACAGGTTCGATATTACACAGACGTATTGAACCCCTTCAAATACTTGGACCCTTCCCAGCAAACATTTCTGGGTGTAGAACTGGCAATGCTGTTTGTTTTTACTTACTTTGACTTTTGGCTTCTGTTACATGCTGATTCTACCTCTGGCGGGTATCCAAGTTTGCTTTCCAGAACGTATCTGGAAGGTTTCAAAGTTTGTTTTCCAGAACGTATAACATTAATAAGCATTGTTTCACCTCGTGTGGGAGTATATTGTGTTCATCGTGCATTTGGTTGATTTGGAATGTAGTTTTTCTTTTACGCACGTATGTGGGTTGGTGTATATATGACATTTGCGATTCATATACTTCTTTTGTATCAGCTGCTTTTCCGGTTTAAATTCACAGGGCATCTTATGGCAGCAATGTTGTTTGCCTTAAATATATTTCTACAATTTGTTTTAAATTTTCCTAAATAAACTGTGAATAAAGTGTGTTCAATTTACACTTCTTGTAACACCAATCTCTGCCACGAACTGTCTTCAATCTACGCTGCAGAGGAATTTGGATCACTGTCAGAAACTGGGTTTGCTAGATTGAATTGTTCGCAATAATCTAGAAAAATTATTTAGTGAATTTACAAACCTTCTGAAATTAATATTAACTGTACAGCCACTCATATAAGTATCTGGGCCTCTGACTGTTATAATTCCATTACTTGAGGTCCAGGTCATTTGCAGTTTTGAGAACGCCTAGACAGATGCAACCCAACTTACACGTAACTTTTCTCGGCACTGACAGCAGTTGGTAGCCCTGATCCAGGTGTTTATGCAGGTAAAATTGTAAAGTAGGTGACTAACGAAACAGTTCTCCATACTAAGATGAATCTCTGTGGTTCGGATCGTCCTTATGAGTGTCACAATGACTTACTCGAGATTTCCTTGTTTAACTCGAAAACAAGTTATATAGACCTTCGTCAATGAGGAAAATATTACGAAACGTTCTTCAAGTTGAAGCTACCTCATCGTTTTTAGCTGCTCCCGATTTACATTACTACTATTCTTCCTCAACGTAACTTCTAATTTCCAAAGAAGAAAAGCCGGCAGCATTTACGCCCATCCCAAGAGTTTCAGTATTCGCGCGCTACCCTAGCCAGCTGTTTGAAGTTGGTAATGTAAAATGTACAGAAAAATTTGGACAAGAGAACCTAACCTATTCCTGCTCCTCCTCCTCCAATTATTATTATTATTATTATTATTATTATTATTATTCGTACTACTACTACTTTTAATATGGATCCGTATAGTAAAACTGTAAGCTTATTTTAATGAAAAATAGTTACGAAAATTTAAAAAATAATCGGTAAATCACTTTTTTGAGTATTATTTTCAATCCTATTTTAATGAAAAAAATGTTATGAAAATTTAAAAAAAGTAAAAAAAATCCTTGGGCATGGTTTGAACCCACGCTAAAAACGACTTCCATTACTAGGATGTTGCGCTGGGGATGCGGCACAGGATCGACACGGCACAGGATCGACACGGCATACGACCGACAATTCAGCTCAGAAACCTGTTTCGGTCCTGTGCCGTGTCGATCCTGTGCCGTTTCGGTCCTATGCCGTGTCGATCCTATGCCGTGTCGATCCTGTGCCGTTTTGCTCTCACGCCGCTGCTCTGAAATAATTTAACTTTTAATCATGTGCCTAAAAAAATAATATTTTTATTATCTGTTTAATCTTTGCTCTTACAAATTATAAACTCCTGTCGATTCTATGCCTGTGCAAGTTATATGCATAGAATACGTACGATCGAAACGGCATAGAGCCGACACGGCACAGGATCGACACGGCACAGGATCGACATGGCATAGGAACGAAACGGCACAGGATCGACACGGCACAGGATCGACACGGCACAGGATCGACACGGCGCAGGACCGAAATGGCATAGGACCGAAACGACGCACGATCATCCCCACTGCGTAGTATCTATAAAACCAAATATTTATTTCTCATAAAAGCAATCAGAGACCTGTCAATTGATTTTAAAATATAAGAATTATAAGATATTTACTATATGAATATTAATAATTGTGAGTGACAAAAGAATGATAGTGCTAAATGGACAAAATATAATTTCTTGTGTGCTTGGTCAAAAGCATTTCTATATGTATGGAATACTTATATTTATTATTATTATTATTATTATTATTATTATTATTATTATTATTATTATTATTATTATTATTATTATTATTATTATTACGTTTTAACTCGTTTTGAAATCATGGCCTGATTCCACTAGAAAGCGAAAGCCATGAGAAATGTAAGCTAAGTAGTAATATGGAATACTTTTAATGTTGCTCACTAGAGGAAACATGCTCGCATGTCTTCTCGTCTCGATATCGAGACCACAAGAGACTTTTTTAATAAGAAGCTCAGTTGGGAAGTAATAACTGAGCCGATGGCTCGAGCCGGTTCGCTTGGGGTGAACCATCGGCTCGAGCTGGCTTGGTTGGATGAACCATCTGCTCGGTTCGGCTCATCTGGGCCGAAGGCTCTTGCTGACACGGTTCGGTGAGCTGTTGGCTCGGCTCACTTCTCGGTTCGGGTCCATAGTGAGTGAGCTGTGAGCCCAGCTGCTCAAGTTGTTTACAATTGTAAACCCGGGCCGAACAGTTTTGAAGATATTTGGCCAGTGCCCTATAACTTTTAACAATGTTTGGCTCGAGCCCGAATACTCAACCTAAACCCTCAACCCAAATTCACAAGCTCGTGAACTTGACTCCTAGAATTCACGACTACCGAGGTTAGCAATCAACTAGTTTTTTAGTATTCAAACACAGACCGCGTTTCTTTCATGTTTAAACACAGTGTTGTTATAATTATAATTATAATTATTATTTATTATTATTAATAATAATAATAAAAGTTGTACTAGTAGTAGTACTAGTATCAGTAGTACTTGATAACCTATATTGTCTATGCAAGATACTTGAAGAGAATACTCGAAACTACAAACCAGATTTGGTTCGACTCGACCCGAATTCGAGTCGAGTTGAAGGAAATTTTTCGAATTGCGTTCAAAGATGTCTGTTTTTAGTCGAATCGAGTTTCAAAGAATACTCGCTCGTACTCACTCGTGCCCATCGTAGGATGACCACATTCTAACAATCGAAAAGTAGGACACAAGTATAATAGTACTGTATATGATATCTTACTGCGTCGGCAATACGCATATCATTATTTCAATTAATGTTAACCTTAAGTTAATGAACATTTTTGTTAAGAAGAAGCACTGAACAAAATTATTAAAGGAATTAAACACAACTCCAAATGCTTTGATGAATAACAAATTGGTTTATTTTATGAACGTACAGTCAAAGTTCGTGTTGGGCTAAATAATAATAATAATAATAATAATAATAATAATAATAATAATAATAATAATAATAATAATAATAATAATAATAATAATAATAATAAATTTCGAAGCGTGGTATTATTTTAAGAAATGAAAGAAAATTTAGACCGGCACAAAGGAACTTCTATTTAACTTGGTTAGCATCACTGTCATAAGTTCAATAAGAAACCTTTCCTACTTTAACGATATCTCAACAAGGCCTTCTCAGTAAAAGCGATGTATTGTAAAAAATGGTTTGTTGATTGTTCTCCATCCCTAGTCTTCTGAGGAGTGTTAAAAAACACAGCGGTTCATCATTCAGGAAAAGAGTGTGTTTGATTCAAAATATTGTGAATAAAGAATGAAACATTAAGATATTGCAAATAAATTAACTCTGGACATTTCGCAGGACATTTTAAAGAAGAAGGATATTTCTCGATTTCCTAGACATCTTCGCAACACGCAGGACAGCTCTTTGAAAAACAGTACTGTACTGCGAAAATCAGTACGTCTGGTTACCCTAGCCCATCCGTACGAGTAACGCAGTATGGCATTTTAGCCAATGTTACCTTATATGAAAATATTCATAACTTATAGCTGTCAAGTAAAAATGTGTCCTTGCATTTACATAAAGCAATTCAGGAAGGGCAATAATAATAATAATAATAATAATAATAATAATAATAATAATAATAATAATAATAATAATAATAATAATAATGCGATAGTAATAGTAGTACGGAAAATTGAAGTGATAACATTTGTTCACATACTCTAAGTTTCAGACCTAAAAGTAACGCGTTACTTTCGAAGTAAAGTAACAGTTACTTTTTGGGGGCAAGTAACGCGTTACATTTTAGGAAAAAGTAAAGTAACTTGTAACGCGTTACATTTTTACATGTAACTTACCCAAAACTGTCCATGGGAAAATTGTTCACTGCTCGGGCCAAGATTGTTTCTGACTGTCGACAGATGGATGCCGTTTATGGCAGACCTTTGCCTGAAGTACTGCCCAAAGTTTGTAGTCCAACGGGTTAAGATCCGGGCTGCTAGAAGGCCAATCAATGGTAGAAATGAAGTGAGGGACGTTCCGCGCCAGCCAGTCCTAAGTTGGTTTCGCTGTGTGGCCTGGAGCGGAATCCTGTAGGAAGGTCCACCTTTCTCCAGGGAACATGGTAGCAGATAGTGGTTACACTATAGGTGTTAGCACTGTGTTCTGGTATACCTTGGCAGATGTTTTAACACCTTGTTCGCAAAAATACAGCTGGGTTGTGCTTGAGTAGCTCACTCCCCACCAAACCATCACTGAGGCAGCATGATGTGTTGGGTGTCATCCAGAAGTCCTAAACGGCAGAACTCCTAAAAACATAGGCACTAGACCTGAATTTTAGTACCGGTACTTCTGCAGTTTAGGACTTGTGGCACGGTATGATTTTTAGGATTTCTGCCGTTTAGGACTTGTGCCGCGATATGATTTTTAGGACTTCTGGCGTTTAGGACTTCTGCCTTTTAGGACTTGTGCCGTTTAGGTTTTGTGCCTTTTTCATTCACTTGCTTTAGTTCTGAAATTCGCCACCACCCCACGAAATTGAGACGATGCAGCAACTAGTTGGCAATAATGTCACGAACGTAGCTAATTCCAACAATAACAACTATATTTGTACTACTAAGATTATTATTATCACTATCTGTTCTGCACTTATACGTGAATTACATAATACAACTTATTTCATTCTAAGAATTAATTACATAATTAGTTAAGAAATTCGTTTCTTTCGAATGGAGATACGAGAATCCCAAGACAAATTCCTAAAACAAAAATAAATAAATAAAAAATTGAAAAAATGTTTAAAAAGCATATTTTACCAGACTTCTGAAAGCAAGAAAACATTCAGAATTTCAATATATACTGTGTGGAGCGAATTTTATTAAGAGTAAGACAAAAATCCACCAAAGTTTACTTAATTAAGACAAAAGCTCACTAGACATTTCACGAGTGAACATTAAATACCAACGGTATACATAAAGAACGCAGTAGATTTAAAATTGAACAAAGAACATTTACTATGCAATACATTGGGTGACATTCATAAGTTCTAAACGGCACAAGTCCTAAAAATATAGGCACTAGACCTAAATTTTAGGTCCTGTGCCATTTTTGCAGAAATTACTACATAGTCATTTAGGGGTGTAGCCTGCAATTTTTTCTAGGGGAGCTTGATTTTTATATATTAAAAGCAAATCAAAAGTTTATTTTCAGATTACAAAAGCTTCAATAAGACAATAAATTTATACATATTACACATGTACATAAATACATAATATTATTGTATTTCCAGTTACTTCCTTTTTGAAACCTGGACCTTGACAGAGCGTAAATTTAAAACCACAGCTTGTGGGAAATGTACGAATAAGTTAGTTATAAGAAATCGGAAACTGTTCATGGAAGTCCATTTGTTTGACTGTATTTATCTTCTGTACTCTTATATAAAAGAGTAAAGATGAGTGATTTTTGTGCATACTACTACAAGTAGAGTCGATAAATTTTAGTTATAAAATATAATTTTCTTATGAAAGCAGTACATAAGAAAGAATTTTTGGAAATAAGTATCGTAAAAAGGGTGGGGTAAGATTTTTTTAAAGGGTAGTGTATCTCGCAAGTTTCTAAAGCTAGTAAAATAAAACTTGGCATATAAGCTTTCCTATTAAAAAAAACTGAAAATTGAAAATTGAAAATTGAACACATAAAAGGGAAAGAGCAAAGGGAGCACATTTTTTTATGTTCGATTTCCCCATTACTTACTCAGAAAATATGTAAATAAATTAAGGAAGGATTTGTTTAAGCTAGATGCGTGAAACTCGGCATTTGAACTTTTAACTAAAAGTAATAAAATACTATATGTTTCAGCGTCTTGAAAATTACACTTCTAAGCGAAAGGAGGGTCAGTTTCTATAATATTAAAATATCCCACTGCTTATGAGATTTGGGCAGAAAACTCTTTTTCCTTTAGGCCTCGGTTCATCCAGTTAAGCAAACGAGAGTACAAAGTGGCTGATTAATTAGGTTCTTTTAATTATTTTAACATGTTGACGTAGTTTAATTCTTTTAAAACTGTATTCTTTCACATTCTATTATAAACATATTTTATTTGCTGTAATTATTAAACACGTTTAATAAACATAAAACAGACTAACCTCCGGTCCCGGCCAGAATATGTTTTTGGTGTTAAGCCATCATTTGCCGTCCGTAACATAACCTTTGATTTAAACTTCACGTACTATCAAGACTCAAGTCTCAGAAATGTAGCATATATGAAATATACTACTTCTACTACTACTACTATACTACTACTACTACTACTACTACTACTACTAAATATTAATAACAATAATAATAATAATAATAATAATAATAATAATAATAATAATAATAATAATAATAATAATAATAATAATAATAATATGTACTTCTGAAATACATATGTATCTATGTGTTATTAATTCTTTCATAATCTTGAAAGAAAATTTTGATTTGTTTTTAGTTTGTAAAAATGAAGGCCCTCTAGAAAAACTTGCTGGCTATACCCTGAATGACTATGTATTGGTTTCTGTACACGTATTGTGTTATCACTTACTAGTCTAGTGTTATTTTTAGAACAAGACAATGGTTCTTGTCTTGGAATATTACTAGTTTGGTTTGGTAGTACAGTGATAGAGTGTGACCTATGATTTTATTTCCCTGTAGGGTATGCTATCTGCAATGCAATAAACTGTATATGCTTCTTCTTCCTAACAAGGCTGGGCGATAAGCCCCTGCAATTCCATTACAAATAAGGACGATATTATTTTATAAACTACTTGGTGAACCTTTGTTAATATAACGCTATTAGTTCTTACAACCTTTTGTTAATCTTATTTAACAATTGCAAAATGGAATAAGAGAGAAAATATATAATGATGATGATAGTTTATTTACATAAGGTATACATACAACAAAAGGGAATCTGTTGGTCACTACTGTGTATCTGCTAAACAGGGTCAAACTCTGTGTGTCACAAAGGTTAGTTTAACAGAGTTTAAAATAATAATAGATATTTTGTTTGACTTACAAAGATTATCATATTAGCAAAATGATTTGAAATAACACGCCAGACATAGGATAAGCCTTGGGCTATATCGCTTAGAATTGTTTTAAGAGTAAATATATCATTTATGCATTAAATTTCATTACTGGCTACTTACACGTTTCGGCCTCGTATTGGAAGTCAGCTTCTCGTGTTCTTTTCATATTCCACGATAACTGTTTTAATTGCACACTCCGCCAAATTACCTTTCCGACCTTACAATACTTTCTTGGAAAACTTCGGCTAACATATATCACCAGACGTTTGGAAAACCGACATCCTTTACTTCAGGATACAATGCGTTATTTAGCATTTCACCCAACACCTCACCGTTACTATCATTCTCCACTTTCGCTCCTATAATCTACCACCGTTAGATCCCTCTTTACTTATCATCGCCGATTACGTCATTCATGAACATCTTCCTCTCATTCACCCATCATTTCCAGCACAGTGATTACCATTATTTACTAACATGGGACTCATTCATTTTCATCATTGAATAGAGCAGCCTCTAGGCTAAAGATAAGCTCATTTGTCTAACTAATATCACCCACGTGTTGTCCTGTGTATGCATCTCGCCACATCATTCACGCCCATTACTATATCATACGTATCGTGCATTCTATACCTAATCCTTCGTTATGATCATTAATGTTCTTTCCTTATAATATACTGCCTGATTATTTTCTTATTTATCTTCTTACTAATAACAATCATATATATGTAAAGTAACTTGGCTTCAGTTATCGCATCCTTATTGGTATGCATCCGTGCACATCACATGGCATCAGTTTGAGGGAATATTATTGATGAATTGGCAATGGCTTTCATGTTCTTGACGCTAATCCTTACATTTCCGACGATTTGAACTCACGTTTACTGAGTATGAGTGCATTCTGGGGATTTTTCGTAAAGTGTTTCCACACATTTGAATCACCCTGCTTCACTGTTATGCTCTACCGACATTGCAGATGTCTTTCTAGAGCATTTGAGTACAAATTCGCTATACTTAATACTCAGAACATCACTGTTGTCCGGCATCCATACCTGGCGATTATGCAACCACACACAACGGGCATGGTGTCCGCCATTTTATATTTGTTCCAGATATCAACTTAACCTCCTGAGACCCAAGCAGTTATGGTAGGGGGGAAAATGTGCAACTCATATCACCTTTCATTCATTAGTGCCTCAAAACAATAATCAGTCGCCATTTTTCCCCTCCGTCGTCGGCAAAACACAAAGGTGGGACGTACTGCATGCAATACATTGGGCTTATAGTTACATGTATTGCATGCAATACAAATACTATATTTCATAATAAAAATACCTGTTTATTTTTTTTAAATCTACATTTCCCCGTATTTTTTATTTCAAAAAATAGATTACAATGCATTTTAAGATTTTGTAAAAAAGCCAGTCTTTTTTTAACGTTTCTATTATTAAAGTTTTAAACGGAACAATGTTTCAAATAAAAGTTGTACAAATATTTTATACAGAAATTGTAAAGTTTGATATACACACACTATACTCCTAAAATTGATGAATTCGTTTACTTAACACTGATGACTATTCCTGGACATATTGTTCTTCAGCTAAGAACTTTTCAACGACGGTGGTACTTCCCGAAACAATCTCTGTCTGGTGAAATACATAAGAAGACACTGCAGGTTGTGCATCGGAATCGCGAGTGGTAAGGGCAACCAACGTTTCTACATCGTGGAATAGCTTTACCTCTTTCGAATTTGACAGCTTCGGGCATATGCAGCACGTTTTTTCTTATGATCTCTGGGCTTGGAGAGGAAGTGTCTTTTATCCTTTTCGCTGGGGTCTCTTCTTCATGGCTGCTGTCGTCCATTATCTCTTTGTCTTCAGAGCAACGGATTAGCTTTCTCCCCAAGTATAATTTCACATCCAACAACTGGACATTCTTTGCTTGAAGGTTTAACGCTTCTGCCGTTTCCTTATATTGGATCCAAACATTAGAGCATATTAAGTCCACCATGTGAAGTATTGTTCTGATCGTCCATTTTTTAGTACGAGCCTTGGAAGGGAAAAAGCTGATCATTCTGTCACCTAGATCAACTCCTCCCATGTTAATATTGTATTTACGAACAACATTTGGCATTGGCACCTCTACGTGCTTTTTCTCTGATCTTGACCAACGTTCACAGGTTTGAAGAGGGTCGGGTCCGAATCCCGATGAAACTAGAAGTACGCTTCTGTTATCATACCACTTGGTTATGCACATATTGCTACCAGGATCAACTGCAGTTCCAAATGAACCTTTCCCTTTAGCTTTCAATGTTTTGTCGGAGGGTAAGACAGTCTTTGCCTCCGGAGGAACACGTGAAACCATTATTGTGCCTGTTCCCACAAATCCTGTGTCTGTAAGATGTTTTATCAACGGTATACTAGAAAAATATCTGTCAAAATATAATCTATAACCTGGGTTTAATGATTTTATCAAAGCCATGACAGCAGCCCCACCTAATCCAAAACTCTTCTGAATATCGCTGTCAAATGTATTCTTCCCCTGGTAACACACAAAATCAATTACCTTTCCAGAAGGACAAGCTAAAATAAACACTTTTATACCAACAGGGTTAGGTTTTCCGGGAACATACTGACGAAATCCTACTCTTCCATTAAAGCAAATTATTTGCTCATCAATTGAAAGGTCTGTAGTTTTTCTTTGCTTTACGCAGGCCTCTCGAATACAAACCATAATTGGGTCAATCTTCCACAGTCTGTTTTTCTCTTTCACAGCTTCCGGAATGTCATTATCAATAACAACTTTTAAATTGCTTCGAATGGAGAAGAACCTGTCTCTGGACATTGCATTAGCTACCAATGGAATTCTAGTGTCTTTCTGCCAGTACATTCGAATGCGAGGAAGCTGAAAAAAATAAGATATTTTGAAATAGTTAAAAAGGCAAACCTCTTTCATTTTTACTAATTGAACTAATAACTTTAGGAAAAAGAAATGAAAATTAATGATTAGTACTTACTTTTAGACAACTCATCACCATGTTGATTCCAAAGAATACTTTTATTTCTTCCTTCATAAAATTTGGGGACTTTCCATAATCCAAAACGCATCTCTGGTTTGTACAGAAAGCAATGGTTTCATACAATGAATCTGGAAAGTATTCCTCATACATTTTGAATGTGTCTTTCAAATCACATATATTGTCAATCTCCGATGATGGATACGTTGGGCTCTGTGGAAGGTTTGGAGTAAACCTGAAAATGAAAAGAAAAAATATCGGTTAAATGAGTTACTATACATAACGTAATTAAAAATTGAGATGGTTTAGCAAAAATATACTCATGAGTCAACATGTTCTTTACCAGCACGGGTATTTCAGGCAGGATTTCAGAAATTTGGAACAGTTTATCCAACATTTTTGAAATGTTCTTTTAGCCGTTTGAAGTTATTACTGAATATGTATTAAATTATACCCAAACAATAATTAAAAAAAAATGTTTACTGTTTCTTTTGGATCACTCGTAAATCAGTTTGATGAATTATTAAACACTATATCCTTTAGTTATAGCAAACACTACGGGAGATACTATTCGTAGAAAGTATCTTCATAGCAAATGAAAACTCTTCCGCTATCACAGCTTCTGCGCAAGACTTGGTTGAAATGCGTTTAAGAAAATCAACCAAGTACTCTGGTAAAATTATTGCAGATATTCCTGTGAAACTGTCGAGTCTCCGATTTTAAGATATCTTATCGGAAATATTAGTTACTTTTCAAGAATGTCTAGAGCTAGGCTATATTTTCCCCTAGAAAGTACAACCAAAAGATTATTTATTACCTTGTGTTGGCACTCCATTTCGATGTAGCTACCGGAACCGAAAAGACAGATATTTCCTCTGAACGTTCGTCTGTGTCAGAAAATCGTGATTCGTCAGAAGAGGCATCTAAATTTGGATCGTATTCGTCGTCGCTTCCGCTGCTTAAGCCAATATCTGAGTCGTCTAATTCATCGTAAAGCGCACTGGGTATTTCGTCAGCAGAAAGAGGCCGTCGTGTGCAGCGGCGAGGACGCCCTTTAAAACAGAACACAGAGTATAAGTTCAACAATGATATGAAATCAATGAATGTGTAGTGAATATTTCAAGAACAAAAAAGAAACATGTAGTATGACTCCAGGAGAATGATATTTCTTTACATAAACGAGATTTTTAAAAACAAATAAGTATAATCGAAAACTTATTTCCTAAACTACAATTATCAAAGTACTTCTAGCATTAAAATTAGCATGCAATACTACGTGGAGAAGTCCCAAAGTAATGCAGACAATACAAACATGCATACAATACAAATGCGAGAAGTCCCAAAGTAATGCAGGTAACACATACATGCAGGGAGTACAAGTGTTCGAAGTCCTAACGTATTGCAGGTAGTACATTGTAATTTGGCAAACAATAACTAAAATCTGAAAACAACAATAGCACAATAAATTCTCTAACAATAAACTATATACTTTTAAGAGTTTATACACATAAAATGAAGAGATTTGGAAAAAATGTGAAATAATAATTTGTAATTTACCTGATGAAGTTGTTGTTTCGTTCCTATCCATTGCGACGTCACATTTCATACAAGCGGGAAAAAGTAGGAATTACGTCATTTGCACAAACAACAGTTGCCAGATACAAAACGGTATCTCGTGGCGTGCTGTAACAAAAATTACCAAATTCCACGAAACGAATGAGTTGTGATATCGATTTATATAAAATGATGTTTTTGTATTGTATGCAGTACGCTGGGTTCCAGGAGGTTAATACAAACGAATTATTGTTACCTGGTACAAGCTTATCAATTCATATCCATTTAGACCAAGTTTCACTTGGAAGATTATCCGGGACTCCCTACGTTCCTTTGGGGAACCCTTGCGCGTGCATGGTAGGATTGTGAAACATGCAAAATTCAATGGAGCAGGTATGACTTCTTCAGTGAATTTTTTACCCGCCCTCTTTATGTTGGTTAGTTTCCGAACTATTGGCGTCCGAAACTCATTTTTCCACGCTTTGTAGATCCGAAACTATGTCCGATAGCCGAAAGTTCAAGAGAACTTTTTTTCTTGTCTCAGTGGCAGGAGTCACCTCTCAAGAGTTGTAACACTTATTTTGCAACACTCGATATCTATCTATCTATCTATCTATCTATCTATCTATCTATCTATCTATCTATATATATATATATATATATATATATATATATATATATATATATATATATATATATATATATATATATATATAGTAAGTAAAGATCTAAGGGTTTACTTGTCCCTACCATAAACCCTTCATTGTAACCAGATTCCGGCGTTGCCGCTCTAACTCAGGTAGAACTGTATAAAGCTCTCAGTATGGCTAGCCCCATTACGGTTATCATAGTAGCCCGAGCCCGTGCACACCTATAAACACATTACCCCACAGAAATGAGTGCCATAAGTCCATGCCTTCTAAAGGCTGTTGCGCCATGAATTTAGTTATCATTATTATTATTGCTAATATTAATACGTAATATTAGTAATAGGCTTAATAAAGATTCTCTGTATCTCTCTCACCCTATCAATTGAGTCAAGCGCTGCTAAGCGGAGGAATCCGTAACTATTACAGAAGCTGACCAGTTGCGGGAGAAAATGCAATCGCAAGAGAGCAATACGGGAAGATAGGAGCGATGCAAGAATAAATCCACTTCTCCATGTTAAGAAATAGGAGCTCGCTGCAATATGCTCAATGTTACTGCTTCCAGTGACAACGTTGGCTGCCACTGGAAATGTAAATCATCTCTTTCTTTCCGTTTTTTAATTGACTTTTATCAGAAATGCATCAATACTGTTTTGCGCTCAAGATCAAAGGTTTATTTTTCACTGATACACTACTTTAATACTTAAAAATATTTTAAGTATTAAAAAAATGTCCGGTTGCACAACCATGCAACATTAGTACCAGCCGCCGCTGCTATTTGGTATTCTATCTTACATGTTATATGCTTAATACTTATATAGAATGGGTCTGCGTCATTTATATGTATATTGAGAGATCGGATTTTGTCTGCACGTGCACGAAAAGAAAAGCAAATTTCTACATTTTGTGACTGAATTTTTTTGAATTTCTCCGGGGGGTATGAATTTTCTTCGGTGGGAGATTCCCCCGGGCCACCCCCTGAATTCACCCCTGCCTGGCTATATGTCCTGCCCACCTAAGCCTCCTAGAGTTAATGATCCTAACAATGTTTGGTAAGCCGTATAATTTATGTAGTTCCTCGTTATGAAGTTTCCGCCATTCCTCTTGGGTCCCAATTATTCGTCTGAGCATCTTGTTCTCAAATACTTTCAGTCTATGTTCTTCCCTCAGAGTAAGCGACCATGTTTCGAAACCATACAGAACAACTGGTATGATTACTGTTTTATATATTTTAAGCCTCAAACTCCTCGACTGAATTCGCGACGACAAGAGATTTTGAACTGAATAATAACACTAATTCCCTGTTTTAGTTGACATTTAATTTCTTCGTGAAAATGATTTTCGTTATCCTAGATATTTGAAAGTATCCACTTTATCAGAAGTATTATTTAATATTTTAACGCATTCATAATTGGCCGTATTACGTTCCCAACCCACTTCCATGTATTTAGTTTTCTCTGCATTTACTTCTAAACCCTTGTCCTGCAAGCGTTTAATAAGACCTTTGCATTTCTTTCTATTGTTCTCCCATCATCCCCTATTAAATTTACATCATCAGCGTACGCATAACCTGGTACCATTTCTTTCTTTACTATACCTAGTGCTCTCAACGGGTCGGGTCGGGTTCAAGACCGACCCGACCCGACCCGACTAGAATTGACTGACCCGACCCGACCAGTGATCCGATCCGATTGACCTGACCCGACAACCCGACCCGAGCTGACCCGACTCTACAACTCGACCCGACTAACCCGACCCGACAACCCGACCCGAGCTGACCCTATTGACCAGACCCGATAACCCGACCCGATTGGCCTGACCCGACAACCCGACCCGAGCTGACACGATTGACCCGACCCGACAAACCGACCCGAGCTGACCCGATTGACCCCGATCCGACAACCCGACCCGAGCTGACCCGACACGACAACCCGACTTGAGCTGACCCGACTGACCCGACACGACAACCCGACGCGAGTTGACCCGACCCGACCTGACCCATTTGAGAGCACTAACTACTCCTTACATATATGTAATAATAAGTAAGATGTAGTACCCAAATAGTATAACAGTTGAAGTACAATGACATTATATTTCTGTTCCCATGTTACCTGCTATTTAGTGGGGAGGAAAGCTTTTATATATAAATATTTCGATGGGGTAACTTGCAACATCTGTTGCAACATGCCGCATGCCATTGAAATAGAAATTTTTGCGGTTAAGCATTGTTATATGAACAATTGTTGTTGGTAATAAAACTAAGAGTATTATTATTATTCCATTATTATTATTATTATTATTATTATTATTATTATTATTATTATTATTATTATTATTATTATTATTATTATTATAGGACAACAGTGATGGCTTATTGCTTGCAGTGCCTAGTAGTAGTTGTTTCCTTTCATCTTCTCAGTTAGAACTTCAGACTGCAGGTCAAAGTGAGCTTCATGGATCACCTGCAAATGCATCTAAGAAGATAGTGTAGAATCCTTCAGATGATCGCCTGAACATGTATGGTTCTATCCAAAATCTGGAACTAGAAAACTGACAGCTCGGAAAAGGAAGAGATGTGCTATTCTTACAGACACTCTAGAAAAAAGTACTTTCGAAATGAAAAAGAAGCATCTAAAAGCAACCGAAAACGTAAAATCATCAGCTGAGAAGAATTTATTCTCAAGTCGTCTGTTTGGTTTCTGAAGAACCGTACGAAGAACAGGATACAGAAGAAGACTGGGTACAGTGTTTATGTTGTGAGAAGTGGTCTCATTGGTCGTGTTCCGAGAGAAATCCGTACTATTAATACATCTGTATAGATTATAGACATTGACTGCCACAGTGAAAATGAGTGAAGCGATGTTCAAGCTGTAGATTTGATAGCATTAAATTTCTGAATCAAGTCCGATTGTTGCAACTTACCGCAGATGATGTTGCAATTTACCCCATGGGTGGGGCAAGTGTCAACAGTCGGACTTAGTTCAAAAAGTGGATGCTATCAAAACTGCCGTTCGATGTTTTGCACTTCTCTTTTTTTGGTATGTAGTTAAGGCATGTACTTTTTAGTACACTCAATATAGTTTTTATATCTATAATAATTTTCGAGTAAAAAAACAGACCTGAAAATTGTTGCAACTAGCCCCATCTTCCCCTACAATCACTTTTTCAAAAAAAAAAAAATGTATAAAGCCAGTAAAGCAATTAACATGTAGGTCTATTTTCGAAGATAATATAGGAATTTTTCGTGCTGCTAATTATTTATTTTTGATGCTGAAACCAATCGATATAGCGCAGTTTAAGCAATTCAGTTTGTTTTATTTAAAAAGAAAACTCTCTATTTACAAATTTGATTGTTCCTATGTATTAGAGTAGTCTTCGAAAAATCAGTGCCTATTGTATTTCTAAAATATAGCTGGAGCCGCGGTGGGTCAGTGGTAGAGCGTTCACCCCTGGTGCATGGGGTCTCGGGTTCAAACCCTGCTCCCGCCAAGTGAACTTTGTGGTCGATAAACGCCGTGTGCGTGGATATTCTCGGGGTTCTCCCGTTTCCTCCCACTTTCTTCATTCCACCATTTCATTCCTTTCTCATAATCACCGTCTCCTTCAGCCTAACCGGCATAAGCGTGGGACGTAAAACTCAAAGATTTCATTTCATTTTCTAAAATATAGCTGTATTGATGTATTGGTATATATTTACCTTCAGTTTGTTTGAGAGAAAATTATTACCAGAACTAAAAAGTGTTTCTCTAGTAAATACGTTTTCATAGTTTAGCTATTTACGTTACTAAACAAATTTGGTTTTTTTAATACATAAAATGGCGCCCGTATATATATAGGGTGTAACTTAATTAATATAACAAACGTCGTTAGGTGATTCCTGACACCGAAATAAAACAAAAATTATACAACAACCTGGGTGTAACACACGAAAATTTGTCGGAAAAATGTATAAACCGCCATAACTCATGAACAAAACGTCGGATTGAAGTCGGGCAAAAGAATGTCCATTGTTTTTAGTCGTAGATTCGATTAGTGTACAGTGACAATGCAAGGATGACTTCCAAAGAAACTGGAGTATTCCTTTGAGTATTTTATCAAACGTTGAATGAAGAAATGATCAATCAAGTACAAGATTTAACATTAAAAAATAATAGTGCATCGTTCAAGTTAGAAGATCACTCAGAATTCGAAAGAAAGAGAGATACACATGTGTGATTCATCTATTTTGTCTCAGTACATAATGACGTCTCGGAAGAAGATTTTAAATGGAACAAAGTCTTTAACGTATCACACTTATATCTTCTAGGCTAATGGTAACGGATGATAAATGAACGGCTTCCTGTCCAAGAGTGTGTGAAAAAGGAAAAATAACTTTGATCCAGATTAGGTTTAAAACGACTGTGCATAGGACAGTCAGGCGGCATGTAAATAAATATAACATCGAAAAATGCAAAGATCATATGTGATGAACGAGTGTACAAGGAATTCTCCACATGACCCAGGGATTCAAAATATTGTGTGAATAGATATGGGGCAAAAGTAAGCTGCATTAAACGGTTTCTTCCTCGTAATATGTAATTCCGTGGAATATGGTACTTCTGTGCACAGAAGCAACAAAAGTGGGGAAACAAGGGATGTTGTACACGTTGCATAACGATACCAAGAAGTGCGCTGGAATAGTATACTTGATTTATCCGTTAGATGAATCTTCTCCCAGGAATACTTTTGATGGCGTTTTCCCCTTCCTTCGAGTTGGCAAACCTCAACTTTTCCCTGAGCTATGAAAAACTTCATTGCTATTGTGAATATACCAAAATACTATCCTAGTGTAGACCACTTACATTTTGATTTTATCATTGCCGAAGAAATTTTCTCAAAGGAAGCTCGTTGAAAGTACATTTTAAAAAAAGGATAGTCTTTTTTCGACATTCTAATGTACATACCTTAGAGCTGTATGGAATACCTACACGGAGGAATACCTACGGAACTATCGTCCCTTGTGTGCCAATTGCGAGTGGCTTACAGAAGGCTGTCTTGAAGTTTTATTGTGGAATGGCTTCAGTTAGCATGGCTGAGTTGTAATAAGCATCTACGCAACTTGTGAGTGATATACATAGTCAGATGCTCTACTGTTACACGTGTAATTGCTGTATAACAGGATGGGAAATGTTGTGTTCAACGGTAGAGGGTTGTGTCCAGGTATTTAAGGTCGTGTAAAAGAGTAGACGTTGGTGTTTAAGTAAAATTGATTGTGTTAACCTGTACACGCCTGCGCGATGGAAGATTACCCTGTCCACGAGCTGGCAGATATGCAACTCATTTATGGAGTAGCAAAGGGCAATAGCCCAGAAGTGAGGCGTTTACATCGTGACCGTCGCCCTCAAAAGAGAGTAACTTTCCTTGTATTTTTCCACGCCTCCATATTCGACTTCGAGAGAGGGGTCCCTTCGGTTTCTCGTACGTGAAATCGGAGGAAATAGCCCCATATGGACAGCTGAACTTGAAGACAGCGTACGTCGAATGATCAAAACCGTCTTGAAACTATCATGTGTATGGCATAAAAACCCACATGCAACTCTAGTAAACGATCAGCAGCAGAAATTTGGTGTGGTGTGGTGGATAATTTTGTAGTAGGATCTTATTTATTATCGGTCTGCCTGTGTGGGAGTACGTATCTTGTATTTTTACATAATTGTCTCCCAAAATTGATAGAACATGTGCCCTTGAACATAAGACAGCAGATGTGATTTCAGTATGATAGTACACCTGCACATTTTGACAGGAATATGCAGACTTACCTAAATGAAACATTCCCAGATTGGGAGAGAAAAACGTGTTATGACAACCTCGTTCATTCTACCTCACGCTGCTTGATTTTTTATTTCGGGGATACGTATGAAACTCTGGCCACGACAGTCGAAGAACTTGTAGCTCGATGTAATATAGCTGCGGCAATCATCTACGAAATTTCAGATGTGCTTGATCACAGGCGGAAAAATTTGCTTCGCCGATGTCATCTTTGCAATGCGGTCAACGGTCGACAATATCAGACTGTGAACTGTTATTCTTCATAGCTGTCTCGTGTACACATACTGCATTGCGCAAATACTGTACAAGGTACCTCTGAGTATTTCACAGTTATCCTACCTTGTACGAAACAGAATAAATCGATAATTTGAAATTGTATTTCTTTCTTTCCTTGTGCAACACGCGCAACACCTTGAGTATCGTCGAATTTCATTCCTTCTGTACTCGTAGTTATTATCTTCCACGGATTTACGCATTACGGGGAGGAAATCTTTTAATCTAGCTTACTTTGGCTCAAATTATATTCACATAATTTGTGGGAATCACTGTTGTTATGTGAAGAATCCCTTATACTCTAGTTCATCGTACATGATCTTTTGCCCCTGACTGTCTTATGCACAGTCGTTATAAACCTACTCTGGATCAAAGTTATTTTTTTCTCATTTTTACACACTCTTAAGTTGAACAGGAAGCCGTTGATTGATCATCCGTTACCATTGGCATAGAAGTTATAATTATGATAAGCTAAAGACTTCGTTTCATTTAAATTCTTCTTCCGAGTCCAGGAATCACCTCCAGACGTTCATTACATTAATGAAGTTACACACTATATATATAATGATAAAAAATAATACCGATATTAGTGTCGATGAAATAGTATTTGGAGTCACTCAGACGAACAGTAACACTCCCGATGCAGTTTAAATCCATACTCAGATTCCATTGCCCTTTATGCTCAAAATGAAACTATACTCCCCGTGCGAAGAACGGGTATTCTGTTAATAATTTATTATTAAACATCACACCATAAAATACAAAGTGTATCACGTAATGTACACGTTATACTGTTACTTGCTTAATGTATAAATGGAGGATGAAGGACTATTATTGGATCAAAAGATCCAATATATTTCAGACAATAAATTTCTTGTAGGCTTTATATCTGGAGAACAACATATAGTGTACCCAAACCTAAACTATGACTGAACTCAGTATGATGTGCTTAGTGCCTGAATAAAACGAAAGCTCGATTTAGGGGCCATTCAAAAATTCTGTTGCCCTTGATCCAAAAAATCTAATATATTTCATTCAATAAAAAAAAATCTTGTACGTCTTATATCTGAAGAACTACATATAGTGCAGCCAAACCAAAACTATCACTTAACTCAGCATGATGTGCTTATTCCGAAAGTAATACGAAACCTTGATTTAGGGACCGTCCAAACGTTTGTAGCCCCTGATCCAAAAAGTCCAATATATTTCATTCAATCAATAATTTTATTGTATGTCTTATATATGGAGAACTACATATAGTGTAACCCAACCCAAGATATCACTTAACTCAGTGGGATATGCTTATTGCGTAAAAAATATGAAAAGTCGATTTAGGGACCGTCCAAAAATTTTGTGGCCCGTTATAAAAAAAAAATCCAAAATATTTAATTAATCGAAATTTTTCTTGTACTCCTTATACCTGGAGAACTACATATCTGGAGAAAACTCGATTTAGAGACCGTTCGAATATTTTATGGTAACTGATCCAAAAATTAATATTAGCCAAGATCATAATACTTTGATCCATTTTTTAGATCATTCCTAAAATTCTTGTTTTTATCCAATCTTTCTTTTAAACAGTGTCACTCTCTTTGTTCTCAATTTGAAATGTATCAAGCAATTATAAAGCATTGCTTATTATCCAATTTGTATTCGGTGTAGAGCTTCAATTTTCTCAAAGTTTCAAATAAGATAATAAAATATGATTTACTATCGGAATTCGTGTCAGGTATTATTATTACTTTTATTGGTGTTTTCCTTTCTTTCAATTGTTAAAACAAGAAACTACCTTGCACTGTCATAAAATATGTGCTCTTTTCCAATAGCATAATAAGTGCTCATATAATTTTGAACTTTAAAATTAAGGATTGAATCAGTACAAGAAGTACAATTTGGATAACGAATGACTTATAATTGATGTTTAGTGGCGTACTGAAGTAAAGGGATTAAGGACTTTGAAACCCCCCTTGAGTAAGGTATTATGCAAAATTAAGCACGTTTATCATATTAGCACGTTTATATATATAAACACTTGATATTATATAAACTTGTGTTCCTAAAGCCCCTGAACCCCCTAAACATTTGCGTAGAGTACTGATTGTGTTTCTCTTATTATTTTAACCGTTTTATGCTTTGAACGAAATTTGAAGTGCAGGAACCCTGTGAAGGTGACCACCTTTACTATAAAAATTTCTTTAATGGTTCTTAGTTTTTCTTCAAAACAATCAATAACGAACGAAAAATAAATGATTGAGTTTGATTTTAAATCGAAATTTGAAATACCACCAAAAAGTTGGCCCACCCAACCTTATTTTGTAAATGACTCTTAATAATTTTCAAAACAAACTATTTCCTCTTCAAATCAATCAATAAGAAAGGAAAACATGTTATTAGCTTGAGTATTGAATCGATATTTAAAAGCAGAAAAAACAGTATGAAGTTGACCACCAAATGTATCCTGGAAATAGATATATTTTACTGGTTGTTTTGAAACAAGTGATTTTTTCTTCAAAATAAGCAAACCGCCTCGAAACAAATCACCTTCATCAACATTATTTCTTAATTATATTCTTATGTTTTTCGAATCAAATTACTTTTCTTCCAAACAAGCAACAACAAATCCATATCAAACGATTGATTTTGGTCTTGAATCGAAATTTGTAAGTAAAGGAATCAGATTGAATTTGATCACATTCTAAATTTATTTTGTAAATCTCTTTCTCTATTTTTTCGAAACAAGCGATTTGCTCTTAAAAACAACCAATAAGAAACGCTTGGCTTCGGTTTTGATTCAAGATTTTAAAGTGGAGCCAATATGAAATTCCATCACCCATTTCTCTTGAAAAGACTCTTTAAGTTTTTCGAAACAGACTATTCTTTTTCAAAATAATTAGTAGCATACGCATATCAAACAATTGATTTTGATTTTCAATCAAAATTTTAAGTGGAGGAGCAAGGGTAAATTTGGCCATATACCAACTTTATTTTGTAAACATCTCTTTATGTTTTAAGAAAGATACGATTTTTACTATTTTTCTTCAAAAAAGTCAATAACAAACGAAAAACAAACGATTGGCTTCCGATTTCAATTCGAAATTTGAAAGGAGGCAACTTAACATAGGTGCATTGCTTTGCTTAAAAAAAATCCAAACGCAAATTCTAAGCCTACAGTTTTAAAATTGCAGTTACATGTACATACTTCAACTTAGTATACATAAAAAATTACAGCATTATAAAAATATCAGACATATAATATTATTTATTCGGTATTGAAAACCTCGAATCAACTATTGGAGTTATTTAGCGTATTTTTTTTTAATATCACAAAATTAAAGGTGTATTTATTACGGCATGGATATATTACGCACAATATTTTTATACAATTTGTATATATATATATATATATATATATATATATATATATATATATATATATATATATTTTTTTAAAAATATACCATTTAGAATTATTTATCCTTACAATTTTTTATATCCACAAATTCAAGGTGAGGGATATGCGATATTGATATTTTCAGAAAGTGTTGACCACCCTACAGAATGTCGATCCTGTGCCGTGTCGATCCTGTGCCGTGTCGATCCTGTGCCGTGTCGATCCTGTGCCGTGTCGGCCCTGTGCCGTTTCGGTCCTATGCCGTGTCGATCCTACGCCGTTTCGTTCCTATGCCGTTTCGATCGTATGACGGTTCTCTCCTATATATCCTTGAGAAAATAATTGTTACTTAATATTGCGTAATTATAAAATAATGTATTTTTTATTATTTCGATCGTATGAAAGTTCTGCTGTCGATCCTATGCCGTGTCGATCCTGTGCCGTTTCGGTTCTGTGCCGTGTCGATCCTATGCCGTGTCGATCCTATGCCGTGTCGATCCTACGCCGTGTCGATCCTATGCCGTGTCGATCCTACGCCGTGTCGGTCCTGTGCATGTAACCCGTTGCGCTAACCTGCGCGGCTACAAGGGCCGAGTTACTTTCCGCTACATGTAGATCATGACTCTTGATGTCCTATCTGCGTTGGCCAATAATATCAGAGGATATCTGAAATTCTTGGAATGCGCGAAAATGCAAGCCGGCAGATATCATTTTCGCATTCTTTGAATTGCATCAACACGTGTAGAAAAAGAAAGTTCTATTTTTATCTTCCGTAACTACTAGTTTATTGTTTTATCTTTGTATGAGGAATTTGTGATAGATTGGCAAATTATGAAACTCGCATGGCAGAGAGACGAGTTTGAATCCCGTCGTGGCAATCACTTTTTCTTAATTGGAAGGTATTCTTTACGTAATTGATTTTGTAATTGTTATTCCTTTATTATTATTATTTGCAAAGTCGAGAATTGACTACATATTTTATATTTTATGAATTTTCAGATTGGATTTTAAGTCTTTTGGTTGAATAATCAACACACTCCATTTTAGGGGGGTTAGTGGCGGGAAATAGTATTCTGTTGCGTTTTATTTGTTTACTTACACGCTACATCAAGCCTGGATACTGCATTTCGCCTTTCTATATCTACTGGAAGTACCCTAAAGGTTTTAATGATCATAAGAGAGTAAGTGAATAAGTGATGAGATCAATGAACTTTCCGTATTAAGAACATTTGAAATATCAGGTTGTCGGAAAAGTCATAACGTATTTCGGTAAAATATCACAAATGATGATTTATGGATATACTAGAGTTATTCGGATCATGCAATAGTTATGTCATGATGCCATGTCATGATGTCATAACGTAATGTCATGATGTCATGATGTCATGATAGTTATGTCATAATAGCTAAGATGTTGAGCGTTTTGTGTATTAATAATGCTCTTTGTTTGGTTTGGTTTTACAGAATTGACCAGAGATGGCGTGGGTCAATGAAGATTGACCCACTACCCACTGACCCACCACCCACCGACCACCACTCACCATGAACCACTAACCCACCAAAACACATCGTCATCAACTCTGACACATGATCCACGGCTACTTCTCTACGGAACAAAGAGTTTATACTTGTAATAAAACCAGGTTTTCAAATTCTAACTAATCGGAATTTGAATGTCTACGGTCAATCGCTCAAGCACCTTTATGATGGATCTGACCTTTACGATATAAAATGATAAAGTGTTTGTCATGGGTAAAATTACGATAAATTTCAATTAAATTATCATAGTCCCATTATTTCCTTGTAAAATTATCGATACTTTTCAGTGGAAAAACGGATGAAATTTGAACGTTTCAAATCAAGGTAAGCAGACCAACATATAAAAGCTTACATTACAAAATTTATGTCTATTTTCTCACAACTTTATGGGTTGATTGCCCTGTGCTCTAAGCGCTCCATATAATAAAGAAGCTTCAGCAATTATTATAAAGCGCATGGTAAGCATATATTGATATATGATGCGAAGCACTGTACTTTTGAGTTGAGTTGAGTTGATTTTAACTTCGCTTTCAACGGTGAGGCTATGAGACGTGGACCTACGGATTAACGTGAATCCGAACCACATGAAGTCCCTCCGGGAATCGAACCCGGCTGTATATCTTTTTCAATTTGTTTCTAAACTAATATCGATCGTTTTCGATTATTTTTACAAACTAACCCTCTATCTATTTACCACATATAGAAAGTGCACAACTCCATATAAAGGAGAATGTTTAAAAATGCTACGAGACGTTGTGTTCATTTTCCATAAAGAGTTAATATACTGAATTTCAGCTCCGTAAGTTTAACGGCTTGTGAGATACTCATTTTTTTCGCAAATACTTGGATCCCCACTATCCCTTAGGATATTATTATAATGAACGCAATATGATAACATTACAGTTTGGATTAAGACCTAACTATATACCAATAGCCATTTTATTTGACTGCAATTTGGCCGTGATGATTAGGCACACAGAGTTACATTCAATTTTTTATATAATAATACTGGCCAACAAATAAAAACTGTTTTTATATCTCCGCGATCAAAATAGATAATTCTTAAGGAAATAGTCACGGTGATTTCGAAAATCACCATAAAAATATCCTGTCACGTCACGTTCAAAAGATATGAACATATTTAGTATTCGGATTATAAACAGTATAACCACGATCATCCGACAAAATTTTCGGAATATTTCTCAGCCCTTATTCAACCGATTTACAACATATTTGAAAGATTTGCTTCTAAGGATATCTAGTTATATTCCCCAAAATATGAAACGGATCAATTGAATAGGGACTGAGATATAGCCCACAAACTGTATCGGATAATCGAAATCCTGCTGTATTATACGTACATTAAAACGTTTCGATACAGACTGTTACATGGACACGCGTGTAAAGTTTTAACATACTTATAAAATCGTGCAATTCTGTTTCTAAATCAACTTACTGAACCATTCGTAACAATGGCGTAGAGAAGAATTGAAAAACTTTGGGGTTCACGTAGGTAACATGTTTACAAAAGCCTTGGAAATAACTATTCAAATTTATGATTATGATTTCATTATTAAGTGTCCCCTTTTGTCAGGCTATATCTACACAATTGATACCTTATATTGTAACGACATATGCCTCTTACTTTTCTTACAAACGCTTGCTTTTGTGCTGCCTCTTGTAATCCTCTTTACTCTTGCTCAGAAGGATCCAACAATAGCCTTCCATCATTGCAGGATCCTTACGATCTTGGCATATTCTCCATCACGGAAATGCCTTGGTGAAACTTTTTTCCTTGTTTATCACTAACATATTCTAGATTGCCAGGGGAAAAGTCTAGATGTGAATCAAGGAAGTGAATTTTGAAGAATATACTGCAACCCATGTTTTTGTAGCATTCTAAAAAAAATTCTGACCAATGTTTCGTAGTTTTCTTCTTTTCTGTTCCCACGAAACCCGCGCACGACACTTTTAAAGGACTTCCAAGATCCTAAATCAGCTCCTTGTAGAAAATTTTCAAACGTTTCGTCCAAACTGACTTTTATAATTTCGAACCCAATAAGAATTCCTTCCTTCAATTTAGCATACGTCATCTCAGGAAACATATTTTTCAGGTACGTAAAACCGTCACCATTATTGTTGAGTTCCTTCACGAAGTTCTTCATCAACGCAGTGGAGAATTTTATGATGAACCATACACGCGCGAAGAGATCTTGTCAACAACTCTAGATTCCTACACCTCAGAGTTTTTTCTTTTTTTGCAAGGTAAACTGAACGCGATAAGACGATGGTGCATATATTTTCTCACTTTGAATCATCGATGAGCTATAGAAACGAAAAAGAACATAATGATATGCTGCGCTACGGACCGAATAAATGAAATGTTTATAACTTAAAGGGCTAACAATTAATGTTGCTAATTAGAGATTTTGTCGCTAAATCTAGCGATTTGATAACATATTTGAGACGATATTTGTTTGTTTACTATTGTTAAACTAGGGATTTAGCGGCTTTTAAAATGTACAGCGAATAAACTAGCATCATTTTCATTACAATAAAGTTTGCAGAGACTTTTCGCAGTACCTTTAGTGGTATAGTTGATAACGTTGTTGGCAACACTGCTTATAATTGTTATCTACTTGAAAAAGAAATAAGAGGACCTTGAGAGGCACAATGTCCTTATGGCAAAGTGTTTTAAACTTCTACTCTTCAATTATTGACTGTTAACTGGGTTTACTTTACGTTCTTTGTTTCAATAAATTACACGCATGAGCGAAATATGTATCATCCAATATCTCAGAACTGTGACGTGATGTGCAAAAATTGTTATCATTTTCGTTTTCTACGCACGAAAGTCATTCAGAATCACATATTTTCGTGGAGGTAAAAATCATGTTGGGCAGTTTAATTTATATATTACAGTGATTCAAAAATTTATTTTTCCAGTAGTTAGCTCCTCTAAAACTCACAGACTGTATGTCTCGAAAGCCAATTAGTAGTATACGTCCTAATGCTATTATTACAATTACAAATATCAATATCCAAATATGCCTGAAGTTCTTTTTTCACTTAGAGGTACTCATCTCAGGTAAGTAAACAGCAACAAATGAAAAAGAGAAAAGGAGGACTTGAAAGTAAAACGTAGAAAAATTTACCAGTGTTCAGAAGTATATTTTTAAATCACGCTTGACCCTACTCATAGGGTCTAAATATGTGGTTCTGGTAAGTTGGAGTTATTCGTTTCTCGCCACGAAAAATAATAATAGCAAACATCAAGTGTCTGTTACTGGCGGTCTTCGTGGCCGAGCAAACTAGCACAATGGGAAAGTAATTATAAGTGCTTTTGGTGCGGCTTCAAACCCGGGCCAAGGGAAGTTTTTTTTATTTTTATATTTTATTTTTAAAATTTTCAAATCACTTCTTTTCATTAAAATAAGATGAAAATAATACTAAAAATGATTGCGTTATGTGTGCAGTTTTGTTATACGAATCCACAATATAAGTAGTAGTAGTAGTAGTAGGAGGAGGAGGAGGAGCGGGTTAGAAGCCCCGCAGGGCTTGTTTTGTTCCACCTTGACTGCCATGATATAAATTTAACCTCAATTGCTTCTTCAATTTTCTACTTCTTCAATTCCAACAAAGTGACAATTGTCTTTTATTACTACTATAATACACAATACATACACCAGAAGGACAATCGCAAGCTGCAACCAATCAGAAACGTGTTTTTAGTTTCTATGGCTAGTGTCGCGGGTGAAAAAAATATGCTGTCTACAATGCAGTGAGCAGAGTGGGTCGTGGGTCATAGTGAGTGGTGGGTCACAGTGGGTCACATGCTGTTGACCCATGACCCAGTCAGAAAACTCGATCTATATGACCCTCTGACCCACTCCAACTCTGGACTTAACACAGAAGATGGAGGACCAAAAATTACATGGTCACCATAGTTTGTTTTTCTTCAGGCAGGGGAAGAACGCGCGAATAGTGTTTGTGATTTTTACTGTCCTCAGCGTTTCTGTTTTTGTCCCTGTTCTTAAAGAGTTAATGGAAAAACTTTAAAAGTGAGTAAAACGCGTAAAATAGGAAACAAGGTACTGAGGAAGGTTCGTTAAATTAGTTAACTTTAAAAAAATAATCCAGAGCTCTGAAACATCAGATTGCAATCAATATGAGTATCTGTCCAATGCGGTGCTGTGAAAAATCAGGGCCCGAGGCGAGAGCTTACGTCAGCTTCTCCGTACATATGAGTTGTCAATTTAAAGTTGACTTCTCTGGACTATTCTTTCTGCATAATACTTTACTATTTTATCATACTGAAGTCAGAAAGTTTCAGCATTATTACACTGGAATCGTAAAAGTGTGTAATTACTGAATTCATTGCACATCCATTTTTTTCCTTCTCCCAGAACAATGATGTCTTAGAGTAGTGGCTTAAGCGTTAGTTTCATAATGTTGGGGACGTGGACTCGATTCCGACTGTGACAATTCAGGATTTTTTAATATATAATTTCCAATATTGATACTTCTGAAGTATACTAACATGAAAAATATTCAATTTCTCTGGGTCTAAGAGTTGAGACGACTTCCTTCACAGGTGAAATGCTAACAACACAAAATTACGTGATCCGTATCACCTTCATTCGTAACTGTCTGAGAAGTGACGTGTTTGGACAGGTTAATGAATACATAAGGGCTAAACACGTCCTTACTGCTGTAGTATTGGCCAAAAATGAGTTCCAAGGAATTGTTCCTAGCTGTGCACAAATTGCAAATAGTGATCGAACTTACAACGCTAGTCACGGGAATGATCCTACTTCAGATGTAATTTCACTTTTCTACCTAAAAGGACGAAACAAAATGCATTACTGCTACCAGCTAACAAATATTTATATTCCATTTCTTGTTGTCATAAAATGATAATTCTATCTGTAAATCCATAAAGGTAATATTATTATTGCGTTTATGTGTAAACCCAGGGGTGTAGTCAAGGGGGGCCCATCGGGGCCAGGCCCCCCAAATGGTTTCCTGGCCCCCCCAAATGACCAGCTTTAAAACATCATAGTAAAATTATCTCGCTTCATTCATTTAAAAGTAACAAAGTTTATTGACAATGAATAATGTATGGTAAAATAGTATGGAGAAATATTGTTTTTCCATACCGATCGAAAAATAGTATACAGTAGTATCTCTTCCTTATACCGATCGAAAAATAGGATACTTTTTTGTGACAGCAGATTACACAATTTACTGCGATTTATATTTGACAGTTTGAAGACAAACGTCTTAACAAGGTACTATAAATACAGCCATAAAACAAAAGGTACTAAACTGATTTGTAAGTACAGTATATTTTATATGCTTTAACAAGTGTTTTAAAAGACATAGAGAATGGAAAATTTGGTGAGAAACAATGCTTTTATTCAATTTGGATTTCATTCGCTCTCTCTTTTATTTCCACCTAGTTTAATAAAATAATTGTGTTTTTTTAGTCACAAAGAATAAATAAATATTTTTGTCAAGAAACCGTAAAGAAATTAATTGAAATTTCAAAGAAAATCAACCTTGTGTAGATAGGTTCTGTATACTAGGTCTTAAATTTAAATATAAAGGTAACCAAGAAACGTTTTGTTGCTTTTTCACACACCAGCTTCGAACATCGATATGTCATCTAACCTGGAAGATCAAAAATAGTCCCCATCAGCATCGATGACCTTCTGAAAACGTTCTGGAAGGCCATGGAATCCATCGCGGTAGAACTTGGTGGGCCGTGAAACGAAAAGGGTATCAGGTGCATTTTGGACTTTTACTAGGGATTTGAACTGGCGTCCTCTAAGGTGATTGTCCAAAGAATGGAACAGGTGATAATCGGACGGTGCAATACTCGGGGAATATAGTGGTTGCAATATTGTTTCCCATCCAATGCGGAAAATGGTGTCCTGAGTCATCCTAGCCACGTGAGACTTAGCGTTGTCCTATAAACGAGGACCCATTTGCAATTCAGAAGTGATTGGTCCAGAGTTTTGAGTTTTTGTTGAGCACAGCTCAATTGCTGACACTACACAGCTGCATTGATACTCTGACCAGCTGGTAGCAGTTCCCGATGCACGATGCACCAAACACACAAAAGGACCTTCTTCTGGTACAGTGCTGGTTTCGGCTGTTTTGAAATCGGTTCATGGGATGGTAACCAATGATGACGGCGCCGTGAAGCTTCGTATAGGACCCACTTTTTATCACATGTCAACGCCCTATCCAGAAATGACTTCGAAACAGTAAATAAACACAGGCGACTGCCGCGTTGCCTTCTGGCCAGGAGTCAAAACATTTGAGACCCATCGACCCAACTTGTAGTGCTTCCCAAGTTGATGGATGTACTGCCGAATGGTTTCTCCACACACTGAATTGTAGTCTCAATTCCTCTTTGTACATGTGTTGGTCTTCTGGCACGGTGTTTTCGGGTGTTTCGTCATAGTCCTTAAACTTGTTAAACCATTGCTGCACTGCAGGGGTGTAGCCAGCAGGTTTGTGTAGGGGGGCCCGTCGTTTTTGAGGGGGGGCAGCTACAATGTACAAAGCCAAAAAAATGTGTTGCTGCTAGTCTGCAAAACTAAAAACACTATTTTAGCTTATTATTATTATTATTATTATTATTATTATGCATAAATTATATTCAATATAGTTTTTATTATGCTTAATCAAGAACTACTGCCCGGGACCAAACGTTATACTTTTTATCCATAACTATAAAGGTAACCAAGAAAGTTCTGTCCCTTTTCGTGGAAGTCTGTGTTCAATTGGACCTCACATCGTGAGTTGAATGCAAGTGGAGATAAGACGAACGTCAGTTGTGGTTGTGGGTATATCCAACATACTACCTGGTTGTGGCAATTCAGACACATCGTGAACTTGCGTAAAGACAGAGGGAACATGGGACTTCCACAGAGCGTCATAGGAGCATGCTGAACGAGTTCAAGTGGAGGTCAAACGCCGCTGTAGAGGGACAGAAGATATGCCAGGCCTTTGTCAGGGTGTCGTGATGACGCGGACATTGCAGCGATGGTTTAACAAGTTTAAGGACGATGACGAAACACCCGAAAACACCACGTGCCAGAAGACCAACACATGTACAAAGAGGAACTGGGACTACAATTCAGTGTGTGGAGAAACCATTCGGCCGCACATCCATCAACTTGTGAAGCACTACAAGTTGGGTCGATGGGTCTCTCATAATTTGACTCCGGGCCAGAAGGCAACGCGGCAGTCGCCTGTGTTTATTTACTGTTTCGGAGCCATTTCTGGACAGGGTGTTGACATGTGATAAAAAGTGGGTTCTATACGAAACTCCACGGCGTCGTCATCATTGGTTAGTATCCCATGAACCGATTTCAAAACAGCCGAAACCAGCACTGTACCAGAAGAAGGTCCTTCTGTGTGTTTGGTGCATCGTGCATCGGGAACTGCTACCAGCTGGTCAGAGTATCAATGCAACTGTGTAATGTCAGCAGTTGAGCTGTGCTCAACAAAAACTCAAAACTCTGGAGCCATTACTTCTGAGTTGCAAATGGGTCCTCGTTTACGGGACAACGCTAAGTCCCACGTGGCTAGAATGACTCAGGACACCATTTTTCGCCTTGGATGGGAAACAATATTGCAACCACTATATTCCCCGGTATTGCACCGTCCGATTATCATCTGTTCCATTCTTTGGACAGTCACATTAGAGGACGTCAGTTCAAACCCCTAGTAAAAGTCCAAAATGCACCTGATACTTTCTTCGTTTCACGGCCCACCACGCTCTACCGCGATGGATTCCATGGCCTTCCAGAACGTTTTCAGAAGGTCAGTGGCGTATTTACGATTTTGTTTCGGGAGGGGCTTTGCTAACTTTCGAGGGGGGCTTTGCCTGAAAATGTGAAAATTCTGCAAGACATTTCATATACTTGACTGCAGTAAGTAAGATTTCAGGGGGGCTTAAGCCCGGAAGCCCCCTCCCTAAATACGCCACTGCAGAAGGTCGTCGATGCTGATGGGGACTATTTTTCATCTTCCAGGTTAGGTGGCATATCGATGTTCGAAGGTGGTGGGTAGGCATGGGCGCGAGACCAAACGAGACGAGAGCTGAAACAAGTCTCGTCTCGTCTCGCAAAATCAAAAGATGTTCTCGTCTCGCGTCTCGTCTCGTCTCGCAGACCTAAGTTCTCGTCTCGCGTCTCGCAAAATTTTGGAAGTCTCGTCTCGCGGTCTCGCGCGAGACTTCTCGCGTTGGTCTCGCGGTCTCGCAAATCAATACTGGAATAATGTAGTCTTCATTCGACCCTTTTAAAATAATGTATACTCAAAGTTTACATAGTTTTGTTTCATAGTTGCATTGTTATACAATGCTTATCCACTCATTCCTATTCACAATGCTTGATTTTACACCCCACATTCTTGGTATTAAAAAATGCCAGTTTTCTGTAGTCTCTGTCTATGTGAAGTATGAATGAAATCGGCATGTTACATTTGAGTACCTTACTTGCAAGATAAAAGCTTTCAAATAACTTGGTAAGAACGGTAACTCAAATAGGCGTATTTATAGTAAACATGCAGCGTTATTAATATATATTTCACAACTTAAATGCACTTTCATCTAAACGTTTTCTTAACAATTGAGAGTTAAGAGATTAATCTTTAATAACTACAAGAAAGACTACAATGAGCTTAAATAAAAATGTATTATTATTATTATTATTATTATTATTATTATTATTATTATTATTATTATTATTATTATTGTTGTTGTTGTTGTTGTTGTTGTTGTTGTTATTGTTATTATTTAGTCTAACCGAATTACATACAAGATTTCCAATGCTTGGAATTATTGTCACATGGAATTAAACAGTTACAATTTTAGATCTAACTTTGTTACAAGTAACACACGTTGGAGATACAGAAAGCAACAATGCAGAATCGATAGTCACCTTCAACAACTAACATAAATCTGAATCTTACTTACATACTCTACAAAGACAATCACAAATATTACCTAAGAAATTGAAATTTCACATTAATTCGTCTTCAATAAGAAATGAATTCATTTTCTACAAAACACCCTTCCCCCTCACACACACACCAAAACAATTGGTGAGAGGATCCGTCTTGCAGCCATAAATCCATTTATCCTAAATTTATGTTTACGGAAAGAAACAACTGTTTTATTTTGACTAAAAAAATTTCCTTCTTAAACAAGCCAATGGGCCCTTTTTCTGCCTTCATAAAACGTTACTGTAAGAAAACAATTTGGTGGGCAAGGGAAACAAATCTGTTCTAAACCCAGAGGCTTTACATCACATTGGAACTAAACACGTGTCTTTTTCCCTCATATATATATATATATATATATATATATATATATATATATATATATATATATATATATATATATATATATATATATAATGAATTGAAAATAGGAAGAAGAAAGTCAGAGTGTCAGAGACAGACAGAAACAGAGAGAGAGAGAGAGAGAGAAGATATCGTATCATCTGACCGACGCCTCGAATTTCTGCACTGAAGGAAAAATCAAAGCGAGCCGTATATTTTTGAACTAGGATATTTTTACCGAGGGTGCAATAACAGAAGACCGGAAACCGCAGCCGCGAATATGCAATGTTACGTAAGTTCATTGTTTCCGTCTACAAAATTTTCCGAAAAGACAGCTTCCAAATATGTCCTCAATAAAGGAATTTAAAAAAATGTATTGTACTGGTGTTTGCTATCCTGCTTTTATGATTTGTCAAGATGTTGTCTCATCATCAGGAGGAGGGTGGATACACAAGACAAAACGTGTCGTTTTTTTCCCTATTTGCCTCCCCCTCCTCAAGAACTTTATGACCAAAGACCTTGGCTCACGACCCCAAAGAGAAAATAAAGAAAACAGTGTAGATAATGGAAGGATCTATTTTATTGCATTTTGGGAAAGTAGTGACAAAAAAAAAAAAAAAAAAAAAAAAAAAAAACTAACGCAATCTTTATTTCTTGAATCTTTTGTCATGAGGAAATCTCCTAAAATAACTAGATTTTGATTAACCTTGTTAACTTAAACCTATCATGAAATCAGTAATTGTGACAACCTGACCAAACCATTTCAAGAAACAAGAACAGCTAACTAAGCAACTATCAGTGTTGCCGAAAAGTCACAAGACTTACCCCGTTAACTAGATACTTTGAAACTACCAAAATAACAGTAAAACATAAAAAAATCAATACAAATTTCATAATACAAAGGAAAATTGTATTTTTTTTTATTTCCACTAGTCGACATAATTTATAGTAAATGTTCAAATAAATGCTAGCCCAAAAGTTTAGAAATAAACTATTAGTTACTGACTTGCCTTCGTCTGCGATTGTCTCTACGATTTCAGGTGATGATGATGTGTAGAAGGGATGTTTCGATGAGAACCATGCACTTCTAAGGTATCAATTTTGTAGAACATTAACATCTTTGGGGGAATTCATAATTATGACAGCATTGTTCCGTACTGCAAAGTACAGCACGAACGCACAATATTGATTTACCTTTTCTGGACCCATTCTGTTCGAGGGTTGGGGACGAGCAAGTTCAAACAAATTTTCTTTAAATATTGGCTTCACTCGAAATAAAAGTATTTTATATCCACTCGAGAACTCGGTTCAAAAAAATCTCCAATTCGACTCGATATTTGCTCAAGTTTCGAGTAGTGTCGGGTCCAAACGAGTTTAATTCTATAGTATTAGTAGTTTTTATATTAACTAGTGATGCTCACGAGATGCGACAAAAGGAAAAATTAGTCTATCTTGAGATGTCGTTAATGTATCATCTCGAAACAAATGTGAACTGTTTCTTGAATATCACCAGTCCTGGTCACGAGGCGAGACAGGTTTGATTTTGTCTCGCCCAGTCTCTATCTCTCGCCTCAAAAACAAAAATGAAATCTTTAGTTTTACGTCCCACGCTTATGCCGGTTAGGCTAAAGGAGACGGTGATGATGAGTGAGGAATGAAATGGTGGAATGAAGAAAGTGGGAGGAAACGAGAGAACCCCGAGGAAACCCACGCACACGGTGTTTGTTCACCACAAAGTTCACTTGGCGGGAGCTGAGATCGAACCCGGGACCCCAAGTACCAGACGCCTCAAAAACAAGATTAAACAAAACAAAATACGGAAATTTAGCTGTTTGTTTAGGCAAATAGTAAATATTTTCACTTTCGGTATGACCAGGCCTGAATTCAATTAATTTTTGGTGTTTATTTAGCGTGGTAATGGTACAGGAGGAGTTATATAAAGAATAAACACACGAAATCAATGGACAATTTACTGAAGATATTTTCAACGAAACAATTGTTGTTGTTCTCCTTCTTTGGCGAAAGCCTCATCCTCAACCATATAAGTGTCTACACGTTCAGCCGAATCTTTATCGAATTCATCGTCTGAACCGTCTGAATTCTTGTCAGCTTGTCAGAATTTCTCTCGAAACTGTTTTCGTATTGAAAACATGGATGATAAGTTCCGAAGGCTTTTGGCAACAACATATTCTTTCATTTCTTCTTTGGGCAAATCATTTCATAAGAAAATGAAGAATTTGTCATCTGAAGCTGTAAACCTTTTAATTATTTCCAACACGGAAGCTGACAAAAATTTAGACGACTCAAACGAAGGTGATGAAGGGAATAACTTCCATGGAGATTCGGCTGAACATGTAGACAATACCTATAGAGTTATTCCATGTGGAAACAACAAATTATGCCAAAATCTTCGTGCGGTCGCATTCGAGATTTGAGTGTTTGTCTGAACACTTATCAATATGTGATAGGAAGGAAAATGGAATGGTTTGTAATGCACGTCATTCATGTTGAAGATACGGCCATAGTTAAATCTTAAGTTATGTTCATTTTCTTGGAGCTCTATCGAAAATGAAAAAATAATTAATTAAATAAATAAATAAATTCAAAATTGCACTATAGATATGTGGACAGTCTTTTTTTTTTTTTTTTTTTTTTTTTACCGCGTAGTAGTGACGCAAATACACATTTCGGGTTACGAAATATTTGGATCTTTTTAGTCCAAGTCGATGAATTAAACCAAAATTATATTTTCGGAAGAAATATTGAAAAAATTGCTGTGTCAAAGGGAACATAATTTTGAAAGAATAATAAGTATCATCTGTACTTTCTATAGAAAAAAAATCATCTTTTGTTTTTCTAATTCCTATTAGTGCTAGTGGTATAAAGTATATAGTGGATAGAGAACGGATGCTGAGCTATGCCCCCTCTAACTTCTGATCGGAAATGACTAAAACGCTCAAATTTGTGTTTCTGAGCCTCACTAAAGTATCTGTTTTCATGTTGTCACTTTATATTGTTGTTGTTGCTCAAAAATTCAAAAAAAGAAAAAGAAGAAGAAAGAAAGAAAGAGAGAAAGAAAGAAAGAAAGAAAAGAAAGAAAGAAAGAAAAGAAAGCAATACATATCAATCTCCAAAACAGATGTGACCATTACAGCCTTTTGAAGCTCCAACGCTACATCAAGATTGTTGTGTTGTCTGCATTCCAGGGTCTGAAACCGCTATAAACAGAATCAAATTTTGCAAGCAATTACAAACAATCGTGAACTGAGTCTACTAAAAGGAGTGAAAACAGAAAAACACGACTCTCGTTTGTGATTGCATTCCCTTTTACACCCGGACTTTGTTTACAAGAATGTTTTTGTGGAATTTTACAGTTGCTAAGGAACGTGAAACAGCAAGAAACGTGCAGCCACGTAAACGCATGCCGGGACAGAAGTAAGTTGAAATACAAATTGAAATTATCACCACTTGTGGAGGAAGCATATTTCTTGCTGGAATCAAAATATTGTTAATATTCCACTGTGCCTTTTTGTTCCACACGGTTTAGAACTTTACATATATTTCTGGTTATTATCATTCACATAATCGACCGTCTTGCCCGATTTTTCGCTTTCAGGTGGAATGACTCTATATGGTTGAGGACTAAGCTTTCGAAAAATAAGGGGGAGAAGAACAATTGTTTAACTGAAAGATTAAAATGACTTCATTAAGTTATATTTTAATTAATAAATGACTGGTAGATTGACTCTGTCCTAGCTATTGAAGTAGACAAAGTATCTTTCCCTCTCGAATCTCAAACTTCCGCTATATGGATCCGCCATTTTGAATTTTTAAATTTTAATGTCAAATTAGTAAGTTTGTAATCAACAAAGTCAAATACACCAATGTATCAAGTCCAGTTCGCCAATTTTACTTTCTCCAAATTTGGTCCTCCATTTTTTTTATTTGATGTCAAATTGATAATTAACAAGATCAAAAGCCTCATTAGAGCATTTTTTGTCCATTTTTACTGATTTTGAATTATGATCACGTTTCAAGCATTTGATCCATAGTTTATCGATCTCTGTGCGTCGCCCTTTTGGCCCGTCGCTCTCCTGGCTGTCGCTTTCTTTGTGCGTCGCCTTTTGACCCGTCGATCTCTTGGCTAACGCTCTCCTGGTCGTCGTTCTTTTGTCATCACTCTCTTTGCTGGCGCTCTACTGTCGGTACACCCATGTTTATTACAAAACTCGATCCTGACATTATTAACTATCTTCTCTTCAATATGTATGATGGTACTTGCAAAAGAATACCATATCAATATCACAAATGTAAACTATGCGAGACCGCGAGAAGTCTCGCGAGACTTCTCGCGCGAGACTTGCTCAAGTCTCGTCTCGCGTTCTCGTCTCGCAAAAAATATCAGGTCTCGTCTCGCGTTCTCGTCTCGCAAAATATTATAAGTCTCGTCTCGCGTTCTCGTCTCGTTTGCGAGACGAGACGAGACGAGACTTCTCGCGTTCTCGCGTCTCGCGCCCATACCTAGTGGTGGGTGAAAAAGCAACAAAACTTTTTCTTGGTTACCTTTATATTTAAATTTAAGACCTTGTATACAGAACCTATTTACACAAGATTGATTTTCTTTGAAATTTCACTTAATTTCTTTACGGTTTCCTGACAAATATATTTATTTATTATTCGTGACTAAAAAAAAACAATTACTTTATTACACTGGGTAGAAATAAAAGAGAGAGCGAATGAAATCCAAATTGAATAAAAGCATTGTTTCTCACCAAATTTTCTATCCTCTATGTCTTTTAAAACACTTGTTAAAGCATATAAAAATATACTGTACTTACAAATCAGTTTAGTACCTTTGATTTATGGCTGTATTTGTAGTACCTTCTTAAAACGTTTTGTCTTCAAACTGTCAAATATAAATCGCAGTAAATTGTGTAATCTGCTGTCACAAAAAGTATCCTATTTTTCGATCAGTATAAGGAAGAGATACTATACTATTTTTCGATCGGTATGGAAAAACAATATTTCTCCATACTATTTTATCATAAATTATTAATTCTCAATAAACTTTGTTACTTTTAAATGAAAGAAGCGAGATAATTTTACTATGATGTATTAAAAGTTGGTCATTTGGGGGGGCCAGGCCCCGATGCCCCCCCCCTTGGCTACACCCCTGCTGCACTGTCCGCGTCGTCACGACACCCTCACCAAAGGCCTGGCATATCTTCTGTCCCTCTACAGCGGCGTTTGACCTCCACTTGAACTCGTTCAGCATGCTCCTATGACGCTCTGTGGAAGTCCCATGTTCCCTCTGTCTTTACGCAAGTTCACGGTGTGTCTGAATTGCCACAACCAGGTAGTATGTTGGATATACCCACAACAACAACTGACGTTCGTCTTATCTCCACTTGCATTCAACTCACGGTGTGAGATCCAATTCAACACAGACCTCCACGAAAAGGAACAGAACTTTCTTGGTTACCTTTATAGTTATGCACAAAAGTATAGCGTTTGGTCCCGGGCAATAGTTCTGGATTAAGCATAATAAAAACTATCTTGAATATAATTTATGGATAATAATAATAATAATAATAATAATAATAATAACAAGAAGAAGAAGAAGCTAAAATAGTGTTTTTAGTTTTCCAGAAGGAAACCAAAATTTTCCTTTCTTTCAGGCCTCAAAAACACTAGCACCAACACATTTGTTTGGGCTTTGTACATTGTAGCAGGCCCCCTTTCAAAAACGACGGGCCCCTCCTACACAAATCTGCTGGCTACACCCCTGTGTAAACCTAAGAAATATCTGACATACTGTATATCTTTTCTGTTCCTATGAATGCCTTCGATTATGTTACTTTTTCTTTCCTTCTGTGGTAATAATAATAATAATAATAATAATAATAATAATAATAATAATAAAGGAATAACATTATTACAATACCAATTACATAAACATTATCTTACCATTCAGAAAAATTAATAATTGCCACGACGGGATTTGCACCCATGTAGCTGCAATGAGAGTTTCCTGCTTTCACAATTTTTTTAAAAACAAATCGCCCCAACAGGAATATTGTTCGCCACTGGCACCTCATGTCCTTTCGACGTATTCCAATCACTACAGGGACACGAGTACAGAAATACTGAGGACCAGTGGCGTAGCAGCTGCCCCCGCAACCCCGGCAGTGCGGGGGGGCCGAGGTATAGGGGGCCCCGAAGTCTTGCTATGAATAAAGATTTAAAGAAGTAGAACTTCAACCTTACTTCTGTCGGCTTTACAGCTAGGGCCCCTTCTCGGGGGGGGGGGCGCAAAAGTGTGCTACGCCACTGCTGAGGACAGTTAAAATTCCGACCTTGCTCTTCAGAGGAATTCGAACCCCTAGTGGATTGCGCCTCATGATCAGAAGCCGAACGCCCGAGATCACTCGGCTAGTGCCACCGGCTCAATTTCCACAAATTCCTCATATGAATATAAGAAAATAAACTAGTAGTTATAGAACATAAACATAGAACTATCTATTTCTACACGTGTTGATACAATTCAAAGAATGTGAAAATAATTTCTGTCGTCTTTTCTTTGGAAATTAGAAATTATGGTAAAGACAAAATGTAATGTAAATCGGGACCATCCCTGCAACCGATGACGTAGCCTCAACTTGAAGAACGTTTCGTGATATTTTCCTCATTGAGGAACATCTATATAACTTGTTTCTGAGTTAAACAAGGAAATCTCGAGTAAGTCATTAAGACACTCACACAAGCATTTGTATCTTGTTTATATTTTTCCATGAAACGATTTTAACTAGGTATTAGTTTGGGTGGAGGTTAAGTGGCGCGGTAGTTGAGTGGTTAGCGCATTGAACTTCTATTCGGTATCCACAGCAATACAGAGATTAACATATGATGTTCATTGGACAACACGCTCTGAATCAGAGAGATTCATCTCAGAATGGAGAAATGTTTCGTGTGTCATCTACTCACAATTTTACTTGCATAAAGACTTGACTCAGTGCTGCCAACTGCTGTCAGTGCCGAGAAAAGTTACGTGTAAGTTGGGTTGCATCTGTCTAGGCGTTCTCAACTGCAAATGACCTGGACCCCTAGTAATGAAATTATAACAGTCAGGGGTCCAGGTACTTATGTAAGTGGCTGTACCTATGACGTCAGGAAAAGGAGAAAGACATTTTTCCACATTGAAAAAAATTGACACTTTCAAGGAATTGAATGTTCCAAGAAAGGTTATCACCATTGGTTATGCTTTCCATCGAAAAAGGCCTGATAATGGGAATACCAGAGTTCAACCAGCATGTATTAGGCAGATTTGCTCCAGAGAGAGGACAATGAACTTACTAATTAAATAAGGCGACTAATCGGATAAAATGTTCTGCGTTATTTCTTATTTTTTTAAATCAGAATTTTATTTAATTTCACGTGTCACATGGCATTTGCATCTAAAGTTATGCTGATTAGTGCATGAGTCCAAGTTTATATTTTCTGTCTCTGATCGTTCGTACTGCAACACCCGAAAACACAATCCACTGCAATCAGTTTAGAACATTTATTTATTTTTATAGAAATTCTGCCATTTAAGTGGTGCAGAAAGCTAGTAGGCCCTATATTAGGCTAACCCGCATGATTAGGAATTTGCATCTGAATGATTTACAGCTGGTTGTAATATTAAAGGAAGATACAATACATTATAACGCATTAATCATGAAGGGAATTGCAGTTGGATGCTAAAAAGAGAAATATGTTAGATTAAACGATTGCTCATTATATTAGGCAGACATGAAACAACTCCGCAGGTGTTTAGGATGCATAACAAGGTTACGAATAATTCGTTATTTGTTTTGAAAACTGGCGGACAGATCCCGACGTATGATAGAGATCCCTTTTGAGTGTTTCCATGTATGATTTGGTGTAACATGTTCAATAACTAAAGCGCTTATCTCATTCCTTCGATACATCTGGATGGTACTCTACAACAATTGGAAACTCAGTATGGCACCACATACATTTACATTTTTTTAAAATTATAATGAATTTACAATGAATGTCTTACAGAGGTAATATTAATTTGTATTCCAGACAATAGGAGAGATGGGGCACAATGAAACAAGGGGTACAGTGAAACAAAGAAGTTTCCGCCGAGACTAAAGCGGAGAGATCTGGTATTTCTGTGTTGGCAACATTCCACACATAGCCACATGACATTTCAGTTTGCAAATGGCCGTCGTTAGTGGTAGTCGCGTAAGAAGGTAAAATAGGATTTCCATACCTGGAAGTAATTTTTCGGAGTCTTGGTTATCTCGTTGTTTTGTTTAACGGACGAAACTTGTCAGCACGATTTCGTGTGTGTTTTTGAGGAGGATATTTGTCCTTACAAGGTAAGTAAACAATGATGATTTCAGTCACTTTGTTTTGAAGCACAGAGCTCCTATTCTTACAAAAGTGAAGGAGGGGCACAATGAAACAAAAAGTTCTGGGGCGGAATGAAACGTTCCACTGTACTCCGTTGAAGTGTTTCATTGTACCTCGCATATAACAGTCACATAATAAATTAGCAAAAAATCGTGAGAATTACAAAGTAATGCCATAAATAATGAAGATTATTTCTCAAGTTACAAAGCGTCATTTTTCGTTTTGTACTGTTCGTTTTGTATATACAGAGTGTCTCAAAAGTTTCCTGATACAGGACAATTCTGTTATTATCAGAGTTAAAACAAAATGTAAGAGGAAAAACCGTTTCCAAATATGTTTTCAAACTAAAGTGAAGGATTTTTTTTTTAAATCGGACGAGCCGTTTGGGCTGTATACCCCTTATGGGTCCAATGTTAAATGAAAATGCAACGTTGCCATAGACCTAAACCCACAACGTAAGTAAATGAAGTTACTGTTTGAAATGGGGGATGACCATCGACACGTTAGTTTAAAAGACAGTAACTTTATTTACTTATGTTGTGGGTCCACGTAAATGACAACGTTGCATTTCCTTTAACATTGGTCGCATAAAGAGTGTACAGCCCAAAAGGCTCGTCCAATTAAAAAAAAAAAAAATCCTTCATTTAGATTCAAAATATATTTGAAGACAGTTTTCCCTCTTGCATTTTGTTGTAACTCTGATAATAACAAAGTTACCCTATGTCAGGGGAGTTTTGAGACACCTTGGATATAACAAACGTTCACTTTACATGTATTTTTTTTTTTTTTTTTGTTAAGAAATATATGTTTAATAATAACAGTTATTATTCAGTTCAAAATATCTTGTCGTCGCAAATTCTTTCGACGAATTTGAAGCTTAAAGTATATATAACGATAATCATGCCTGTTGTTCTGTATGGTTGCGAAACATGGTCGCTTACTGTGAGGGAAGAACAAAGACTGAAAGTAATTGAGAACAAAATCCTGAGACGAATATTCGGACGCAAGAGGAACGGGAGTGGGAAATGACGGAAACTTTATAACAAGGAACTACATAATTTATACGGTTTACCAAACATTGTTAGGGTCATCAAGTCTAGGAGGCTGAGGTGTGTAGTTCATGTAGCCAGGATGGAAGAAAGTACAAACGCTTTCAAAGCTTTAATTAAAAATCCAATCGGAAACCAACCATTAGGAAGACCTAGGCACAGATGTGAGGACAATATTAAGATGGATCTCGCAGAGGTAGGAATACAAAGTATAAACTGGATCCAGTTGGCTAAGGATAGAAGTCAGTTGGAGAGCTTTCATGAACGCGAAAAACCTTCTCGTTCACAGTAAACCGTGCCGCGTTGTTGCAGAAGCACTGCAACGACCAGAGCCTATAACTTCCGGGATAGGGGAAAGGAGACTTAACATTTGCTCCAATTGCCGCGCTGAAGAAATCTGGTCGTTGTAAGCTCGCTGCAACGCAATATAAATTAGATACTCTGTGAGGGATTTTTTTCGCTTTTTAAAACGGATTAATGGATTTTAGTTACAGAAGTAAAATATGTTATTGAAAGTAGCTATACGAGAGTATTAGAAAATATTTTTTTCTCTTCTTTACTACTACTGCTAATAATATTTTTTGTTGTTGTTGAAATACTTTGGTGCTTGCGCAACGCTGCAATACTAACATTAGCCACCACTGACCGATTGACTGATACACTTACTATAATCAAAAACCGTTTGAAATATTCCTGTCACGTATAATAGGCTAATGTACAGATACATGACCTAATGAAACGAAAGAGAAATGCATATACAGCGTTGGAACGTTTAATGCTTACCAGAGCTATTATAAACAATGAAAATTCTAATCAATTCCCTGCAAAACACGTAATAAGTTAACACTAGATTAATTCACTATACAATATCAAATTAATAAGTGCAACATAAATTAAAGAAGCTACCTACCAAGCCGTCTGGTCAGTTATTACAGCACCCTTCTCCAGCTATCGCTACTGCTTGGCTATTTGACTCATTAGAGGAAATTCCTATTGGTCAGGGGCAATTTAAACACATATTGGTCGCAGTGGAAATGTCAACACGTTACTGCGTTACAACGGTTGATAAAATTACAGCCGAAGCAATCGAGCAGTTTCTCTTAGAGATCATTCTTCGATATGGAGCTTTCTCATATCTATATCTTGAGAGATATCCTGTTCATAGCGCCAAATGACTACATAATTTATCAAAGCTCTACCATTTGAGTTTATTCTGCTCTGCATTCGATCATAAAAGTCTAGGTATAGTAGAAACATTCCACAGGATTATACAAAATTCGCCTAAATTCTTTGTTCAAGATCAGAAACAATGACCGTACAATTCCATATGTAATTTTTGCTATTAACTCTCTTATATAAACGGGAACCAAGTATTCGAGTATTCCTTGCTTCACCGATACGAACCGAAGACTGTTTCTGATATTGCAATTGCCTCGACACCTACTTTATGCATTAACCGAGAACACTTAAATAGAATTAAAGAAATTGTGAAAAGTAACAATTCTGCAAGTTATCTGCCTATCTGCAAGTTACGAAAAACGAAAGAAATATTACAATGCCAAACTTAACCAAACTAGCTTTGAACCAGGGCAGAAAGTACTCGTCTTCTATCCAAATCGCCTAATTAGTGTCCCGGATTCATTTTCCTCAAAATACGCTGGCCCAGTCACTATAATTTCGAAGCTCAACCCCAAACTTTACAAGATTCAGTTCCCGGATTCTTATCGCCATTAGACACAGGAGATTTCAGTAGAAAGGACCTTATTGTGACAGTTAGTATAAAAATGTATAACTTTCTTTCTCTGTACGAGCAAAGACATTTAAACGAAGGAAAAGAGAATAGAATAAGAAAAGAATGCACCTAAATTACTTCATTTAGTCACGAACATTTTATAGCATACATTTTAATCATTACCAGTTTTTACTTAAGAAACATTCACCATTAGAACCAATACGAAGACATGCTCAGTTGGACAAATCACTTTTTGTTGCGATACGAATACTTCCTATTGGCTGTTATTTACAAGAAGCTGATTCATTATTCTTCATTGCATTTCCGGACTTCAAAGGCACATGATCTCAGCAAGGCCAAATAAACTACAATTCTACATTCCTCAATCATTTTTCTTCCTCACTTTGAATTACTTAATTATTACTGACATTATCCCATATAAACACTATATAGGGTATTCAAAAAATCAGGATCACAGTTACATTGTACAGGATGTCCAGGAATTTAAGTTCATCATTATGATCATTATTGGCATTCAATATTGGATTATTTTGTTTAAATAGTTGTTCAGTACAAACTTCAAGAACATTATATCTTATACAGAATGTCCAAGAATTCACTCTGTTCGCAACAAGAAATTTCCAATATGGACCTTCTTTACATTCCAGTGATAATTACAACTTTTTAGTACTCACAATTCTTTTTATTTGACGCATATTATAAAGGTAACCAAGGAAGTTCTGTCACTTTTTCACCCACCACATTCGAACATCGACATGTCACCTAAGACGTACCTGTAAAGATCAAAAATAGCCCCCATCAGCATCGACGACCTCCTGCCAACGTTCTGGAAGACCATGGATTCAATCGCGGTACAACTTGGTGGTCCGTGAAGCGAAGAAGATATCAAGTGCATTTTACACCTCTACTAGAAACCTGAACTGGCGTCCTCTACGGTGATTGTCCAAGGAAGGGAACAGATGATAATCGGATGGTGCAATGTCCGGGTAGTATGGCGAATGCAATATTGTTTTCCATCCAAGGCGTAGAATGGTGTCCCGGGTCATCCTAACGTTGTCCTGTAACAGGACTACTCCTTTGCGATTCAGAAGTGCTGCCTCCAGAGTTTTGAGTTTTTCTCGAACACGGCCCAACTGCTTACAGTACGCAATTGCATTGATGTTCTGACCAGCTGGTGGTAGTTCCCGATGCACGATGCCTCGAACAGTCCACCAAACACACAGGAGGACCTTCTTCTGGTGCAGTGCTGGTTTCGGCTGTTTTGGAACCGGTTCATGGGATGCTAACCAATGATGGTGGTGCCGTGGAGCTTCGTACACGACCCACTTACCATCACATCTCAATACCCTGTCCAGAAATGGTTCCTTCCTCAGACGAGACAGCAAAGAAACACAGGTGTCTACTCGCGTTTCCTTCTGGCCCGGAGTCAAATCATGTGGGACCCATCGACCCAACTTGTAGTGCTTCCCAAGTTGATGGAGGTGCTACCGACTGGTTTCTCCACTCATACTGAATTGTAGTCCCAGTTCCCCATATGTCTGGCCACTGTTCGGCTTAATTCCTGCCTGAAGATCTTCATTTTGTACATGTGTTGGTCTTCCGGTAAGTGGTGTGTTTTCGAGTGTTTCATCACAGTTCTCATACGTGTTAAATTACCGCTGCACTATCCACATAGTCACGGCATCCTCGCGAAAGGCCTGGCATATCTTACGCCCCGCTGCAGCGGCGTTTGACCCCAGTTTGAACTCGTACAACATACATGCCCTTATGATGCTCTGTGGTCTCATGTTCACTCCGTCCTTACGCAAGTTCACGGTGTAACTGCACTGCCACAACCAGGTAGTATGTTGGATATACCCACACCAACAACTTACCTTCGCCTTATCTCCATTCGCATTCAGTTCACGGTGTGAGGGTCAATTGAAAACAGACCTCCACAAAATGCGATAGAACTTTCTTGGTTACCTTTATATATCGCCGTATTCGCTTGACACGAAAAACATCGAAACGACCCCGTCTAGATACGTCACCGCTAATTCCATTGAACACTTTTCCTGACAGTACTACTCTAATGAACATTCCGTTTCACAGACTCCACCACCTGTCACAATTAGTGAGTTAGTATACATATGTTAAATTATGAACGCCGAAGCTTCCTCGAGGGAAATGACGTGACATACCGATGCTGTCTGTGTTCAGGGAATAACTGTTTACTGATTTTTTCCACTACCTTTCTAGTGCTTCGACAGTAATATTTTTTTTAGCGCTTCCAGTGCTTTTAGTGTTTTAAGAGTGGTCCCTCAGCCTCTCTCCCCCTAAGAAGTAAAAATAATCCTTCAGCTTATTTTTTAAATTAGCCAGGGTGTGTAATGCACCGCGTGCTTCTGTATACAAACAACGCCATGTACTCTTGTTTGTAAAGATCACCACATGGATTTACTACACACCAGGTGAAATTACTACGAGCAGTAGACGATGGACCACTGGCACCTCCTACGAAGCACATGACGACAGGACAGCAGCACCACCACTGCTCTGGATGCCTATAAATTGGATAGCAAGCAGCGGACCAGTACCGGTTCTCTGGAGTTCCTCCTACTGCTTGCCTTGGAGCATTACGAGTAACCTACCCCCAAAGCCTCCAGTCTGCTTCGGGACTCTTGGCTATTCCTTTCAGTTGCTTAGCCTGTTTGGGGCTCTGTGATTTTTTAAACCCCTCACTGTTTGCTTCGGAACATTGGGGTTTCCTACGCCACTCGGCTTAGCCTGCTTTGAGGCTCTGTGGAGATTCTGGCCGCGACGTTACGGTGAATAACTACCTAATTTGTACCTGATAAATTAGAGAAAGCATTTTTGTAGTATTTTCTGTAAATACTATTATTATAGAGGATTTTTATAAAATAAAAAGGTAGTGGGAGTCGACTCCGGACCTTGATTTTATTAACCTAGCTCTACCCACCAAGAAGTTTTCCAATATAATCACAACGCATACACAACACTCCACTAAAAGCAGAAGTGGTTCAAATTTACTACTAGTTCTGTTTTCAATACTGAGTTCCATAGAGGAAAACCAGCAAGAGACATAGAGATGTCGTTTTCTGCAAACAATTCAGTCCCAAAAGAGTGTACAATCACAACCCACAACACTATATGAAAGTGAGACGTGATTAAAGTTTACTATTATTCCCTGATTCAATACAGATTTCCAGAGAACGAAAACGGTAAAAAAACATCGAGGTGCGGTTTCTTGCAATCAACTCATTGTCCAAAGAATTGGTTCCACCCTCAGGTTAACACTATTAAAACCGAAACACTCAGGTTAACACTATTAAAATCGAAAGTGGTTCAAATTAGTCATTTTAAGTTTCAACACTTAGCGCCGTAGAAAAAAAATGATAGTAGATAGCCACAAGCGGTCTTAAAAGTGCATATAATCACAACCTATAACACTCCACCAAAACAGGAAGTGGTTTAGATTTACTACTACTTCCGACTTCAATACAGATTTCCATAGAACAAAAACGGTAATAGATATCGAGACTCTTTTTTATTTATTTATTTAATTTTTGCAATTGATTCAGCTTTGTAATAATAGGATCTGCATTCTCTATTAACTTTTTATTCCAACCATAGGTGCTTCAAATTAATGATTTCCGGTTTCAGGGATGTGCACGAGACGAGTCGAGACAGGATTTTCCTGACAAAATTCGAGTCGAGACACGGCTCTTCCAATAGAAAAATATACATTTTTCGAGTCGAGACATCACTTTTACAGCACATTTTCGAGACGAGACATCCACAAATCTTGTCTCGTGCGCATCCCTAGGTTTCACCATTTATCGCTACGGAACAAAAATGGTAATATATAGCGAGAAGCAGGTTTCTGCAATCGATTTAGGATCAACAAAACATACCTTCACAAACTGCAACACTCGACGAAAACCAGAAAAGGTCGAAATTTACTACTAATTTCGGTTTTAATACTGATTTCCGTAGAGCAAACTTGGTAAGATATCGAGATGCAGTTTTTTGGAATCGATTCCGTGTCCGAAGTCCGGTCCCATCTCTTCCATTTACCCTCTATTCAAACTGGAAGTGGTTCAAGTTAACCATTTTCGGCTTCAACGTTTATTGCCACACAACAAAAATGGTAATGGTTAGCTGCAAGTGGTATTCTGCACTAGATTTAGAGTTTCAAGGGAACATAACACACCTACAACACTCTATCCAGGGGTGTAGTCACGGGGCGAGGGGGAAGATCGGGGCCAGGCCCCCCAAATGATTTTCTGCCTCCCACAAATGACCAGCTTTTAAAACACCTCGTAAGATTATTTCGCTTCAGTCATTTAAATATAACAAAGTTTACATATAATTAATAATTTGGCTGAGAGTTCTTTGCTGGAAAAATATGACACTGTCCTTGAATCAATTCTGAACTGCTCCTTAAATGACGACTCTTGGATGCAAGCATGTTTACCTGTTGGCTTGGGCTATCTCAGTATTCGACGAGCTGTGGATATGGCGATTCCTATATTCTTAGCTTCATACCAAGGATCTCTGGGTATAATCGAAGCTCTCCTTCCATAGGGTTATTGTTTGGACCCAGATGATTCAGTTTAGGAAGGCTCTAATAAATGGGCAAGCTTAGCAGATACAAACCTCCTAGAAATTAGCAAAAAGTGTTATCAGTCATCTTGGTATACACCAATTGCATCTCAATTACATAATCATCTGTTACAATCCGTTGTTGTTCCGGAAGATAATGCCAGGCTCCTTGCTGCCTCATCTCCCGAAGCGGGTGTATGATTGATGGCGATACCTTCTCCGCCTTTAGGCCTTCATTTGTCAAATGAAAGCTTTCGAATTGCTGTTGCCTTACGTTTAGGGTTAGCTGTTTGTGAGCCTCATCGATGTCCAGCTTGTGGAGATGAGGTTAACCAACGTGGCCTGCTTGGCCTTTCATGCATGAAGAGCGCTGGTAGATTCGCCCGACACTCTCCGTTAATGATATAATACTAACAGCCCTTAACACAGCTGGAATTCCTTCAATATGGGAACCATCTGGTTGCTGTCGTTCGGACGAAAAGTGACCGAATGGGATGACACGACATGACATGGATTAGAGGTAAATGTTTATTGTGGGACTTCACATGCGCTGATACATACGCTCATTCAAGTCTCCCTCTGTCAGTAAAGAACGCTGGAGCTGTTGCTAATCGCAGATTAGCTGAAAAGCAAAGAAAATACATAATCTCAAAATTTTGTTTTAACTCCAATTGCTATTGAAACCAGTGGTGCTTGGGATGCAAAAAGTCTTGAATTCATTAGGGAGATAGGAAGACGCATTTCTTGTGTTTCCGGCAAAGTTCGCTCCACATCTTATCTAATACAGCGCATATCTGTTTCTATCCAACGTGGTAACGTCTCGTCGGTCCTTGGCACTTTACCACCTGGAAAGGGACTGGATGAGGTGTTTGTACTCTAATAAGAGTAGTTTTATATATATATATTAGTCCCTGGACAATAGTTTTTTTTTTCTTTTGGCGTTATAATTATAAATTTTAATTCATATGAATGAAACATCAGTGTAGTTATGTCACTTCCCTGTTAAATAAAAATTAAAATTAAATATGTTGTAAGACAATAATAATAATAATAATAATAATAATAATAATAATAATAATAATAATAATAATAATAATAATAATAATAATAATAATAATAATAATAATTTACGGTAACATAGTATGAAAAATGCTATTTTACCATACCGATCGAAAAATAGTATGGTATCTCTTGCTTATACGGAGCGAAAAATAGTATGGTATCTCTTCCTTATGCCGATCGGAAAATAGCATGATATACTTTTTTGTGATAGCAGATTACACACTTTACTGCGATTTATATTTAACAGTTTGAAGACAAACGTTTTAACACGGTACTATAAATATAAAGGTGACCAAGAAAGTTTTATCGCTTTTTCACCCACCACCTTCAAACATCAATATGTCACCTAAGGCTTACCTGGAAGATGAAAAATAGTCCCCATCAGCATTGACGACCTTCTGCCAACGTTCTGGAAGGCCATGGACTCCGTCGCCATAGAACTTGGTGGGAGGTGAAGCGAAGAAGATATCAAGTGCATTTTGCAGCTCTACTAGGAATTTGATCTGGCGTTCTCTAAGGTGACTGTGCAAGAACTGGAACAGGTGATAATCGGACAGTGCAATGTCCGGTGAGTATGGCAGATGCCCAACCAAGGCGTAGAATGGTGTCCCGGGTTATTCTAGCAACGTTAGGCTTAGCGTTGTCCTGTAACAGGAGGACCCCACTGCGATTCAGAAGTTCTGACTCCAGAGCTTCGAGTTTTTCATGCACACGTTTCAACTGCTGACAATGCACATTGCATTGATGTTCTGACCAGCTGGTAGCAGTTCACGATGCATGATGCTGCGAGCAGTCCACCAAACACACAGGAGGACTTTCTTTTTCTGGTGCAGTGCTGATTTCGGCTGTTTTGGAAATTGTTCATGGGATGCTAACTAATGATGACGCTGTGGAGCTTCGTACACGACCAACTTCTCATCACCTTCAATACCCTGTAAAGAAATGGCTCCTTCCTTAGACTAAACAAAGAAACACAGGTGTCTGTTCGTGTTGCCTTCTGGATCGGAGTCAAATTATGTCAGACCCATCGATCCAACTTGTAGTACTTCTCAAGTTGATGGAGGTGCTGCCGAATGGTTTCTTCACTCACACTGAATTATAGTCCCAGTTCCTCACATCTCTGGCCGCTGTTCACCTCAATTGCTGCCTGAAGATCTTCATTTTGGACGTGTTGGTCGTCCGGTACGTGGTGTATCTTCCAGTGTTTGGTGATCATCTTTAAACTTGTTAAACCACCACTACACTGTCCGCGTAGTCACAACACCTTCACCAAAGACTTGGCATATCTTCCTCCCCACTGCAGCGGCGTTCAACCTCAGTTTGAACTTGTACAGCATACACGCCCTTCTGACGATCTGTGGAAGTTCCATGTTCACTCGGTCCTTACACAAGTTCATGGTGTGACTGAACTACCACAACCAGGTAGTATGTTGGATATACCTGCACCAACAACTGACCTTCGCCTTATCTCTGTTCGCATTTAACTCACGGTATGAGGGCCATTGAACACAGACCTCCACAAAAAGCGACAGAACTTTCTTGGTTACCTTTATACTAACATAAAACATTGATACTAAATTAATTAGTACGTACATTATACTTTTAATATGCTGTAACTAGTGTTTTGAAAAACATTTTTTATCAGACGGTAAATTTGTGAAAAAACAAAGTTTTTATTCAGTTTTTCAGTTAGGATTTCATTCGCTCTTTTTAGTGCTACTTAAAACAGTAAGTGAAATATACCAGTTAATAAAATAATTATAGTTTTTAGTCACGAATAATAAATAAATATTTTTGTCAGGAAATCTTAAAGAAATTAAGAGCAATTTCAAAGAAAATCAGTCTTATGTATAAAGGTAACCAAGAAAGTTTTGTCGCTTTTTCTGGAGGTCGGTGTTCCATTGGCCCTCCATTCTCCATTATCACCTGTTTCAATCTTTGGACAATCACCCTAGAGGACGCCAGTTGAAATTCCTAGTAGAGCTGCAAAATGCACTTGATATCTTCTTCGCTTCACTTCCCACCAAGTTCTACGGCGACGGAGTCCATGGCCTTCCAGAACGTTGGCAGAAGGTCGTCGATGCTGATGGGGACTAATTTTGATCTTCCAGGTACGTCTTAGGTGACATATTGATGTTCGAAAGTGGTGGGTGAAAAAGCGACAGAACTTCCTTGGTTAACTTTATAGATAGATTCGGTGTACAAGGGCTTAAATTGAAATAGTTATGCACAGAGGCAGGGACGGATTTAGGCATGGACCCAGGACCAGGGCGGAAAATTTTGAGGGGCGGCAATTTAAAAAAAAATATTTTAAAAAACGATAAAATTATTGAAAATACATATTTCACCAACGACTCAATAAAATAAGCGAAAACCATTTTTTAAATGGCCGTGACTACGATAATATCGTAGCAGATTAGTCGTAGCAAATATTATCATAAGTGAGTTGGTTATTATAGTGGTTTGATCAGTTGTCGGTGGATCTGCTCAAAAGGACGGCAGTAGGCACAGCTCAACACTCGTACTTTCACAAACTATCGTTCCCCTTGTTTCTCCAGAAACTTCCTTTATGGCAGCCTTATGGGGAGACATTCTCAGTACATTTAATTCTGTAAGTGAAAAGGTACAATCCCATAATATGACGGTAGCTACAGTTGTGATCTGTACACATCTCTCATTACATTTGTGGATGAACCAAAAGATATATTTAAGTCTATGAGATGGCTGGTGAGAAAAAACTAAAGACTGTCCAGACTGTTCTTGAAACTGATAGTAAATGCACAGGAAACAGGCCTAAAAGATTAAGAAAAAGGAAGAAATTCTTTGATGAATCAGAAGAGGAAAGGAAGATAGAAAACCCAGATCATCGTCTTCAAGAGACCTTCGTTGTGGTCACTGACAAGCTTCTTTCCGAATTGAACAAGAAAATCGCGGTCTACAATGAATTTCTCAGCAGATTTTCCTTCTTAACAAATCTATGCAGCTGACATAGAGGAATCTTCGTTTGTTGTTGAGTGCCTTCATTTAAAAGAACTTTTAGCTCAAGAGAAGTTGGGAAGTGCTGAAGAAATGTCATTATCGCAACTGTGCGGCGGAAATATTATTTTCCATACTATTTGAGATCTATTCTTTCTCAGAAGAGACTAATTCATCTAGCTGTTTTAGCAATCGAAAATGACTTCACTATTAAACTTGATTTTGATAACGTGAATAATGATTTTGTCAATGTCAAAGCCAGACGTAAACAATTTTGATACGCAAAAGTTTCAGAAACGTCATTTTGTAAATTTTTAGGTACAACAATATAACTCTTTATATCATTTAAGATTGCTTTATATTTTGCCGTCTTTTACATCATGTAAGCGGAAGCCAACTAAGTTTAATGAATCTACTCCAAATGCTGGCCAGATATAGGAATTAAAATATATTACATAAAATGAGTAATAAGAAATAAGAACAGTAATAACTAGTAATAGTAATAATTATACTTTAGTAGTAAACATGAAAGTAATGTTTTAAGGGAATCCAGGAGAATTGATGTTTGGTGTGGTTAGGGGCGGCAATTTCGCTAGGGCCCATGAGCGCAAAATATGGAAATCCGGCCCTGCACAGAGGTATAATGTTTGGTCCGGAGCAGTAGTTTTTGGTTAAACATAATGGGCCTTATGCAGTCGTTGTGACGCGTGATTAGGGTCATACTAAAGAGTTCAACTAACATGTTTTCCGCAGTAGTCAGACTTTTAATATGACGCTAATCATGCGTCAAAACGACTCTGCATAATGCCCAATATAACCTGGAATATAATTTACGGAGAAAAAGCAATAAATAAATAAAAAATAAAAATAATAAGTTAAAAACAGTGTTTTTAGTTTTCCGGATTTTTCAGGCCTCAAAAACACTAGCTATATTATTGTTGTTGTTTTGTTTTGTACATTATATCTGGTCCTCCTTTAACAACGACGGGACCCTCCTACATAAACCTGCTGACTACACCCCTGACTATTGAAAGCAGAAGTGGCTGAGTTTACAAAGTAGTTCACAACAATTCAGTTTTCCTTCATGTCAAATTTACAGGTGGCCTCACCAGCCAAAATGATCACGACCTTCCACTGAAATTGAATAAATATTTTTGAATCAGATTTTGTGACACCTAAATACCGAGCTTCTTTTAATAGCGAACATCCTCCAAATGGCTTAACACTGTTTGGTAACGGATGTTTAGATCCTTGGCGATACCATGACTTTACATGCCGGGTTTGCTTCACATCTTCCAGAATATCATACATTTTTGTTGTGATTGGTCGCCCACTACGTGGAGAATTCCGGACATCGAAATTTCCGTAACAGAAGCAACTGAACAATCTTTTAACTGTTGCTTTTAATATCATATTTTGCCCATAAACAGCACGAATTTCTCCAGGCGTTTGCGCAACATTTGCTCCTTTATCGAAACAAAACTGTAAAATGTAGCGAAGTACTGTAGAAAGTTCAAACATATTCAATATCTTACGTCTGACTACAGGAATTCCAATACTTTTTACACGTCTACCAGCTACAACCATCATATGTCACATAACGTTAAGCTTGACTCGCTGCAGCTCATATAACATGAGATTTGGGCCACTAACCAATCTCGTTCGCAGAAGTCATACTATTTTTTAAACTAACTGATATTAAAAGCTTGTGTTTATTAAACCAAATATTGGTGCCTAACACCCCTTTTCTCTTACCTAATTTCCCGAACATATGTTTTAGCTAGACTTTTTGTAGAAGAGAAATAGTGACGATTTGGCTACGTTACCGCGTTTACCGCCAGTAAACAAACAAACAAAAAACGTAATTTATTACGGAAATTCCTCGAAATACATAATAAAAATATCCCTATTACTTTCATGATATCCTCTGGGCTTCAGTCAACCAAGACAGAAAACATTAGCGGCTTCTTGCAGGTAAGAAACAATCACTCAAGTAAATCGCTACAGCACGGCGAACAACTATCTATACGTATGAACGCTACGAGACGCGGAAGAGCGTTGGAAACATGCAAAACGTCCCAACTAACAGGCACGTTGACCGCTACGTATTTGCGAAAACTTCGAAGATTCCTGCTCAGTTCTGACAGGGGAAAACAGTTTTGATGGTCTCCTGGAAATCATTTGAAACTGCAAGCAAACGATGTAACTATTTCTTCCGTTAACACAAAAGTAATTATATTTAGTATGTTGTATATTATTCAGTAGTTAAAATTTCTCCAGTATCAATTTTCAAAAATGTAAAAGGAAAGAATATAATACTTAATAGCAGTATTTTACGTTTTCCCTATGTTGTTTTGATACTACTTTGGTCACTTTTTGGATATTACCCTCCAAAATAGAACAGATGAGGTACGCTACAGCGAAACGAAACGAATGATTGATTTGCATTTACGGCCTGTATCCTTATTAAGGTCAAGAAAGTGAGATCTGCAGTTCACTGATCACTGTAGTGCGTTCGAACAGGGGCCCGATGAACTAAAAGAACGCAATTTGGCCACAAGACTAAGGAAAGGACTGAAAAGAAATAAACTACAGCATAATTTGTAACTAGCCTTGTGTTGCTTAAGTATTATGGGAGAGCTCCATTTTCATTAGTGTGTTCTTGTTTCAACCGAATCAAAGTGTTTCTACGTCAGCATACCTCTTCCAAATGTAACGTTAATTCTGATATGTTGTTCAGAAGATGGGAGGAAAAGGGTTTAGAGTATGCAAAGGTCTATCTAGGGGGAATGTTAAGGGAGAAACCCAACAAAAACAATTTCAAATTTATACTGCGTAAAACTGGATTCTAAGTCAGTTTCAAGTTACTTTTCTTAAAAATAAATACTTAGGTAATCATAATTATAGTAATAACAGATATATCCCTTCGGCATTTATTTTCCGAGTTTCAGGTAAGATGCGATAGTTTCAGGTAAGATGCTTAACTTACAACGTATAGTAGATAAAATACATAATTATTACGAAGACAGCATTAATGCATGCGTTATAAAATATTAAAATATGATACGTGGGCTATCGAGAAATGCTATTGCACCACTGGACAGAAAACAGGATGCTACTGTGAGCTTCTTTTCCTCTACAATTTTACAAAGACAAATTTAGGTTATTCATTTTAACCCTTCATTCGGCATTGTTACTCTCAAGCAACATCGCATTCTGTTGCGTTATCCGCACATATTATAACTTCAGTGATCATTTAATTAGCATTATTGCTTTCATACAATATTCATATACATGATTTAAGGGTCGCTTGTTTAGATATTTCTAATCTTCGTCAACAGGGAACAGTCAAATTTAGTATTGTAGAAGCTCTATCTCCTACGTTCTGCGAAAGTTCTTTTTTCATTTTTTTATTTGTGATTTCTTGCTCTGTAGGAAAATATTTCAACGAAACTGTTGCTAATTACTGAGAGTATTCTTATGATATTTTACCATAATAGCGTAATGCTGCTCAGTAGCTACACATAAGACCTATTTTATGGCAATGTTGCTTTGAAATAAACATCCTGTATTTTGTAACCAAAGTACAAAAGTACTTTAAAAATTTCGAAATTATGATCAGGAAGACATGGTTCAACCAAAAAAGCAAACTAAATATTCTAATGGTAATGCTATAAATGCTTGCCAATTAAACGGTTAAGAAGGTATGCTTTAAGGTATTTTAAGAACTCTATTTAACCTTCTTTCAGTCGCATGGATACTATTATTTTAGCATGGGATATTAACATTATTCTTGCGTTTTAAGTAGAATTGCTCTTTTTGACAAAAATACAGTTGCTATGAAATGTGGATTACAATAGTTTCTTGGGTCACAATTTAAAGGAGTTCTTCACAACAGTATTTACATCTTTATTTTCAATACTAATCAAGCTTGCAGTAGGAATTCTTAGAACTTATTTGATAATACTTACAAAAAAAAAAAAAAAAAAAAAAAAAAATCATCTTTTACTTCGCTGGACTGAGTTCCGACTTTTTTTTTCTAAAGTTGCTGTATCCTCAGCAGAGCTTATACAGGGTGCGGCACGTAAAACCGGCCCGTCGTAATATTCTGGTATATTGTGTTTTTGGCAACACTTAAATAATCTACCTTCCTACCAAGAGATGGCGTGTCGAGGTCGGGTCGACTTACGTGACCTGCAGCAGTCACATGCAGCCGCAGCCAGTGAAACTTGTCGAAACCAGTTGAGAAAAAGGCCTCGTTGTGTTAAGCCGGGTGAGTGTCAGTGTGTGATAATGCCGTATTCGATACCCGAGCGTGTTGCCATTATTGAAGGGTTCATTCTCACTGGATCTTTTGTGAAAACAAAGAATTTGTTTCGGGAGAAATTTCCAGGACGTTCTGTGCCAGCAAAAAGCACCATTCAGGAATTGATTGAAAAATGGCGGCGTACAGGATCGGTTCAAAATGCTCCCAGGAACAGACGACCATCTGTCTGCACACCTGAATTAAAGATGCAGGTGGAGGAGATAATGACAAGAAGTCCTCGAAAGTCAACCAGGAGATTGAGTCAACAGGTTCATGCGAGTGAGAGAAGTTGCAGACGTGTTTTAAGGGGACTAAAGTTAAAACCGTACCGGATAAGTGTTGTGCAAGAACTGAAGGAGCCTGACCTGCAGAAGAGGGTGCATTTCTGTTCATGGCTGTTGAGCAATCTTGCCAGTGGTTTCTTGGATCCACTAATGCTCATCATGAGTGACGAGGCATGGTTCCACCTGTCTGGGTACGTAAATCCCCAAAACAACCGGTATTGGTCGACAGAAAATCCACACGCAATCCACCAGGTACCCTTGCATGATGAGAAGATGGTGTTTTGTGTGCCATTTCCGCCACACGCGTTATTGGGCCCATATTCTTTGAGACGACAGTGAACAGTGACGTGTATATGGGAATCCTGGAGGAGTTTTATACACACTTGACCGAAGAGGAGCGTCAGTTATGTTACTTTCAGCAGGACGGTGCAACATGCCACACATCAGCTGCATCACTGTCCCTTGTGCATGAGATGTTTACACCAGAGAGGACAATCAGCAAAGGCTTGTGGCCTCCTCGGTCACCAGACTTTTCCACGTGTGACTTTTACTTATGGGGACTGTTAAAGGGAAGAGTATACGAAACAAATCCACACACAATTGAAGAACTCAAGACCAGGATCCAGGATGTCACCAATAGCATTACAACACAAGAACTGACAAGGGTATATATGAATCTCCTCAATCGTGCTCACACGTGTGTTGAAGTGGGCGGAGGACACTTTCAGCACCTGCTGTGAAGGTAAGTAGTCATATTCAATACATTACATTTCATTTATGTGTTGTAGTTAATCATATTCAATACATTACATTTCATTTTATGTGTTCACTTTACGGGCCGGTTTTACGTGCCGCACCCTGTATAAAGGTTCTTTAAATATTCTAACATAAAGAACTTTACTGTGTTATGAAGATTGTAATACCGACATTACACCTTGGTGGGCTTTTAATCAATTACTCCTTGGTTTTGGCTCGAAGAAAGGTAATCGAACAAGATCATATCGTGCGGACATTGGAATTGGCAGTGAAACAATAAACAAAACACATAAAAAAGGTAGGTATTATAGTCTATTTGTACTTTGTAAAAGAGATTATTGTCCCTAATTCCCTCTCTCTCATTTTTTAATCATTCTAGGTTTAAAATATAAATCATGCACCAAATTTGCGACTTGAAAACTACCATATCTTCCTGAACAGTAGCTACGTTTTGGCCTATAAGGTAAGGACAGTTAAATTCTGGTGTGTATACAGTAATTATTGTAAAATATTTGAGTCTGTGATAAAAATGGCAGTGAAAAAAATGTCAGGGAAAATCAGTCTCCCTGGAAGCAGACGGATCTAACCTATTTTTTTTTTTTTTCAGACTCGAAACTCTGGAAGGAACCAGAGTGACCAGAAATGTAGACCTCTGGAAGGAACCATAGCATTCTTGTGACCAGAAATGTACAGAATGCTTATAGGAATGACCGCAGTAAAATACCATGCGATCCAGAAGTCGCGCACATCCAAATTCAATTGGCTAAAAATAGTGTTATAGCTGAAAAGTTCCATCAGCTACCGCAAGATGGCACCATGATTATTAACAACACACCTAGATGCCATTACATGTGTATTGAGCACACGACGCTTTCATTAGTGTTTCGTGTATTCCTTGGTGAACATGTTGTTTCCCCAAGAGCAAAGAGTTTTCACTGTTCAACATTATTTTGGAAGTGGATTCTCTTACGCATGTGTTGCAGACGAATCTCGTAGGAAATATCCTGATGTAGCAGTTCCTAACAACAATCATTAAGAATCGTCCGGTTTCAAGAATGCGGATCTGTTGCAGAGAGACCGTTCATCTTTTTGACTGATACTAAACTGACTGAGTTTTAAGTGATGCAGCGTTCGCCTCAAAAAGCTATCAGTGCACTCTCAGATTTCATATTGAAGTGCTCAGAGAGTGGTGAAGAGGTTACACTTTCGTGCACATCATGTTCGCAGTGTTCACGAATTGAAAGAGTCCGACGTGTACTGTACATGGCTTCGCACATTTGTTGACGAGCATGAAATTGCAGAGCTTGGACATGTTTTCTTCACTGATAAGGCGTGATTTCACCTTAGTGGCTACGTGAACAGTAGGAACACCCGAATTTGATCAAATGAAAATCCACATGTGTTAGACAAACCCCCCCCTTACACTATAAGAAAATTGGAAAATTGGTTTAGTGTGCTATATCAGGTCGTTGTATAGTTGATTCCATTTTCTTTGAAACTACTCTGAACAGTATTTTGACCAAGATATCTTGACAAGGATGAACATGATTGTTGGTTCCAGCAGGACAGTGCCACATATCATACATATAACGACACCGTGAAGTCTTGTGCGCATTCTTTACGAATTCATCATCTCTAAAGGATTATGGTCCCTTTGTTCACTCGATTTAACGTCCCCTGATTTCTTGCTATAGGGTTATTTAAAGGTAAGGTCTATATAACAAAGGAAACTCACACACTGGATAAACTAAAGATGAATATTAATCATGAGACTAATATCAGTGTACACGTGCTACATAAAGTGGCCTCAAACATGGTAAAAAGCGTTCGTACTTGCATTACAGAACGGGGCAGCTGGTTTGAGTGTATGTTGTGAAAATATATCTCAACAAGAAAAATGAAATGAAATCTTTATAAGTTTCACGTCCCACGGTTATGCCAGTTAGGCTAAAGGGGACGGTGATAACGAGAGATGAGTGAAATGGTGGAATGAAGAAAGTGGGAGGAAACGGGAGAACCCACGAGCACGGTGTTTGTCCACCACAAAGTCCACACGGCGCGAGCTGGGATCTCAACAAGAGTTTCATATATTGTGAAAATATATAATACTATATCAAATAGTATGACTTAATGTCTGTTTTTTTTTAAATTATTTATTTTGATGTGTGGGACTTTTGGATCACATGTGTCTCTAATTTTGTCTTCCGGATTTTTTTGGAGGGGGGGGGGGAGAGGGCATAACTTTCAATACACCAGACCTTGAAATAAATATGAACTTCTTTTCAAAGTTACAAAACGATTTTCGGAACAAGAGATCAGGTGTGATATCTGTACCTACTCCCGTGCACACGACTATCACTCCCATTACCCTAGAGAAAATCATTCCATTATCTTGTTTAAGAGTATTATAGAAATAAAATAAAGTTGGAGTAGTCGTAATTTGAAGACGACTAAGATTCTTGAAATTTAGCTTTATCTCGTCAATGTCCTTCTCGGCCTTACCAAATTTCTAGGCATCACGCCAAAATCCCCTCTCTGTCGCTAACTCTATTCACCAGAATTATTTAATCCAGCATATCTCTAGAATCGCCGTGTATGAATTGTCTCTAGAAAACTTACATAGAGTAGACATAATTATTGATATCTGAGACACCATTTTTCCTGCAGATGATGAATGAATGATTCCCTCACAATGAATATTCGTTTATTTCCATTATCCACGAGGTTCATCTTTACAAGAAAAACGATTAATTTCCCCTTACTGTACTGTACGATTAATTTGCCCGTACTGTACACTCTCATAATCAAATTTGTTTGGAAAATACCTCACATTAAATTTCTTTCTACAAAATACTGTGGAATCTCCACCGAAGTTTTTTTTCTTATATATATATATATATATATATATATATATATATATATATATATATATATATATATATATATATATATATATATATATATATGTGTGTGTGTGTGTAAGAGAGAAAGTACATCCATACTTTGAAACAGGCTAAATTGAAACTAGAAGCTGACAATGAACTATGATCATTATTTATCTAAAATCTGAACTCATGACGCAACAGACCTTGGAGGACTAGTGCCTGGTAGCCGGTTTATTGCACCCATGCCTAGGGTGATATGTGGTCAGCACATAGTCTTCCCTCACCGTTAAATGCTGCCTTTCTAGATCGGAATTACTATTTACCTACACTATCCAAATTCAAATGAATGATAAAATGATTGACTACATGAGAAAGTGAGAAGAAACTCCATTTTGCAGTATTAATCCTCCACGAAAAATACTTGGTGAATTACAATGAAAGTCTCGACGATAATACATTGGGACAACAGGTAAGCACTATACCACACTAACTTTCGTATAGTTTGGCTCTCAACGTAATACTGATCTCTTTGCTTTAATTTGAAATAGAAAGGATAAAGGAGACATTAATGCATAATTTATAATGAATACATACAAAATATAAGGACTACTGATATTTATTCAATTATGACAAATGCATTTATTTACACATTATTTTTTTCTTTATCATAGAAAAATGCTTGGAATATTCTGTGAACTTATTTTTTATTTCACAATTCCACAAAAATAACATAAATGCTATATCATGTCTTAAAAATTTTATTTAGCATGACCAATATTTATAACATTCCCTTTATCCAGTTTTTTTATACAGTATATTCAAAATGAGTATGTACAAAGACAATCACCAAAGAGACTTTTCACATTGCATTCTATGAGAAGAGTAAATAGTATCATATGCTAATTCAAAATACCCATGTATATAAAATGAAAAGCAACATAAGTATCCCCTGCGTGCCTCATTTATAAATCTGCTTTTCTTCAAACTTCTTGAGATTGTCTTACTTCGCCTATGAAGAACGAATAATTTAAATAAGATTTCTAATAGTTTTGTTTATAAATAAATGCCTATTCTTAGTGTGCGCTGGACAACAATGAAATTTCTCGCATGAAGAAAGTCGATTTTCTTCTTTGCCTTTACAACTTCCACGTCCCATAAAGAAATTAACAACTCAGTGTGTAACCACAGTGCAATAGCTAATGATTAGATGTGCAAAGAATCTTGAGTATCTTGAGAATCTTGAGTTTAATGAATCTTTTGTATGATGTTCATTAGTGTTTTAGTGAAGGCAAGGCAGTCACGATGCAGACATAGCACTGGTAATTAACCAAATAAAGCAAGACTAGCAACTTACGTGAACTCATTGTCGAACCTCCTCAAACACTAATGAACGAGGTATTCAAGACTCACCAAATTATGTTTTAAACCTCTAGTAAATTTTACTGCCATCCATACTTTGTTTGCACAGGAATTTGCAATTACTCGTTCTTGCACTGACTGACCCACACTTATTTGCAGTCTTCTTTCTGACATACATGAATTTCTGTAGGAACGAGGAAAGTTATGTTCCATTAGTTCAAGATTCCATTGTTGCAAAATGTTAATAAATAATGGAAGTATATTTCCGAGCTAAATTACTAGAAACAAAAATAGAGGAAAAACTCAAATGTAATATCGTTACGATAGTAATTCGGTAGAAAAATTTTAAAGATAATACCTGGTTAAATCTGAATACTTGAAGAATGTGAGATTTCATTTTAACGACTATTGAAAATATTTTGATGTACAGCAGATTGCATAATGCACTTTACGATTTTCTGGTCCTCTTTACTCAAAACTTGAACGACAGATCACATACTAAATGAAAACATTTTTTTTTGTTGTTTTCATTTTATAAAATCTCACACATATTAATCAAATTACAGTACATGTCATTGTTCTGCTTTTGTGTATGGTAACAACAAAGTGGAAATTTCTTCCATTAATTGATTAAGAAGTTCTTCACTGTTGCTCTTCCCATCAATATTTAATCTCCGATCAGGCTGAAAGAAAATAATAATAGAACAAAATGAAAGAGTTATGTTAATGGCACCAACTAAATTGAACAAGCAAAATAACTATACGCTTCGAAGTCTCGGAAGATTCCAAGTTTATTTCCTAACTCATTTCTTTATATAAATACATTTTAAAAAACGGTGGTCAGTAGTCTATATTAGTACTATCACGCTTTCTTTCCTCTAGGCTTTAATGTGTTTTCCTTGCTAATACAATGAATTGGCCACCACAAATGAACACATCACAGAAAACAGATATACTCTGAAGCAAAATGTATTACAGATCGTAATATAAGACCCACAAATGAATGAATTAGTATCTAAATATTAGTTTTCATTTTATAAATAACATCTAGAAAAATTATTTCTGAAATCTAAAAACCACCGTATATAATAAGTTTCTACCTTAATTTGCTATTTGTCACAATTTAAATATTGTGATTTCCTGAAAGCCCGAAGAAAAAAAAAATCTTTGTCAATCTAAAATTGATGCTGTACGAGAATCATGCCACTCACTGATACTGAAATATACCCTCATAAAGCTCTTCATTATGAGATTAGCAGGATGACATTACATCAAAATATAACTTTAAAATTTTAATTTCTATCTAAAACATTGTTTAAGAATAAGACTTATGCTTATGGGAGCGCGAAAACAAGAGCTGTGTGCGCACGTAATAATACATATATATTAAGTATTTGATCCTTGACAAAACATATTTTAGCAGCACTTATATTGTGGTTGTAGGCTGCGGTGCTCAAGTTTCATATTTTGGTGCAATAGCAAAAATTTGTCCTTAGTAATTATTTAGTACTTAGGAAATGCCAGTTGGTGAAATAGTTTAAGTTGTCCATATATTCGACACTCTAAAAGAATAAGTCTTCAATTCTTTTAGACTTGAATTCAAGTCAGCAATTATGATTTCATTGCCTTAGATGACGAACTAAGCAAGAATGAAGCCTATGACGAACTAAGCAAGAATGAAGCCTATCTCAAAAACATTGATTAATTTACTAGGTAGTATCTGGTATGCTCTAGAAAACCACATAAAGAAATAATAATATATTTCTTCCATTTCTGAGCTATTTTGAAAAACTAAAGATGGGATTCATAAGTACCTAGGGTTTGAATTAACAAGTCATAAGTTGCTACAAAGACACTAATGTCAGACTGTTTTATGCAAGTAAGTTCGAAGTGAGTAAGCCTATTATGTCACAAGCACTTGTCGCTAGCTTTTGAAATACTACATACAATCAAGACACTCTCGATTATTGGCATACATAACTTGATGGATATCAACACAGAGCGGCCTCGTAACTATGTAGGTAGCACAAAACTCGCGTGCGATTCGCGTTAGTGTTGCTCACGAGATGAGATGAGACGAGATACAAGAGGAGATCAAGGTCTTCCATTAGAAATAATTTTCGAGATGAGACTGCATTTTCAAGATATATTATCGAGAGAACACAATGCTAAATTTTGTCTCGTGGGTAAAAATAATTCACGGAATTGGTTCATGTGGTTTCGATTCCACGTTAAGCTGTATGCCCATACCTCACGTAAGATTAGTGCCGAGAGAAACGTTCAAACCACCCAAGTAATCGACCTTCGCATATGAATATCACGTGGAAACTAAAATTAAAGCTATTTTATAGTGTATACCACTGATGTACACAGTTTTACCAAGTCGGTAGAAGAAACCAAAGTTCATATCGATAATACTCGTATTTTAAATAATAATAATAATGTAATAATACTTAAAGGTAAATTATTATGCGTAAGTTTTATATAATGTAACCAGAGATGGAGTGGGACAGTAAGTCGTGGGTCAACAGTATGTAACCCACTGCGACCCACCACCCACCATGACCCACCGACTCACTCTACTCAGTGCATTGTAGACAGCATCTTCTCAACACTGGTGAATTTGTCTACGTTTGTACGTTTCAAGGCCCCCATTTTTCTACCGTTTTCATTTGTTTCTGTTCACTTACCTGAGATGAGTACTGGTGTATCTAAGTGGGGAAAAAAACAAAACTTTCAGGTACTTTTAGATATTGGTATTTGTAATTGTAATAATAGGAATAGGATTTACTACTTGGCTTTCGAGACACAGCCTGTGAGTTCTTAGAGGAGCTGGCTACTGGAAAAATGTATTTTTGAATCACTTGTAATATATGAATTATTATATAAAAAACTGAATGTACGTGTGTACCTGATCATCACGCCAAATTGCAAAGTTAAATGAAATGGCTTTTGGTATATTGGTATATAGTTAGGACCTAATCCCAACTGGAATGTTATCAGATCTCTTTCATTATAATACATATCCGAAGGGGGGGGGGGGAGTGGGCGTCCGAATTTTTGCGAAAAATTCAGTATATTAACTATTTATTAAAAATCAACAGAAAGTGTCCTGGCATTTTTTAAAATTCTCTTTGATGGGGGTGGGGGGGGGGGGGCACATGTATGGGAAATTGGTAGTGGGTTGATTTGTAAAAGAACAATCGAAAACGATCGACATTAGTTGAGAAACAAACTGAGATGCAATTATTGAGAAATGAAAACTATAAAACTTCGCATTATATATCCACTGCTTTCTATCGTAATATTTGCTGAAGCTTGTGTTTATTATATAGAGCGTTCAGAGCACAAGGCAATCAAGCCATGAAGTCGTGTGAAAAATTGACATACAATTTGTACTGTAAGCTTAATTACACGGAAAGTTTTTAAGTTGGTACGGTATGCTTAATTATGTTGAAAATTTTACATTCTCCCTTTACGTTGGTCTACTGTACTTTACCTTGGTTTGAGAGTCTCAAATTTCATCCTATTTTCCACTGAAAAGTATCTAATTCGACAAGGAAACAATTACATGTGATAATTAAATAGAAACTCATCGTAATTTGGCCCCTGACATACTATTTTATACCGTAAATGTCAGATCCACCGGTATTGTCACAGAACGGTGGTTGGGCGAGTGACCGTAGATAATCAAACTTCGATTAGTAATAATTTCATAGCTTTGCTTTAATACAAGTGTAAACTCTTCATTTAGTGGAGAGAAGGGCGTGATCATGGGTCAGAGTTGATGACGATGGGTTTTAGTCGGTCAAAATGGGCGAGAGTGGTTCATGGTGGGTGGTGGATCACGATTAGTGGTGGGTCAGTGGGTCATGGATCAAGTTTTCATTGACCCACGCCATCTCTGAATGTAACTGCACGGCTCTATTGTTACACATAACTAATACAGCTTGATTTCGAAACGTTAACTATTATGTTTAGACATTTTCTGCTCTTTCAGAGTATTCACGCTGATATTGATTCCAAGACAGATAGCTCTTTCTGAAAGAATAATTCCTTCGAAATACTTTTTAGAGACTGTTTTTTTCGAAGACACTAGAGTCAAGATGAGACATTTCACGAGCAGCTTCCGAAAGGAAGAGGAGACTATACGTTGTAAAACAGGAGTCTACTGCTTCTTATTCAAGCTATTCAGTAGAGTATATAGACGAAACTTAAATAGAAGATATGATGGAAGTGGAGACGGAGGAAGACCAGCAGGACACCAAGGACGACGCGTCTTACACATTTGCAAGCAAATCCCTTCAGCATTCCTTATTGAGTGGACAAATGTGTTTAAAACTGGATCATACAGCTCTTGTCAGTCAAAGATATGGTGTGTCCAATAGTGCCACGGCTGCTATTACATCGAGTGTTATGCAACAGTTGGGTTTAATATCGGATTCAGACACCAGCCTGGTCACAGATAGAGATAAAATACGGAGGGAAAAATCGGGAATTAACAAAGAAATAGTCTTTAAATCAATGAAAATTTTCCCATTGTATCGGGCCTTTATTTTGATGGACGCCATGACAGAACTTTAACTGAACCACTTGAGAGCAATCAGTTCCAAAAAACAATTTTAGAAGAGCATTACAGTATTTTATCGGAGACTGGTTCCACGTACATGGGACATGTTACACCTCAAAGGGGATCTAGTCTTGACATTTCCAACAGTATATACTAATACGTGAGAAATGTGTTATTGGATGATTTTAGTAACCTTATTACTATCGGATAAGACGGCACGGTAGTGAACACAGGAGCATTTAATGGTGTAATTCGGATGCTTGAATTGAAACTTCAGAGATCAATCCAGTGGATTATCTGCTTATTACATTTCAATGAGTTGCCATTACGACACCTATTTCATTCAATAGACGGCAAGCCGTCCGGTCCCACGTCTTACAACGGAGACATTGGACGCAATATGAAAGAGTGCGAAAAGCTTCCGCTTGTTCCCTTTACTAATATTGAATGCGATTTGCCAGACATTGATCCTGCCACCCTAAGCTGTGATCAGAAATACTTATTAGACATTTGCACCGCCATTAATTCTGGCGTTTGTTCTTCAGGTCTTGCTAAGCGTGCACCGGGAATGTTGAATTTGTCCCGTTGGCTAACAACTGCCAATCGAATACTGAGATTGTATGTATCTACATCAGACCCATCAAATGAGTTACTGACTTTGGTTGTCCTCATTTTAAGAGTCTATGCACCCTCATGGTTCCGTATTAAGATTCATCAGTCCATAAAGGACGGTGCTAGACACCTGTGGCATTTTATCAGCTCATCTCGGTACTTGTCTAAGAAGTATCTTGACATAATCGACCCAGTAATTTCTCACAACGCTTACTTTGCAGCTCCAGAAAACTTGCTTTTGGCCATGTTAACTGATGAAAGATGCCATATTAGGACTCTTGCAGTTCGGCGGATTATCAAGGCAAGGGAAACTCTCCAAGATGGAAATTGTGTTCGAGGATTTGTTATTCCTGCTGTTGACTTTGAAGCTACAGACTATGTAGATCTCATTGATTCGCAAGCTTGTTATTTGACATCACTTTCAGTTCTCAGATATATGAAAAATCATGAACTTCTGAAGATGACAAAGGACGGTGTACCAATGGACGGCTGGGACTTTATTAAATTTCCTTCACACGCGCAAGCAGTTGAGAGGATTGTGAAGCTAATCTATGAAGCCTGTGGAAAAACAGTTGGAGCGCAGAACAGGGATCAACTTATGAAAGCAATACTAGAATCAAGAAAACGAATGTCAAAATCTGAGTCCAAAAAAGATTACAAACAATAATGCTTTTATAGTATGTGTACTTGAAAGATTGAGTAAAGTTTCTACTCTCATTAAAATGAAGTAAGTGCAACGTGTATTTATTCAAAAATTTGCTTTCAATTTCATTATTTGGTGCCTTTGAGGAGGCATAAGCTACTAACCTATAATTGTAAAATATTGTACAGTTGTTCTTGTTTAAAAAATAACTTTTAAGCAATATCGCAAATCGATCAACGAAATTTCTGATCACTATTTTATGTATTTTAAGTATTTTTAGTCCTACTTTCGAAATTTCGGCCTAATGAGTCGACAGAAGATCTCAGTTCAGAGCTGTAAGTCTTTGCACACTTTTTAATGATGGGAGTTCACCACTTTTCCTCTCTACCGCAAAAACATCTAACATAATTCGAATTTTTCCTCTTCCATTAAAATGAGGTAAGTGTAGCATGTATTTATTTGAAAATTTGCCTTCAATTTCCGAAATTCGGGGCCGTTGAAGCGACAGAAGATATTAACTTATAATTCCAAAATTTTGTGCAGGTGTTATTGTTAAAAAATAGGAACTTTCAAGCACTATAAGTAACATTTAAGCACTACCGCAAACTGATCAACTGACTTTCTGATTAGTTATTGATTTTTGTATTTTAAGAATTTTTAGTCCAATTTGGGGAATTTTGGGCCTATTGAGGCGACAGAAAATATCAATCCAGAGCTGTATAATTTTGCACAGCTTTTAATGGTGAGAGTTCACAACTTTTCCGCACTACCGCAAAAAGATGTATGAGACTTCGATTTTTTTGAGCCGCCCTAATATACAGGGGTTAGACAAAAAAAAATCTAAAAACACTTCATACAGGACACGTAAGTTTGGCCCTTCACTGTACAACACGTGTTGCGGTTGCCGATCGTTTTTTTGTTTTCAATGTGTCATATGGACTTTCCTCTTCCGTCAGCAGTAACCAGTTCACCTGTGAGTGTCGTGGTGTGAAAGTGGTGCGGTAAAATGAGCGACCTGACAGACTTCCAAAGAGGCACGATCCTTGGTGTCCGTCTGGTTGGAGCTTCAGTGGCAACAGTGTGGGAGTATCGAAAGGCACTGTGTCCAATGTCACGAGGGCATACATAATTCATGGGCAAACGACGTCTGCAAAGCACAACAGTGGTCGAAAGACAATCCTGTCAGACAGGGACCGGAGGGCATTAAAACGGATTGTAGCAGCTAAAAAGACCACTGCAATGAAAATTAGGTCTGAACTCAATTCCGACCTACAGAACCCGATTTAATCGAAAACAATGCGACGGAAACTTCATAAAATGAAAATTCATGGCAGGGCCGCTATCGCCAAACCCCTGGTTACAGCAGTAAATGCGAAGAGGCGTATCCAGTGGTGCAAGGAACACAAGGCGTGGACTCATGAGCAGTGGAAACACGTTATGTGGTCCGATGAATCGACCTTCACCTTGTTTCCAACAACCGGTCGTGTTTACGTATGGAGAACACCGTCGCAGGCCTATGATACAGACTGTCTGCTCCCAACTGTAAAGCATGGTGGTGGTTCTATTACAGTATGGGCAGTGATATCGTGGTTTTCCGCAGGTCCCATCGTAGCCCTGCGTGGAATGATGAATAATAAGGCGTTTGAGGCCATTTTGGGGGACCAGGTTCTACCCATGGCCCAAATATTGTTTCCTGATGGTGATGGTATCTACCAAAATGATTTGGCACCCTGTCACGCTGCAAAAACGGTGAAATCATGGTTTGAGGAGCATGACCAGGAGCTATCACATCTCCCCTGGGTCCCACAATCACCAGATCTGAACATCATTGTGGTCCGAGCTAGAAAGGCGTGTTCGGTCTTATTACCTCCACCAGCATCCCTTAAGGAACTGGAGCATGTTTTGGAGGAACAATGGTACAAAATTCCACACACCGCGATTCAGGAGCTGTATACGTCCATTCCACGTCGGATCCAAGCTGTTTTGGACGCAAATGGAGGCCCACACCATACTAGATATGATTTTCACATTTTTGCAAACGTTTTAGATTCTTTTGTCCAACCCCTATATTTTATATTATATATATATATATATATATATATATATATATATATATATATATAGAGAGAGAGAGAGAGAGAGAGAGAGATAGATATAGATATAGATAAATAAATAGATACATCGCAAAAAAAAAAAAAAAAAAAAAAATTCGCAAGCCTGGTAAGTTACATCCTGCCAGTGTTGTAAGATTTTCTTATACATTCGGAATCATGGATTGAACTTGTAAATTAACGGAATGTTATATCTTGTATTCTTTTCTCAGAAAAGCAGTGTTTGTAAAGAAGACAGTTAATAAATATTATGTTTAATATATAGTTAATAAGCACCGAACTAACCTTTAATCTCGTCACCTATGTCATATTACTATCAGTATATTTCGAACTAAAAATGAGCACCAAATATTAACATTATGTTATTTCCAATGATTTTCTTTTTTTTTAAAAAAAAAAAATTCTAAAAGAGACTGTTTACAAATATTATTTATTAACTTTTAATAAGTATTCAGTTAACCTTTTCACTTACCAGACCTTTAATAAGAAGGCAGACGTGATGACCCTGCAGAGAATGGCTATACATTGATGCAGTTTCATCAACTTGCTCGACAAGAGTGAAGTGGCATAAGAAACATATTTTGGCAAGTACCTTTAAAAAGATATAATACTAGTAATAGTCAATACGTTAATACGAATATTTTAGACAATGTAACTAAACAGAAGTACACTTATTGTCACAATAACCGTAATACCATTAACAAATACTTATATAGTGGCACAACTTTTAAAACGCATAGCTACCATTTCCCAATATATGATCAAGGTTGATACTTCTGTCCTACAGAAATAAATATTTTATTTGGTACATCTTTTGTACATTTTCGTACGCAATGCGGCAATTAGGAAAAAAGACTGAGTTTATAAAAATAAACGAATAACAAGTGGAATCAACTTACCTCGGTTTATTCAAAATATTGTTTAATACAGCTTTGCTCGATCCAATAAATAATGGAATGACTTCTGAAGGTCCTGGATTATAATGATGATCAAGATCGTCGTTATTTTTGGATGGTCGGAATCACCAGAAAAGGAAAACTTCCCGTAGTGTTTTTAATTTTGAGAAAAGAAAGTAATCAGACGGTACAGGTCTGGCAAGTATATGGCGTGTGGTAACACAGTATTTTTTTTTAATCCCAAAAACTCACTAATAATCACTGCCTTGTGTGCTGAATCGTTAATGAATGGGGCACCAAACGTACACACAGTTTTCGTTTCTCTAAATTTCCTGTTGTTATTTGGTGAACAGTCTCCTTGTTAATTCCCACGAGGTCAGGTATTACTCGAAACTTGTATTTTGGTCATTCGAAATGATGTCTCGAACTTCACTTCAGTTATTCTGACAGATCTGCTTAAAATTGAGTGATCGCAATCTTTCACAGAATCGCTACCAGCACTGAACCTCGTATATCATTCAAAACAATGGCAGAGAGAAAGGTCTCAGGACGGTCTTCCTTTTTATGGAAGGCTCCAGGTTCTGTCTGCATAAAACTTCTTCAACCCTTCAAATGTTTTCGTTGAGTTTTCCATAAGCGCGCCAAAAATTTAATACATACTCTCTGTTCCATTATTCAAACGGGGACGAGGTATCACAACACCAATCTATACTTTTACCACGTCACACGCTACAGTGGCAAGCGGCAAAGCTGGAAACGTGTGCACGAGTTTCCAAGGCTACACTCAAGATTCAACCACTACGAAGAACTTTCGTGCCAAAACTAACTTTGCACTAAAGAAGTCTAGTTTCCTAAATGCCGCACTGAGTAGTAGTACAAGTGATACATTATCGGCCATTTGATGAAAGGTTTGGTAACATTCTAACGTATTCACTTTTCCATTTCATTATTTATTCTACGCATGGCAAATGTGAAAAAATTGTCATTGCTATCTTACAATTGTATTTATCAGGATGAATACAGTAAAAGAGAGAGAGAGGAGATGATGAAAACTGTGAGAAGCTTTAAAAGTTATGGATAAATGGAACATGTGATAGTATGCTACAGAGAACTGTGCTTCACATTCGCCAGAAAAAAAAAAAAAAAAAAAAATCTCCGTTGATTTTCATTAATAATGTACGAAATTGAAAATGTGCTCGTGTGCATACTTTAGGGCCTCAGGGAGAGAAGCATTTCACTCTAGAAACATGTAGCCAATGATTTATTCATATATGGGTCAATGGTATACTGGGTTAGGTTTATTTAGACTATGATTATGTTGTAAATTAAATTACATAAATAAAATTCACCTGAGAGAAGTCACATGTTAATTCTTCAAGTTGAACTGAAGTACGAAACGTTAACTCTCCGCCGGAAAGTAAGTCAGCAAATGTATCTCGATGAGCCATTGTGCCAAGCATGAAGGAAGAACATGGAAAAATCAACCAGAAATCCAACTTTTCGTGAGCAGGTAAGTCGTCAGACTGCAACAAACATGTATTACGAATGCATATTATATATATATATATATATATATATATATATATATATATATATACCAGTACACAGAAGAAGTTCTCAAAATCCTAGACACTCAATTCTGAAGTACGGTTATCATATTGTATTTATTGCTTCTCGTGTAGCAAATACATGTGCGAACTGATTTTGGTATAGAACATAAACCATGGAACTGATTAGTAAATACACATCATTAACAGATTACAGTATACAAAAGTACATACACGAGTGTATTTACATTAATGATACTGTGTAGAACAAGTAATCGCAATATTTGTTTCAGGACAACTGTTTTGTGTTCTTCATCAAGAAACTTCTTGACAGATTAAAACGCACTATTTAATAGAAATTTTCTTACTGCTGTTTTGAACTTAACGTTTTTGTTCATTTTAATGCTGTGTTAAGTGATTAAATAATTTAATGGAAGTCAGTTGTATGATAAGCTGGTTCGGCGACACACCCTTTTTATGACCCCCACACTCATAATTTTTCATCCCTTAAAATTCATGTATGCACTACATTTCAGATCACTCAGGTAGTCTAAACTTCTGTTTTGGCAGATTTTGAAATGAATGAGTGTGATACCTAAGTAGAAATGAGTAAACCCGTATCTTTGAAAGTATGCGCACAGATAGACCAAAACATGACCAAGCACTAAACCCATCACAAAACATATATGCATTAAGTCTCGACCACCTACAACATGATAATCCTCCAAAATCTGACATTGGGCAAAAGAACGATCCATCTTAAAATTGGTCAAAAATCGCACAAATAGAAAAATTTTCCCCCTTGCATCAACCTGAAAAATTTCATGAAGGTATACATATGTTTCAAGTTTCAACCTCCTAGGTTAACATTTGTGATGTGTACCTTATAGGATGAAGATCCAAGTAGAGTAAGCATTACATTAGGTAGTCATTGATCGAATATTTCACCCGAGCGTTAACGACGAAACAAGTTATCACTAGAGTAATAGCTTCTGTCACCGCTAACCACACGTAGGCAAAAATTCAAACAACAGTCTTAGACTTGTGAACAGCATCGTTTCGACTGAAAAAGAACACAAAACAATAATTCGCTGGCATTAATATTCTGCACCATGCGCAACATTATGGAATAACATGAGGCTGCAATACACAATCAATCTGACACCGTATAATGAATAGAATAGTGCTCTATTTTGAATAATTTTATACTTACATTACCTTTAATGACAAGGAAATTAAATTAAAATTATTAAAATGTGTAGATGCACAAGATACGTAAAATTTACACCGGATTCACGTTTGTTAACTTTTCTATGAGTTTTTTTGAGCAGCTATTGTAAAGTGTTGGCCGTTTTTAGGAGTCTTGGCGCCGAATGCCGGCTACGTCACGCAGCTTCCGCTTTGTCCCCGCTGCTCACGTGAGTCCCACCTACCAAAGTGACGTAAGCACAGGTAAGACTGTGACTGGCTGTTGTCGATGACCAAGGCCGTCGGCTGCTTCGTCTGCCTCGTTGCTGATATATCAGTTGCAAGAACGTTGACACGGCGCAAGCTAACTTTGCACTTTGAAACCGTTACTTCCCGAGCGAGTGAGATGAAAATGAGAGGAAATGGTTGATACTACGCATGCGCAAGATATGTTGCCAACCGCGATTATCCAAACTTCTCAGTAGTAGATCCTAAATCGTTTATTTAAAAAAAAAAAAAAAAAAAAGTTTGTTTATTACTGAATGTTTGCCTCTTTGCAAAGCACCATACATCCTCTCCACTATTTTTGCAATTGGTACAATTGATAACAATAGACCATCGTTTGCTCTTTCTTTCTCAAAGTAAGCTTTGACATTGTATATCATTTCCCTACTTAAGGCTTCTGATCGTAGTACTGCTCCCGAATTTTTTAAAAAATATCTTTTATCTTCCATATCATAGCGTTAATTAACCAAAGTATAAGATAATTTGAAATCAATTATTAAAATTAAGAATAACTGAATGTATCAAACACCTGAACGTGCCGGCATAAAAAAAAAAGGGTAAAGAACTCATACAAATATATCCACACAATCCCAGATATTAACACACAAAAGAATAGATGCACACAGTATTTTAGTTCTACAAAACACAAAAATTCAGTTTTTTGTACACCACTATAACAATGCTAAGTAATACTGAGTGGAAAACATTCTTTCACCCTTCTTATTTTGACCTTTGGGTTACAAAAAAAAAGTAAGCCTCCCACACATCTGTTGGTCAACAGAACACATGGTACATTTTGGCAATCGTAGCATTCCATTCGCTTAGGGTCTACAACAAGAGACATGGCCATCTTACCTCTCGAAATAAGATATTTCTGATGCTTGTCGAGGTATGTTCTTTGGCTAGGTTTCGTGTAGTGTGCTGGTAGGTTGAAAATAAGGTATTTGTTGTTACGAGTGTGTTATTGTCGTATTCCGGTCCAGTGTAGTGTGGGTAGGATAGTGTAATAGTTTGTAGGTGTCTCGGTGTGTGTTGTAGTGAATTAACGTGACTATGAATGTTACAAACTCCAAAGTGAAGCACTAAAAGATCCATTCACAGGCTAGAGAGATTTGGAATGTTATGAAATTTATGGAGATGGAAGCTTGAGAAGGTACCTTCACACTTCCTGTTGGAAAAGCTTTAGAAAGAACAGCGAAGGCTGTAGGGGTATCGTTACGGGCGATCAAAAAAATTAAAAAAGAAGGGCAGACAGTTGAAGCTAAGAAAACTTGTTTTGAAACTCCGAATAAAATCCGGCGTGGTCAGAAACCTGTGGTTGGGGTAGATGAACTTGACTGTGATGTTATTCGGAGAACAATTTACAACTTTTATAAAACGGAACACAGAGTTCCTATGTTTCGACACTGAGGGAAAAGCTTTCAGAATCAATAGGTTTTCAGGGTGAGTGCACAAGCCTTAGAGAAAATCTAAAAGATCTTGCGTTTCGGTGGAGAAAGACTAAAACTAACAGAACCGTACTTGTCGAGTTTCAAGAAATTCGAGAAAAAAGAATTTCCTACTTGAGACGTATAAAGGAATATCGAAACCAAGCGCGAAATATAGTTTATGTAGACGAATCACACATATTATCATCTCACGTTTCAAACAAATCTTGGACCGACGACAGCTCTCACTGTCTATTAGCATCAGTCTCTCGGGGTCAGAGGTTAATTATGATTCATGCAGGAGGGAAAAATGGGTTTGTACCCAATGACTTATTAATGTGAAAAGCAAGTCAGTCTACAGGTGACTACCACAACCAAATGAACCAAGAGAATTATGAAAAGTGGATTACAGATACATTCATACCAAATCTCCCTCACAATTCTGTCGTGGTTTGTGATAATACATCCTATCATAACGTTATTTTGGAAAAAGCACCTACCCCTGGTTCGACTAAGCAACAAATGATGCAGTGGCTGACAGAGAAAAAACATTTCTTTTGATTGTAATATGCTGAAGCCGGAACTGTATAATTTAATCCAATCACATAAATCTAGATTTAAAAAGTTTGCAATTGACGAAATTTTCAAACGCCATGGACACTCTGTGCTTCGTTTACCCCCTTCCACCCGGAACTGAATCCAATTGAAAAAATTGAATCTTTGGTGAAAGGATGGGTTGCGTCACGAAACACAACTTTCAAAATTAGTTGTGTTCAAATTAGGTTCGGGCAAATCGGGAAGAACGAATGGATATCAGTTTCGAATAAACTTAAGAAAACCTGTGTTAATTTACCAGCTAAAGTTATTTCCCATATAAAAACATACAAAAGAATATATCAGAATGTTATTCGAACAGCCAAAAGAATCCACAATGGCACTATAATACACGGATATAAAAACAAAATGAAAGGTGCGTGGAACGTAATAAACAATTCATCAAAGACTGTTCCAATGCGCGAAATATCACAAGTTAATTATAGAAATAATTCTTTTGCTGATCCTGCTGCCATTACTGAAGTCTTTAATCAGTATTTTCTTAATACTAATTTACCACCTGGAAAGTTGGATCTCGCTGTAGAGTCAAATATTCCATGCAACAAACATAGTATGTATGTAACTCCGGTAACTGAAGAAGAATTGTTGGACTGTATCAAAAGGCTTTCTAGTACCCGTTCTGCAGGTATAGATGAAGTCCCATCCCTAATTATAAAAAAGAGTGCGCATTTAATAGTGAAACAACTATGCTTTCTTGTAAATGTATCATTTGAATCAGGCGTTTTCCCCGACAGATTGAAGACTGCAAAAGTTATACCTTTGCACAAAAAAGGAAATACTTATGATGTTCAAAACTATAGGCCTGTTTCTATTTTGTCTGTTTTCTCGAAGATTTTTGAATCACTAATGTTATCGCGCTTGAGAAATTTTATATCCTGCCATAACCTAATCTCGTCTTCTCAACATGGATTCCAAAAAAACAAATCAATTGATACAGCGTTGTTTAACTTTATTAAAGAGGTTTCTACAGTACTTGATAAGGGAAAATATGCAGTAGGTTTATTTGTTGATTTCTCCAAGGCATTCGACAGTGTTCAACATTCTCTTCTACTGGCAAAACTCCAGAAATATGGTATTAGGGGTGTAGTACATGAATGGTTTCGCTCGTACCTGACAAACAGAAAACAAGTAGTAAAAATACAAAAAATAATTAACAATAAACAAGTCACATTTTCATCCACAACTGCTACTATCTCTGCTGGTGTACCTCAAGGCTCAATTCTTGGGCCAATTCTTTTTTTATTTTACATAAATGATCTTGTTCAATATATGTATCCCCAACATATTGTACTATATGCTGACGATGTAAATGTCATAGTAACAGCGGACAATACACTTGAACTAGAAAGTAAATTAAAACAAACTGTGGAGCGTTTGATAAAATGGACATCTCAGAATCAACTGCTGATAAATGCAAAGAAAACAAAAGCACTAAATTTTCATTATTCATGTACACCTCGAACAGTACCACCCATTGTGATAAATTCAACTGATGTAGACTATTCAAAATCCACTAAATTTTTAGGTGTAACAATAAGCAATAGGCTTACATGGGATGCACATATTACTGAGCTAAACAGCAAATTAAGTCGTATCTGTTTTGTCATTTATAGACTACGTGGTTCAGTGTCAAAAGAAACTTTGCTGTTATTGTACTATGGTAAGTTTCAATCATTGTTAAATTACGGAATAATTTTCTGGGGAGCCTCCTATTCCAGTGTTACTACTTTTCGTCTACAGAAAAAGGCAATAAGATCTATTTTTAATCTATCACCAAGGTCCTCATGCAAAAGGGTCTTTCAGTCAAATAAAATTTTAACTGTGCCTTGTCTGTACATATACAAAAGTATCATATATGTAAAGAGAAATGAAAGTAGTTTTCTTCATGTTGACGATGTACATTCATACAACACACGACAAAAGAATAACATATTCACAGCATACCAAAACTATGCGTGCACCAAAAGAAGTGTTCTTCCTATGTCCGCTAAGTTGTTTAATAAGCTCCCAAGTTATTTGAAGAATATCAAAAACATACGAAATTTCAAAAATGAACTATTTAATTTTTTGTGTAACAAAATGTATTATCATATTAATGAATACTTGGGTGATAGTTTGTAAAATAATGTAAATCAATTATATTGAAATGTCTTATTATTATTTGACAAGTCCTATGTACTGGTCTCTGACCAATAATGTACGACATGGATGAATAAACAATGAATGAATGAATGAATTTGTAATCACGTGAAGCAAATTGAAACTCAGTATTGGGAAGCAGAAGTAATTATGGATGAAATTTCTGAGAGGGTCGTTATCAGTCTCGGTGGTGTCCATAGTGATAGCAACAGTGATTCAAAAGAGAATACTGACGGTGACTTATCCGGAATAGAAGAAATGTAGGTGAGTGTTTCCTTTATGTACGCATACCCATAGATGAAAAATATTTGACATTTCATTTTTATTTGTGGAATGCAACGTCTATTATTAATAGTAATGATCTAGATATACATAGATGAAAAGGTACAACGTACAAGTTATGAATAATACCTCACATTTCTAGATTCATGGCGAATATTTATTTCAGTTGGCAACGCTGATAAGTTCACTTTTCTGCCTCCTAAATCACGGTCAGATGGGAGCCAAATCGCGAACAGCATGACGTCACTCAAGTGCAGAGTTGTTGTGCGCCGTGTCTACAACGACTAGTTACACTGTGAATGGAAAAGTAGCAGCCTTTAAAATAAAAGGCGTAATTGTCTGAGCAGGGCCCACCAAAAATAATGCACAAATAAGTTTATTACATATGGCTCCCGAACAGCCGATAGGTAAAGTTCTGATGAGATACGTTTACCTTAAGAACCCTGGCAACATTTATCGTTTATACTTCCGTATGGTGGGGACACACTGTAAGTTATTGAAGTATACACTGGCTAAGTCATAGTCTGCGCAAGCACTAGAGTTAACACTGCACTCACTAATATAAAATGTTTATTCAGTCCTGAATTATATGATATACGAATAAATGTGTATTATATATATATATATATATATATTTTACTTGTTTGTTAAAATCATAATAATAATACTCTAAATGCAAATTCACTAGATTAATAATTGTAGAAATGAATATTTAACACATACACTTAAATATTGCAACATAATATAAATAAAATGAGAAAACACATCAAATACTGAATAAACTTCAACTTGTAAAAGACTTATCACTTTCGTTGGAATTAATTGAAAAATAAAAAGATAAATATTTAACAAGAACTGGTCGCAAAGAACTGGCTAATATTATCAAACATAGAACCCATCATAGCTAATTGGTACCACTTGAGCAGGAGGGTGATGATGTGTGACAACGTTATGGGAATTTTCGTGTTCTTTGAAAGCTTAGTTTTGGCTAAAACGCTTTGTCACAAGATCAACAACACTATTGTAACGCTTTGGATCGAACGGAATAGAACGCAAATTTTGCAGGCGCGTAACTTTCACATACATTCTGAAACTCTTATCACAAACTCTTGGAATGTTTGACACTTCTTACCGTGCAAATCATACCATTTCAACGCACTATCCTTACGAATGAGCGGCATAATTGGTAGATATTCACTTTGCGACACTCCAGCGATTGACATTTCTCTACCAAAATTTTCTAAAAATGCACTTGCACTTTCTTTTATCATGTCACCTGAAAATGTCGAAAGTTGTTTAATGTCAGCTAACCGTAACGAATAAGCCTTGCATTAACTTCACTGTTTCTCGCATGCTTATTATATGGGCCTTCCTTTTTAATTTTTATTCTTGACACAGTCCTCCGTATCGTATCACTTTCCACTTCGGCGTCGGACGCCGTTTGAGACTCGCTACTCGATTTCTTTTCACGTTTCATACTTCGAACGGAGCCGGTATTTCTTTGCGACTTATCACTTTCTGTATCTTGGCGCTCATTTACTAATTCTGTGCGGGACACTCGCTCTGTTAACCTTTCAACCTCTTGTTTGACCTGTTCACATAATTCACTAGCACGCAAACAAGTTTCGTAGGACTGGTGGCTTAACTTTCTTTGCTCATTACACACACGAATATATTTTTGCACTGCCACGTTATATTCACTCTGCTTTATTTCGCACTTTTGCAATCTACTTTCACGGAAATTGTCCAAACTTTCTACCAAGCGCAATCTCTTCTCATAATCGCTCACTTTATTATGACACTCGTTTATTTGTCGCTGTTGGTCATTCACTTGGCGTGTGTTTTGTTCAACTGTGCCCCGTACATCTGCATCGCTTCAGCTAATTCTCGGATACTTCTACGAACTTCTTCACTTGATTAAAACATTTCAGCTCCACTCCATTAAGTTGCTCCGTTAATTCCTGACGCACTGCTGAAAGACACTTGCTCAAATTCTTTATTTCACTTTGCATTATTTCATTCACTTCATTAATTTCATCAGTTAGGCCTTCTTTACATTGGGTTATATTTTCACGGCACTCGCTACGTAATTCCTTAAGATCATCTTTCATTTTCTCTTGATTTTCACTCACACGTTTTTGATTATCACTCAATTCATTCTGATTTTCTTTAACTTTATTAATTGATGCAGTCAATTCCCGCTGCATCGCGAGTATGACTATTCTAAGATCACCTTCAGCCATGACGACGTGAATACAACAAATTTGCTAATACAAACAATTTGCCAAATTCTCTAAAGAATCTAAGGTTGCTAATTATAAAATAATAATAATTCTCTAAATTTAGAAAGAATTTTAAGTTATCAAGCTTAGGATGAACGTATTAGAATTGGATTTCGCCACGAAATTTTCATGTACCCTAAAACACATAAAGATCGCGGCACACATTACGCAGCAAGTTTCGATCACCAAAAATACATAGGCCTACACCAATTAACACAAAAACTGAGAATTTACGAAAAAGTATACTGATTCGACACATATCCCGGTACCATTTTTGTGATGTTTACCCTATAGGATGAAGATTCAAGTAGAGCAAGCATTACATTAGGTCGAATATTTCGCTCGAGCGTTGACGACGAAACAAGTTATCACTAGAGAAATAGCTTCTTTCACCGCTAACCACACGTAGGCAAAAATTCAAACAACAGTCTTAGACTTGTGAACAGCATCGTTTCGACTGAAAAAGAACACAAAACAATAATTCGCTGGCATTAATATATTCTGCACCATGCGCAACATTATGGAATAACATGAGGCTGCAATACACAATCAATCTGACACCGTATAATGAATAGAATACGTGCTCTATTTTGAATAATTTTATACTTACATTACCTTTAATGACAAGGAAATTACATTAAAATTATTAAAATGTGTAGATGCACAAGGTACGTAAAATTTACACCGGATTTACATGTTTGTTAACTTTTCTATGAGTTGTTTCGAGCAGCTATTGTAAAGTGTTGGTCGTTTTTAGGAGTCTTGGCGCCGAATGCCGGCTACGTCACGCAGCTTCCTTTGTCCCCGCTGCTCACGTGAGTCCCACCTACCAAAGTGACGTAAGCACAGGTAAGACTGTGACTGGCTGCCGTCGATGGCCAAGGCATCGGCTGCTTCGTCTGCCTCGTTGTTGATATATCCGATGCAAGAACGTACAATCATTAATTACACTATGAATGGAAAAGTAGCAGCCTTTAAAATAATAGGATTAAGTTGTCTCAGCTGGGACCACCAAAAATAATGCACAAATAAGTTTATTACACATTAACGCCTCGAAATTTGGCCTGAATAAAAATGAACTATTTCTCCAAAACTATGAAGTATCACACACACACGCAGAAAAACAGACAGACCCTTCGGGTTCAAACACCGCCACAAAACATACGTAGTAAGCCTCAAGCTCGTACAATTGGGAACCCCACAATTTGGCAACGGACAAAATGATTCGTATCTTCGAAGCGGCTTCAAATATGACAAAAATATAAATATAAAAAAAAATCATCTACTACACCACACTATATGTTGCATTTCCTTAATATATACACATACCAAATTTCAACCTACTAGGACAAAATTAACCTCCTGAAATTTGGCACTGAAAAACTACGTGTCTATTTCCGAAACTACAATATTGCACAAAACTAAGATCAAAACTGACCGTTTAGGATCAAAACCCATATCAAATATATGTACTAAAGTCAACCTCTTACAACAACTTGGACCTCACGAAATATGACATTGAACAAAAAGGTCCACATTCCCCAAAAAATGGGGTCAAAATATCACAAAAATTACAAAAAAACTATTACAGCACCCCTGACGTATTTCATTAATATATATACGCGTGTATCAAGTTTGAACCTCCTAGGCAACATTTTTGCAAGAGCTCGCTCGTGGCTAAGCAGTTAGTGCATGTGCCTCTGAGCTCACATTAACCGGATCGCACCTTAAACTGTAGGTCCACGTCTCATATAGCCTCTTTACTAAAACAGGATGTCCACTCAAACTCAATTCTGAAATTCACTGACATTTCCCGGTTTTCCCTGACAAACCGGGAAGTTTTCATTGACATGCAATTTCAAACCTTTGAAAGACATTTTTAATATACAATATTAAACTCTATGATTAAAAGATAGAATGTTAATGCATACACTAAGAACGGGTATCATACAAGGATTGTAATTACATGTAAAATGACAAACTATTGTAAACTGGAAATATTAAACTTTTCTACTTATGTACCTTTGCCTTTATATCAGTTGAACACGTTGTCTTGGACTTGTTATAAATATTAACATGATATAGGTACGTACGCACTTTGTTTCATGTTTCTAACTGATGATCCTTAAGACGCTCTTAATTATGGGTTTTGCATCTTTCTTCCTTTCTCTTATGTAACTCTTACACACACACACACACACACAAAATACCTATTGGTATTGCCAGTAACTATATTCTGTTAATTAATGGGTGATATCAATAAAACGGAGAAGTTAAAGTCTTGTAGTAGTTGTAGACTAGTCTTGAAGAGTATATTGCCAGGTGTGAGAATGACATAAATATTAAAATCTTGAATTTACTGAATGAAAGTAATTACATTTAAAATTAGATAAATCATTATGGTCGTTTTCAAGTAAGTAACGAGGACTGAAAATTGCCTAAGAATTCTAAATGGAATAAACTGACAACAACTCCTTTCAAATTAGATTTGAATATTCTATTTAACTTCATTATTTTTTAAAATCATGATCTGAAAATCGATATTTCAAGGTACTTGCACTAATGTGAGTTGATTTAATCACTCCTGATGTTACTCATTATTCAATATTGTTCAATAAAAGTTGACCGAAAATTTCTTTGCGTTTGATATTTGTTTTGAATATTATTATTTAAATCAGAACTGTGCTATGCATATTGGTTATGAGTGACTGAATGCATGTGTACAGGAGAGTACAACTATTCTCTTTCAGCTGATTATTTGGTAGCTACAGAAATAAACAATCTTAAACTACTAAATTTGTAAGATCCTAGCATTGTTTGTTTAACAAATCGCGAGGTAATATAGCACTGGGTAGTTTCCTCTTTTAGAGACAGATTTCTGTAGCAATCATGGCCATAGAAAATGTTCAACCTCAAAGATATGTAACAAAGAAAGTAATACAATTGTACATGTAATAATTTTTCAATTAGTAAACAATGTTAGTTGTTTGGTTTTACACAACGGAATTTAAAACTGCCAATACTTTGTTCTGCATGTGTGAGAAGTGATAATGGAAAGGAACATTCATGTTTACTGAAATTTAAGCAAGTTTTAAAAACCATCACTTGGAACCGAGTAATAAAACTTGATACATGAAGAGAAAATTTTATTATCTATGTGGAGAAACATTTTAATTGTAAATGTGTATGTTAACGAAGAATTTTTTAAAAAGAGATTCGTGCTTATGAAGAAATTTATTTCAACAGAGAATATATTTCAAAATTAGTAAAATTGTTTTTACATATAAATCTTTTGTATATACTTCAGTGAATTTTAATAACCCTGAGCAAGTACTTTTGTAGTCTTGCGCGAAAATGTTAACCTCTTAATGCTTCTGCGTGAGTATATTTTTACACATGGGAAATAAACCTGTATTTATATACTACTATACTTAAATAGTTTCTTATACATGAAAATAACTAGCACTTAAATACTGCTTTCCGAGTAAATCTCACCGAAACAAAAAGAAATCACATTTCAGAAGCAAAACGAACTTCTGAGCTCATTTCATGGTGATACTGCCAAAAATACTAATGATGTTGAATTTATCTACACCTAGAATTAAATATTTCGTTTAGGCGTTTTTACACATATAGTGACGAAATTTCAAATGAAAAGCTATAGAATATACATATTTAAATACCAGAAGTGGAGTGAATTCAGGGTTCCCACTCTTTTTCCCCAAAAAATTCCAGGACAAACCACCAATTTTCCAAGACTTCGACACAGGAAGGTGTAACAAAAACTCAATTGTAGGTTCAAAACTCACAACAGTGAAATGAAAAGTACAGTAGCTTATTGATATTAAGTGAATATTAATGCAAGTACAGTATTAGTACACAATAATTGAATACCCTACGCGGAGCGAATGTGTTTTTTTTTTTTTTTTGTGGCTCCCAACTCCCCTTATAGTTACCCGATCCACCCACATCCAGCACATGTGTTTTCAATCTTTCTACCTAATATTTTAATTGTGCACCGAACAAATTTACGAACAAAAATTTATTTTTCGTTCGTGGCATCTTCATTGCATGACAGTGTGACATTAGGGGAAAAAGAGGAATTCTATTACAAGTTTTTCAACTAAGAATGAAGTTGTGTGATTTCCTCATCTATACACATAATCTCTTTCTTCTTTAGCGAAGCTGCTCTACGGATAGCATTTGACTTTGTCAATAAAGTAAAGCAAGACTTCTGGTCTGCTTCATGTGCAAGCTGGTTTGCTTCAGTCTCCAAAGTTTCGCTTGTTTCCATCAGTTTCCTTTTCTTTCTCTGCAGCTGCTGTACATTTTCACTTATCTCTTTCCTCTTGTTCTGCACTTAGACTTTCTCTTTTAACAGTCCTTATTTTCTCCAGCTCTGCCATATAGCGCTGCCTTGCATGGAAGGCATGATGCAGCATTTCTTTCGTTATATTGATTGAAGTAATGTCTTTATGGGAAATGTTATCATACACCAATCTTAAATCGACCAATGATTTCTCCTTCATATTTTCAACAAGCAGATCTTTATTATTTATGTTGTAGCCTCGTTCGACAGCAGCCGTCCATGAGACAAAACCTGAAGCTTCTTTATGATTAACAACAAATCTTTAAATTCTTCCGAACTATCCAACAGATTTGTGTAAAAACAATCCAGCCTCTTAGGGTCCAACTTATACCGTACCCCAAGTGCATCTTTAAACTGCTCAGTAACTTTTCCATACAAAACAAACATTCTTTGGGTGTAGCCCATTTCTTCTCTAACAGTGACTGAAGGACATCACGAAATTTTATGGATGACACACTATCTGGATCTAGGCATGTAAGGTCTCTCATAAGCCTATATTTCAGTGGACTCTTCTATATGACATACAACAGCAATATGCACAGGAATGCCTGGCATTCAACTCTAAACTGGAGTTTTTTCCTTTCAGTGAAGTTCTTCACTTTGAATGTATTACGGAGACCTTGTGAAGCTGCAAATTCCAAGTCCACATTTGATGCACTCACCATGTTGCTTTTTGATGGGATGAACTGTGATAGTTTAGCAGCAGAAGACAACGTCTCAAGAGCAGATTTCTGGATGATTATGGGTGCCACTTTCATTCCAACTTCATACATTTTTTTTTAGCTAGGAATGGAACCAGAGGTTCAACACTTTGGTACCGCTGGAGGAGTGGGATTAAGAGACTAGTTACAAACACAAAAAATGAAACTTAAACTGCATTAGACTATCAGCACAAGCAACTTTCAAACACTGGAATGCATTTGACTGGTTCAGAACTCTTCCCAGACATGCTCTTAATGTAAGTTTCCACATTTCCAGAGCTCTTTCAGCTATCACTTGCGTCTTCCAACCACCTGTGAGCACAGAACTTCAATAAAAACTTTTCGCAGCCAGTATCAGAAACAAAATCCTAACGTTTTGCCGGATAGTCTTTAAACAGTCGCCACAGAAAGTTAACATTGATTGAGGTCCCAGTCTGTTGATTCACACGCCACACGAAAAGCTCCATGTAAAGTGTGCAAACCACAACTTCCGAAGTTCACCAATGAAGAAGAGTCTTCACCAATGTGACATCTTAACAGACTCAGCAGTTTCCAGTTAACACGTGGCCCATCCATCGACACCTGAATTAACTTCTCTGTTCCTTTGAGGAAAGCCTGCAGTAAATCTTCTGCCGTTGTATGACCTAAAAACTGGGACTCAATCACCATATTTTCATCAGTATTTCAGTATCTCAGAGCCATATCCATTTGTACAGACTGAGATACTTTGTCCAGACACTTCAGGCACTCACTGAAAGATACCACTAAACCTTGACTCCTACACACACTGTTCACAAGAATCTCTAAAATATATTCACCGAGAGCCATAGCAAATGATTTAAGATAACTTTGTAGGCCCACATTTAATTTTTTGAGCAAGTGCACTGTCTGGGAACATGGTCCTAAATAGATCTCCAATGTCTGAACATGAGTTATATGAGTACTTTGATTTTACCACCTTCATTGCCCACAACAGTTCACTTTTACGCATGTATTTCTGCAGATACATGTTGCAGCAGAATGTTTTCTGTGACTAATAGCAATTCTGTTGTGGAAGGTTTCTCTAAAGCACTACACTGTTTTTCATCCACACTCACAAAATGTGAAATTAAACTTCCTTCTCCTGGCTGTGAAGATTTATACTTAAAATACAGACGAGCTTTGGGAAAGAGTTTCAAAGAACAACTTCAATTTTTGAATGTTAATTTGGCCTTTCATGTGGCTTCGAACAGCTGCTAAACCCATGTTTGAAACATCAAAATTTTTGCCACATACCCAGCCAACCACCCTGTTAAAAAAAAAAAAAAAGCCCACCAACCACCACCACATGCAGGATCATGACAAATTATTATTCAGCACAAAAAAGGAACAGCAAAGAATAATCAATTAAAATTTTCATTATAATTATGAAAAATCTGACGTTCAATATTTCTGTAAAGGACCGTACAAAAAGCATTGCATTTCCTCGTCTGTCAGATTTGGGTGATTTTGGGATATGTTGTAGCTGAGGACCCCCCAATCAATTGTTTATATGGGGCCAAATCCCTATGACCAACTCTGAGCTCCAGAGGTCAAGAAAAGTCACACCGTTATGAGGATTATCCTCATTTGACGTAGCCCAGTATAACATACAACTTTTTTTGTATGTCAAGTTTGAACCAGTTCCACCAACACCCGTTTGTGACCTTTAGTGACCTCTGGAAGTCACAGGGTTGGTCATAGGGACTTGACCCCATATACATAATTTCCCGGAAGGTCCTCAGCTGGAACATATCCAAAAATCTCCCAAATGGGGCGGATAAGGAAATGCAATACTGTTTGTACGGTGTGACCTTTGGTGAACTCTGGAGATCACAAGGTTGGTCGTAGGGAGTTGGTCCCATATAAACAACTGACCAGGGAATCCTTAGCTACAACATATCCAAAAATCACCCAAATTGGACAGACGAGGAAATGCAATGCTTTTTGTACGGTGTCCTTTCAAGGACAGAAATGCATTTTCAAGGGCATTCCAGGATGTTTCCAGGACAAAATCAATTCAAGGACGTTTCCAGGATTTCCAGGACAAGTGGGAACCCTGGTGAACTGCAAATGCAACCGATAAAAGGTGAGGGAAATTTGGGTTAAAGAATTATTTGCACAATGTAACATCGATTCACAAGTATTTTCTAATGATGTGCCGTTCTTGAAGATGAAAATGTTCATAAAATTCAATATTCTGAGAAGTTATATATGAGAGTTTCTAAGGCGTGAATTACAAAATGAGATTTTAGAGCTCGTCATGTTTATCTGTAATACGCAATTTGGACTGGCGAGAGTGGTGTAAGCTTACTGCTGAGTATCCTATTAATGTACACTCATGTCCAAAATGATTGTCGCATATTTATAACTGTCTTCTTGTAAGAATATAATTTGATCATGATTTTGCAGGGTACTTTTAATACTGATACTATGTGTATAATCGGGAAATGTGTACCGTATTTGTGAATTTGTAAATTTCATAGGAAAAGAATTATAAATACGAAAATTAGAATGAGTAAAACAAATTGTTGCTAAATGGACAAGAAAGTTTTCGTTTTATTGTTTCTTATTTACTACTCTTTTGACATGAAATTTGCCACATACATGTCTTTGCCGATTATACACATACTAACATTATAAGAAATACCGGGCGAATTCATTATCAAATTATATCCCTACAACAACATATTTATAGACATGCTACAATTATTTTGGACATGAACGTATATGACATCTTAGCAGGGTGGAAAAAAAAATCATGATTTTTTTTATTTAAATAAAATCTTTCTCCTCGTATAATACAAGTCGCGAACTGAAGAAAAAGCATTACGAATTAGTATTAAATGCCAATTATGCCATTTAAGTGAAAGTATTGGGGTTGAATTTTGAATTAATCCCCAATCGTTAACCTATATCAATCCCAAATAATGTTTCTTAACAATTTTAAATTATTATTATTATTATTATTATTATTATTTTTGGTAAATTATAGACTTTCAGTCAAGCATCATCCCTATTTATCCTAGGATCATGGTTCATACCTCATTCTCTTCAGAATAGAACAGCCTTTAAAACGGTAAAATTCACATTTTCCCCTATCATGTCCCTGAAGCGGAAAATTTTGAAAGAAGTCGGGATTTTTTCTGATTTTTTTTTTTTTTTTTTTTTTTTTTTTTCAAATTTTGATCTCCTCTGGACTCCACTGTGTTAACGCACAGATCTTAAAATCAACTGGGAAATACTAAAGGTGTACTACATGTGTGTACAAAATTTCTTGAATAGTAAGGGCGGGAAAAATATTTAACAATGAACTAAGAACATCCCCACAACACCCTAGATAACCCGGATGTAATATAAAAATTTCCTCGGACATCCCTATTTATCCTAGAATCATGATTTGTATATTATTTTCTTCAGAATAAAACAGAGTTTCAAACGGTACCATTCAAATGTCTCCATCGTGTAGACTATCTGGGACTTGGGGCTGGAAAATCACGAAAAAAGGGATTTTCTGTTAAGAAATATCCCCTTTTTTTTAAAAATTTTTACCTCTCTGTACCGCCTCTGTTTAAAGGAAAAGACATGAAACAAATCTGAAAAATACTAAGGGGTGCAGTGGATGTGTCCAAAATTTCAAACTTCTAGATGCAAAAGTAAACCCGCGAAAAATAATATCCCCAAATGCCCCAGATTCCCGTATAAAACAGGATCTCAGGTAACAGTTTCCTGAGACATTCCTATTTATCCAAAGATCATGGTTCGTAATCATTCTCTTCAGAACAGAACAGCCTTTCAGATGGTATTATTCATATGTCTCCATCTTAGGCGGAAAAATCTCGAAGCTTTTTACTTTTTTTTTTTTATTTAACATTTTTGCCCCACTGGATCCCGCTGTTTTCAGGCAGTGATCTGAAATCATCTAAAAAATACTAAGGATGCACTGAACGAGTGTGCAGAATTTCAGTCTTCTGAATGCAAAATGTAGGCCCGCCAAAAAATAAAAATAAGCACAACAAAAAAATATCTTTTTTAAATTTATGACGTCATTACACCCTATGTCTCGACGCAGAGAGGCGTGAAAGAATATGTAACGTGCTCTACAATGCCTTCCGTCCTGAAAAACGAAGTAAAAAGCTTTATTGGTACTTTTTTAATCGAATAATGAATATTTTATCCTATCATCTAAAAATAGGTGATATAATTTAAAAGGTTAAGCGTTAAGGAAAAAGTACAGCAACGCTTATCGAAGTGACACTTTTTTTCCACAAAAGTTACTGATATTTGGCAGAGGCATATTTTTAAGGAAATTGAACTAGCTTGCGACACGAAATACATAAATTTTGCTTTAAGTTATAAAATCTAAAAAAAAATCGGAAAGGGGATAGGACACTTCTAAATACGTCCTATTATCTGGGAACAAATATATAGACGAGCACACAAAAGAATCTTCGTCTTAAATGTGGATGGTGATTTCCCCGCTGGAATAGTTAACGATTTACAATATAAACCCTATGTTACGAAGAGAAGAAAACAGGATTGCCCTGTCACCCGTTCAAAACGGGATTTTCCTTAGTCATCCTCTGTATGACACTTGTTTTCATACTATGCTGTACATACTGTACATTTGAGTCTCATTGTATTATGATTATCATCTTCCATAATCGAAATAATAGAACAGAAACGGGACTTTACTTATTTTCACTTTAAATTATTTCGGAATTTGATTAAAATCAACGATTTTTATATTTAAAAAATCAAGTGATTAAAATCTTGATTTAAATCAGACTGATTTAAATCAATCCACCCTGTATCTTAGTATTATATGCATAAGAATTTCTGGTAATTTCCGTTGTGCATAACTTTGACTCTGTTGTGTCCTTTAAATGTGACGTTGCTATCGTTACCATGGCAAGAAAGTTGGTCAGTTATCAACGATTCTGTGAGTTGTAGGCTCATGGCTAAATATCCTATTATTATGTGCATTATTATACATGGGAATGTCTACCAACTTTTGTTGTTGGTAACTGATTCTGCTGTTGCTATTGTTGCTGATTACCTGTTGGGATTACAAATTATCGTATTATTAAGTCAATTATCAGACATATGCACTTTTGACACTTTTCATTGTTGCTATACTTGACTGCGTTGTGGCCTTTACAGATTTGTTTCTACCGTTACCAGGGCAACGAGAGTTGGTCAGCTATCAACGATTCTGTGATACACATTTCAATATACAGTTCGCACCTTCGATACTGGCACGTTACGCTTGTTAATAAAAAAGGATACATGCGACCTTTAAGAACTTTACAGAAATTCTTCAAGGCTGCTATAATGAATCAAATTCTTATAATCAATTCTCTTTCAATTATATTTAACAGTTTATGAAGGGATTACATTTAACGATCAATATATTTTGAACCTGGTCGAACTTTTCTTGAACATGAATAAAAATATGTACAGATCACAAATACAAACTGTTTTCAAGGTCAAAGTTAGAACTATTCAGATATACAACCAAAGATTGCTAGCTTTCGGTTGCACATAGGATATTAGATAACCATGAACATTCGTAATGACACTTGGGAACACAGTAGAATACGAGACCGGGAGAGGTGGTAAGACTTGGAAGGTTAATTACTCACTTATACAAATTAGAGCAAACCGTTTGTACTCTTATGTGCGTTAGAAAGAAAAATGTTTCACTGATGTGAATGTATCCCGAAGTACAACTGGTGTCTACTGTTTGCAAGATTGTATTAAAAATTTAACAAAATATTCAATGTTTACCTAAATAATACACAATTTAATATATATATTGGCATCTGGTGACATAATTGTAAAATTTAACATTGCATTCATTTTTATTTTATTTTTCCTTTTCTTTAAAAATCTATTAGTGAAACGTACTTACGGTATTAAGCTAACATCTTTGAAGGTGTTTACGAATCATTTTTATGTAAGAAAGTGGTTGCGTAAACAAATAATTCCTTATAATCTTAACTAATACAATATTCAGTTTGCCCCTTCTGTGTTACTGCAGGTATCAATGTATGTTACAAAAATTACATAAGGAAAACGTTAAAAAGCAACGAACACATTTTACTACTCTCAAATATATCTTTACCTCAACTATATAGGTTATAGTTCCTCGCATTTTCTGAGGCAGGGTTACTTCAGACACAGAGAAAGCGAACTGAGCTTCAGTGGAACAACCGGAAGGCAACTGGAAGTGCAATTTGATTCCATACTGGTGGCTGTACTGTGAAAACAAGTATTTACATACATCATTACGTTCTTCATTCATTTATATAAAATACATATGTAAAAAAATGTTGAAATGATTCTAGATCAATTTACATTCTAAAAACACATGTTTTTAAAGAATTGACGATTTCAGCTATTTTAGGACTAGCTTGTGAAATTATATCAGCTTAATCTATATTTCATTGGTTAACACTGGTATTTGTTAGTTTATTACAGAAACTGACATCTTGTGAGAAACCTGGAAAGCACAATGGCAGGTTGCACATTCACACCAGTCGTGTATTTAATGTACTGGAAATATGGTACACAATAAATGTGTTGTCTAACACCAGAAATGAAGGCGACTGTATTAGTGAAGTACCAGGATAAGAAGTGTACATTGTAATTAGTTCTATGGAAAGTTCATTTGTTGAATAAACAGTTATCTAAAGTAACTGGATCGTGTACAAATGCTCTTTTTCTTCTTCTTCTTCTTCTTATAATAATAATAATAATAATAATAATAATAATAATAATAATAATAATAATAATAATAATAATAATAATAATAATAATCATCATCATCATCATCATCATCTAACCTACAAATAACTGCATACATAAGAAAAATCTGTAATGTTCCGGCAGGTATTTTTGGCGAGGGCTGTCAATCGAAAATCTTGCAATGTACATCTCCTTCGCTTACACTCAGACTGTTAGTAAAATATCTTGGAAGGATTTCAAAACATAAATCATTCTTCCGATTTAGCCCGGGAATTCAATCTATAAGCATTCTCATACATCACCACTTGGAAATACAAGAGAACTTAACATATATAACGGTAGAGATGAACCGGGAAAATATTATAAAACATATTTATATAATTTTCATAGTTCCAAACTAAGCTATGCGTTAAGTATACAGAGCCTTTTAGAATGGTTATATTCGTCCGTCTGTCGACAAGTATCAGAGCACTAATGGTAAGAAGCAGTTTCTTGATATCGATTGAGTATTGCAACATTATGTTTTTTTTTTCTTTTCTTAATACTCTATATTCAAACCGGAAGTGGTAGAAATCAAACATTTCCGGGTTTAACGTTGATCGGCATGGAGCAAAAGCCTAATAAATAATGAGAAGTGGTTTTCTGTGATCAATTAAGCGTCTCAAGGATAGATTCTATTTCCACCCTAATTAAGAAAGCAGGAAGTTGTAGAAATTGAGTACCAATTCAGGTTTCAATATTAATTTCCAAAGGGCAGACACGATAAGAGAAAGTAAGAAATAGCATTTTGAAATCTTTCAATTTAATGTCCCACGATTAGGCCCCTTAAGCGAAGAGAGACTATGATTAAAGCAAATGAATGATGATGGAAGAATTGATGGAATTAAATGTGAGAGGAAACGGGAGTACCACGGGAAAACCCACGGACACGATGTTGTCCACCATAAGCTTACTTGGCCGGGGATCGAACCAGGGACCCCACGCACCAGAGATAAGCGCCCTACCACTGAGCCACCGTCGTCTCAAATAGTTCTCTGATATGGCTTGAGTGATTCAAGTATAGATTTCTTCTGTTTTTTATTCCTATATTCAACACGGAAGTGTTAAATCTACGATTTCCAGTTTCGACGCTGATCGACATAGTAAAAAAAAGCGGTAACTGACAGCGAGTAGTAGTTTTTTGATATGGATTCAATACTGGAGGATTTTGTTCCACTTTCAACTTTGTTGTTCTTTAAAAATCAACCACTTCCAGTTTCAATTTTAATTTTCATAGAACAAGGGCTGTAAGTAAAAATAAGAAATGATTTTTGTCAGTTTCGACGTCTCAAGAATAAATTCTGTCTCTAGCCTTCCTCTTCAAAAGTAGTGGATGTCATATATTACCTATATCTATCTATCTATCTATACACTATCTATCTATATATTACGTTTAAAGGAAATTTAAACTTTGCCACTTTCAGAAATTTCATATGTACACTTGTGCTCACTAAGCCTTGCGCATATACTATAGTTCTCGAATTTTCGCATTTGCTACATTTTTCCTTCCGTCTTTGATTAAAGTGGAGTGGTTAGTAACTGGAGATGATAGAAGCATTTCTTGTAAGAAAATGTTTCTTTAAAATACTAAAAAATAATTATAAGCAAAAAACAAAATTAAGCTCGAGTAAGTGAATCCTGGCAATTGTGTTTTCGATGGATTTGTATAGTAATAAAGAAAAAATTCATGAATTTCTAAAAAGAGTTCCACAAGGGACGAAAGAGAGGAAGGAAGGGAGTAAAATGTTGAATATATTGGTTTAAATCTGATCTCTAAATTGTCTGCCAAACATATATTAGCTTTTGTAATCAAGATTTCGTAAGAAAATATAGAAACAGAAAAACCCTTCTCTTGAGTTTCCAAGTGAAGCGTTACGGCTAGGAGAGCTTAATGTAAGGTATAAAGTAAGAAGCTCTTTTAAAAGAGTCCCCGTGGATTAATGAGTAAAATGGAAGATACAAACTTTTTGAACTTTCTGATACCGAAACGAATGCTATTATTATTATTATTATTATTATTATTATTATTATTATTATTATTTCTTTTAGAATAGTAGGATGCTAGTAATATTTTCATATTCCTAAAATCTTAAACAATGTAATAAGAAAGTAACTTTTATTAAGTTTTTCCTTTCATCTACTCAGAAGTAGAGTACTATTGGAAATGGCTCTTCTATACTTGCTCCTCCATTCCTTCCCCTTCGTTACACAGCAAACAGGCCGACTTTCAACTTAGGTTAACTCAGGGGTGTAGCCAGCAGGTTTGTGTAGGGGGGCCCGGCGTTTTTGAGAGGGGGGCAGCTACAATGTACAAAGCCAAAAAAAAAAAAAAAAAAATGTGTTGCTGCTAGTGTTTTTGAGGCCTGAAAGAAAAGAAAATTTTGGTTTCCTTCTGGAAAACTAAAAACACTATTTTAGCTTCTTCTTCTTCTTCTTAATATTATTATTATTATTATTATTATTATTATTATCCATAAAATATATTCAAGATAGTTTTTATTATGCTTAATCAAGTACTACTGCCCGGGACTAATACTTTTGTGCATAACCATAAAGGTAACCAAGAAAGTTCTGTCCCTTTTCGTGGAGGTCTGTGTTCAAGTGGACCTCACACCGTGAGTTGAATTGCGAGTGGAGATAAGGCGAACGTCAGTTGTTGGGTTGGGTATATCCAACATACTACCTGGTTGTGTCAATTCAGACACACCGTGAACTTGCGTAAAGACAGAGGGAACATGGGACATCCACAGAGCGTCATAAGAGCATGTATGCTGAACGAGTTCAAATGGAGGTCAAACGCCGCTGTAGCGGGACAGAAGAGTTGAGTTGAGTTGATTTTGAGTTTAACGTCCCGTTCGGCAGCGAGGTTATATGAGACGTGGACCTACTGATTAACGTGGAATCCGAACCACATGAGATCCCGCCGGGAATCGAACCCCGGGACAGAAGATATGCCAGGCCTTTGGTGAGGGTGTCGTGACGACGCGGATATTGCAGCGATGGTTTAACAAGTTTAAGGACGATGACGAAACACCCGAAAACACCACGTGGCAGAATACCAACACATGTAAAAAGAGGAACTGGGACTACAATTCAGTGTGTGGAGAAACTATTCGGCAGCACATCCATCAACTTGTGAAGCACTACAAGTTGGGTCGATAAGTCTCACATATTTTAACTCCGGGCCAGAAGGCAACGCGGCAGTCGCCTGTGTTTATTTACTGTTTCGGAGCCATTTCTGGAAAGGGCGTTGACATGTGATAAAAATTGTGTCCTATACGAAGCTCCACGGCGCCGTCATCATTGGTTAGCATCCCATGAACCGATTTCAAAACAGCCGAAACCAGCACTGTACCAGAAGAAGGTCCTTCTGTGTGTTTGGTGCATCGTGCATCGGGAACTGCTACCAGCTGGTCAGAGTATCAATGCAATTGTATAGTATCAGAAACTGAGCTGTGCTCAACAAAACTCAAAACTCTGGCGCCATCACTTCTGAATTGCAAGTGGGTCCTCGTCAGAGATGGAATGGGTCAGTGGGTCAAGTTTTCTGAGTGGGTCAGTGGGTCGTGGGTCAATAGCATGTGACCCACTGCGACCCACCACCCACCATGATCCACTGCGACCCACCGACTCAGTATGATCTACCGACCCACTCTGCTCACTGCATTGTAGACAGTATTTTCTGAAGACTGGTAAATTTGTCTTCGTTTTACTTTCAAGACCTTCATTTCCCTTCCTCTTCCATTTGTTTCTGTCTACTTACCTGAGGTGAGTAAATCTAAGCAAGTGAAAAAAGAACTTCAGGCACTTTTGGATATTGATATTTTTAATTGTAATAATAGCAATAGGACTTATACTACTACTTGGTTTTCGAGACCTGTGAGGTTTTAGAGGAGCTAACTACTGGAAAAAATACATTTTTGAATCACTGTAATATATAAATTATTTTAAAAAATGAATGTAACTATGTGTGCCTGATCATCACGGTCAAATTACAAAGTCAAATTAAACTACTTTTGGTATATGGTTAGGGATGTTATATTGCTTTCATTATAATGCATAATATCCTAAGGAGGTAGTGAGAATCCGAATTTTTGCGGAAAAAAATTAGTATCTCGCAAGCCGTTAAACTTACGGAGCTGAAATTCAGTGTATTAAATCTGTATTGAAAATAAACATCCTAGCATTTTTTTAAAAATTCTTCTTTATGGGGGGGGGGGGGCACTTTCTATATATGGAGAATTTGTAGTGAGTTGGTTTGTAAAAAGGGTCGAAAACGATCGATGTTATATAAGAAAAACAATCAGAAACAAAAAATACAGTGCCTGGCTTCATATATCCATTGCTTTCTACTATAATAATTACTGAAGCTTATATTTATTATATGGAGCGCTTACAGCACAGGGCAATCAACCCATAAGATTGTGAGAAAAATAGGCATAAAATTTGTACTGTAAGCTTAATTGCACAGAAATTTTAAGTTTGGGTTGTACGCATAATTATAGGGAAAATTTTACTTTTTTTCCTTTTACGTTGGTCTACTTACCTTGATTTGGAATTTTCAAATTTAATCCTTTTTTCCACTGAAAGGTATCGATAATTCAACAAGGAAATAATTATACTATGATAATTTAATTGAAATTCATCGTAATTTGGCACATGGCAAACAACAGTGTGGTAATTGAAGGGGAAGAAGGAAGGAAATTCCCATTCACCTCTGAACACTTTCCAGGAACCTCGTTCCCTTTCGCTTTCTAGACGGGGGAGGGAACTTGATAATGGCATCCAACCTTTATGTGTAATTACGAAAATTAAATTGGTAAACAAATAAGAAATCATCAGTTTATCATGCTTTAATTGATAATTTATTCACAAGATCCCCTATCGAAGGCGTGGTAGATGAAGTTTCTGTTCTCCATGTGTCCATGGGCGGCTATTAGGGGGAAGCAAAGGGGGGCAGTTGCCCCCCAACTTTTTTGAAGTGACCCATTAATGTATACAGAGTTTCATTTGGAAATGTAAAGTTTTTGTGTGTATTACTGGTTCATAGAAAAAAATGTGCCATATAATATTTTTCGTTGCGTGAGTAGGCCTATGTATTGGTTGCCTTCCCGTGGAGTTAAGAAACTACAGGAATTGCGTTTTAATTGCCACGGAAAATGGTCCAAAAATTATCCTATTGGAGCGCAACAATTCCAGGATACTTTTATTTCTTTTAACAAGGGTTCGATAATCTTAATCAGCCGCTTTGAAACTAATTCAGAGAATATTTCGTCAAAAAAAGGTCTTTCACGAGTTATTCTTTAATTGAACAAAAATCGAAAGTTCCTAAAATGTCTTTCATCTTTCTAATAGTAAGGAATATTGATTAAAAAGAGAGTAATAAAAAACAACTTCTACCTTCTCCATTGAGTTGTTGATTTTAAGCTTAACGTCCTTTTCAGCAACGAGGCTATATGAGACGGAACCTAGTGATTAACGTGGAATCCGAAACACATGAGCTCCGACCAGGAATCGAAGCCGGGTCTCGCATACTTTTTCCATTGTTTTGCAGTGTAATATACGAGTGAAGTGGTGTGTTTAGGGGTGTACGAGTGTATATACAATTAAATTTAGTGAATTCAATATAATTCTAGGTTTTAGGATTATTTTCTATAGCTGGAGTATGGAGTGATTCTAAGTATTGTGTTTTGGTGTATTCCAAGAAAGTGAAAACTGCATCTAATGGCAACGAACATGTTTCGGGAAGCTGCAAAAGCAAATATTTCTTTCAATGTCGTAGCATATGCTTGTAGTATTTACTGTCTTTAATTTTCTAAGAGTAATAACATACATTTAATAGCATGTGTGGAATTAAAAATGTAAGTTGTTCATTAATCCCCAGTTTCAATATAACTTCTACGGAACAAGCTTCATTATTCATTACTCTGATTAATATTATCCTATCTATTTATTTGTTTTGCAAATTTCTTATTAAATACTCTGATCACATAATTTTCCAGACAGAAATTTAAGATGTTCATGAGCAAGGAATCAAATCTCTTCTTACACCTTCGTTGTTTAAAAGTACAAAGGGCTAGTCCCTACTTGCGTTGCTCTTGTCAATTTGCTTAATAAAATATGAAATACGTTATACAATATTTTAACTGAAAATATAGTATCCTATTAGTTATACAACCTTTCGTCAAGTAGTGTTAGAAACAAACAAGGAAACTAACATTAATATACAAATATTCAGGTCTTGCCCCCCCACTTTTAACGTTCAATTGCCGCCACTGCATGTGTCGACATTACCAACTGACATGGTCGATATGGAAAAGATGTTGTATGGTGATAGAAAGATGATACTTCTTGCTGAGTATTTCAAAACTGACCCAGAAAAATTGTTATCAGACTTAAGTCTAACAAGCAGATTGTCGACGAGGAGTTGCAGAAATCGGGTAGAAGTATTATCAATTTCCACGACAGAGTGCGAACGGGGATTTCCCCTTATGAATTTACAGATGACTGATATTAGAAATAGACTAAGTGCTCAAAGATTATCTAACTTGTTGTTCATCAATGTTAATGGCCCACTGCTAGACAAGCTCAAAGCAGACGAGCTAGTTATTTCTTGGTTGAAGGATAGACATCGTTCAGCTGCGGATGATTTACCACGAAAAAGTTACCAACAGGAAATAAACCCGATTTCAGATTTGTTTTAAGGTGGAAAATTACGAGTTATGGAAAATGTATACTTGTATTACTAATTGCTTATTTGTGTTATTCAACTTTGTACCTAATTTTTAGTAAGTCTCTTCTTTGCTTTAGGTAAACTACTTTGAATAAATATTCATAATAATTGTAATTATGCATATTTGTAACTTAAATTTAACATGGTGTTTTAGTGATTACACAAATTACAATTATGAGCATACTTTATGGAGATGCTCTCACATAGGGTATCCGAGCACGTTTATATGCTATGAAAAACTGATTTTTCAAGTCTTTTGTGAGAAAAATATTGTAAACTGAGAAACCATAACCTTTTCCATATTGTACAGGGATATTTACCTGCAAATAGAAGTTTCTTTTGGAATGCGTTCAAAAATTAACACTTGCAAGAATACTCTTTTAGTAAAAGTATATTTTAGGCACACACTAATTTCCCCCCACCTCGAACTATTTCAATTTCCTCACTAACAAACACTTTACCATTTTATATCGTAAAGGTCAGATCCACCGTTATTATAACAGAGTGGTGCTTGAGCGATTGACTAGAAATTCAAACTCCGATTAGTGACAGTTTCACAGTCTGGTTTCATTACAAGTGCAAACTCTTTAGTCAGTACAGAAGGGGCCGTGGATCGTGTTCAGAGTTGATGATGGATTTTGGTGAGTCAGAGTAGGTCACAGTGGATAAGTGGTTCGTGGTGGGTGGTGGGTCACGGTGGTTCATGGGTCATGGTGGGTCACAGTGGGTCAGAGTGGGTGGTGGATCATGGTGGGTCGTGGGTGAGAGTGGGTCACGGTGGGTGGTGGGTCAGTGGGTCGTGGGTCAAGTTTTCATTGACCCACGCCAACTCTGGTCCTCGTTTACGGGACAACGCTAAGTCCCACGTGGCTAGGATGACTCAGGACACCATTTTCCGCCTTGGATGGGAAACAATATTGTAACCACTATATTCCCCGGGTATTGCACCGTCCGATTATCACCCGTTCCACTCTTTGGGCAATCACCTTAGAGGACGCCAGTTCAAATCCCTAGTAAAAGTCCAAAATGGACCTGATACTTTCTTCGTTTCACGGCCCACCAAGTTCTACTGCGATGGATTCCATGGCCTTCCAGAACGTTTAAAGAAGGTCGTCGATGCTGATGGGGACTATTTTTGATCTTCCAGGTAGTCTTAGGTGACATATTGATGTTCGAAGGTGGTGGGTGAAAAAGCAACAAAACTTTTCTTGGTTACCTTTATATTTAAATTTAAGACTTTGTATACAGAACCTATCTACACAAGTTTGATTTTCTTTGAAATTTCACTTAATTTCTTTACGGTTTCCTGACAAAAATATTTATTTATTATTCGTGACTAAAAAAAAATATTATTTTATTACACTGAGTAGAAATAAAAGAGAGAGCGAATGAAATCCAAATTGAATAATAGCATTGTTTCTCACCAAATTTTCCATCCTCTATGTCTTTTAAAACACTTGTTAAAGCATATAAAAATATACTGAACTTGCCAATCAGTTTAGTACCTTTGTTTTATGGCTGTATTTGTAGTACGTTGTTAAAAGTTAAAACGTTTGTCTTCAAAATGTCAAATATAAATCGCAGTAAATTGTGTAATCTGCTGTCACAAAAAAGTATCCTATTTTTCGATCGGTATAAGGAAGTTGCTCAGAGTTTTTGTTGAGCACAGCTCAACTGCTGACACTACACAGTTGCATTGATACTCTGACCAGTTCGTAGCAGTTCCCGATGCACGATGCACCAAACACACAGAAGGACCTTCTTCTGGTACAATGCTGGTTTCGGCTGTTTTGAAATCGGTTCATGGGATGCTGACCAATGATGACGGCACCGTCGAGCTTCGTATAGGACACACTTTTTATCACATGTCAACGCCCTGTCCATAAATGGCTCCGAAACAGTAAATAAACACAGGCGACTGCCGAGTTGCCTTCTGGCCCGGCGTCAAAATATGAGAGACCATCGACCCAACTTGTAGTGCTTCACGAGCTGATGGATGTGCTGCCAAATTGTTTCTCCACACACTGAATTGTAGTCCCAGTTCCTCTTTGTACATGTGTTGGTCTTCTGGCACGTGGTGTTTTCGGGTGTTTCGTCATCGTCCTTAAACTTGTTAAACCATCGCTGCAATGTCCGCGTCGTCACGACACCCTCACCAAACGCCTGGCATATCTTCTGTCCCGCTACAGCGGCGTTTGATCTTCATTTGAACTCGTTCAGCATACATACTCTTATCACGCTCTGTGAATGTCCCATGTTCCCTCTGTCTTTACGCAAGTTCACGGTGTGTCTGCATTGCCACAACCAGGTAGTATGTTGGATATGCCCACACCAACAACTGACGTTCGCCTTATCTCCACTCGCAATTCAACTCACGGTGTGAGGTCCAACTGAACACAGACCTCCACGAAAAGGGACAGAACTTTCTTGGTTACCTTTATAGTTATGCACAAAAGTATAGCGTTTGGTCCCGGGCAGTAGTTCTTGATTAAGCATAATAAAAACTATCTTGAATATAATTTATGAATAATAACAATAATAATGATGATAATAATAATAAGAAGAAGCAGCTAAAATGGTGTTTTTAGTTTTCCAGAAGGAAACCAAAATTTTCCTTTCTTTCAGGCCTCAAAAACACTAGCAGCAACACATTTTTTGGCTTTGTACATTGTAGCTGGGCCCCCTCAAAAACGATGCCCCCCCCCCCACACACAAACCTGCTGGCTACACCCCTGATCAAACCAAAACCAACTAGTCAAACAAACAGAAACTGTGCTGGGAAAATGATACTGGTGCGACTGAAACGTGTAACTGACATGTGTCACTGTCAGTTTCAAAGGTGAACAAAAAAACTGGAAATTACAATACCACTTAGTCTATAATCTCAGGCTAAAGCTACACTTTTTGTCATATTTCAACCAACGATTGGATTCCATGACGAGAGAAATCTGCGATTGAAAGAAATAGTGAACCTCATATTGCACCATCCGTCATCACGAGGTTCTTCCCTGACAAAAAAAGTGACCGAAATACCGAAAGATGTAATCGGTAGGATAGATAAGGTGAGTGAAGAAGGGTTTATTCCATAGATCATGGACACACTCTCTTGTACTTCTTGGGCGTGCATTGAAGTGCATAATGTAAGCGTCCATTGAAGTGAAATTAGAACATAACGTCTGTTCATCATCATTGCTAGTTACTTGCGGAGAGGTTTGAGGTGCATTTCACGTAGTTGAACATTGTAACGATACACAGTGACAGTTTCACTTCGAAATGAAATGAAATGAAATGAAATCTTTAAGTTTTACGTCCCACGGTTATGCAGGTTAGGCTAAAGGAGACGGGGATGAGAGATGAGTGAAATGGTGGAATGAAGAAAGTGGGAGGAAACGGGAGAACCCCGAGATAACCCACGAGCACGGTGTTTGTCCACCACAAAAAGTTTACTTGGCGGAGGCTGGGATCGAACCCGGGACCCCAAGCACCAGAGGTGAACGCTCTACCATTGAGCCACCGCGCCCCCAGTTTCACTTCGAATGTGAAAGACATTTTGCTACCATAGATTACGACAGTAGCAACAAAACCTTCTGTGGTTGGAGAGATTGTTATGAATTTTATCTTGGACGTTGATCACGATCCAAAAATGTCCTGTTGTTTTATGGTTGTCGTAGCAGATCCATTTTCATCAGATGTCACAACACAGACAGGAATCATTTCTAGTTATTCCGTACGCTTAAAGAATTTTACACCTTCAGATGGTGGTCTTTGTTAGCTGGTGTTAACACTTGTGGGGACTGTAAGTCCTTTTTTTTTTTTTTTTTTTTTTTCATCTTACTTGTTCCACAGATCTGTCAAACGACTGTCATAGTGTATACACATATCATCTTCAATAGCATGAATCTTCGTTTCTATTGTTCCTTAGAATCTCAGGCGGGAAGTGACAAAGTATGTAGATAGTGAGGTTTGAACGCATTGATTGTGTCTTCAGTCACAACGTTGCGTAGGCTTTTGTCTAACAATTACTTTGTTGGTCGGAAACCATGGACCTTAGTTTTCAATAGTCACAGGCACTAAATGTTACACATCAACGACGTATGGTGTGTTCATTCATTACTCCTGACCGAAATCCACTCTTGAGATTTCTTACGGCTAAATGTGCAGAATGTTCCAGTTTGAACTCCTACTACAGGAAAATCACTTGCAATTCTATTGTCTCCATTGTGCACTTTCACATGGCTCTCATCCAGTGTTCCCCAAACCAGTTTACCCCATCGTGGTGAAAGACGACGCAAAATTTTACCTTCTCCAAGAAATTAATTATCATGTTTTAATTAATGGCTCTCATCCAGTGTTCCCCAAACCAGTTTACCCCATCGTGGTGAAAGACGACGCAAAATTTTACCTTCTCCAAGAAATTAATTATCATGTTTTAATTATTATTATTATTTTATGCTAGCTAGTTTTACATACTCGTACAGTATTTTATTTACTTTATTTTCTGTAACAATATTTTCGTCGTTTGTTGGAACAAAAACAAAAAATGAAAATGTTCATGACGATTGCTTTGTTTGTTCCGGAAAACGTACAGGAAAACAATTATAAGATACTTGGAAGTGCGGTGGCCAGTAGAAGAGCATTCAACTCTGGTGAAAAGTCCAGGAATCGATTTCTAGATAAGAGAGTCTGTGGAGGACAATATCGCGTCTGTGAATTTTCTTGGGAGTTTTCCCGTTACTTTCCATACTGTTATTCCACCAATTATTTAATAATAATTTACTTACATTAATTATCAATATTGTTCAGATTAACAAGACATAATAGTAAGACGTGAAACTAGGTATTTCAGTTCATGTTTTATTTCATAAGGAGTCCGAGCTTATCGTCAGGCTGTCTGCAGATTGACCAGAGAAAGACCACCAATCGAGATAAAGAGAGGCAGAATAGGATATGCAGAAATACACATGAGTACTTACACTCAATACACTTCATGAAATATGCCAACAAACCGTAAGAGGGGATTCTCCACATTAACCCTTAATACCGCAAGGTGTGTCCAATGGACACATAGCTTTGAATTTTTGGAAGCTGTATCTTTATTATTTAGAAAATTTTCTTTTCCTTCCAGGTATGCTTCTAACTACTCAATAGCATTATATTACCTGAGTAAGTTCGTTCTAGGTGCTGATTCTTATTGCATATGGCGGGATTAATACTTTTAGTTCGTTAATGCCGCAAGATGTGTCCAATGGACACATATTTAAAATGTATTGAATAATTGTATTTTCAAAATTTTTGAATCAATAATCAGACGTTTTATCATCCCCTCGTTCTTACTTGAGTTCTCTTTTCGTGTTTTCTTTCTTTCTTTGTCTCTTTTTCGATATTTAAGTTGATAAAATTTAGTAAAGTATCTCTTGTATGTAGTTGCTTTCTTGCCAGATGTTGCTGGCAGTATTGGTATGCGCCTTTAGTAATTCATTTGTTTTCCCTTGCTTTTGTAGTGATGGAGGTTGTTCTAGATTATTTATCTTTTGAAATATTTTCCTTTGTGTTTATGAGTATATTTTATGTGTAAATATGGCAAAAAGAAAACTGAATGATACGGAAATCGAACAAATACTTGCTGATGATAAATTGTGTTCAGATTACAGTATAAACTCAGATGAAGAACTGCTATTCGATGAAACAGTTGAAAGTGATTCGAGTGAGGCGGATTACGTGAGTAATGTAAGTGAACATGAAGATGAAGAAAGTGCTTCGGATAGTGATAATGACATTCAAATACCTTCTCGTTCAAGAGTAAGTGAATATGCAAGTAAAAATAGAACCCGTTGGAATAAGGACATTCCGACTTCTACCAAAATAAAAGCACGAAATATTGTTAGAGGCAGTTGCAATAAAGTAGTTCTTCCTGCTAACTGTGAAATAAAGACACCTGAAGATATCTTCCACATATTAGTTGGGGATGATATTATAAGTGATATTGTTACAAACACAAATGCAGAAATTAATCGGGTCTATAGGGATAAAAAGAGGGAAAAGGTGTGGAAGATGTGTGATTCTGAAGAAGTTTTAGCATTTATTGGACTTCTTATTACTGCTGGTCATCTGAAATGGAAAAACATCAAGTCCCTATGGAATATGAGTTATAAAAGATTTATTGATATACTGTCTTTCATCAGGTTTGATAATAAAACTACTAGGTCGAAAAGAAGGAAGGACAAACTTGCTCCGATAAGAAACATTTGGGAAAAGATTTGAAAAAGTTAACAAAATATTATCTTCCTGGTAGTCGTCTAACAGTCGATGAACAGCTTGTTCCCTCTTCAAATAATACATGCCGTCAAAGCTGGATAAGTACGGTATGAAAATTTGTGACTCCAAAACCCATTATCCTTTGAAAGGTATACCGTGCTTAGGCAAAGAAGGAAGGAAAAGAGCAAATAAGTTAGCTACAGAAGTTGTTTTATCGTTAGCGGAACCATATTATCGAACTAACTGAAATATAACTTGTGACAATTTTTTCACAGACATGGAATTCGGAAAAACCTTACTAAGAAACGGTCTAACAATAGTAGGCACTGTGAGAAAAAACAAATTATTTGTTCCTGAAGAATTCAAATCAAGCAAGAACAGGGTTGAGCAATCATCTATCTTCGGGTTCACAACTGATTTCATATTAGTTTCCTATTGCATGAAACCGAAAAGGGCTGTTACTCTTTTGTCAAGCATGCACAACACTGACGATATAGTTGTTGATAAAGAAAAGAAGCCAGAAATAATACTGTAATATAATGAAACAAAAGGCGGCGTTGATAGTTTAGATCAATTAGTACACTGCTACTCCTGCAAAAGGAAAACCAATCGATGGCCTCTAGCGTTCTTCATGAATCTTCTGGATGTATCTGCTGTTGCCGCCTATGTCGTGTGGTTGAATATCAATCCTCAGTGGAACATAAGAAAAGCGAACTCGAGACGACATGTTTCTTGTGGAGTTGACGGAAACCTTGGTTCTCCCTCAAATCCATCGAAGAAAATTAGGACTTCAGAGACCTGTTCTTACTGCAATCGACGTGACACGTGATACTTCGGCAGCTCAGTCCAGTGTATCATCCACAGGTATTGGCACATTCAAATCTACGCCCAAGAGAAGATGTTACATGTGTAACCCCAAAAAGTGCAGAATGCAGAGACAAGTGTGTGATATTTGCAAGAAGAATGTCTGCCCTGAGCACTCAAGTGTTATCAGAAAGTGTCTGAAATGCTCCATGGGTAACTCTAAAGGGGAAATATACAAAAATGTAATGTCAATGATATATCAAAACATATGTACTAAGAAAATATTAAATATTTTCAAAGTTTTTCAAATGAGTCGCTTATCATATATTAGATACTTGAGGGTGGAAACCCTGAACAATATATATATATATATATTGTCTTGTATTAGAATGTAGAATGTAGTGATGTTAAATGTGTGAAGTGTTGAATGTTTTGTCAACAATACCAAACAAGTCTAGGAAGAAAACATTAGTGTTCAGTTTTTCAAAGTAGTTGTTTACCTTTGGTAGTACAAAGAGATGGAAACACTGAGTATTATATATTTTTCCTTATATTAGAGTATTTTGATGATCAATGTACAGTTTAATCCATGTTATGTCAATAATATACAAAAAATATATCTATGAAGAATACATTTGTCTTTATTTTTACAAATTTTTTGTGGCTTATCTTTCGTAATGCAAAGGGGTTAGAAACACTGAATATTACATTTTTGGCTTATGTTAGAATGTATTGATTTTAAATGCACATTTCTACAAATTTACAGTTAAGAAAAAATAAAATATTAAAGTATTGAAAACGAAATGAGGTGAAAAATCGCAATGTGTCCATTAGACACACCTTGCGGTTTTGTGTAACTAAAATACCTTGCGGTATTAAGGGTTAAAATAAGGAAACAGTTCATATCGATTTGTGGCAAAATTTCAGTTTCAGATCTAGAGCCGTCTGAGAGCATGAAAAAAATTACACGTATTATACACGTTATCCAATAACTAACAACCAACTATTCAGATATACTTACGAATTTTTAAGCATCACCAGTTAAACAGATCCTCGTGTTCGGAATACTGATGTAATATTTTTCGGTATATTTCGTGCTTTTTTACACTTATAAGTGTGAAACAGTACATCGCATTACCTGTTATTCTGAGCACCAGGAACCGAGGAACTGGCGGTCTCTAACACTCTTGACTTCCCGTCGACGCATTACATGTCCACTGTGATCAAGGCTTAGCTTTTACCACTTTGGACTCACCTTCAATTCAATTTCCCATAAACACATTACGTGTTCCGTGCAGTCACAGTTTACCTTTTTGCCTATATTGAATCCCCTCCATTTAAACGTATATCTGATAAATCTGTTGGAACATGTCTGGGAATTATGCGCTCTAGAGAATTCCTTATGCACTCTCTACACCTTGGTGAGATATGCATTTTTGGATGGCGTATGGATGACGTCCTTTACACTGATAATCACCGCCACTCCATGGTATACTAGTTTTTGAAATAACGCGTGTTGTAATAGTTTTCACCACGCTGCCACTGAATGCTAAAGGCTGGCACTCTGAGAACATGAGGGATTTTATTTCATTGTAGTTCCTGTATGATCTTGATTGTAACCTCAAAACGCTATTGTTTTTTTTTTTTTTTTTTTTTTTCATAATAGAAAACTAGTTATAGAATACATAACTACTAACAAAGAAAACAAGAACTCTTATAACTTTATATCTACTTTTGCATCCTCTGTGTAATTTAGCAACGTCAGGTAGTTGTAATGATGAAAACTGTTGTACCTACCGTTGCTACCTAATCAGGCATTTTCACTTAATGATAGTTACTCGTATTTAATTGTGCTTTTCCGTCCCCTACCTTCCCAGTTTTACTAATATGAGCACATGTTACCCTTTACATATTTATAAACCCTCTTTGTCTTTCTTTACAAGTTGTTACCCGCAAAAATTGTTGTACATGATTCGAAAAACTTTTCTATCCCATATATCTACTAACCATACTTTAATATAGCTTCGAAAACACACAGTGTAACGCACGTAGTATTTTTCGAACTACCTTACGTGCAGCCATATAGCTACTGCCCTGATAGGGTGCCTACCTCAAAAACAAAACTAATTTTCAGAAAATTTCTCCCGAATTTAAGGACGATTCATACGATATCACTTGAAAGCCTGATTTATTCTAAAGACAATGACGTATGAACGACACGTCAAAGGTATTATGAATACGAGCAGGAGTTTCGTAAATATTTTTTAAATTATTTTTTTAAAATGACATATTTGATACATATAGTTCGAAAATAATTTTTATCTTCATGCACCTACTAACCGTATTTCAATCACTTATCAAATAGCAGACTAGGACATGAAGTATTTTCTGAGATATCTTTCCTAAAGACATCTAAAAGTAGAACCCTAACGGGAGAATCAAAATTAAGAAAGAAAAATCTCTCGCGAAAACTTCAAGAATTTATGAATCATGACACATGGTACGATGCCATTCGAAAACCTGATTAATTATAACCCACAGTTTGTTTTAAAATAATGTGATTTTGAAAGGATATCCTCAAATTCTATTAGTACATCAATGCTTCGAACATTTTTTCGGTCCACGGAACTCTTACGTGTTCCATATATATCTTATAGTGATTTTTATTATGAAGCAATTTTTAAAACATATACTTTATTTGTGCAATTGACTCGAAAAGGTGTATTTAGTTTTCTGCATTTTCTTTCATTTTACATTACAATGGATTCTTTGTTCACGTTTAATCCTTACCCGTGAAAACTGAAGCGATAACGCACTCTCATAGACTTATACGTCATAATAATGCTCCAGCCAATGAGAGTGCATGTGGAGACGAAAATAAATAAATATTTATATGAATTCAAGGTTTCAAGATTACATTTTAGGCCAGGCTTCTAGACCTGTGGGCGAGGCTTCGTAAAAGAAGCGGGAACGGCGACATCCCATTGCGTAAGATGGCTGCTTGAGACTCAGACCTGCATGGCTTTTTTTGGGGGGGGAGGGAGGTAGTCACTATTCTTTTTCTTTTAATTCTTTGTGAATCTACACCAAACAAAGTAAGTATGTAGAACTATTGTTATAACATGTCAAATATAATTAACTAAACTGCGGATGCATTTGATTTAATGATTTCCTCGAGCTTTTATGTGTGTAGTCCGCCTACAATAGGTTTCATATTATGTTACTTAATCACATTGCTGAAGTTACTGTTTGTAAAATAACTCCTAATATTGTGGTTTATAGCGGTTGTTTGTAATGAGGTTGAAACAAAACTTCATTTAGTTTAAACGATATCACAATTTGCAGGGAAGCAGTATTTGTGTGGAGATAGCTTTCTAAGTATTCAGGTTGCCATTAGTGAAGCTATCAATGCACAGGTGCTGGAAGTTCCATTCCTGAGCTTGGTTATCACGTTGTTTTATTTTGTCTCCTGTAGTAATCATTATACATATATATAACAAAAATGAGACACATATGTTAAATACATAAACCATTTATGAAGAAAGCGCGTCAAACTTAAGATCACTGTTTAGTTTCGTGATTAGTAGAACGGATAAACCCGTTGCTTACTGAAAATGTTTCTGGTAGAATCAGAATTGGTTATAGTGATTCTCCTTTTCTGATTTCACGTAAATTTTTGATTGATACTTATCTTTTATCAGTAAAAGTATAGCCCAGCTCGACTTCCATGTAAGTCAGCCAGGACGCACACAGAATGTACATTAAAATTAACGATGATAGTTCTCGCAACAGTCTATTAAATCTGAGAAGCATTTTTTTTTTTAAATATATATAACGTATACAATCTTGATATTATATTATAGTGAATGAATATTATCGTCTTTTGTGAATAATTATTTCTGATGCAAGTTTTGGACTCGAATAAAGATCCAGATTTGCAATTCATTATACAAACCGTTGAAGTATTCATTTACTTCTCAGTATAACAAGCGTACTTACCCCTTTAAGTAGTCGTATATTTGGAGTATCTAGGACATTAAAATCTAACTGTTTTACTAACGAGAAGCTTCGGTTGGTAAATATTATTGAAACTACAATCTGGTCCCTTTCATGAGGAAGTAATCTCGTCTCATACATCTGAAAAAGAAATTGGAAATGATAATGTTACTATTTTATATGCGTACACTGAATTAAAAAGCGCTAGGGTGTTCTACAGTTTATCTTAAAATAACTACATTTTTGTTTCGTGTTTACAGTGAGACGTCAACAATTTTAAACTAGTAATAAACCTCGCTTTGGTAGTATACTCAATGTGAAGACCAGTCTACAGCTGGTATTACACTATCAGAAACTGACAATTAGCCCTAGTGATTCTCTCCGAACCTCAAAATCTTATTTAGAATATTTGATAAAGCTTCCTGAGCTCTATTTACAATGAATGCGTTATTTCTTTAACCTCTACAGTATAAAGTTGCAGAAAAATTGTATTTACAATTAAGGGTAATAAATGCCTCTACTGATACCCGAAAGGATATAATAAGAAACGAAAATTTACTCGATTTCTGACTGTCGGAATGAGCCTGATCAACTTACTTTTGACGTATAACCGTATGCATATTACAAATACAATGATAACATTGTTTTACAAGGGTTGTATTTCTGAAATGAAATTTTGTACTATGAAAGGAATGCGACATGAAAGTTCAAATGAGACATCCGATTTGATCCGTCAGGGATAGTTTACGAGTAATTCAAGCATTCATGTACATATATTCATATACATGCTAAACACAGTATTTGGTGACAAAAGGGAATTTGGAAAGTAAGACCTTGCAACATTGACAGCTTTCAGTTTTCAGAGGTTGGCAAAACTTGCCCGACAGTGTTTTGTTGTTGCAATGTGATGTTGGGAGTAGTTTGTGAATTAAACTGAGCGTGTGAATCTGGTATTTTATCGGGTGTTAGTACTACTTACTGTATGTAAATTGAATGCTGTGGATTAATTTTGTTTGTGTTTAAGTGAAGTAAAAAAAAAAAAAAAAAAAAAAAAAATGCTTCGCACTCGGGCTGTAAGTACGCAGCTAACAACTTCTGTTACGTTTGTGGCGAGTTCACCTTCGTGAGGAACAGGAAGAAAATCACACCCATCATCAAGAAAGCACATAAGCAGTACTTTGGCGTCGGAGCTGGTGATTTTGATAAGAAGTGGTCACCTAATATGTGTTGTGCTACATATTATTGTAAATTAATTAAGTGGTGGCAAGGAAAAAATGTTTCATTATTTGCTGTACCGATGGTTTGGAGGGAACCAAGGGACCATTTGACAGACTGTTATTTCTGCTTAACCAAAATTCAGGGATTCACGAACAGCAAATCAAAGAAACATATTGTTTATCCGGATCTGCCGTCAGCAAGACAACCTGTGGCACATTCTGAAGCTTTACTAGTTCCTTTAACGCCCACAGATATAGAAGAGATGAGTGATAGTGAAGAAAGTAGCACTACAGAACTTACATCTTCTCCGGAAGAAAGAAGGGATCCCCCGTATCAAGGCACGAGTACTCCCATGCCACGTGTATTACAGCAGGATGATTTAAATGATTTAGTGCGAGACTTAGGACTCAGTAAACAAAAAAGAAGGAACATAACCTCCACGAAACAACCAACATAACCTTCAGGAACAGAGAACGTGCTTTTGTGTCTTATTTTGCCAGTGATAGTTCCGTGACATTCTGCAATGATGTTCATGGATTAATGACAGCCTTGCACATAACATACGAACCTGGTGAATGGAGATTATTTTTGGATGTTTCGAAGAATAGCTTAAAAGGTGTATTGCTGCATATCGGGAATAAACTGCCTTCAATCCCAGTTGCATATGCCACTTTTATCAAAGAGAGTTATGGAATTTTCAGAAAGATATTGACCTTAAAAAGTGAATACAACAAAGTGAATAAGTACAGTGAACATAAGTCGAAGTTGTGTTGTGACTTCAAGGTAATAGCATTATTATTAGGGATGCAGCAAGGTTACACGAAGTATGCATGCTTTTTGTGAATGAGATTGTCGGGAAAGAACTTCCCACTATGTGAAAAAGGAGTGGCCTAAACGCAATTGGACAGCTGGTGAAAAGAATGTGCAACGGGACAGTCTTGTAGATCCTAGAAATGTTCTTGTTCCACCCCTACATATAAAACTTGGACTTATTAAACAGCTTGTTAAGGCAATGGATCCCAATGGGCCAGGTTTTGCATATCTTGCTGACAAATTTCCTCGACTGTCAGCTGCAAAAATAAGAGAGGGCGTGTTTGTAGGTCCGCAGATACGAGAACTGCAGAAAGATAGAGGTTTTGAGACATGTCTCACAGAGAAAGAAAAGCGCGCATGGATGAGTTTTATGAAAGTAACCCAAAACTTCCTTGGGAGAAGACGGGACCCTAAATACAAGGAGATGGTGGATGAAATGCTTGCAGCTTATCAGGATTTAGGGTGCAAGATGTCCTTCACGGTGCATATCATGGATTCACATCTGGATTACTTCCCCAGTAATTGCTGTGACATTTCCGATGAACACAGAAAGATTTCATCAAGATATATCTACCATTGAAAAATGCTATGAAGGGAAGTGGATGCTTACCATGCTGGCAGACTATTGCTGGTGTATCATTACAGACAAGAGAGACAGTACAAAAGAAAATAGTAAACCATTATGTACGGTCGACAGCTGTTTCGCATACCTACAATTCTATGTAATATATAGTGTCAACAATATATAGTAATACTTTACAAACACAAACATTACGTGCTGATTACTCCAAAACTATCCCTGATGCAGAAAAACTAAAATCAGATTTGAATTCAGGAGTGAAAATCCTTTTAGAATCACTACTTTGTTACCCAGGAATAGAACTTTTTTTTTTCTTGTAGAACAGTGTAATTAATACGGAAGTCAATGGGACACACTTCTGTTTCAGGTGTAACTGCTCATATCAACTTGCATCCAGGAACAAAACAAATGGAAAACAAACGTTCCTACACTCAATCGAGTTTGCCACCAATTCAGGCGCGTCTAACTGCTCTACTGGAACAGCGTCTGTTCAAATCATTGTGCATGGTGTAAAGGAACCCTCCTGAACTTGACTATTATCTCTTACTAGGACAAACATATACTATCTGTATTTTCAAATATGCAACAGTTAGCAAATTTCTGCTATTCTATATGACTACAATCAATACTATACACAGTGTCTACTGGAGTTGACTTGGATATTTCCAGTGTTTTGCTAAAAAAAAAATTCCAATAAAACATGATAAACTGGAGAAAAAATCGGTGAGTTAAAATCGACGAAAGAACAGTATTTTTTTTTTTCTGGACGTTATTTCTCCCAGAATGTCTGTCGTAATCCACACCAAACAAAGTACAAATTAAAAACGACAGGAAAGAAATTCTTGTTGAATTAACTTTTCCAAAGAAGCCGATTAACAGATCATCTGAAGAAAGAAAAAAATGGCGATGAAAGTAGTAGTAGAAAGGAGTACTAACGATGAAAGTCTAGAAGGCAGGTTAGTACGAAAAATGAAATAGTGATTACCCAAAAACAAAGTCCCAGATCGCAAAAGAATGTGTCTCTGAGAGAGCCTTTTAACACCATAGTCAGGATTGATTGATGTCAAAATTAAAGTGTTATAAATATTATTAATTTTCTTTCTCGAATTATATAGTTTTTCAATGACTGGTCAATTAGCTCTATCACCCAGATGATAACGGTGCAATATTGAAGGGTCTCAAAGGGAACTTTTACATTTCTCCAGTGTTATACAGTAATTTCCAATACATTTACAGCATCGATACAAATTTCCAGTTAATTTTAAGTATTTCAAGTATCAGTAGGCACCCTGCAATAGTAATAAATATATGTTTACTATTAGGATCTGCGACTCTATCATATGGTAGTGGATGTTATGTAAGAGATATAGATTGACATCTAGCAGTGATATCGATCCACATCTGAAATTAACGTCGATCAACATCTAGAAGGAATACCAATATCGATCAGACATCGAAAGCCATCATCGATCGACATCGACATCTATAATATTCCACGGCTCGAGGTTGGGCTTAGTTCGAATATTCACGATGCGATATCGCAATTTCATTTACCCATCAGCTGCCAATGAACATGTGCTACTGGGGTTGGAAAACCTAGTGCCTTTATACTAATCTCCACTACTATATTTCTTTGTACAAGTAATACAAAGAAATTTTTCATTTTAATAACAACTGACCACGTCCGTTAGAAGGGTCGAATGGTGTGTGTGTGTGTGTGTGTGTGTGTTCCCGCATTCCTATCCTTGTTGGTACCTACATATGGTTTAACACTTTATCAGTTGGGACAGGAAAAACTGTTGGGACATTTTCCAGTGCCAACAATTTTTAAGCCTACAGGGGCTTCGTGGCGATCCCCTGGGCATCCTGGGCGAATTTCGGGAAGGTCCCAATAATTATAGAAAAATGTGAGAATGTGTGTAAACCGTGTGTACGCTCTGCCGATTAGCTGCCTCCTGGTGGTCTCACATTTTAACTAAGGGGTGGTGGCCTGGTGGTTTAACTAAGAAACGGTGTGTAAATATGACGCATTCCGCATCTATTTGCACTGCCCTGCTTACGGGATGGAGAAGCGTAAAGGGAGTGGAAAGAGGATGTGAGTCGTGCGGGGGAATAAAAACACAGAAGTAAAATTGCACAGTACTCGTTGGTACCGATACAACCTTGAATTTTTCGTTTGCGCAGTCGCGTTGACTCTCATAAGCCTGCCTATCACATGACACACAGAGGCTGCTCAGTCTACATTTGGCCAATTTCGACTTATCTAAAAATTTAGAAGAATTCATTTTCCCAAAGCCCGCTCCAGCAATCTAAGTCCACAATAGTCCACAGGACTTGCATCTGGAGATTTAAAAGGTACCTCAATGAAAGGTATCACTTGTATACCACTTGCCTCCTCCATCTCCCTGTATAATACGAGGGACGATCGTGAGGTATGTGATGAGGCCTTGTCCATGTGAATGCGCACCAGATTGGCGTCATTTCCGTACATTGTTGGAATCTCATGTTCGTAGATCGGCTCTGATCTGCTCCTGAAAATACTACGAATTTACCTACGAATCTTCAGTTTACCTCGGTAACAGTAGTCAGTAACGACCATGAACCCTTTTGGGAAAGATTCTTTAGACACGGACCCACCTTCTGAAGTTCTTGGCGCCTTTCTCTCAGTGCATGATGGCTCTCGGTTTGCCGCAGTCGGAAAGGTAAATCCATGCTTCATCGAGCGTTACGACGTTTGCCAGATGCCGTTTGTACAGCTTCCGGACATTACACTTTTATTCCTTTTGGTGGGCATCCGTGACAAGATGGCCGCGAGCTTTCATGACTGTTTCCAGCTTGAGTTGATGGTGTAACGTCCGGCTTCCAGTTCCGAAAGACACGTCAAGACGATTAGCCATACACCTTGTGTTGGCGGATTTTCTTGCATTGCCATTTTGCGAAGTTTCCTCTGCATGGTGGAGGTGGCCTTGGTGCATTCCCGCTTCCTAGGCATCTTCGTTGGTGATCCAAATGGTGGAGCTTCGTTGCCCTTGTACTTTTTAATAACATTTTTTATTCCACTTAAACTGATGTTGCAACCATTCTTCTTGCACTGTTTTCTAATGATAGAAACACTAAAGTGGGCGTCATAAAGAGCCGCAACATAGCCTTCTCAAAACCGGCTTAGTTTGGGCGGCATTTTGGTCACAGAGCGGAAACCCACACACTTGGAAACAAATTTAACACAACATTCACAACAATGGTCCTGTTTTGTGCGTTATTGTCGTCCGCGCGGAAAAACAACTCCGTTCCCAGGAAGCCACTGTACAACACTGTAGGACGCCACGAGCTAGGTCGGGTGAGTCCACTCTGCCCGGGAGGGGGAAGGAACGAAATCGGCCAAACGTAGGCTGAACAACCTCTGTAAGTAAAGGAGAAGGTGGGTTGAAATCAGGGGCAGCATTGATCGCAATTGGAGAAACGTGTATGCATATGTTTGAAACTCGTACTTCCAGAAACGATGGGAACAGAAACAAAGATTGTGATAAATGAATGGAAGCGAGGCTAGCGTAAAACATATACAGCGCATGATCTTATCGGGACACAATTATTGTTTCTATCTGCACACGTATTTCGACCTTCTGTTGCTCCAGATAAAAAGGTCTGGGACCAGTGTCTGAAGCGAAAGTTAATTCATTTGAACAAGAGCAGAAACAAGTGTATGCTTAGAGGTACACTAGAATGGTCTAAGATTTAAGCCTTACAAACACATTTGCCAATCACAGATTCATACATAACTACATAAGGTGTTCCAAATTTCACACTATTTTATTCCCTTCTTTTGTCGAACAGAACTCATTAGTTTAAACATAATAAACTAAATATTTATTTTAACCTTTAATAAATAAAAAATTTACAATGGTAGTATACCAATATGTCGTATACGGATTCGTTAAATTAATTCAAACATATGGAGTAGGAAACACGTAAGATGTCGCGAAGGACAGGCAGCGACCGCAGTCCGTGATTGTTGGAGGTGGTGATAGGGCTAACTACGTATTCTGTGAGTCTCAGTAGAATAGTGTGTGCTTGTATCGAGCAAATGGTCATAAAGTAAAATAAGTTAACTCTAATTTCCAAAGAGGTCATATTAACGCTCGGCTATATGGTGTGAGCGTGGTGAAAGTAGTAAGTGTGCTGAGTGTGTCGCGAGTAACAACATTTAGGTGACGGTCAAAGTGATGAAATCTTACAAAATTTACGGGGAAACCACATCCTCGAAAAGGAACAGTGGTTAAAACAAAATAATCGGTGACAGGTCCCACCTACAGCTGTGCGATATTTCGATATGTCGATTGATAGATATTTTTAAGTATCGAAAACTTTTAAGATCGATGTTTTTAATATTTCGATATTTCAATATTTTTCAATATTTCGGTATTATTCAGTACTACGATATTACGATTCTTTGATACTTTTATTGCTTTAATATATTCATGTTTAGCAATATTTCGATATTTTCTATTTAACCTCTTCAATCCCAGGTATTCATCTGCAATCGTAAATTTATATATTTGTGCATTTGTATCGTAGAAAAAGCAAATTTGTATATTTTTAAATTGGAGTGCTATAAAACATACAAATGACGTTTTGTAAGAAGACAATACCTAGGTATATTTATGTTTATAACCCGAAGCTGTATAATCGAAAAAATAAAGAAAACCTGTGAATTTCAGTATATTATCTAGTGGACTATGTATTTTAGTATTATTCAACTGTCAAAATACGAGCACAATATGTTAAAGGTGTCTACCAAAGGCGGCTCGTAAGGTAAATTACGACAGTAAAAAGTAAAGTGGTATTGCTTCAAACAGACGAAAAATTTTCTTGTGTTCTAACTGTTGAGAACGAAAATAAGAACAGTAAGTAACACTTCTTCTCTCAGTTTGATGCGACAAAATTTTTAATTTTTACGGAAACGACTTCCCTCCTGAGCCGAGTCTGGTGTCTAAATGATAATATTTATTATTATTATGTCCCTTCTTTCTCCTTCTGTATTTCATATGTGTTTTACTTTGTATGCAAATCGTAAGGGCAATTTCTATTTTTCTCAATGCGCAAAAACATCTTTCACTTAGCGCACTTGAAACTTATTGATTTCGAACACCCAACCTTACTCCATCTTTGGTAGATTATGTCTTCGGCTTTTCTTTCTTTCTTCACATATCTGCATCACATTCATCCTTTTCTTCAGATCTTTAGAGTTGTTGATTGATTCAGGGTTTAGCATCCTGTACAACACCGAGACTATAGGAAACGTGAAATACAGGTTAACGCGGGATCCTAACCACATCAGCTCCCACCAGAAATCGAACCCGAGTTTCACGCACTTAAGGCGCGCATGCTAACCATGTAACCACTAGGGAATATGAAAGCGGAAATCCAGTATCCTTCTAAGAGTATCCGAAATTAAAATTCCTTTCTATGGGCTATCAACGAATTCACTAAATACACCTCCACTCAATGCCAATGTACCCAACACTACAAGAGAACTGAAGAAGAAAACTAAAATTATCCAAAATATTTGTGTTGGAAAGGACGCGACCCTAGCTGTGCAAAACGCAAAACGAAAGAGCCCATAGGGAATGAAATAAAATCGTTTACAGTTACGTACCACGGTTATGCCGGCTAGGCAAAAGAAGACAGTAATGGTGAGTAATAAATGAAATGGTGGAATGAAAATGGGAGGAAACTGAAGAACCCCGAGAAAACCCATGCACACGGTGTTTGTCCACCACAAAATTTATTTGGCGTAATCGAACCAGGGCCCATAGGGAATAATAGAGAAGAAAATAACATAACTGGAGACAAAAATAGGTTAAGCCATCACTGCTGAACAAATTGTATTGTGGGAGAGGCGATAATACATCGGACAGGGAAAGGGACAAATATTACAATTTATGGTGGTATTAAAGCTGACAATTCTCATATCAGGACGATAAAATTGCTGAGAATCGCAACGATGAAAATTCGTTTCAAGTGGTCTACTTGTGCTGGCAAAGAGATATAATGAATTATATAATACTGTAGTAGAGACAACAACAGTATTTCTTTTCACAATGTGAATACGGTAGACTTCGAAACTATGCACATTCAATATTAAAATTGGTTGCAGAAGATATATAGCTTTCGATTACAATAGAGGAATAAGATTAGAGATAACATGTTCTTCGGACGCTGAATACACAACAAAAAGTTTTATATATTATCGTTTCTGCTCTATGGATATCAACAACGAAACTGGAAGTAGTATTCGGTTTTACTCGTTTTGCTTTTAGTGCCAAGATAAGAGTAAAAAAAATAAATTCTTGGGACGATGAATCGAATACAGAAAACTGCTTTTCGCTATCAATTTCCATTTTGGTGTATGGAGATCAACGTTAAAACCAGAAATTGTCTACTTTGACCACTTCCTATTTAAACTGGTCAAAGATGAGATGGATCCTTGGAACCTTGAATCGATCACAGAGAACAGATTCTCATACATATCTTTCAGTTTTATCTCAATGGGGATCAATACTGACACTAGAAGCAGTAGTAATTTCTTTACCATTTCCGGTTTAATAGATAGATAGATAGACATAGAGATAGATAGATAGATAGATAGAGAGAGAGAGAGAGAGAGAGAGAGAAGATGGTATATTTTCTCGAGATGCTCAATTACTTCTAGAAAACCGCCTGTCGCTATCTGTTACTGCGTTCGTTCTATGGTAATCAGTGTTGAAACCGTAAAAGGCTGATTTATACTACTTCCGGTTTTAGAAAAGCGTTAACGGAGGAAATGGGATCTATACTTGGATGGCGAATCAATTCCAGAAAACCGCTTCTTGATATACCTTGCGGTTTTCTCCCTGTACGGAGATCGATATTGGAACCTTAATTATAACTTTCTTCAAACGCCAAGTTAAATAGCTTAGAAAAGGTTTCCTACTCCTTAAACAGCAGTGAAGCGACGTTGTCATTTTGTGGCACATGACGGTACAGACACACGAATTTTGTACTACTATGATTTTTGTCAATATCTGTCGCAGTACCTAGATATATGGCGTATGATTGGCTACCACTCATGTAGGTTCTAATCTTTTAAAAAAATATAGTAATAAATTTCTGTTTTTAGCAGACAGACACGGGTGATGATATCTTCCCTTGACACTCTCAATCCATTCCAGAAGACAACTTGTCGTTATATATTGCCGCTTTTATTCTATGGCGATTAATCATGAAACCGGATTCGGTTGACCGGTTTAAATAGAGACTTATCAGAGGTATTAAGTCTATTCTTCAGCCGCATAATAGATTCCAGAAATCGCTTCTTTCTATATCTTACTTTCGCTCTCTCTCTCTCTCTCTCTTTCTATGTAGATCAATACTGAAACCGGAAACAGTAGTAAAATATTACAATTTCGGATTATAGTAAGGAAATACAGATTTTTTTTGAGACACAGAATCGATTTCTGGAAACTATTTGTCAATATCTAGTACAGCTTTTGTTTCATGCCAATCAATGGTACCTGAAAGAATTTCTACCATTTCTGTTTGAACAGGATATTAATGGAGTAAAACGGAATCTATCTTGGGACGCTGAATCAATAAAAAAATTGGTTTTCGATATATCTTACCGTTTTTTCTATGGATATCAATGTTGAAACCGGAAGTAATAGCAAATTTATAATGCTTTCGGTTTTAATACCATGTGGATGAGGATTCTATAATCTTTCAATATTGAATTGATTCCTAAAAGCAACAACGTGTTCTGCAGCTCTTTTCAAGTGAGAAGTTACATGAGTGGTAGCCAATGATACGAGATGTTTCCAGGTAGCTCATCTGGCATTGACAATAATCATAGCAGTGCGAAAAGTCCGTGTGTCTATATACTGTCACCTGCTCCAAAATAAAAATGACGCTTCACTACTATTGGATGCAGCATAAAGTCCGCTCAAGGCCATGTAACTTGTCATTTGAAAAGATTTTTGATTATTACTGTTAGTTTTAAGGCGATCAATGTTGAGACTGCATAAGGTTGACTTTTACCACTTAAGACTTTAATAGCGGATTAACAGAGGATAAGATGGTACCTATTCTTGAGACGCTGAATCGATTTTCGAAAACTACTTCTCGATATATCTTACCATTTTTTGGTCTAATCCCCGTCGACAAATGGAAGGACGGTTTAGTCGTTCTGTAAGACTTCCGATATCAGGGTGTCTACTGCAATACCAGAAAGTAAATTCATGACTTTTCATGACCTTTTTGTTCAAATTTTCATGACCATGGCGATAAAAATTTACCATTAGTAATAATAAACCCCTACCATCAGTGGTGCATCGGTTAAGATGAAGATCACGTTATGTTCTTATTTGTCTAATGTACATAATGTCGATTAGCTGACAACTAATTTTAAAATGCAAGAGCAATTTAAAAGGCAGTAAACAAATTTTTAATTGCGGTTTAAAAAGACAAAACAAATTATAAAAGAAATTAGTTTTAAAAAAATAGATCATCAAATTTAAAATATGCAAACTCAAACGAATAGGATTATTTGCATACGTCTAAAGGCCCAAAAATACACAATTTACATTTCTTAGAAGTAAAGAAATAGCAGATCAGAAAATTGGACAGTAAAAAGTTGTTCCTATATTACAGAGACTAGAAGATGAAATGGGAAGCAGCTAGGAAGACAGTAAAGTACCAGTTAGCCAGCACTAACTGGTGGGGGAAATTCTCACAATTACTGACCTGATACAACTGTTTCAGTACATGCAATATGAGGTATAAAAGTATGAAGTATAAAAATATACTCTGAGATTTCAGATTTTCATGACCAGTTGGGTAAATAAAGGACTTTTTCATGGCTTTCATGACCACTAAGCAAAATATATGACTTTTTCATGACTTTCATGACCAGTAGACACCCTGGATATTTATGCATAGCATAGTTTGAAAGTTTAAAAATTGAAACTCACTAGCTTTTAATTCAAATATCCATCCAATTGCCTTATCATTTCAACAAAAATTTAGTTAACTCTACAGGCATTATAATTCTTTTATTGTGCCCATCAATTATAATATTCAAGAGACGCCCATGCTTATATAGAGTTACTCTATGCTCATCCGGTAACATTTTGTCTGTTATGAGAATTTTTTTTTTTTTTTTTTTAACATTTTCATATTTTTTGATTGAGTAGCCTAGAGCTTCAGCAGAACCCGTGTCATGACGCGCTCACACGTTCCCTCATTTTAGTGTTTACAGGAATGTTTCCCTTTATCATAAAATATTAGTCCATTATGAAGCATTGGATAATTCAATTATTTTCAAACACAAGCATACCTAAGAAAAAGGTATTTAAAAGTTTTGAGCATTTTGGTTTGGATCAAGTTTCAGCTGCCTTTTTATCATAACTTAATCAACTGAGGTATCAGCAGATTTAGCTTCGTATCATGAATAAGAGTATTCCTTAAATATTTCTCGTTCTACTCTATTCTATATTCTTAAGAGGAGACTAAGGCTACTTTGGTCATTAGTAACATGTAAACGAAAATAATAATAAATGGTATCTATTAAGAATGCCAAATTTTTGAGTGACTCAATTAAAATTTAAGCTTCGTAAAAAAATCTCAGATTTAGAAGGCAAAAATCCTCACCACCTGGAACGACATTTTGGGAGGGCATAGAGGGTAATTGTCACTCCTAGTTTTCACAAATACAGACCATTTAATAAATTATATACTACTATACTATATAAAGCGTCAAATTCTTATGTCGGTGAACGATCTTGCCCCACCCCACCGGCTAAAATCTAACACGATTTGAAATGACGCCCGTGCTCATCACTGAAACATGGCATTCAATAAGTATATTACAATATGAAGCATTTGATATAGGTTACAGTAACCGTAACACTTGGATTAAAAGCAATTGTAGCATAATTACAAGAATTCTTTACTGTTTTATTTCTGTAAGGTTAAATCTTGCGTCCAAATCATTTTGTATGGAATACTGTTTTAACAGTTGTGTTTACCTTTATATGTAGGTATGTATTGAATGCATGCTTTCATTTTTACTTTAAGTCCATGTACACACCAAATTTACAATCCTTTTAGAAAGTTGTAAGAAAATAATACACTCGTGTCCCAAACTTAAATGACCTAAGACCCTCATATATCAGGTTTCATGAATGTCGGTTAGGGTCAGCAATAGAATACATGAGGTAACATTATAGTCATTTTGTTCATGGTGTGTCTGTACTAAAACAGTGTATCAAATACTGCCAATATTTAAGGAAACCGCATCTTATGTCGAACCTCATGTCCAGAATGCAAAAAAGACTAGGACAGTAGAGCATTCACATGCAGGACTCAGTATGGAGTATGCTCTCCTCGAAGAGAAACGCACTACTAACATCGACGTGGCGTACTGGAAACGATTGACAAGCAGTTCTTGTTGCAGGGGCTGTCACTTCTCCGTGAGAGTTTGTCGAAAGTCTGGAAGAGTACTTGGTGGAGGTATATGCTGGGCAACACGTCTCCCTAGAGCATCCCAAAAGCATGCTCTATGGGGTTGAACTCCAGGGAATACGCTGGCTATAAGATTTAATGAATATCCTCATCCTCAAGAAAGACGGCCACGGCAGCTGTACGATGCGGACAAGCATTGACATTCATAAAACGAAACTTTGGACCGAAAGCTCTACGAAACAAACGAACATAACGGAGAATGACATCAATGCAACATCTGGCCTCTGTTATAGTCCCTCCTTCTACGAACTGCAGCTCACTAAGTCCGTTCAATAACACAATTGCATCTTTCGTGCCCTTACCTAGCTGAACACGAACTCGGAGACTGATTGTCAGCTGAAAGAGAAATTTTGTAATTTCATTATTAGCTGAGCCTAGGTCTATTCTCACCATCTTTTTACAAGTAGCATTAACAACGTTTCAGCTGTTGTGTGTGATCTATTGGTCTTAACAGTAAGTTCGGATATCTTATAACTAGCTTTCTGTAGTTTTTGCGAAACACCGGGGTGTGTGTAAATAGGCAGATATATTTCTGGAAACCCAGTTATATTTTTCTGTACCAAAAAACTTGTATTATAATTAGAGATGCGAGGGCTCGGAAAAAAAACCCGGCTTTTTTGGAAAAAAAACTCGGTTTTTTCTGCTTCGCTTTTTTTGCTTGGGAAATTTTGGGCTTTTTTGAAAATTCTGCTTTAAATTGATAAACCAGATTTTGTTTCGCTTCTCTACAACACAAAAAGTCATTTAATTAGTGGTTGATGCCGATAATAATATAAAACCTCGAAAATAAACCATGAATTTCGAAAAGATATTTCAAACAGTTTTACTTCTCAACATATTTACATTATGAATTCCAAAGGATTAACCAATGTATATAATAAGATTTTTTTTTAACCTCCTACATACAAAAGTAAGCAGGGTTGGCAAGAGCCATGGTTGTTTTTGAAAATGCCAAAAACCCGTTTTTTGGGGGGAGTTTAAACTAGGCTTTTTTGGTTTAAAACAGGTTTTTTGGGGTTTAGATATTTTGCTTTATGTATTTATATTAAATATTGACAGAAATAAGTTTGTTTCGCCTTGGTGTTATTATGCAACAACGGGGTTATGCTGGAAGAGGTCACATAAGCTTAAAGAAGTCCGGTCAGTAAATTTCTTAAATTGAGAAACTCCCGCCCTAGCCATCGGGAAAATCCCGTCATTACTCTAAATGTAAAACAATAACGGAAAAAATCCTGTTATTGCTTTGCATGTAAAATTTAAAGGTCAACGTATCATAATCAGTACGCTAAAACTGAGGTATTAAATTACAAATTTAGTGCGTACATATAATTGAAAATACAATCCAAGCTAATGTTGGAAGCTACGTAGGCAATCGATAAATTTTGTCAATTTATATCAGTATATTTAAGCAACCTTGGCTTCTTTATAAAACAACAGGCATTCAGGCATGCAGAAATATACAATTTAGTTTCGTTTCGTATGTTTAGGCTTAACATCCTTACGTAATACCGAGGTTATCAAAGAGAAGACTTTCGCTTAAAGTGACATCCGAACCGCTACTTTGTTTACGCATGAAAGAAAGGTTGTGGTTCGACCGAGAATTGAACATGGAATACCTTGATTAAAAGGTGAAAAGGGAATAAAACTAATACAGATGGTTTGATGTATGGAAACGTCACCATGAAGTTCACACGATTCGCATTTTTCGTACCTTTTATTTTTTTTTCGGTTTAAACCAGTTGTTTATTTTTTAAAAAAAGAAGAAAAACAGCTGGTGTAAACCAGCCAACCCTAAAAGTAAATACTTCTTTTTAAAAAATACTCAAATAAGTAGCAAAATTCTATGTAGTATTTTTACTTCAAAATATTCCATACCCTCTTTTTGGAACAAAATAAAATTAAAATAAAACATAAGAAAAATACTTAGATTTATATGATACACTTAAAGGCTGCACACCTAGAGCTTTTGGTTTTGTATATTCTTGAAATTCTACAGTTTTATATAAGCACCATCACGGTTTATTCAGTCCTCAAGTTTTCTGTATTTTTAACAAGAGGGATTGAACATGAAGGGTGTGAGATAAGAACATGGTAACCCATAATTTTACTATTTTAAGAAATTAGAAATTTTCTGCTGCACAATCCATTTTGAAAGTCGGAAAGCTGATTTTTCACATAAGTCTATACATGAGGGATTAAACGAAGCGGTATGCGTTGCTGCCTATCTGATGCTGCGTAACTCAGCAATTGAAAATTTGTTAGTTACCATGTTCTTGGCTCACACCCTTCATATCATTATGGAACTCTCCCCACCCCACCAACACACACACACACACAAAAAAAAAAGGACTACGGAATATATTTAAGTTAAGATAAATACAACTGCACAACAAACATGATTGACTGGAGCTTTTGCGCTTCTATCGAGAAGTCCGGAATTCAACTCAGCATTCGACCATTCTGACAAAACTTTTCTTCATTCCATCTATGAAGTAGAAATAGTGCGTGTACTGTGAGTTGGCTGACTTCATTTCTTATTGTTTTTAAATCATTATTATTACTAATTACCAGCAGTGACGGTTTTGCGAGGGTTAGGGGGGGCGGTCTTTCGGACTGAAGCCTGTTCCCCAAAATTACGGAATGTCTAAAACAAACGAAATATCTATTAGTTATGCCTTTACTCATTAACTTTTAAGCTGCCGTCAAATAAAAATTACGAATGTTTAGAAAAACTAAACATTAGTAAGAAAAAAACCCTCCCAAAATACTTTTCTAAATCCGCCACTGATTCTCAGTATAAAATGATCTTCAAGGTTGTATCCGGAAGATTATCGCTAAATATATAAACGAAACGAAATACAGTATTAGTTATGCCTGTACTCATAAACTTCAAGCTCCTCCCAAATAAAATTAGGAGATTTTAGAAAATGAAACAATCAGAGAAACCCGTCCCAAAGTACGTTTCTAAATCCGCTACTGATTATTTGTATAAATTAGTATTCAAGGTTGTATCCGGAAAATTATTGCTAAATCGTTGCACAGCTACAGTATAACAGAAATGTGGAAGTACGGTTAGACGGATATATTGAAAAACGTACGCTTTGACGGATATATAGAAAAACGTAAGTTTAACTTCTGCGTTAGAAGCTACAGCACTAAGCTCTTAGAAATGAAACAGACGACAAACTGAAATGATATCGAGAAGAAAAAATATCGATAAATCAAAAGTTAAAATAAAGGTAAATAGCCTCTAAAATTGCCCTCAAATACTACATTCTTCATGTTAGCTTTAATTCGTAAAACATGTGCTCCATCCATCTTGATGGTGAATTTTAGAGCGAAATATGGCATTTAGGTCATGGAATTCTTATCTAAGTACAGAATATACTATAAGAAAGCTATTTAGATCGAAAAATCATGAAAATGAAAAAAGCCAAAATTTCCAAAATTCTCGTTTTTTTCCCAAAAAAGCCGGCTTTTTATGTGAAAAAAACCATCGATTCAAAAAAGCCGGCTTTTTTGCATCTCTAATTATAATACAGCATGCCTGGGGAGGTTGTCACGAGGACAGATAGCGAACAATGTAATCGGAAGTCGACCGTTCTCCTGGTCCCCTCTAATGTCGTCACTGCGTAGCAGTCATAAACGTCTTCGTTTTTTGTTCCAACAACCGACGAAATTAATATATAGAGAATAAAATACGACAGAGAACGAAATACTGTACAAGCATATGAAACATATTGGAATAACAATAATAATAACTCTCAAAATAATTTCTTACGCAAATGTGATTAAAACTTTGCATCACATTTTTCACCTTGCCATAGCATTCTGGCGCCGCGGTACACCGGTTGCAGATCATTGGACTAGTATACTGGGTGCATCAAAAGACCGGAACTTTGTTATGATAAAGATACAACAGAAAAAGGAAAATTGTTGGAAATAGAATGTTTTCAGTCTAAAATCTCGGATTTATTCCAATTGCTCCAGCCGTTTACGCTCCACACAGTAAGGTGTCCGGTTTAAACGTTGACGGTATTTTTCTGTTTAATCTGAACGATATACGAGTATACCGTATATATCGTATATAATACTCATTGTCAGAGCTGCTTCAAGATAAATTCCTGGCGACATCACCAGCAAACAGGTCAGGACTTTGGAAATACATTAGTAAGGCGGGGATGGTAACTCACACTGCAATGTAAGTTCGATAACTCTTTTTATTTTCAGTATAAAGGTCGGAATCCCTAAATATATATCTTAGCTATGTCACTGATTTAGATACAATGAAAATCACCAGTAGGATTTTATGAATTATAAATCTCACGACCGCGGCTGAAAATTACATGATTGCTTAATTTGATGCATGATTATACAAATAATGGTTAATGCTTATGAACTAAACCTTAAAAAAACAACAGAAACGGTAATGAAAATGAAAAAATTATCATCTTGAGTAACTAATAAGGACAGAATTCTTATTTGATAAAGAAGGAGTACGGAGAAGTTATAGCCATGGTTTTTAAAAAAATTTATGGACCGAAAATAGCCTAGTAAATCTTCAATCTGAAATCAGTGTTAATTGTAATTTTACGCTACCAGAAAGCACATGCGATAGTGAAAATGTCTTTTCAAAAATTGCTGTCAGCCGCCAACATACACAAATTGTGCTCTGGCATTGAAAAAATATACTGGGAAATGAAGATTTTTCTATTTCCTTTTCTTGTTATTTCCATATTATTTTTTGTCATTGCATCCAGTAGAAGATGATGGCACAAAGGAGTGGCAGAAATAATAAGTTTTGGAAACAAAATATATATATATTTTTTAAACATATTAAATTGCTTCTTTCTAGGAAAATCGTTCTCTGAAAGCTATTCGATAAACGTAGAAAATCGATATTTGCGGATAATTATATGACGCAGAAAATAACATTTTGTATTTCTGTTTTTCTTACTTTGCAAGTTTCCTAAATTTATAATTAGCATAATGTGGGAAATTCAAGAGCAAATTGGGAATTTCTACACCACGAGATGGGATTTTGTGACGTTTGAAGTTAGCATAACTGACTTGAACCCATAGTCACAATCTGTCACGAAGGATATACAATGGCGGTAATTATGTGCAATTATTGGTAATGTGTGCGGGACAATGTATACCAAAACTCCATTCGCGGTCTCATTGTTAAGTCCCGTACTTCGAGGTCATATATACAAGGAATTTTGAAATGAAAAGGTACGAAACGTCGTAGAAACCAAACGTCGTATGTTGAAATAAGAATATATCGCTTTGGAATAAAGTACTACGACATCTAAGGAGAGAATGTAGTGTCCGGCCTGGTTGTGCCCATGCGTGGGTGCCTCTCACATGATGCAGGAGAGAATCAGGCAATTATGTATTCCGTCCAAGTCGAATTGACTTGGTAGTGCGTGTGAGAAAATAATAACATCGTGAAAAATTCGACGATTGAAGAGCAGCGAGGTATTATCCGATTTCTGACTGGGGAAGAGGTTTAATCGGTTGATATTGATCGTCGAATGGTGGCTGTATATTGGAGAGACTGTCTCTCCAATAAGTCAGTGAGAAAGTGGAGTGATTCTGCTCCACAACTACACTTGTCCACACGTCTCGCAGGTCACACGAAGTGTACTGAACAAGTTGAAGTGGGAGCAGTTTGAGCATCCGCCCTACAGTTTGGACATATCTCACTGAGACTTCCATCTGTTTGGTCCGCTAAAAAGACATCCCAAAGGCAAATGCTTGAACTCGGACGAGAACTGAAAGACACAGCGGAGGACTGGCTGCTATCATAGCCACTGGATTTTTGGGAACAGGGAATCCTGTGGCTCAAAGTACAGTGGGATAACTGTGCTCAGGCGTCTGGTAATTACTTTTCAATAAAGACTTCGATTATACCCACGGTGTCATTTTTCACCTTTCCATCTGAATACCCCTCGTATATCTTACTTAAATAGAATAAAATCAATATATTTTTTGTATCGGGTCAAGTTAGAGAGAACGATGAGAAGCAAAACTTGGCTCCCATTATGGTTCTCTCTTGTGTTTGTTGATAAGAACTGCTTCCTAACTGTTATATAACGATCCAACTTTTTTTTTAAAATCCCCAATTTTTTAATTCGATAAATTTATGTTCTTCTATCGGAAGCATGCATACTATTAAGTGAACCCACAGTGCTAATAGTATTATCAAGCAAGCAGGTGGTAGCAACGATTCTGCAGACCCCTGCTGAAGAGGTGAACCTCGAAACTGTTTTGCACAGGGCTTGGGTGTTATTCCAGTGATGAGAAAACTTATTTAGGGTCAAAAGATAAAAAATAAACACACTCTGGCGGGCCAATATTTAAAGAAAAACAATTAGGGGCGTATACATTTTCCTAAAAAAAAATCTTTTAATACTAAGTTCTATGATTGAAAGACTATAAAGTGGAAGTGGTAAATGAAATTTGTACAGCATTTCTACAAGTTTCTCACAATACTGATTAAAGTGGGATTCCTGGATTTGCAGAACTGAAGTTAAATTCTGTAGATCAGGACTCATATAGCGGACTTGATAGAATGCTTCAGCCTGTGGCATCTGGCCCGTAGTTTGCCCATCACTGTTTTAGACTACAGATGGAGAAGAAGAAACCGGTTCCGTCACCACTGTGCCAAGTTGCTGCATAATTAATATCAGCGCCGTACTTTCGTGATGTGCTGGAAACTTTTGTTTACTTTTGTAAAGTGTTGACAAGTCTGCACTCTGCACTCTTGGTCATAGAATGTTTTCTTTCTTTAACTGCAGTGACCATAACGATTCGCGAAGCCTGGGCTCTTCACCAATCACAGAAATGTTTTGCTTTACCTTTGATACATCGACAGATTTCGGTATACGATTCGTAGAGCCGTCTCTCAAACGCACGCTTGAGAAAACGTGAAACACCAAAAGTTCATCAACAATATTGCCAAACTTTGAAGACGTGTTGAATGATAAGGTTTCGCAAAAACACATCCTTAAAAAATCTAAAGATACTGTATCCTCGTGAGATATTCTCCGTACAGCACGGGAGACGACAGAGGCAAACTTTCATGGATATGAGTTGTCAACCGACCCCCCTTCACGTTCTTAGGGTGGAAAATCGGCATATTTAGGAGAATTAGACAATGTAGGCAGTGTTGAATGATATTACGAGGAGTGTTCAAGAATTCCTGATATAGAAGATCTTTCATTTTCCCACATAGTCCCCTTTCACTATAATGCATTTCTCCCAACAATGTTTTAGAGCATGAATACTAGCTTAAAAAAAAAAAAAAAAAAAAAATACGGAAGGCTGTGTTGGAAGCCATTCTTCGACAGCTTGCATAACATGCTCATCGTTGGGAAACTTCGTTCCTCGCGGGTGCTACTTAATCTTGGGAACAGGTGAAAGACACTTGGGGCAAGATCTGGAGAGCAGGGAGGGTGCTCAAGTATTTCATACCCGACATCGGCGATAGCGGTGGAGGTAAGGTGACTTTTGTGAGTAGAAGCATTGTCCTGCAGCAGCAGCATTTTCATGTGTAGCATCCCTTTGCGTTTTACCTTGATTGCCTGCCTAACTTTTGGAATCAGTTGTGAATAATAGTCACTTGTAATTGAATCAGTGAGTAGAAAAAGAACATTCCCCTTCACGTTACTTTTGAAAAACGAAAAGTAAAACTGCTTATCGGAAATACCATTGCTTACGTAAAAATATTTGTATGGGATATTTGTAGCGTTTGTTAAGACCTTTCATTTCCCAAAATTCCAAAAACGTAATGGGATTGGATATTTAGTTATGTAGAAATTGTTATCTTGGAATGTTATCCTTAATTTTTGGAATGATGTTCTTTTTCTACTCATCGATTCAATTGTCGTTGGACCTGGAGATAATCAATGAACTGTATGCTCTTACTATACCCCATTCCAGACAAAAATCTTGCCATAAGCTTGCCAGCTGATTGCATTATCTTGAATTTCTTGAGGGGTGGAGATCACGGTGCCGCTACTGCATGCTATGTTGATTGGACTCTGGACCACAATGATGTACCCAGGTTCCACACAGTCATAAGAATACATAGCCAGATCAATTTAATGCACTCTCTCCACTGTTCGGATTTTTGCGTCCTCGTGCTATGTGAAAGGAATTTTAAAGTTTTCAAGAGAAGAAGTATCTTTGTTTTAATTGAACGTTACTTCAGTTTCCGTATTTCAAGATAACACATTAAGAGTCTTGTTTAAGATAGATTAACTGTAAAAAGAATAGAAATATTCTTATTTTTCTAATGCTTTTTCGTAGTACGTAAGATGTCAGTCAGAACTGGATTAACCTATTTGTAGGAACGGGGTTAGAAAAAATATGTGGCCCCTGCTGACTTCACCAAATAAATTTCTGTCAAGAGTACAGTAGGAAAGTTAAGGGAATATATTTAATATTTTTAGTCATATTTTACTTTATGATGATAATTATATCTTCATGATTTTCTTTAGAAAGCCAGTTCAGATATTGATCAGATTGGAGGCCCCTATTTATCCGGAGGCCCGGGGCTATAGCCTCCCTTAATCCAGCCCTGGTGTTAGTGAATGTGCTTTTATGTGCATTGCTTAAGCTGCTATTCCGATCCTAGTACGTTCTCTAATTTAACACTAGAGGCGTTGAAAAATTTCGTATCCGATTTTCAGAAAAATATCGTCTATTTAGGTTCATATCGATAGTTACCGAAATTCATGTTAATTATTTAGTATCTGCCCTCATACTGATGTTTTTTAACATGCTGTAGTGGAAAGTCTGCATTTGATGTTTCGATTGGACTATAGGATATAAATACACTTACCAACTGGTCAATATTTGTTTTCATTTCATTCTTTCTTTCTTCTTCGATTTTGTAAGATTATTACATCGAAATTGTCGAACAGTGGACATACCTTCAGAAAATAGTTGGCTTTTTATTAAAAAGCTGGACTTTTTTACATGGAAATTTGAAAACATTTTACCTTATAATTGTGGGGATGAAGCTGAATCTGCATTGGTTCTTTGATCTGAATTGTACTTCCCCCAGCCAGCATTTTTTGACCGAAGTAATGCATTATGTTGTTGGAACAAGTATTTGTAAAATTCTTCATAATTCATGTGCATGAAACTACGTACATTTTAGTACAATGACCGATCCCGTAACTGACTGTATTAATGAGCTTTTTTCCACTAAGCATTGATTAGAGAAAACACTCTCTACTCGCTGCATTACCATACTGCTAAAATCGCAAAATAAAGTTGAGAAGTTGATAGTTCACTGGAGATTTCAATGCTATTGTTGCTTCTAAAAATTGTCCATCACCACTCTTCAGCAACAGTTAAATTTTCATTGTACACTAAGAACTCATATAAGATAAGGACATAATGAGTTATTAGGCCTAGGCTATATGCTTAACTACTTACATAACACAAACGGTTTAAAAACTTCTATCATTTATAGTTTCGTCTTTCATTGATTATTTTCTCAAACATGAAGGGGAGTTCTACAGTACGAATTCAACCAAATTCATCGATCTGAATCTAACTTGGCATGGTTATAAATCTTGACAAAGTGGTACTCATATGAAATACTATGATGTGCAGGCTTTTAGTTTCCGAGTTAGATGAGATCAAATTTGAAGTTTGGACTTCGACACATTTTCGATAATCAATTTTAATAAAGATTAGATAAAAATCAATGAAGGACAGCTTCCTAACGCAACTGAGAAACATACTAGTTTTTAAAGCAAAATATTGAACAAATAGAAATATGATTAAATGTTAGACTATTCAAAAATAATTGAAATGACGTCTGGACATATTGAAAAATCACAAAATGCCGGACATGCCCGACAAACGCCGAAAGGATGGCAACCCTAATTTTACTGAAAATATCTGTGAAATATTGATATGATCCAAATGCCGGAAAGAGATGGATAACTACTTATCTATTAACACGATGAAATCAAAAGAACTATATCTACAATTTAGATTAAATTCTAGTTCTCGGATACAAATTAAAAAAAAAAAAAAAATAGATTGTGAATCTGATCTGAACACTTCCACCTCACAAGTTGGCAATTTTCCAAGAGAAACGCTGCACATACACACGCTTTCGTTATTGTTATATAGAAGGCATATGCACGTTCGGCGCAAGACGCTGTTTTATTCCAGGCGGGAGCTCATGTGGTTCGATTTCCACGTTAATCAGTAGGTTCACGTCTCATATAGCCTAGCTGGTTAAAGAGACGCTAAACTGAAATCAACAACATTCCCAGTGGAAACTGAAGGGGTTCGGACATGACGATAAGGCGGAAGTTCGTTTCAAATGATTCAGTGCTTAAAAGGCATGTTAAAATCCGAACCAACCAAACAATCAAGCTGCAGAGGCACATGAGATGTCCATGTGTGTGTTCCGCACGACAAAAGATTGCGTTAAACAACTTATATTTTCTATGGCACGGGAGCAACAGTGAATATTGAGAAAAGCGTTATATTATCAAACATTAATAAAATACATATTTTAGATAAATTTTAATCTCAAAAAGTTAATTTCAGAGACAGATTAAACATTTATGGATAAGATGTTTATCTCAGAAGGAGACTTGCGGAAATTGAACTCACCGGTTTGAATGAAACTTTGTAGACTTGTAGAACATCGAAAAATAATCGACAAGCATTTTATTATTATTATTATTATTATTTCGACAATGTGCGGGTTTGAGGGTAGAAACAACCCTTTGAACGTTAGGGGTGGTCTTGAAGCATAGACAGAAAACAATCATTTAATATAGAAGAAAACATACTCCAAGGGGGGTTCAGGACAGCTGATACAGAATTTGAAGTCAAAATTAGAAAATTCAAAATGGCGGATCCAATATGGTGATTACAATTACAAAAGTCTTCTGGTTTGAAATGGTCTGCAGTTAGCAAAGAACATTTATAGTTGGCAGGGGTTACTGCGAGAAGGTTGCAGAACGATTTGAAACATCTTTCTGTACTTATTTTAACGAGATGCTTGATTAAAGTAAGTCTCTGCACCTCTTACTATTCGGGGTGCTTGTTTATAGTGAGTCCCCTCGCTTGTCAGTATGTCAGAGTTTCATATATATCTTCAATTGCTATAATTATGAATTTATTAAGAAAACGTTTTACAGTAATGATATTCCGTAAAAAGATGTGTTATGCATAAGCATAGTTTACACAACGCACACCTTATTACAGCAATAACTGCGCACAAATTGCAAAATGCTGCACAATCTTTGAAACAAATGTTACGGGATTGTCAAACGCAGATGGTTTTTATACCGGTTTCGTTGCACATACATCTAATAATATTTGCGAATGTGGGAGAAGAAAACTGATTATGAATCAGTGATTGGACCTTAATTACAGTATATTATTACGGATATGTAAATTTATGTTATGGAGAAGGACAATGTCAGAAAAATGTCCCAAGAAGTTTTTCCAGGGCCTAAAGAAGAATACATCAAGGTGCTGAATCCACTTGTTCCTGAAGGAATGATTTCTATTTTGGGATACTCTTTTGATTTTTAACACGGGACTCAAATATACTATAAATCACTTAAATAAGCACCCCGACTAGTGAGAGGCGACGGGACTCACTTTAAATAAGCATCCCAAATAGTGAGGGGACTCACTTTAAATAAGCATCCCAAATAGTGAGGGGACTCACTTTAATCAAATATACCGTTAAGATAAGTACGGAAAGGGGTTTCAAATCGGTCTGCAACCTTCTCGCAGTAACTCCTGGCAACTATGATTGTTCTTGGCTAAATGCAAACCATTTCAAACCAGAAGAGTTTTGTAATTGTAATCACCATATTGGATCCGTCAATTTGAATTTTCTAATTTTGACGTCAGATTCTGAATCAGCTGTTCTAACCCCCCGTACGAGTATGTTTTCTTATACATTAAATGATTGTTTACTGTCTATGCTTCAAGACCTTCCCTAACGTTCTAATGTTTTTTTTTTTTTTTTTTTTTTTTTATCCTTAAACCTGCACCATTGCCCAAATAAAAAAATGCATGTCGATTATTTTTCGATGTTCTACAAATCTGCAAAGTTCCATTCAAATCGGTGACTTACACTTCCGTAAGTTTCCTTGTTAAAGACGCATTCAGTAATGTAAGAATGATGACTACAAGAATGATGACCAGGATTATAACAAGAACATTTTCTAATTCTAGAATTTACATACAAACTGTGGAAACAAAGTTGTAACAGTCATTTTCTAATGTGCAATTTTTGTACTGAGTGCTCATGTTTCAATGTAATTAAGTTGTTCCTTAAAGTATCAAATGTGGTATACATTTAAATTCATATGTTGGATCTGGTCAGTACAAGAGCCCGATCAAATGTCCGGTTCATTTATCTGAAACCCAGTTTCAAATGCCCTAAATTGAACGTCTAAGTACTTAGCAAGGAAATACAGAAAATAGCTACGCGTTAAAATTCTCAGCAAGTCCTATTTATGTATCTGTGTTAATATTTTTCTTCGAAACAGTTGAGATCTTATTCTTTTCATTTCTATCGACGAATGATATAAAAGGAGTCTCACTGTCGTGAGAATGTTTCTACGTCATCGTCACGTAGAAGATAGAGGAACTGTTTGAATGGCGGGAGTGTAAATCGAAAAGGCGGGTACATCCTTCTGAGCGTTTATTAACAAATGCAGCGAGCAGTTGTGGTAATCGCAAACCTCGAACTGCCTCTCGCCAAGTTTACGACCGCGTTGTTTCTATCCCGGTAGAACTTGTTTTAAATACCCACTTCTACTCCGATAAAGCGAAGTGGGAATTATACAGTCTCCCGGTTTAACGTGGTTGCCAGATTTAAGGAGTAGTGTAGGAAGTTCAATTGACGAATATCTGGTAATTTAAATATAAACAACTACGTAGTTTCTTTCCATATACTTTCAAATTCTTGTAGACTTATTTCCCCCAAACTGCGTGTAATTTTCTACTTTGTGCTATTATTTTACACTATAGGTAACTGAAATATTGCAACACTGTAGAAATCCTCATAACGCCTAAAATTCTGTAGAAGAATGTTAATAGTATGTGTGTGTGTGTAACATTACATCATCCAGATATGTTATTGGTACCGGTACCATTTATGTCTTGCAGGTGATGTTGGCACCAGGATCTAATAAATATAGTACGATACCACACGTATTTCCGAAGAAACTGCCAGAAATAGCGAAATAAGTATTTTCTCACCGCAAATCAGAATAAAATTCACGCATTTTGACCTGACTCTCGTTTTTGTATCTCTTTTAGATTTTTATGCACATTTGGTTAAAACAAGTCGGTTTCCCAACTCGGAGCTAACAAGTACGCACATACGTACGTGTGTGTGTGTGTGTGTGTGTGTGTGTGTGTGTGTGTGTGTGTGTGTGTGTGTGTGTGTGTGTGTGTGTGTGTGTGTGTGTGTGTGTGTGTGTGTGTGTGTGTGTGTGTGTGTGTGTGTGTGTGTGTGTGTGTGTGTGTGTGTGTGTGTGTGTGTGTGTGTGTGTGTGTGTGTGTGTGTGTGTGTGTGTGTGTGTGTGTGGTGAGAGAGAGAGAGAGAGAGAGAGAGAGAGAGAGAGAGAGAGAGAGAGAGAGAGAGAGAGAGAGAGAGAGAAAGAGAAAGGAGAATAAACTAGTTCGTGTAACTGAAGTTCATGTATCAGACTTCTTCAACATATAATTATTTACTAAATGGCACGAATGCCTTAAGTACTTATCGTCTATGTTACTCACCATTTGCAATGTTTGATCTTCAGCTAACACTCGATAACGAGAAAGAACTGGCTGAGCTGGAATCATTTCAACTTCCGAGATTACTTCTTTGGAAGGTGTGGATATACCTGCAGCCTCTTCATATCCTTCCTTAATTTTCGAAGATTCTTTTCTACGATCTTTCTTCTCCCGCCCTTTCTTTTTTTCTTTCTTTCGTTTAGGTTTTGTTGCTTCCAAATTAGACAGATTTTTAGTATCGCCACTCGAATCTTTATTACACATGCTATGAAAGAGTTCCTTTTTATCATTTTTCATATTGCACGAAAGGGTTTCATCGTTACTTAACCAAAATTCAATGTGATCCTCATGCTGCAGAAATAAAACAGAACAATTATTTCTTTAACTGCAATATAAACATGATTAATAATAATATTCATTCACTAATATAGTATTTATTCCGTAAACAACCGATCATTTTGTTCCTCGAACGACATTACAACTTGCTACTACTTATGCGTGTGCCTTTGGTGTATGAGGTCCCGAGTTTCAATCTCGGTGGGAGTGCACCGAAAGCACAAAAAGAGTTCAAGTTCCATTTTTAAACTGTAGTTCTTACCCTGTGTGTAAATAATGGATGTAAATATAAATCAATCAATCAATTAATTAAATAATTAACGGTTTTCACACAATTTTAGAAGAAACTGATATTTTAACTTTGTTCTATATACACTAGTGATTATTCATTAGTGTGTTTATAAAGTCAGAGGTACAACTGTGAACAAAATTTAAACACGAAACAAGTAATTTGAGCATACAACAAAAGCAACAATTTCAAGATAGAAGCGCCGAGTGTTCTTTGTAGTGGACAAACACTGTGTGCATGGATTTCCTTGGGGTTCTCTCGTTTCCTCCTAGTTTTTTTCGTTCATTCATTTTCATAATCAGTTTCCTTTAGCCTACACTGCGTAACTGTGGGACGAAAAACAAAGATTTCGCTTCATTTTTTTAGGATGAAAGAATACAACTATGATCTACCGGCAAATTTATGCTAAAAAAAATAACGAAGAGAGGTAACTGGAGTTAATGGAAAGAAGGGATCATTCTATGGAAATGAGATCAATGTTTGTTTCTGAGAAATAGAATTACGCACAAAAGCACCGTTAAACTGGTACCCTGAAAATTCAGAACTGAATTTTTATATAGTACTTATCAAGGCTTTTGACACTGGGTCAGGTTTGCTATAGACAGGTACGGCGCCAAGGGTGGGCCGAAGTAGGCGATTGCCCAGCCGGTGTAAACACTCGCCCACTCCAGTAGAATAATATATGCAATATTATATACTTCAAAGTAAGTAATTTGTACTTTCAATTATAATGTTGAAATAGAAAATGAAGTAGGCGAGGATGATAAAGGATTTAGTATTCTTCGGGTTGAGTTTGAAAAGGCTATGTCCGAGATTAGGAATGGAAAGGCAACCGGGATAGATAATACATCAATCGAATTCATTAAAAATATAGGAGACAAGGGAAAGAAAGAATTGTTCCGACTATGCAATGAAATACATGAAACAAGGGAGTGGCCAAAAGACTTCCTGAAGACGATCATGATACCGATGGCTAAGAAATCGAACCCAAAGAGATGTGAGGATTATAGAACTGTTAGTCTCATATCTCATGCAGCTGAAATTTTGCTCCGAATACTAAACAGAAGGTTATATAGAAGAACAAATGAAGAAGTGGAGGAGGAGCAATTCGGGTTCAAAAGAGGTAAGGGCACAAGAGGTGCTATTGGATTATTAAGGGCGATCGGTGAAAGATTTATAGAAAATGAGAAAGAGGTGTGTGTTGTATTTATTGATCTATAGAAAATGAGAAAGAGGTGTGTGTTGTATTTATTGATCTAGAAAATACGTGTGACGGCTTTTGACCGCGTAAATTGTTGTTTGGACTTCTAAAGAAGATAGGGTTGGAATGGAAAGATCGAAGACTCATAAGAAACTTATACATGAACCAACAAGTAAGTGTTAGGATAGGGAAAGAATTAACGGAAGAGAGTGCAATTGGAAGGGGAGCTCGACAAGGATGCTGCCTCTCGCCACTATTTAATGTCTATCTAGAAGAGATAGTGAAAAAGAATTTACATGATGATGATGGCATTTCGGTAGGAGGTAGAACGATTAGATGCGTAAGATTTGCAGAGGATATGGCGCTTGTTGCAGAATCTGAAAAGGAAATCAATAAAATGTTAGAAAACCTGAGGATGGGTTTTGAAGAATATCCCATGAGATGAAAATAAATGTTAGAAAGACAAAAGCCATGGTGATTGGAACGAAGAGGTCTGTGTCAAATATAAAAGTGGGAGGGGAGCAAATAGAACAAGTGAATAGTTTTCGATATCTGGGTAGTATTCTTAGTAATAACACAGTGGGAACGTGAAATAAAAACAAGGAAGGAATAACGAAAGAAGCCTTTAGGAGGAAGAAAAGTCTGTTTTGTGGGACCTTGAATAGAGAGTTGAGGAAAAGACTCAAAAAATGCTTCGTGTGAAGTGTTGTACTGCATGGGGCGGAAACGTGGACATTACGTAAAAGCGGTGAAAAACGACTGGAAGCCATCCAAATGTAGATGTGGAGAAAAATGGGAAGAATTAGTTGGGTCGAGCGGAAAAGGAATGAGTGGGTGTTAGAAATGGTGGGGGAGAAAAGAACACTTTTAGATATTGTAAAGAAGAGGAAGAGAAACTGGTTGGGACATTGCCTAAGAAAAAAACTGTATCACGAGGGACGTCCTAGAGGGTATAGTGACAAGAAAGAGAGGGAGGAGGCGTACGAAACTACAATTAATGGATGATACAAAAAAGATCATACGTGAAGACGAAGAGGTTAGCGGAGGACCATGGGGCATGGAAGCTTCTCAGCTACTGCAAGTGACCTGCCAATAAGGGCAGAATACCTATGATGATGACTGTAATGTAGTTATACGGTTCTAGCACCATGTTTAGTTCCCCAATAATATAATCTTTCAGGTATTTGTGATAATAATGTCAGAAGTCGTGGTAACGACTGAGTAGAACATTCTTTATCACTGATATAAAACACAGTTGTGTTACTAGAGATGAATTTGTTGCACTGAAGGAAAGGACATTGCTTTTCAACAAACTGGTTGGACAATGGATGATGCCGAGCGGTATTGTCTTATTTTCGAAATAGAAGGAATAGTTGTGCTTTCTGTCGGTAATAGCATCGTTGGAAAAGGTTACAACTGTTTATAATAACATATCGCATGTCTTATCAGGTATCATTAAACAATAAACAAATGCGTGTAAAAATCCTTTATAGTAGCATTGTATAGGCGATCTTCGTTGTGCTCAGAAGTCTCTGTGTGTGTTCAGCTGAAGTGCGTTATATATATATCCTTTCACTGTTTTTATCATTTTCAACGAAGCGACATTTTCAATCGGTTCATGTCAGATATTTTCTTTTCCCTATAACAGGAATAAAAAACGACAAAAAATACAAATACTTGTGAACATAAGATTTTAGAACACAAAGTGCTCGATGTGGAAGAAGGTGAAAATCAGCCAGAACCATGTGAGCTGGAGAAAGCGAAGACAACATTGCTTCTGATGTCACTACTATGAACTTGGCATTGAAATCAGACGTGCCTTTGTGTCGAACGCAAGATCCAATATCAACACTATGTGCCGTGTCTCCGATTTAGTATAGTTCCCATTCAACGAACCCAATCAACCACATTTGCATTAATACCCTACAACAGAATACGGCAGGGACAATCGATCATTTAAAAGTGATTGTTATAAAGCATTTCCGTGGACTGAATACAGTGTAGGAAAAATGGAGCCTTCTGTTTTCCGTGTAGAATGTTTACGTTGCCTAGCAAAAAGAAAGGGGGGAATGATGTGTTGACATCAGATAGTTGCAAAACCTGGAAAAGAGGTATGGAAAGGAACAAGTTTCCAAAAACAGCGAGCTTCACAACTCTTCCCAGAGTGCCTCGGATTTGTTCAAACAAATGAAATCCAAAGGTATTAATATGTCTGCGCTACGTGTGTAAGTGAAGTGTATGCCAATCAGGTGAGGGAAAGCAGTCACCATGCATGTCTTGTGAATTTGTTAGGATACATCGCGGTGCAGGGAATTGCACAGGAGGGGGGAGACAGAGAAGGGGAAGATGGTGAAAATAGGAAAAATTTTCTTAGATTGGTTTGGTTGGTTATGAAGAGTAATGAGATACAACATAAGAAATTCTTTTAGTGCTTCAAAAAACGCAAAATATTTGCATCATTCAATCTAGAACGAACTGTTGGCAGATTTTCTGTAAGCTAGCTAAGGAACCACGTAAAGTTCAGGCAGAAAAGGCAAAATAATATAGTCTAATGATAGATGAATCCAAGGACATAGGTTAAGTGGAAAAACTCTTGAGTGTCGGGCGGTATTGTTTTGAAGGGATAGTGTATGAGAGATTCGTTGGTTTTCATCCCGTTGAAAATTTTTAATTCTGAGTCATTGTAGAACTATATTTTAAAAAAAAGAAGAAAAAAAAGCAGTTATCCTATTTTTCTAAACGTGTGGCTTAAGTCATTTATATCCATTGTATGAACTATAGCTTAAACCTTGTCATTGTTAATGTGTGTAAAGGAATGACTCACAGCAGAAACTTTTTTTGAACTCTTAGAATCTCTGTATGTATTTCTTTCTGGATTAATGTCACACAATGGTGCTCGAACTCATGGGAATGGTGCTCAAGTGATCGAAACTCATGTTCACGCAATGAGTGTGAGGTTGAGTGACCGTGATGTCGAAAGAACGTGAGCGTGGAGTCGAGCGATTCTGATGTTTGATTCATTTTGAAACTATAAGGTCAAGTTAGTGATACGTCAAAATGATGTGATGTGAGGTAGAGTAAGCGTGGTGACAGGATGGGACGTAAATGTGAGAGCGAGTGTGGACTGGTATTGTAATCACGGTATTAAGGACGTGCAATTAGCATTTCCGGCAAGCATTCACTCTGTTGTACACTATAGGTTAAAATCTTGTTTAATAAGAGGCTCTAATTATTTACATTCAGCATTTTATTTTTTTGTTTGCCCACAAACCACCCCAAACTCCATACCATATTTATGCAATTATTCAAGGATTTATGTATAGAAACAAGCAATAGCGCAGATGACAACATATATTAATGTCAGTATTAATTACTAGATTTGGAGTGATGCAAACACAGACGTCTGCCGTTTACTGTTGGGATGTCGATTGATGTGAATGTGATGGAATAATTATGTAAGCATGAGGAGTAATATGATGTTGAGTCGTAATTTATTGTAATTCGTTTGCGTGATGTTGAGTGAGCATAATCTGCACGTGATGTCAGCGATATTTAATGTCGATCTGAACAGACTGTACAGTTTGATTTTTATACCCATTCTAGCATCAATTACCCGTTTCGCTGGGTTAAATTTAAAAAAAAATAGTAATGGGTTCCGTTAGTCAATCATTTTTTACTATTACTAAAGCGCTCTTTACTATTACTTGAGATATCGGTCATCTTCGATCATTTTTATAGTTCTTCCCCCTCATCTTCCGCCATGTTATGTGGCTGAATTTGGATTTAAACGGCATCAGAGGTGTTAACTGTCCATCTTATGACCCCGAAAACTATGGATTCGGCACCAATATCGATCTTTTTCGATGATTTTATATCCTTCTCTCCCATGTTACGGAGCATGGCATCACAAGTGTCACTGTTCATCTCAGTGACCCCGAAAACTATGCATTCTAATGTAGTTAGGTGTGGCCACTATCTCTGCAAAGTAGAGGTAGAGTACCCGGTTTCCTTTTCCTAGTATTGCCCACGAAACGAGAAATGTATTTTCATATTCCAGACGAAACGGGAAACATGACAATTCTAGTCTCATTTTCGATATGAGAATCGAGATGAGACGAAAATTTCTCGTGACAACATTAATTTACCCAAGTCTTAGATCTGAAACATTGTTTGAGTGCTACGAAAGTCATTACAGAGTACACTTCAATAATAAACGCGTGCGTCTTCGGCGGGGGGACAGGGGGGACGCGTCCTCCCAAATATTTTGAGTACGAGATAAATGGTTCAATGCTGAAAGCATTATCTATATGGAAGAAGTAAAAACATAGGAAAGAATAAATTAAAGTTATGTCTGTTCTTAAACATTAGGTTAATGTGATTAGAATGACCGCCTGACGTGTCTGTCACTTTCAAAGAATTTTTTTTTTTTAAATTATGATTCTTGGTTAAAGTAGTCTCGGTTGTAGGCACACAATTTTTTCATTGCTTAATCAGCAACAATTGGTTTCCATGACGAAGGGAGACTGGAGAAGGGGAGGAAAGGATGTATTGAAAGTTTATCTGTGAATTAAGAAGGGAAATCTACAAAGACACGGAAATATACAATAGAAGTGAAGGTGACAAGAGGAATTTAAAAAGATAGAGAAATTTGAATTATGAGAGTAAATTTCATGCAAAGAATGTAGAACGGCAGCAAGGGATAACTATATGACAATATAGACTCTAAAGATAGAAATGAGTGTTTAATGATTGAACTGAGTTTGAAGAAGATGGAAAGAATACATTGAGGAGCCGGATGACAGCAAGAATAAACTACATTTTACATTAAAACAGGAAACGAAGTAAACGGAGATGGTTCATGGGACAAGTTCAAAAACATACAGCGAAATGAAGAACAAAAAGGTAGATAATATACCTTTTGAGTTTATTAAGAATACAGGAGACTTATAAGAATCAAAAACTCGAAATTCGCAATCAAATCAAGTGTCATCGTAAGCTTTCTTCCAGAGAGTTAAGATTTTGTTAGCTAAAAAATCGAAGTATATGAGGACTATAAAACTACAATGCTACAAATGCGTTTAAGAACGCTGAGCAGGAATTCACCGGTAGGAATGTCAAGGTGAAGAAATTACCTAAGAACCATATTATATATAAACTTAATTTTTTTCGGCAAGTAGTCTACCAGTGATGGAAGAAAATTATGATGAATTGTGTTGCTAAAGGTGGAACGAGCGGATGCCATTAGTAAAGTACACTCCAGTTTAGTCATAATTTTGACGTAACTTTAGTTGGGGTCTACTCGCCTAGTCGTCCCCGCCCACCCCCAATCTTAACATGCCAGAGACGCCCATGATAATAAATATTGTTATATCACAACCTTTGTAGACTTCTCGATTCTCGGAAAGATTCTGGACACATCAAGGCATAAGTTTTGTACTAAATTTACAAGATGAGAATGGAAAATTTCAATGTGGGATGAGAAAAGCTTTTTAAAGAACACAAGACGAGACGCGTATTCAACAAAAATTTACAAAAAGAGACGAGCAAACCTTTTTTTCTAGTCCGCTTAGCGTCGTGGGCGATTCTACTTTCCACTGGGTATCGAGTGATAAAGATAACGTGTGATGAAATTGAAGAATCCGGAGAAAATCTACAGACACGATGTTGTCCACCACAAACTCCCATGGACTGGGATCGAATCAGGGATCCCTCTCACCAGAAGTAAATGCTCCACCACTGAACCACAGCGATCCCAATTGAAAAAAAAAAAGTTTCTTTGTCCGTCTTTGTAAAATTATGGGCTGAAGTGCGGTCCAATTATAAATTAAGGAAAATAACAATCAATCTCACTGGTTCAATTTCGACAAGATGTAGCCCACAAATATACATACCGTTGAAGAATAATCCTAATCTGAAGGTAGAAAGAAAAATTTAGTGAACTGTAGCAGGAAATAAAGTGTATACTCACGAACGAATACATGGTTTGTTATTACTGCGATTTGAATAACAAATTTACTGTAATGAACTCTCAAAAATTTTTAAACTTTACATACGAAGTCAATCCAGCAAGTTGTATTTGTAGTGCAATAATTGAAAGTACAAGATACGTTTGACGAAGAATTCACAATTATACAGATCCTCGGAACTATTCAAAGGGTCTTCCTAACAGTTCTTTTTCAACAAAATATTAGAATAACACAATAGAGCAAATAAAGGGAGTACAGTGTTACTTATACATCGAATAATAGAATTTTGTAGTTCATATTATTATTATTATTATTATTATTATTATTATTATTATTATTATTATTATTATTGGTGCCTTCCATCTCAATTCAGGCAGAGCATGTACCATCACCATCTCAGATATTGTTGAAACTTTTTTTATAGCAACTAGACATGTTTTTAGGAGATCCATATTTTTTTTGTTTTGTCGAAAAAAATTTTCCCGCCAAGTAATGGGCCATCAAAGACGGGGAGTACAATTTATGAATTGTAAAAGACATGGAAAATGGTCAACTTCGGAGCCCCACCATTCAGCTATGGAGACAGGTAGAGTTATAATTCTTGTTGTGGTATGTACATAGGGATATAAATAAACTATATTTTATTATAGTTTGGTTTTCGCATGCGTATCTTTTTGTACATAAATTAACAAATGAACGTTAATTTATCTGAAAAGTCGAAGTTTGCGAATTTTTTTCGAGCACTTCCGGTTCGAATTTTAAAGTTCTGTTTTCACTGTTGGTAAGACCTAGTTACCCGCTTTTCGAAAAAAATTTTGTATCGCTTCTGTGTGCAACCGTTTTGTCGCAAAAAATTCGAGAAATTGTAAAATTCTCAAAAATCGCCATTTTTGGGCGCCATTTTCTCGAAAACACCATCTTTTAAAATTCTGAAATTTTGTCAGATGGTTTAACTTTACATGAATAATAAACACACCAAATACCATTCTCGATCAATGCTTCATGAATTAACTACAGCCTTTTGAAGTTAGCGAAGTTTCGTTAACTTTGATATCACAGTTAGCAACACTGGAAACAATAAAAATGCAATGATTTGATGATGTTTGTGGTTCACATTAATTAAATGAAGAATAAAAGGTTTTCCTGACTGTTTTTTTATTATTTTGATCAAAAAAGCTCTCTGGAATAGTAAAATGAGCCTCCCCCTTACTCGTCCGTTTTCTTAAACCGAAGTAATCTCAAATGGAAATTACGATTACGAAACACACAAATTTTAAGTTTACTTAAAATGGCCATCCAATAAATTCTGATGATCTATTAAAAGCCTGAACTATTACCTCAGTGATGACTTGGAATGATCCAGACAAAGTTTCAATTAAGTGCTATGACATTACAGTGATCGAAAAAGGACAAAAAGTTAAAAAAAAAAAAAAAAATCGAAACAATTTCTGACGCGTTCCATCAAAGATATTTACGGACTTTCTTTTAAACAGAACAATCTCAGCATAAAAATGGGTCACTTGGAATTTTATAGTATTCGACTAAAGTGGGTCAGTCCGCAATCTGCTAGAGAAGAGTGTGTGTGTGTGTGTGTGTGTGTATTGTGCAAATTTTAAGTTATCTGCTACTGCGTTGCAACAAATCAAAGGTGCAACCTGTATTGAAGCTGTCATGAGTGACCTATTTCCTTTAGTAGTATGATCCGCTGAAAATGACAGCTGTCTTCTTCAAGAATGTAGTGAATGTCCTGGAATGAAAGGAATAAGTGTGGAGTGTACGCCATATGGGAAAACAATGATCTCGTTAAAAAAAAACTGTGCCACTCTCCGTTTTCGTATCGTACATTGCTGGTTTAACTGTAAGAATTGTAATTCATGACTACATCAAGAGAATCCAAAGAGAATTAATTTCTACCGAAAAGCATCGTATAAAATGTCAAGATATTTCGTTGAAAACTGGACTGTTATTCTGCAAAGTGAAATTCAGTTATATCACCGACAAACACCGTGTGCGTGGGTTTCCTCGGGGTTCTCCCGTTTCCTCCCACTTTCTTCATTCCACCATTTCATTCATTGCTCATCATCACCGTCTCCTTTAACCTAACCGGCATAACCGTGGAACGTAAAACTCAAAGGTTTTCAGTTATATCACCGGAATATGGAACAACTGACAGTTTTGTTGTAATAAGCGACGACAAAACACACGATTCGGCTCATGTACTCATAGCCATTGACAAGATTCTAAAAATACTCGAAGAAGAGCGAAAATATAGGTTATAGAAAAAGGTTCGAACACGTGGAAATAAGTGTCTGCAATTTCGCAAACCGTGTCAGTGATTTATGATGGTGCTGCATCCCACTGTAAAAATCGCTTTCAGATGTTCGAGATGCAGACAGGTCCGATAAAGCAGTGAAACTGGCCATGCTATGGTCTCTGCGGCAGTATTAGGGGGGGGGGGGTTGTAAAGAATGTGGCAACGCGGCACAACCTTAGGCAAAAACTGATACACAGTATTAAAATCGCAGAATTCGTGAGTATAGTGCAAGTACAAACTCCGGGTATTACTCTCGTTTTGCTGCCTGGAACTGAATTCAACAACTTCCGGAAGAAAAAAAAAAAAAGAAAAGAAAAGAAAAAAAGCAAGAATAGGAAAGTATGCGACCGGTAACTGGTATTCAACGAAGTCACCTTTGGCTTTCGGAAAATAGCGAAGTTTTTATGGCAGTAACGGGTCACCATAAACTAACTTCATGCTTTCCCCAAAATTGAGCTTCTGCAATTCAAAGTGTAGATTTAAGAAGTCTGTAAAAAGGAACTTTTGTTACATACATATGCGCAAAGGCGCCGATTTGTCTGTAGATTGGGGGGGGGGGGGGAGATTCAGATGCAGAAGGTATATATATATATATGAGGATTTTAAGACAAATTGCATTCAAATTATGCCAAATATTGTATATTCATAAATACAATAGGGGGCCCACATCAGCTTTGGGGGGTCCGGTCCCCCCAGGATCGGCGCCCTTGCATATACTTATGATAACCAGTGGTGCGTAGCAGAATTATGAATAAATCATGAATTACCTGCAGTTGAAGTGCTGTTTATGCTTCCACATGGACTTTCAGCAGGGTACAGGTTTCCAGAAGATCGTAAGAGAAGTGAAAATAAGTGTTTTGTGATTATCTACAATGTGCTACGCAGGGGCGGATCCAGGATGAACTTCTGGGGGGGGGTGTAATACTGCTACTTAGAGCTACTTTTAAGAGCTCCAATCTGTGGAATGGGTTTTATTTATATATAAAATAAAGTTTCTTCTGGGAGGGCGATCGACTCCTTGGAACCACCTCTGGACGAGTTGTGAGTGTACTACTGCTATTAGCGAAGAAGACACCAAGCAAGCAAATGATTGGTCCATGTGAAAAACAAAATCAGTGAAATTTTGCTTCCGAAGACCATTTTAAGTAAGTGAACTTAAAATTTGTGTGTTTCGTAATCGTAATTCCCATCTCAGATTACTTCGTTTTTAAAAAAACGAAGAAGGGGGAGGCTCATTTTACTATTCCAGAGAGCTTTTTTGATCAAAATAATAAAAAAACAGTCAGGAAAACCTTTTATTCTTCATTTAATTAATGTGAACCACAAACATCATCAAATCATTGCATTTTTATTGTTTCCAGTGTTGCTAACTGTGATATCAAAGTTAACGAAACTTCGCTAACTTCAAAAGGCTGTAGTTAATTCATGAAGCATTGGTCGAGAATGGTATTTGGTGTGTTTATTATTCATGTAAAGTTAAACCATCTGACAAAATTTCAGAATTTTAAAAGATGGTGTTTTCGAGAAAATGGCGCCCAAAAATGGCGATTTTTGAGAATTTTACAATTTCTCGAATTTTTTGCGACAAAACGGTTGCACACAGAAGCGATACAAAATTTTTTTCGAAAAGCGGGTAACTAGGTCTTACCAACAGTGAAAACAGAACTCGAACCGGAAGTGCTCGAAAAAAATTCGCAAACTTCGACTTTTCAGATAAATTAACGTTCATTTGTTAATTTATGTACAAAAAGATACGCATGCGCAAACCGAACTACAATAAAATATAGTTTATTTATGTCCCTATGTACATACCACAACAAGAATTATAACTCTACCTGTCTCCATAGCTGAATGGTGGGGCTCCGAAGTTGACTATTTTCCATGTCTTTTACAATTCATAAATTGTACTCCCCGTCTTTGATGGCCCATTACTTGGCGGGAAAATTTTTTTCGACAAAACAAAAAAATATGGGTCTCCTAAAAACATGTCTAGTTGCTATAAAAAAAAGTTTCAACAATATCTGAGATGGTGATGGTACAATTTTATTTTTTTTTTGCCTGAGTTGAAATGGAAGGCACCTATTATTATTATTATTACCCAAACCTTATCTGCATTTGAAATGAACTGAAAAATAGTACAGTTTAATGTTATTATAATACCAGCTTTTGAAAACTGAAGATTCATTACAGGATGAATACAGAGGATAGCCATTCTTCCTAAGGGCTTGGGCTCAATCCCTCAAATTTATCATTCTTTCCCATCCAATTTAATCATTCTCCCCGTCTCCCCCAATGTACCTTTTTCTGCCTAAAATTTACCTTTCTCCAGTTTGATTGTACTATTTTAAAATAAAATTAAATCTCAGTAATTATTCTTTGAGGCAAAACCTGTGCCCTAAATCCATTTGTGGACATCTCTGTGAATACATATTACTATCGAATAAACAAAGTATTCTATGCCTGCCTGCAGAAGAGAAAACCATCAGGAATAGTAATATATAATGTTGCTTCCGACAAAACACTTTAATTTCTCAAAGCAAGAAATAAGTGAATCCATCCCTCTTCAGTAACAGAAGGAACCGTTGTCACGTTTAAGGACAGAATTACAGAAAATTCCACCATAACAGAGCGGTCAGTGGAATAAAGTAACGTTCTCTTAATGGAATAAGAAGCAGAAAAAAAAATTAGGTTCTGTGTTCAACTTTATTTTATTTTATTTTTTTATTTTTGTTTGCAGCGAAATAACGTTGCTTTCAAAGATCCCGATTCCAGATACAAAAATTCGAAGTACAAGATTAGCAACTTCTGTTCATATGGCATAACATGATAAACGCTACTCTTCCCTGTACGAAAGCTAATAGCAGCATCACTGTTGTAAATTATCACCGACATAAAGCTCATTTTTTGGATTTAAAAAGGACATTGGGAAAAATAGACTTAATTTCGAACTTTATTAACCAAGCCTCGTATATTCTCTACCATTCTAGAAACTCTTCCCTCATCGCTTTGGTATGTCTCTTCGTCTGTGTTGGTGGGCCTCAGTTCGATTTCATGGCTATAGATAGACATATGATGTGGACACAGCGACTCCCTTTGTGATTACTGTCCTGGGTCCAGAAAACGGGACACTTGCAATAACACCTACATGTTGTTATCGCCCATCGCTCGTTGGCCCATTCGAAGCATCCGCATCTTTTAAGCCAAAGAGCTCGAACTCAACATTATACGTCATAAGCGGGAAACTCCAGCCCCAAGCATTCATACACAATAGCCAACTGAAAAGAGCTTCAGTGCTTCGGCACCTTTGGGAGGATTACCTTCGTGTCGCTGTTTGCTCCTGTGCTCGTCGCACTTTATCGAAAGCAGTGTTCATGCTGCCTACAATCATAGCGTTACTATAAATATTTATGTGCATATAAACATTTTCTTTTAATACGCCGAATGTGAAAACAGAATTGGTTGATTTCTGTATGTGTTGAAAAAGGATAGTTCGTATTTTATCGCAGTAATCTTTACGATATGTGGACTTGTGTTATAAGGCGTCGTCTACAACCTCATGGATTAGGGATTACAGTTGTGGCGCCAGCTTGGGATATCCATTACAGAAGCAGCATTCAGGACTCAACCCCAGGACAGTGGTGGAACAGCACTATTGGCTAGCCGAAGAATGACGTGAGTTGTTTAGTTCGTATGTCCAGCCACCTACCTCGTTGATATAATAAGCAAAACATTGTTAACTCATTTGTTTCCTTGGTTAATGTGCATGTTATATGTGTGTTTATTAAGTGATATTATACATTCATTATTTAAATCTTAGTTTTATCATTTGTTGTAAATCTAACGCATAATTTAATCACACACAGTTCAGTATAATCTCTTTTACGTTGCCTGCATCCGAGTCAACTGCGTTCCCAGCTTCAGCATGACAAAGATGCTGGCATGGGTATGGACCGTGTCCGTTGTGGAGTAGCTGGGGAAAGAAAAGAGGCGAAATAATAAACTAAAAGTTGTTCCGAACCACAACGTACATGACGGTAACATAATTCAATAAAGAAAAGTCACGTTCTATACTTATCAAATGAAAATGAAAAATATAATTGTCACATTTATGATATCATATCCAATTTCTGAATTTTGACATCGATTTTAAAATATTGACTATTTTAAATACAGTAAAATCACGTCACACAGTACATAGACTTGATATTATTAACTATGTATTTTTCGTACTGCAAGATGGAATATTTTGATTTTTTCTGTTATTAATAAACCAAGGGTTGATTCACAAAGAAAATGGCAGTCCTGGTTACAAGGTAGAAGGACAGAATAATGTATTTGTTGTGATATAGAATTGCTTATATTCTTGCCTTTATTCAAAGTCATACTAAGTTATGTCGTTGGGGTCTAAGAGCCACAGCAATTTCTTCAGTGTCGAATGTTCAAAATACCGTTGTATGTACTGCATAGCCCTTATTAAAATAATAATAATAATAAGAAGAAGAAGAAGAAGAAGAAGCATCATTCGTTACTAGAAATTCGTAACAATTGTGCCTAAATCAGTAACTACAAATGTACAAAAATAATAAATACTACATAAGCATTATATTATAAGCAGAAACTATACTTTGGTGTCTGTAGACGTATTCCATATTTAATGCTCAAGGGTCCAATGCAATTAGTCCACATATCTACTGAGTATTGACCCAATGCATACACTGATTTGTCAAATTTATTAGCAACTTTCTCATAAACTCTAAAGCACTAAATTAAACTTCCTTGTAAATTAAAATATATTATCTGTAATATTCTCTATTATACCAGCTTTACCTATTAAACAGGGTGTTTCAGATAAAACGTCCAGTGCTTATAAATCCGAAACGGCTGAGAATAAAAAGATGAAACAAAAACTGAGATAGGAAAATGTCATAGGGCGCATTACATGGTGTTGTCGTGGTGACCCACAGGGCTCTCCTTCAAGGGGGCCCAGGGGCCAACTTCAAATTTTCAAATGGGAACATGTATTGAATCATACCTCATTCAATAGTCCTTGAAATACGAAAGAACTTTTGTAGGAAACAATTTTCGATTTGGGCCACCGTTCTTAAATGGCCGCAAAAAGTGGGTCCTATATCAGATAAAACGTCCAGTGCTTATAAATCCGAAATGGCTGAGAATAAAAAGATAAAACAAAAACTGAGATAGGAAAATGTCATAGGGCGCATTACATGGTGTTGTCGTGGTGACCCACAGGGCTCTCCTTCAAGGGGGCCCAGGGGCCAACTTCAAATTTTCAAATGGGAACATGTATTGAATCATACCTCATTCAGTAGTCCTTGAAATACGAAACAACTTTTGTAGGAAACAATTTTCGATTTGGGGCACCGTTTTCAAAATAGCCGCAAAAAGTCCTGTATCAGTTTGAAGTTAGCACCTAGGCCCCCTTCACAGAGTTTCCTGAGGGTCACCATAACAACACCACTTGATATGCTTTATCATCGTTTCTATCTCAGTTTTTGTTTCATCTCTCTATTATCAGCCGTTTCTGATTTAGGCCTATAAGCACTGGACGTTTTATCTGATACAGAACCCACTTTTTACGGTCATTTTGAAAACGGTGGCCCAAATCGAAAATGGTTTCCTACAAAAGTTGTTTCGTTTTTCAAGTACTATTGAATGAAGTATGATTCAATACGTGTTCCCATTTGAAAATTTGAAGTTGGCCCCTGGGCCCCCTTGAAGGAGGAACCTGGGGGTCACCACAACAACACCATGTGATGCGCCCTATGACATTTTCCTATCTCAGTTTTTGTTTCATCTTTTTATTCTCAGCCGTTTCGGATTTATAAGCACTGGACGTTTTATCTGAAACACCCTGTATACTACAATTAGAAGTAAACTAATCGCTGAGGAAAGTAAACCAATTTATTAATACAAAACTAATGTTTTGTTCTACCCGTATTAGTTGACAAGATATTAGGTTTATAATAATGGTTTGCTTTTTTCAACGAGTAGTTTATTTTTAATTTAAAATACATTTCAATGAAAACACATAAGGTCAAATATGAGCAACCGGATTTCAAAATCCTTTCATTTGTGTGATAAGTTACTTAATATAGGAAAGAAAATCCGATAACACCGAAAAAAAAAAAAAAAAAAAGTGGGAACGAAAAAGGAGAAAAGTTGGAATTATGCATGCGTCGAAGATTATTTTACCATCGCATCACTGATTAACTGAATTTTATGGGTGATTCAATTGCACAAGCGAAACGTAATGCGCACAGTTGCAGAACGTAAGTTTGTTACACATAGTTGGTGGAAAACATAGATAGATTTGTAAGTTCTAAATAAATAAATAAAGAAATAAAAAAGCACTCAACCATATCAATCTTAAAATTTTCATTTTTAAATGTCTTTAAAATCTCTTAGTAGAATTCCTTGATTTATTTTCAGAAGCGGTTTTCTAGGTTTGTAAACTTTGAAAATCGGTCGGAAACAAAACGATCAACCTTCTGTATTTCAGGTGTTATAATTGTCGAACATACCGTATCGAAATGTATTATTGGACTGTAATTGGAGGTCGTTGTTAAGTTCCTGTAAGTGTACATTTGAAATACTGTAAGAAGTAAGTACTAACCTTCGATTTGCTTTCTTTCTCTAATGTTTCTTCACTCGTATGTACCAACTCCATGCTTTTGTTTTCTAAAGTATGTTGCTTTTGTTTATTTATCTTTTGCTTCTTATGTGATTTCTTCTTCTTTTCCCTTTCCCCTTTAGTTTTCTTGTGTAGCTTTTTTGATTCTTCTAATGTATGGTTTGAGCGAGACGGTAGTCCCGAATCTAAAGTAATGGGAACTCTGTGTGTACGGACTGGTAACTTTTCTTCATCACGAAGTGGCCTGTAATATACAAAAATAGCTTTAGATTCTATATTTATTTTGAATACGTACAAATAGATACATCGATTACTTTTATTCTTCTATATTCAGTTATTTAAAATAAGCAATTGCTGAACAGAAAACCTGTCATTTTATTAGGTCATTTTACACATAATTTGAGGTTGAAATTCGAACATATTCTTACGAGTAAAAAATGCAATCCGATGAATTCCAAATACCTATTTATTTCTCTTCCTTATTTAGTTTTTGGAATGAACAGTTCAAACAAATCAGTATCCTACAGTTTTTGGGATAGCTGTATAAGAACTGAAGATCGTTTATCTAAAACCTGAAGTGTAGAGAAGCAAAAAGACTTCCATATAGGCGACTTTCAAGTGTTTCATCACTTACGACAGTCCGCTCTTCGACCACCAGTTGTATTCTGTCGCAACAAGTAGTCTTCGGAACTGTTTTATGGCACATCTTCGACTCAAGACATTTCTTTTCAGGTGTACAAAGACTATATTATTCTATTATTAGGATGTTTCCACTTGTCGTTGTCCGTTCCATACAATGTAAGGAACAACATTGATTTTTACAATACAATGAACAACATTGATTTTTACATTGTTAGTAACGTAACGTTGTTTTAATTTTCTCCAGTAAGAAAATCCACCCACAAGAATGAAACTGAATGAATAACTTTCGGTGCACGTGAAGAACATAACTGTTTCGTTCTTTTGGATCAACACTTCTGTACGTATTTGTTTGAATACTTTCCCAACTGCTCAGATGTATTTCACGCCTCGTATACGGTGACTACAAACCTTCACCGATCTCCTATCGTCAAGTAGAACTTGTACAGTTTTTTGTAGTTAGTTTTCCGTTGCACGACATCACTGGTTAAAATTCACCTTATGCACTAACTTGACACGTAGTATCTTCTGAATGCCACTGTGGATTCTCCGATTCTGTGAACCGTGTAATTCCCCGGTGGTGTAAGCTTCATAAGGTCCACCTCGAATATGGTTTAGTCAGGTTTACAGTCCAGGGTAGGTAGTGCTATACATCGTAGTGTAATGGTGTTCACAGTATGTCTAACATTAAAGACGTGTTTCGAGGCATTGTTAAGTTGGAACAACTATAGTGAACACTGAAAAGTGCTTTGCGGAATCGATCCACTTTCGATACCTATAAACTTCACGCAAAATAACTACTTTATTAGCAGGCTTCAGAGGGCAAAGTATGAAGTAAAGAGTATGAAAATCTGAAGTCCAAAATATGAGAAATATGAAATTTTAAGTACATAATTTATAAAACAAGAAGTATGCATGTATAAATCACCTTACATTTACGTAACGTATTCACTGATCTTTTGTGAGCATATTACATGAAATTGAAGCTTTGGAAAAATAATTTCCAAAGGCCAAAAAGGCCAAAGAATTGAAAACTATAATACTTGGTTAATTAAAATAGTCCTCATTTGCAACAACACAATTTTGTCATCGCTCAGCTAACGATTAGGTTCCATGTGAAACAAGTCTGGAGTCAATGAAGAGAAATCACCCTGTAAATCCTGCTCGAGTTGTGTGCAGTCATCTATTGTGCTTATTTTAGAATATAATTTGAGATCATCGGCAAACAACAGAAAGTGAGAGTTTTTAACATAGGTTGAAATATTAATTACAAGAGGAAATAATAGCGGACCTAAATGGGATCCTTGAGGAACACCTGATAATGTGGTAAATTTCGTGGTAATATATCCCTTGTAAGAGAGAGCTTGCTCTCGATTGCACAAGTAGGAAGCGAAGTACTCTATTGCTCGTTTAGAAAAATTGAAAGATACCAATTTCTGTAGTAGCACGTCATGGTCAACTCTGTCGGAAGCCTTACTGAAATCCGTATAAATGACGTCCACTTGACCGCCTTTGTCTAACTCTCTTGCTATGTAATCCGTTGTTGTTGCTAGATTGGTTGTTGTGGATTTATTCCTTAAAAATCCGTGTTGATCTTCAGATATGACAGGCTTTACATGGTTTAAAATTCTGTTGTATAATATGGTTTCAAGAACTTTTGCAAAGGGAGATAGGATGGCTACGGGTCTGAAGTTCTCTATCTCATTCCTGTTTCCAGATTTACGAATAGGACAAATGATACTTTCTTTCCATTTATTTGGAAATATATTGGTTTTAATGGACATATTAAAGATAATGTGGAGTGGATGCTTGAATATATATAAACAGCCCTTCACCACATACGGTGGAATATCATCTATACTACAAGATGTTTTGGATTTCAGCGCTTTAATAGCCTGCTCAATCTCCTCTAATTCTATTTCCTTTATATGAAAAGTGTCTAATATACTACATTCCGAATTATTTGTTATTAGATAATCCGTGTCGTATTTAGCGGGTACACTACTATATACTGACTGAAAATAATGTGCGAATGCCTGAGAAATTTCTTTGTTATGTTTTAACTCGTTACCATTATATGTTAGAGAATCTGACGAAAGATGCTTGGTTTTACTTTTAATAAAATACCAGAACTGCCGTGGGTCTTTTTCTATAGTAAATTCAGAATGTGAAATAAATGCCTTGTACGCTCTCGAAATTTCTGATTTAATTTCTTTTTGTAGTTCCAGGAACTGTTCACGATGGTATGCAATATTATTTAGCCCCTCTTTCCACTTTTTACGATGGTAAGATTTCCGTTTGATTTTTTTTATTATATCATAGGTAAACCAGCACGGAGATCCTTCTTTTAGGCAGAAAGCGTGCCAAGAAAAAACAAACGTACTCTAAGTCTCTTCAAAACAAACAAGGATTCTGTGACCTGAAGTATATCAGTTGATGAGGATGCACCAGCTATATCTGAAGCAGGTGCCGATGGGGATTTAAGGGACTGAGTGAAGGTAAATGTAGTAGCAAAATTAGTTTAAGTAGAGACCTCTACTGTCTGGGTATCGTGAGATTTGATTGCCGTCACTACCGAAGTAAAACTAACTGTAAACGAATAGATAGACTGCAACCGTCTGCATGCGTCAGCAGCAGGAGCGAGGGTACAGGAGATACCATGTTCAATCGACCGACCACAGTTATCACAGAGTCTGAGGCGAGCGATAAGATTCTGTAATGTGGCCAAAATATTGGCATATAAAACTATGTAATTGCAATAGAATATACGGTTGTAACTTGAGAACATAGTAAGCTGCACTCACCGTTGATGGGAGTTCAGAAATACCAAAGGTAAGAATATAGGAATGAGTAGGCGTGAGAACGCACATTAGTTTTCTGACTTCTTTTAACATCAATTACATGGTGATCGTGGAATTTGTCTTTTAACTGCTCTTCGCTGACATTTTGGAGATCAAAACGAGTAGTGACGTCTCCACTAGAATTCAGTTGACAGTGGGTTTCGACTAAGGTCCCAACGACGTGCAATTTAATAACAATTTTGATTGTCTGACGGTTAGGAAGTGCCATTTCGTAATTTCTTAATACAGCCAGGGAAAGAAGTACCCACAGTAACATACAAGAGCTCTTTATGAGTAACAAAAGGTGACAATTTACTTTAATTACCTGAAGTCATTTGATCGATCTTTGACTATTAAACACGGGGAGTAAACTCCACGGTCGGTATTTCGATATATTTACTTCCTGAGGACGGTAAATCACGATACGTAGCCATATAATGAAATAACCAAAAATCTCTATTTCCTTGTCATGGCTCAAAACTAGTGCAAACAGGGCTTTAGAATCCTGATTAGTATTAGTTGAAGAAACTGCCGTCCCATTGACTACGGAGATGAATCAAGCTTGATACTGGACTTTTACAAGGCGCAATCCCAGCTTTCCCTTTCAGGACATCAGGCAGTACAGATGGGTGCTACCAAAATTTCTGTTCGCAGTCACCTGACTCCGGGTCCGAACGTCAATGGGAAACATGTCCAAAGCTGTACCATTAATCATAAGCCAAAAGAGACAAACAAAATAAAACAGACAGACAACAAGACGCACAAAACAAACGAATCCGTCCAAATCCGAGGCTCTATTTATTACATGCTCGATGCGATGCTGCAAGATAGAGTTTTGCCGTGATTAGCCAAACACAGCCTCCAACCTGGGGGACCAGAGGTTATTGTAGCAGCTGGGCAATGAGAACGCAACTTTCCTGACCCCGGGAAAATTTACCTCAAGTCGTGGTTGAAAACATTAATATGACATTTGGAAAGGGCAATACTAATTGAGGACCATTCGTCGTTGATTTCAAGTATTTCTAACGGTGGCACATTCTTTCAAACAAAAGGTCATGAATACCCACTACGACTACACTCACTAACAATAAACGACCCACACGAAATGAAGGAAATTAAAACTTCAAAGATCGCACGACTACACAACTTTATTGTAGTGATTACAATATCAGATCAATCCGACAACGGATTTGGTTTTACGAGCGTAACACGTTGAATATCAGTAAGATCTAGCACTCCTCGGGCACGGATACGTGCGTTAATGCCACTTGGAAGTGAACCGTAGGATCGTCGTATCTTTGCCTGAGGCAAGTTAGTTCATAGCTGTTGTAACTGCGCCTTAGATTTCGCAGATTGGCAGTGGCGTGAAGTTGACGGGTATCAAGCTGGTCCGAAACGTGGTCAATTGAGGAGAGATTAGGTGACTTTATTGGCTAAGGAAGAACCTCAACATGACGCAGACAGCCCAGACACGTGCCGTATGTGAATGAGCGTTGTCTTGTTCAAAGATTGTACTAGCATGCTCTTGCAGGATGGGTAACATATGCGTACCGTTCACAGTATAAGGTAGATGTCACCTCTCCCCCTTCCTAGTGCTGCCACAGACGCACAACATAGGCATCTGTCATAACGCAGAATTGAGACTTTTCACTGAACGTAATCAGTTGTCATTCATGGGGATTTCATGTATGCTGCTTAGATGCGATACCACTTCACCAGTTTATAGACTGGTGTTAATGGCAACCTATAAAGGGATGATGAACTCGCAATCCAGCTAATATTACCTGACCAGGATAGCAGTGCGGTTTTGGGAGGATGGCGCTGCTGTTGTGTTTACATCAGTTTCTTGGCAAGCGCGGTGGGACAAGGGAGCGGAGAGTTGCACTCTGCAGTGTACCCAATGGTTTTTAAAAGTTGAAGTTTAGATGTAATGCATAGCCGAATCTCTTTACGCTTAGTAAAGAACGCCGTAAGTTATGTGGTCGTAGTGAACCATTCCTGCAGTAATGCAATGTATTGTGAATAGTGATATATGAATGGAAATTACTAGAGACAGTCACCAGAAAATAATGAGTACACATTCTACATATCCTCTCGTCAAAAACTTCGGAACGAGTCGAATCGACCAATTTTAATTCAGTTTTTCTTTGCCACAGAGAGCGTCTGATCCTTTGTACAATACTGGGGTTAGTTTGTTCGCAAGTTAATATGGAGTTTTTATTTATTTATTTATTTATTTATTTTGCTTGTTACTTAAAATGTTCTGCAAATAACTTCAATAAGTTTTGAAACTGTTTGTCATAACTTGAGCCAGGGGTTGATCCAGGCTGAATGTTTGGGGGCGGCGGTCGTTCGAAGTCAAATGAAGGTAAGAGTATATTGCAATAATAATAATAATAATAATAATAATAATAATAATAATAATAATAATAATAATAATATTAATATTATTATTATTAATAATAATAATAAAAACAAATTTAGAAAAGGAGAAGTAGCTATTGTTTGCAATTTCTAGAACAGAAATGGCACCTGCGATTTCGAAGGTGGATATTTTTTTGAACAAGAACGCTAAGGCAAGTAATTTCTTTCTATTTATTGCTTCATTTGGCTTCTGCAACGTAAAGCAATAAAGTAAGGCCTACCTATTTTAGGTTTTATTTTACATCTATAATACAAAGGTGAAAATTCTTAGGTTTTATTTTTAAAATAAAAAATATCCTAATCTGGGGAAGGGGCAATCGTCTCACTGGATCCGCCCCTGACTTGAGCATATGAATGAAGTGGTTTATTACGAACAGGACAAAAAGAACTGTGATAGATTGATTACAAGTAATCCGGTTAGAAACACCGCTGCTTGCATTTTAGTTCCAAAACCGGCTACCCGCACTCGTTCGCTGGCCAGATAATACCAGTCGTTGAAATACGGTGTGGGATAACACAAGGTGTTGTAAAGAATCTTCTAGTTTTGTCCGGATAGCAGGCGCAGAAGTTACAGGGTTACGTAATGCTTCATGCACAATGCGACGACCCTCCTGCATTCGACCGGAACCTTCGCATCATGCATTGGTGCCTTCAGGTATCCACGGGTCCCATAATCGGGCCACAGTGACATCGAAATGATCCACACGTCTGGCAATCGCACGAAATATCCAACAGATCTCGTGCAATCCCACCATGTGGCCCCTTTTGAATGCTGTCAAATATTGGTAATGCTGTCTAATGCGACGACGAGGTATTGTGTTTGTTTCTTGACCTTCCTTCACTGAGCTAATGCACCCTCCTACGCTTTGCAACTGATTGACAAGACCAGAGTTCAATTACTTACTCCCTTTTGTTAATTTACAATGTTCGCTATCTTTGAAACTAATAGTTACACACCCTCCAAAGCGCTGCAAAACTACCGAATTGCAATTGAATTTGACAATTTGTTTTTGTTGCTTTTTTCTTCGTCAGTGAGTGTATTTTCCTACTACATCCGGAAACGAAATGTGGAGGCTGATTCCTATCAGAATGTGTTTAATTTGCACGGATCATCGGTATGCATCATACAACAGTGGTTGGCACATGCACCTAAAAAGGAAAGTGAAAATGTTGTATACATGGATATCTGACGAACTTACAAAAAAACTCATATTTGAAGTTTGCTCTACTCTTAATAGATAAGGCACGATCTTGAACGAATAATATATCGTATTGTAACATGTGATAAAAATTAGGATTCTGATGACAATAATCCAAGGTAGAAGTCTGGTATGGATAGGTGACCAACACGATGTTCAAATCCATCTTTTCGCTCCACGAAGGTTACGCTGCTGATGTTTTGTTTCTTTGGTTTAACGTCCCATGATTAAACACCAAGCCTGACAGGAATGGTGAAATGCTGAAAGTGAGAGGAAACGAGAGAACTCCGAGACAATACACGTACACGGTGTTTGCCCACTACAAACCCAATTTGGTGGAACTGTGATTGAAATAAGGACCACACACGCGAGAGATAATTGCTCTATCACAACTACCGCGGCTTTCTTTGTTGTGGTGATATTCAGGTGGCATCATTCATGTGTCATCCTCCATCAAGGGGAAACTATCAATGCAGAATATTATGTTCGGAGCTAAAGCAAATGAAAGCAAACCTCATCCATATACTGCTGTCGCTGGTGAACAGACATGGTTTGCCCGTTTTATAATTTGAAATGCTTTCACTCCGGTAAGTGGTTTGACAACTATAAAGTTGTGTTTGATGTAATGGATGAGTTCCTAACTTCACAAACGCGATAGTTTTTTCACCATGGTAATCACCCTCTGGCCTAACAATGGAATACATGCCTTACTGCGCATGACTACTTCAGTTACATCTAGAACCTTTTTCCACATTCTACAAGCATTTAGAAAGCAAGTGAAGAACAGTAAGATTTACCCAGGAGACGCTGACTCAAGACCATAATTTAGTTTTGATGAAGAGCGAACTCCGACTAAAGAGGAAAAGAGTGGTAGCGCCAAACAAGATGGAACACAATCAAGCTAAGAAGAGATGAAAACATGAAAAGGAATTTGCAAATGCGACAAGAAGACGTCTAAGGTAGCTTTAGCAGGTGATGGCATCGACTCGAAATGGGAAGCCATGAAAGCAGGGATTACAAACGCTGCTGACGAGCACATAGGAGGAGAAACGAGAACTCAATATAAATCTGGATAACAGCAGAAATACTGGAAATGATGGAGAAAAGAAGACAATTCAAGATAACAAACAAAGAAGAGGAATACAGAAGTTGCAGAAATCACATCAACAAAGAAGTAAAGAAGGCCAGAGAAAACTGGATAGACAACTTGTGCAACGAAATTGAGGAAAATATAGTCAAAGACAATACAGAAACGGCATATAGAAAGGTTACAAAACAGTTCGGTGTAAAAAGGCACAGACATTATCATAGACAAGGACGTGACAACGTTAACAGAAGAGGAGCAGATAACAAGAAGATGGAAGGAATACATTGAAGAACTCTACAAAGAAGATAGAGTGAACAAAGAAGAGATAGAGAAGGAAGAAGACGTCGATTAAAATGAATTAGGATCATCAATTTTACAGTGCGAATTTGACAATGCTTGGGAGAAAATGTAACATAGTAAAGCCCCAGGAATAAATCAAATACCAATGGAAATGATTAAGAATCTCGAAATAGCAACAAAGAAGAAACTATTTAATCTTATTAATGAAATACATCTCAGGAAAAGTACCAAGAGACTTCGAGAAAAGCATATTGATACCTATCCCGAAGAGAAAAGGTGCACAGAAATGCGAAGAACATAGAACGTTAAGTTTGTTTCTCATGCATCAAAAATATTGTACAAAATTATCGCACAACGAATAGAAGAGATAATCGAAGAACTGCTATTGGAGGACCAGTTTGGATTCAGGAGGAACAGGGGAAGAAGGGAAGCAATATTGAGTCTACGGTTGATCATGGAACAGCACATCAGAATAAACAAACCAATTGTGAAAGGATTTGTAGGTATAGAGAAAGCTTCTGACAACGTAGATTGGAATATCATGCTCAGAGCATTGAAAAATCTGAAAGTGAATTAGAGAGACAGGATCATAATATACCAACTTTATACGAACCAGACACCTGTTATAGGAAGAGATCAGAAGGAAGCAAGAATAAGTAAAAGAGTAAAGAAAGGATGTGGATTTACACTTCTCCTGTTTAACGTCTATATAGAAGAGGCTATGAAAGAATTCTTTGATAAAAACGAGAAAGGCGTAAAAGTAAATGCTCAGGTTTTCAGCACAATAAGGTTTGCTGATGACATATCATTGATAGCGGAGAACGAAAAGGACTTGCAGGAAGCACTTTCAAACTTGAACGACTAACTGAAAAAAAAAAAAAAAAAGAAAAATGCAAAATCAAGATAAATAAGAAGAAAACCGAAGTGATAAGTGCACAAGAGCAGGACAGGAAGAGGCAAACATATGGCTAGTTCGTCAGAAAATCGAAGACATTAAGACGTTCCCCTATTTAGGAAGTCTAATATTCTCGGACGGAAAAAATAAAAAAGACGTAAGTTCCAGAACAGTGTAGGCTAAACAAGCATTCAATAGGAAAAGGGGACTACTAACATCAAGAAATGTGTCGTTTAACGTTCGTAAACAGTTTATTAAGACACTGGTATGAAGCGTGGTGCTTTACGGATCAGAGACGTAGACATTGAGAAAAGCTGAAATATCCACGTTGGAAGCATTTGAAATGAGATGTTGGCGCAGAATGTTGCACACATTATGGACTAAAAGGAAAAGAAATGAAGACGTAAAAAAGGAAGCTAATGAAGAAGATAATAGGAAAAAGATCATAAAGATAATAGGAAAAAGAAGAAACAGCATGCTTGGGCATCTTATTCGGCACTCCGATTGGATCACCGTGCTGAAAGAGGGAAAGACAGAAGGGAAACCTGGAAGAGGAAGACCAAGGATAGAACATCTAGATGCAGTTACGAAGAAGAGGCCTTATCAAAGTATAAAACAGCTCTCCCAAGTGAGAGGAAAGTTTTGAAGTTTCCATGTTGCCCACCAACCTATGGTTGAGGTGAACAAGAAGAAGATACACTTGTGTAAACAGCTGTCACATCCTGGACATATGAACCAATACGATACTTACATCTGTGTGTCCAATAAATAGTTAAGTACAAGGTACGTTGAACAGTAATTTACAGGACTTCGTGGTCTGGTTTATTGTAACTATCACACTCATCGTGTAGATGTTACACATCTCGTAAAAGCTGCCTACAGAGATGACATAGTTTTAAATAAAATAGAATATATGAATGTGCATAATATCAATAAGTTCTTACTCATCTAGATTAATATCGAGAGCTTTATGAGGATCGTCATTTGGCCTTTGGTCTTCTTCATCTCCTTCAGATAACAGTGCTCCTTCTGGCATTTCCCCAATATCTGTATTCACTATTTGAATAACTGGAGCATCTTCTTCACTGGATGACGTAACAATATGTCCTGGAATGCAGAAACAAATAACAGAAAATCAATATGGAACAATAAGGAAAGCTCTTGAAAACACATACACAACACTGATTATAGTTTAGCTATAAATTCTGAAAAGTTATTCCCTACTAACAGATTTATAACATATAAATTTTCCTAAGGAATAGTAGATATACGCTTCTAGACTTCTGGGAAATCATTTTATTAGGTGATGCTCGGAGCTGACCTATTACTAGTCTCCTCCCACTAGATGGTAGTGAAACTAAGGTTTTCTGCGAAAATGTGGTTTGCTAACGAATTCAATACATCAATCTGTTTGGGAATCAAGTTGTATTTGGGATAAGCATCAGAAACGTTCTGTTATTTGAGAAAAGAATAAAATATTTCACTGTGTTGACGAAGAAAGAACAAAAATTGCTTGATACTTTCCAATATCATCATATTGTTTTGTGAATATGACACTGTCAATGAAAGATCTCTTTAATGCCATTGTAAAGGAACGAAATATATGCAGCTATGCCGTAAGATTAGTCAGGGGATCAATAATTTTCTTCTATCCACGTAAGATTTCATCAAAGAAATAAATTGTAGTATTAAATTTCTTATGCATATACAAGGTGGACCATTTATCTTGATACATTCTTGTAACTCATTAACTAGTACACAAAACGCTGAAATTTCGTACAATGCCAACATCAAAAGGGGGACATTATTTGATATACTCTGCAATACTAGACTAACAATGTTGCCAACCCAATATGAAGCTCCATTTTTAAAATGGCATTAACGTCAGGTTATTTACACATTTCAAATTCACATGTAAAACGAAAACGTATAACACCAAACTTATTATACAGTGTTGTAAACTATAATATCACTATAGTATTAAGGACACTATAATATCAAAAACATAAAAAAAGAACCCAATTTTGAAGGGTCCTATAATAATACTAATAACGTAAGTGGCATGAACGGGGTAATGTACATCCAAATTGTTTTAGTGTGGAATACTACGGTTATCATTTGACTTGTTTCGAACAAATAGAAACAAAATTACAAGAAATTGAAAATTTGACTTTTTGATTTTTTTCAAAGCACTTTATTTAAAAAAAAATATTTGGATAAGTATCACATCCAATTTCACAGATAGATATATAAATATATATATCATAATGCCGTTTATAGCAATTTCGTATCTTAAATCATTCCGGGGTATGAAAAAAGAAACTGATATATCACTTAATATAGTGTATTAGGAGGAACTTTTTAAAACAAGTTTTGATTTACTTTCCTTCTATAATACAACAACAATCCTTTTTTGGTAGGTGTAATTACAAGTTGTCGGAATTATGTATTTTTTAAGCAATGCTGGAAACTTTAAGATTATTTATCATATCGAATTCCTATAAACGATATTCCGATCTTCACATTTATTGGAAGCCGTCTGTATAACTGGAGAAGGTACTCAATTTAAGCGGTTTTTCGAAATAAAGACCTTTAAAAAAAAGTCAAATTTTCAATACCTTGTATTTTTGTTCCTATGCATTCGAAATCTGTGATGATATGACCATAGTATTAGACACTGAAGTGTTTTAGACTTTAATTGCTCCATTCGTCTCACTTCGTTAGTACTGCTATAAAGATCATCTATCTATATATATAAAAGAGAACGCACAAAATCCTTTGTCCGCTCATCACGCTAATACGGCTGAACCGATTTCTTTCATTTTTGGGGGGTTGTTAGGATTTGGACCCTAGATGGTTTTTATCATATCACTTTAATTTTCAATTACCAGTGTCTTGAGATAATTGACCAATCAGGTGTCAATACGTACAAAAAATCCTTTGTCCGCTCATCACGCTAATACGGCTGAACCGATTTCTTTCATTTTTGGGGGGTTGTTAGGATGTGGACCCTAGATGGTTTTTATCATATCACTTTAATTTTCAATTACCAGTGTCTTGAGATAATTGACCATTCAGGTGTCCATACGTACAAATCCTTTGTTATTAGTTCATCATAGGTATAAAAATAAACGTATTTATATGCAACCCGCATGACCCTGTGACTCGGCGGGTTAACATAACTGACAGGCGCTATAAATCACTTGAAAGCGAAAAAGTAAAAATTATCTAAGTAACAAAGTTTATTGCGTTCCGGGATGACCGCAGCGAAGCGGGGCGGGTTGGGGTGAGCGCAGCGAAGCGGGGCGGGTTAACATAAATGACAGGCGATATAATGTTAACATTAGTGCAATCTTCTATGGTTTTTATCATATCACTTGAAAGCGAAAAAGTAAAAATTATCTAAGTAACAAAGTTTATTGCGTTCCGGGGTGACCGCAGCGAAGCGGGGTGAACGCTGCTAGTAATTTTAATATTTGTCATATTGTAACGTCTTTAGTTTGCAACTCTGGATAACAAATATGATACTGGAAGATTTTGTTTAAAACATAGATCTCAAATATGGAATTACCTGACGTATTCCAACGTAAAAAACATGTTGGATTGGCAACATTCAATCTAGTGGTATCAGAGTATTCAGATAATGTCGCTCTGTGAATATTTGCATGATAAAAGAATTCAGTGTTTTTTTGTCTATTACAAGTTACAAGGATGTTATCAATCCTGTCAATCCTGTATAGGGTGAACGGAAGTCTCTTTTAAACCCGAACTAAATGTGTATAACAATGTAAAATGTTACAATATTGAAGATTTGACCATCCCCTATCCTAATTATTGATATGGCAACAGTTTGCCTCATGTGAATTGCCACGTGACTGCCCGCGGAGGGAGGACAATAAAGTCTATACGTTGCCCGGTTTATTGTCTCGCATTGTCGTGTTTGGTGAACAACAATGGCAGATATCAGTAACTTCACTTTGGAGGAGCTTAATGGCAAGTGTGTGGGTTCATGAATGGAAGCACAACAACGAAAATATGCCGCAGGGATGGATAAGTTTCGTGAACGGTTCGGTAAGGAGCCACCAAGTAGTCAGATTCTGATCACACGGGAGAAGAAAGCTTTTCGCCTGGAAAGGGTTTTGGATGCCTCTCGTTCTAGTTATCCATCAATCCGAAAGAAAACGTGGGTAGAAGTTAGTGCATCAGTGATGTGTTCACCCTGCAAGTCGACCAGAAAATGTTCTGCAGAACTTGGAATTACAAGGAGCACAATGCAGCTCCACATGAAAATGGACTAGGCCTGTATGCATTCCCGCCAATGATCATCGTTGAACTAACCGACGATGATTTAAACCGCCAGCTAAGAAGCATGCAGAATCTTGTTGAAGGTCTTCCCCACCATTCCTCCTCGGAAATGCGTTCTTCTCTGATGAATGTGCTATATAGGCCTATCTGAGTTCGCGGGATAGGAACGTCTTATATGATGGTTTGCGGGATAAACCCTCCGGGGTCTCCTTCAGCCGCTATGGGGAATCAAACTTTCACAATGTGGCAACCTTCGCAGATTAACTTGGAGACATTAACATTACTCTATGAATACAAAACAGTTGAATCGACTGCTACATTAATAAGTGATGCTAGTGCCAATCAATATCGACTTTAGCTGCCATCTGGAAATTATCGATATAACTATTTGATAGATTGGTAGATCTAATCTATGGTTCTTTATTGGCGACGTTGCCACACAGTGGAATTTGTGTCTTCAGTTGAGGACTCGAGACTATATATTTTTTGTTTTGGCTTGTAGAATAATGTTTTGTAGTCCGTGGGCGCCATTTTTAGAACACCGATATATATTTACCAGGATATAGTAATACATGGTGCGGCAGCTATTTGAGAATATATAGTATAAGTGACACAGTATCCTGTATGTCATTGTAACAAACTCAGCCCTTCTTGTTGCAGGTAAATATGGCAAACCCTACGCTAACCGAGGAAATGAAGAGGCATGCAGTCATCGTCTCCTTGGCTACAGGGCACGCCGATTCCAACATCGCTGCTTTCCTGAAAGTCGCCCGGTCATTTCTATTCGGAGAGAACTCGAGGCCGCCAGTGGTGATGTGGAAACAGTTTCCCACAGGAAACGACATTGTCAGAGCTCGGACACGACCAAGACGCCCGAATTAATCGTTTCCGTTCAAACTGGTGTCTAAGTGGACCCAGGGAAGTCCATGAGGGCACTCGCAAGGGAGAAGCAGGTGGATGAGGCCACTATTCGACGTGTGGTGCATAAAGACCTCCATTACAAGTCGTACGTGATCCGGAGAGGCCAGTTCATGTCCGCGCGAACCAGGGAGAATAGAGTGACCCGCATCTTTTGAACAAGCTGAAACATCCGGCGTAGCCAGAAATGCTGTGGCTCTTCTCAGATGAGAAAATCTTCGTCCAGGACCAGAAGGTGAACCGCAAAAATGATCAGTGGCTGTGTAAAACACCCAAGGAGGTTCTGACCGTCATGCACAACAAGTTCCCTGCCTCCGTGATGGTTCTGGGGGTCGTGAGCAGTGAGGGCGACGTGATGCCTCCACATTTCTTTAGTCAAAGTGTTAGAGTCAATGCCGTTGTTTACACCGATGTGTTGAAGACGGTTGTGTAGCCCTGGATTACTGCTAAGGCACGTGGCAGGCCATATGTGTATCAGTAGAACTCCGCTCCCACCCATACGGCCCATTCAACCCAAGAATGGCTGGCCATAAATTTTCACGACAACGTCACCCCAAATACGTGGCCTCCCAGCTCCCTTTATGTCAATCCGTACAATTTTTCGTCTGGGGCGTCGTTGAGAGGGCCTCCAATAAGCATCCACACAACACCGTTGCGGCTCTCAGCGCAGCCATTGTGGATGCCATGACAAACAATCCCAGGACCCACCTCATTCATGCCTGTCGACGGTTTCGACACCGTTTAGAGGCTGTTATTGCTGCAGATGGCGGTTTAATTGAATGATATCATGTATTGGGTCTGGCTTTACGTGAACATAATGCTCAATGGTCATTAAATGCTCTATCTTCCGTCTCTGCTTCTTTTTCCGCGGATGTTATTTTGTTCTCAAATAGCTACCGCACCCTGCAGGTATCAGGAACATGAATAATATTCATTTTGGACGTATGGTTTCAGGTTGGTATTCTACTCAGAAATCTGCTCTCATTATAACAGTTTTAACGTTCCTCATTTTAGCATCTTCGGATATTAATGGTGGACATGGTGAATAAATATGGCTGAGCTCTGAAACGTTACAGTTAATCTGATTTTGTTTTATCAAACACTTCAAAATAGAACTTTATATTAAAAAGAAAAGAAAAACTTTCCTATACTGAAAAAAAAAAAACAAAAAAAAACCCTTCTGCAGCCAGGCTCGAACTGCCACCCTTTGATTTTTAGAATTTCAACGGCATTATTAAACCCACTTGAACACGGAGGTAACTTTTGAGAGAATGCGTTGTAGTATTGCCAAAGAATCGTTCCAAGCGCAGATTCACACTTGGAGTTTTAAATAGCCATATTAATACTACTGATGTCTTTTTGAGTAATTTCAGCTCAAGGTATTAATTGAGTTTGCAAATTGGAACTATGCATGAAGTGTAAATTGTATGCTCATCGCAAAAATACGTAGTTTCTCTTCTTTGAACTCCATATCTTTGTGAGCATTCCTAACACATGTGCAATATGTCGAATCATTTTGCGTCTAATTTTCCCCGGAATATTCTTCGCGCAGTAATTTATCCAACTCAGGTTTCATAATAGTCAAGGCTTTTTGCTTATACTTTTCTTAATATGCTTTATTTTTTCTCAAAAATCAAAAGTAATCATTCATTACTACACCGCTTTGTTAAGGAAAGCACAAAGTAATAGTATATAAAGAAAACAGTTATTAACGAAAATATGGAAGTTACATTATACGTGATTTTTTAAAAATTAATGAACAGAGGTTGTTCAGCCTACGTTTGGCCGATTTCGTTCCTTCCCCCTCCCGGGCAGAATGGACTCACCCGATGTGGCTCGTGGCGTCCTGTAGTGTTGTGCACTGGCTTCCTGGGAATGGAGCTGTTTTTCCGCGCGGACGACAATAACGCACAAAACAGGACCATTGTTGTGAATGTTGTGTTAAATTTGTTTCCAAGTGTGTGGGTTTCCGCTCTGTGACCAAAATGCCGCCCAAAGCAAGCCGGTTTTGGGAAGGCTATGTTGCGGCTCTTTATGACGCTCACTTTACTGTTTTTGTCATTAGAAAACAGTGCAAGAAGAATGGTTGCAACATCAGTTTAAGTGGAATAAAAAATGTTATTAAAAAGTACAAGGGCAACGAAGCTCCACCATTTGGATCACCAACGAAGTTGCCTAGGAAGCGGGAATGCACCAAGGCCACCTCCAACATGCAGAGGAAAATTTGCAAAATGGCAATGAAAGAAAATCTGCCAACACAAAGGTGTATGGTTAATCGTCTTGACGTGTCTTTGGGGACTGTGAGCCGGACGTTACACCATCAACTCAAGCTGGAAAAAGTCATGAAAGCTCGCGGCCATCTTCTCACGGATGCCCACCAAAAGGAACGAAATTCGTAGGGTGGCGAAAAACTGCAAATAAATTCGCAGTATTTTCAGGAGCAGATCATGCGGCCGATCTACGAGCATAAGATTCCAACAATGTACGGAAATGACGCCAATCTGGTGCGCATTCGCATGGACAAGGTCTCATCACATACCTCACGAACGTCCCTTGCATTCTACAGGGAGATGGAGGAGGCAAGTGGTATACAGGTGATACCTTTCAATGAGGTACCTGTTAAATCTCCAGATGCAAGTCCTATGGACTATTGTTGATTTAGATTGCTGAAGCGGGCTTTGGGAAAACGGCATGTGACAACTATGGAAGGACTTTGGAAAGCTGTGGAAAGAGAATGGGACAAGATTCCCCTCCAAGTTCTTCAGAGAAGCCTATTACAGTGGAAATTACGCTGTCGGGCTATTGTTAGGAGCCAAGGGAAACACATCGAGCACTTACGGACTTGGCGCCATGGATTCTTCTAAATTTTTAGGTAAGTCGAAAGTGGCCAAATGTAGACTGAACAACCTCTGTACAACAGTTAAAAGATATATCTTTCACTGTTTCAGATTTTGGCTTCGAAAAAGATATTGATTTTTGTGTGTGAGTGAAAAATGGAATACAGAAATGGAACTTCAGTAAAATATTATGCCGGTTTTACATTGGAAAATAGCTATTGTAGAAGTAAATATATAAGCGGTCTGTTGCTTTTTGTATTAATATCCATATAGGGATCGTAAATTAAGTTAGATATAACTTTTCTTAATGTAGAACGTGAATTTGAGTCAACTGCAAATTTTTTCTAGATTAGCAAAAGGTAGCAACTGTATTTGTTCATAGTTTACATGAAGGTAATCCAAATACTTTTATTTTTTAAGAGGAAAAGTGGAGCAATTATTGATATTTCAGAACAAGTAATATAATTATGAGATCGTACAAGAGGTGATGTAAACGCACATTTTGAAATCAGTACTGAGAAACGAACTGTATATATGCTGCTGACACTGCTTGGATGTTCGAGAGTTTAATTATAAAATCGAGTCCTTAACAAATAAAATATATGAAATGTTTGAAAATAAAGAGTTTTGACTTTAATGACATTCTGCGATTTCAGTAAAGAATTTGATTGTGTAGATCACTGATTTCCAAGTTTTTTTTCTTTTTTTTTCTTTTATTTCATCCGAAGTTCTGAAGCAAAAATTCCTTGTGAGGCCTCAAGAGTGTTTAGTTCTACGAGGGTCACTGCAAAAGCCATAGCCAATTACTTTTGGTTCTAAAAAAGAAAACCAGAAATTCTGAAATACGCAAACGTTACATGTAGGGAGCTTAATAAATATATATATTTCAAGTAGAAAACTGCATGGAACAAAAGTATAACGAATTGTTTGTTTCATAGTGCTTTACCTCGAATTATAATATATACCTCAAATCATTACAAGTACAATTATGTATTGTACGTAAACCCCAGAAACACATACCAATGGCACCTAGAGTCTCTAATAGTCTTCCAAAGAATCCACTAGATAGTAGGATCATGATGACAAAGTAACGCTACTAAACCAGAGATTATGAGCCAAAACTGAAACTCCAATCAATGGAGTAGAATCATTGAGGCTTGCCACGCAGGCAGAAATCTCGTCGCAATCCTTCCTCTGTCAAGTAAATGGTCATCTTAACATAGGATATTAGGGAGTAATTTAGGCCATTTCGTCCCATATGATCGAACCGACAACGCACTGTACTACCTCTGCACTTTCCTGTAAGACTCTTACATCGGATATTCGGGAGCAACACCACGATTTACTCACCCTTCATGATAACACGACAGCCCATACAGCAGCGTGTATGCATAATCTTGTTGCGCAATGGAAGTGGGAAGTACTCGAGCATCCATCTTATTCGCCAGACTTATCACCTTGGAATTTCGACTTCACACTAAAACTTAAGGATCTGAATACGAGAAGACGTTGCCACAGCATTTGAGTACTGAATCAGAAGACTCGCTCAGTGAGATCACGAGTATACGTTGCCTTCCACATCGTTCGGAGTAGGGGATAGATTTCTGGAAGACTATTATGCGTTTCTGGTTCCAACGACGAAATTTCAGAGGAGTTCCACTTGAGATCATGGGAGATCGGAAATTCCCAAATTTACAACTTCCAAAATTCCCAAATTTACTCGAAGTTATTTAAAACAGGCAGACGCAATTACTATGACTGGTTTAACACTACTGGCGATCTCGTTTAAATAAAGTATATTGGTGAAATTATTCCAGTAACAGTTACACCGATGTTATTCTTTTTGATAAATATATGCGTCTCTAAGAGAATTAAATGAATTTCTTCACGCAAAATTCTTACGCCGAAAGAAAAATATTTATTCAACTACGTAGATAATTGAAAGATATAAAACAAAAATAGTTAATGTTAAATTTAAAGCATTATCATAAGTCATTTTGTACGCTTGTAACTAAAGCAATAGACTAAACATATTTCTCTGATAAGCCTTCCACCGAAGCACGGATAAATCAAGATGCTAAAACTACCTCAGGAGAATACTTAACCTTTCCTTCCTTTTTTCTTTCTTCTTCTCTTAACCTGCTTCTTGACTTCGTTGTCTATGTTGAGATATTTATCTGAGGACACAAGACCTTAAAAGAAAGAAATATTATATCTATCTATCTATCTATCTATCTATCTATCTATCTATCTATCTATCTATATATATATATATATATATATATATATATATATATATATATATATATATAATCTATTCCAGGTTAACTACTGGGAGAAAACAGAAGAACTAATGTGAAGAAAACAAATTGTTCCAATAGTGAATAAATAGAAAAGTCATATTAATGTAATGGAAGTTTTAAGAAATGTAACCTTATAATGTACTCGAACTTAATCCAAGTTATGACATAGAAAATACAAGAATTAAATTGTGTTCTTCCATAGTGCAGATAACTAACTATGAAGAAAATTTTACTGCTTTCGACCGGCCGTCGTGAACATACAGAAACTCCAAAATCTGATACAGATAGAGTAATTTTTGTGTTGTTTCATTGTTAATGTGTATATATATATCTTTGTTTTCTTTTTAATTTATGTTCTCAGCAGGAATATTCAGTTACCAATATTTTCTTCAATAATTCTTTACAGAGATTCGATGAGTTTTAATGATTAAGAGAAAGTAGGAAAATTAGGAATCTTTAGTCAAAAATTTAAGTACGTAGGATCACTAGTATACATCCTTTCTATACGTACGCTTACGCAACTAGACCTTTTTCAAATAAAGTGAGGTTGTTTCGTAGTTCGCATCATCTTTATTAATTATTGTGTTTCCCCAGAGGTTATCAATTCTGGCTATTTTTCTGACGGGAGTTACGTAAGGAACTTCATGTACTACTTTCTCCTTTTCATCTTCTCTTTTGAGAACGTCATTCCTTGGCTAATATATATCTGTCTGTCTGTCTCTATGTGCGGCCTTTATTTTTCGAATTCCAATTTATTTTGAGTCACCTCCTATAATTGTTCCATATCAGATTGAAATATCCCATTTTAAAAAATTAGATCAGTTGAATAATATTAAATGGTGCTCCATGCAACTTTAAGTTTTGATCTATTTACAGTGCACAGTATGGCGGAAAGGTATATTGTAAGTTTAGAACAGCTGGAGAGTGTGACACCGTATCTTGGATAGGGGTAATGGAAGTAAGTCTACATGTATTAGTGTGTAGTACCATCACGGCGGCCATTCTGAAGTAAATCACCTTGGATTCAGGTCCTAAATTTTTAATAGAAATAGGGTCCGTAATATACCATTTAAGGATTGGTTTAAACTACCAAGACACAAATTATGTTATTTCTAAATTTGAAAGGTATCTTTGCTTCATATTGTATATTGTAAACGCAAATGTACACCTGAAGTCGCTCGGGACATCATTTAAAATTATTCAACTGAGCTAATTTTTCTTATGGGTTACCACGGTCTGGTATAGAATCAGTTTAGGAGGGAGACTAAAAAAATATAAGAAGCAGAAAAACAACGGCAACCCTGAGTGTATTTCCACCCTGAGTGGGAATTCTGGGAACGTGAATCAGGCTTTTGTCTACAAGTTACAATGGGCACAAAAGTAGATAGATAAGTGAGTTTGGCAGTGGTATACGGAGGCGAAAATGTGTAAACAATTCAAACTCCTTATGTTATACATATGGGAATTATACAATAAGAAGTCAGAAGCGAAATATTACGCTATTTATAAAAAGCTTTTACTTGGCATATTTTATATGAAGTTAAGTGATCAGGACAATGATGTTGTACCTCATATACTGTGTGTAAAGTGTGTGTAGAAAACCTGAGGAAATGGTACCACAGGTTACTGCCATCAAAGCCATTCGGAATTAACAACGATTTAGCGGGAACAAAGGGATCATGTTGATGACTGTTATTTTTATGTATGTAAAGTGTTTGGTTTCAATAAATTAAAAAAAAAATGTTATTTACGGTGTTATTTATACTGTTTTCCCAAACATCGAATTCTGATATTATCAATACAGCTATTATTTATCAATATAACAGCAAGTACTTGACAAAACATCATCTGATAGCTATGTTACATCAACTGCAACTGTCCAGCTTTAGAAATATTTGGAACGTGAACTGTTTTCAGATGAAATCATTTATACTCATTACATACAATTCTTTTCAAAAGTTATTTATTTATTATTATTATATCTCGGGTGTTTGTGCAGAGGGTGTTAAGTCAAAAATACACTTTTTGGGAAAATTGATTTGAAAGTTTAAAAAATCGTGCTAAATCAGGATGACGAGTAAACACTACTTTAATATAAGATTTATGAAGAGACATATGTGTACAAACAGTGTGTATTATATCACTAATATCATGTATTACGTTTTATGCTTATAAGAGAACAAAAATGTACCATTTGAAAAATTCTTACTTATCCCGTTTTGCACTTTTGAAAATCAGACCCCTACACCATACTATACAGACACGCACTTTCTATCTGCCTTACACACATACATTTTTGTATCAAACTAAAAAAATATTTGAAGTTACAGTTCTTCAGGCTCTGAAACGTTCCCCATTGTGTCCGGTTGTCAGAGATTTGTAAAAATCGTGAAATACATTTGACACAAATGGCAGAAGATCAAGAAGATCTTTCTTCTTTTCGGTGGTTATGGGTACTGGCCCATCATATGTAAAAGTTGGAGTCAGAGTAGAGCTCCTTCCTCTTCTCCTGAAACTAACTTGCTTGAAGTCTTCCTCTTCATTTAAGCTAGTTTTATATTACATTATTCCCAAATTCTTCTTTTCATAATGAAGCCACTTCATATCCCGCCACGTTATCTTGCAACCACTTTCATCAACTGTACGGAGTTGGAGGGGGCCCTTAAGAAGAGAAGAGAAGTTCAAAAATTCTTCGCGGGACATTTCTTTCACAACAAACTGCTTACTCTTTCCAGCCTGTCTGATAAGTTGCGCCCAATCATGAGGGTGGTCAATACTACCGTTGAATTTCTTCTCTCTCTTTTCTATTAAGCTGTGATCCATGTCGCTCTCCATATGAGTATGTCCTGGTAGTAGAAACTTATGGTCGATAACTTCTAAATGGGGAGAATTTTGCAAAGCAGTCATGCACATTACTGCTACATGGCTGTTCCTGTTTTGTCCATTGCAGGTGTCGGAATACATTGTGACATGTCTGACATCCGGTTTCAGGTAGTGAAGAAGAAATTGGTACAAGCAGGAACCGACATCATTTGCCCCCCTACCAGCTAAACCTTCATGCCATATGAAACAGTAACCTTGGCCATCATCACAATCGTGCACTGTTAGGTTAAAAGTCCATAGTTGCCTCTTATTGAACGCTATTGAATTTTTAACCAAAGGTGTCGGTAGGCATTGCTGCATGTCAAAAATTACGGTTTTCTTTCCTCGATCGTGTTTGGATAGTTCCTTGTCTCTAGCTTTAGCCTGGTAGGCCAGCTCAGCTTGCCTATAATGTTCATTTAGTTGTGTTTTTGAATCTTCATCACCGGTTGCTTTTATCCGCAATGACAACCTGTCGCACAATTGACATGTATCCGCATGTGGTTTCTTGATTTTTAAATTCATTTTGCGAAACTCTTTTTCATAAAGGGTCCGACTCACAGGAGATCCCTTGCAGGTTCTTTTGTACTCGTCATAAAGCTCCGAAATGGTGAGATATGATGGCAAGTATCTTCTGTCCGAATCTTTCCGTGAGTAATGGCTCTCATATTTAAGAACAGCTTGTAGATGTTTTCGAACTTCCTCCACTTCCTCTTCAGATTTTGCATTAGCAGGCTTGTGGACACCCCTTGCATCCGGAGCAACTATGTCCGAAATACTGGATCGTTTCTTTTGAATTACGGTTTCAATAAACTTCTTTGTTTCGCCAAACATCTTCATAAAGCAGCCTTTACAAACCTTTTTTCTTTCTCCATTTACATCGACATGATATGAAACTGTAATTTGACGGAAATGTTGCTTCAGTTCCAAAAAAAGAATAAATAAATAAATAAATAAATAAATAAATAAATAAATAAATATGTAGACTGATCATAAGGTGTGATATAGGTAGTACCATCTGTTGGTCAGCAGCAGCGTCACTATTAAAAAGGTATAATGTTTACGCCTGTGTGACTTACCCAATTCCGCACACAAGAACGGATTCTGCTTAGGGAAAAGGGGCGACTTAGCCCACTTTGCACACACACATTTGGGACAAACTGTGAGGGTAAAGAGTGCTAAGTCAGTTCAAACTTGACTTACAACTCTTTGCACAACCGTATTCGAAATTTATTGAACTACCTCATAAAACACAAGTTACTAACTTCGGTACATATTCGAATTTGACTTAGCCTCTTATACACATGTGTAGAGAAAAAAAATCTCTTTCCAGTGATAGTAAAAACTCAAAAATGGAATTTTGTGACTTAACACCCTCTGCACAAACACCTGAGATATATTGTTATTAGTATGTGATGCCGTGAGCCTGTATACGCAGACTAATGTAGATGACGAACGGATAGCTTTTCTCGAGAATTGAAAATTTCCCGTTTTGAACCTCAAAGACAGTAATGAAACGTTTCAGCAATAATTTTCCAAGTTGAAAAATCAGGTATTATTTTCAATATACTGGATATTCTACTTAGGGAGAATTATTTTAGAAATAAAGTTCTTTGAATCATACACTGTTTTAGGATAAATCGTTTTCTTAGCTCTACCTGGAATAAGGTCATATAGTAGGCATAAAATAACCCGCAGTCAAAATGCATGTCAGTAGTGTTTATGCGTACGTGTTTTCTTTTGAGTAGAATTCACGCGACAAAATTAGGTTGTGTGTAATGTTCTTTATAGTGTTGTTACACAAATGTGTCCACTTTTCAATCATTAACTGGAAAGTTGAACATGTCCTTGATGGAATAGTCTGGATACAGCTACACACAGTAACAAACTTATCATATCCCATTTGGTAGCTTCAAGATAACAACAACAATTTTTTATCTCTTATTTAGTAAGATATATAGCTACCTATATTACGCACATCAGAAAGCTATGGACTATTCTGGATTTAACAACAGAGCTTCGCATTAACGGGAACTTCTTGAAATCTTACACACGGACACATTCATTAAAATTGTAAATATATATATAAACAAACCTCATACCTGGTATATTTAAAGGAACTGATAGCTCTATTTCTGCCATAGGAATTTCTTCCAACTCTCCAGTGTTTAACTTGTTCAGTATCGTTGCTTTGCAGTCAGACTTCAAATAATGTGGGTTGTTTGCTTGCTCTAATTTCCTTGCCTGAAGGCGCTATTCAAAGCAACAGAAACAATTAAAAACCATGATACAGTGTTGTCAATTACATAATTATGGATATTACCGTTGTAAACATGGACATCGTTTTCTCTTTTTTCTTTCACATAATTTTAGGGTCTTATATTTAACTATTTATGTTACAAAGTACTTAGGTAGCATAGAACTTGACTGAAGGGGTGACACTCTTACCAAAAAAGAAGAGAGCTCTACTTAAATATATAATATTGATTTCTAGGTGCAACGGGTTTTCGGAAACGCAGAAAAAGTAACTTCGAAGTTCAATATCTCCGAATGTTCAACGTGTTTTGCGGCCTTCATTACGTTATTTTTCTAATGTGCAAAAGTCTGAAAGATGGGCGTGTCATTTTGCAGCCATGTAGAACTGCTACATTCAGTTCGTCTCCACTCGACTCGACTCATTCATTTTCATGTAATGTGGGTTCCTGTCACCACTGCATAGCGCGCCCTCAGATTGTAAATCGAGGAGAAGACTTTTAGATATACCTAGGTAGAGGTTAGCTGCAAATATATTGAATAAACAATCACGGACAGACAAGAGGTTGTCCTTCAGCTTGGAAGTTTGCGTGAGGCTAAGAGCATCATCCTGTAAAAAAAATGCACTAGTTCAGAAACATTCACAGAGGCCTCGGACCAGGACTGATAATTTAGCATGATTTCGGCAAAGTAAAATGGACATGAGGTTTAGAACATGGAATATAAGAAGACTTTACAGGGCAGGTGTGTTAAAACATGTAACAAGTGCGTTAGAGAAATACAGGACGGACCTAGTAGGAGTTCAGAACATTAGATGGGAAGAAACGGGAGCAGTAAGTCCGGAAATTTTACGTTCTTTTACGGGAAAGGAAATAAAAATCACCAACTAAGAACAGGGTTTTTCGTTAACAAACGAATATATTAGCAATTAAACAGGCTGAATTTGTTACTGATAACTAACTCAACTCTATGGCCTATGGCCTCAATGCCGCGAGATCTCCATTGACTTCTGCTCTTAGCCAGCTGGATCCAGTTTCAATTTTGTATTTCTATTTGTGAGATTCAACTTAATATTGTCCTCCTATCTGCGCCTAGATCTTCCTAACGATGGTCGTTTTCCAATTGGATTTCCAGTTAAAACTTTGAAAGTGTTCCTGTTTTCTTCCATTCTGGTTAAATGATCTGCCTACCTGAGTCTCCTAGACTTCACGACCCTAACAATGTTTTGTAAATGGTATAAGTTATGCAGTTCCTCGTTATGAAGTTTCCATCATGCCCATTCCCGTTCCTTTTAGGTCTAAATATTCATCTTAAGATCTTGTTCTCAAATACTTTCAGTCTACGTTTTTCTCTAAGATTAAGTATGTTTCGCGTCCATACAGGACAACAGGCATGATTATCGTTTTATATGTTTTTTAAGCTTCAAATTCCTTGACAAAATTCGCGATGACAAAAGACTTTGAAATGAATAATAACACGAATTTCTTGTTTTTAGACGACATTTAATTTCTTTGTGACTATGAGTTTGGTTTGTTGATAATGATCCCAGATATTTGAAAGTATTCACTTTGTCGAAAGTACTATTTGATATTTTGACGCATCCACAATTTGCTGAATTACGATCCCGACGAACTTGCATTATTTAGGTTTCTCTGCTTTTACTTCTATACCCATGTTGCTGCAAGCGTTTAAATAAGACCTCTGCATTTCTTTCTATTGTTCTATTATCTCCTGTTATATATTTAATTCATCAGCAACATGGGCGAACCATTTAGTTCTGGGCCCTAATTGCTGTCTTTGATTTTTCTTACAGCGCACTCTAAAACAAAATTGGAGAATAACGGCAACAACTCTTATCCTTGTTTCAGGCCATTCTGGATGTGAAAGCTCGTGGACAAGAATTTGCCTACTCCGATTTTACTCGGACTAAAGACCTACGACTCGGTTAGAAGGTAAACATTATACAGCATTTGTTAATGATTGATTTTTTTTTTTGTTACGGTTAAGAATCGGTGGTATGACATTATTGTCTTACATGTACATGCCCCAATAGAAGATAAAGATAACGATATAAAGGACAGTTTTTACGAAGAAGTAGAACGGGTATTTTACTAACTTCTATGATATCATATGAAAATTCTACTAGAGGATTTCAATGTGAAGGTAGACGAGAGAATATTTTCAAACCAATTATAGGAAATGGAAGTCTGCACGAGGAAAGTAATGACAATGGTACTGAACTCGTGAACTTTGCAATATCCAAAAACTGATCATGAAGGGTACAAAATTCCCACATCGCGACGTTCATAAATATACTTGGACCTCACTAGATAGGAAAACATGAAAAATCAAATTGATCACGTTTTAATAGACAGAATACAGTCTAGCATAATTAATGTTCGGTCGTTCAGAGGAGCTTACTGCGACACTGATCACTATCTGGTAACAGCGAGAATAAGACAGAGATTATCGTTAAATAAAGGAAATATTCAACATCTGAAAGAGGTAAGAGGAGAATACCAGACTTAAGTGTCGAATAGATTCTCGGTTTTAGAAGATTTAGAGCACACTAATGTTCAAGATACTTGGACTAAAATTAGAGATAGCATTAAAATTTCAGCAAATAAATAAATAAAAAAAAAAAGGAAGAAAGAAAAGGAACACGAGGAAATACACAGAAGCATACCATGTTTCACCAGGAATGCACTAAACTAGCGGAGAAGAGAAAACAGACGAAACTGCTATGGTAAGAAAATCAGAACGATATTACTACACAAAATTTTGTTTACACCAGAAGGAAATTTCCAAAACTTTTAAAACAAAGAAACGCGATTTTTTTTAAAGCTAAAATTAATGAACTTGAAGATAACAGTAAAAACAAAAACATTCGGGACATGTATAAAGGCATCAAGAATTTAAGAAAGGCTATCAACCACGTGGTTATATAATAAAGAAAGCCGAAGGAACAACTCTCACAGATACAAATCGCATCTTGAAAGATGGGAAGATTTCTTTAACGGTTTACTTAACACACAGCCAAAAACTAATGTTCATGGAGAAAGTGAAATACACAGAGCAGAATTGTATAATCCAAAGCCTAACCGAACAGATGTAGAAATCGCTATGAAGAAATCAGACTAACACAAATCTTTGGGTGTAGACGAAATTCTGGTTGAATTAATGTTAGCTGGAGGAGAAAAATTGTAGAAAAAGATATACAAACTCATTCTTCTTATCTGGAACAAGGAGAAATTGCCACAAGAGCGGCAAGAGTCAATCAATGCTCCAATTCACAAGGAGGGGACAAAACTGACTCTTCTCAGTTTGGCTGACAAAACCTCTGACAAATAATCATCGAGGCATTTCTTTTCTGTCAATATCCTATAAAATCCTCTCTAACATCCTATTAGCAAGATTGGTCCTATACAGAGATGAAACTATTCGAGATTATCAGTGCGGATTCAGGTGAATCGATCAAATATCGACCAGATATTTATCATTCGATAAATACTCGAAACGAAATAGGAATACAATACCCCGACACCTAATTGTTTATTAAGGCATACGACTCGGTTAGGAGGGAAACATTGCACAACATTCTTACAGAGTTTGGAATACCGAAAAAGCTAATTAGATTAATTATGTTAAATGAATCCGAACGTAAAGTCTGGGTAGGAAAATTTTTGTCTACTAGCTTCCACGTCGAGAATAGCCTGAAAAAGGAGATACGTTGTCGCCATTATTATTCAACTTTGTTCTGGACTACGTTATAAGGAAAATCAAAGACTGCAACCAGGGAATAGAACTGAATGATATTCACCAGGTTATGGCGTATGTTGATTATGTAAATACAATAGGGGACGATAGGAAAACAATAGAAACAAATGCAGAGGTCTTATTAAACGGTTGCAGAGACATGGGTTTGAAAATAAATGCAGAAAAAAACTAAATACATGGAAGTTAGTCGGGATCGTAATGCAGCAAATTATGATGCGTCAAAATATCAAATTATATTTTCGACAATGTAGGTACTTTTAAATATCTAGGATCGCTGTTAACAGGTCAAAACCATATCCACGAAAACGGTAAATGTCAACTGAAAGTAGGAAAGCCGTGTTATTATTCAGTTCAAAATCTTCTGTCATCGCGAATTCTGTCGAGGAATTTCAAGCTTGAAAATAAAATAATCATCATGCCTGTTATGCTGTATGGTTACGAAACGTGGTCGCTTACTCTAAGGGAAGAACGCAAACTGATAGTATTTGGGAATAAAATCCTGAGATAATTATTCAGACCCAAGAGGAACGGCAATGGAGAATGGCGGAAACTTCATAACAAGGTATTGCATAATTCATACCGTTTACCAAACACTATTAGGGTCATGAAGTCTAGGAAGCTTAGGTGGGCAAGTCATGTAGCCAGAATGGAAGAAAGTAGGAACTCTTTCAAAGTTTTAACTGAAAATCCAATCGGAAAACGACCATTAGGAAGACCTACGCGCAGATGAGAGAACAATATTAAAATGGATCTCACAGAAATAGGAGTACAAAGGTGGATAAGGACAGGAGTCAATGGAGAGCTTTTGTGAACGCGGGATTGAACCACTGGGTTCCGTAAGATATAGAGTTAGTTCGTTATGTTTCATTTCTTATAAAATTAGAAAAAAAAAAAAAAAAAAAAAAATCCGGGCAAGTTTTGCCTACACTGTAAATCTTAATAAATTCGATGAAAGTTGTTCATCTGTGTAACAGGTTTAATATAAGTATTTAATCTGATTTTCATAATGATTTCTTTTTAGTAAATTAAAATGTAGTTCGATAATGTCTACTACTCTATTATTATTATTATTATTATTATTATTATTATTATTATTATGAACCATATTTCTAGTAGGTTGAATCCTCTGGAAAATGATATATTGATTTTGGAGATTTCAACATATCCAAAATTGACTGGTTAAATAATGAACAGCTTCCAGGAATACATTATTATTCCAAATTGAAGTTTCAGCAATTGTCTGTTTTTTTGGAAAATACTAACCTGTGTGCTGAACCCTCAGTTTCTGCTCTTGATCTTGTTATCACTAATGCTACTTCTATGTCAAGAAAAACTAATCAGTGCATGGTGCATCCTGATACTTTTCATTATCCGATTGAAACCATTGTGTTTTTAAGGTTGTAAAGGTTGTAAAATGAATAAGTTCTCTGAACGTTTTCAATTTGTTAGAGGTGATTATTACGCATTATATCAGCAGCTAGCTAATACTGATTGGTATAATATCTTGTTAAAACCAGATATAAATGATTTTGAAAAAGCAATTGTATTAGCTATGGTAACAAATATTCCGAAATCTAGGCCAAGAACATCTAAATATCCTTGTTGGTACTCCAAAAAATCTGTTTCTTTATTAAAAGCTACGAATTTAGCACACAAAAAGTATAAAATTACATCAAATCATGAAGACTATTTATTATTTGTCAATTACCGCAAGGTTTTTAAGACACAATTAAAAGATGACAAACGTATTTACTATATTAAAATGGAAAATCAATTAAATAGTAATCCTGAGAAATTTTGGAGATATGTATCCAAGGGCAGAAACAAAACTGCATCTGGAATTGTAGTAAATGATTCTTTGGTTACTGACTGTGAGTCTTTGGCAAATTTGTCGAGTACTTTGCATCAGTCTACGAGACATTTTCAACTATTAGTAATACAAATAATTATTCAACATCACCAGAAACTTTCTGTGAGAGGAAACTATCTCCTATTACAACTAGAAATGTAAGAGATGCTATTAAATCCTTAAAGACTAAGTCTGCGTCTGGTATAGATGGAATACCTGTTTTTATTATAAAAGGTGTGGCTGAGGTAATTCCACCAGTGTTAGCATCCTTGTTTAATTGGTGTTTAAATGAAAATATTTATCCTCAAACTTGGAAAATTGTAGCCGTAACACCAATATCCAAGACTAAAGGTGACAAAATTAATGATTATATACCAATTTCTATAATGAATGTTATTACTAAAATTTTTGAAAAAATAATGTACAACTACTTGTATAATGCTGTATGTGATCAGTTAGACATAAATCAACATGCGTTTATCAATGGTAAATCAGTTATTACAAATTTGGCATGCTTTGTTCATAGTTTGTTCTCTGTTATTCGATCGGGTGGTCAGACTGATGTTATTTACTTCGATTTTGCCAAAGCTTTTGACAAATTATCTCATCACTTATTAATAAGTAAGTTGAATAAGTACAAATTATCGAATCAAATAATAAAGTGGCTAGATTCGTACTTAAATAATAGGAAATTCAAAGTAAGGTATAATGGCTATATTTCTTCTATTCATAATATAACATCTGGTGTACCCCAAGGTTTCAATCTCGGTCCCTTGTTGTTTTTGCTGTATGTAAATGACCTACCTGAGAAGTTAACTTGTAGATATTTGACGTATGCCGACGACATAAAATTTTTTAAGGAAATTAAAACACTTCACGATCAAGTTACGTTACAAGAGAATATTGAATCAGTTGTCAAGTGGTCAGAAAATAATTTTTTGTCTTTGAATATTACCCAAACTAAAGGTATAACTTTCTCAAGGAAAACTTATCTGCTTTTATATAATTACACAGTCGGTAAACAGAGAATCGATTTTGGAACCTATGTCAAGGATTTATGAATAATTTTAGATAACAAGCTATTATTTTGTAAACGGCTAGGCTAGGAAAAACTTAGCAATGTTAAAATAGCTTTGCCGTAATTTTCGAATATCAACACTTGTACAACTTTATACATTTGCAACGTGGTCGTCATTTGGAGTACGGCACTGTTATTTGGAATAGTGAAGCTAAGTACTTTATAAATGCTATAGAATCTGTTCAAAACAATTTTTTAGCCTGGTTACGATGGAAGTTTAAAAATTTCAAAGATATGAGCTTGTCTTGCATATCTAAAGAGCTACATCTGTTACCTCTAACGGATAAGCGGTGTATTTTTGATTTGAGTTTCGTTCATAATATTCTTCAGGGTGTTTTTTCTATTGATGGTCTATGGTCCATAATGTGATGATGTGCAGTCTCTTTTTTTGTTTACTTAGCTCGTTAAATTCCACATTCATTAGAGAACTGCTCACGCTATAATTTAGCGGGTGTCACAAAAGTATTATAATTAAATTACACCATGATTTCCATGGGAAAAGTGGTTTAACCTAGGGGAAATGACAACATAAAATTTAAAATATTTAAGTTTATTACATACCTGAATTTGAAATATACAACAACATTTAGTTGAATTATTCAATAAAGGTGATTTGATATCTGCTAGTTCATTAATAGTTAAGTACATTAATATAGATTGATTAACAGGTTGGACATTCGAGTATTTAAGTTATTGTAAATGGAAGATGAAATATGAATATGCGACTTTCAGTTCTCAATCTTGAAAGTTTTACTATAGGCTGATGAATCATTTTATAGTACTGCATGACATTCCTTTACTTGAAATTAATATTGCAACAAGTGTTTGTACATACCTTGTATTAGAAGTCTTCTAACACTTAGCAACTTGGCGTCCCGAATGTCTGAATTTCGATGCTCCTAATCTTTGCGTCTCTGGGCGTCCGAATCCGAATCAATCATTGAGACCTTGAGGTCCCTTTTTATTATTTTACGAGGGACACATCCTACCGCGTATCAATCAATACATCCGTTTTATCATCTCCACAAATATGGAAACTTATTGCTCTTTTGGAGCCGCGGTGGCTCAGTGGTAGAGCGCTCACCTCTGGTGCTTGGGGTCTCGGGTTCGATCCCAGCCCCCGCCAAGTGAACTTTGTGGTGGACAAACACCGTGTGCGTGGGTTTTCTCGGGGTTCTCCCGTTTCCTCCCACTTTCTTCATTCCACCATTTCATTCATTACTCATCATCACCGTCTCCTTTAGCCTAACCGGCATAACCGTGGGACGTAAAACTCGAAGATTTCATTTAATTTTTTATTGCTCTTTTGCATTCTAATTGGCTCTTAGAGACTGCCACATCCAAGATACGTGGGGTGACACACATGTACACACGTGTACTGTCACAGCCGGAAGAATTTAATAGCATGATTTCTAGACTTATCTATAGATTCTTAACTATTTAACCAATTTCAACATATTAATGCGGTGTCACGTTGCCAAAATCATGATTATGTATCCTGTAGGATGACTATGAGTAACCTTCGACAAGTAAACTTCCTACTAAATTGCGCAGCAAAAGCAACATTAGTCACCTTCAGAAAGTTTTACGTATTTCCTTTCTCTGTTGCTAGCTTGTGGCAAGTCAAGAGAGAAAAAATGTCTTTTAAAATGCATATTAATCAAAATAATCTTTTTCAATTCCTTCAATAAAGAGCAATGTAACCATATTTTTAAACTCAGCGTCACAATAAGAATTCCTTATCGTAATGTCAGAAATTTTGTACCTTTTGTTTCGAATGTTTCTACCTTGAAATATTCAATCTATAAAACTATAGATACAGCCAACAAGTATTGCTATGTTTTAGATATCTTTCAAAATAACTTTGCTAAAATCCGTTCACAATTAATTAAAATTCTAAAAGATTTATAATATTTTTCTAATTAACTTGTAAGATGCCATTTGAACGATTTTTTTTAGGTCTTTTAGGTTGCGTTTTTTCTTTCTTATACTTTATTTTCCTATCATCTTTTCTTCTTGTTCTTTTTTTCTTCTGATACTACACTTCTCTTTTTTTTTTTTGTCTTGGACATGAGTTTTTATTAATATGTTATATGCAATTCTTTTACTTTTTTGTATACTCATTTTATTTTGTTATCATTATTAGTCTTATGAATGAGTGTATTTTACTTGAAGTGTTATTTGAGATGATAATTACGCTTTTCTTTCCTTTTTTGGGGCACTTTGTGGCTGTAAAGCTGTTTGTTCCCAATAAATATATCAAACATTTTTCAAACATTATTATTATTTTTATTTCGAAAGGATGCAATTGATAGTTTTGGAAGTATTAACATATAGCACTCGAATGTCTTTTTCTCAACCTACCCGGTTTACTACTTACGTATGAACGTTCCGTTCAAAACAGCTGACTAGTTCATTGTATCATAGCAACTCACTAGTTCATTATAGCATTAGTTTTCTAGTAAAACCAATACTATTAATCAAAAAATAAAAATAAGATCAGTGCAGATCACTTTTAATAAATAATAGTGTTAATAAATTGTAACTCTACTATTTACTAAAAGAGATTTGGTCAGATTTTATTTTTTAATTAAGGCAAAGAAGTTCCAAATCTAGAATGAACGCCTTTCGTAACACCATTAAATGTTACACTACTGTGTACTTTTAATGTAAGAACAGGATCTGTTTTTTTTTTTTTTCTTTTCTTCTTCTCATTCAAATGTCATTACACGTTTTGTAAGGTAACGTATACTCAGCATGATTTTTATTTATTTTGTTCATGTTGCTCATTTCATGACTATTGAGAAAAACAAAAAATAAATAAATAAACAGAAATATTAAAACAATCAGTGAAATCACGTAAAGGAATGAGTTAACCTTCTTAAAGTTTTACATTTCCAGTGTGGCGGGACTAAAATTGTACTACTTTTTATACTATGGTTAGGAACTTTGAAGACAGTGTTATGTAAACAATATTTATTATTATATATATTTTCAAGTACCTTTTCTTTATAATAAAAAAAAAAAAAAAACCTTTATAATAAACTTTTGTTGTGTTTGTAAGTTGCTCTAAACTACAGTTATTTCAGTGTTCATAAGCATTAGAGTAGTAGTTCATTTTAAAATAATCTAATAATAATAATAATAATAATAATAATAATAATAATAATAATAATAATAATAATAATAATAATAATAATAATAATAATAATAATAATATCTAAATTTCCCTAGTCTATTGTTCTTCCTTTAAGTCTGATGGTGTAGAAATATTAACTGCGGGGATCAGGGTGTCTACTCAGTTTCAATTTCAAAATTCCAGTATATTCAGTATAACTATCAGCAAAATTTCAGTACCTAATACAATGATTTATTTTTTAAAGTTCTTTAGGAATAATCACACTCTTGATGATTTCAGGTTTTGTAATTGCTTTACCATCAAATAAATATTTTATTTTTAATAAATTTAGTTAGCCTTGATTTATTTAAATACAAATGATTAGGTATATGTAGCTGCTCATGAAAGCGCTGAAACCTTTACACATTCATACCAAGCATTAAAACTGGCCCTTAGTTTCCCATTATTGAGCATACTTCTACTGACTTTACTACCTAGGTTGCAACCCTGTATACTGTATTTGAAGCATTGCATATAATATAATGCACCCATTGTTATTATACGTGAGATATTGAAAAAAAATAGAAAGAAAAAAAGAAAAGAAAAGAAAGAAAGAAACGGAAACTGAAAACAGTATTAGTAGAAAGGGAAAAGTTGGTGACTATGTGCAATCCCAAGAGAGATGGTGTCACGTGTTAACGCCGCCACAATTTATTATTTCAATAACTGCAATGTATTACATAAGTATTGTTGTTCTTTAAAATAACTTTTTTCATGATCAGAAGCTCAATTTCACTACTTTTCTTTGACCGACAACCTCAATTCCTGACTTTCATGGCCCGTAGATACCTTGCTCGGAGACCTGATACAGTGAGCCAAGTGCATTATTTGTATTATATAAATGTATTATTAAGTTATAATATAACTTGTATATATAATTAGGTCATTCCACGCCAGTTCAACCAAGGCTTTTAACCCACTATCTCAGATTTGGATGAAATTTGGTACTGTTACAAAGCTTTTTTATGCTCATTACAGGTGTGTAAATTTTATTGAAATAACATGAGTCGTTCAGAAGTTATTGCATTTCAAAAATGAGAAGAAAATCTATTTTTAACAGTCGCGACACGATAGTGTTCCCGTTTTGGAGGAACACTAAAACAATCATATTTCGGTTCCTATTAATGACAAAAACATGATTCTTTTTTTATTCAGATTATCTTGAAGATGTTTACCATTAGAAACGTTAAAACTTTCCTTAGAGCTGATAGAAAATTTATAAAGTCATTTGAAAGGTAACATTTTGAGAAAAAAAAAAAAAAAAAAAAAAAAAACTAGAACGCCATTTTGTAAACTTCAAACCTTTATTTCTCAAAATCACAATCATGAATTTCAATGAATTTGTTTTTGTTTGAAAGCTTATTACATCTAGTTTCACATATACAAAAAATGTGATGGGCCATCCAAATACTGAGGAGATATCCCAGTTAGTGTTACCAACTGATTGCGAAATAAACATTTTCCAATAACTTCCATACGATTTAATATATCCACTCCAAAATTGGTGTAAGTACTCTTCGGTATCCTAGAAACACGTCTGTGAACATTACCACTCCTCCCAAGCAACCCAGTAGTCAGGGTTGCCAACCAGTTTCAGGCTTGGATGTCACAGCGTTAGACGTGTGTGTGCCACATCTTGCAGTAAGCTTATTACATCTATTTTCACTATACAAAAATTGTGATGGGCCATCCAAGTACTGAGGAAATAGCCCAGTCAGTGTTGCCAACTGATTGAGAATATAACTTTTTCCAATAACTTCCATACGATTTAACATACCCCCTCTCAAAACAATATTGGTATAAGCAGTCTTCGGTATCCTGGAAGTACGACTGTAGGCATTACCACTCCTCCTCAGTTATCAGGGTTGCCAACCAATTTCAGGGTTGTCGTCAGAACGTGAATGTACGAAATCGTGTGGACCAAATACCCCTAATTACTGAACTACCAATTTCGTAAAAACATAATCTATATATTCAATTAATACACAACGGTGTGTTCGACACCTTATTTATCTGTACGTAGGGCTCAAAACCTGTATTTACTCTGTTCTCATTTCCAAACAATAGCGAAATTCATCTTTTTCTTTCTTTCTTTCTTTGAAAATGTTCATGACACTAGAAAAAATACTACATGGTTCAACGCTCTAAATCTTTCCGAAAGTCAGAGTTAGTGAATGTATTTGAAGATCTTCCAAATATTGCTTACCCCGCACAACGGAGGGCGTATCAGCTAGTATATCTATAACAAGTAAAGTCTTATACTGCTGTTCTGATGTAGTATATAGTTACTGTTAGAATTAAGGGAACTATTGTATCTCAATGTGATTTCTCCAATTAATTATGACTATTCAACGGAACATGACGTACCAACAGTCTTTCGAACACAGAAACTGGTAATGTCGGATTTAAAGCAAAATTTTCCTTGCGTTACAAAAGTGGAATATTTCACTGATGGGTGTGGAGCCCAATATAAAAACTGCAAAGTCTTCTTTCTTAAATCTTTACTTCCACGTAAGTGATTTCCATGGTATGATTGCAAAATGGTCTTCTGCTACCAGCCTTGGAAAGTCCCCATGCGATGGAATTGGTGGGGCTTTTAATCGGGTTGTGACAAAAGCAAGCCTTCAGAGACCATTGTCTGATCAAATAAATACATGTGCCCTTATGTTCCATTTCTGTGAAGGAAACATCATTAGCACCATGTTTTTCTTTGTGTACAAAGAAGAAATGGCTGTTGTTCGTGCCACAGTTCAACAAAGATTTCTGAGAGCAAAAACTATTCCGGGAACACGTGCAATGCATCGTTTTGAAACAACTGGCCCATTACGTTGATGCGATTGAAGCGAAACGTACAGGTCTGGATGAATATTTTAGTTAGTGAATAGTGATGAAGGTGATGCATCAGTAAATTTCCTACATCCCCATGATCCATCCATCTTCCTTTATTGGGCTGAAAATGAAAATTGGGCTGTTGTGTTCCGTTTACTCACATCTTATGTAAAGTTGATATAATAACTGCTACTGGCACAACATACCAGTTATCTCCAAAGTCTCTGCAAGCAGTTACTTCAATGTGGGAAACGTTCACAAAAAGTACTTGATGTTAATATCTAATTACAGCAAAACCGAAGATTTATATTATGTGCCATAACATGTAGGCCTATAATACTATCAAGCTTTATTATATTTGCTTCTTTGGTAGTTATTCCGATTAACATTTAAAAATGCTAATGCTCATTTAGTGTTCAGATTATTGTATTTTTTCCCTTACCTATAAATTTTCGAAACTCCTTATTTCTCTTCAGTGCTTGGATGGCTCATCACAATTTCTGTATGGTGAAAATAGATGTAATAAGGTACACACTGCAAAATGTGGCACACATACGTCTAACGCTGTGACATCCAAGCCTGAAATTGGTTGGCAACCCTGACAACTAGGTTGCTTGGGAGGAGTGGTAATGCTTACAGACGTGTTTCTAGGATACCGAAGAGTATTTATACCAATTTTGGGGTGGATATGTTAAATCGTATGGATGTTTATTTCGCAATCAGTTGGCAATACTGACTGAGATATTTCCTCAGTGCTTGGATGGCCCATCACAATTTTTGTATAGTGAAAATAGATGTAATAAGCTTACTGCAAGATGTGGCACACACACGTCTAACGCTGTGACATCCAAGCCTGAAACTGGTTGGCAACCCTGACTACTGGGTTGCTTGGGAGGAGTGGTAATGTTCACAGACGTGTTTCTAGGATACCGAAGAGTACTTATACCAATTTTGGAGTGGATATATTAAATCGTATGGAAGTTATTGGAAAATGTTTATTTCGCAATCAGTTGGTAACACTAACTGGGATATCTCCTCAGTATTTGGATGGCCCATCACAATTTTTGTATATGTGAAACTAGATGTAATAAGCTTTCAAACAAAAACAAATTCATTGAAATCTATGATGGGGATTTTGAGAAATAAAGGTTTGAAGTTTACAAAATGGCGTTCTAGTTTTTTTTGTTTTTTTTTTGTTTTTTTTCTCAAAATGTTACCTTCCAAATGACTATAAATTTTCTGTCAGCTCTACGGAAAGTTTTCATGTTTTTAATGGTAAACATCTTCAAGACACTGAATAAAAAGAATCGTGTTTCTGACATTAATAGGAACCGAAATATGATTTAGTGTTCTTCCAAACCGGGAAAATATTATGTCGCGACCGTTAAACATGGCTTTTCTTCTCATTTTTGAAATGCAATAACTTCTAAACCGCTGATGCTACTTCAATAAAATTTACATACAGTATTTGCAATTAGCATAAAAAGTTTTATAACACTACCAAATTTCGGTTGAATTGACGTGGAATGACCCAATTGTGTATTATTCTATTCTAATTATAATGTAAGATTGTTATTACCCTGGACTTTTGCAGTTCAAAAATCCTGGGTAGATTATAAAGAATGATACTATTTATATATTTCATAATTTTTCCAGTATGTGGATCAAAATTTCAGTATTTCCAGTATCAAAATTAAATTCCAGTATAATCCCAGTATTTCAAGTACTTCCAGTATCAGTAGACACCCTGAGGGGTTGAATATTACACAGCGCAGAAGACGTTTCTTGCAATAGTGACACCTCATCTCGCTTCTGGGATTATTTGGTCTGCATTGTTTTCACTTGTCTTGTTCAGAAACGTTAAGGTATAAAACTGTTCCTAATTAACGTTATTGTTCTATAAGTAGCAAAATAGTTTCGCATTCAGAGTATGACGTAACCTACAAAAACATTCTCTACGCCAGTACATACCTTTTGAAGTTCTTCTTCGGTGGGTTCATATTTGTTTACATCAGCATTGTAATAATTATCGTTATTAAATTCTATCCTGTCAGACTTCACAAATATATCAGTACCAAGATACTCTTCATCCTCTGAACTTTCTGACGGTGGTTCATTAATCCAAGTATCAAGATCGAGGCTAGAAGAGAAATAATATATAATATAATACACACACACACACACACACACATATATATATATATATATATATATATAGGTAGATAGATACAGCCTGTTAATGAACTAGACCGACAAACTGAAACAGGTGAATCCTTACATCAGAATAAGGAAGAAAGTTCATATGGATCTGTGGTCAGAAGTGCATAGTTTCAGAGTTAGGGCTGCCTAAAAGCATGGGAAAATTCTTTTCGGGCAAATATCTCCAAAACTACTAACCATTAAACTGAAGCGGCATGTTAATGTCTTAGACTTGTAATCTGCTCTATCCAAAAATGCATTATTCTGAATCGTTCAGTGGAGGCGCAATGGAGTCCCTCATAGGAAGTGGGGGAAGGGGGGGGTCCGGGATATTCCGTTAGGACAGATTTATGACAGATAGAACGACGTCCGAACAAGTAATAAACAGTTGTTGATAGACCATCGATATCTTGAACATGAATGAAAAATCGCGAAGGATTTTTAGTGTGTTATGCGCGGTTGCATAACTACAGCAGGGACTGAATGTAGTGGATAAAATAAAGTGAAATAAAATCCTTACATCTGCAGGTTCTCGACCCACACTCATGACCTATGTGCTAAAGTAAATAGACATTAATGATACTTAATGATTTTGAAAGAATTGGTGCAATGAGAATTTGCTAGAAAATAGAAGTATCCTTCGAAAAAAAAAAAAAAAAAAAAATGATACAATGTTCATCACAAACTCACTTGGTCGTGGATCCAAGATCATATAGATGCACACTACCACTAAGTAACCATGTACCCCTTATTCCCCTCTAACGTAGCGAACAACAGATTGTTGACAACGTATGGGAGGTGATGACGCATAAAAACAATACTGGTTATGTGACAAAAAGAGGGAAAAGTCTTGTTAAGAAGGCAGATATCTCAGAGGGGTTGGTAATTAATTGTCCTAGATTTGTTTTAAACAAATTAACATTCCAGTGTTGAATGTTACGCTAAAGGAGGAAGCTGATTTAAAAAATATGAAAAGAGTTGAGGGAATGAAATATACTAGACAATCGGAGAACCGCGAGGAAACTCATGGATACTCCTTAAAGACACCTGCGTATTTCGGTGAACTAACATGGAAAGTTCCTTGGCCATGTGGACCACGTGGTAGGTAGTAATAAGAAAGAGACACATGGTATTGCCAAGCAATCATAATTGTGAGCGTGTCATTGAACAGATCAGACACTATCAAAACCAGCACGTACACAGTTTCATGGAAGAGAACACGGACATGTCTGGAAACAATAGTACAATCTACACTGAAAGTAATTTTCCTCTCTTCATCTTCCCCTTTCCGCCTTTGAAGTATGAACATGAGATTATTACAGAGGTAATGAAAACAAATTGCAAGTAAATGGAAAACTCGTTGTTTACGGGTGCACTCACATTGGCCACAGCAGATAAATAATATCACGCGGTGCCTTGTAACAAGGGATCTCGGCTTCGATTCCCAGAGGTTTAAAGAAGTTCAAAGCCAACAATGTATCATGACCTTATTTGTAATGGTATCAGTACTGAAAAAAGTTGTTAAACCATAACATAATGAGTGCAGTAACCAAAATACGAAAATCGTGACAGTAGTTGGCCTCTTCCCTCGTCGTGTGCCATAATGAATACAGCTGTCATGGGGCATAGGGAAATTACTGAAGATAAGTGTCAAATCCCTATAAAACACCCTTTGCATTTTCAATGTTGGCACAGCATGTAGCAGCAATGCATATGAACATGCACATGGCCACATAGAGTATTTCAAGGTAAAGTTGAGTAATTGTGCTGACTGTCATGTCCCTTCTTTTCTTACTATCGTACAGCGGCGTCATTTCGTAGTTTGCTTGGAAGTGCAAGACCCCAGTTTGATGCGTTTGATGACGCAAGCTTCTAAATTCGTGTGTGGGTCGGCAAGTCGCGACGGATTTATACGCTGTGCCTTGCTTTCTCGTAAGGAAATGCCAACATTTGGGTCGAAAAAAAGACTAGCCGACCCTTTAGAAAGGTAAAGAAAGTAAGTGAGAGCACAAGGCTATAACAGAAAATTAAACAGGGTGGGAGGGCGAAACTCGAAGTGCAGTCACCTCCTCGTGATGAGTTCTGGGTTATTTAGACCTAAGAATAAATGATCGAGAATGTTGGGCCTAAGAATAAGTGATCGAGAATACTTACAGCAAAAAATATACTCTACTCTTAGAATAAAAAATTAAATCCATTTTTTTTATTTTTTTTTAAATTTATTTAACAATCACCAGAAACTCTGAGGGCATTTTACACTGGATAACAACAACAATAACAATGGAAAGGATTTGGGAAGGTATCGGCCAGGGCCTGTTTACTAGGTACCATCCCGGCATTTGTCTGGTAGGACTGAGGGAAACCCTGGAAAACCTCAGTCAGGATGGTCGGCAGCGGGATTCAAACCCACGACCTCCCGAATGCAAAGCCAACGCTCTACCACTTGAGCTACTTATTCATACATATAAAAAACGCAACTTTCTTGCCTTAAGCGTTGAAATTTAGCCTATTAAAGCGAAGAACTGCACATAAGTGGGCTTTGGGAAGGTGAATTACGTATAGCTTAAGCAGTCTCTAAGGTTGAATCTAATAAAAAAAAAATTAAAAAAAAAACGAGAATATATGCAATTTACACAGCCAAAAACGTGAAATATGGTACCGTGTAGTGCGTGTTGCATACCTTTCAATAAAATCTCGATGCGGCACATGAAAGCGTTGACTAAAAATTTTGAAAAAAAAAAAAAAAAAAAAAATATGGTACACTTTACCCAGTAAAAGACTAACTTTAACTGGTTCGCCGAACCGATTTTCGAAAAAAGTTGAAATTCGGCCCACCCTAATATACACAATAGGTAAACTATTTTCGGTGTAGACATAGACAACAACGTAAAATATAATGGCTGCTCCACGTCTTGTATAGTCTCGCTCGATACTGAAAAGGGACGCTAAACTTCAACAAACAACCAAATAAAATTTTTTTCATCTTAGCAGTACAGGTATTCTTCTACTGAAGTTAGTAGCAGTAAAAACTAATACGAAAACGAAGACCCACCTGTTTAAAATTTGAATTCTCGTTTGATGAGATTATTATAGTCAGATTCTTATTTCTTTGTCCTACCGTATATAAAACATCGTTAGAACAAATAAACCATTCAATAGTATTTTGTTAGTATTAAATTGCCTATTTTTAAAAGCAATCAAATTGTTTCTGATACTGACTTAATTAGTTATAGAAAATAAGAGAAATGAATGGGGAATCTTAGTGAAAAGTCTTTAGAATCAGTATCAGTACATATAATCACTTCATGTTTCATATTTTGTTAAAATCAATTGTTAAAAGTCAATTTATTACAGAGTTGTCTGATACTATCACGATCAGTTTACTTGTATACAGGATCCTTCTATTTGGTAATTTGTTAGTCTTTTTTTACATTATAAAATATATTGTCGGGTTAACTGCTGTATCGCCGGACCAATTTTAGGAAATTTACCGAGTCAATTGCATAATTTATTTAAGTTTATTAGGAAGAGTGCTTGAAAGTCAGGTAAGGAGAATAGTAAAAGCTCAGACAGTGATTGTATTTGCTGGTTGCTTTTGATGTTGTAAGCGGCACTGTATGTGGAGGCGGATGGATTATTTCGCGGAGAGGTACACTTGTTTTACTATACGGATCCATAATTGTAAAATGTACAGAAAAAATTGGGCAAATTTTTAATTTGCCTATTTCATGTCGATAACAGAACCCAACCAACCCTTGCAGGGCTTCTAACCCGTTCCTCCTACTACTACTACCCCTACTCCTCCTCCTACTACTACTACCGCTATTCTTACTCCTACTACTACTTATACTATGGATCCGTATAGTAAAACTGCGCACCTAAGAACATAATCTAACGTAACTTAATGTAATCCAACCAAATATAGCCGAATGCAGTATATTTTGCTCCATTTTTTAGATTTTCAAATTGGTCCGGCGATACAGCAGTAATGCCAAATTGTCGATAACACATTAATAATCACTATTAGTAAATAATTATTTTTTAATATTCGATAAAATATAAATTTTACACTGTTTACCTTTGTGAATTATTATTTCTAATTTATATCCCTCAAGAACCGAGAACCAAAGCATCACAATATTTCGTGCTGAGCTCGCACGCGTACCAGACTCGTGAAAAGTCTATGACCATATTAACTTTGGCCAATATCGGACGAGTTTAACGCGATTTAATGAAATTTCTTGATTTTACTAAGTTCAAGTCCAAATTTTCTGGACAGTACTTTGAGAGAAAAAAATACTGCTACCAGCTAGTCAGAGTATCAATGCAACTGTGTACTGTCAGCAGTTGAGCCGTGTTCAAGAAAAAACTCAAGACTCTGAAACCAGCACTTCTGAATCGCAAAGGGGTCTTCCTGTTACAGGACAACACTAAGCCCCACGTGGCTAGGATGACCCGGGACACCATTCTACACTTTGGATGGGAAACACCCGGACCGCCATACTCCCCGGACATTGCACCGTCCGATTATCACCTGTTCCATTCCTTGGACAATCAGCTTAGAGGACGCCAGTTCAAATCCCTAGTAGAGGTGCAAAATGCACTTGATACCTTCTTCGCTTCACGACCCACCAAGTTCTACCGTGATGGAATACATGGCCTTCCAAAACGTTGGCAGAAGGTCGTCGATGCTGATGGAGACTATTTTTGATCTTTCAGGTATGTCTTAGGTTACATACGGATGTTTGAAGGTGTTGGATGGAAAAGCGACAGATCTTTCTTGGTTACCTTTGTAGTTACTAAGCTCGTCAAGATCTACCACCTTGCCAAGTTGGGTAAAAATTGGATGAGTTCTATCTTTCGCGCTTTAATGAAATTTCTTGATTTCACTGATTTCAAACCTAACATTGATAGCTAATAACTCAGGAACAAAAAGCCTGTACACCATAATATTTTATACTGAGCTTCCATGCATACCAAGCTTGTCAATATTTACAATCCTACCAACTTTCGTCAAGATCATTTGAGTTTAATCAAATGCGTCTTAGCGAAATTTCTTGATATCACTAACTTAAAACACAAATTTGATTAGCAATAACTCTGGAACCAATGTTCCAAACACCATAATATTTAATGTGTGTACTAAATACATCGCAGTCCATAACCATACTAATTTTGGTCGTGATTGGATTAGTTTCGTCAATAGTAGGCATTATACACTATCCTTTCATTAAATCCAAATCCAAGGTGGCATGGTAGTTCAGTGTTAGAACGCTTAGCTCTTTGCATTTTATCCCAGGTCAAGTAAGTTCGTGGCAGACAACATCGTGTCCGTGTGTTTGCCCGGGGTACTCCAATTTCCTCCCACATTATCATTCCACGAATTCCGAAAACTTTTTGAGAAACGAAAAATCATCGAAAAACGGAAAACGCATGTTTTCGATAAAACGAATTTTTTCGGAAAACGAAATTTTTTTCGAAAAAACGAAAGAAAAATTTTCCGAAAAACGAATTTTTTTTTCGAAAAAGCGAAAAACGAAATTTCCGAAAATCGAAAAACAGATTTTTCGAAAAAGGCCATCCCTAGTCGCTGCACCCCTGCCCTATTATGTACAAAAGGCTCCTTTTCTTATTTTTCGCAGAAATATGAGCCATCCAGGGACACTAAAGATTATCACACTGAAATTAAATTTGCAGAAGTCATTACAGGAAAAAATATGTTGTAAGTCTAACTTCTGCAATTGACTCAGAACTTGTAAGCTCAAAAACCACAACAACTTATTTTTCGCATACTAGTAGCACAATGAGTGGCTCTTACTCAAAATACAAATGATTTAAACGAAACCTACAAGATATGCTTCTTTATGTGTATTAACTAGTCCGAAAGCTAATGGGAGAGCAACTTTAAGTTTATGTGTTCGCCATATCGTAGACACTTCTATTGTAGAGATATTCGCGTTGCTGTACCCTTATACTCCGCAAAGGTCGAAGATATAACGGAAGTTATTGCAAAGGAAATCCATGATATTGGTTTGTCTCTGAAAAATTTGGTTACATCATCTGATAGCGTTTCTAACTTCAGTGGCATCCATAAAGGTGTGCAAGCTCTCTTGCGACACGAATCTTCCAAATGATATTCGTTCACTGCTGAGCTCACTTGCTACACCTTGCTTTCCTAGAGCTTGTGAATCTTCGCCGGTAATCAAAAAAGTAATAAGTGCAATGACTGACCCACTTGCATTGTTTCGATCCAGCAATAAAAGGATGAGTATATTATAGGAAATTGAAACGGTTCTTGATAAATTACTACATAAAGTTGTTCAGCTAGGAACGACACGTTGGTTATCTTATGAGGGTAGAGTGTCATTATTTGCAAAGACTTCACCGCTATCTGCTTGTTCCTTGAGCAGATTTATAGCGATGGTGCGGACTACTCTAGTTTGGCAGGAGGATTGCTAGCACTATTCAAGAAGCCTCCTACAGTGTTTGTTTTGACTGAAGCCATTAGCAAAACTGAGTAAGGCTCTTCAAGGTATCTCGAGTAACTCGTGGATCCATGTTTATAAATACAGTTGTATCGGAAGTTTCTTCCTACAATACAGAAGAAATTCTTGATGTGTCAAATGCAATGATGGCCTCTGCAGAAGAAGAAAATGTTACTTTTTGTGATGATATCACCAAACAAAAAAATAATCAAGATTGGGAAGTATTGTAGGAAGGCAATAGCGCAAAATATTAGAGACAGTTTTTTTGACTGTCAGGTTGTTGTTATTTCAGAAGACTCTTAGAGAGGAAGAGGAAAACCCAGATTTTAAGAAGCTCACTGTAGTATTGGACATATCTCTGGAAGACATTTCTTTTTAGATACGATTCTACTATAATTGCCAAATTTTTCGAATATGAAATTTCTGTGTAAACTCGTTTCGGCTGATCAGAAGAAACCGATGTTTCCACTGTTGTCCTTCGTAGTGAAATTGCTCCTACTTTTACTTGTTGGTACAGCTTCTGTGGAAAATGTCATTTTCCACGATGAACCGATATTCCGACTCCCTGATCATGTGAACGCACTGATGAAAGTGTCGATCGAGGGCCCGGGGAGATACCCGACGTAAGGGAACGAAATTATGAGAATGTTCGACAATTAAGTAACTTCATATCAAAGTCATACAAGAGCAGTTGAAAATACTACTACTACTACTACTACTAATAATAATAATAATAATAATAATAATAGCAATGAATCCATGACGGAAGCTCGCTACATGATGGTATGTCTGGTTCTTAATGTAGGAACTGGAGAACAGGCTTGTAAAAAACTCAGCGCGCCCAGCGTGTTACTTCCTGTGTGGTGTAGGAAACTCACGTACAAACCATGAAGTGCTCAAGAACTGATGAACTTAAATTTCATTGTTATTCCATCCATCTATACATACAGGCTATGGCAGCTTGGTGGTTTAGCCTTTCCTATTCCCTGCTTTGTTTACCTATTTTTCAACCCTTACCCGTGATCATATCTTGCAGTGAAAGCTTGCTATGTTATTTATTACTAAAGTGTTTGGATCTTCTAAAATGCTTGTTATAGGTACCTTTTTCTGTCTTATTTTATTACATATATAATTTCGTTTACGCTACATTGTTATCCATGCATCAATATCTAAACACCCCTCAGCAAAAAACAGACTGAAAATTCTCAAAAAACCACTGTCAAGAATGTAGCTTTGAGCGTACCGTAGGTTAAAGGTGAAGGGAGTGTGATCAAGATTATGTTATTTTCTACGCGTAGTGCGGTTACTTGTTGTCATATTGAAACTTTTTAGAACTACATGCAATGCATCTATAACAAACATTTGCAAAACAGTAAATTGATATTAAAACAAAACAAACCTTACAATCAAGTTACAGTTATGCGTACGAGAAAAACTCCAACGATAAGCCTTCATAACAAAGGAACACAATCTGGAAACAGTGCAAACTTACATCTCGTAATCGCATTGTAGTGTGAGAGCTGACTTTTTTATTACTCAATCTGAACTTTTAAATGTTATCGTTTGTAGTTCGCGCGGGGAAAAGTGTCCTTAATAATGTAATTTTGTCGCCTGCCGTAGTAAAGATCTTGAAAGAATACAGCAGTGCGGACAACTTATAAGGTGTGCACTCAGCTATGAAACAAAGCATACTACATAACATTCTTAATTTACATGATAATAAGTCTGTATAGAATATGACTGAAAATAATGGATTAACTAACTTTTCTCTCTACAATGTTTGTGCATCAATATAGCGGTTATCGTTCAGACGACATGTATAACGCATGCGGTTACTTGACATCAAAATTAGTGGGTGCTTGTTCTTTGTCCGGTATTCAAACCCTACCGTTGGCATGGTATACTTGTAGTAACTATATCAGAGATCTAATGCTGGAAGAACCCGTAGCTATTTACAACTGTTGATGCACATGCTATGGGGAGAAGTGGACGTTCAAACAGGAAGAGGTGGTTTAAAATGTATGGAAGAAATACGGTATGGAACATCTCAATAGCTCCTCATGTAAGGAAAATGAAACTCCGTATGTAAACTTATTTTTAAAAGTAAATGAACCTACATATATGACTTACTATCTGATAAAGATATTACATAAGTTAGACACCGCTAGCATCTCTAAGGAGTGAGAAGGAGGCAACGTAAAATAATCCAACACAACCAATGTTCGCCCTTATTGTGTTTATTTTGTGAATAAATAATTAAGTGTACAAGTGTATATAATATTGTTATTGATAAAGGTAAGTCTGGCCAGACATATATTTAATTACATATATCATGTTATGTGTTATATATATTTATAATTTCTTATTGGATATTGCTTATTTGCATGTGTATATCTGCTCAACCTATGTATTCCTGCTTGGATTTTCTTTTCAGCTATATTTAACGAACTCTACCTTCAAGTTTTTTTTATATAGATTTTCTTATAGTGATCGATTAAATTTTCCAGAGGCTAGCGACGGTTGCTCGTTTTTTCAAAACTTTTTTTGCGGGTTTTTAAGCGAAAATAAGTTAAGTAAACTAAAAAGGGAAGGGTCATCGACCATATAAAAGGAAGCCTCTCGCCGCATAGGTGGATACAACTGGGTGACTATGGCTGTTAGAGCCACTCTACGTTATTAAGGTCCTGCCTTTTTTTTTTTTTTTTTTTTTTTTTTTTTACTTTCCTATCTTGTAGGGAATGGTCTGAATGATGACCGATGATAGAGAATAAATGATTTCTTTGGAGCCTGAGTGATGGCATTAGAATTTTCTGATATTTAATGAAATAATAGGGACTGGCCTAAGTGATGGTCAGAGCAAGGAATAAGTGATTTCCTTTGGTCTGAGTGATGACCAAGTTGAGGACATTTAGCTAGTCAGGGTTATAAGCTTAAATGATAACTTATTGGGATAAGTGATTCCCGTTATCTTCTAGTGAGGAGAAGTAAGTTATAATTTTTTTTTTAACCTCAGAGGCAGAAAACACTTACGGTTTTTTTTCTTAGATATTATTATTATTATTATTTTTTTGCTAGGCCAGAGAAAACCTAAGTGATTGTCTTCTCTTAAGAGAAAGAGAATCAGTCACAGGGCTAAGTGATGTCCATTGACAACAGGATCTCTTACATTTATGACGGAAAGTTGTAGTCAGGCTTTCCTGATAGAGGTAGGCGTCAGAGGAAACTGTGAGGGAATGACGGATCGGTGGAGTCTGACTAAGAGATTTGTAGGAGTCTGTTGGACTGAGTGATGATCTTCCGACTTAAGGGATAGGGCTCTGAAGTGAAAGAGTTCCGTATTTCTTTTTTGCCTTAAAAGAATTTTCATCGAATCACTTTTATTTACTTATTATCTAAATAAATATTTATCTACCCTGATATGACTAGCAGTTTTCATTTGAGAATATAACAACCCATATATTTGATGGAAGTTTAGTAATTTGATTGTGGTTTACATTGTGAATTGATACCCTTAAAGAGCCGTAACAGATTAGAAGGAGGAAACCAAAACATGTTAGAGACGAATCCATAGTTTTTGAAGCCGCTGAGATGAATGGTGACCCATCGGAATAGGGTGAGTAATGCTTAAAAATTAAAAATTTAAAATGAACGAGATTAGTGTCGAATCCATAGCTTTCGAGGTTGCTAAACAGATTGCTGATAATCCTGGTAATTGAAAGGGGCAATGCTAAAGTAATTGTTTATTGTTTTCTATTCTATTTAGTTCTTTATTTTAACAGAGGCAACCCCAACAAATTTTCTCGTCGTTCTTCATTCTACTCGGTTCTCTGTTTTCAAATATTGTTCATTGTCATTATTCTTCACGTGCGAACCCGAGCACTTGTGCTAGTTTTATATATAACATTTATGGCACGATCATCTATTTCCTAGATATTTTGTTATCCCTAAGGGACAGAACAACGAGTGTCTCCATTTAGTCCCGCCTTATCCGGAGTGATTTTTACAAATAAATTACTGCGTACTACCACTCTCTAACTAGTAATATGCAAAAAAAAAAAAAAAAAAATTGTTACGCCGAACGTCTATTGAAGCGAGTGAGTGAATTATAAAATACGATCCTTTTCTTGGTAGTTACTATTCATTATCTTGGAGGCTTCTTAAATCTTTGTATACTCTGTTGAAGTTATGGAACAATAGCTTTAAAATTACTTGGTGAAACTGAGCCTTCCACTATCTTTATAATTATCTGAAAGGCAGTTAAGTGAAAGTGGAGTACTATACAGTTAGTGTAGTAGATATGAACCAAATAATGTGAAAATATTTCATTACTGGCTACAAGCGGGAAATTTTTCAGGATAAAAGTACATTTATAGGAAGTGTGAAAAACGCCGGGCACAAGCTGGTAGTAACGCCACATGGTCGCAGTGACGTCACAAACATGGCCGACGATCTGAAACTTTAAATAATCATAACTCAGAAAACGTTAATCCTACGGACTTGATTCATGCACCATTCGAACCGGAATCACAAGCTCTACAAATCATTATATCAGAGTCATATTCGTAAAATAATATCTTCATGGAGAAATTTGAATACAGTGAAACCTCTCTAAAGCGGACAGCCATGGGGAATCAAAAATTGTCCGCTATAGAGAGGTGTCCGTCTTAGAGAGGTTTCGATATTTTGTTATGTAAATTAGCAAACAAGGTGATATGTAATTACAAGCTATTGAAGGTAATTTATCAAACCGTTCTATTACTGTGGGCATGTCGAGGTTGCGGATTCTCTACAAATCGCTTTGAAAGAAATTTTGTCTAATCCGAAACTTCTCTAACCACTCGTTCGAGACCTTGAAATCTGAAACATCCATTTCTGTTGCTACCTCCAAATTCTTAGCTTTTAACATTGATCTTAACACAGGATTTTTTTTTTCATTCCGCACTCTACAAAACCATTCACTTGCACACCAACTTTGCTCAAAGCAATGAGACACTATTTTCATTGTTATTTTCACAATTTACTTTATTATTTTGTCTTGGTTTTATATTATCTCAGGTGCTTGTGTTTTACCGATACAAAAATTTTCAGCTATCCTTCGCACACCTCAGTATTCTTCGAAAATTCAATCAATTCGATTTTAGCATTAGCGCTTCTCGTGGCATTTCGAAAGCTCACAACAACTTACACCTTATTGTGTATTCGATGCAGAATGACTTAAAAAGATTTACTTTTACAAATCGAGGCACTAAGACAATATGCGTATACGCGGACAAAAAATACCAAACACGTCTTCTGCTTGATTCCAGCGGAACAGTAGAATTGTAATCCCAAATGGCAGGCAACTGTCAATCACTTTTGATGCTAACACAGGTTGGGTGGGAGTGGAACGCAAGCAAAGGATATGAGGATGTTGATAAACAAAGACGCTTCATCTGAGTTTCTGAACAGCCAGTTGACAAGGAAAAATGTTATTACAATGCTTCCTTGGTGATACATGTAAGCATTACTGAAAATGTACTTTTTCTATACTTTTCAACTTGTTTCTAGAAAAAGTGTCCGTAATATGGAGGTAAATAATATCTATAAGAGACAGAAAGGACTGTCCGTGTCCGTACTAGAGAGTGTCCGCTTTAGAGAGGTTTGTCAACATGGTTTTTCCTATTACAGTGTTTGGGGATTACAAAATATGTCCGTTATGAGAGGTGTCCGCTTTACAGAGGTGTCCGTTAGTAGAGATTTCACTGTATTTTCATTTTTTGTATCCATTTCAGTTACCCATTATTGCATTTCAACACACAGCGGACTCACAAATCAGAATATTTCAGAAATCTTCAATTACGAACACTTTAAAAAATTTCCAGAAAAACAAGAAAAATAGAGAATTAAATAGAAAATAGAAAAACAGAAAAAAGGAGGGAACAAATATTTAGACCAGTTCTTTATCAAACCTTTCAGTGCAACATTTACAAATCTTGATTTCAGCATGCTTATGCTAAACAGTAATTACTTTAATTCTTATGATAAACGTGGAACAGTATGTGGATCTGAAATTACAGTTTTCTTAAATTACGCTAACAGTTTTCTTATTTATTTACATATAAATATATATTTTTTTAAAATAGAAGTGATATTATTTGTTTTTAGCAAGTACACTAGTCACGGACAAACATCTGTAATCTTGGGGCAATGGATAAACGACTATTTTTCCTGGAAGAGGAATAACTTTCCTCTACCCCCTGTGGCTTAGCAACCACAAACTTCACTGGGGTTAGCGAAGGCGTCAATGCTGAAAAATTTCTAAACTGAATTAACGAAGGTTTCATTTTTTAAAAGGATCTTCTTTCCTTCAGAATGACATAAAAAAAAAAAAAAAAGAAAAGAACGAAGAGTGTAAATGCCTCTAAAAGGGTAAATATTCATTCTCCATTCCTGCATGCAGTAGTTCTTTCAGAAAAAATGTTCCGGGGGGACTGCTGGTACTATTCTATTTATTATTACATTATAGACATTATTTTGGTCTCCTCCAGGGGCACCCTCACAGCTCCGGGGGGAGTGCCTCCCCATAAGCATGTCTGGAAGAAACACTGCCTGCAAGAGTCTTTGGTGCTACAATATACAACTTAAGGCAGGTAGTAGGGTTATTTTCCGTTTTTCCTCTTGAGTTTTATAGTTTTCCGGATTTTGCAAACCATAATAAAATGAATCACATTCTTGTAAATTTAAACATGATTTCTTTTTTAATTTATATATAAAGGGGAAAAAAAAGACAGTTTGTCTTAGGTCTTCATCCATGAATGAGCAGTAACACATACAATGAAGTTAAAACAGTTTTTTCTACTGTTTTGAAAATTAAAGAAACGAATAGAAAGAAGGAAAAAAAATCTTACCTTAAAACGCTTTCTCAATAAACTTCGTTCCTTATAGAAAGATTGAATTTATTGTCTATAGCCAACAATAGTTCACTGACGCAAATCCCGGACGTATGAGGGGGACATGGCCCCCAATCTTGGAACTGGGGGGGGGGAATTTCCATCCTTTTTTTTTTTTTTTTTGAAACGTGATGATTTTTTAAGACATCCGACACTAACTATGAATTTCCTTATTCCATCAGAACATCACGTCGTCTGTTACATAGTATGGGGTTTTCGTATAAATCAGTGCCAAGAGAAAGCGCGAAATGTCAGTCCATTGAAGTTATTACTTAGAGATACCGTTATCTCGAAGAAATTAAAGCTTACCGTTCCGTGGGATACTGTGACGTATACCTAGACGAAACTTGGTACGATAGCAAAACGTGTAAAATCAAAAATTGGTCCGACAACTCTTGACAATTGCACAGTTGCAACCTCGGACAAAAAGGGGAATGGATCGTTATTATGCACTTTGGTGGCCGATTTGCTTTTGTGGATAGTTCTTTATTTATAACTCTCAATAAAATCTCTGATGCTCCTCCTGTTGATTATCATGGAATAATAAACGCGGAAAGTTTCGAACATTGGTTTGAAAACTCCATACTAAAACGCTTAAAGGAGGTATCTTCTATATACCGTATTTGTATAATGCTCCTTCCCCTAGTCGTGTAATTAATCCGAAGCCTAATACTTCGTGGAGAAAAGAAACTATTCTGAATTATATGCGAATCTACAATAGTGCCATATCTAGTCCGGTTCCGATAATACCTGTTCTCCGAATTATTGATGAACAACTGCCTGCGAACGGAAAAAGAAAAAGGTACGCAGTTAGACGAACTGGCAGCATCATATGGGCATGTTGTTTTAAGATTACTTCCATATCATTGCGTACTTAACCCAATTGAAATGGTGTGGTCACAATTAAAACAGACGGTAGCATCCCAAAAGATGAAAGGCGAACCCCTACCAAAACTGGTGTCTTTATTAAATAGTGCATTCAACAGAATTAGAGTTATCAATTCGGGAAATTACATAAGACACGTGGAGGATATTGAAGACAGTTACAGAAATCTTCAGTCAACTCAAGTAGAGTTTTAGTTGAAATTACAGATTCGTCAACAGACGATTTTGACTTAGATCAGAAGTAGCACTTTTCCAGGGAAGACAGTACTTCATAGTTTTTAATATTCTCTTATTTTCGTAGATCATGTACCTTATAAAATTTGTGGTTGGTTACTGTTTAATTTTTTTCTTGTACAAAATATTTGTATTCACGAATGGGCGAACATATAACTGCATGTTTTTACAGAATTTCCTATGTAAAAATAATTTCCCTATATATTTTTGCCTTAATTAAAATATTGATATATTTTATTGTACGTTTTTATTTTGTAATATGATAACGCTTGCTCTTGTAGAAAAATTTACATACAGTTACGTGGAAGTTTTATTTTATTACCACTGGTAATACAATATATTTCTTTTATCTTTATGATTCATTAACCGAAGACCGAAAATAACATAGAAGCAAAGTTATCTTATATACAACCAACAAAGAAGTGAAAATTTCAGGAGGGCTGAAAGTAGTCGAAGATGAACTAACCCTAGCTACAGATCTGATTTCGATATGAACATTGCATAAGAAACATGGGCGATATGTATCTTTAATTAATGCTAATTATTTTACACCTATCCCAATAAAGTATTTAAATTTCTTATTGCTAAATGTAAAAATTTACCAAGATTACTTTTAAAAGTAAAGAATATAAAATTACTGGACAAGATGACAATTTTTTTTTGAGACGAGGTGAAAAAGAATTCTTTGAGAATCGAGACGAGACTTCTTCAAACTTAAGACGTCTCTTCTCGTGGGCAACACTAGTCAAGATCGAGTTAAATCGTTTTCGCGCGTCCCAATCGGGATGATATACAATAAATCTAAACAACATTTCTTTAATATTGTCTATTTATTGGCTACCCAGCCCAAGCCACTAACCTAAGGATACGTTTTCATGTAAGACATTTGCAAGCAACTGAATTATATTGTTTTCAATACAATAGTAAATTATTTACATACAAGTCATCATTTTCACACTAGCCTGTTTTAAATTTAATTTTAAGTTTAGTTTACTAACGGCTTTATCAACCAAGTGCTAATCAAATTGCTATTTTCCGATATTTTGCACTAATGTTTGTTTTTAATTACCTGGGACTATTTCTTCAATAAATTTTCTATAATATTATATCTACCTATAATATTATAGGTATAATATTATAGAGGTATAATATTATAGAAAATGACTCTACTTACCCTTCTCAGCAACGGAATTTTTAAAATAAAATAACTTCAAGGATTAGTGAGATACTCTATTCTTAGCAAAAGCTATTTGAAACTTCTTTCCCTTTTACTCTCCTATAAGACAAACTTCTAAACAATCTATTCTTAGTCCTTGATTTTGTGACAAAGGAACATACATACAAATTCATATTTCTATCCATAAGTTATTGATGAGTAAGTCATTTTAATCTTTTTTATATAATAGTGTATATGTCTTTCTTTTTATTTTTTTTAAGAAAAAAAGAATGATTCGTGTTGAGTTTTGATATTTTCGCCCGATTTGAATTATGTTGTAGGCAATGAATCACACAACATTTTTCTCAGATCATTTTTTATTACACAATTCACGCGTCAATACGTTTCTACTACGCCTTTCTCTATGGCTTTCTCTAGAAGACAACATATGGTGTTCAGACATTTTCACGAGAAAAAAAAAAAGTGACAACCTTGTCCTCCAGCACGTGCGGAAAAGACTTTTGTGGTCATTTGTGGTTATGCTTGCGGAAGGGGCTTTTTCTTACGAAGGGTATGGGTAAGGGCCGTTTATCGGTGGCCGCGACTGTAGGTCACTTTGTTCCTGTATAATACCTATTACCATACTTTATACGAGGAGAAAGTGCATCAGTTGCTCCCAGAGCACTGAGCATCACATGCACATAAGACTGTACAAGGGAGAGAATGCTTTACACACTTGCAATTTGATGAATACTCTTTCTTACAACTGCACGATATGAGTTCTTGACAGGAGCATGATGCCTCAGGAATAGCAGAACATAGGGGTTAATATCCAGAAATCTCCTGGCAGCTATACTAAACAGGATCTTTTAATTTAGGGTTGCATACATTCCACTATCTCCATATATTTGCATGTAAAGCTGCTCTTTTTGTGTGCTGAATCAGACCAGCTTCGGTTGGTTGAATATGCTCTACTGACATTGTATTCTTCGTAAACAACATTCGTAGCAAATCGTTGTCACAGGTACTAGTTTTATCATACATTAGAATCGTGAACCGCTGAATGAGCTGAAAATCATTATATTCATTGGAACTGTCATCTTCTGATAGCCTATGGAATGCATCAGTTATTTCCAGAAATTGCTCCCGTATGGGTCATTCCATGTCAAATCACCTAGAGCACTGTGCTTTAATGTCTCAGATTCTCTTCAAAATTTTTTCATACATAAATACCAATGAAATTATGCTAAATTATTATTTTTTTTTCTTCTTTCGATTTTTTGAGTGAGAAATAGGCCGGTGAGAAATTTCTGAAAAATGTGAATTTTGCTTCAATTTCACTTTTTGTTACTCAGCATCATGGAATTAAATTACCATAACTTCCTTACTTTTGAAGTTATTGGGTTCATCCAGGTGTCAAATGAAAGCTTAATTTTTGCTCTTTAAGTAGATCTTAATTAACCTTGCAAAAGGTTACACTGTCAAACATTAAGGGACATACAAAGCAAATTTTAGGGTTTATACAAATTGTGCCGTTGCTCAAAAATCACAACTATGAAACTTTTGAGACTTTTTTTTGTACATTCACCCTAATACGTACTTCGTATGGTTAAATTAGGGTGTTATTTGTATTTTTGTAATTATTATTTTTTATGTACAGAAATATACAGTTTTAAGTATTGTTACAAATTGTGTCATTGCTCGTAAGTTACAACTATGAAACTTTTGAAACTTTTTAAATAGAATAATCTTAGCACATACATGATTGGTTAAAAAATAAAAAGGGTGCTTTTGGTATTTTTGTAATTATTGTTTTTGTACGTCAGAGTGCAATTCATGTATCGCTCTGGGCCTTCTATATTCTACTGGCTAAAAAATGAAGACTTTTGTTGGATACCTTTTGAAAATATCATCTGGGAAGTTCCTGTTCCATCTTTTACAAGCCAATCAGCCCGGACTTACGCAACTGAAAGCAAAGTTAAAAGAAGACACCATATCATCACTGAAAAGAATGAGCTGTTAAATATAGGACACAACATTTTGTATGTAAATCTATGTACATCTAAGAAGTATTACTGGTATGTATGTTTATTGTTTTCATCTATGTACATTAGTCTATTGTTTCTTATTTCTGTTGTTAGGGTTTGTAATAATCACTCAATCCCTTACATTGCTAGGCCTATATTTTTCATTCACAAAACTGCAAGATTATTACAAAAAAAAATCCTTTTTGTTATTTAATCATACCTAGTAAATGCAAACTAATCCAATAAAAAGTTATAAAAGTTTGAAAGTCGTAAGCGATGGTACAATTGGGAAAAAAGTTGAAAGTCATAGTTAAAGTACAAAAATATAATATTAGGGTAATACCACAACTACACATTACACCAGTTCTATTTTTAAGTATACCTAATATTTACTAAGATGATTATTTGAAAAAGTTTTAAAGTGTGACAGTTGCCACTTCAGAGTAGGGATGGCCGAAATTTTTCGAAATGGGAAATTTGACTTTCCGGAATTTTTCCGAATTCCAGATTTTTGCGAAATTGGAATTTTTCCGATTTTACTTTCCGGAATCCGGAAAGTAAAAATTCCGGAATTGGCCATCACTACTTCAGACAAAAGGCATAATCTGTTAACAACAGTAAATCTGTATATTTCTGTACATTTAAAATACAAATACAAATACAAATAATAATAATAATAATAATAATAATAATAATAATAATAATAATAATAATAATAATAATAATAATAATAATAATGATTTAATAATAAATTTTTTAACCATAGCATGTATGGACTAAAATGATACTATTTTAAAAAGTTTCATAGTTATAACTTACGAGCAATGACACAATTTGTAGCAACACTTAAACCTATATTTCTGTACATAAAAAATAATAAATACAAAACTACAAAAAACACCATCTTTATTTTTTAACCATACCGTATACGTGTTAAGGTGAATGTACAAAAAAGTTTCAAAAGTTTTATAGTTGTAACTTTTGAGCAACGGCACAATTTGTAATAATAATAATAATAATAATAATAATAATAATAATAATAATAAAACTAAGATTTGCTTTGTATGCCCCTTAATGCTTGACAATGTAATGTTTTGCAAGGTTAGTTAAGATCTACTGAAAGAGCAAAAATTAAGCTTTCATTTGACACCTGGATGAGCCCAATAACTTCAAAAATAAAGTAGTTATGGTAATTTTAGTTCCATGATGCTGAGTGCTGGAAAGTGAAATTAAAGTAAAATTCACATTTTTCAAAAATTTCTCCCCGGCCCATTTCTCATCCAAAAAATCGAAAAAAAAAATTAATTTAGCATAATTTCATTGGTATTAATATATGAAAAATTTTGAAGAGGATCTGAGACATTGAAGCACGGTCATGTTTTAAAATTAGATGATTTGACATGGAATGACCCATGTTTTCCATGCTATCGTTTTATCTATGCCTGCAAATGCAGACACAATATCACACCCTGTTAAAGCATGGGAGAATGGTAAACCTTTATGTATATCTGATGACATGCGGTGGGCTATAGCATGGATTAGAATGTAGTTCTTTTTCTTTCCAACTCCAAATTCAATCCACAATTCTTTCAAATTTGGTATGAAGTCATATACAAATACTGCTAACATTACCACGTCAGAATCTACCGTCACTATCATAATACGAGTATGGCCAGCAGCAACAGTATCTTTCACGTGAAGTAAATGTCTGATGTCTGCTTCCTCATGGGTGGTTGGTGATATTCTGCTTGTATGCAGAACATTTGAAGAAGTTTTTACCACATCATCGTATGTACATATAGTGGATTTCTCATGAGGTTGTACCTGCACTACACAGTCAGCCAGTAAATGAAATAACTGTTCTTTGTTTTCATCTACTGATAAAAAACTATTGAATTGTTTTGGCACGCAAGTCGTTGGGCGCACTAAAATTTTTTGACGTATCTCACGAGCACACGCTTCCAGTCTGTTTGTAAAATACCTATCAAACACACGATCCAGCATTGACACATGTCTTAATTGTTGCTGAACATACGAGACAAATACGCCAGAAGTATATTCAGCAAATGCTTTTGATGATTGTGATGGCAGCATGTGTACTACGGCTGCAGCATCAAGCATTACTGCAGTGGCATTATGTAGGTCATCAGTAACAATGTCAATGGAGGTGCTTTCTTCTTCATGCATTCGATAATATCTGATTTGTTGGATGGTTTTCTTAATCGTCCAAACTCAGATATGGATGGTGGATAGGCATGATTCTCGTGTGCGAAGAAGGCGTCGATGTCACATTTACGCTGCTAACAGGTAACATAGAGCTTGCAAAAGATGTTCGAATCATGGCGCAGGAAAGATATTTTTCTTTTTGCTTGGAGAAAATAGGGCTTCGTTTCACTTGAAGAGCTGATGGATTTGTTGAGTTCGGTTCCCTTACATATGTATCATACTGCTATTTACTCACTGCTGCTGCCTGACGAACAGAGATCTCTGCCGCAGTTGACATAATTACTTTGGTAATAGCTGTCATAAAACTATCTTCTTCAAACGGGTTTCCTTGTTCATGAAATTGCTCTACTACATCTGACGAGTGTTTTCGGTACCGCAAATCTAACGCGTGTGTGTGTTCTCTGTGCTCTGTATCTACACCCGTCTTATCAATTAAACCAGCCTCTTGTTCGTAGTCATAAATAATACTTGTGATTGCTGGGCCAGCCACCATCCATTTCAGACGGGAAGAAGGTTTATCCAACATATCTACAGCACCACCATCGGTTTTCACGATTTTATTACTTAGCTCATGTAGATGATCACTGCGATATATGAAAAGCCCTCTCACTTTTTCTACTTCAGAAATGATTTCGGAGTACATTTGGAGATATCTAGTTTGCAATTCAAGAATATTTTGTATGTATACTGGAATCCACCTGGCATATTGAACATGGGCACAGGTAAAGAACCGCGGACAAACCTAAAGAAGAGTGTCAAAGAATAGACTGAAAATTGCCAGCCGTATACTCTTCACAAGCTGAAGCAGCAAAATTTCAAGTTCTGGTGTTGTAATCCAAAACACGAATTGTGACGATTCGCCTATTCTCTTATTATCCCATTTACCAAATGCAATATCTTGATCACTAGAGGCTTTACAGTAACAACTATATACTTCTCGCTGAAGGATAGCTGATGACACTTGATGACGATATCTAGTTCTTTTAACATGAGAGGCTTTCAGCAGATTCGGCCTTCCCTGATGTGGTGACATCAGCGTTGATTAATATCTTATCTCATTCCGATCCTTCTAACCAAATCCCAATCATACTCATGATAGCCATTTCAATATGAAGCTCTCCCACCATGACCAAAATTTTGTCTTTTCCATACTTCTCTGGATAATTCCATTGCACTTGTTTCATCAGGATATACACTGGTTAATCACTTGTAATAACTGGTGAGAGTTAAGATGTGAAACTACTGATGAAACAATATCCATGGCATGTCGAACCATCGCTGGAGAATGAACGGCTTCCTCTAGTAACGGTAATAATGCGTGTTGAGATTTTGCATACTATGGTTCACATCCTTTGGAGTGGTAGGCTGCCTATGATATCGTCTCATCAGGATTCAGTTTCACTTATAATTGCTGTGTACACAGAATCAAGCCAGTCTGTTGCTGCATCTATAGGACTCGAAGAAGCTGGGTAAATAGGGTTAACTGTTGACATATGTGGATCACATATGAGAATAGGAACTGTGGTGTTATGTCTGTAAGACTTTTCTTTATTTTCCTGTCCATCTTTTCTGCACTAATACTGGGAAGTCTGTAGTATGAGAATTGTAGGTTAGAATGTAGCACGGAAAGATGTTGAATAATTGAAATGCTGGCACAGTGGAACCTATCTGTTGATATTAAAGATGAAGGATTTGTGGTCAATATTGTCTATAGCAGCAGTGCTGAAGACATCAGTGAGGAAGTTTGGAGAACACACAACTTTATAATTTTCAAATAATTCACACAAACTATTAGTTACTGTTGCAGAAACCTGCTGCACTCTGTCGTAGGAGGTACAAATTCCATGTTCAGAAAGCAAATCCATAATGCCATGTTTTCTAGTTTTGACATGGAGCATAAGACCTATGTGTTTCTCGTTCGATAGGATGATGCTGAGATTTTGTAAGATGGCGCCGTTTACGTTTAACTGTTAAATCGAATCAACTGTGTTATTGACAAGGCAACTGACTTTTGGCTGGACAAAGGACAACACTACGGTTGGCACTGATGTGGCAGGAGTGAACTGGTTGGAACCGTCAAATTTGAGGAACTTTGTTAAACTTATGACCACGAAGGATATTTGCAGTTCGAGCCGAACACATGCCAACACTCATAGAATTAAAAGAACAAGCAGCACGAATGGCATCTTCAAGTTTTTTGAAGTGTTCGTAATTGAAAATTTCTGAGATATTCTCATTTGTGAGTCCGTTGTGTGTTGAAATGCAAAAATGTGAACTACAATGGATGTAAAAAAAACAAAAATATTCAAATTCCTCAATGAAGATATTATTTTACGAATATGGGTCTGGTATGATGATTCGAAGTGCTTATGATTCCGGATCCAACGGTGCATGGATCAAGTATGTCGGATCAATAGTATCTGCATTATGCACATTTGAAATATTTGAAATTTCTGCACATTCAGGGCTTTTACCTAATTTTTACAACTGAGTATCAACAATTAATAGTATTTGTAATATATGATAGGTAGAGAACAGGAAGACCGTAACTTGACTGTTTGCTCACTATGTAAAGTAGTGGCCGAAACTGGGAAGGATAAAAACATTTCACTCGAAAGTTTCGGATTCTCTCTAGACTTACGAATTAACCCATTACCTATATATCTGTTAACAAGAACCTGAAATGCAATAACATGCAACAGAACATACATGCCAAACTTTTAAAATCAAATTATACATACCCATCTGGAACTTGCACCTTCTTTTGCGCTTTCGGGGCTACTGGATTTAGCTCCCCAATGAAAAGAGCGGATACTTCTTCCGACAAACTTTCTCCTTTTCCATGTTGCTTCTGTAAGAATTTGATCAGCTGAAGGGCACAACTTGCTCTTTCTTGGACTTCCAAGTAAGCACTCGAAACGAACTGCGGCATCTTTTCCACAATCAGAGAAGAAAGCTAAAACGTATTTTTAAAATAAGGTGCGAGTAATAGCAATTTATCTTTCCACTCATATATTAATCTTCAAGAACACATACAAACAATTAGAACACATCTCATTTCCTTTCGTGAAATTACAGGATGCGAATCTTTAAATGTGCTATCTGAAACTTTCAGGTAAAGTTCAATGTAATATTAACACTAGCGAAAAACACATTTAAGGATATCTGGCAGAAATCTTAAGAACTGGTGGACAGTTGATAAATGAACAGCAGGTAACAGTAGGTGGTTAGATCGAACCATGGCGGCCGTAGGACATACCATGATCTACAGAGTTTACAAAGTACGTGCAGTATTAACCCTCATAATACATGTAACCAAACTAAGTGACCACACAAGCAGATTTTGGAACAGGTATTATATATATATATATATATATATATATATATATATATAAGATTTATCAAAAGTCTGGGACCATAGACCAACGCTGTTGCTTTTTCATTCGATATAGGGTGCCAATTCCACTACTTTAGATTTAAAAAAAAAAAAAAAAAATCTAACAACTTTCTTTTCTTTCTATTTTGGGGGCGCGGAGGCTCAGTGGTAGAGTGTTCACCTCGGGTGCTTGGGGTCTCTGATTCGATCCCAGCTAGCGTCGTGTGGACTTTATGGTGGACAAACACCGTGCACGCGGGTTTTCTCGGGGATCTCCCATTTTCTCCCACTTTCTTCATTTCACCATTTCATTCATTTCTCATCTTCACCGTCTCCTTTAGACTAATCGGCATAATCGTAGGACGTAAAACAAAGATTTCATTTCATTTTTTTCTTTCCATTTTTTTTTCATATCTTTACTCATAACTTTCTATGGTTCCGTATTTTTTATACACACAGTATATATTGGTTTCTATTTGCGTTTACTGTTCCGTTCAGCAGCAATGCTCAACGGAGCTACACGTGGACCTACAGCATAACATGGGATTCGAACCGCCAGGAACCGAATCTGGCTCGCCGGCGCCAAATGCTGATACACCATTCACACAGCCACGAAATAACTCACTCCGTGTATATCTAACTTATTGAATCGTTTACGAGAGGTCCCATAATTTTTAAGTCAAGGCGCTTTAAAACGTGATGTTTCGCATTTTCAGTGGGTTATAAATCTGCAAGGGGACGTATTGTAACTAACCTTTATAAGTATTTTCCCGTTATTTGATATACGAAATCACCGTCTAAATTTATGACACTGAATTCATTAACATCCTATATATATATATGTATTAGCAGAAATCCATGAGCTAAGAACGAAGAAATATCGTAAAATGAATACTACGTTTGAATTCTCACCTGTGTGCCTCCTCGTGGCACACTTCCTACATTATCGGCAAACGTTTCCGGTTTCCACGAACTGGAGATGACGGTGTTTCGCGCACTCCACTTCCTTTGTACTACTTTCTATATCAAATAAAAAGAAACGCAGAAACACGAGTTTTAGTTACTTTAAATGAAAAGTGTAAATATCAAAATCGACTTGTCTAATCCTGAGAAATTCACAGCTTTTTTCTTTTCATGTCTGAATACTGAATTTCACGTGTCTTAAAGTACAGGATTCCGAAATATACACAATTTCTTATGATAATCGCAACCCTTGTTTCAGCCCCTTCGAAACTGAATTTCGAATAACAAAGCGTCCATCATCTCGTCCCTTTAGATTCGAGATATTAAATTTGAAATTTTGAATTTTCATTTGAAATAGAAACGTGTTTCAATGCTTTTTGATATCTGACCTACATAAATGAATTACATCCTGCTTCTTTTTCTTCTTCCCTTCTAGGTCAAACAACCATGCTGATACACTATTTTTTTCTGTATTTTAAATGTCTAAGAAAGAAATTTCGTGTTTGCAATCTTAAAAGATTCTGAGATAAAGCATCTTAATATAGTAATTGACATACTTCTTTTTCTTCCTTTGCAAGGCAATTAAAAAAAATCGAAACACTTGCGTAGTTGATTTAAACGAAAAGCCTATATACCAAATTTAGTGTATCTAAAGTTAAGGTACTCAGTGGTATGGGCATCTTAATATAATAATTGTAATTCCACTCGTTTTTCTTACCACCTTTTCTCTTCCATTCTAAGTTTAAATAAAAATAAATAAATAAATAAAAACTTTAAATGAAACGTGTAAGTACCAACTTTTATGTCTCTAACCTTGAGAGATTCTGAGATATGAACATCTTAAGATAGTTGAAATCAAATTTCAAAAAATTCTTCAATGCTATCTTACGTCCCAAACCATATGTATTGCCAAACTTTCGAGTTTCTAGTTCAATCAGCTTGGCTTGAACGGTGGTCAGTCAGCCAATTAATCAGGATAACTAAATATATTGGAAAAAAATAAATGACATTTCTATTTTACTTTCAACGGTTATACCCTTTAGGCTATGGAAGACGTACTCGTATGACTAATGAATGGGAATTATGGAATTTATTAACTCGAGGAATAAGAATATGAGACGGAAGTAGAGAACATTGAAAAAAGAAAAAAAGAAACAATGTTATTCACCACAAACTTGTGGAGTCGGGGATCGAATCAAGAATCACTCACACCAAAGGTAAGGGCTCTACTACTGAGCAAATCATACCTCATATCGCTCATTTGCTGCAAGAGTGACAACTCAAAAATCGCAACTTTTCAGGAGCGAGTTTAAAGGTTTCGACATGCTATAATTTCAACAGTAATTTATATAGAGAAACTGCTTTCTCTCAGCCAATTTTGCAATTTCAGACGGACCGCTCTAGCAATAAAAAGTAGATGCATAAAGGGCTTTTTCTTCCCATTAACTCAATAAGGGTCATTTCTGAGTTCTGTCACTGTTGCAGCAAATGAGCGATATATGTATCAAACAAAAACGTACTCTATTATATTATATTATATACATACTAATAGGCTGCATGAGAAATTCGAAGAAAAATACTCAAACAAGGAAAGAATAGGTACAGGTAGTAACAAAGGCGGAAACATATTAAAATTTGTATACAGCAGGCTGCAGAAGAACTAGTAGGTTACCACGAACACAAAACGGCTAAGAAACCATGGGTTACAAAACAGATGCTGCAGAAAATGAGGGAAAGGAAGATGTGGGAACAGGTTGATATAGAAGAAGGCAGACAGATGTATAGGAAGTTAAACGAGTTGCGAAGGGAACAGGCAGAGCAAGGAAAGAGTATTACAAAAGAAAATGTGAGAACATAGAAGAATTGGAAAGAGTTGGGAAATATGAGTAAATGTACAAGGAGGTGAAAATGTATTGAACTTCGGAGGGAACAAGGGGGTATTTCAATAGCAGTAGAAAACAAGAATGGAAAGGTAGTCAGCAAAAGAACTGAAGTCTTAGGAAGATGGAAAGAATATGTTGAGACTTATATGAAAGTAGGAATAGATCATGTGGCCTAGATGTTGAAGTAGAAAATGAAGTAGGTGAGGATGATAAAGGGTATAGTATTCTTCGGGATGAGTTTGAAAAAGCTATTTCCAAGATTAGGCATGGAAAGGCAACCGGGATAGATAATATATCAATCGAATTCATCAAGAATATGAAAGATACGGGCAAGAAAGAAGTGTTCCGAATTTGCAATGAAATATATGAAACAGGAAAGTGGCCAAGAGTTTCTGACGACGATCATGATTCCGATCGCTAAGAAATCGAACCCAATGGGGTGCGAGGAACATAGAACTATTAGTCTTCATATCTCGTTACGAAGTTTGAACAAAAGGATGTATGGAAGAACAAATGAAGTTGAGGAGGAACAGTTCGGGTTCAGGAGAGGTAAGGAGACAAGAGATGAAATTGAATTAAGGGTGAAAGGTTTATAGAAAGGTTTATAGAAAAAGAGAAAGAGGTATATGTGGTATTTATTGATCTAGAAAAGGCTTTTGATCGAATTGTTGTTGGAAGTTCTAAAGAAGGTGGGGTTGGAATCGAACACTCATAAGAAACTTATAAATGAACCAACAAGTAAGTGTTAAAATAGGGAAGGAAATGACAGAGGAGTACAATTGGAAGGGGAGTTCGACAGCGATGCTGTCTCTCGCCGAGATTATTTAACATCTATCTAGAAGGGATAGTGAAAAACAGTTAGGAGTTAGAATGATTAGGTGTATATGGTTTGCAGGTGTATATGGCACCCGCTGCAGAGAAAATCAATAAGATGTTAGAAAACTTGAAGAAGGGGTGTGGGAAATATGGAATGAAAATAAATGTTACAAAGGCAAAAGTCATTTTGATTAGAACGAAGGGATAGGTGTCAAATATAGAAGCAGCAGGGGAGAAAATAGAACAAGTGAATAGTTTTTGATACTTGGGTAGTATTATTAGTAATGATATGAAGTGTAAACGTAAAATAAAAGCAAGGATAGGAATGGTGAAAGAAGCCTTTAGGAGAAAGAAAATGCTATTTTGTGGGACCCTGAATAAGGAGTTGAGAAAAAGACTCACAAAATTCTTCATGTGGAATATTGTACTGTATGAGTCAGAAAAATGAACATTACACAAAAATGATGTAAAACGACTGGAAGCTTTCGAAATGTGGGTGTGTAGGAAAATAGAAAATTAGCTGAGTCGAGCGGAAAACGAATGAGAGTCTTAAAAATGGCGGGGGAAAAAAGAACAATTTTAGATACTATTAAGAAGAGAAAGGGAAACTGGTTGGAACATTAGCTAAGAAGGAATTGTATTACGAGGGACGTGCTAGAGAGTATGGTGGCAGGAAAGAGAGAGAGAGAGGGGACGAAGGAAACTACAATTAATGGACGATATCAAGATAGAAAAATCGTACGTAAAGACGAAGTTAGCGGAGGACCGTAGAGCACGGAAGCTTCTCAGTTGTGGCAAGTGATCCGCCAATAACGACAGAATACCTATGACGACGATGATACTAAATAGTGATTTTTTCGACTTTCCTTTTTCGTAACAGTAAGATATTAAAGAGCACTGCGATAATTTCGTTATTATTATAATTATTACGAATTTGTGCTCACCTACTGAATTAATAACTTTAATACACACAATATATTATATATATATATATATATATATATATATATATATATATATATATATATATATGCATGTATTGTAACGTTTTCAAAGCTCCACTTGTATTATTTTAAAATCTCAGGGAAAAGAATGACTATCTTCAACACAAGGAACTTAACTACACAAAGTTCACTGACTTGGCTCATTTTATTTTGCTCTCGATATTACAACTCGTGCCTTTTTTCTCATTCACACAACATATTTCTGTTTATAAAACGAATTATTTAACAACTACCGCCAAAATGCACTTTTTTTTTTGTTTATTTAACTTAATTTTATTTATTTATTTATTTATTGTCGTTTATACTGACTTACGGAGATTTAAGCTCAGTCTTCCAGAACTCTATATCACTCCCACCCTTTGATAATACACAATAATCAAAGCATAAATTAATTACAAAATCGTGACGGTAAGTTAACTCTTTGTCCACTTCTCGTAGTCAATGTCTTATTTTCGACCATCGCTAAGGCCTTCTTTAATGGTAACACTATTTTCATTTGCATTGGTGATGATGGGTCCACCATTGTAGGTAAGTCAACTGGACTTGACATTTCTAGAGGATATAACCTCTCAACTGGACGGGTTAAAATTCCAGCCATAGTCTCCCACTTTTGCTACTCGTACTTGGTCTTCACCAGCGAAAATTGCAATTACTTTTCCCATCAGCCAGTAGATTTTTGTCTTCTGAATCAACTAGAGCAACATCTCCAACTTTAATTGATTGAACACGTTTCTCATCCATTCCCTTTTGAACCAACAAATCTAAATATTCACTTCTAAACCTGCCCCTTAACCTTTGTCTTACCAAGTTCAGCCTCTGATATCTTTCTGTTAACAATACTTCATCAATCTTGTCCAAACCTGGTATTCCAGCCTTACACATATCTTGTAGAAACATTGCCGGTATCAAAGCAAGGAAATCGTCAGAATCTTCAGACAAATACGTTAACGGTCTACAATTTATAACTGCTTCACAAACACGCAATAATGTTTCTAACTCTTCATAATTCAATGAAGCTTTTTCTAATGTCTTTTTTGGCGGATTTTTCAGTGTCCGTATGATCTGCTCCCATCAACCACCCCACCAAGGGTGCTGGGCGGAATGAATTTCCACCGTATTCTCTCATTCGATGAACTTACCACAACTTTCTCCCAGTCTACTCTTTTGAATAAAATGTCAACTCCAACACACTCCCCCTCCCCCCCATTATCACTGTAGATAATTTTTGGTCTACACCTTCTGGCAATAAATCTTAAGGCTAACAGAAAGGTACTGGTAGACAATGAAAAAAAAACATCTCTAAATGTATAGCTCTGTACACAGCAACATGTAAATGAAACTATCCACGTCTTCGTCTTGTCCTTCAAAACTAAAGGTCTAGCCACATCAACATCTGTAATTTCAAATACAGAAGCATGCCTCACTATTTTCAGGGAAAGTAATTGGTGGCACTTCTGACCTTTTCACATCGTGTCTTCTGCACTTAACACACTTGGAAATAACTGAACGTACTGCTTTTTTTCCTTTTAAAATCGAAAATTTTTCTCTCAGTTTACACAAAAGAATTTGTGTACCAGCATGTAACATACACAAATGTTAATCCATAATAAGTAAATGTACTGACTTATGATTTGATCGTAACATTATATGACTCTTGAAGTATTCATCACCATCTCTGGGCAACAGCTTTGTTTTCAATCTGATCAGTCCTTCATTATTATGAAATGTACTTAAACATCTCCCATAGTCTATATCAAAACCTTTTAACTGCACGCCTCTAAGAAGAAGCAGAGAGGATTCTTTTATCTCAGAAACTGTTAATTCTCCCTTCTGTCTTGCATACGGTCTTAAACGACAGTTCCTAATAAACCTTTTCATCCATGCAACCATACGAAGAACTTTTCGGTACGTAGAGAAGTACTTCAAATACCAACTGACTTCACATTGTGTGGACAAAGACACAAGTCTTCTTCCTTTCTTTGTTTACCTCTTCTTCATCGTAAACTTCTACTGCAACAGACCAACAATCACTCTGTAGACGCAACCATTGTGGTCTCTCCCATCATTTAGTAGTTTTCAAGAATGTGGCTACATCACAACCCCTAATTGGTAGATCAGCAGAGTCAGAAATTCCTGGCACAAATCTCCAACTGGAAGGTCTGTGAGACTACGAGTTTCCTTTATTCTGTTTGCTAGAAATACACTTCACATCTCTTCTCTTCGTATTCAAGCTAGTGCAGTATTGGAATCACTGCAATAAAACATAGGGACATTCATATTCAAGCTGCGTATTACTGTAGAAGCTAGACGAGCACCAATACAACAAGCTAATAATTCAAGTCTAAAGATCGCGATTTTCTTCAACGGTGCAATTCTAGACTTACTGGTTATTAATTGTACTTCTGTTCTACTCTCATTTTCGCTTTATAAATGCACAACACAGGCATAAACATATTGACAGACATCACAGAATACGTGCAGTGTCCACGATTTCTTAGTGTCTCTATGGAAAACTGTCTATGAATAGCTATATATTTCAAATAATGTGGACTTCTCAATTTTTTCTGAAAATCCTATTTATTTCAGGCGACACTTCTTTATCCCAGCTGGCTTTTGAACGGTGAGACCCTTCCAATAATAATTTGGAATTAGTGTAACGGGTGACAGAAATCCCACTGGATCGAAAATCCTATAAACTATTGACAACATATTGCGTCTAGTGATAAGTTTTGAGATGTCGTCTACACAACTTGAATTACGATTAAGGGTATCTTCTTTTGTACTCCACAATAGACCTAGAGCTGGTGTAATTTCCTTGTCCTTTTCCATAACGCCATCAAAAACAGTATATTCCCAACTGCGGAGATCAAATTCCACTTTACTAAGTAATTTCACACTCAAAACTGCACCCAGAAGAAACAAATTACAATTAATCCCGAACGCAACTCTGCGGTGTTGTAGATTTTATAGCGCATCTTCTCAAAATTCTCCCACCAAAAGAATATTAAAAAATCACTGTCCTTTAACTCAATAGCAATCTGTAGAAAAGCTTTTCTTATATCTGATGTCACTTCTATTATCTTTTCTCGGAACCTCGACAGAATGCTTGGGATTTGTTCGATTAAATTTGGACCCTTTTCTAATTAATAATTTAATGAGCATGATTCTCTACTTTAGCAGGAAGCATCAAAGACTGGTCGTATTTTGATAGTAGAATTTTCCTTAAAAACTACTCGATGTGGTAAATATTTTTCTTCATGGCGTCATTTTCCGGAATTAGTACTATCACTCCTTCTTCTTCCTATTCTTTGAAGATTGCATCATATTCTTCATATTTCCCGGTTTGCGGTAACTTTCTCCGTAGTTGCAATGCATCTTCTTTCTGATAACACACTGTTGTATGATTGACGTTTTCGTCTCGCGCAAGTTCTTCTTTTTCTTCAACTTTGGTAGGCGTGAATAGTTTATTGAAGTTAAAAAGAAAAATAAAAAAATTTACGAGTTCCACAACAAACGATTACAAAATGTTACTGACTGTTCTTTCAGTAAAATTATTAAAGTTCCACTTTAAGTAGAAAATATAATCACCAGATACGATGAAATACAAGAATATACGATATATTAAGTACCAAGATGCTTGTTACTAAGATAGATGTTATAAGACAAGATGTTATAAGCCAAGTTACTATAAACCAAGATGTTATAATCCGAGATACAGACCGCAGAGCGAATAATAATATGTTAGTTCTTCCCCGGAATGTGCCAAACCTTGTATAGCAACTAGTATATAAAACTATCGTAAGCACAAAGATCAAATCATCACATGAGTTTAGGTCGACACGTGGACGCACGTGAAGACCTATCATACAGACTTTGAAATTGGACTTAGTAATCCATGCTCTCACTGCGTGATGTACACACGTGTACATTATCATACTGCCTTGAAAAAGAAACCATTACAAAAGTGATTATTTTGAAAGTACATACACTATCATCACATATGTGTGACCCTTCAGAGACCCTACATCCTGTTGTTTTTGGCTGGCACATTATCAATAGCTTAAAGAATAAAGATTCGTCTTTTATACAATATTAGCATTGCCTTCAAAAATAACATAACTATAAAATACACTAACTTATAATCGAACCCCGAACCTTTATGTACAATATATACAGTGACATTCCAGGTGCATCGAAGGTGATAAACAAAATAAGAAAAAGAAAAGAAAAAAATAACAATAAATATATGTTCATACAACAACACGATTCTCGGAAAGCTCAGAACAACTCTCAATCCAGGGCAAACGTACTTCATACCCTCCTTCTGGATTAATCTCCACGGTTTTCTTGATCTGTAAAAGCTTCTTCCATTTCCATACATTACTTAACTTCCACTGCATACCTAATACCCAGAATGTCTAACTTCCAAAGTTCTGCTACACTAGTATTTTGAATCAACAATGATACGGCTGTAGTCACTGATACATTGATGTGTGAGCTTTTGTGGAGGGTAGTCTGCCCATGACAATCCAGCCCAATAAAGTTTGAACAGCTAGGATGCTAGCTTTTAATTTAACTACCTTGGCTGTCAACGCTTTACCTGCTACGTGTGCACCTATTAATTCTATTTCTGCATCGTCTCCTCCAAAACCTAATAACCAAATATCATTATCTTTCATTTCTTTTACCCATGGACCAGGTTTCAAACTTATGCTGCTACTACACATCAGTTTTCTCCAATACTTCAATTTCACAGGAGTACTTCTCGAGATCACTTACTAATACTTGGAAAAGATTATATCTCTCTTTCTTCGATTGACCACCACAAACAATACATGCACTAAAGATTCTTCAGTGTTCTTGTTCAAACAAGACATGTTTTAGATGCAAATCATTGCAGAAGATATATTTTCTTCCTTCTTCTAACTTAAACAGATTATTCGCTGTATGAACTTTTCCCACTTACCAGATTGTTCTTGTCTTTTGGAAACACTCCTTCATTTTCTGTGTTATATCTTGTCTGTGCAAGTGTTATCCTTTCCTCGCTTTCCACTTTACCTCAAAAACTGCAATAAGTTATCGAGTTTTTCTGCGTAAATGTTGTTATTCACATCCTCACTTACTGTCCTATTACCGGTATATCGTAACCAAACACGTAGAACATCTGGTAAATATGACGAGAGGAAACAGAGTGGCTGTATATATATATATCACTTGTCATTCCAATTGACTAATCACGCAAATGTGACTCCAACTGATCATATAACCGCATAAGAAATAGTTTATTCTTTTGTGGAGACACATTTTGTATCACGTGGCCTAACAGTTCACGAACATAGTATTCAACTAACAGTTCTTCTCTACCAAAACGATTTTTTAAACTTTCAACTGCCTTATCGTAGTTTTCTGTTGTTGGTGGGTAACTGTATACAATGACCGCAGCCCCTGTACCAGTAACAATACTTTGAAGGAGACACTGAAATTTGTTCTCTTTTTTCCAGTTCTTTTTCTTCATCGATTCGCTTACATTGACTGCAAAAACTTAACAGGTCACTAATTTTATCTTCAAACTTTATTATTTCTAACTTTGGTAACTTTAGTTTCTTTTTTGTCGAACACGATTCTGAATTGCTGCCACTAGCACTAACATTCACACTAGATCTGTCATTCCTCCTTGCCTGACAAACTGATCGTATTTGACTTGCACTTCGTCCAACATACTTCTATATTCCTCTATTGCATTATATTCTCTTTTATATTGCTGTTCACTATCTGCACTTGTATCACTAAGCAACTATTCTAAAATTTTACCGTCTAATGCTGCGAACTCATCACCTAGTCTTTCTAACTTCTTTACATCCAGTTTTATTTTCTCAGCATCTGGAGATTCTTTTTGCAGTTCGGTACGAAAACTATTACAAGTTCTCGTTACAGACGCTCTTACTGGTTTCCCAGCTTTAATTAACTTCTTCATTATGTTCTACGCACGGTGCCAAAAATGTTACGTTTACAAAGCTCCACTTTTACTATTTAAAAAAAAAAAAAAAAAAAAAAAAAAAAAAAAAAAAAAAAAAAAATCAACATATAAAACTTAACCATACTAAGTTCAATATATATGTATATATAGGGTGTTCTGAAAATGGCGCTCACGGACCACAGAACAGTATCAAAACAAAGGTACGAGCAAAGACAACCTATTCTGCTATCAACAACTAATGAAGAGTGCTGAAACAGATATCAGCATGTTCGATATAATCCCCCGATACCCACAATATCACTGATATGAAATATATCATAATTTCCATTTACTCTCCACCTGTCAGCTATAACTTCATCTGGCGATAATCGATGTAACTATTTGATGAATTCGTAGAGTAAGTGCTAATGTTTCAAAGCTAATCTACAATGGTGCCACATAGTAAATTTTCAGTTCTCCATAGCGACTGAAGCAGATCGCGGAGGGTGTTTCATCATATAGCATTTTCGCTTTATTTTGACCTGTAGAATAGTGCAGCTGCTAAAGTGCTATTTCTTCATATAGAAGGTGTGAGTAAATATAATGTAGTATAAGCTCTCAACTTGGACGAGTCTCTAATTTGGAAACTTTTCGCTGAACCAGTGATTCTCATTTCTTTCTATTCATTCAAACCGTTGCACTTGGACTCTTTGCTATCTTGGTCGTTTGACATTATTTCTGAGAAATATGGACGGCCTTCTCTACTATTTTTCCTTGTCAAGATGCAAAGAGTAGGTAAAAGTGATGTCCAAGAAGCAGAATCCCCGCAGAGATGTGGGCTAATACAAGGGTCGTTCAAGGTCGATTTTCGTACGTAAATAATCGATGAATAGTCGGATCATGATGAAACTTGCGGGTGACGTAATGTATTCCTTTTCGAGTAACTAGCGCTCGGCATGACGTATTTGGCGCATGCGCAGCAGTTGCAGCGAACATGGCGGCAAGCAGAGTGTCTGTGGCTGTGGAGCTGAATCGGTTTCGAACCGAAGGTGATGAATTGTTGCAATCCATCATCACGTGTGATAAAACATGGTTGGACAATTCAACCCCAGAGACCAAAAGAAGCAGCATGGAGCGTCGAAATAAAGGTTCCCCGCAGCCCGTGGAAGTTGCATGTGACAGTGACAGTATTGACCGACTTTAACGTTGAAGCATGTTTAAAAAAAATCACTCGCTGGTTTCCCAACTCTGCTAGTTTCAAACGATTTATCATTACTACCCGGTTTGCAATTACCTTATTCCATTCTGTTTGCACAGCTAACGTATTTCCCTTTCTGCAGCGGCACTCAATGAATCATCGAACATTCCACCGACAGTATTGCAGCCTGTGGAACTGGATTACAGTATTTATGGCCAGACTTGGTAAATCTTGAAATATTCGGCACTAAATTCAGTAGGGAAATCAGTGGTAAGGACAACAGAATTTGAGTGGTAGGATTAGTATAAAAAGACTTTTTTTTTTTTTTTTTAATTATGAACAGTGTTTTACTACGAGTAACGCAAAAGCTATAAGGCCTGGAATTTTAAAATGTACTGATCATGTTCATAAAGAGTAGTTAATTGCAATTCAGAGTTACTTGAACTGATGCTACAAAGAGTTTTTGCACTCTATCTTGTAATTCTAATATACTGTAACTCCTTATACTTTGCAAAACATGAAGTTATTATTTAAACTAAATGATTTAACAATTACCTCTTCTATTTTATTACTATCCTCCTCTTCCTCGGCTTTGCTCAAAATACAAGCATACAGTTTAACAATATTCTGCACGTAAACAGCCTGAATGTGTCCTGGAAGAAGATTGATCCGGCCTCGTAACATGGCTTCTAACGTAGATTGTGGACTACTTAAATACCTATACGATAAAGTGAAAAACTCTCTTCATTATTTTTAAAACCGTTATATTCTCCTGAAATATTACTACAAACCCTCATTCCTCTGTTTCAAGCCTCACATTTTTACAATACCCTTGAACTAGAAGATTGTTTTTTAAAGACTACATTCAATTCAGAAGATTTCTTATTAAATTACACTTTATTTCATTTTTAGATTTTACCGTTAAATTACATAGCTGATAATCTCGTAACGCTTTCCTCCAAAACCACCATGATATAGCAAAGTAATGTGGCTGAGGCTAATAGTTACATTCTTATAATTTTGTATGTCAATATTGTACAATGGTATAGAACACAACGCACAATGTTAAATATTCTGCACATTGCATGACACTTGACTCCAGAGTGATTATTGATATGGATGTTATAATCAGTTTTGATGCATGCTCGTTAAATACCAAAGTACCTCTTCAAGACACACTGTCCCTCCTCAGTAGAAGCTTTAAAAAAAAGATATGAACGTAATTCAATCAGTATTAACATTCACATATGTTAAACATAAAGGAAATCTTCATGAATAGGTAAATGGTGTAGCTGAGATAATTTTTATTACTAGTCATAGCCAATTTATGCATGAAGTTTTTGTCCAAACTAAACTACATACTAAACTACCAACCAACAACTAAATTGCAACCAAAATATTTGTTTCGACATGTAGATGATACAAATATAAATTAGATGAATGTAATTGATATATTAATCGGATTTCAAAATCACCTAGACAACACAGACTCGGAGATAAAGATCAGAATAAAAGTAAATTTAAAAATGGTTTTTGGATATATTAATCTTGAGGAAATACTTGGGGTGATTAGGTCAAAGGCTAGACAGAAAACCAACTCTTACTGATATCTGTTTAGGAGCTGTTTCCTGTCATTGTTCACCCCACAAGAAAGTGTTACTACGTACACTATAAAGAGCAACGACTATGTGAGATTTAAAAAAAAAAAAAAATCACCTACAAGAAGAACTAAGTTATCTAAATTACGTTTTTCTATGAAATTATGATAAATGATACATAAATAAGACAATAGAAATGCCCAAAATTTAACAATAACCAGAATTTAGACAAGACTTCGGAAGAAAAACAATCTTTATTCACAATACTCTAAATGAAGCAATTCCTTCACTGAATATATATATGTTGGTGATCGTGCGTCCACTACAGGCTTGAAATAATAAGTTCCAATGTATACCAGTTTATTAGTTTTATATCCTTGTAGCTCTTTAGGACTGTTTTCCCCATACCAATTATATATTTATTTAGTGTCAACTTACAGATGGCCTACTTCTATCATGACACTCTCTTTGACGTAATGTAGGAAAATGAATTTTCCTGGATGCAGATCTGCGGGAGGACACATTTTCACCTTCTCGAAGTATGTAAAGAATACTGTAAATATTTTCCTTGAATTTCAAAGGTTGTTCTTTACTATTTCAATTCCCTTTACATGTACTTCCATGTGCTTAACTCAGGAAAGAAAGAACGATGTTAATGTAAACGGGGAAGGAGACAAACTTTTAGGATTAGGAATTAAATTTGTGAAGTATGAGCAGCTAAGGCTATGTTACCCAGTCACGTATGAGTGATGATGTACCTCGGCGATCACACTACCCGGAAAACTGAAAAGAGAAATGACGGGGATAGGAAGGGCAATGGGATCATTATGTTAGGTACCATCCGGACATTTGTCAACTATGAATGATGAAATGACTGGCTTCAAAAATCGACGGAGTGCCACCAATAGGAATCGAACCCGGAACTACTTTCATCAAAGGCGAGAGCATTAGCGACTACGGTACGTGGGGCAACAGAAAATTCTAGGATAATGTAGCGAAAAAATTAAATGTGTGCCCATAGAAACTATACAAATTAAAGCTTCTAGCATGTTGCAATACCTTTTGACTTTTTTTTTTTTTTTTTTTTTTTCCAAATGGCACTACGCCAAGTTATTACATATTTCAAATCTACATGTAAAACGAAAACATACAATACCACATTTGTATTACAGTTTTGCAAACTAAGGACGCTACAATCTTGGAGGATCCTAAAACAGTAATGACGCACGCGTGAGACGGGGAAAGGCACATATTAAATACTATTATGATGAATACTAAAATCCTTATATGACGTTATTCCTAAAAAAAATAGAAAAAAGTTAAAAGAAACTTAAAATATGACTTTTTACAAAGGATTTTATTTTGAAGAACTGCCTCGATAAAAATCATACAGAATTACCACATGGTTTTCAATAGACAAAGATAATAATGACGTGTACAGCAATTTGATATCTCAACTCATTCGGAACATACGGAAATATTATGAAGTTTGATGTACTGCTTACAGTGACGTATTGTGCGAGTTTTCTACACCAAGTTTTGATTTCCTTTACTTCAATAACATTACAGGAATACACTTTGGTAAGAGTAATTAAAATAAATTTTCGGAATTACATAATTTTAAGGAATGATGCAAACTTGAACAATTTTTACCATATCTTTAGTATGAATTAAAATATCAAACTGCTGTAAACGTCAATATGAACTTTACATTTAGTGAAAACTATTCATGGAATTGGATGAGGTGCTTAATTAAGCAGTGTTACACAATAAGTGCTTTTAAAATTAGTCAAATTTTCAATTCCTTGTAACCTTGTTCGTATTTATTTGAAATCAGTCATTTTATAATTATAGTACAACGAAACCTGTCTATGTTGTCCACCATCGGTTCCATCGAAAAGTGGCCAACTTAGACAGGTGGCCAACTTACAGAAAATAAGTGTGATTTGTGTATTTTTAGAATAGGATTTCTAGTATTACTTGATTGTAAAATTTTAATAAGCAGTGGCACGACATCTACTTATAAATAATGTATATAGAGTAATCATAAAAATATACAGTACTAGAAAATATTACTATAGTATGCAAGAGCGCCGATTTCTCTGTAAATTTGGGGGAGGGGTATCCAGATGCAGACGGTATATATATGAAGATTTTAAGACAAATTGCACTCAAATTATACCAAATATTGTATATTCATAAATAAAATAGGGGCCACGTGAGCTTTGGGGGGCCGGCCCCTTCGGTCCCCCCAGGATCGGCGCTTTTGATAGTATGTTTAATATATATGCATATCTTTCTCTTCCTGAAAACTAGTCTGGTACATTGGATTATTCGGATTGAAAACACAATAACACAAACAACCATAAAATATAAGTGTATGTACGCAGTTTATTGAAATTGATATTATAGCACACTGAGTTATTCAGATTGAAAACAAGAAAAGCTAAGTTATAAATTGAGAAATTCACATGCAATTTATATGACTTCTTTTCAGTTGTTACTGAATGGTGGTCCATTCTAAACATATTTGCTTTATTCTTTTTGGCAGATATGCACATTCTAATATTGTAGCTCACTACCTCTTGTTAATGAGCTAGAAGTGTTTCCCTCGGAGAAAAAGATGTTTTGAGAAAATCTTGAGGGAATTCATATCTCAAAACCTCCGCTACCTTTTGACATGCAGTCAGGTGCCAATAAATGACAATTGAGCTTTAACCTTGAGAATTTTCGGGAATTACCAAAGCTTCCCACTGATGAAAGGAGCCAATATAGCTAATGGTTTTACCAAAACAGACAGGGTAAACAAATACGTACAACCATTTCCTGCATTCCTGTACGTGCTTTTTCTTATTCACATCTTCCTTCACTACCCTTTTATGAGGGTAGTGTTCTGGCCATTGACTTCCAAGAACAAATCGTGCGAATCTATGCTTCTTTGTGTCCAGTCACAAATACAGAACATCTGCCTTTCATATGGGAATTCGAAAGAGTTAAGAAAAATAACAAAACTGTATTTTTCGTGGCCAAGATACGCAGGTAAATTTATCATTATCATCATAGGGTAAACATTGCTTCAGTGTGGCCAACTTCCAAGATAGACAGGTGGCCAACTTATAGAGTAGTAACGAATATCTTATGGGAAAATGCAGGTTCAAGACGAACCGGGCCAAGATAAGCAGGTGGCCAACTTGACAGGTTTCACTGTATTGGGCGCTAAAGTGTTTTAGACGTCCATTGTCCTTTGTCTTTTATGAATACCATTACTGAGTTTGGTGCTGTAGAGACCACCAAAGTTTGGATGTTTGTCATACGTACCGTCCTTAGTTTGCAAGAATTTATAATATGTGTGTACTTGTAAACTGACGTATTGAATGTGATTTGAAAATGTAATAACGTGACGTAGTATAATTTGAGGAAAAAAAAAACATGTTGGGTTGTCAATAGTGTTAATCAGGTGATATTGAAGAGTATCATATAATGTCCCCCTGTCGATATTTTCATGGTACGAAATTGTAGTTTTGCATTGATTAGTTGAAAAGTTACAAGGGTATATTATATATACAGGGTGGCTCAAAAGTAGGTATACAGTCCCGTACTGATCAACTCATTGCTTTTGATATCATTTCTTATAGTTACCCATCAGGTAGACTTAATTTCTTTATTATTTGTTCTTAATGTCCTTTTACTTATATCTTAAGCTCGGAACAGTCGAAGCAAATAAACCTATAAGCTAGAATGTTATACTTAATCAATCAAAGGGTGTATACCTAATTTTGGGCCACCCTATATATGAGGAAAGAGGTGGGCACGAAGTCTCTTTCCTCAATATGTGAAGAAGAAATAATAATAATAATAATAAATAATAATAATAATAATAATAATAATAATAAAACACCCCGATGATTTGACAGTCTTCATTTTATTTTCTACAAATACTGTTCAAACTGTCTTCAATCAAGTTCGATGCACAAGCTGTATCTCTTCAGTACTGATTTGCAAATATTTACGTAACCGATGACTTGCCATCCAATCTCTCAACTAAGTGATTAAAAGCTTTGGTTGCCCGGAAAACACCTCATCCTTGACAATACACCATGTGAAGAAATCGCACAGCGTGAGAAACAGGGTGCCCAATTTGTCGTACCACACCACTAATTCATTCATCGAAATGTTAATCCACTAAATCCCTCACAACACCATCAAACCGAGGCAGTGCTCCACCATGTTGCAACGTGAACTGAAAGTTTTCGTAGCGAGGGTTATTTTCAAGTTCTGGAATGAAAACTTCCTGCAACATCTGAAGGCATGTGACACTGGTAACAATTTCTTTATATATAAATATATATAAAATCAGTGGTGCCCACCCCTCTCATGTTCATGACGCATCCCCATCAATTGCCTATCCGTAGGTGTTCTTCCATGAAAGAAAAATCTTTTCGATTAATTTTTACACCTCCTCAAACATATTTATATAGATTTTTAACCCCCCCAAATATTTCAATGACGCAGTTTGCGCCCCTTTGTGGGCACCCTGTATAGGCACCCTGTATTTATTTCAGCGGGTAAATACCATGGGTAAATACCCGGGTATTTACCCAAAATGGGTATTTTATGTTTCAATTAATCATAAATGGATTTTATCGTTGTCAATGAAAAATATAATGGTAATTTATATCACCTGCAACAGGAATACTAAATATCCACTAATTATTTTTTCTAGTAATCATTTTTTTAACTAATATTAACTAATTACTTTTTCTAGTAATTAAAGAATGAATTTGATATTTATTAAGTAACAGAATACGGATTTCCTAGCTACTCACCATCATTTTTCTTTCTACTTATTACCCTTTACCCTTCTATTACGCTTCGCGCAAAATAATTGTCCATTCTATCCCATGAACTTTTACCTTGGTGTGCCCCTGAGACGTCCAATCAGCTATGCGGTAGAATTCGATAGTGGACCAAACCAACACGAAAATATAAAATTTATGTAGAACATAACGATGACTAACAAAAATGAAGTCAGTTGTCACCAAACCAATCACTATTATTAAGTATTCTGCCTACCAGCAGCTCCTGGTATTAATAACACGGAATTTAGGTTCTTCCTTAGGTTCGGGTCTGATATAACTGCTTTCTCCATTTTTCTCAATCTGGCGCATCTTCTTTTATCTTCCAATACCTTCTCTAGTTTTTCAAATTACCCACGAACTCACTAAGTAAACGATTTAAACAGCAGGATCTATATTACTAAAATAAACAAACACGTTTTCTTTTGGTTTGCCAAATATATTAATGACGGAAAATTAATTATTAATAAATACTTTCCTATTTTGAGGATCTAAAGTTTACAACAATTTTATTATACATTTTTAACATTACCTTAAAAAAAATTGAATAGTACAGATGAAAAACAACTTTTTTGATAATTAAGAAAACTGAAGTGATATTCCAGATACAGCTGGTTACTTTCTTCACGCAAAATAGTGTTATTTTTGGTATTTTATCTATAGATAATGAGATGTACAGAATTGTCAATTATGCAAAGAATTATACCAATAAGTTTCTTATCTTTTACTCCTGGTTCACTGAACTAATAAATTTAATTTGTTTAAGAAATTACATTGTAACAACTTAATTGTTGATATAGTTATATCCAGTAGCGTAGCGTGGTATTCCGAAATGGGGATGCCAAAGTTAGTCACTTGTGCGATACAATACTGCTGCAATCAGCAATACGAGGGGAAATATATGATACCGAGGAAATATGGGATTATAAAAAAATCACGGGGCCAGGCCACCCTAATTGGTGGCCTAGTGGGGCATACAGAAGCAAATGCGTGGATTACATTAGAAGCTAACAAGCAATTGCCTCAGCTCCTTCTTGCCACTACCGTTGTGACGAGAAAACTTGCCCCATTGTTGAATGAACATTGTTTTCAGTATAGTTAGTTCCCTTCATTTCTTTTTCGTTGGAAGCTTCTTTCTCTTTCTTCACATACCATCCCTCAATCTCGTTATACAGGGTGTTTAATAAGTAATGGTCATAAATTAAACCGTAGATAATACACGGCAAAACTAAGAAAAAAGTCTTAGTAAACATGTGTCCGCAAACGCTTCGTAACGGAGATAGGGGCTGTCGAAAGTGTGGGAAAGTGAAGTTTAGAGGCGAATATTTCAAAATGTATGAATCGGACAGAGGGCGGTCCCATGACTGACTATCGAAGTCAGACCTACGCTATGCACGCTTTCGTGGTACCAGGTCGAAAGCTCGAAAAGATACAAAATGGTGGACAATGTTTACGTGCCGTGTGTGGTTGCATAAAAAGCAGGAAATGAGAGAGACAATCGAAGTGTGGTGATGTACGTTGTAAATGGCTCCAGGAAGAATTCCGACAACTAATGCATACGTACAAGTGTGGCAGCACTTAGGTAAACCAAACGGTATGCAAGGCACTGATGAAGCCTTATGTGCTAAGCATTTAACGTAATGAATATCATCACCTTTCTTAGATTGCCTCTCATTTCCTGCTGGTTATGCAACCACACACGACACGTTAACATTGTCCGCCATTTTGTTTCTTTTCGAGCTTTCGACCTGGTACCACGGCTTATGAATTACTGGTGGATAGACGCGCCCTCGATGTTTATCTTGAGCCCCTTTTCCTCGGACAATTGTCCGGGAATCCCTCCGTTTCTTTGGGGAACCTTGCGCGCGCATTGAAGTTATCAACCATGCATTTCTGCATAGCGCAGGCCTGGCGCCGATAGTCATTCGTTGGACCGCCCTCTGTCAGATTCATACTTTTTGAGATATTCGTCTCTAAACTTCATTTTCTCACACTTTTGACAGCCCTTATCTCCGTTACGAAGCGTTTGCGGACACATGTTTACTAAGACTTTTTTGTTAGTTTTGGTGTGTACTACCTACGGTTTAATTTATGACCATTACTTATTAAACACCCTATATATATAATGTCGCCCCTAGAAATTTGTCATCTTGGATCCGGAACTCAGTGTATACGTATATCATTTGAAGATGTAGAAATCACTTAAAACAACTCAGGGGGTCTGTTTCTGTGTGTCTATTTTGCTGTCAGATATCCAGACTCGAAGGGTCCAAGCAATCTTTGTGAGGAGCGGGGAGTGCTGGCTCTCTTGGCCTACCAGATCGGTGACCGTGATTCTACATAATGCTTTATATCTATGCTTGTGTGTGAGCTCCCTCAGAGTTTCTGGCTAGGCCACTGGGCATACTATGTATTTGTGATGAAGATTAAAAGTTTGCGTCTAATTACGATTACAATTACGATGCATTTAATTAGGGCTAAAGCATAACTCTTTTTATACTATTATTTACATAACCGACGTGCTTCAAAAAGGCATTGAACTAGCCATTTCTGTTTTGTTCTATTTCCTTGCAGTTCGCACTCGTACGTTCTGTATAGCTTAGTTCAAAATAGATAGAGTTGGAAATACTTGAGAATATGCCAGCTTATATCTAAAGCAAAATGTAGAGTTGCGAGGGGTGAAGAGGAGTGAGAAAGCAAGTGGTTGAGCATGCGCATTCGACAGAAAGCAGACGAAAACCTCGATGCTTGTAGTAGGCCTGGATGCCCAAGGAACATAGCATACAAGAGGAAAGAATTAATGTGCATTTGAGTGACGCGCATGCGTAGGTTCCGCTTGTCAAAGTAAAGCGAGAGAGTGCATTCAGAAGATTGCAGTGGAAATATTTGTGATAATTACAAGCAAACAATTTATATATAATGAAATACGCACTTTTTTTAACAGGGAATGCCGGGCGTACTGGCGTTCCCTTATGCTACGCCGCTAGTTATATCAAAGTTAAGAAACTCGGCTTTAGTAAGTAATAACCTAGAAAATACTTAGAAACTAAACAAATTACACATTTACCCAATTTGCTTTACCGTAGACGTAACTGTATGATTACGAAAGTTGTAGAATAATCAAACTAAATTTAATAAATTGGTTGATCAAATTATTTACTAAATATGCCGTTGATAGAAAAGTATCCATAAAATGAGGAATAACAGTTCGTAAAACATTTAAATAACGAATTCCTGATTTTTCGAGTGTTTACTAAATGGGGTTTAACACTAACACTAATGCTTTGTGAAAGTATTTTATTGGATAGCATATTTAAAATATTAATGTGATGAACAACGTTAAGCTGTATAGTAACTCAGTGAAGGTAATATTTATACTTTAACTTATTCAGTATAGAGCAGCAATTAACGTCTACCATATTTGGAGTACTATAAAACGACCACAAATGTTACCGTCCTACTCAGAATCAACCCTAAGATGAGATTCGGAATCACCGCAGACTTAACATTTAAAGTCACCCTAAGGTTAAACAAATAGGGTTTATATACGATTTCTATGTATACAACCTAACCATCTAACCTAAGGCTTGAAGTCACTATGATTTCTTCATTTTGTAGGTCTTGGTGAAACGAATCTAAGTTTAAAAGCCGTTCACACCTTGGTGAAGAAAGGGCATAGGTGGGTAAGATAGTAAAATGGCTTCAAATCAATCTTTGGACGACAAGTGAGTCCCCTTGTAGGTACCCCCAGGAGACATTAATCCCTTATGCTTCAACTCTGATTTTTTCGTGAGCAATGACGTAAAATCGGAAAAGTGATGTGAATTATTTCTCAAGATTGGCTTGATCGATGTTGTTAAAACTTAGATGTGTGTATAGGTGTAGACGAGGGCTTCGTCTGAAAAGTGTAACAGCTAACCCCCACAATTTCCCTCTTTCAAAAAATTCAATTCAATATTTTGATCTCTTTACCTATGAAGTTCTTCGAGAAAAAAATTATCAAATAATAGGTTTTAAATGCCACGTTAACCCTAGAATAATATCTGATATCCACAATTGTTCCGCGGGTGCGCCATGGTCAAAACTGTCTGCAAACCTGCACCGCACCTGAACGGTGTTTGTTACAATAAAACGTTAATATTATAGAAGGCAAAAAATACTATTTTTATTCTAACATTAGCAGTTGCACTACAGCTGATAGAAAACGAGGGAAAGAACAAAAGAAGAACAAAACTCGGTACAAATGTTGCCATAACAAATCCAACATCCTCCCACCTTGAGTTACGTTGAGGGAACTAGTAACTCAACCACAACAAACATTATTTATTTTTAAGAATATTCAAAAGATCTAATCTGGTAGGAGGTTTCACTTTTCTACCAGTTCGAGTTGTAACAGTTTGAAGTTTTGTTTCACATTCAGTCTCTGTGTTTTTATCACTCACTCCGTCCATTTGTTCATCACTACGATACACTGCTGGTTCTTTCGACACCTGTGGTATCTCATTTGAATGAACTTCCAGGGGAAATACTCGTTGCACTGGTCTCATCATCAATCCGGTACGTGTCTTCAAGCGCACAAGTCGTACTTCAGCGTCACGTCCAGGTAATATTTCCACAACTCTTGCTAAAGGCCATTCTAAACGTTTCAAGTTCTCGTTTTCTACAAGTACAACATCCCCTATTTTTATTTCGCTATGGTTTCTTCTAGATTCCCAATGCTGCACCAACTGTCCCAAATATTCACTGCGAAATCTACTGCGTAACTGTTCCCTGAGTTTATGACAATATCTCAACCGTTTTTGTAGGTTAACGGATTCCAAGTTGTCGAGATCCGGTACTCCTACTTCTCTAACTTGTTGCAGAAACATAGATGGAGTTAAAGCTAATAAATCCGAACTATCATCAGAAACATAAGTTAACGGTCGACCATTCATGACAGCTTCACAGTCACACAACACTGTAATGAATTCTTCATAATTTAGAGAAGCCTTCCCAAGTATTCTTCTTAACAGTCCTTTCATTAATCGAATTAAACGCTCCCACCATCCACCCCACCAAGCAGCACTCGGTGGATTGAATTTCCACTTGATGCGTTTCACAGTTGCAAAAGATGTTATACATTTCCAATCCAGTCTGCTCAATAAATTTTCTGTGCCAACAAAATTCGTGCCATTGTCACTGTAAATGACCGAAGGTCGGCCTCGACGCGCTATAAATCTTCTAAGGGCTTGAAGAAAGTCACTCGTTGATAATCCGGAAACAAGCTCCAAATGCACTGCTCTATATACTGCACAGGTAAATATACAAATCCAAGCTTTTCCTCCATCTCGTAGTCTAACTGGTCCGGTAAAGTCTACTCCCGTTACTTCAAACACTGCTGCATCTCTGATTCTATCTTCGGGTAGGGCTACAGGGATTGGTTCCAACTTCTTGGCAGTATATCGTTTACATATGACACATTGCTTTATTATAGATCGAATAGTTTTTCTTCCTTTGAGTATCCAAAACTGTTCCCTAAGAAGACTCAACAAACCTTGAACACCAACGTGACAAGCTTCCACATGTTTATCGTACACTAACATTTTTACTACTGGATGTGTGCTTGGCAATACAACTGGATAACGGAAGGTTTCAACATCTGAAAGTTCTGTAATTTTGGTTTTTATTCTGATGAGTTTGTCATTGTCTTCGAACGGACACAAAGATTTCAAATTCTTGTCGCCAACACCCTCAAAGGAATCTGTTTGGACAAGTCAAATAACAGTCCTCTCTGCTGATATCAATTCTTCAACAGACAATTCGTTGCTTCTTCTTTGCTTAGAACGACAATTATGAATAAATCTTTTCATCCAACCTATTATGCGAACTAATTTTTCGTACTTCGAAGGATACCGATAATACCAGTCACTGTCCTCCTTTCCAACATTAAGCATAGCTGATGAGACCGTCTTTTTCTTTTCCTGTGTAATGATTTCTTCTTTGTACTCATACTTCTGTTCTGGCCATTGCTCCTTGGGTCGTCGCAGCCACGAAGGACCTTCCCACCATTTTGACTCAAGCAGTTGTTCTGAAGTACATCCTCTCGACGGTAAATCCGCCGGATTCATGGTTCCTGTACGTAATGCCAAGTTTCTTTATCACTTAATTTTCGGATTTCTTGCACTCGATTCCAAACAAAAGTGTTCCATTGCTCATCTCGTTTAATCCATGCAAGAACTGTTGTAGAATCTGTCCAATAATAAATCTGTATACCTTCAAGATTCAAGGCCTCAATCACAGAAGTAGCTAGTCTCCCACCAATAGTAGCTGCCAATAATTCTAATCTTGCTATGGTTGATTTCTTTATAGGAGCAACTCTTGTCTTGGCTTGTACTAACTGCACATTAATGTTTTCTCTAGTAACAGTTCTAAGAAAAACTGCCGTAGCATAGGCTCTTTCACTTGCATCACAGAACACATGTAGGCTACAATTTTCTGAATCTCCTTGGATACATCTAGGAAATGAAAGTTCTTTCAACAACGGCAATTCACCTACCCACTGTAAAAATTTCTTCCTTACTGCCCCTGGCACTTCTTCGTCCCAACTCAATTCCAATCGCCAAATTTCTTGCAAAAGGATCTTTGGATACAACGTCACTGGAGAAGTAATCCCTATAGGATCAAATATCCTGTTTGCAAACGACAAAATAACCCTCTTAGTAAGAACTTCTGATATCAACCCATCGCAGCATTCTGGTCTTATTGCCAAAGTGTCAGATTTCGTTTCCCACTGTAGACCTAAGACTGGTACTCCGTTGTCTTGCTCCATCTCGCCAAAAGAAGTGTGCTCCCACCCTCTCAGCTCAAATCCAGCTTTCGCCATTACTTGGGTACTTTCATTAATGAAGTGATGAAGCTCCTCTTCATTCCTTACGCTGGTAACGCAATTGTCCACATAAAAGCACTTCGAAAGCTGAGCGATGACTTCTCTGGAATATTGGCTTTTTCCTTCTCTTTGTTTTTCCATTTCTAACTTAAGATGATGTTCTATCACTGCACACAGCAAAAATGGACTACAGTTCACACCAAAAACTACACGCTTGTGACGAAATATCTTTTCGTTTCCCTCCTGGTCAACCCACAAAAATCTCAAAAAGTCACGGTCTCTTTTACAGACACTAATTTGTAAAAATGCTTTCTTGATATCGGATACAACTCCGATTCTATTTAACCTAAACTTTATCAAAATTGAGGGTATCATTTCGATCAAATTAATACCCTTCTCTAAACACTGATTCAATGAAGGAGAATTTTTCTCCCTGGCTGATGCATCGAAGACGGGACGTATTTTCGTCGTACTGCTTTCCTTGACTACATGGCGATGAGGTAAATAATGCCCTTCTCTATCCTTTTCTTCTGGTGGAACTTCTTCTATTACGCCATCATATATCCATTCATTCAACACTTGTTGATAGTCTTCGTAACGGTTTTCCTTCTTCAACTTAGCAATAAGTGTATTCAATCTTCTTTTGCACATCTCAATATTACTTGGAAGTGTAGGATGTCCTTCTATCCAAGGTAACATTACTTCGTACCTCTTCTCCTCATTAATAGCTACGGTCTTATTAAAGTAATCCATTACTGCTTGCTGAGCTTCCAATTTTGTCTTCTTTTCCGCAGGATCTGTGATACCAAGAACATCTAACCGCCATAAATCCGCTATAGATGCTTCTTTACAAAACATGGACATCGTTGCCATAGACGAGAATTTAACATCAAAACGTATTTTAACTTTGCCCATTAAAACCCAACCAAGCAATGTTTCCATAGCTACCAATCCGGACTTCAACACAATTCTTTTCCCAGTAAAATGTTTTCCTGCAATGTCAGAACCAATTAAAATTTCTATCGCGCCAGGGTTCCTGTCGTAAATTTCTACACCAAATTTTTCTAACTCCTGTATCCAAGGACCTTCAACTACTGACGTCACATTGCTACATATTATCTTGGTTCAGCGCTTCAAAATTGCATGCATAATCTCCTTTCAGACTATACAACCTAACTTGATAACAACTATGTTCATAAGGTGCAGAACAAATACCTCCGAAGAGTGCATGCGTAACACTTTCTTTTTTAACAATTTCGTATCCAATTTCCAATGCGGTAGCTGTTCGAATGTACGATCGTTGGGAACCGGTATCTATGATTGCTCTTACCTCCCTTTCTGTCTCTTGACCCCTTACTTTTACAACTAATGTTTGCAAAAACGTTTCAGCATACACGTTATTAGTTAATGTATTTTCAATAACCGGTTTCGTTACACTTTGTTTCACTGTACCGTCGTTTTCCTTGTTACCTTTTGGTCCCTTGCACATAATGTATGAATGTTGTCCCTTGCACTTGGCGCATTTTAATTTTACCCTACATCTACTGCTAACGTGCCCCGGTTTTAGACATTTGAAACAACAACCCTTTGCCTTTAACACCTTTGTTTTTTCCTCAAAAGACCAGTTACGTGCCTTCGAACACTCTTCGGTAACATGAAAATCACTACAAAAAATACATTTCTCTGGGTCACCTTTACAATTAACTAACTCTGCCGCTGTTGGAACAGTTTCTGTGGGACTACTTCGATCTTTCCTTTTCTTTATCGCACTGGAAGTATCTTTCAAATCAAAGCCTGCAACTGCAAGTGCTATCCGCTCTTCACTTTCAACCTCTTTTCTCACAAACAACATTAAATTTTCCAGTCTATTTTCCACTGTAGATTCTCCATAGTTCGTAGTTCCCCTTTGCCATGCTCGCAAAAGTTCCTCAGGTAAACACGATTCCACTAGTGGGTACAGCATTGCTGCGCATTTGTCTGTCGTCACTCCTAATGTACTTAATGCTCGTAATTCTGACTCAATTTTGTCGTACAAGGCACTGAGTTCTAATTGCTTATTACTGTTCAAATTGCTTAACACCAGTTTTAAAAGTTCCCTCACATACACTTCTACCAATGTATCTTCACGACCGAAACGTGACTTCAAACCTTCAATCACTTTTGGATAGTTTTCTTCACATAACGGGAAACTTTCAACAAATTGGCGTGCTCTTGAACCGGGTAGAGTGGCCTGAACTAAATACTGAAATTTGTCACTGTTTGCGATATTCGTGTCCGCATCGATTCGATTGAACTGACTCCAAAACGGTAACCAATTCTTTAAGTCACCATCAAACTTCTTCAATTCAATTACCGGTAACTTAATACCCCGTTTCTTACCTTCTGTCGAAACACTGTCTCTATCACGAGTTGAATTTGATGCATGCTTATCGATCAACTCTTGAACTTTCGTACGAAGACTATAAAATGTCAGAACATACTTATCTTGTGCTTCTGTTTCCTGAACCAAATCATCATCTTCGAATTCTTCTTTTAATAACAGTTCAATGTATTCATTGTGTGCTTCATCAACTGCCCTGTATTTATCCTCCAATAATTCAAAGTTCACTTTAATTTCGTCAATGTTCACATTCGCGGCATTACAACACTGTTCCACATTTTTTGCGATTTTTGTAAATACAGCTCTCGCCACTGTTCTAACTCTTTTTGCCTTCTCCATTATTTAAGTTGTCTCTCAGTCCTGTCACTGTCGCCAGATGTTACAATAAAACGTTAATATTATATTATAGAAGGCAAAAAATACTATTTTTATTCTAACATTAGCACTTGCACTCCTGCTGCTAGAAAACGAGGGAAAGAACAAAAGAAAAACAAAAGAACAAAACTCGGTACAAATGTTGCCATAATAAACCCAACAATGATGATTTTTTGTTTGTTTGTTTGTTTGGGCTGAAACACAATTGGTTGTGGGTTCCACGAACACCTCGTTGGTACCGTAAGAGTTAATATCCACCTTACTAAATTAAGCTATACTAAACTGTTTGCAGCTTACGTTTGTGATTCCTTCCATACGGTTCACAAATGGTGACAAAGAACCCAATTATTTACTTGAATGAGAACTAGTGGTTGTATTGCACATGAACACAGCGATAGACGTACAGGGATTTTTTTGACACTGAGACATCAGGAATATCTATTTTTAATAATTCAGCTATTTCTTTCGTAGATGATGTACTTGCAACGGTATTCGAAAAAGTACTTCAAGCCGTTTCACATGAGCTGGGCACTTAAAACACTTTTTCAAATAATTTGTCATTTTATTGACATTCGCATGTTTATATTCTTTATTACAGAACTTGCAAACACCACCTTTGTTTTTGGCTGTAAAGAATTCCATGCATGACCCTTCTTCTTTAAAGAATTCCATGCATGACCCTTCTTCTTTAAAGAATTCCATGCATGACCCTTCTTCCCCGTGTTACATTTCTAGTCTTTCAAAACACTGTGTAAATAACAGTGAAAGAATATAGTTTAGACAGAAACTGATGCAATGCCGTCTTGCAGAACAGTCAGAGCACAGTACAAGACTAGTATTGAAGGTAGAGACCAACCAAGGTAGAAGGTGCAACGATTATCTTTCCTTTTTGATATTCAAACCAGTTCTGTGGTGTTGCCAGGTCTTGTACTTCTGCAACAGTACAAAGTACTGAAAAAATCTCCATAAAACTAAAGAATGTTATGCATTTTGGTGTAAAATATCCGTAGTGTAATACTTGTAATAATTTCAGTAATTAATAAAATACAGAAAAAAGTACCGTATGGTTAATTATTCTTAAAATTTCATAATAATTGAGTTTTCGTAAAATACCCATTTTTGGGTAGGTAAATACAAAAAGGGTAAATACCCACTTTTTATTTACCTACCCACTGGGTATTTACCCGACTCACATCTCTAACCCTGTATATATATATATATATATATATATATATATATATTAGGGATGGCCAAAATTTTCCGGAATCCGGATTCCGGAAATTTTGTTTTCCGGAATTCGGAAAAAATCCGGATTTTGGAAAAATTCCGGAATTCAGAAAAAATGCGGATTTTGGAAAAATTCCGGAATTCAGAAAAAATCCGGAATTCGGAAAAATTCCGATATTCGGAAAAAATCCGGAATTTTTCCGATTTTACTTTCCGGATTCCGGAAAGTAAAAATTCTGGAATTGGCCATCCCTAGCTAGTAGCTGTTAAAAGAAAAACACAATAATGAATATATATACTGTATTAGTTTCTTGTAGTTGGATATGTCTTTATCACTTACGTAGACAATTGCTACTGCAGTTATTTACTGCTTTATGAGGAAGGTCTTATTTTCACACACAAAAAAGTCGCCGGTATGTCTCAAACATTATCGCGTTCCCACCTGCAGCTGCTCCAAAGCACTGCAAACTACGTTTTAACCAGACGAAAGGCAGTGAAGAAAAAGAAATCTTAACAAATATTCTAATAACATTCCCTTATTGTCAACATACCTATGTACAGTAAATACAAATTTATAATTTTTGACTTTACGAAGTATACAATGTAATTGTTCAATAATTAACATAAGCAGGCATTCATTAATTTATATTAATATAATAATTAATAAAACTAATAAGCGGGTGATTGATGACTCAGTGGTAGAGTTTTCATCTATGGTATTCTAACCCAGGACATGTGGGTTTTCAATGGCTAATTTTGTGTTCGAAAATTTTCCCGGTGGTACTCTTGGTTCCCTTTCTTGTATTTTTCCATCATTACTCATTAACGAATTTAGTTTATCAAAACTCTATAGCCATATATTCATTCTGTCCGTCAGTGAAACAAACAGTCTCAAGAACTATCTGATGAATTACCATCAATTTTGGCCATGATCAAGGCGACCAGAATTTTCACTTGCGAAAACGGGACGCATACGAATCGGCTACGGGGGGGGGGGGGGGGGCTGACTTCCAGATTGCATTTTGGGATTCAGCAGTGTTCTGAATTTACAAAATACGCAAGTAAGCGTTTCTAACTTTACGTGTACCACACGACAAATAATGGTTCCCGATTGCAAGTTCTACCCAACAATTCTTTTAACTAGTTGAACACTCAGAATTCCCACTCAATTCCCACTTGAACCACGAACACTCAATTCCCATTTGAAAGTTCAGAAGTTCTAGACACGGCTGAACCTTGGCAATGAGTGTTGGTACGGAAGAGAGTACAATTTGCATTGACAATTTATATTTTGAATAATAATTACGGGACACCTAGGTCATTTTTACTTAAAATCGGGACATTTAGACGTCCCGTTCGAGAATCAGAAAAAAACGGGACAACGGTTGGAAAAAAGGGACTGTCCCGGCTAAAACGGGACGTCTGGTCACCTTGGGCATGATGTACAGAGTCAATAGTTAAGAATCGAGTTCCCTGATGAATGTAATATTCAAACCGAAAGCGGTACAAATCAACCATTTCCGGTTTTAACGTTAATCATTATATAGTAAATACGGTAATAGATAGCGAGAAGCGGTTTCCAGTAATCGACGTATATAACATTCATGTAGATAGAATGCTACCCAATTTGTGCATCTGCTGAAAATAATGAGCTTAGGTATTTAGAGAGCATTTTCCGCTTTAGAAAATGTGTGTTTGGTAAAGAATGTAGAGAATTAGCTGAGTCAGGCACGTAGTTAGAATATGGTAATAGGGGGGTCTGTCACGAAATACTGTGGTTATTTATCAGGGGCTCAATCATTCTAAACTATTTTATTGGCAACATATATTGGTTCGTTTAGCCAAGATTTCTAATGGGGGGGATGATATGAAATACTGTAGTTACACACCAGGGGCTCGATCAATATAAATATTTTACTGACAACATACCCATATTGATTGATTAGGACAATAAAATGAGGATATGTTAGTAAGTATTTTAATAAGAAGCTATGAAAAAATCTCGAGTAAAAGAATATAAAAAAGTATTGAAAAAGATATAGTCTTCCGAGGTCATTTGAACGGTGTCGAGAATTTTGCGCCTGGGAAATTTGCGCCCTACCTCAAGAACGGAAAATTGCGCCTGCGGTGTACCTTCACCGGGAAGTTTGAGCCCTGCGAAATAAAAGAACCTATTCGAGCTTACGCATTTGCTCGGAGGGGCTGACATTACAGCATAAACAATCTTCCCCCCACAGCCATGCCATTTGTGATTTATTTTCATTGTGACTATATAAGGGGAGAATAATCTTCAATATAAGCCAAAAGAACACAATGGATCAACGCAATCGCTGCTTCTTCCAGAGATGATTTTGGGGGAACACTGGCCTCCCCAGAGCTCTCAGTATCCCCTCGGAGGAGACCAAAATAATACGTCTATAATATAATAAATAGAATAGTACCAGCAGTGACCCCCCTCCGGAATACTAAGTGTGCCCCCCGGAACATTTTTTTCTGAAAGAACGACTGAACGCAATTGTGGGTTTCAAGTGTAATTCCAGCAAGTAAACACACTGTACATAGTTTTCTTGATAATATTACTGACCTGATTTTACATTCATTTTACATTTTCTTTTCTATATTTTGTGTCCTGAAAAGTCAAACAACTCGCAAGGATTGTGAACAGAGATATCTGGGTAGAGCCAAACAGCCTTTTGTAGATTAAATTATACTCTTTGATTATATTAATAAATAATTATATATCAGTCATTTATTCTTTTATTCTAAATTTTGTAGTATAATGAAAAATTGTATTTGTATGGATTGCCCTTTAGTTAACTAAAATTGTATTTTTTTTTTCATTTGTTCGGAATATTATAACGGATGGAGTAACTCAATGAGACGATGAGAGGCAAAGCCTAGTTCAAGTGTGAGTGGAAGTTACTTTACACAATACAAAAATAAGTTGAATTGTAGGGCGAAAATATCCCAGTGCAAATATATTGCGAGCGCATTTTTCCCTATTTTTGTGGTAGGGCGCAAAATTCTCTCATTCAAGGAAAATATAATGTCCGTGAAGTTGAGAAGCCACTTATGTTAGACCCCAGTTTCGACTTTAAACGTCGCTAGTGCTACGTTAGTGTTCGATAGTGACGCAAATCGTTAGTACTCCACAGATAACGTGTGCTTTTTAAATAACAGACATAAGTCTTCTAACTGCATGCCAACACGCCCACTTCTAAGAATCATCTCAAAAATGAGGTTAACCGTTAGAGCAAGTAAGTGCTCATTAGTGCCATTAACATTAACGTTAATGCCTCTATCGTATTTTGAGTAATAATAACACCACGCTCTTTGCTAGAGTCTCAATGCGTCCCTATATTCTCGCGAACATAATGCGCAATGTGGATGTCCCCTGACGTGCCAAAGTTAGTTACTTTTTTTTTGCAACTATTGTTTATCTGTTATTGTTTATTGTTTATTGCTAGTCTGCAGAGTAGTCCTTACATTAATATGCCATTGTCCTCTATAATCATTGCATATTTACAAGCAATTTGTTATTACTGTTAGAAGATATAAAAAAACAACAGATAAAATCTACTACTTAACGGTTCATATTTTTCTTTTACAGTACATAAACGATTAATAATAATAATAATAATACTATTCCAGCATAAAAGTTATGAATTTTATCACACTGGCAACAAGCGACGCATATTTTAACTTCATAAAAATTCGTTTCTCACGATTTTCTGGAAAACTATGTATGATGACATCTTCATTATGTCAAGTTGTTTATCTCAGTGTGATATATGTCTTACCTCTGGACAATATCACAGTAAAACAAAAATTAAATATTAGGAGCACATCGTACTTTTGGACTACATCTCATTAACCATGGGAAGATTGAGTAGTGTATACTTTAGGATGTAAGTTTCAGCTTAACTTGCATCATACATTCTTAGAATTACAAAAAGGAAATTTGTTCGTTTGCATTTGAACAAAATTCTTAGGATTACAAAAAGAAAAAATATTTTTTCCGAATTCCGGAATTTTTCCCAATTCCGGAATTTTCCGATTTTACTTTCCGGATTCCGGAAAGTAAAAATTCCGGAATTGGCCATCGCTAATATATATATATATATATATATATATATATATATATATATATATATATATATATATATATATATATATATATATATATATATATCTTCTGACATTACTACTCCAAATACCAACTCAAACAGTGACACTAGGAATATTTAACTCTTCTGTCACAATTTCGTGTGGTTTGATACCACTCTAATAACTACAAATGTGTCTGTTTATGCGACCGTTTTAATACAGGCTCCAGCTATAACACCCGTACGAACGGCATGTCTCAAGACTGTTCTCTTCTAATTTGAAGTTTATGCTTAAAAACTAATAAAAAAATCGCGGGTAGACATTCTGAAAACCGGCGGTTTGTTGCAGTGTTGCCATCTCTTATCTCGCATTTTTCCTCCTTGCCGGATATTACTGAATGATTTAGGATTTAGGACTTCGATTTTTGGGCTTTCGGCATCTAAGGTCCGTCACGTTGTGAGGAATGACGTCCCTTGGCGAGCACACTATTCGGGGAAAGGGAAGAAAGAAAGAATTGGAGAAAGAAGGAAGCGGCATGGGACCTGTAAGTTAGGTACCACCCCGGCATTTGACTGGTGTGAATGAGAAAATCTCAGGAAAACCTCCTTCAGGGTGGCTGGCCTGAAAAAGCGTTTTACACCTTTTCGACCGAGTGTCCCCACCGGGAATCGAACCCGGGAGCACTCGCACCGATATTACAGAATAAAATTTCCTTGCTATGATCATGAATACTCTTCTAATCTGAAACTCACACTTCAAAACCAATAAAATAACCATGGGTAAACATTTTGAGAAAACAATTAGTTTGTTTGCAGTGTTACTATCTATCATATCACGTTTTTTACTCATCAGATGCTGCCTGGAAAATGTTTCTTGTTTTCTACCTTATTGTACTCTTCTGATCTAAAGCTTATGCTTCAAAACTAATGAAGGAAACGTGAGTAAACATTTGGAGAACCGATGGTTTGTTTACAGGGTTGCCAACTCTAATTTTTACTTCTTGTCAGATGCTGCTGAAAGAAATTTCCTTGCTTTGTACATTGATACTCTCTCTTCCGATCGGAAATTCGTGCTTCAAAACTGTAATGACATAACTATGGGTAAATATTTTGAGAAAATGGTTAGTTTGTTTGCAGAGTTGCCACCTCTTATATTATGCTTTTTACTCACCATATACTGCCGAAAGAATTTTCCTTCTTTTGTACTGACTGTTCTCTTCTGAATTGAAGTTTGTGCTTCAAAACTAATGTAAAACTTCTGATTAAACAGTGAGGAAACCGATGGTTTCTTTGCAGATTTGCCACCTCTTATTTCGCATTTCTTCTTCTTGTTGGATGATGCAGAATGAAAGTTCCGTGTTTTGTGCATAGACACTATCTTCTGAACTGGAATTCGTGCTTCGAAACTAATGAGATTACTATGGATTAAATTTTTGAGATAACAGTGGTTTGTTTTCAGTGTTGCCATCTTGCATGTTACGTTTTTTACTCATTAGACGCTGCCGCGAGAGTTTTATTTGTTTTGTAGCTGGCTGTTCATATGTTCAATACGGCTCTTACGTATAAGGGCTGTATTTTAAATAATGTACAATAAAACAATAAACAGATCCCAGAAGTCTCCAGGAGGCACAGTTGAACAAGCAAGGCAGAAGGATTATGCAGCTGAATGGGAAATTGTTTATCATGAAGTTCTTGCTATTACCGACACGTTCAAGGAAATGCTCGGAGTATCGAATGAAGATTATGAGCTCCAATTAAATCACGATTTACGTGGTTCCCATGCAGGAAAGTTAGGGACAATGTTGAACGCATTCAGAAACAATGCTTCACAATATCTTGACTAATGAACGCTTGCCAGAGGGATGCGCACAGAAGTTAATTACGTCACTGATGCAAAAGCAGAGTACTTAAAATTCAGGAAAGGAAGATTCATGACAAGAAAGAAGCCATTCTCTGCTGTGATACATAAACAGAAGCTTCCAACACTTTCAACAACTTGGGTAGTACCTGCAACAGTAGCTCAGGAACCAAAGAACATTGTTAGGGAAGTAACTCGCCTAGAAAGATCTATTTCTATTCCTAAAGAGAGAGGTCTGTCAATGGGAGATATTCTTCCATATGACTTGACATCCTATACTATCCTCATCAACAGTAACGGTGCGACAACTGAGCCTGTGAAATCTGCTCTGATGATCGAATTGCGAAAGATGCTTCAGGAGATTAAGACACGTCAAGTACTTTCTTCATCTACTTCCACTGCTGTTGTGATAGATCTTATGTGTGAGGTACAACGAACGCAAACAATCTCTTCAGTCATTTTCAGACATATCTGCAGTTTTCATAAATCGTGTAAGAAATGTCTGTCCACATTAACGTCAAGATTATATATTTGATAGCTACCTAGCTCATTCCATAAAAAATGCAAACAAACAGAGGGAAAGAAGAGCGTCTGTAGATCCGCTACCATTTACTGCGCTCACCCCAGATACTAAACTGCCAGTGCAGATGTCAAGGTTTTGGGCATCATCTCATCAGATAATAAAGTAATGCTAGAAAATGCACTAATGGAATGCCTTGACATTCACACGTCACATTCACCTCATACCGTAGTACTCAGGAACTTAGTTGGCAGGAAGTATTTAACTCCTGCGTTAGTACTTTCAAGCACTACTACATTACAGACTTCAAACCCCACCAAAGAGGCAGATTTACGAGTAACCCCATATATATTACACATTTTGAGAACTGGTATACAGCAAATTATAGTGATGTCAAACGATACGGATGTCCTTATTGTACTGTTTCATTTCCATTGAATGTTTACAGAATATGGCATGTCCGACTTGTGGTTCCGTAAGTCAAAAACAGATATTATTTCCATCCATACCCTGGCGACTTCATGGGGCGAATTATGTGATGTCATCCTTGCGACACGCACACTAACAGGTTGTGATGTGACTAGTAAGACAGGAACAAAAGCAGCAGCTCTGAGAGTTCATCCTGAGAGGTTTTTTTGAGATATGTTGGTTCCCGTATAGTAGCAACAGACGAGGAGGTTCGCGGCGGACTACTTGGTCCAAGTAATGAAACTAGGCACAGTGTGTGAATCCTGTGATTAATTACGTGTCCACACGTATCAAATCAGTAAGACTGTTAATCTGTTGACACTACCACCTACTTCATCAACATTGCATGGCCACATCAAGCGTTCGTTTTATCAAGTGTATACGTGTGCATCCGCTATATGGTCACCTGTACGATTGAATCCGGAAGATTTCGGATGGAATTCTGTAAATGCAACTCTTCCTCAATTCAAACCTAATTATCATACCTGACAATTTGACAGTACGTGTGGTTTGTAAACAATGCAATACAAGATGGTGTCAATGCCAGAAATCGTAAACATTCTGTGTATGCTACTCCAAGTGCGACTTCTTCTGCGAAAATAAGTAGCCTTCCATGTTCAGATCTATAGGCTCAAATGGAATATTAATAGTAATTTTCCCACCACAGTGTAGGTTTTGTAATATGCAGTAATACGTGTAGGTTTTCTAAATTGATACGTTACACACAAGTATCACAAACTATAAAATTATTCTTTATTTCTTTATTTATTCTTTCTTCGTGATTTTGTTACTATTCTCTATCTGGAACAGATTATTAGGTGTTAACATTTATATTACGTAGGTTCTGTAAGTGTCACTACAATTGTCACACACTTTACCACTATCATTTTGTTTTCTGAATTTTCTCAAGTCCCACATATAAAAGTTAAAAAGAAAAAAAAACGTTTTACGTCTCTACAATTTCATTTGTGTTGTAAATTTAATATAGCGTAGCGATTACTATTATATCGGTTATTATTATTATTATTATTGTTATTATTATTAGCTTGATTTCTTAATTTAAATTACATGTAAATGTCAGGATTGTTTCATCTATTTTCCAGTTTTTAATAACGTGTAAAATGTGACAAAGTGCCAAATTTTCCTACTGTAGAACTGAAATTGTATTGTGGACACACAATCAACGAAAGATTTAAATGAATATAAATAGTTATTTTCATCTTTATAATAATTTTATCTTAGTATAGCATATACTTTTCAACTGCTCAATCTAGTAAGGACATGTTTTGCGTTTCTCAATAGAATAATAGTTTCAGAAAGAAATTACGCTACTTAACGGCAGCAATGCACAAAATGATGAAAAATTTTAGTGCAGCATCCGACAAGGAGAAAATGCGAGATGAGAGATAGGAACCCTGCAAACACACCATCTGTTCTGCAAATGTTTACTCAGGTTTCCTTCATTAATTTTGAAGTATAAACTTTAGATCAGAAGGGTACAAAACAAGAAACATTTTCCAGGCAGCATCTGATGAGTAAAAAAGTGATATGAGAGATGGTAACAATGCAAACAAACTAACTGCTTTCTCAAAATGTTTAGTCATGATTATTTTATTGGTTTTGAAGCGCGAATTTCAGATTAGAAGAGAGTATCCATGAACATAGCAAGAAAATTTCGTTCTGTATTATTCGACAAGGAGGAAAAGTGTGAGATAAGAGATGGCAACACTGCAACCAAACCACCGGTTTTCAAAATGTCTACCCACGACTTTTTATTAGTTTCTAAGCATAAACTTCAAATTAGAAGAGAACAGCCATCAGACATGCCGTTCCTACGGGTCTTATGGCTGGAGCCTGGACTATTTATTTTGATTAAACCCTCATTTGTCCATAAAATGTGTCTCCAGAAATCTGTCAACTTCGTTCCAAAACTCACAGAACTCAACACGCTGGTATGAATCACATTCGTGGAACGCATGCAGAAGCTTTGGCCGGATAGGTAATAATAATAACGATAATAAATTTCGCTCATAGTTCGCCTTTTTTCTTTTCTTATTTGTTTTGGGAAAAGCGACTTCTTTGTGCTGACCTTGTATATGTAGCAGTGTTTGAAGTCAATTAGAATTTCTAACAACCTTACTTTATATATATACACTACCTGAACCTCCGCTCTCTACACAGCACATCATTCACATATGAGCATGAATCTCCTTGTCATTCATCACAACATATATACATGTCTCTTCACATACACAAGTGAAAGACGTCTTGATAAAAATCGGCAAGGGATACCATAAAGGGGAGACTTTTTTCGATTATTTTTTTTAATATCTCGCACCGTTTGCAAGACTTGAGCCTACTTCCGGTTGGAGTTTCTAATTCATGTATGACCAGTGTTTTCTTTCGTCTTACGTTCAGTACGTAATAAGCAAATACACTATATACACAATTAATTATAGTGTCAGTGATATATGGTGTTCATTGGGCAAAACACTCCAAACACCATAGATTCATCTTAGATTGGAGAAATGGTAATCCTTCGTTTTTCATTATCATTTGGCCATGAAACAAACGCCTGAGAGATAAACAACCCCTCTATACAACATTGTGGTGTTGGAATGTATAACTCGTTGACTATGATGCTTTACCTTTTTAAAAAAGTTTCAACACCTCCAGTGTATCCCTAAAAAATGTCATACAGAAATAACAGCCATGTATTTTAAATATTCAATTAGAACTGGACAATCTACACAAAATTTGGAACCGACCAGCGAAAACGGCACGTTTCTAGCACTTGTGGTTTTCCAGATATATATAGATAGATATAGATATATAACTGTGGCTTGGATTTAAAAGAGCAAATGTCACTTAGTCATTGTTAAAGGTCTGAGCACAGTATTAGCTTTCCAGAATTTTTCAAACAAAATACACCGTCCATACAAAACCATGATAATTGCACTAGTTTTTGAAAACAAACAACGTTGTTCGTATCAGGTTATGAAAATGCACGGCCTTACAGACATCGAGACAAATCTACCGAGGCTCTTGGTAATAAACAGGTAACTAATGAACAACTAAAGTCACATTTCGTTTGGTGACGCATCGTTTTAAGACACCTAATTGTGTAGTATGAACCGCTGTCACTAGCTGTCTTTTACATCAACAAACATAGTGTATGTGCTTATTTAATCTTGCCGTAATATGAGCAAAATAAGATGCAAATCTGTGGCATACAATTTTATTGTTTTTTATTCACCTGAACCAGTTGAATAGTACAGAGCATGGGTTCTCAGCCTTTTTCGCTGACGTACCACCATATTTAATATAGAAAATATTACGTACCAGTAGTCAAATTTACTCTGTAAAAGCATGATTTCTTTGTTCCAGGGGCAACATTATACACATATTGACTTATTTTGTATCTAACTTTTATTATTTAAATGAAGACATACATTGAAGAACATTAAAAAATCAACTATTCCTTGAATTAGTTATGAAATATACTTACGTTTAAAATAACCAATTAGTATAAACAGAAACAGAATTCACTTAATTTGTTTCAGGTGAAGGTTGTCCTTGTAACTAAATACAATTTCTTAATGCCTGGTTTAAACTTTAGTCTTAAATTGGGTTCAGTATTTAACTTATTCCTGTACTTGCTTTTGATATACACGAGAGCATCCACATTCACAAAGGTAAACAGAAGCAAACACCACTAAAATTAAAATAACGTTAAGCGAACACACATTTTGGATTATGGTACTTCAGTTTTTAAATAATCTTGCAGACAGGATAATTGTTAAGCAACGAGTGTAAAAAAGAAATGACACAGAATTCACTTAATTTCTTCAGTGTGTTGTTGGTTGTGCTTGTTTAACCAAACCTAGGTTTTTAATGTTTGGTTTCAACTGACTTAATTTTAGTCTTAAATCCGGTTCAACATTTAACTTATTCCTCTACTTGTTTTTGATATACACGAGAGAAGAAAACCCACACCCACAAAGGTAAGTAGTAGTAAACACCAATAGAAATTTTACAGCTTTGTCTGAAATTATTGGATATTCATTTGTCCTTTTCAATCAGAAATCTGTTAAATCCATTCATTTGAACGTTTGCTTGAGACTTTTTTCACATGAAATCTCGATTAACTCATCTTTCTCAGAAAAAGTTAGCGTTTCTGGTAAAGTGTCTTCAACGGAAAACGGATCCCTAATCCAAAATTCTGAAGCTAGATTTTCAGAGAAATATTCTTTGAAATTTATGATTAAGCTACCAAGATGATCCTTCATATTAACTGCGAGTTTAGTAGGAAGAACAATTTCATTCTCAGTGAAAAAAAACATCCAACACTGTGAAGGAACTTGTGTTGCCGGTGTTGATTTCTTGAATCATAAAGCGAAGTATTTTTTTTAAGAGCCACAATTTTATCATGTACCAAGAATAAATAAGTATGTGTACCCTCCAGACTCATATTCAGCTGGTTGAGGCGCCAAAATAAATCTGATAAGTAGGCTAACCGAGCAAGCCAGAGCTCATCACTAAAATAATTAAAATCTCAGGATGTGTCCAAGAGAAAAGCCTGCACTTCTGAACGAAGTTCAAAGAGGCGATTCAATACATTTCCCCTCGACAGCCACCGGAATACAGTATGAAATAAAAATGAATCATGCTCAGCACCTATTTCATTGCACAAAACGGAAAACAGTCTTGAATTCAAAGCTCTGATTTTGAAGTTGACAATTTCAACACTTTCAATTAAAACTGTTTTCAGAGGCTCAGTCATATTTCTTGTGGCTAAAGCATCACGATGAATACTACAATGCACAAATTTTACATCTGGAGCTGCTACTTTTATTTCCCAGTCATTGAACGTGCTCCATCGGAACAAACACCAACACACGTTTTCCAGTCTATGTTATTCATTTTAATGAATTGGTCTAATTTTGAAAACAGTTCATTCCAAGTTGTTTGAGCAGGTAATGGTTCACAAAACAAGAATTCTTCCTTCGCTGTCCCCCTCATCTATAAACCTTACATATGTAAGAAGATGAGCCATTTTGGTGATGTCAGTAGTTTCATCCAATTGAATAGAAAAATATTTACTAGCCCGAATTTTGTCAACTAACTGTTCCTTAACATTTAAAGACAAATCTGAAATTCTTCGTGATACAATGTCATTGGAAAGTGAAATCATTTTAAGTTGTTTTGCTGCTTTATCCCCAACATTATTCTAACCATATCTGTAGCTGATAGTAATATTAATGATTCTCCGATCGTGTGAGGTTTGCGTGCTTTAGCTATTCTTAAATTGATCTCACAGAATGCCCTAAAAACCTTTCAGTTAATTCCTGAAAACGAGGATATTTGTTTTTTCCTTGTTAACAAATCGGACAGTTTTCTCTCAAAACATTCCACAGGTTTGTGTTTCAAATCCGCATGTTTTGTTTCAAAGTGGCGTTTGAGAAGCGATGGCTTCAATGACTGATTTGATAGCGTTTCGCAACAAATTACACATTGAGGAATAGGGGCAGTTTCTTCTCCAATATATGTGAAACCGTATGACAAGTAACTGATATTGTACTTACGATGCGATGTACGACGCTTTTTGTTGTCTTGCATGGTGTCCTCCAGTGATTGTTCTGAGATGGAAGCGCTCTCTTCTGGTGAAGAAGGCTTGTCATCCCCGCTTGTGCTAATTTCTTCCTTCGATCTTTTTGACGGGCCAGAAATTAACCATTTATCCATGTTCTAGTTTCTATCGTCTGACAACTTCACAAGTAAAATATCACATCCCAAGACGTGATTTTCTTCACGACTCTTCACTGCTAAACACAGGATAAACTGTTTCTGCATGCAGTCTTATCCACACACACTCAAGTACAAAACTGGCTCTATAAAAGTATATCTTTTTCACATTAGGTCTTGACCTATTGTTTCGGCATGTCTTTTCTGAAAGGTGTGCTACAATAACAACAGTGTCAGTAAAAATAAAGAGAGAAATCTCGCGTTACATAGGTATGAAGTGAAGAACGCACACTAAAACAATAATCTTTAAAACCAAAACAAAACAAAAAAAGAAAAAAAATCGATTTGGTGTTACTGAAATCTACAAAACAATGCTTTGTGTCATTATTGTCATTTGGGCTTTTTTCTGGAGGGTTTATTGGCCGAGAATAAACAAAATTGATACTCTTAGTGACACATATAGCACCCTGTTATAGTTTCTATGTTTACATACAAGTAAAAAGAACAAAGAGACTTGAAGACAGCGACTTTCTTTGTTGTTAATAGAACGCTTATCGCCTGCTTTTCATGACTCGCTACTACAGCTTTTTTCTATATATTCAAACGGAGCTACAGTATTATTTTAGTATATTCTTATACAAATATATGTACGAGTATGTGCGTGTGTATATTTATACGCATAAACATGTCTCTCTGTGTGTATGTATGAGTATGTCCTTGATTATTTCGTCCACGATAACTCAGGGTAGTATGCATAGTTATTTTGCGGGCTACTTAGGGACTACGTACGGGACACTTGATAATATGCGTTGCAGAGTTCTCCCGCAGGGTCAAATAAGCCCGCAACCTCCCCGAAAATCAAAGGGATGGCTAGGGGTACTTCAACGCACAATTTGCTAGCCCGTAGCAGTCTCTGTTGTTGCATAAAATGCATGTGCTCCGTGCTTATAAAATATTTGAATATGTTAGTAGTACTCGCAACACCTGATCGAAGTTTGGACTTTGACCCCGACCGTTGAGACGTCATAGGTCAAAGGTCAATGACCTTGGCCCGGGGTCAATGACCTAGGGGTACTTAGGACCACCCCCTCTAAATTTTGGCAAGGGTAATTTGGCCCACCCCCTAAAATTTGGCAGGGGAACCTAGGACCACCCTTAATTTTTGGAAATTGCCAAATCTAAAAATTGGGTATGGTAGCCTAGGACCATAGTATGTACCTCTATTAGTATTGGGGTCTATGTCGTTCCCTTTCATGGGTAAAAAAATTGACAAAAATTCAAATTTCGTTTTTTTGACCTAATTTACCCCCTTTGATGAGGTGTTATTACCCTATATAGTTATATGGGAGTGTACAGGGATCCATTCCCTTTCATAATACATATGTATATTCATGCACCCCTTTAAATTTTTGGAAGGGGTACCTTGGCCCACCCCTTAAATTTTGGAAATTGCCCATTTTAAACATTTGGTATTATAGTATAGGACGCTAATATAGATCACTATAAATTTGGGTGGTCCACCTCGTTCCCTTTTAGGGATACAAAATTGCCAAAAATATAAACGTAAGCAATACGTAGTACTTCGAGTTTGGTTTCTGACCTAATTTATCCCCTTGGATGAGGTCCTATTACCTTATATGGTTATATGGTCATTTATAGGAGTCCATTCCCTATCATAAGACAGGTATATTTGTGCACTCCTTTAAATTTTTTTGGCGGGGGGTACCGTGGCCCACCCCTTTAATTTGGGAAATTGCCAATTTTAAACATTTGGTATTATAGTATAGGACCCTAATATAGATCACTATAAATTTGGGTGGTCCACTTCGTTCCCTTTTAGGAGTAGAAAATTGGCAAAATATAAACGTAAGCAATACGTTGTACCACATGTTTGGTTTTTGCCCCAATTTATCCCCTTTGATGCGGTCTTATTACCTTGTATTGTTATATGGTCATGTATATGGGTTCATTTCCTATCGTAAGACATGGGTACATTGATGCACCCCTTTAAAAATTTGGGAGGGGTATCTTGGCTCATCCACTCAGTTTTAGAAATTGTTTAATATAAGCATTTGGTTTCATAGTACAGGACTTCAATATGTACCACTATAAATTTGGATGGTCCACCTCGTTCCCTTTTATGGATAAACAGCTACCAAAAATCAAATTTCGGAGGTTATTAACCCCCTTTGATAAGGATTTAGCACGTTATATGGGTATGTACAGAGGTTTATTACCTTCACATGTTTATGTTCCCTTTTAAATTTGGGAATTATCAAACAAAATTTGGTAAACGTTTTCTAGGACCCATTGTAAATGTGGGTGTCCCTCTTATGGCCAACTATTCAAATTTTAAAGGTTATTGACCTATTTTATCTTCTTTGATACGGCTTTATTATTGAATGAGTACAAAGTATTCACCGTATTATTTACTAACAGAGCGTGAACCACGAACGTTCTTAGAATAAGACTTGGACATCCCTTGTGAGTATAAAGAGAATGGTGCGCGTATTCAGGCAGCACAAGAAGCAAGGAAAATTGCATATAAAAATTTACAAAAGAGATTTAAATCTTAAAAGAAACAAATTGAAAAGAAGTTTTCCCAACCAACATTATATTGGTCAACAAGTGTTCGGGAAATGCCGCGAGCTTGTATTTCAGCATGTTTTGGTGGACGATTTAACATCAAGGGAGTTATTCTAGAAAAGACGAATAGTAATTCCTATAAAGTAAAATATGAAACTGCAAAAGGACAAGAAAAAGTGGATACCGTTTATATACGGAGAATTAAGCCGTTTGTAGGAAGGAAGACAGAGAGGATGACGAGGATCAGGAATCAGATAGTAATAACTACGAGAGAAGGGAAAGTTGGATGGTTAAGGAAAATGGGATGACCTGTAACATTTCTTTAATTGGAAATAATTTAGGCTAACTGTAAACAAAATGTGGATATTGATGGTCAGCTAGGAGGACAGCCGATGATCAGCCAAAGTCCAATCCGAAATCAGAGAAAATGCTTTTTTCCCCACAATGAATTTTGAATCGCTATGCATGTTTTGTTTACAGTAATTAAGTCAAATAGAATCCTAGAGATTGCATGTAAATGGAATTAATATGGTATTAATGTGGTATATCTGAGGTGCAAATACAAACTTAAATAAAAAAGTGAATAAATATATAAGTATATAAATAAGTAAATAAATAAATAAATAAATAAATAAAGAAAGAAAGAAAGTAATTCAATAAGAGGGACAAAATTAGTAATTGGATAATTTTAATTAATTACAGAATACAACATGTTGAAGAATATTGTATGGTACATGGTTATGATGACGTTGACACTGGTGGATGATGATCACCAGCAGGTGACGTTACCACATATAGGGTTGGCATTAGTACAAGATGCCTATGCAGTACATTCGTCTAACGTGGTGTATACTACCATTAAGTCGCATCTGAACTTTCATGAAGCAGTGCCGATGCACAAGTGTACAAGTGTACCGAATCTTATGATATATTGAAATAGTATGCGATAAAAGAAAGAGAATTTAGAAATAACATTGTGAATTCATTGCCTTGTCATTTTGTATACGTAAATGGCAGTACTAAATGTATGCAAAGTAATAGAAATAAGAGATTTATATTTTCTTGGTTACTAGGCTTATCTTCGATAAGATTGTCAACGTACAATTTTATTCATACGGAGCAATTGTCGTCTTCGATTGGGAAATTAGCCCAACATGAAAATTTGTTAGCAGCAGAAATTAAAAATTTAAAATCCTCATTCAATAGTGAAATTTCTTTAGTGCACGGTATAGTTGTAAAAGTTCAGGATGTATTGCAGGTATTTAGATATAAAATACAAGGATTATATTGTTATTTACATCAAGCACAGCGGAATATATTAACTAATTTCTTTACGCATCTGGTACAAGACAGAGTAAATAAAGTCACAAATAATATTCTAAATAATCAACTATATTTTATCAAACGAGGACGTAAGAAGATTTGTAAATTTGCATGACGTACTTAAACATTCAATCTATAGACAAGATATTGGCATGTTCTATACAATGTCTAATATACATTTAATGCGGTATCATTATGGTGATAATAATGTTGACTTATTAAAGACACCAATAATTTATGATAATAGTATACCTATTATGTATAACGTTATTTCAATGGGTTATTTAATAAATAATACTAGGGTGTTCTGCGAATTACCTGGAGCAGTATATTTAGCTAATGGTAAATATTCTTTGGATAAGTCTAAATGGCAATTCGAAGTTTTCTTTACTTTTGTGAGAGTATTACGTTGGACGATGAAGCTAAATGCTTAAATAATAGCGTACTTAATAATTCATTGGAAGGATGTCAACAAAATTCTGAGAAATTTTTAGGTAGACTGATATATAAATATGCACATGCAGGAGTTACGTATTCTTCTTTGCAAGAGGGATATATAACAAAAGTAGGCGAACATCAAGAAATTACATCCACTAAATTAGAATATGGCAATAGTCGATCATATTTTGTTAATTATGATAAATTTGATATTATAATGGGTGAATTAGCTATACCAACAAAACAAATAATACAAGTACGAAATAAACACGTGAGCTTAATAGGTAATTGGACGGAAAAGCAAAGAAAAGCAAATAAATTTTTCAATGCATACGCAGGAACTAAATGTATTAACCAAAGAGCTGGTGGAAACGACTGTACCAGAATTAGTTTTAAAAACGGAATATATAACCTATGCAGTAGGCGGAATACTATCGGTATTAATAGCTACAACAACTGTGCTTATAGTATTATATTGTCGATTGCATAAATCAATACGCAAGTATAAAATGCAAAAGGAGGAAGCATGAAATAATAAACGTAAGAATATTAATAATAATAATAATAATAATAATAATAGCAAGGATAATAAAAGAAAGTGGGAGGAAACGGGAGAACCCCGAGAAAACCCACGAGCACGATGTTTGTCCTCCACAAAGTCCACACGGCGCGAGCTGGGATCGAACCAGGGACCCCAAGCACCGGAGGTGAACGCTCTACCACTGAGCCACCGCACCCCCCAGAAAAAAGAAGATAGTATGCATACTAAATAAATAAAAGAAGCTAGTCGTAAAGAAATTACTAGGAGTTATGAAAATAACGATATACCAAGGCAAAAGTAACAGTAAAATGTTAAAAAGAATAGTTAATAGAGTAGAAACTAATTAGAAATAGATTGATTCTTCATTCCACCATTTCATTCATTTCTCATCATCACCTTTAGCCTAACCGTCATAACCGTGAGACGTAAAACTAAAAATTTCATATTTTTCATTTGTATCTTCTGTTTCATATCTTCTAAATACTATTATTTACCATTTTGTCTATTTTCCAGCTTTATTGACATTTAGCTTAACCTATTTACGTTATTTTTCTAGCTTTTAGCTATTAGCCTCACAGGTGTTTACTTATTACTATCCCATGTTATATCTTATCTTTGTTCGGTGTTTACTAGCGTTATCCATGACTGTCTAGTCTTATCTATTTTCTATCTTTATTACTTTTTCGCGTAATTTGACTTCCGAGATGTTATCGTTTCCTTTCAACTCGCGTTTCTCCGCTCGGTTATTACCATAGACTGGACTAGTAGACTATACGACTCTAGTATATTATCTAGTCTTATCATACTATGGTTGATGACTGCAACTTGTTTCGTGAGTATTCTTGCATGTTTTCTTTCCATATTCTCAATTATTTATTGCTCTAATTTATCATTCAATTTCCAGGTTTTTAAAAATAATTTTCTTCTTCATAGTCTAAAATATTTTTTATTAATCCAAGATGCAAACACATTTGTTTACCTTATTTTATTATTATCCTTGCTATTATTATTATTATTATTATTAATATTCTTACGTTTATTATTTCATGCTTCCTCGTTTTGCATTTTATACTTACGTATTGATTTATGCAATCGACAATATAATATTATAAGTACAGTTGTTGTAGCTATTAATACCAATAGTATTCCGCCTACTGCATAGGTTATATAATCCGTTTTTAAAACTAATTCTGGTACAGTCGTTACCACCAGCTCTTTGGTTAACACATTTAGTTCCTGCGTATGCATTGAAAAATTTATTTGCTTTTCTTTGCTTTTCCGTCCAATTACCTATTAAGCTCATGTGTTTATTTCGTACTTGTATTATTTGTTTTGTTGGTATAGCTAATTCACCCATTATAATATTATCAAATTTATCATAATTAACAAAATATGATCGACTATTGCCATATTCTAATCTAGTGGATGTAATTTCTTGATGTTCGCCTACTTTTGTTATATATCCCTCTTGCAAAGAAGAATACGTTACTCCTGCATGTGCATATTTATATATCAGTCTACCTAAAAATTTCTCAGAATTTTGTTGACATCCTTCCAATGAATTATTAAGTACGCTATTATTTAAGCATTTAGCTTCATCGTCCAACGTAATACTCTCACAAAAGTAAAGGAAACTTCGAATTGCCATTTAGACTTATCCAAAGAATATTTACCATTAGCTAAATTTACTGCTTCAGGTAATTCATAGAACACCCTAGTATTAATTATTAAATAACCCATTGAAATAACGTTATACATAATAGGTATACTATTATCATAAATTATTGGCGTCTTTAATAAGTCAACATTATTATCATCATAATGATACCGCATTAAATAAATATTAAACATTCCATAGAACATGCCAATATCTTGTCTATAGATTGAATGTTTAAGTACGTCATGCAAATTTACAAATCATCTTACGTGCTCGTTTGATAAAATATAGTTGATTATTTAGAATATTATTTGTGACTTTATTTACTCTGTCTTGTACCAGATGCGTAAAGAAATTAGTTAATATATTCCGCTGTGCTTGATGTAAATAATATAATCCTTGTATTTTATATCTAAATACCTGCAATACATCCTGAACTTTTACAACTATACCGTGCACTAAAGAAATTTCACTATTGAATGAGGATTTTAAATTTTTAATTTCTGCTGCTAACAAATTTTCATGTTGGGCTAATTTCCCAATCGAAGACGACAATTGCTCCGTATGAATAAAATTGTACGTTGACAATCCTATCGAAGATAAGCCTAGTAACCAAGAAAATATAAATCTCTTATTTCTATTACTTTGCATACATTTAGTACTGCCATTTACGTATACAAAATGACAAGGCAATGAATTCACAATGTTATTTCTAAATTATCTTTCTTTTATCGCATACTATTTCAATATATCATAAGATTCGGTACACTTGTGCATCGGCACTGCTTCATGAAAGTTCAGATGCGACTTAATGGTAGTATACACCACGTTAGACGAATGTACTGCATAGGCATCTTGTACTAATGCCAAACCTATATGTGGTAACGTCACCTGCTGGTGATCATCATCCACCAGTGTCAATGTCATCATAACCATGTACCATACAATATTCTTCAACATGTATTCTGTAATTAATTAAAATTATCCAATTACTAATTTTGTCCCTCTTATTGAATTACTTTCTTTCTTTCTTTATTTATTTATATACTTATTTATTTATTTATATATTTATTCACGTTTTTATTTTTTATTTAAGTTTGTATTTGCACCTCAGATATACCACATTAATACCATATTAATTCCATTTACATGCAATCTCTAAGATCCTATTTGACTTAATTACTGTAAACAAAACATGCATAGCGATTCAAGTGGGAAATCAGCATCTTCTCTGATTTCGGATTGGACTTTGGCTGATCATCGGCTGTCCTCCTAGCCGACCATCAATATCCACATTTTGTTTACAGTTAGCCTAAATTATTTCCAATTAAAGAAACGTTACAGGTCATCCCATTTTCCTTAACCATCCAACTTTCCCTTCTCTCGTAGTTATTACTATTTGATTCCTGATCCTCATCATCCTCTCTGTCTTCGTTCCTACAAACGGCTTAATTCTCCGTATATAAACGGTATCCACTTTTTCTTGTCCTTTTGCAGTTTCATATTTTACTTTATAGGAATTACTATTCGTCTTTTCTAGAATAACTCCCTTGATGTTAAATCGTCCACCAAAACATGCTGAAATACAAGCTCGCGGCATTTCCTGAACACTTGTTGACCAATATAATGTTGGTTGGGAAAACTTCTTTTCAATTTGTTTCTTTTAAGATTTAAATCTCTTTTGTAAATTTTTATATGCAATTTTCCTTGCTTCTTGTGCTGCCGGAATACGCGCACCATTCTCTTTATACTCACAAGGGATGTCCAAGTCTTGTTCTAAGAACGTTCGTGGTTCACGCCCTGTTAGTAAATAATACGGTGAATACTTTGTCCCGTCATGAACTTGGGTATTCATCGTAAACACAATACATGGGAAGATTTCGTCCCAATTCGTAAATTCTTTGTCTATATAGTGTTTCATCACTTGTTGAATCGACCCAATTGCACGCTCAGCTGCCCCAATACCGCAATGAGCATTGGTATTAGCAAAATGTAACTTCATTCCAAATCTTTCCGCTAATTCCTCCATTATTCGACTTCGATGTCCACCTAGAGTATCTAAGTTCAACACCTCTGGCACTCCATGCTTAGTAATTATTCCCTCAAATATTACTTCCGCTATTATTTCAGCTGAAATAGCTGGACAGCCCGAGCAATAGTATATCTCGTAGCATTATTAACAAAAACCAACACATATTTGTTCCTGTGGTTTTTCGACCGTTTAAAGGGAAGTTTCGTCTAATGTTAAAAACTGAAACGGCATATAACTAGGGTAAGTTTGTGCATGAAGTGGTGTTCTCCCTGTCTTCCTTTTCTGGATCTGACAGCTCATACACTGACTGACCTTTTCCTGAAAGAACTTTTTCATATTTGGGAAATATATCGATTTTAATGCTCTTCTATAACACTTAGTGTAAGAATAATGTCCTTCAGTTTAAATAGAACAATGCAAATTACTAAATACTTGCTCTCTCAATGCAAAAGGAATGCATAAGAGAAATTTCGTGCCATCTCCAACTTTTGTGTTCTATACAACCTTCCTTCTTTAACTATATAGCATCGCGCCTGTTTTTCAGCATTTATATCCGCACTCTCGGATGTTCAATCGCGTTCATTATTGGTCCAAAGAATGAATCCTTTCGCTGAAGTTCTCCTATGTCTATATCATCTTCAAATGTCAAGTTTATTTCTAGGTCTTCCTTATTTACTGGTAACGCCTCCAAATCTACATCCTCCGATGTTGGTTGGATGTTCGTATTCCTTGACAATATATCACTTGGATTCTTCTCCCCTGGACAATGTACTGGTGTATATTTATATTGTGCTATCTCCAGACTATACCTTAATAATTTAGGTGTTGTCTGTAAATATTTTATACATCTGCAGTCTGTGAATAATTCAAATTCTTTATTAAAGAAATAGTAGTTAAACGCTTTAAACGCGTTCACAACGGCTAGAATCTCTAATTCCACAATGTGCTTTTTCGCTTCTTGTGTTCTTAACACCTTACTATAATAAGCAATTGGTGTCCAGTCATTATTTTCTTGCTTCTGCATTAGAACATCTATAAATTTCATTAAAGCGTCCGTATACACCCTAGTGTCTAAGTGTTTCCTAAACTGTGCGAATAACGGTGCATTTAGCAATGCCTCCTTTAACCTTTCAAATCCTTTCTGATGTTCCTCCAACCAAACTTGTGTCCCTTCTTCAACAACGGATGAAATATCGCCTAGATTTCTGCGTAGTCCTTATAAAATTTTCTAACATAATTTGTCAAACCTAAAAACGACTTCAGTTCCTTTACCGAGTTCGGTGCTTTTGCAAGCTTTAATTGCTTGTATTACCTTTGGACTTATTTCATAACCAGCGTCACATACCACGTGACCGAACGATAAACTTTGTTCCACAAACTCACATTTCTCCACTGACAATTTCAATCCGTAAAGTCTGTCTTTGAAAAATAGATTTCAATACCTTCACCATTTTCTCTTGTTCATTAACGTAGACAAAAATGTCATCCATGTAATATGACACCGCCTCTGGTCTAACGTTTGCGAATGTCATCGCCATGATTTTCGTATACACTGCTGGAGATTAGACATATCCCATGTGTAAAACTTTATAAGAATACGCTCTTATTCCCGGTATATTAAACGCTGTATACTGCCTTGACTCTAAAGTTATCGGTACTTGATTGTACGCCGAGTTTATATCTAAAACTGAAAACCGCTTGTGGCCCCCCATATATGTTAGTATTTGGTGTATAGGCGATAAAGCCACGGAATGGAATCTAACCTTTCTATTAAGGTACCTACAGTCCAAACAGGCTCTCACAGCTTCAGACAGATTTTTAACGAACAGCATTGGTGAATTATAAGAGCTATTACTTTTTTCTATAATATTCTGCTCCAATAAGATGTTTATCTGCTCTCTAACTTTCTCTTTCAAAGTTATCGGTATCGAATATTGCTGACGCCTAAACGGTACGTTTGATTCTAATTCGATCTTATGTTTCACATGTTTCACTCGGCCTAATTAATTTTCCTTCCAAGCAAAAACATCTGCATAATCATAATTTTTCTATTTTATTCTTAATTTCTGGTTCCGTTTTATCTCCGAATTTCAATCTCGACCTGTCAAATTTTTCTCTTGCTTCAAATATTTTGTCAATCTCTTCCTCAGACAACCCTTTCTGTCTCAATTCCTTCTCACTCATATATTCTTCTCCTTCACCAATCTTCATATTCCTTTTTAACATAATCAATCTATTAGATGGATTTATCAATTCTCAATTATTGTTTTCTTTCGACAATAATACCCTTGATATTAGCACGTTATATTGTTCTAACTTCCTGTCAGGTTCCAAAAAAAACTCATTCCCATTCCAAGAATTAACCAAATTCACTGTTACTACTGCCCTACTTCTTGGTGACAACCTAATTTTATGTTCTAACACCCATTTCGGTTTCAAACTCAACTCCAACCGCGATGTTGTCTGACATTGATCTTGGTTCCTGATCATTCTCCTGTTTCCTTTGAGGCTTCCCAAATCTCTGAACTATTATTTTGTAATTCCCATAGTCTGTCAATTTTGAGTTTTCAAAAAATCATTTCCTATCAACACCTGATACGGAAAATTCTTGATTACTCTAAATGATTAATTAAAAGTTTGATTTGCTATCTTAAACTTTATAATAGCCAATTTATTTATCACCAATACATTTTGTGTAATACTTCTTATTTCAGTTTGTTGGGGAATTACTTTAGCATTCGGTGGTATTAGCTTTTCATCTATTTTTGAGATCTGGGACCCACTATCGAGCAATTCTTTTATTTGCTTTTTCTCTACTTCAATTGGTAAAAAAAACATATTATTTTCCTGGACTACTGAGGATATCACTTCTCTAACTCTAGTATTCTTTTTCCCTGTAAATGTGCCTCGATCATTTACAGCACTTCCTAGTTTAAATTCTTAGCTATTGCCGGTTGGTAGTATGTCGTGCCATTTACCTGTGCTGGCACTACTTGCACGTATCTCTGCTGCTGACCTTGGATCTGTTGCCCTTGATCATGACAACACGCATGCTGACATTGATTTCCTCCTTGCCAATAACCTTGCTGCGATCTACCTCTACTATTCCGCCAGTAATTACCTCTATTGCCTCTTCTATTTTGGAAACCATTACTATTTCCACTATTATTCCAACTATTCCTTCTAACATTATTTTGACTTCTACCATTATTGTTATAACTATTGATCCACGTTTTATTGTTGTTTCCTCTATATTGGTTTCTACCTCTATTTCGAAACTGTCTATTGCCTCTATTATTTCCAAAATTCTGATTCCTTCCAGACCTATCCTCTTTACTATCTTGTTTTTCGCTCTCCTGCACTTTTGTCGACAATGTTAGCTGTGACATCTAGCTTCTTCTCTAGTTGTGCAAGTTGTGTCATACTTTGAGGTTCCTGCTTTACCTTTACTTCATCCTTGTTCTTACTATCTTTCCTAACCACTACTCGATCTATCTGTGTCACTATCATCTTCTTCTACCTGTTTTCTAATCTTTTTAACTAAATCTTTAACTGTTCTCTTCCTGTCTCTCTCTTTACCCTTTTATCTACATTACATTTATTTCGCTCTATCTTTTGTAAATCTTCTACAAATTTGTCTAAAGTCTAATAAGCTACGGTCCCTACTTTCTCTATGTAGTAAGGCTGTAGTCCACTCACTATTATTCCAATTTTCTTTTTGTCTGGCATCTTAGAGTCTATCCTCTCACACATTACTAGCATGTCGTACACGTAATTTATGATCGGCTCATCTTCCTGATGTAATCGTTTTCTAATTCTTTCTTCTATATCTAAGCTATCATTCGTACGAGTAAATTCTTCAACTATATCCTGTAATTCTTCAACAAGTTTTCTCATCCGTATGCTTCCTTTTTAAAAACAACTTTATCCACTGTCTGCCTACACCTTTAAACACGCTCGGTAGTAATTCTTTTCTCTTGTTTTCCTCCACACCTGCCATTTGACATGCTTCGTCGAACTCGTCAAAAAAGGACACGATATCACCATCGGCCTTTAAATCAAATTTCGGAAGCTTTTTCACATCCGCATAAAATGTTACATTTAACGCCATCTTTGCTTTACTATTATTACCTAAAACTTCTGAATTTCTTTCCTTACTATAATTTGCGTCTTTACAATTTACTAAATTCTCGTCCAACTGAATAATAGACGGAAAATCTTCCGAAAATGATGTTACCAACGGGCTAGTTGGAAAATTAAATACCGGTCCTTTCTCTACTTCGATTTGTGGACTTGCTGGCTCTACTTCTGTATTCTGACTATTCATTCTTACTTGTTTTCGCTTTTCTGGTGTTCTAAACCTAAACAAATTGTCAAATTCCACTCTACACCTCTGCTCGCTTTCTGTGCTCTGGTGCGCACTATATTTTTTCTCATTTATTCCTTAAATTTAACATCTACGAAACTTTACTTAACTAACCTAAGGTAAGGGTGGGCGGTGAGGGTTAATATTTTTCACTACTTATTCTCATTTCCTCTAACGTTTAAACTTAATATCTGCTTAAACTAATCATTTCAACTACAATTAACATTAAACCTAACGTGCTTCTACTGTGACTGGTAGTTTTTATATTTCTTTTAATTCGAATTTGTTTTTCGTCTCTCAGGAATCATACCTAAGGCTTTCTCCATCATAACAGAGTGGAGTATTAGCAATTGGCTAAAGCGCTTCCACCGTAACACGGCGGTTTCTACACACAATCTTATTTTAGATCTCCCGGTAATCGAATCTAAGGTAGCCTCTACCAAGACAATGGTGGACTCCTATAAAATCTGCCGGAGATCGAACCGTAAGCCTCCACCATAACAAGGTGGAGTATCACTCCAAAACACTAAATCGCCCGAGAATCGAACATAAGGCAGACCCAACCATGCCAACTTCCTCGCATCGTGCCTTTAATTTGGACACTTTTTCTTTAGGACGCGAGAAAGTCGCTTATGCCCATTATCTGCAATGGACAGGCTTTGAAACCAAATTATTCTACTAGTTTGCGAGAGGATTGATAAAATAACTAAACACTTCAATTCATCTAATGAACTTGTGTATTCTGATTATTCAAAATGTGTAAGATGTAGTGTATAAAGAATGGATATGACAACGCTTTCAGATCACAGTGCTCAAAGCTTCTGAGTATTTAGCCATAGGCAACAATATAGCTGAGGAACACATACCTGTTGTAGTTCTTGGGCTTATAATTCTGACGATGACCTGATCCACCTTCTGGCGTCCTATCTGGAAACGTCCAACAAATATCTCACAGCTATTGTTCTTGGAGCTCAATGATGGCCATTGGAATATCTCTAATTCACGTAGATACAGAGAACCAATGAAATGCAGTTTGTATCATTAGAGACAGAACATTGAAACTCGGAGCTTGCAGCTACTACTATTCACGTAGAATGCCCGGCTCTTTAACTTATAGCCGACTAAACGCCAACTACTTTCGAATGTCTCCTACTGGTTTCTCACCCAAGTCTAATCAACCTGTCGTCGACTTATGATGATCCCAATCCAACGAAGATTTGGTTTCTATCCTGGTTCTTCAGGGAATGGAATTTGTCATCTCATGTCTGGAACAACGTCAGTTACCTCATCTGTGGGAAAAACTTTCGTTTCTCCATTGTCACACCATGACTGAAATTCAAAGACAGTTGTTTCTGCAAATCTGAATATTATATCATATCCTAAATTGTGTCTTTGTTGACAAACTGATTCTACAAAACATCTTAATTTTAAGATTACATTGCCTTTTCTCAATTCTCTATTTACCACATACTGCAGACTTGTGTCTGGACACTGTTACATCAAAAGAATAACAAATCCATGTGCAATCACTTACCACGTGTTACTGTTTACATTCTTGCTTATTATTCTTCAAAGCCGAAACTTGATTTTAGTTTAATACATTTTATGCAAAATATAATTAAATAATTTATAAAAATTCTCTATTCTTCTACATGTATCCACAATGTATCAAGGTGTTTTAAAAAGGTCTAATTACTACATCTTAATTTTATAATACAATAAACAATCAACATTTCTTAGTGATTTGTTTTTTTCTTTTTTCTCTTTTAGGAAACTGGCGAAAATAAGCTGCTATTGTTTGTTTTCAAAATGCATCACGAGTTCCACAAATACTGAATTTCAATAACACATACATGCATGGTTCACATGTTCTTCAGAGTACTAATCTATATATATACGTAAGAGTTTTCAGTTACAAGACTGCAATGATATGCTTCTGGACATTATTATTATTATTATTATTGATAATAATACCCTGAAAGGTGTGAAACTTCTTAACCATTATGAACCTGAGATCCAGCGTACCGTCACTTTTATTTTTCGAAAAAAGACGTTATATATATATATATATATATATATATATATATATATATATATATATATATATACCGGGTGCACCTTTTACAATGTCCCACCTTTATAACAGAGGAACCAAGAGAGAGAGAGAAGCGAAACTTTGCACAAAGTAGCTAAAGGAAGGGGGACATCTATCCATGTATTGGGTAACATCACCAGGTGAACAGTGTGGCCAACCCAATAAAGTTATGATTTTTTAACTGGAATGACCTAAATTTAATTTCATAATTCGAATCAGCAATGAAAACAAAGAAGAAAGAGATGACACTCGCAGATCAGTGTTGCATACTTTTTGAGAAACATTGTAAAACATGTGTCAAATTTAAACACCTTTAACACACACAAGGAATGAATATGTTTGATATGTAAATAAATAAAGAATGTGTTACAAAAGATGAAATATGTAAATAGGATAGATAGGATAGGTGACGGAAAATAGTTGTAATTTGTATGTTTTATTTTATAGTGAGCAGAACGAAAGGATTAATACTATTTTAGGTTTTGGGAAAATGTTTTATAATAATTTGGTTATTATTTATTTTTGTAAATAGGTATATGTAGATCGATCTCCAGGGAGAGCTAGTCAATCGCGTAGCTTCTTCAGTTTCAAGGGGGGGCATGTGGATACATATAGAAGAATAGAGTTTTTATAAATTATTTAATTATATTTTTCATAAATTGTATTAAACTAAAATCAAGTTTTGGCTTTGAAGAATAATAAGCAATAACACGTAGTAAGTGGTTGCACATGGATTTGATATTGTTTTGACGTAACACTGTCCAGACACAAGTCTGCAGTATATGGTAAATAGAGAATTGAGAAAAGGCAATGTAATCTTAAAATTAAGAAAGATGTTTTGTAGAATCAGTTTGTCAACAAAGACACAATTTAGGATATGACATAATATTCAGATTTGCAGAAACAACTGTCTGGGAATTTCAGTCATGGTGTGACAATGGAGAAACGAAAGTTTTTCCCACAGCTGAGGTAACTGACGTTGTTCCAGACATGAAATGACTATTAACATCGTCTGGAGAACCAGGATAGAAACCAAATCTTCGTTGGATTGGGATCATCATAAGTCGACGACAAGTTGATTAGACTTGGATGGGAAACGAGTAGGAGACATTCGAAAGTAGTTGGCGTTTAGTCGGCTATAAGTTAAAGAGCCGAGCATTTTACGTGAATAGTTAGGGATGCGCTCGAGTCGAGACATGTCTCGAATCTCGACTCGACTCGACTCGAATTCGAGTCGAGACACACTTTGTAAAATTCGAGACGAGTCGAGACAAACGTATTTCTCGACTCGAATTTTCGAGTCGAGACACGAGTCGAGTCGAGACGGCTCTTAAAAATCTCGACTCGACTCGAATGTCTCGAAAATTTTTCTATAATTTTAATATTATTTTGAAGAAAGTATTCACTCAGAAACAGCCTTGAAACCAATTCCAGCTTTTATTCCTTCAGAAAGGTACAGAACGCATAAAATTAATAGTTAATGTTTAAAGATCAAGATTTAATTTTCAGCTCAATTCAGTTAATTAGAACTAATAGTTAATTGCAAATATAATGATAATAATAATAATAATAATTGATTAACTAGTTTGTATAAAACTATTATCCGTAGTCTAAATCTAGTTTGTATGAAACTATTGCGATAAAGTGAACTTCATAAATTCTCTGAATGAGCAGTTGGTAGTCTATAGTAATTTAGCATAGTTATAATTATTGTGTTTACGTTCCCATGAACGCAATAGGGTTACGTAACTTCTGGATTATTCGCTTGCCCAACTATTCTGAGGCTTTAATATGTTGCAGCATATCACGAGCTACGGATAATATATAATGTATTAAATAACATTTGTTGTAAATCACATATTATGATACGAGACTATTTTACATAGTACACTATATCTTATCTAATATAAATAAAATAAAGAGTTTGTTTGTGTGTTTGTCTGTCTGTCTGTGTGCGACCTGGGGACCAGACGAGTGGACCGAGAGTTCCCAAAATTTGGTCACGGATACCTTGGTCCAGGTCCCAGTCTAAGGCGAAGCGTTTTTGTCAAAATTGGAACCAGGGGGTCTCAGGGGGGCGTTTAGCGAGACATGTAGTAAAAGTAATCCAAATTGATCGACATTAGTGTCAAATCCATAGTTTTCACGGTCGCTGAGATCAATGGTGACACTTCCATCAGCGATGACTTGCAAATTCAGCTACTACTGTATGCGGGCCGGGTGTCAGCGGGTGAGGAATACCGAGACATGCATAAATAGCCCATATTGATTGATACTAGTGTCAAATCCATAGTTTTCGCGGTCACTGAAATGAATGGTGATACTTCCACAGGTGTTGACTTCCAAATACAACCCCATGCGAAGAATGGGTATATTAAGCTAGTATTACAATAAATAGACTGCTTGGATGCCAAGAACTAGTACAGATAAGTACCATTCATTTCTATGAATAGGTATTTATTAAAAGGATTTTTGTAAACACTAAGTTATAAAACAATGAACTACATACAGTAGTTATGGTTTTGGTTCCCAACATAAAAGAAATATGGATTGTTCATGAGATATTGAACTTCAACTTTCACTCCTGGAAAATTTCAATTTTGGAGTTAGGCCACTTGGCATCAAAGCAGTTCACTGTAAGATAAATACATTCCGCACATTAGTAACATAGTTGTTCAGGGGCCTTCGATTTCCATCCTCTCAAATGAAAGCTGAACGATTGCTTGATACATGCTGACTATATAGGAGAAATAGTGTATTAAGTTTTCGAGCTTTGGTGCGTATCCGTATTTACACTCTGATATAACTTTAAGTTCACACTCAAATCGAGCTAATTGCTTAATGCATTTCGAAAGCTTGTGTTTTTATGCAGCTCATTAAGGAAAATCTATTTCATAATCGTAACATTTATGTACTAAGAAACTATGAACGTAAAGTGGACTCGACCTAGCCCCGTGGCCGCTGTGACTCAGTGGCACAGCTCTCACCCTTAGTGTGTGAGGACTCTGATTCTGTGAGTGTGTGTGAACTCCGCGGTTAGTGTATGCGTCTTTGCCGTGGAAGACTCGGGTTCAATTCCCGGCGCGAGCTCATGTAGTTCGGATTCCACGTTAATCAGTAGGTCTACATTTCATATATCCTCGCTGCTGAAAGAGACGGTAAAGTCAAAATCAACTCAACAATATATATGTGTGTGTGCTTATGTGAATTTCCTCGTGGCTGTATGGTTAACACATACGCCTTGATCGCGGGAGACTCTGGTTCGATTTACGGTGGAAGCTCATGAAGTTGTTACCGGTATCCCACTTTAAACTGCAGATCCATGCCTCATATAACCATACATATAATATATATGCCTTTGATACACTTATTTTCCGACTTGGAAGCCATCGAAAATTTCCGGACACAGAGTCCCGTAGACCGAAAATGAGAAACATGGGTACAGAGTAAAACAGCCATAGAAATTTAAGCTTTTTAGGCTAACTTAATCCTTACATATAATGCAACTAGCTTGGCCAAGTTATAATGGAGGAAATGCTATCATTGCAACACTCTGAGAATAGAAAATGTTCGTCAGGTATTACTATCCCCCCCTCTCTTGTCGAATGAAAACCCTGACTAAAACTCAATATATATATATATATATATATATATATATATATATATATATAACTATTTTGTCTAATGTAACAAACAGTGGCGGATAGTATTCATGTTTCCTTGCAGAGGTCCTTACGACGGTTCGCTTCCATCTTCCTCTCCCCAAGAACTAAAATAAATTAAAAAATTGCTATTACTTGTTAATCTTGTACAAAGGACGCAATTAAAGTCCCAGTGTAACACCCCTTCACATTTAGATTTTTCCCCAGGAAGAAAACCAGTTATTATTGTTTCTTGATTTCTCAGTCTCACCTACATAAACATACGAATAGAATTACAGGATAGGACATGTTTAGATTGCTTGCACGTGACATCTAACTATATTTCTCATCAAATGTGTCACAGATGAAAATTTCCGTTTGTACTGCCTCTATTTTCTGGTACATATGTTTCATTTATGTTATGTTGCTAAAATTCGTTAGGAAACAAGTACAGACTGCGCCTGTGTGCCTGACAAAACGTAAATGTACTGGATAATTATTTCTTCACTTTCTTCCAGAAAAAAAAGTAACCCATCTCATGTCGGCTAACAAAAGGAGGTAGTGGACCAAAGATAGCCGTTGTTTACCTAAGGTCGTTACACAGCAGGGGTTTCATTCAGTCAGAGGGAAAAGAAAAAATAATTTAAGGTTTCTACATTTGTTTTGAACTGCAATATACTTCTTCCTTTTATTTTAAGAACCATTTCCTTCTCATTTGTCTGCATCAGAAAAAATGCAAAAAAATCACTAGAATGTGCCTATTTACCCAAAGTACGTACTAGATCACTAGTTCAATAGTAAAATCACTAAATCTAGTACGAAATCATAAATGTGGCATCCCTGGGTTGGAGCGAAAGTAATGGTTGGTGTAAAAACTAGTCCGTATTTCTACTGCGGTCTGTTGTTGAATTCACAGAAATGTTCAAAAATAAATTCAAGAAGTAAAACACGATCCTACAAAAGACTGTTTACTTGCTCACTGGTTTTCGTATTGTGAACTGAAACTCAAGTGCGCAGTCATGTTGAATACTTCTGTCCCTTTCTACTTTACAACTTGAGGTGGGATGAGGGTCAGGATAGATCTAGTGATATCCCGCTAAAGGAAGTGCTTCAGTACAGAGTCGGAAGCGGTATGTATTGTTTATACTACTTACAACGTTACCCCCCACATAAAATATAAATTCACCCTTTCTCCCTTCCCTTTTTCGAATACAATGAACCGACTCTTTTGCTGAAGAAATATGCTAAAAGAAAATTGAAACATCTGTGTCTAAACTTTCTTTGAAGCGCAGTCTTTTGTATTTGTAAGGTTTTGCGAGTGTTTTCGAGATAGCCAAATCTTTTACCATGGACTCCTGCTGCGAACTGACCGTGAGTAAACACCCGATCTCGCTGTGCTCAATTTCTCTCGCACACGTGAAATGGGTTTTTTGTTTCCAAAACAAATAGGAAGTTACCTTGTGCTTTTGCATTTCTGCACGCACACAGGTACCATTGTTGTTTTAATGATCAGAAGAAATATCAAAACCATCCGATATATATGATACGAAACAGCTAACAGAGGGAGGCAAAGATAAAAGTAGGCATATACCAAGTTTTCCGCGTGGTACCATTACGGAGAATAAATATTTGATAAAGTCACGTAGATGCGCTTAAACCTATTCCATCTGTCCTTATAACTTTTCTGGTCTCATCAATTTCTCAGGAGAATACGTACATCATATGTCCAAATTCCATATATGCTCTTTCTAAACTAATGAGTAAACTCATTAAGAACACCAACTGATATCAATAAACAGGAAAGAAAACAATACTTTATACTTCTATCATTTGGTACACATCTCTATGAAGCACAGCTTGTTTCTTTTCGAAATAGCTCCTTCGTGTCACAGCTGTGGTTAGTTTTGTTTTGTGTTAGGATGAAAGAGAGAAATGCAACATTTGCTTCGCGGTGAAGTTATATATATTATTAAGATGAGCGGTGATAAGCGAGGTTTAACAAAGAGTGCCTTTCGGATGCACAATTTAACGGGTAGTTGCAGTCCTTGTTGAGAATCGAACCAAAGCTATGTAAGACATGTTATGACAAATCCAAAAGGTGTGTTGTATCGGTGCAGTACCAGTTTTTCACGTTTTTCAAAATGTTCCAAAACCCAAAGAATAATCTTTAATTTCTGATATTTTAGTCGTCAAAAATTACAATTTTATAATGTAGTCAATGTTTATAATTACTGGGCAGTTGGGCGTTTAAACTAATGACATCATAATAAAGTCAAAACCATAATTTTCAGTTGAATTGATTCTGAGTTTAACGTCCCGTTCAGCAGCGAGGCTATGTGAGACGTGGACCTACTGATTAACGTAGAATCCGAACCATATGAACTCCCACCGGGAATCAAGCCCAGGTTTCCCACGCCAAAGGCAAGTACGCTAACCGTTAGCAACGAAGGAGCTCCACCATAATTTTAGTGGGCGTTAAGAAATATCTCGCCAGTGCTTTTACAATAAATAAAATTTTATAAGTATTAAAGAATAGTGGTAAGAGATTTTATAATAGCTCTTTTATTTATGAGATATGAGTATTTTGAAAAAAAACAACAACTAAAGAATAGGTTGGCGGAACCACAAAAGACTTTCTTATAAATACATACGCACCTTACTCACCTTTTATAATTGCCATGCTTACGTTCTCCATAAAAGCAGAAATTCTCTTTTAGTGATACTTTACACAAGATCATGAAGTGGGTTCAAATTTAATTAAAGGCAAAATACAATACAATAATCCACAAATATTGCCTCAAGTGAGTTTAAAGATTTCTAAACACTAGTGCGAAACCGGGCTCTGCCGTTGCGATCGATTTACAAGTCTTGAGACGAAAGTAAGAAGGGACTTACGCACACAGTAAGTAAAAACAATTAATATGCCTGTAACTTTCCCCCAAATGGGTGTATCTTAAAACTAACCTCACCATTATTTTTCTAATTAAATTCTAGCCCGAAATTATGTATCATATTACCCTATTCCCATTTTGAAAACTTGACCTTAATTCAAAATGGTGGATTTCAAGATGGCTGCCATCAAGGTCATATCTACCATACGACTTCCCCCCAGGACTTATATGTATCCACATGGTTTTTCTTCAGTTTTCTTCATTAACGCTCCGTTTACAAAGGGTAGTAAGGGACTTCTGTAGTAATCTCTAATAACCACATCACAACTCTTAAAAGTTATTAAAAAAAATAGAAAACATGCACCATGGCAAAAATTTGTCATCACAAGTAATGATGCATACATGCCTTCTATCAGCAAAAAAAGTTTCGTTGAAATTGGAGCCGGACATTTGAGTGATGTCCCTTGTGGGATGTGATTGAATGTGACGTCAGATCACTTCGCCCCCCTTCCCGGAATTTACGGGAATTAGGTGACCTGAGTGAGCACATGTGGTGCCAGCTCTCTCCAGCGACCTATCAAGGATCATTGCGTGTATGCCAAGACGTGTCGCCGTTTTTATCCATGCCAAAAGTCGACATACTGACAATTAGGTAGGTAGTCATAATGGTCTGGCTGATGTGTGCGTATATTTTAACTCGTACATTTTGTCTCGACTCGAATTTCGAGACGTCTCGACTCGAATTCGAGTCGAGTCGAGACAGAGACTGTCGAGTCTAGACAGAAACATATTTTCGAGTCGAGACACGAGTCGAGACAACATTTTCTCGAGACGAGTCGAGACAGGCTTAAATCTCGACTCGACTCGACTCGAATGCATCCCTATGAATAGTAGTAGCTGCAAGCTCCGAGTTTCAATGTTCTGTCTCTAATGATACAAACTGCATTTTATCGGTTCTCTGTATCTACGTGAATTAAAGAGATATTCCAATGGTCATCATTGAGCTCCAAGAACAATAGCTGTGAGATATTTGTTGGACGTTTCCAGATAGGACGCCAGAAGGTGGATCAGGTCATCGTCAGAATTATCAGCCCAAGAACTACAACAGGTTGGTGTTCGTAAGCTATATTGTTGCCTATGGCTAAATACTCAGAAGCTTTGAGCACTGTGATCTGAAAGCGTTATGTCATATCCATTCTTTATACACTACATTTTACACATTTTGAGTAATCAGAATACACAAGTCCATTAGATGAATTCGAGTGTTTAGTTATTTAATCAGTCCTCTCGCAAGCTAGTAGAATAATTTGGTTTCAAAACCTGTCCATTGCAGATAATGGGCAGAAGCGACTTTCTCGCGTCTTAAAGCAGAAGTCCCCAAATCAAAGGCACGATGCGAGGAAGTTGTCAATATATATATATATATATATATATATATATCTCAAGGTGTTTTAAAAGGGTCTAATTACATCATCTTAATTTTATAATACAATAAACAATCAACATTTCTTAGTGATTTGTTTTTTTTTCTTTTTTCTCTTTGAGGAAATGGGTGAAAATAACCTGCTATTGTTTGTTTTCAAAATGCATCAAGAGTTCCACAAATACTGAATTTCAATAACACACACATTCATGTGCTTCAGAGTGCTAATCATGCTACCAAAATGTTCTACAAACCTTTACTAAATTAATGGATAAACTTAGCGAAAACAATCTAGGGGACCTTTTCACGTAATTATCTTTCTAATAGTGAATTAAAAGACAGAAGGGCCCAAATCTTTGTAGTCCCATAACTGACTTCAAGAAGGAACAAAGATTCGATATTCTTTCTCTTGAAGAAAAGAAGGGAAAGGAAAACAACAAAAATTCTGATTTTCAATTATATATATATATGTATGTATGTATATTGCACCCTTGCTACAAAACTGCCACAACTCAAAAAAGGTAGTTTTGAGTAAATCGCATTTGGAAGTGTTGGTAATATATTCATTTCAATGTTATTCACTAGTGAAACTAGCGCTCTCACGCAGCTTCTAAAGCGGTTTTCACAGTCCTTTGCACCCTTCAAAAACAAACCGCGTAACTCGATGTTGTATTACTGCGCGCACGACTATTTACCGATTGGTGAAGAGGAAGTTGTTTCGTCTGTTTCCCGTAATATTTCTGCTGCAGCACGTGCTTGTATTTCTATCACTGCGATGTGCATCTCGTCTCACTCTCATACCATCGCCGTGATATGGGGCAAAATACCCAATACTATATAATCCCCCCTCCTTTAAGTGCAACTGAACACTGTTATTTTTCTCCAAATTGTAATTACAGATGAAACTACAATGACTTATGTCAAATTATCAACTGAACGATAAAGATATGGCGCTGGTATGTAACAGCAAGCATATTTATCATTATGGGAGGTTATTTCTGTTTCATCTATTACCTGAATCATTACGCATATCCATGAAAACAGATGGTACTTTTTCCCCGTAGGTTCAATTTCTTGATGTGCTTACTTACATTGTATAGCATGCGAACATACAAATAGTAACTTCAGTACTATAAAGTAAATAAATAAATAATGTATATATACACTATTCTATGAGAATAAGAATATTAGCTAGTTAAGGTCTTAATTTTCTTCAAGTGAATTGAACAACGTTGATATCGTTTGATAAACTGTTTGCATTTCTCTGCACTTACGTGTTTGCCTTGTTTAACAGAATAACTCGGAGCTGCAGGTAACCTGCTGACTTCCTTGGGCGACATCTTAAATTGTGGCGCGCACTTCGCGTGTTTTGTCATTTGTTGTAACAGTTTTCTCTTACAAATATGATTTTGGTTCAAGATTTCGATCCCATATAGATCCCACTTTGAGTCGAATTCCAATGTTCTTACTATGCCTTAACAACATATTAATTACCATAATATATTGTATTTGTTGTGTACTATTTGCTTATGGAAGAATCAACTGTTATTCGTCTCATTTCCAGTGTTGCTAACTTATAGTTATTTTGTTGTTGTTGTTGTTTTTTCACAAAGAATCGTCAAACAATTGTGTCATTTCATGAAAATGGACTAAGGAAAAGAGAAATAAAGTGTATTCGCTGTTCTTATTGAAGATAATAAGTTCCTTATAGTACTTTAAATTATTGTTTGACCTTTAATTAGAAATAAGGAAATAGTCAAATAAAATAAAGAAAAGAAGAGAAAAGGAAAGAGAGAGAGAGAGGGGATAGAGAGAAGTTAAAGAGGATAAAAACTGTTTTAGTGATTCATTACGAAGTAATAGGAGGTTAATCTTTTTGAGTTATAATTCGTATTTTGCCTTTTTAAAATGCGACCGGATTAAATGACCATTTAAGAGATGCAAAAACTGAATATTCGGTGCCAGAATTGACAAAATGTACAAAGGAACCTACAACATTTAAGAATTTTATAATACTGGATAGGAATATTCATAACTTTTGAGTCTTATTTGTTTTTCTGGCTGCAGCGAAATTAAGAGGAGGTATTATATACATGTTAAATAATGTGTCTTTATTCCTATGTAGAATCTAAAAAGTTTCTTGGAATTTGATGAATAAGATGTCAATATAATCTTCATACTCGTGACTGATATTTGTTTATGCCGTAACTTTTCTGTTATATATCAAACGAAAGGATAAGTTGCGATGATTCAAAATATATTTTATAGGTATTTTATTACATAAATAAAAAAGGAAATAAAATAAATATTCTCTATTAAATAAATAAGTAAACTCAGCAGTTTTTAAGTTCTTTAAGAATGAGCATTTGCTTGTTCCAAACACTCGCTGGTCTGTAATGGAAATGTACAATGAGTACAATTTTGAAATGAAATCTTTTGAGTTTTACGTCCCACGCTTATGCCGGCTAGGCTAAAGGAGACAGTGATGATGAAAAAATGAATGAAATGGTGGAATGAAGAAAGTGGGAGGAAACTGAAGAATCCCGAGAAACCCACGCATAGGGTGTTTATCCACCACAAGGTTCACTTAGCGCGAGCTGGGATCGAACCAGACCCCATGCGCCAGAGATTAACGCTCTACCACTGAGCCACCACGACCCCGCAAGAGCTCAATTTTGAATAGAAGTGGTGAGTACAACTTCACATTTTCTAGATCCGATAATTAACTTCTTTGTGGCTATATGATTCACGTACGCGTCATCGGACGGGAGACCCACATTCGATTTCCGGAGGGAGTTCATGTAGTTCGAATTGCTCGTTAGGCTATAGGTCCATATATCATAGAACTTTGTTGTTGAAGGAGACGATAAACTTTAATCCATCCATCAACCATAGATCAGCTAGTGGGACCACTAAGTCATCATGTAATATTGGCTCTGAATCGTAACATTTTAGATAGATTCTCAGCTGGAGGAAATGTTAGGATAGGGATAGTAAGTTTTAGTTGTAATTTATACTGGTAGAAGAAATTTGACGTTCTGCCCTTGTTCCTCCTGGTGCGTGTCTGCGTTTACATAGTAGTTCGAAGATTCAGGAGCGTAGTGCGTACGCCACTGCAAACGAGAGAAAATTGTTCCTGATTCTCTTATTACAAGCCCTGCCATTTCATTTTTAATCTCAATGTCCCCCCCTCCCCCCCTTCAGTTTGTTTATTCATTTCTTAGCACAAAATTACATATAACATTTTAGTTTAATTACTTGGCAGCATTTCTGCACTGCAGTCTGCATTGTTTACAAAGGGTGCAAAGGTTTGTGAAAATCAGAATAATAACGTTAGAGCCATGATTCTTATATTGCCGGATAGAGGACAGGTTCACAAATCTGAATATATACATAACTTAAAATTGACAATTTTTTGAGTTGTGGCATTTTGTAGCACAAGTGCGATCCTTGCATCTGTAAAAGTTTACAAAAAAAAAAAAAAAAAAAAAAAAAAAAAAAAAAAAAAAAAAAGCTACTTAACTCTTAATCCAATTACAACATATTAGTCTGGTATTAACTTAAGTGTTCTTCCCTGAAAGTAATAACCTCAGGCAATATTACGAGCTTTTTTGTATAGCTTACTGAAATGCAGGTTATGAGTAGTATCTGTGATATCATAAAACAGCAGGAGGCAGATCTAATATTGCAGAATAACACTTACTCAGAAAATTCACCACAGATCCACGCAGCAGCGTACAGAACCTCTGTCATTGACGATCGCTGAGCAGATCCTATCAGTAATTGACAATTTTCCAACAGCAAAGCCATTTGTGCAACAGCAAATGCACGAATAGCCTGGACACGAATAGCAACATCAAGCATCTGCTGAGCTACCAACAGGCCATGTTGCGTACCTTCCATTCGAGTCAATTCTACCAACACGCTAACGTACCTACAAGTAAGGTCATGAATTAATTACAAGATATAAAATATTTTCATTTACAAATTTCGAAAGTAAAGTATAGAAAATCAATTTTAACAAAAGAGACACTGACCAAAGCTTAAAACCCATTTTATTTTAAATTATAATTTGTAACTGTTTCGGATATCTAGCATATCCTTCTTCAGACACTATCGAAAATAAATTTTTATATTTTCGATAGTGTCTGAAGAAGGATATGCTAGATATCCGAAACAGTTACAAATTATAATTTAAAATAAAGTGGCTTTTAAGCTTTGGTTACTGTCTCTTTTGTTAAAATAATCAATCCAAAGCCATGAATAGTCTTACTATAGAAAATCAATGTAGATATGGAAAACATTTGACGCCAGTAAAGAGCATTCCACAATACAATTTTCTTTTTTAAACACTACCAACTTCAGAGTGTGTTCTCTGTAACCATACGTCAGAAACTAGGGTTCTTACTTAGCATACCAGGAAGTCCACATTCTCATTTTTTCTTTCTATTTCTCTCTTTCTCTCTCTCACACACATATATACATACATATCTATATATTAATAGCGGTGTCTGAACAAAAAAAACTTCAGATCCAAACTGAAAGTAACTATGTTTGTGACTCTTAATCCCTTGAACCATCCGATCGATCTCAGATCAAATTTTTGACGTAGATTCATTCTGGCCTGGGAGTGTTTTTAGCAATTCACTTTGACGGTAGAATTTAGGAGAGGTTGAATTATAAAAAAATAAATAAAACTTAATAACTCTAGAACCAAACGACCAATCACGACCAAACTTTCAACATAGATAAGGTTCGGACCTCGGATGGTTTTTATCATATCCCTTTGACGGTAGAACTTAGGGTAGGAAGAGGAGAGGGATATATTATATATATACCGGGTGCACTATTTATAATGTCCCATCTTTATAACAGAAGAACCAAGAGAGAGAAAAGCAAAACTTTGCACAAAGCAACTACAGAAAGAGGGACATCTATCCATGTATTGGGTAACATCACCAGGTGAACAGTGTTGCCAACACAATATAAAGTTATGATTTTTTAAATGGAATGTCCTAACTTTAATTTCATAATTCAAATTAGCAGTGAAAACAAAGATGAAAGAGTTGACACTCGCAGATCAGTGTTGCATACTTTTTGAGAAATATTGTAAAGCATATATCAAATTTAAACGCCTTTAACACACACAAGGAATGAAGTAGTAACTATTTGTGCACATTAAATGAAATACTGAGAAGAACTCTTTAAAATGACTTCAAGTTTAGAAGGACCACTTAAACAGTGTTGCCACAACAGAAGAGAGAAAAATTGAGTTTGGAAATAGTGCAATAACTTGGAAAAGATCCCTAGTACAGTATGGTTTAAAATTCATAGACCAAATAAGTATGTCATAAGGAGCATTGTCACGTTTATTTGAGATCGATAAGTCAAGTACTTACCAAGATATATGCTATTCTGTAAAAAGTGAGAATTTTGTCCTGTGCAAGATGGTAACGCTGTTTCAAAATTCCCTTTTCCCCCCTCTACGTTGGAGAAATATTAAAGTACTAATCTGTGAAACAAGTTAAATTCTGTGACATGACGAATTGAAGCAAACTATTTAAAATAAGGAAACAGAATATTTTTTCTGTTTCATGATTTTTGTAATGTGTGTTACTAATAATTGTTTCTTGACCATCATAAACATATATTTCTTTAATTTAATTTCTTTCTCCTGAATATAAGTTGGAAAAGACAATAAAACGTAGATATTAATAGTTGTAAAATTTGAATTGAAAATACATAGGCTAAGTTCTGTTAAATGGTAACAAAATTTTTCAAATCATCCAATATTTATACGTACTGTACCATTTTAAGGGACCTTACACAACTTATTCACCATAAATTAACTACAAATAACGTATAAATTGTTTTTTAAGAAGTGAGTTGCATTTATGGATTCATAGATGTCGATTCCCTTATGAATAAAAGTACAGCACGTAGAAATATGCCATAAAAGCTATAGTGGAACAAACACCAAACAACCCTTGTTAGGTGGCCACTAAAAACAAGAAATGTATCTGATCGGTTAAGAAACGGAGAAACTGGTGGGTCCATGAACGGTTGGATCCGTAGTGAGTTGACGAGTAAACGAGTAGAGTGTAAAAATAAAACTAAAATCTGTGCTAGATGGCCTCAAAATGCAAGGAAGTACTTAACCAGTCAGGGCAGGGCCAAAGTAGTAGAAACTCAAGGTGTCTATAGGGACCAGGCGCGTTAGCAAAGGTGGGTATGCTTGTAAACAAAAAAGTGTAAACATACTGTGTAAAGAATATTCCCTAGTTCTTCTGCAAACTATATACGAAATCGTATTCCTTAGCGCAGCAAAACTTTCTGTATAACGTCCCACGTTTATGCCATTTAGGCTAAGGGGACAATGATTAAGGCAAGTGACTGATGATGGAAGAATTAATGGGATGAGAATGTGAGAGAAAGCGAGAGTACTCGACAACCCTATGGACACGATGTTATCCATCGCAAACTTAATAGTTCGGAAATCGTATCAGGGACCCCACGCACCAGAGATAAATGCTCTACCAACGAGCAACCGTGTCCTCGCAGTTTAACTTTAAGAAGGCTTAACCACACAATTTTCCTATTATAATTCAATCAAAATCTTTTGTTTTTTATACAATGGTTCACAATAATTGAATACAGATTAATGATATACTGCAAAATGGTATGTCTGAAAAGCGATTATTCTCGAAAAAAAATACGTACAAACCTTCATGGTGGTCACTAGAAACTATCATTTCATCTATTTGAACTGACCGAAGTTGGAAACTCACACGGGTTTTTGTTCGTATGGAGGAGGCATGTCAGCGACAGTGTATATGCGCGTAAAGGAAAACAAGAGAGAGACAAACACCATCCTGTGCTACGTGGTCATTATTATATAACATATTTTGAAGTTCGTGATAAGCAAACGAGGAACTATGTCCGTAGAAAACAAACACGTCACCATGTGAAAGTAAAACCGAAAAGTGTTGACGCAAACCGTTACGAAATGAGAGGATCCAGGCATAAGTACACAGGCTATGCAAGACAGTTTGAGGCTGAACGATTGTCAGGGTTTGGGCTGAACGATTGTTTCTGTGCTTTCTGGTTTGCTTAGTTGTGTTGTGAGAAATTCAGTGGTGAACCTGACTGAGGTTCGGTTACACATGATGATAAGCGTTCCTATATCAAGATCAAAACTCTATGTGGAAAGAATCCAACTGAAATTTACAATGTTTTGCGGGAGGTTTGTCGAAATAGTGTAGTCGAACATAGCACTCTATTTCGGTGTTCAGCTCGTTTCCGTGAAGGTCGTGTAAGCACTGCGGACACCCCAAGATGTGAAAGACCATCAACTGCAACAGACTACACTCCTGACATTTTGAGAGAGGGTCGACGAAAATATGTAAGAAAACTGCATATGAGGCCACAACATCTTTCACTTCACTTTACAGAATCATTACTGAGAAGCTGAAAATTAAGATGAGATGGGTTGCGCATGATCTGAGTAATGAGCAAAAAGCATGTTGCAAAAGAATCGCAGAAAAACTGCTTCAACGTTATCAAACAGAAGGAGGTCAGTTTTTCCAAACGACTGTTGCAATTGATGAAACCTGGATACGAGAGTTTGAACCAGAACTGAAGTTTCAGTCGTCACAATAAAACAATTCAGACTCTTCACGCCCGAAGAAATTCCGCTAGCAACAATCAAACGTTTAACTCACGATGATCTTCGCGTATGATACGAATGGAGAGATGGCTACAATAGAGTGACACAGGGGACGTCTATAGCAGGCGTATACTACAAGCTGATTCTGCAAAATGTTTTGCGCCCGAAAATTATTGAAAGAAATCCCGACATGCTTGCAGCTGGTGTCCTCATTCTGAACGATAATGCAAGGCCGCATAGTGCTCTACAAGTAAGGGTTACACTTAACAAGTATGGATGGGAAATACTTCCCTTCCCAATATAGTACTGATTCGAGTCCAACAGACTTTGAATTTTTCCCAAATTAAAAGAACCACTCGGTGGAAAACGTTTTGATTCGATTCACGAAGCTTTCAGTGAGGTGACCCGACCTCAACAATCAAGATGCCCTATCCAAAATACAGAATTTGCCAAATGTTCGGAAGCTGTCATAAACAAGTATGGAGATTGTATTGATGGCCTGGAAAGGTATTTTGTACAATAAATTATTAGCTTGTATAACATCTTTCAGTGTGCAGAACTTTCGAAATTACTGTCGTACAATATATTGCAAAAAATTTTTCGAACTGTTGCTAGGACATAATATTGTAAGTAACGGTAAATCTAAATACTAAATGCAAACATTAGAAGCTATTGGTATATACCATAACAAATAACAGGAGACCTTAGGTTGACAAAACCAGAGCACTACACAATATGACCGTCACTAAATGTGATAGTAAGTTGAGCAGTGTTTGCACAGATTTGGTGTCAACTTACTAATTTTATACTAGAATAACAGACCGGTAAAGAAACTATGTTAAAAAATGATTATCTATTAATGAAATAATATACTTAAAGAGATATTTATACACTTGTATGAAAACATAGTAGCCTATCTCCACACGCGAAATTTGATGATGTACTCCGCGAAAGATTTGTTGCCACCAAAAATTTGGAGATCCACAATATATAATTGACATAAAAATTAATGATAGGCCTACATCATATTATTATGTGACAGGCCTGTATCCAGAGGAGCGGGCCCCTCTAAGTTTTTACTGGCTCCCTAAAATTTTCATGGTAGGCTTCCAAGTGAACTATAATATGATGATTAACTATAATACGTTTCAATCAGGACCCTCAAACTCTATCGGGCTCCCCCTACATTCTTGAGTTGGCTACCGGCTTGGTATGTGATAAGTGACAGGACTGTAACTAGAGAAGGGAGGGGGCAACTGCTTCCCCAGGGAAGCTCCCCGCCGTTCGAAGGGGCCCATTTTAAGACAAAATTTTCTTACTCCATATACGATATGAACATGAAATTATAAACGAAGCATCGAACAGGTCCACGATATTGTATAAACAAAGCAACAAGCAAAAGGTAAATAAAACAAAAATGAGACGTGGGCCCATATCAGTAAAAATAAGTCTACTATTAGGGGCCCTAGAAATAATGTTTATTCGTATGGCTTTGATATTTGTCAATGTTGTCCCCGTAAGTCATTTCTCATGTACGGAACGGGCCCAGAGGTGTAACTAACGACCCCGCAAACCTTGCCGTGCGGAGGGCCCAGAGCCTCCGGGGGGCCCATAAAGAGTAAGAGTAAGATGGAAATAGGAAGCCCAAGAATTAGAAATACAACTTTTTCTAGGAGCACCAAAAACGCTTATTAATGCTTCCCTCCCAAGAAAAAAAATCTAAGTTACGGCGCTGGATAAGTGGATGCAGGTATAGAATACATAAACACAAAAACTGTAATTTTATTAATGAAATGAATGACTGCGTGTGAAAAAGAACTGTACTACTAATTTTTAAAAATTGTATAACGTTTACTGAATGTAGAAAACGATGGTGCTGTCCCACTTTGTTTAAATTTGCAAAATTTACGAAAGAAGTATGTAATATATTTCTCGGGTTCTCTAGGATTACGGGGGACCAAAACTTAGTAAAAAACAGGATGTTTATAGGTAGAATGAGTTCAAGTTGCGGAAAGATAATTGATATTGATATATGAGTAATTTGTGAATTGAGTAGACTGGAAATGCCGTGTGCGGAAAATTTTGCAATTACTATTTGCTATTAATTATAATGGACGAATACAACGTGCATTGCGGCGCTCTAACCCGACTTCGCTTCCTAGCGCTCGCTCGTCAATACTGATTGATTTATTTATTGATACAAGTCATGGCCATTACCGGCCTTAAGCACGTCACGTTGGAGGGATAACACCTTCGGCGAGTACACAGTCACGGTACAGGGAGGGATATAAGGAATGGATAAGGAAATTAGCGGCCTGTAAATTAGATACCATCAACACACAAGTTGTCCGCATTTCAATATCGATTATGTGATCCTACTAGAGACATTCATTTAGTATACCCAGTTTCTTAGTGAGTCCCCTTGCACAATTTCAACTTATCCTCAGTTGTTGCATCCTTATTGGTATGCAACCGTGCACATCATATTGCGTCGATTTGAGGGAATATTATTGGTGAATTGACTTTCATGTTCTTGACGCTAATCCTTACATTTCCGACGCTTTGAACTCACGTTTACTGAATATGAGTGCATTTCTGGGCATTTTTCGTTACATGTTTCCTCACATGTGAATCACCCTGCTCCATCTGTTGTGCTCTATCGACACTCCAGATGTCTTTCTAGAGCATTTGAGTACAAATTCGCTACACTTAATACCCAGAACTTCACTGTTGGCCAGCATCCGTACCTGGCAATTATGCAACCACACACAACGAGCATGAAAGTGTCCGCCACTTTGTATTTGTTCCAGTTATCGACTTAATACAAACGAATTATTGTTACCTGTTAGAAACCCCATCAATTCATATCCATTTAGACCAACTTTCATTTAGCACATTATCCGGGACTCCCTACGTTCCTTTGGGGAATCCCTTGCGCGTGCATGGTAGGATTGTGAAACATGCAAAATTCAATACAGCAGGTATGACTTCTTCAGTGAATTTTTTACCTGGCCCTTTTTACGTTGGACAGTTTCCGAACTATTGGCGTCCGAAAGTCATTTTCCCACGCTTTCGGCACCTTGTAGATCTGAAACTATGTCCGATAGTTCAAGAGAACTGTTTTTCTTGTCTCAGTGGCAGGATTCACCTCCCAAGAGTTGTAACACTTATTTTGCAACACCCGATATATATATATTCCGTATGAATTGATATATCAAGTTGCTGTAAACGGCATTATGATATTTCTGTTTATTGGAAATCATGTACGTAATTCGATGAGATACTTATTTATACATTAAAAAAATCCTTTAAAAGCAATCATCGATTTTTTGTAATTTTGTTTTTATTTGTTCGAAATACGCCATATGATTAGTAGTTTTCGACACTATAGTACTTTGGCTAGGCGTGTTACCCCGTTCCTCTCACTTATGTTACTATTGTTGTAAAACCCTCCGAAATTTGGTTATTTTTTTTCGATGTTTTCGTTACTGTAGTAATCTTAGTTTCCAACATTGAATGACATGCGTGGTATTGCACGTTGCTTTCTTCATTCTTTTTTTACATGTAGAATAGAAATCTGTAATAATCTAACATAGTGCCATTTTTAAAAAAGTACAACTTTATGTTCAGCTGGCAATATGGTATCAGAAATTATCCAAACACCGTCACCCTGTTGATATTTGCGTGGTGCAAAATTCGTTTTTTTTTTTTGTCCATTAGTTTAAATATTACAAGGACATATCAAGATAAATGACCAACCCTTATAGATATATTAGAATGGTCCGTAAATTTGAATTTCGAGCTTACTTAAGTCTCACACCCTAAAATGTATTCATATCAGACCGAAGTAACCGATGAACAATCTGAATTGATTTATATAAAATGGTGCCTCCTGAAGTTTTGAATGCATTTACAGGATACAATGTGAGGCAAAGATTTATAATACACTCTAAATAAAATCAACAAGTTTAGACGCTTCATTATTCATGGGAATTTAACTATAACATATCACTCTAACAGCTATAAAGGTAACCAAGAAAGTTCTGTTGCTTTTTCACCCACCACCTTCGAACACCGATATGTCAATAAGATGTACATGTAAGATCAAAATTAGTCTCCATCAGCATCAACGACCTTCTGCTAACGTTCTGCAAGGCCATGCATTCCATCACGGTAGAACTTGGTGGACCGTGATGCGAGGAAGGTATCAAGTGCATTTTGCACCTCTACTAGGGATTTGAACGGGCGTCATCTAAGGTGATTTTCCAAGGAACGGAACACGTGATAACCGGGCAGTGCAATGTCCGGGGAGTATGGCGGATGCAATAGTGTTTCCCATTTAAGGCGTAGAATGGTGTCCCGGGTCTTCCTAGCCAGGTGGGGCTTAGCGTTGTCCTGTAACAGGAGGACCCCTTTGCGATTCGGAAGTGCTGGCTCCAGAGTTTCGATGTTTTCTTGAACACGGCTCAACTGCTGACATTTCACAGTTGCACTGATGCTATGACCAGCTAGTAACAGTTCCCGATGCACTATGCCGCGAATAGTCCACCAAGCACACAGGAGGACCTTCTTCTGGTGCAGCGCTGGTTTCGGCTGCTTTGGAACCGGTTCATGGGATGCTAATCAATTATGATGGCGCCGTGGAGCTTCGTACAGTACCCACTTCTCTTCACATGTCAACACCCTTTCCAGAAATGTGTCCTTCCTCAAACGAGACAGCAAAGAAACACAGGTGTCTGCTCGCGTTGCCTTCTGGCCCGGAGTCCGCTATGGGAATTATCGACCCAACTTGTAGTGCTTCCCAAGTTGATGGAGGTGCTGCCGAATAGTTTCTCCACTCACAGTGAATTTTAGGCCCAGTTACTCGCATGTCTGGCCACTGCTCGCCTCAAGTGCTGCCTGAAGATTTTCATTTTGGACATGTGTTGGTCTTCCGGCACGTGGTGCGTCTTCGAGTGTTTCGTCACCATCCTTAAACTTGTTAAACCAACGCTGCACTGTCCGCGTAGTCACGACACCATCACCAAAGGCCTGGCATATCTTCCACCCCGCTGCAGGGACGTTTGACCCCAGTTTGAGCTCGTACAGCATTCACGCTCTTATGACGTCTGTGGAGGTCCCATGTTCACTCTGTCCTTACGTAAGTTCACTGTGTAATTGAACTCCCACAACCAGGTAGTATGTTGGATATACCCACATAAATAACTGGCGTTCGCCTTATCTCTATTCGCATTCAACTCAGGATGTGAGGGCTAATTGAACACAGACCTTCACAAAAAGCGGCAGAATTTTCTTGGTTACCTTTACAGGGTATCTACTGAGTTGCATTTTCAAAATTCCAGTATATTCAGTATAACTATCAGCAACATTCCAGTACCTAATACAATCATTTTTTTAAATTCCTTTAGGAATAATCACACTCTTGATAATTTCAGGTTTGTAATTGTTTTCCCAAGAAAAGAATATTTTATTTTTAATTAGTCTTAGTTAGCCTTGATTTAAAAAAAAAAATACAAATTATTTTTTAACATTTTTAAAGGGCTCCCAACTCCCCTCACAGTCCCCCAGTTCACCCATTGCTTTAAATGTCTAATTACAAAATGAATGCAACTCTTGCTTTGGAAAAATTTATGATCTCAGTCAATATAAAATTGTTTCTAAGACTATTAAAACAATTACAAAAAAAGTATGGTTGATAAATTACCAGTTTTACATAAATGATGAAAATCGTTTTGTAAATTTGTAGCTTCATATATACAGTATAACTGTTTATTTTTAATTCACAATGATATAATACACATAAAATATACTTGAATAGTGCTATCTAATATCACAGCTTCTAAGTGACAATGCATTTTCAGCTACGTAGATTACTTCATTAACACTTACATCCAATAAACACAGCTAAAGAAAGAGTATCATAACACACACTGTGCAAGTAAATAATTCTTCAGTAGATTCTGTACCAGGCTTATTGTAAGTAAAAACTTGTTCTGAATAGTAAGTCATAAGGCAGATATATACATATATGAAATCAACCACTTTATATGCAACACAGAAAAAACTTTAATACATTAGCCTGTATACAGCATTTTATATGCTTTATAAAATATGTAACAAAATTTTATGTACTATGCTATATAGTTTACAGTATACATTTTGTAACAAATTTGTGAATTATTAATTCACAATGGTTATATCTTACACTCAAAAGGTACACGCATTTAAGATAGTATCTTTTTCAGTCTTTTCACCCCACCTCATTGTCCAGTTCTTCTGTTTCTTCCTTAGCATTCTGCATAATACATCATTTCTTCAATTCTAATTGTTTTATTCCTTCTGATGCTAACTTTCTTCTGGCTATGTTGTTATATACTTTTTCTTGTACTTTTCTACAGCATCACTTCTCGATGTTGGTGCATTTTTGGACGCATGGATCATCATCATCGCAATACTAATAGCTAATACCCCACTAACTATAGATACTGCATCATACACCATACGCTGTACAATCAAGCTATTTTCATGAAGATTCTCTACTAGGCATTCTTTGCTTGTAGAAAAGCCTCTTTCAATAGCAGCGTTGGCATGAAACAAAACCAGTACATTTTTTTGTGTGTGAAGTGTATCAGTTCTCTGGAAACATTATGTTGAAAATAGGTGGCGCTAAGAATGGTCCATTCGATCAGTTTTGGGATAAAAGTTGTTGAGATACTTCATTACTTCTTCCTTTGATGAGAAATCTAAGTAGTCTCGTTTTGCAATGTCAGCTTCCATACTAGATAATTGATTTGTCTCAATAACTTCTAATACAGCAGTTACCATGTAGGTCTTAATAGACAAATTGGTCATAATTGCAGGAGTGAAGCAGCTGGCACCTCTAACAAACTTGAAAGCAAGAGGGCTTTTGACAAAAATCGTCACGCATATATCAACAAGGAATTTTCTGTAGTCTTCATAGAACTGAAGAACTTTCCCATCTTTTTTACCTTACCTTTTCAAGCTGCTAGGCTGCAAATTCAATGTCAAGAGCACGGAAGCTCTTCAGTTTTCTGTCTTCTTGAAATCAATTGAGAGAAGCTTCTCACTAGCATTTGCCGATTTCAAAACCTGATTCTTTACAATTCTTGCCAACAGGTGTCGAAGCAGAGTGAACTGAGATCAGTGAACATAAAAGGCAAAAGAGGATCATTACTCTGATATTTGGAGAAATGCTTTCTAGTTCAAAAGAAACAGAACGCATGAATTCCAACTGTGCTGTAAGCAGGTCATTTCTTACAAAAGGTTTTACAATTACAATGTTTTCTGATGTATTAAGTTTTTTTTTTTTTTTTTTTCTTTCTTCAAAAGCATCAACATACTTAATATTTGACAGCATTTCCACAGCTCTTTTAATAACTTTGGGTTTTCCACCTATTTGATAGAGCAAAACTTTATAGGAAAGAGACGTGATCCTGTTATTCGTTTGTAATCTGCACGTCTACTTGGGTAGTTCTTGAAGAAGAAATACAGAGAGTGCAAAAATCTGTGAATGTATCATTTGGAGTTGTTATTTACCGTTTTATACGCACAGTGAATAGCATGCACGAAGCACTACCGAAGTCCAACAGCTTCGGATCTGAAGGTGAATCATCTAAGTACTTCTTTAGGACGTTCAAAAACTTCATGTTTACATTCGGCCCGTCCATTGATACTTGCAGCATCTTTTTCGTATCCAAACCAGTGTCTTTCAAGTTTCCAAAAATGCCATCAGAAGGTCCTCAGCAGTAGCATGACATAAAAATGCGGACATAAGATACCTTGTTCGTCCCAAAATCTAGAACTTCATCCATTTGACCCTTCTGAGCGACAGGATTTAAACTTTCATCACAAGAAATACAGATGATAGGACGCTCTTGAACCACGTTTGTCAATTCTTTTTGAAAGTATGGGCACAGTACACGTGTAACTAGGTATCCTTGTGCATCTTGAACTGCTTCGCAATTTCGCCGAGAAACAGCACTTTAAAAAGATCACTACAAATGCAAAATTTCTAGCAGAAGATGGGTCATAACTTGATTAATAGCCCATAATATTTCTGCAGTAATAACTTCATTCTTGATGATAAAATTGTTGAGTATTTCTAGGCATAAAACAAATATTGAATGTTGTGATTATGTTATCAATAACACAAGTATGTTCGTTATTAACAACTGAAGTTCGCACTTCACGAAGTTCAGTTTTCACCGAAACAGAGTTGTAGTTGATGGAGCAGCATCCACAGGAACAGTGTCTGTAGTTGCTGCCTTAGCAGGTACCATGTGAAACAGTTTTTTCCTCAAACTTGAAGAATTTACTCTTTTAATATGTATTTTGCTTGCGGCATGAGATCGAACTAAAGATATCCCATGTTGCTAATATAAAAACATGTCATCCACAAAGAGCAATCAATACCCATTATACTTATCGTTTTCTAACCTCTGAAGCCAATTCCAATTTGAATTTATTGTTCTGTCCAACCACTCATCTTTGAAGTCTTTCCTCTTATTTTACTCATTGTCTCTGAACAGGTAAGTGCAACACTAATGTAAGTAATTAAATAAATAACAATGGATGCAGTATATTATATACATAACATACTCAGGGGTGCAAACTAGCTGTAGGGCAAAATTTACTGACTAAAAATGTGGAAATGCTGACTAAATACCTGACAATACTGACATCAATCCTCATTTAAAATATGAAGCAGGCTAGGCTACAATAACAAATCAAATAATTAACTGCTTTTAAAATTGACCACCTTCCCCCCACTAAGCTGTGAAAATTGAAATTCGATCTTGAATGACAAAGAAACGCGATAAATAGCTAATGCTGTGCAATCATCGAAGCCCAAAGAAAATCACAGCTGCTTAGGCCAATTCCCTTGCCTCCTTCTTAATATACAATATAAAAACAAAGAAATACGTACACAAAAATTTGTACTGCATTGTATACGACAGAAAACCTTTCAACAAACAATTCGTAGACTTCACAAAATATTTCTTCAAAAATCAATAGATAATGTGACCTGCAACAAAAAAACAATTTAAAATAAAATAAATTAAAGACGAGTGTTTCTGTTAGGTGTATGCAGCTGCTCATGAACGCGCTAAATTCTTTACACAAGCAATGTGTCACATCCATACCAAGCATTACAACTAGCCCTCAGTTTCCCATTATTGGGCATACTTTTACTGACTTTACTATCAGTATACTCTACTTGAAGCATTGTATATAATATAATGCATCCATTGTTGTTATACGTGAGGTATTGAAGAAAAAGAAAGAAAGAAAAAAATACACGGAAAGTGAAAACAGTATTAGTAGAAACAGGGAAGTTAGTGACTATCTGCAACCCCAAGAGAGAGAGCAGGGTCTTAACGCCGGATCTTTGGGGAAAATTACAATTTATTATTCAGTAACTTTACTGAATCACATAAATGTCGTTGTTCTATAAAATCACTTTTTTCATGATCTGAAACTCAATTTCACTACTTTCGTGATCTCTTGACCGACAATCCCACCTCATGACTTTCATGTCCAGTAGACATCCTGCTCGGAGGTCTGATACAGTAAGCCAAGAGCATTATTTGTAATTATATAAATGTATTATTAATTTATATTACAACTTGTATAAATAATTGTATATTATGCTATTCTAGTTATAATGCAAGACTATTTCCCTGAACTTTTGGAATTCAAAAATCCAAGGTAGACTATAAAGAATGATAATACTTGTATATTTCATAAGTTTTCCAGTATGTGGATCAAGATTGCAGTATTTCCAGTATCAAAATTAAATTCCAGTATAATTCAAGTATTACCAGTATCAGTAGACATCCTGCTTTATATTTCTACAAGGGAAATCCTTTAGTGATCACCGCGAAGGTTTCGAGCTGAAGAAAGTTGTAGCGAAAAGAGCCAGATAGATACTTAGGCTGCCGAAAGAGCATCATACACCAGAGAAGTGCTCGAAAAATTTTCATCTGACCAAGCCGTTAGTTCTCAAAACTAGGGATCATAATAAAATAATTTGATACCTCGCCCTACATAATTTTATTTTGGATTTAGTTTATCTAGGCACCATACTCGTTATTTCCAATCGCGGTGACTACCTGATACCCAGAATTTTTCGAGCGTGAACAGGAAGAATATTGGCAGAAATTCATTATATATTACATGTATTGTTACTTTGAAACTTCTACTTTTTCTTTTCAATAACCTCACACGAAAGAGTGTTCTGAGCATACGAACATAAGTTTATTTATATTCCCTCTCTTTCGTGACCATAAGTGACGATCTTCCATGGTCTGCTCACATCTCCATTTTAAGCTAAGTAGCGTGTGTTTTGCCTTCAGGGTACGGTGTTGAGACAAGCACTTCTTAGTTTTTACTACGCCAAGTTTAACTCACTAATTAGCTTCAGAATAATACATTGGGGAATTGATGAACATAGTTTAAGCACTTTGCGATTGCAAAAGAAAACAAGTAGAATAATTTTCGGAATACCCACAAAGTCGTCATGTAAAAAGATTTTCATCTATATATTAAAATGCTACAATAGCAACGAAAGCGTTCGTTCGTTCGTTCGTTTATAGCTAGTCATAATGACTAGCACCCTTTTAGAGGGTTACGCCCTCTCTTAGGGAAGAGTGTTTTTTAAATGGCAGATTTAAGGGAATTTTTGACGGTCTCAGAGAAGTTCTGAATATAGTAATAGCTAAGGTCTTAAGGATCTTTTCGAACCTTAACATTTGGTAGGAAATTAACGAGGAAAGTGCGGTTAATTTAAAATTGTACAGAACTGGAACAACAGATATATGAAAGTAATAATGGGTACCTAGTGAGAAGGCATATCATACATAGATAGAGTATGAATGATGAGCATGAAGGATGAGGCGAGGCGTGCTATCACATCACTACACTAAAAGTGTTAGTCCGACAGATGAAGTCATATTCTAGCCTAGGGGCTGCTCTAGGCTTCAAAGTAGACATTGGGAGTCCTGTTAGTAGCAGATGGATTCAGCGTGAAAATGATGGAAATATGAGTGGAAGATGATCATGAACTTGATAGTCTATGAGGAGCTCCTGGTCTAAGGCATCAGGAGGTAGAGTGTAGCAATAGAGAGTATAGAGTAACGATAGCGGTGTAGGGCAATATCGAGATGGAGAAGGATGGAGAGCTAAGTGGTGCATAGTATTCAGAAGTAAAGGGTGTTGGGTGTTATAACGAGAGCATATGTATGTGAGACGTAAAGTTTCAAGATGACAATGAATATATATATGACGGTTAAAGAATTTAAACTCTGTTATAACAACATTTATATATATGTCTGTATTTTCATTAATTTCGATCGTGTCTGAAGAAGGATATGCTAGATGTCCGAAACAGTTACAAATTATAATTTAAAATAAAGTAAAGTTTTAAGCTTTGGTCAGTGTCTCTTTTGTTAAAACAATTAATCCAAAGCCATGAATAGTCTTACTATCAAGCTAATGAAACAGGCAAATAAATGAAATGAAATGAAAAATCATCCGTTTATCTTTGTCTGTCATGCATATTCGTTGGACATAAAAATAGAAATTTCATTTCTTTCTTCCCCCCGGTTTTTAAGTAATAGGCCAATTGTAACTAGTTTGTTTCATTACTGTGTTACTATATCTGTTTATTTTTTGGTTTAATGTTAACTCATGTCTTCAAAACATTTCAGTCGATCTGTAAATGCTCATATGGACTAATATAAATAATTTACAAGTAGGTTTCATGGGCAGCAGAAAACGACGGCAAGCATTAAGATGTTATGGTAAAATAATATTGTTAATGTTTAAAGTAGTCCAATAATAGCACTGGTGAATTCTCAAAAAGCTAATAGATATGCGTATCATCTTAAGTTTGTGCGTCCTACTGTTGAACCCAGTAGGACGCACAAACTTATGAAATGTTTTCTTATTTGGTGAAATGTTTTCTCATGTGTAGATTCCTCCCCCCTTGATTTGTACATTTAAATCCGAGGCTTCCCCCCAAAAGGAGCAATAAACACGTTCTGCTATACGAACCCAGTCGGCTTATACAGTGAAACCTCTGAATAACGGACACCAATGGGACATGAATTCTTGTCCGTTATTAAGAGGTGTCCGTTACACAGAGGTTCAGAAATTTAATTTCTCACAACGGTAATTGTATGCAGTAATATACAGTGAATTCATTATGTATGAGCGTACATACGTAAAATTCAATATGAAAATACTCTATTTAGTACGTATTTGAATTACTGGGAGGGATGAAAGAGAAATTATTTTTGTTAAATAATATTATTGCTGGGGGATGTGTTAATATATTCGTACACCGATACTGCAAAAGATAATGCGTGTGTGCTAATTTTCTTAAGTACATGTAATCACTCTGTAAGCATTTCTCATTTATTTCAAATTCTCAGAACCTCCTCAAAAGATGCGTTAGGAACCAACTAATCGGCTAAACTCTTTTGTTTAGCGAGAAAAGGCATAATTTCTCCTCTACAAGGGTAATAAAACTCATTAGCAAGTGTCCTCTGAGAATCCTCGGTACAGTTGCGGAAAAACATGTGTGCGCGCGTTTGTGTACTGGAGCGGTATCTTCGTTGGCGGAATGGGTGACTAGGCATATGGGAGTGCATATGTTTATTGACCCAACCCCAATCACTAAGATATCCTATTAGAGACAGTGAAAAAGGAAGCCAGCAAAACTCCAACCCAGACTTGTTCCAGTATCAACAGTGAAAGAAAAATGTTGCTTGTCAAAAAAACGTAATAAAGGAAACATTGCTCGTTGAAAATGTTATTGTAAAACAAACAATGTTTGTCTTGTTATCTATGAAACTGTCGGGAAAGATGCAAGGCCCAGAGGCAAAAGGACTAAATTTGTTAGGGAAGGGAAGATAGTTCGCATAGAATTCTTGGCCATACGAGTGACTCTGCATGAGTTTTATCTTGTATTGAAGGTTTTCTAGGATTTCCACCAGAAAGCAGTTTATTGAGGGCAAAAGAAAGAATACTTTGAAGTTCAGTTTGAAGCTGTTCTGTTTGATGGTTCACCAGGTCTAGATTCATGATAAATACGCTTGTGAGGAATAATATATCGCCGAACCAATAATAATTCCTGCCCGCTTTGAAGAGGTTATTGAAAGGTCTGGGGGTAAAAAGGACTGTTTGCGTCCGTATCTGAAAGGGTTCGTAAAAGAGAGGGTTTTGTTCCATAAGAGAACATATTTTTTCAGGGACAAAAAATGTGTCCGTATTATAGAGGTGTCCGTTATTGATAGGTGTCCTTTACGGGAGGTTTTACTGTATAAGTAAACTACAACTAAAAAGGGAATATTAAGAACATCGGCATCATGTCTCTCCAATAGACCTTATCGTCTACAAACTTACCAACCTTTACTGAGATTTTTTTTTAACTTACACAAGAAGTGCAAGTAATAAGAAAACTTACCATTCAAAGTTTGTTATGAACTGGTAGTTATTCTGAGAACAAATTTGAATTATTTTAGACAAGAGTTCATCTCTATATGTCGTCCCTTCCGCTTTATCCATGTGTATCATCAATTTTTTCACAATTTCCATTAGATTCTTCTTTGATACCTGTAAAAAGAAAGTAATGAAAATATCTGAATTAGACGAACGAACTCTATACTATAGCTTTTTCACAAAATGCAGTCTACTTAGGTATACACAAGAGTGTTAGTTAAAAAGTAAGGTCTCCTGACTCAAGTAATATTGTTAGTATCTATTACGAGCAATATAGGTAGAACGAAAATGCACCATTTCACTATTTCCCGACGCAGTCGTCTTTCTGACTCAGACAATTGTCAAGCAGAAGATTATTGTATCAAAACTGTGTCGATAGAAGATGGGACCATGACCAAAAAAACATGTCTGAATCCTATGCTTCATATCATTATGTGATGCAAATCCTTTACCACGTAATGTTCTTTTATTTCTTTGAAAAGATAGAAATCGGATGAAGCCAGATATGAGATGTTCAGTAGGTACGGAAGAGAATATAGTGTTCCCGTACATGAGAATAAGGAGAAAGCAAGGAGTGATATACACAGAATGATACCAAAAAAGTTGCTCGTCGGGAAACAAAAGTGACGTGGATCACTCGACCAAAATGAATTTCATCAATAATATGGAGAAAAGAATTATGAAAATAAGCAGTGAAAAAGGCAAAGCAAAACAAAGTATACAAACATTCCATAAGTAGCTAGAGAATAATGGATATGATAGAAAAAAGTTAAAGTACACAAGATGGGAGAAAAAAATGGAGAAAGAGAAGAAAGAATTAATGCAGTTAAAAATTTGTGAGAGATAACATGGAGGCGGTGAGATTACTGTCAAATAATGACCAAATTGAAAACCTATGACTTACAAGGAGAAGGCCGACTTTGGTAAGTGAACTTCGGGTCCATTTTTTGCGAGGTGGTAGTGCACATTTAAAGGGTTAATATTACAAACTGTGAGAGCGCAATAGGCAAAAATAACAGAGGAAAACCGTCTGCAAATTTTCAACTCGCCACATATACCGTACGTCGCGCAAACATATCAAGTGATGGCGTGGCAGAGTGAGGAAAGTGTGCGACTCATATCTAGAGGGTCCCGGGTTCGATTCCTGTTCGAGCCAATCTGTTTTTTTTGTTTGTTTGTTTGTTTGTTTGTTTTTTTTTTTTTTTTTGCTTCAACCAATAAAGTAGTCACTTGTAAGTATAAATAAAATATTAATTTACCATATGGTTATTGGGAGTTCTAACGAAGATAGGGTTGGAATGGAAAGATAGAAGACTTATAAGAAACTTATACATGAACCAACAAGTAACTTAGGATAGGGGAAGAACTGGCGGAAGAGAGTGCAATTGGAAGGGGAGTTCGACAAGGATGCTGCCTCTCGCCAACACTATTTAATGTCTATCTAGAAGAGATAGTGAAAAAGAGTTTACATGATGATGATGGTATTTCGGTAGGAGGTAGAATGATTAGATGCATAAGATTTGCAGATGATATGGCGCTTGTTGCAGAATCTGAAAAGAAAATCAATAAAATGTTAGAAAAAATGAGAAAGGGCTTTGAAGAATATGGGATGAAAATAAATGTTAAAAAGACAAAAGCTATGGTGATTGGAACGAAGGGGTCTGTGTCAAATATAAAAGTAGGAGGGGAGAAAATAGAACAAGTGAATAACTAACTAACTAACTAACTCTATGGCCTATGGAACCCGGAGGTTCAATGCCGCGTTCACAAAAGCTCTCCACTGACTTCTATCATTAGCTAACTGCATCCAGTTTCTACTTTGTATTCCAATCTCTGAGAGATCCATCTTTATATTGTCCTCCCACCTGCGCCTAGGTCTTCCTAATGGTCGTTTTCCGATTGGTCTTCCAGTCAAGACTTTGAAAGCGTTTCTATTTTCTTCCATTCTAGCTACATGACCCGCCCACCTAAGCCTCCTACACTTGACGACCCTAACAATGTTGGGTAAACCGTATAAATTATGTAGTTCCTCGTTATGAAGTTTCCGCCATTCCCCATCCCCGTTCCTCTTGGGTCCGAATATTCGTCTCACGATCTTGTTCTCAAATACTTTCAGTCTATGTTCTTCCCTCAGAGTAAGTGACCATGTTTCGCAGCCATACAAAACAACAGGCATGATTATCGATTTATATATTTTAAGCTTCAAATTCCTCGACAGAATTCGCGACGACAAAAGATTTTGAACCGAATAGTAATACGAATTCCCTGCTTTTAGTCGACATTTAATTTCTCCGTGAATATGATTTTCCTCTGTTAATATTGATCCTAGATATTTGAAACTATCCACTTTATCAAAAGTATTACTTAATATTTTAACGCATCTATAATTTGCCGTATTACGGTTCCGACGCACTTCCATGTATTTAGTTTTCTCTGTATTTACTTCTAAACCCATGTCCCTGCAAGCGTTTAATAAGATTTCTGCATTTCTTTCTATTGTTCTCCTATCATCACCTATTAAATTTACATCATCAGCATATGCCATAACCTGGTGAATACCATTCAATTGTAGGCCCTGGTTGCTATCTTTGATTTTCCTTATAGCGTATTCCAGAACGAAGTTAAATAATAATGGCGACAATGCATCTCCTTGTTTCAGGCCATTCCCGACGTGAAAGCTCGTGGACAAAAGTATTCCTACCCGGACCTTACTTTGGGATTCATTTAAACATATCTTAAATAATCTAATTAGCTTTCTCGGTATTCCAAGTTCTGTAAGAACGTTGTATAATCTTTCTCTCCTAACCGTGTCGTACGCCTTTCTAAAATCAATAAATAGTTGATGTACCGGGGTATTGCATTCCCACTTCTTTTCGAGTATTTGGCGAATGGTAAATATTTGGTCGATAGTTGATCGATTTCGTCTAAATCCGCACTGATAATCTCCAATAATTTCATCTGCGCACGGGGTCAGTCTTGCTAATAGAATATTTGAAAGGATTTTATAGGATGTTGACAGAAGAGAAATGCCTCGATAATTATTACACTCAGTTTTGTCGCCTTTCTTGTGAATTGGAACAATGATTGATTCTTTCCACTGTTGTGGCAATTCTTCCTTGTTCCAGATAAGGAGAATGAGTTTGTGTATCTTGTTCCACAATTTTTCGCCTCCAGCTAAAATTAACTCAGCCGGAATTTCATCTACACCCGGAGATTTGTGTTTCTTTAATTTCTTTATAGCGGTTTCTACTTCTATTCGGTTGGGTTCTGGAATATACGGTTCTGCGGTGTGTATCTCCCTTTCTCCACGCACATTAGTTTTTGGTTGCGTGTTCAGCAAATCGTCAAAGAAATCTTTCCATCTATTTAAGATGCTATCCGTGTCAGTGAGAACTGTACCGTCAGATTTCTTTAATATATAAGCACGAGGTTGATAGCCTTTCCTAAATTCGTTGATTCCCTTATACATGTCCCGGATGTTTTTATTTTTACTATTATCTTCAAGTTCCTTGATTTTAGCTTTCAGAAAATCGCGTTTCTTTGTTCTAAAAGTTTTGGAAGTTTCCCGCCTGATATCTGCGAAATTTTGTGTAGTTATTTCATTCGGATTTTGTAGCCAGCGTAATTTTGCTGTTTTCTCTTCTCTGCTAGTTTTATGCATTCCTGGTCGAACCATGGTTTGTTCCTACGTATTTCCGCGTGTCCCAATTTTTCTTTTGCTGAAATTTTAATGCTATCTCTAATTTCAATCCAGGTATCTTCAACACTAGTGCACTCTGAATCTTCTAAAGCCGAGAATCTATTCGAAACTTCAATCTGGTATTCCTCTTTTACCTGGCTCTCTTCTAATTTCTTTAAATTGAACCTCTCCGTTTTCGGACAATGAATATTACCTTTATTCAACGATAACCTCTCTCGTATTATCGCTGCTACCAGGTAGTGGTCAGTGTCACAATCGGCCCCTCTAAACGACCTGACATCAATTATGCTAGATTGCCTTCTTCTATCTACTAAAACGTGATCAATTTGATTATGGTTTTCCCGTCTGGTGATGTCTAAGTGTATTTATGAATGTCGCGATGTGGGAATTTTGTACTCTTCACGATTAGGTTTTTGGATGTTGCAAAGTTCACGAGTCTAACACCGTTGTCATTACTTTCCTTATGCAGACTTTCGTTCCCTATAATCGGTTTGAAAATGTCCTCTCGTCCTACCTTCGCATTGAAATCCCCTAATAGAATTTTCATATGGTATCGCGGGAGTTGGTCAAATATCCGTTCCACTTCTTCGTAAAAACTGTCTTTTATATCGTCATCCTTATCTTCAGTTTGGGCATGTACATTTAAAACAATAATATCACACCACCGTCCCTTAAGGGTAATAAAAGAAAGTCTGTCAGTAACAAATTCAACCCGTTTAATCACTGGTAATATACGTTTATGAACGAAAAACCCTGTTCCTAACTGGTGATTTTTATTTCCTTCCCCGTAAAAGAACGTAAAATTTCCGGAATTCACAGATCCATTTCCATCCCACCTAACTTCCTGAACTCCTACTATGTCCATCCTGTATTTCTCTAACTCACTCGTTACGGATTTTAACGCGCCTGCCCTATAAAGACTCCTAATACTCCATGTTCCAAATCTCATGTCCATTTTCTTTTGCAGAGGTCGTGCCAAGTTATCAGTCCTTGTCCGAGGCTTTTGTGAATATTTCTGAACAAGTACTTTTTTTTACAGGACGAGGTTGTTAGCCCGACCCAAACCCCCAAGCTGGAGGACCACTCCTAGTCGGCTGTCCGCGACTGCTTATTCAGTATATTCGCAGCTAACCTCTATATCTAGAGGCCTTCTCCTCGATCCGCAACCTGAGGACGCGCCATGGCGTCGTGACAGGAACCCACGTTACACGGAGAACAAGTGAATAGTTTTCGATATCTGGGTAGTATTCTTAGTAATAACATGAAGTGCGAACGTGAAATAAAAGCAAGGATAGGAATGGCGAAAGAAGCCTTTAGGAGGAAGAAAAGTCTGTTTTGTGGGACCTTGAATAAAGAGTTGAGAAAAAGACTCATAAAATGCTTCGTGTGGAGTGTTGTACTGTATGGGGGCGGAAACGTGGACATTACGTAAAGGTGATGAAAATCGGCTGGAAGCCTTCGAAATGTGGGTGCGGAGAAGAATGGAAAGAATTAGTTGGGTCGAGCGCAAAACGAATGAGGGAGTGTTAGAAGTGGTGGGTGAGAAAGGAACACTTTTAGATATTATTAGGAAGAGGAAGAGAAACTGGTTGGGACATTGCCTAAGAAGAGATTGTATCATGAGGGATGTCCTAGAGGGTATGGTGTCGGGAAAGAGAGGGAGGGGGCGAAAGAGACTACAATTAATGGATGATATAAAACCAGAAAGATCATACGCGAAGACGAAGAAGTTAGCGGAGGACCGAGGAGCATGGAAGCTTCTCAGCTGCGGCAAGTGACCTGCCAATAAAGGCAGAATACCTATGATGATGATGATGATGATATGGTTATAGTGAATATAATAATAGAAATTTTCAAATCATTTGTAAAATCTTTCAATGTTCCATGTTAACTAGCAAGAAAATTTAATTTATTCCGTAAATATACTGATATCACGAGTGATATTATGGTTACGACAGTAGTTGTGTAATAAATGTTCTTGACGCTTCATGCTACGTCTCTTGACAGTGTGCGAATTCAAAGAAGTTGAGAGGGAAATCCCCTTTGCTAATACTGGATATTGCTATAACCAAAGGAGATTTCCCCCTCATTCCCCTTGTAATTCGCACACTGTCAACAAATGTTGACACGAAGCTTCAAGAGTATCTTTTACACAACAACTGCGGTACCAATAATATTTACGGAAGAGATTAGATTTTGTTCCTAGATAACATGGATCGTTCAAAGATTTCACCAGTGACTGAAAATTTCTATTGTTTTAATTCATTATAAACATATGGTATATTAATATTTTACTTATGGTTACAAGTGGCTATTTTATTGGTTGAAGCAAGAAACAAAAAAAGTTTGACTCGAACGGGAAAAAGTTTGCACTTCAGTCGCAGATCCTTCTTATTCTGTCTACTGAGTTTCATTTTTAAAATTCCAGCATATTCAGTACAACTATCAGCAAAATTCGTACCTAATACAATGATTTTTTTAAAAAAAAAATTTAAACGAATAATCACACTCTTGATGATTTCAGATTGGTAATTGTTTTACCATCAAAAGAATATCTTATTTTTAATAAATTTAGTTAGCCTTGATTTTTTTGAAATACAGTGACTTTTTAGCATTTTATAATGAGCCACCCAATTCCCCTCACAGCCCTCCACGCCACCCATTGCTTTAAATGTCTAATTACAAAATGTATACAACTCTTGCTTTGGAAAAATGTATAATCTCAATGGATACAAAATTGTTTCTAAGACTATTAAAAGAATTACAGAAATGTATTCTTGAGAAATTACAAGTTTCATGACTTTTCCAGTATGTGGATCAAAATTCCAGTATTTTTTCCAGTATCAATATTACATTCCAGTATAATTCAAGTATTTCCAGTAATAGCAGACACCCTGTGTACTTTCATCGTTTATTGCCTTGACAATGCGTTGTAGTTTACTCCTCAAATTTATATCTATAATACAAATTAACGTTTCTTGCATTATATTCTTCACTGCAGTTGCGCTCAAACTCTCGAAAAATATTAATATTGTAAAACTCTGTTCCATATAGGTCGTAGGTAGAGCGTTAATAAAAAGAGCGTCCGGAATCAACTCCCACTACCGGCTTTTATTATAAGATTTCCACTATAAACAGTATTTTACAAAAATAGTATACAGATAAGTTTGAAAGTCATTGACCGTAAGGTCGTAGACAGAATCTCCACAGAGCCCCGTAGCAGGCTAAGCAGAGTGGTGTTAGGGATCCCAATGGTCCGTGGCAAGCAGAGGATTTGTTAGGTGACCACAGAGCCCGTAGCAGGCTAAGCGGTTGAGGTTAGGATTTCCCAAACAGAGCCCGTAGCACGCTAAGCCGGCAGAAAGGATAGACCAAGAGTCCCGCAGCAGACTAGAGGCTTGGGGTTAGGTTACTCCTAATGTTCCGTTGCAAACAGTAGGAGGGACACCAGAAAACTGGTACAGGTCTGCTGTTGTCCATCAAATTTATAGGGGTCCTCGGACGGCGGTGGCGCTGCTGCTCCGCAGTTATTGTCTGCTTCGTGAGAGGAGCCAGAAGTCCGTCGTCTGCAGGTGATAGTGGATTCATCTGGTGTGTAGAATCCTCTTACAAAACCGTGTAGTGGTGTTTGTAATTATAAGCGTGAAGTTGTTTGTATACAACACCACGTGGGACATTACAATATTTATGCCAGTAGCTATATTTTGGAGAGTTTCAAAGAGGTCATATGTACCGTCATCCGCAAAAAAAAGTTGGCATATACTGTAACTTCCACATTTTCATTAATAACTCAGTTTTCTTCATTTATTATGGCTTCAATGTGCTTTATTTAACAGTGTAGTAATGAATAAGCCGGTTTATTTTCTTCTTGTGGGGGTTGGCAACACTAAGGGATCACACACAAAAAATCACTAAAATACTGGTAACACTAAAAAAAAAAAAAACTTAACTTTTTCGAAGCACTATTAAGGCAGTGGAAGAAAGTACTAAATAGTTATCCCCTAAACACGGGCAGGATCGGTGCATATTACATGTCTCTTCATTTCCCTCGAGGTAGGGCTGTTATAAGCTTTGGCGTTAATATACATATATTAGCTCACTAATGGCGAGGGGTGTTCAAGTCTGTGAAATCATTTGTTCATTAGTTGTATGAATGCTATTAAATGTGTTTATTGGAATTGGTGTCTTCGTGTTTCTTCTTCCTAATGGTGAGTATTGTCTTTTTTTCAAAGTAAGAAGTGAGAATGATTAAAATGTTTTATGCTATCAGGGGCGGCTTGTCAATAAGTGCTGCAGAGCTGCAGAACTACCAACTATTTTAATGGAATAAATGTATTTTTAATTTGAATTGTGTTTTATTGAATCAACGTAATAACATGTAATGATGATATTTGGTCTAACAGTGTCCTAAAATTGTACTGTGGATATGCTACATAGCGTAGAATTACTGGAAACACCTTCCAAAGCTTAATAATATTGCAAGAGCTGTGCACGGATTGCCCTATGCTTTAGCATTGAGACCAAAATCTTCACCAGCCGCACAGTATTACGTTTTCCTTGTTTCTTAGATAGGATTTACCAGAGCTGCACTTCCAGCAGCTCAGAACTAACGAATACGTCTGAAGAAGCCGAAGACACACGACGTGATGTACATGAGGCACCCTACTTTTGTTTTTGATAACGGTGTTCAGTGTAATTGTTGTGCGCTCTAAAAATAATAGTATTCCATGTTCGAGTTTGTGCAAATTTTCTGAACAAACACAATTTGTGTAACAATTTTAAGCCAACCATAAACCTTTTGGAAACGTTTTCGAGAAGCACAATATGTCAGGAAAGAATCAGTGCTTTGGCTGCCTTTTCAATCGAGCGTGATTTCATATCCACCATGCCGAACTTTAATGATAGAGTACTAGGACATTTTGTACAGCAGAAGACACGTCGGATAGACTTTATTTACAAACGATAAAATATCTATAATTCAGTAGTATTAGTAAAATTTCTACCTATAGACATTACGTGAATCCGAAATTCTTATGGTATTTGAAAACAGTACATATGTTTCTTACGATATGGATATGGTATTTTTAAAGTTCGTTACACGCAACAGGGGCGTATTTAAGGGGAGCTATTGGGCTCAAGATCCCCCGAAATTCATTAAAACTTGTAGGCATCCCAAAGCAAAATTAAGTGATTATTCATATGTTGTGTATAGCTCCTCCCGAAATAAAATCCTAAGTACGCCACTGACACCCAATAATCAAAACAATAGTGTTTTGGTTGCGATACAGTAAAGTTGCATTGTTAATTTCAATTATGATTGTCATTTATAACGATTAGAGTGCTAAAAAGAAATTATGCTGGTGGTTGTACATTTTATAATTAATTGCTGTAAACGAGAAATTTAATATACAAAAAACAAACTGTGCAGAACTACCTCAGATTATGGTATCGAGCCGCTACTGTATGCTATACAATGCTTTTAGCCAATTGAGTTAAATAATTTAGATGGTATTTATTTTCTTATCCTGTTCTTTTCTTTTCGTGCTGCCAATTGAAGGAAGAGAAATATTTAAAAGATAAGCTGTTTATGCCAGATCCTATCGTGTATCTTGCGTTTTCGTTCTGCTATCGCTATTTTTTTTTCTTTTTGTTGTTGTTGTTGTTGTTTTTGATTAAATGTCTTCTCCCGTATAGGAAAGATAATAACTAATTATCCTCTTGCTGATTATCGTCTAAATCTTCATAATACGGCTTAATTCTGTCTACAGAAATTTCCTGTATGGGTTGACAATATGAATCAGGAAACTTGATTCTATAAAGGTTAGGGTTGATTTTTTCGAGTATCGTGACTGGACCTACAAATTTTGAGAACATTTCTGGTATTCCAATCTGACGGTTTGGATAGAATACAAGTACTTTCTATCCCTTGTCAAAGCTAGTCTGTTTATGCTTTGCGTCAAAATTTCTTCCGCTTCTTATAGCTTACAGCTAAATTATCCTGCACAATTCCCCGTGTCTTGTTCAAGTGTTTTTAATTATTTATTTATTTCGACTTATTTTACATGTCGAGGTTAAGGCTATATGAAGCCTTCTCTAATACTTAAACATGATACAAAATTGAAAAATCAAAAAAATATAGTAAACAATAGCAAAAGAAAAAAGTGAGAGAGTAAAAAGAAACATACAAGAAACAGACGGTCACTTGAACACACACACATACACACAGACACGCACACATAGCACACACAAATATAATATAGTGCTACACGAAAGTACATACATGTTACAATATGTAATAAATGTTGAGTTTTATATCTTTGTGACAAGCTTCTCTATTGGCTCTTCTATCTCTGTGTCCATTCAACCCTGCTTCGATAACAATAAATTATAAACTGCTCTTCTGAAAGATGCTAGAGAGTGACTCACGTACCGAGGTTGGCAAAGTAGTCCAATCACGACACGTTGAGATTATATATGATTTGGAGGAATAAGTTGATCTATGAATAGGAATTGCAAGTTGATTATTAAAACATGATGTTGTGTCCCTCTCGTGGAAATCGCTTAAAAAATTAAGGTGGTTTAGAAGATAGGAAGATTCTGTAAAAGTAAGTGTTTTATAAAGCAGTACCAACGAGTGCAATTTTCGTCGTTGCTGCATCTGCAGCTTTTTAAAGAATGGCGTTACATGATCGGAGAATTTTAAGTTAAAAATAAAACGTATACAAGCATTTTGTACTCGCTGCAAACGCTTTTGTAAATGTATATCAGCGTCAGTTAAGGCGGTGTCACAGTATTCCAAATGTGGTACCACTAGGGTTTGGACAAGAGTTTTTTCAACTGTGATGGTAAAAAGTTTTTTAATTTGCCGAGAGAATGAATTCCAAAAGCCTTCTTGCATGATGCGTTAATTTGATTAGACCAAGTTAAATATTTGTTAAGTATGACGGCAAGGTTTTTTCACAGAGGAAGAGAAAGGAATATTTACGTCTTCTAAAGTAATATTGGAAACAAGTGAGGAATCTATTAACGTCGTTGCACGTTTGGAAGTAATTAAAATTGACTTTGATTTGACTGGATTTATAATCAAACAATTATTTGCTGACCACTTAGCCAAATTACTCAAGTCTTCGTTCATCTTTGTTATACAAGTATCTAATTGCCTTGGTGAAGATAGATACAATTGAACATTGTCCGCATACATGTGATACTTACAGTGTTTTAGAGATTATGGTAAGTCATTAACATAAAGGCAGAAAAGAAGAGGCCCTAAAACACTACCTTGAGGAACCCCACAAGGCAAGTTACGCTGACCAGAAACTGAGTTGGCAAACACTACATACTGTTTTCTTATTTTGTTTGCTATATAAACTTTCATATTAGGAAAATAATACTTTCTCAATGACGATTGGTGCGTCTTGGTATATCCGAAATGAGGCGCCAATGGGTTGTTATGAATAGCATCAAACCATTTGTTTAGTAAAGATTTTGGTATACAAAGCAAATATAGCAGTCCTAATTGAGGATGTTTGTGAGTCCTATATAGCAATCCATTTTTTAGACAAAAATACTTCGTTGCACGGAGTGTAGACAATTTATTAGGTCCCTTATTTTCTAAAACAGTGATAATATCCGAAAATGAAGCGTTCCTCCTCTGCTCTTCAGCCTAATTGGGGAGTGTCACAGGTTGGTCAATTTGAACGATCTGTTCAATGAGTGAAGCAAAAACTTTAGCATCCTGCGTGTCCGAAAAGTTATCAGTTTCGTGTTCTTCGTCCCGGTATGTTTTGCTTTTCTTTTAAAGGACTAAAAATATCTGCAGGATGCTGTTGACTTTTAATGTGGCGAATTTCAAAATTATAGTCTGCTAAGAATATGTTATAACGGGTGAATTTTCAACCTTGTCGGGCTGTGTGGTCAATGAAGCCAGGCATTTAGCGTCTATGAATAACTTGAATTTTCTATTCAGTAAAAAAATAGCGAAATTTCCTAAGGACGTATATTAAGGCATATAATTTTTTTGCCATGTTGAGGCCCTTCTCGCTCTTGGTAAAACGCCTACTGCAATAGGAAACAACACGTTCCTGTTTAGTTTTGGCTTGTAACATGCTAAAATTCCTTCTGCCGAAACTGATGATGCACCAGGGTACACTCGGATTTCCAAGGATGGATCGAAGTGAAACAAGGATAGGGGCTGAATAATCTTCGTTTTAAGTTTCTCAAATAACTCGTCATGTTGAGTTGTCCACTTAAATTTTGAATTCTTTGCAAAAGAACTTGAAATGGTTCCACTTTCTCCGTAAATTTTTGATATGTGCCCTCAAATAAGAGCAGAGTCCTTAAAAAAAAAAAAAAAAAAAAAAAACTTTAAGGCCCAGTTAAAAGTTGACTTCTTAAAGTTCCATACTTGATTGGCAATATTGGGAGAAAATTTGATTTCCTTGCCACTAACTGCAAATCTTAATACATCCAATTTCGTATATAACATGTGTGTCTTGCTTGAGCTAGCTCTAAAATCATGTTTTCTTAGCCTCTTTTAAAGAGTAACTCCAAATTCGATAATTGCTGTTTCCAATTTTTGCTCCCTATTATGATGTCATCTGCAAATGCAGTTATACGAGGTGGTAAACCCTCTAAAAGCATGTATACTGTTACAGTCAGGGCTCCAGCTGAAGTGGAGTGTCCCATAAGGAAGCGTTGAAATTGATACGCTTTCCTAGTATGGTTAAGTTCAAAAGTCATGTATTTTTGGCTTTTAGGGTGCAATAATAACTGGAAATAACTGGATTTTATGTAAATAGTCGAAATGCAAGATTTGCCCCTAAGTACGTGTAAAATGTCTTCGGTGGACTGGAATGGTATGCTAAGATATTTTGTAAACTTATTGCATGCCTGTAAATTCAAAACTAAGCGAAATTCTGAAGTATTTGCTTTGCGCACTATGAGAAGTGGCGACGAAAACGAGCTGTCACTGGGCTCTTTAATGATATTAGCTTCTAAGAGTTCTTTAATTTGCAGATCAATTGTCGGTCTTACCGCCAAAGGAATAGGAGGCGACCTCTGGTGGAAAGAAGCTCCTTTGTCTATCCTTATTTTATGAACATAGAAACGAAAATATCCTATGTCTGTTGGTGAATATAAAAAGACACCTCTATTTACAAAGTAAATTATGTACAGCCTTTTTCTGTTCATCCGATAGATCCGGGTTTATGTCAAATAGTTTAATATCAAAAAGTGATTTAGTTTTGTCCAGTCTATCCTGAATTTCCTGTTCAAATCTATAAAATATTTCTTCATTTTGTTCGTATAATTGCTGATCTCCCTGTATTTCGACTTCCTGCAAGACCTCCTCGACAGATGCGATCGCTGTGTTTTTCGCTAACGTTACTGGCCTGTCAGTCGGATTAGATATAAGGAACGTGAAATAGTTTTTAGGTACTTTAGTAGGTAAAGTCTGTAATCCATATTTGTCTAATAAATTTTCTAGTGAAGAGACAATAAAATACTCCGTATCCATTTTTCGATTCCTATATTAATGGGTAAAAAGACATGTGTGCTAGCTGGTATGGTAACTTTACGTGTAGTAAATACGTCAGCTGACTGTTTTATTGAATGAATCGCACTTGCCGATAATTTTTCCTGAGCATTAACTTCAATTGGATACTGTGGTGGCTGCGGTTTCCTGTATACAGAAAACTTATTACTTTGTAAGCCAATTTTGGCTTTCAAACGATTTAGAATATCTTCTCCAAATAAAGGCAAGAATTCTCCGTGTTCTAAAATTTGGAAGTAGTCAGAAAATGCTGCTGAGCCAATTTCGAATTTAATTAGAGCTATGTAACGCAAATTTACGATGGAATTTTCAATTCCTCGAGGGTTGGTGTTAAGAGAAATTGTGTGTTTGGAGGAATCATTGATTTAGGCCACAGACTCAAAGAATTCCCTGTATCAATTATTACAGTGTATTTTTCTTTGTTAATTATTACATTATTAACAGCTTATGCTCCTGATTTAATAATTTGATGTTCTCCCTCCTGTCGGTCACTGGAGCCACAGTATAAAGTGATTTCAATGTTTGTTTGTTAGAGCTAGTACTTGCGACTTCTTGTTCATTTACTTATTGCGTTACGGCCCTCAGAACATGTTCTTGAGAAAAATTACCCCCCCCCCCCACCTATGCGTTTCCCTGTTTGTTGTTCCTGTAACATATGCTAGAAGAATGCCCTTGTTTATAACATGTACCGTAAACTGTGACTGTTTCTGGTTTAGGTGTATTATGATAATTTTTATTGTTACTTTTAGAATTGTTTTCCTTTCAATTTCTGTGCTGGTTATTACGGCCGCCACGTCTAAATTGAGAACTTTTAATAGCGTTCTGAGCTACTAAAAGAGATAATTCTGCCATTTGATTACCCTCATGAAAACTTTTGAGAAAACAGGCAATGTACAGTGCCTGTTTTCGCATGTTTTGCTCATGTGCTACAGGTGTTACGTATAAAGTAAATGGTTTGAAACAGAAACAGGTACTTATCCGGGAAATAACACCTGTTTTTGAATGTAATAATTCTTGTCCTGACATGAAATCACATGTGTGTACTGTACATTGACTGATCAGTACCTGTGCGACGCGCATGTACATGCAATGTTCAGAAGAAAATGTTGCGGACTGCAGACATGTGCAGATCAGCGAATGTAAGTTCATGTGTAGTACGTGGTATTTAGCGAAAACGTGTCTGCGTATGTAACGGTACCAACACATACACTGCACTCCACCGATATTGTAAACATGTACATTTGCGTTCCAGGCCGGCCGGTATTTTAAATGCTGAACGAAAATTTTCTGCGCATTACATATAATATGTTCCGTTGTTAACGTGATTTTCAGCTATGCTGAATTTCAAAAGAAATCTGCTGTGAACATGAGCTGCTTTTTTCCCTGTATTGCCGAATGTTCATGCAGGTTCCAAAGAATTGTTCATCTAGCAGGAGTTTGTCGTTTATATGTCTGGTACATGGTGTGTTTTTAATACGGAAAATAGAATTTCCAGGTGGTCTGTTTTAGCAGAAAAGGGTTGTATAAACATGAACTGTACATGGCATGTAGTGACAGCATGTATTTGCAGGTTACAGAGAAACAGTACACTGTCTGAAATATAAAAAGAAACATGCCCGGTAGACAGAATGTTTTAAATCCGAGAAAAGGCCATTTTCAGACGAGTTTCTCATTAAAAAGGAAGCTGTTTTGTTATTAGGTGTATGTTGCTTGTATCAACATCATCTACGATGCAGTGTCCAGCTACATGTTGCTTTCGAATAAATTCTTGAATTTCCAACAAAACAGACTAATCTCGACAATATTGAAAGGCTCACTGTGTGGGTAGAAATTTGCAGGTGCGAAAATTGCAGAAATTTATATTTTCCTGGACCCGCAGCAGATACTGGTATGTTTAGAAACACTGTGTTGCTGGAAATTCAGTCTTGATTCTTATTCCTTCAGCAGAATTTCGAACTCAAGTTTCATTCAACAGTGTACACATTTTATAATTACAACAAAATGGAAAATAGCTAGTAGGTCTAAAGACCAGGAACAGGTTAAAAAACCGAAAATTGTGCCCTATAGTGTAGATGCCCGCTAGTTTGAAATAATGGCTGCCATCTTGAAATTGGGACCTGTGCATTCAGTGTTAACTAATCGAAAAATGTAGTGTTCGTATCGTCTGAACCGCCTATTTCCAGTTCTCCTTTCACTGCATGTTTGCGATCCCTGTAAATTGCATGTTCAGTGCTCTCGAACAATACTAGAATAGCACTGGCCTTCTTCCGTTTACATGCAATGTTCAGCGGATGATCAGCTGCTGTTGAACAGAAAACACGTTAAGATCAGTTGTAAAACATGCAGTCCACAGATGTTCCGTTCGGCTATAGGTACAAAACATGTGTTTTCCAGGTATAAACCAGGTGTTCACTTCTTCCTTGTTTACCTGTGTTTTTCCGTTTCCAGGGACTGAACACGCAATGTTTTTAAAAAACATGAGCACATGATCAGGCGTAAAACAGTGTTCCAATTTCAAGGGTTTTCCAGGTGCATGTTGTACATGCGCATGTACGGTACGTGTCTTTTTCTGCTGGGTAGCTAATTTACTAAAATCTAATGAAAGTTTTCGTTGTACCAGATGTGCTAGGCGCAGGGGGGTCGGGTGGAGGTTGCGTACTACCCACTTGGATGGGAGGATTTGAAGGTAATTGAGTTTGTGAGGCACCTTGTAGTTTTGGTGCAGAAGGTACAGGAAGTACTGGAGCAGGTTGTTGGTAGTAATGCCAATTGGATATCTGATTACCTAAGGGATAAGTTGGTTGTTGATGATATGTGGGAAAGGAAGCGCTAGCAATTGGCGACGAATTTAAACTAATGGCTGGCGGATTTTGATCACAAAGTGAATAGATCGCTTGCTATAATTCTACATAATCAAGCTTTTTCATGACATTGTGCGCCTTTTCCAAATTATGCAAGTCTGACTGCAAAGATTGAACTGTTGTTAATGTTTCTAATGCGATTTTTTTTTTAAAAAAAAAAGTCTTTAATCACATTGGTAAGAAAAACACACTGCTGAGCACGACTGCACTTATATAATATAAAAACACATTTACACGTGACGTTTCGATCTTCTAGCCAAGATCCTCATCAGACGTACACTGAGTGATACAAAAAACTACTCAAGTATATATACAAAATTCATCTCCCTATCTGGTCTCTCATTGGCCCCATCAAAAAGCCAATCAGAAACGTGGAAATCTATCTGAACTGACCAATGGGAAAACATAACAGTCTACCAGAAAGAAACAACAAGGAGCAAACAAACCCAACTCCCTCCTTGAATACATTAATTAACATATATTTTTCTATATTTCTCAATAATATTCCTCCATTCTTTATTAATGCTGATACCTTTAGTCCAATTAATTAAGTTTACACCCCCTTCCTTTTCTACCCACCAGGCCCCTTTCCACTTTCTCGGCCACAACCTTTTTTCTCTCGTTCCAGCACAATAACTTCTTCCCAGTTCACATCATGTCCTTTTTCTTTTACGTGTTTAAAGATTGCATTAGTTTCACTGCCATATTTCACATCACTTTCACGTTGTTTAATTCTTTCTTTCAATAATTTCCTTGTTTCCCCAATATATTTCATATCACAACCCTTACAATTTATACAATAAATGACACCTTTCTGCTTTCTCTTTCCCTTATTTCTCCCTTTGGTTTTGACCATGTCCAACAATGTTCTGCTACCTTTTCTATAGACCTTGATCCCTTGCTTTCTTAACATTTTTTTTTTTTTAAATCTCAGTATCTTCTCCTAACCCTACAATGCCTTTCCATACCCCCTCATTGTCCTCTCCACTTTTACCTTTCCCAGAGACCACAGATACTTTAACGATATCCCTTTTACTATAACCATTCTCATACAGCTGTTCTTTAAAGATTTCAACATTCTCTTCTAGATTTTTGTTACAAATTTTGGTAATTCTTCCAAACATACTTCTTATGAAATTGACTTTCGTGCTTCTATCTACATTACTTTTTTCTTATTACAATAAATACCAGCATCACATTCTTTTTGATACCATTGAGTCTTAATGCTCTTCCTTCCTTGCTCATTAAAATGTCAAGATAACATAATACACCCCCCTGTTCTGTTTTTAGTTCTAATTCTATTCATTTCCCTTTATCTTCAATAGTAGAAAACTCCATCAATATCCACGCCGGAAGTTGCATCTTTACTGAAATTTTCGTTTTCTACCAATACAAGTATAATATGAATAAGAAAATAACTTGTTAAAAACAATTTGGTTACATTCACCAAAATGAATTTAAAGTAAATAAATGTTATCCATGTCTAGTAATTAGTGTTTATTACAGAATTTTTCTTCCTATATTTGCCGAAGTATTAGAGATAGCCATCAATTCTTATTGCCAACACTTAAATACCCTTCTCTATTTGTCGGACCTATTCCTTGCTTTGTGCATTTCGTTACAAATCCAACGCAAAATCTGCAAATCTCAGCTCCAATCGATGTTGACTAAGTTTAGGGCTGTTTAGAGCTCGCCAGTGATTTAATCCAGGACCTCTAATAGTTGCACACATACTAGTTACGACCATGCATTTTTGCGTTCAGCCAGCTAAGTACAACACAGTTTGTGTCATTCTTGTCTTACGTCTTGTCTTAAAACAAACATACCAGGAATGATGCGAACTGTTAATATCGAAGTAATTTATCCCTGTGCCGCCCTTCCAAAAACAATACAACGCTTACTGAATCTAACACTGTCGATTTGTTTGTCATATTTTACTTTCTCTAAATAATAGGTTAAACGTTACTTGTAAAAATACTGCACGGAATAACTGCTTTTCGATCATATTCCATAATCCTTAAATGAGAGTGAGATAATAGGATCTTACCATGCCATACAGAAGATCCAAGGCACGTAACCGTATTGATTCGTCCTTATCATCCAAGCACTGCAGAATCAAATCCTTGTGTGCTTGAACCGACTTGGGGTGAGTCTTCAAAATTTTCGACATTGCCAGCAAGCCCAGATATTTCACTGAAACAATAAAATGTCATTTAAATATCATTGTAAATACAAATATACATACAAGACAGATCTCGGATACTTATAAAAGCTGTTACAGAATATAGGCCAATAATAGCATTAATACTATTTATACATATGTTTTGAGTATTTTCTAACCATGCAAAAAACATGTTTAACGATCTGCTTTCTTATACCCTTTTAAGCAGCATGATTACTGAAAATTATTTTGTATGCTTTCCTAATGGGAATTGAACCAGGGATAGCACGCACCAAACACACAAGCACTAGCCACTAGACCAGTGGGAAGTGTACTAAACTGGTAGGTAGGTGTGTATGTGTGTGTGTGTGACATTTTTCCAACATTTCTAACAGTTACTTGTAATTTTATAAGTTGTATATCGTTATCATACCAGGAATATTACAATAATACCATTAGGATTTCTACGGCGCATAATAGGTGAGCACTAGTTAATCTTACGCAAATATACAGAAAGCAACGAAAGTACTGCTATAACTATATTATGTCGAGTCCACCATTTTTCTGGTATCGCAAACACCTGCATAGATGCAACCCAATCTACATGTACCTTTTCAAGCAGTTACTAAGCCTCTTAAGCACCGAAACATATTTTAGCAGAGAATATTTACAAACACACAAAAATCCACTTTTTGAATTTATCTCTAGTGTTTGGTGGGTGTTATTCAATAAGTCAAATACCGAAGACATTATAACTTATTGTGCGTATAATGTATTATTTTACCGCACATTCCACATAAGAAAAAACAATAGTCAGACTTGAGTTAGAAACTAGTTGAAACTAATTAAACATATAAACTCTAAAACAATAAGGATATACGATTATAAATCTTTGTCTCTATTCATGGTACTACCCCGATTCCCCTCAATTCTCATCATTTCAACATTTCTTCATTCTCCACATTAAAAGATTTTGCTTATCACATTGAATATGTATTACAACTGAAACATGTTAAAAAGTTCAGATCTGCCGGGATTCGAACCCAGATGTTTTGCTTGAGAGTCCAATGCGTTAACAACTCACCTAAGCTAATTGGTTCCTTGAGTTTATACAGAAACAGTTCAAATAATTTTATGTAACACTAGACGAGTCAAAAGCAGGGACGTCATTTAGAAGGGGGGGGGGGGCACGAGGGGGCAATTGCCGCCCCCAAGAGTTTGAGGAATACATATACTTTAGTCGACTGTCTACTAATATACTAGTACAAGACGTGAAAGTCTTATGTTGGTGGCGCTCTTGCCCCGCCCAAGCGAAGTCTGAAATGACGGCCCTGGTCAAAAGACACTACAAAGAGACGGTTATTAGTGGAGTTAAATTTTCCTCACCAAATTTTATTATTTAGGTAATTGCTATTGCAATTCAGTTATTACTTTAGTATGATTAACTATTAATCGGAACTATATCGTTTCAGAGATTCAAACTGTTTCACATCAGTTATTATGACGTAAAAGAAACTGACTTATGCTATTGTGCTAAAAATACGTCTTTGCATTGCAAGAGATGTAGTTTCAATTATTCGCCGTAAACTTAATCGTATTTTAAACTTAGTGTGGAACAGAAAACTGCTCTCCACAAAGCAAATTGGACGTAGCGTACGAGATAGTCGAGCGGGTTAGGTGAATAGTGTGTTAATGACGTGTTCGTTTGTCCAAACTCTGAAAAGACGTAGTTTTTTTTCTTTTAATCTAACCTAGTGACTGAGAACATTTTTTTGCATAATCATTTGTCAAATTCTTAACTATTCTTTTTCAAATTCAATTAAGAAACAATATTATAAGAATTGTAAGTGAAAAATGCCGTACCTGAAAACAAAGTATTAATTATCTTCAGTATTTTATTATTATAATCTAGTGCGAGAGACTAGGGAGACCAGGGTTTGATTCTCGGTAGAAGCTCATGTGGTTCGTATTTCACGTTAAGTTGTGTTTTCACGTCTGAAAAAAATAGACCCGATGCTGAGAGAGACACTAAATTCTAACTAACCAACTATTATACTCTGAATCGTAACCTAAAATGATTCCGCAAGTTTTCTTAAATACTAGGATAATTCATTTATTTCTTGTTATACGAGGGCTACTATTTATATTTTGAGTCTAACAATGAAGAAACAGTAATTTGTCATTGAAAATTGATTTATTGTTTTTCGAAATATTTTCCTTTATGATCAATACACTTTGTATTCGTTCGAACCACTTGTCAAAGCATTTTTTTCAATCTTCTTGGGATACCTTCATAATATGGTTTTTGAACGCATCAGCGGCTTCTTCCACCGACGAAAATCGTTGTCCACGCAATTTGTTCTTGACATTCGGGAACAAGACGAAGTGATTGAGTGCCAAATCAGGACTGTACGGCGGATGACCCATCAATTCGAATTTTTTAGTGTTCAAATAGTCAGTTGTTAGACGAGATGTATGAGAGCTGGCATTGTCTTTATCAATAATGATCCGACGGCGCTTGTTTGTTTTCCACATTTGACCGAAGATCTCCGGTGAACAAATTGTTGTGTACCATTAAGAGCTGACCGTTCTACGTTCCTCTAAAGGCACAGTTGCCACATCAGTAGTTTTCCCGAAAAAACAGGCGACCATTTGTTTCGATGTGCTTCGAGCACGAAGAACTTTTGTAGGATTTGGTTCATCTTGAAACATCCATACAGTCGACTACTGTTATGTTTCCGGCTCATACGTATATATATATATCCATGATTCGTCACGTGTTACAATTTTATATACGTCTTTGGAAAATCGTAATAAATCATCGCATGAAAATTTTCACGAGTTAATTACATTTTTCTGTTGTCACGTAATCTTCAAGTCAACGTAAACAACACAAATAAAGCTATTGACAAAACATTTGAAGTACGTTATGGTCATCAATGTCAAACGTCTCTATGCAAACAAAATATAGCGCCTAACTACAATCAGTGTTGCCAAGGCTCAAAATATAAATAGTGGCCCTCGTACCTTTTGAAATGAGAAGATGAATTTTTGCAGAAATGAACGAAGATATATTTATGTTGTTCTTTTTATAATTATACTGTCCATTTCCGCTTAACTCGAATTAGAATCCGAGGACTGCTTCGTATTATACTTTAAAATACCACATTTTTACAATTTTATTCGATGGGCTTCTGTCATTTTTTTTACGGCAAAATCATAACCCCGTCGGTATAGAACTTAACGTTATTTCTGATAATAATAATAATAATAATAATAATAATAATAATAATAATAATAATAATAATAATAATAATAAAAGTGACACGTTATTATTACTAGCTTTGTTTCAAACTGACACAATTCACAAAGTTCCGAAGAAACCGGAACAAATGATAGTCTGACGTTTTCAGGTCAGGGTTTACGATGGATGCATAAAGACTTCCCAGCCACGTTCTCGCAACTTCTGATGGTTTGCTCAAAATGCATGTGGTCTGATGGTGTCAGCATGATATACGACGCCCTTGATGTTGACCAGTTTCGGCCGCATTTTTGAATTGCTTGGTATACTCGCGTTAGTTATCGACAGTATCGACCCAAGTTTATTCTTCAGCCTGGCGGAAGCAGTTCGTGATGCACGATGACAAGCTATCAAGCGAACAGCATAAAACCTTTCTGAACGTCAATGTGGGCTTTGCCATAGATTGCAGAGTTTCTTCTCACTTCGACAATAATCTTTTTCGCACATTGTTTTAGATTCATTTTTAATCATTCGTGAATAATTGCTTTAGAAATTACTCTAGTTAATTCCGCTTTATTTGAGATCTTTAGATACAAATTCAACCCGGTACATGTTTTTGAGTCGGCTCATGTGGCACCGACTCAACGCCAAGCTTCTTTTTGTAGCCAGCTCTATTTAAATAGTTTATCACTGTTTGATAGATATTTACGTCACTGACGACACATGACTTCCCACACGCCAGTTTTGATTGTTTATTTCCAGCATATCATTCATTTTTTCTGTGATTTTCGACTATCTCAAGCAGCATTTTAGACACCGAATTTTCCAGAACGAAAACGACTTATTTTGTTTTCTCCATACCGTATCTTTCCCATAAACAGCGAAAACTTCTTCATGGGGCTGCCGAGCATTTGCATATTTATCGGAGTGAAATTGTAAAAGGTAGCGCAGTTTTGCAGAAACTTCACGCATCTTCACAGAGCAGCACTGTAAAAAATGGAACTCGTTTTGCATATAAACTAGAATCAACTCTCAGTTCTCAAAAGAAATAAAGCCTGAACCGCTGCAATTTATACCCTGAGATTCCATTCAGCAACGGAATCTTGTGACTAACTGCTCAATAATATTTACATTATGTGACATGTTTACTGTTCAATGTTGTAGACACTCGAGTTCCAAAATTAAAATCTCGCGAATAGACAACGCCATTTTCGAACATGAATTATTATTTAGTCTATTCCAATAGATTTTTTCTACTACAATTTTTCATAGTTAACAAATTCAAATATAAACTGAATATTGTTGTAAAAAGGGGACCTGAATTACATTTTAGAGGACTCTGTTATATTAACTTCATATCAGTAAATTTCCTGTGAAAAAAATGTACTTCCGGTACGATCAAATATCTTTCTGCTTCGCTTTCAATTTTGCAATATATCAAAAACAAAAACGAAATCATTGTGCGAATAGCAAGCAAGTTTCAGCTCAAGATCCACAAAAGGAAGGTTTAAAAGTTTAAATGAATCTATGAGACTTCACAAAACGTTTAATAAGTCAGTTTCCAACTTTATGCAAAGTATTGAACTCCCTGTGTAGGATTTATTTGAGTGGTGGAACAAATGAACGTCAAAATATTTGTAAATACTCATAAAATATTTATAATTAATCGTAGTACTCTGACAACAGCAGTTTTATTCAATTCCTGCTATCTCGTTCTCCCGTAATTTGTGTAACTTGTTCACTCTATCCTGGATACAGAAAGCCCACTGTTGTACCATATATCGACCAGATGGAATGACTATTCCAGACTTCGTAACTTATGTAGTCAATACCCTCCTCTGGCATCTCATTTCCCTAGACTGTTGAGAACATTCATTTTAAAGGAACTGGGTGAACATCACTGTTACATTGGGTCCAAGTCAGAATCACAAAAAATAACCCACTTATATCACGAATAGAACCCGGGTCTTCCAACTGGTAAGCAGACATCTTGACACCTTACTGCTTACTAACCGGACTATTGTACCTCCTTTTGCAGAGCAAACCGTGTGGTTTCTTGGAATCAAGGAAATACTATTGTTCGCTGGAAGTGCAAGTGGTCAACTGATATGCGATCTAAAAGTCAGTTTTTAATAATATGCTAATTTAGTAAACTGTTAATAAAATCACATGGCTGAAGCGGCGGTTCGTTCTCGATTTCCACTCGAGAGGCCATCATAGCCCACATCGTAAATGTATATTCATTCTAAAGACGAAATAGCATTTGACATTGATGAACAATCGATAAGTGCAGTCTTACATTATCAAACTTGTCACATTAAAGAAAACTAGCAAACCCGCACGTCCTGCGCAAGCGCAGGACACTATTGTCAATGATTAAATATAATACAAAATTAAAAATAGTTATGGCTAGCAAACCAGTTTTAATAACACTGTCATAAACAGTGCCAAAGCAGATTTAATATCTTTAATTAAGAATTTCTCGAATTTAAGACGTCCTCGAATCTAAGACGCACCCTGATTTCGCTAGGTTAAGGAAAAATAGTAATATGTTCCGTTTTTATTATTACTAAAGCGCTCTTTGATATTGGTCCTTTCGGAATTTTTATATATCCCTCTCCCCTCCCCATGTTGCGGGGCACGGCATCGGAAGTATCACTGATCATCTCAGCAACTCCAAAAACTATAGATTCGATATCGGTAATTTTCGATCATTTTAAATGTATCTCCCCCTCCCTTAAGTTACACGTCAAAGTGATGTGCCAAAAACCATCTCAGATTCGAACTTCATCTAGGTTGATGAAAATTTGATCGAGATCGGTCAGGTGGTTGAAAACTTGATCATCTCCTCCTCCCTCTCCCCTACGTTGCATCGTCAAAGTTAAATGATAAAAATTACCCCACGCCCGAATGTCATGTATGCTGAAAATTTGATCGAGATCAGTTAAATGATAAAAATTATCCCAGGCCCGAATGTCTTGTATGTTGAAAATTTGATCGAGATCGGTTGGGTGGTTCAAGAGTTAAGCTCTATTTATTTTTACATATTAATCTCCCCTCCCCCTCTCCTAGATCCTACCGTCAAAGTGAAAATATTTATATATCATATTATATATATATATAAATAAATAAATAAAGACTCCAGGCTCGAACGTCATCTATGTTATTTATTTATTTATTTGCCAAAGTTCCAGATACAGCAATGCAGCCATTTTACACTGAAACTATATAACATAGAATATAAAATTAACAATAACAAGTATAAACAAAAAGCTATATAAAAGTCCATAAGTGTAGCAATAACAAATTGAAATAAAACTAAGGTTTCATAAGTGTAGCAATAATTTCCTGTCGGAATACATTCTCAGATTTAAAAATATCCACGTCAGAAGCAATGGAGTTAAATTCAGAAGCCAGTCTATAGAACAAAGAACGCTGAATAATTGATAATCGAGGCGTGTTGCAATGAAGTAGTTCACTATTTCTAGTTCTTCTTGCAGGTACCCGAATATTAAATTTAGAGATTAGTTCTTCAGTTCTAAGTTTCCCATTTAGAATTCTATAAAGAAACATCATATCAAATAGCATGCGACAAGATGAAGGTGTACGGATGCCAAGAACAGTCAACAATTCAGGTTTACTTAAACAGCGTACAAAAGATATTCTTTTCCTCGCAATGGCAAGAAAGAAATTTTGAACTGAGTCAATGCGAGAGAGATTTGATATGCTAGCCATACTCCAAATGGTGGAACAGTACTCTATTTTGGTTGAAATAAACGTTCTATAGAATATACTTACAGGATGTCCACTCTCAAAGCGTTTCGAAATTCCCGGTTTTCCCGGCTCTACTAGATAAATTCCCGGTTATAACGGGCACTAAAAGACGAATATTTTACGAAAGAGGCGGAAGGATTATTATTTAGTTCCCGCCCGAACAATATAAAATTATGCTAACGAAATAAATTATGTTTTCTTACCTGTTTTCGTTACGTCCCGATAAGTGCATTGATTTTTTCTTCTAGAAGAGCAGATTCTTTTTTTTTGCCTCAGCAATTACCTTTGCTTTTTTAGCTTCCAATTCCAGTCTTTCTCGCGTTACACGTTTTCTCTCTCATTCCTTTTTTTCCTTTTCACTCAAATCCTTCGCCTTTTTCTTCAAATGTTCAGTATATCGAGCATGTGTATTTCTGGCCGCATGTATCATATCTTTGCTGATTTTAATTGACTCCAATCCACCTAATGCACTCACACCATCATACACTTGTCTCATGGCAATAAGGCTCTCCTGTTTGATTCTCAAAAATGCATTCAGAATTCACAGAAAATCCTCTCTTTACTTATGCATTTCCGTGTGACAGTATCAAAATACATTGTATAAAATCATTGAGTTCTCGTACACTGTCCTCACTGAATACACTAAGAAGTTGAACATAAAATGCATCCAGACGCTCCTCCTTTCTTTTAAACGTTTTGCCTGATTAATAGATTCGGATGACGAAAATACCTTCCGATATTGCCCCATAATTTTACCTGCTTTGCTTCCCGTAAACCATCGTTTAGCTACCATCTCCTCCAAAGATAATGTCAAACGCTTCTCCGCTAGGTCAGGCTGTAACCAAAAGCACAGGATCGAGACACGAAATAGCTCGAGTAAGTTCGTATTTCAATTGTGACCTATCCATTATTTTACTAATCATCGCTGTGATAGCTTCTCTGCACGTTCGTCGCAGTGTTAGCTTGTGTAGATCCGTTATTTCCTTGATTCCATGGATAGCATCCCTACTTGCAAAGCCTATGTCCACATCTTTAGCAGGAAGAAGATTGTTTGGATCTGATATATCTATTTTTTGAACAGATGCACCTGCTTTATTAAGAACATCACCCTTCACTACTTTTTCCATTAATCTTTGTACGAGAGAAGTGAGCTCTTCATGCAAAAAGGGTTCCATGGGTTGGTCTGTTTGAAATTCGGTCAGAAATGGTTCCACTATTGAAGCAATAGTTGAGAAAAATGCTAATTTTGGTGCTAGCATTTTGTCGTGCATTTTTTTCTCTACAACTAAGAACGTTGTCGAGCTAGGGGTTTTCTTGTCCTTCTTGACACACGCAATATATTTTTTTTAAATGAGGTACGTCATTAATAAGGCTCGAAATGCAACGTCACTGTAAAATAATAACTACTGCTAACTTATCTGGTGGTTAAAAATATCAGGAGATTGCAGAACCAGACGTATTACTAAACAAGCAATCATAACTGCCAACTAGACAATCTCATTCCCGCCATTTACTGCTCGCATTCATCTTTACATTGCTATTCATTTTAAACAGAAATAATAATAAAGAATATATCAAAGAAACAATTCGTGCTATTTAAAGTTGAATTATAGTTAAATAATTATCCACATTTTTTTTCTTAAAAGACCAAGGCCAAAACAAAAGACCGAACACATGATTGTTGACTACAACATAGCGCTATTTCAGGTTTCAAACAACCCCCTTTGACACATCACTACTCGTATTCTTTTTTCTAAATACAAAACTAACATGGTCGATAAGCGAACCTCAACATAGGATTCAAGCGATCGCCTGTTTCACGGTCGCCACGTTCACTTGCGATTCACCATTGATGCTGAATTCGGACGCCCCAAACGGTGGATACCGACAGGATGACGCTAGATCCAACCCAACGGATCATGAATTCAGAAGCGCCAAGTGACTTATCGGTAGAAAACAATTGAGCTACGCCTTTTGTTTTTAACTTTCGCCCTTCTTCAGCTATTATCGTTGTGTTTCCCGGTTCTTTGGAGAAATTCACGGCTTATTCCCGGTTTTTCCAGGTTCATGAAATTCCCGGCTATTTCCCGGTTTTTCCCGGTGGGTGGACACCCTGTACTTAAGGCTGTAATATCCCTAATCTCTGTAAACCTGTACAGGAGACCTAATAATCGCATAGCACTCTTTGCCATGGCAGCAATGTGATCAGTAAACAGAAGTCTTTCGTCGAACACAACCCCGAGATCCTTCTGAGATGAGACCTTAGCAATAGGATCATCTCCAATGAAGTAGGTAGAAAGGATTTTGTTTTTCTTTAATGAAAATGTAATAGAAGAAGATTTTAAGGGATTTACTTTTAGATTCCACATGCTACACCAGTCCAGAAGATCTGAGAGGTATTTTTGCAGTTCAATCACATCTTGAGCCGTCCTAATTTCCCGAAATAATTTGCAGTCGTCAGCAAAGAGAAGAATTTTGGTGTCAGATAACTTAAGATAAGACGGGAGATCATCTATGAAGAGAAGGAAAAGAAGTGGGTCCAGAACACTACTTTGCGGAACACCAGAGAGAAAAGGAACAAAATTCGAAGCAGAACCAGAGAGAACAACACATTGAAAATTTGATCGAGATCGGTCAGGTGGTTCAAGAGTTACTAAGTTTTATTTATTTTATATATCCCCTCCCCTCCCCTCTTCCTGCCATAAGTTCTACCGTCAAAAGGGATATGATAAAAACCACCGCAGGTCCGAACCTCATCTATGTTGATAATTTGATTAAGATCAGTTCGGTGAAGTCACACAGACAGTCACTGTTATTTTTATTTATTTTACATACATGTCCCCCTCCCCTACATTGTAAAGTCAAAGTAAAATTATGAAAACGTCCCAGGTCTGTACCTTATTTATGTTGAAAGTCTGATCGAGATCAGTCGGGTGGTTCAAGAGTTAATGGGCCTTATGCAGACTTATTCTGAGGTGTGATTAGTGCCATACTAAAGAGTTCGTCTAACATATGTTTCCTACAGTAGTCAGGCCTTTGGTATGACGCTAACCATCCGTCTTATCTTAAGTTATCTGACACCAAAATTCTTCTCTTTGCTGACGACTGCAAATTATTTCGGGAAATTAGGACGGCTCAAGATGTGATTGAACTGCAAAAATACCTCTCAGATCTTCTGGACTGGTGTAGCATGTGGAATCTAAAAGTAAATCCCTTAAAATCTTCTTCTATTACATTTTCATTAAAGAAAAACAAAATCCTTTCTGTCTACTTCATTGGAGATGATCCTATTGTTTTATTCATTTTCATATATCTACATCCTCACCTCTCCTTTCCTAAGTTCTACCATCAAAATGAAATAATAAAAGAACTTCAAGTTTCAACTTCATCTATGCTGAAAATTTAATTTTTTTTTTTTTTTTTTCGGAGGTGAAATAGAAACGTTATTTACTGAGTGGGGTGTAGTTGCACCCCGACACCAAAAACAACTATTTAAGTAAAGTAGATTTTCGAATGGAAAATTTATTTACAATCAGTGTTTTAAATACAGAAGAGTAATATTGCACTAGTGTACTACAGTAATACTGTAGTAATTCAGTGTCATATATAAAATCCGGTGTGTATATATAAAATAAAAACAAACACATCGCCATTCGACTGATGAAATGGATTCATAAGCATTCGTTATTTACCTTTCTTATTCCACAAAAGCGAAATTACAATCTTTGGTTACTTTTCCGAACAGTCTTTATACTATCTTCTTTGTTGAATGATCCTTTCAAACAAAAGTGCCGCACGTATCACACTTTGATCTAACTTTTCTGTCTCTTGAGCGGGGACACTGAACACATCTCCCTTGGATTGATGCAACAGGGTCACGCACGTCCTCGTTTCTACCTTTAGCAGCTGTGTTCTGTTTTACATCCAGGATCTTTCGCATGTCTTTCACCAACTCTCTAGGAATACTGATGGTTTGTTCTAATTTCCATTGAATATAGGGATACATAAGTTCTTTCCCCAATTCTAATAAAAAGTATCTTCTGTCCTTTTTATTGCAGAGCCAGTCGCTGTGTTTTGTGACAAAGACAATACGCATTCACTGCTCCTGTGTCGATGAGATTCATAAACAAAACCAGGGACCATCTTCTGTTCTTTCAACGTGTAGTGTATGTACTCTAAAACAATTTATGAAAAGTATCAACTGCTCCTTTTGTTTTGTTATCATGGAGTAAGATATCAGCTTTGAAATCATATTCAACATCGCTAATGGCATGCTCATGATGTTCTGTAGAAAGGAGTTTAAGCTCTTTTCCAACGTTTGGAGAATTCGACGCTAAACTATGCTGTCCAGTAAATCCAAATACAGAGGAATATTGGTGTCTACATTTACTTGGCAAGAACTCCTTAGGAATAAAAACGTTATTTTTACGAACAGTGCCACACAAAGTTAGGTTCTTTTGAAGACGTTCGTTGGCGAGATCAATGCTCGTGAAGAAATTATTAGTTGTTATACCATACCCAGATTCTAAGTGATCCGTCAAATCCAATACTACTCTTTTGCCCTGATCCTTTTCCGGAGTGTCTTTAGTTTTCCCGGTGTACACCTGTAGGTTGTGGCAGTATGCGTTAGCATTATCAGCAAGAACCCAAATTTTTATTCCGTATTTGTGTGGCTTGGACTTCATGTACACCCTGAAAGGACATTTGTTTCTTGTGGGGAACTAACTTTTCACCCACTGTAAGGTGTGTACTAGGGTTTAACTTACACGACACTGCTTGGCAAACAGATCTCCAATTTCTCTGAAAGCAGCAAACTTATCTTTCGCTCTTCTTTCTTCTCTTGTGTCACAGTCATCAAATCTGATAAATTTTAGTATTTAGATAAATCTGTCCCTTGACATGCTAGCCGGAAAAATTGCTCTTTTGAAGGATTCCTCTGTACTCCATAGAACACTAACTTGTTCTTTATTTGCATGGAGCGCTCCCATGATAATAAGAATTCCAATAAAGGCAAGTATTTCAGTATTATCCGTATCTTTCCACAAAATTTTGCAAGACGCGTCAGCTGATATTCTGCTTTGCACCCATTGTTGAGCTTTTTTGTTAGTGTAGGTAACAAGAGAAATAATGTCATCCGTGAAAAAACACTCGAAACACACGTTTCGTTTCAACATCTATGCCTGAAGCGGAAAGTCCTGCAGGTCTGTGGACAACATTGAAGCCTTGATGACGTCCTATTTTCGGTGCTCCACCTCTCCACACCATAGAATTTCGTGCCACAAATTCGGAACCACCTTCCATCGAACCTTCATCACCAGAAACTGTATCACTTGCTTCAGAAATCTCTTCAACATTATCTTCGAACTCTGAGTCACTTTCAGAATCAGAATCAACTTCAAATTCTTCAGATAACATATGCCTTATATTGTCTTCAGATAATCCTCTACTACTCGCCATTTTTATCCACCTTAGTAAAATAAACCAGTTATCACAAAATAGTGCAACAACAAAAATTAGATAGGACACATAATAGTAACTAAAATTTGTACCGACATACCTTGGAGAGATGAAGGTTTAACTAACATGTAAGACAAAGTTTTATGTTTGGAAAACACAAAAAATAGAAAACAGCAAATACACATAATTAAAAATTTTATGTGAGACACCGTGTGGTTTTTAACTGCAGATAAAAAGAGGAAGTACAGTAGAATTCGAATTTAACATCAGCCCCATCTAATAGCGACTGCGGAAAACATATTTTTTTAGAGTAACATTATTTAGGAAGTGCGGTGTATACACACCCCGCTCGAATTAAATTCAAATAACTGTAAGAAATATTATTGGATTTAGTTACTTTCTTTTTTAATATGCTAAGAATAAATAAATAATAAAAGTCAATAAGGGCCATTCTTCAGAAAGCATTTTTAATAGCGTAAGAACGAAATATATCGCACTGGTGTATTTGCACCCCACTCCGTAAAAAGAGGGTTAATTGAGATCGATCGGGTGGTTCAACAGTTATTAACTCACGAACATAGTCACTTTTATTTTTATATTTATTGATTTTCGTATATCTCCACCTCCTTCCCAACCTCTACCTTGTTCCATCAAAGTGAAATGGTAAAATCCATCCCAGGCACGAACGTCCTCTATGTTGAAAATTTGATCGAGATTGGTCGTTTGGTTCAAGAGTTATTAAGTTTTATATATATATATATATTTCCCACTCCTTCCGCTCCACTAAGTTCTACCGTCAAAGTGAGTAGCTAAAAACACTCCCAGGCCAGATCTACATGTACGTCAAAAAATTGATCAAGATCGGTCAGGTGGCTTAAGAGATTAAGAGTCACTTTCAATTTGGATCTGAAGTTTTTTGTTCACAGACACCGCTATTAATATATAGATAACATTACCGTCCGCATTACATTGAATTCTTATTAATTTTAATGTTACACGTATTCTTCTATTTTATAAAATAAATAAATAAATGAACAAAAATAATGAAGTAGGCGGAAAAAGCGGAATGGAACACAAACCGAAGTAAAAGCCTTATTTGAAATTTCGCTTGTAACATTACCGGTTACACATCGTTAACAACCTGAATTAACATCCTACGTTTCACAATGCATTCATGTTTTCCAGTAGCGCGTCGCTTCGAGTCTTAAGAGAGGGGTTTCTTCAGCCCGTTCCTATATTTTTCTACGAAATCAATTACAGAACAAATTATGTTTGGCCAAAAATAAAGGCATTAGTTTAAACCAGGAAGTGCTAAAACAGTGTGTAACAGTATGTTAGTATTAAGCAATTTGCATGGAATCAGTATTTCTATTAGTAGCTTTTCTGACCAGTTCCTCTGTGGAGGTATATGGGGAGGGCTGGGCTTTAAAAGGACAGACTAGTATTGTTAATAACAATCCCTAAACACAGAGGATACTCAGTACATCAATCACTGACGTGAACTGTACTTGAGTGGATGAGTGTATTCGTGTGGACAGAATAACATTACGCTCAATATCAGCTGGGCTGGAACTACCATGTGATATTGCGCAGAACACTGTGATTAATATTCTTATGTATAGGAAAATGTGCGCGAAATGGGTATCACGCGCACAATCCGAGAAGTGTATGACAACCAGAATGACGACATCGCTGAATATTCTGCAGCTTTACGCACCGGAGAGAAACAATTGTCTTCGCCGTGTAATGACGGTTGATGAACAATATTGCACATGCTCACTTCATCAAGGAAGTAAGCATTCATACGAATGGAAGCATACATCTTTCCCATGGAGGAAGAAATTCCAGGTAGTTCCTTCGAAATTTTGTGCACTGTATTTTGAGACGTATCAAGTGTACTATTGACTGATTATAAAGAAGAGGGAGTAATCGTTAATGCCAAGAGGTATTGTAGGGCACTTCCAAAGTTGTGGGGTGCCATCAGACCAAAACGCCATGATTTTCTCCGCCGTGGGGTCTCTCTCTTTTGGACGATAATGAGAGACTTCATTCAGCACCAAAAAGAAAGAAAAAAAGTGTATTCAGCGGTTACGCTGGGAACGAATAGAGCATCCCTCCAGCCCTGACTTAGCTCCAGTGACTTTCACCTTCCTGTTCTACAGAAGAAGATGGTTGGCCACGTTTATTTGACATGTAGTGTCACAACAGCTGGTTCACGATTGCTATAAGTAGTTGACGCAGATTTCTGTGCAATCGTTATGGAAAACTTCATCTACCGTTTGGACAAGTGTATTAAGAAATAATATAATTACTCGAGGAATAGTGGTGAGTCTCCTTTATCACCAGGTATAATTATCTTTCAGTTATGTCTCACAGGTAAGCCATAATAGGCACTACCTTTATTTCTTTTTTCTTTCATTTTTGGTACAGTCCGCAGCAAAATACCTGCAACATGAGCATGTAAGTTTGTTGTGAAACGACGAAGTCTTTTGCTCCAAAATAAGTGTGCAGGGGAGGACGCCGAGGTTTCTCCTGACGTGATTAGTTCCACTTAGATGTTATGTTGATTCCGTGCGCTGTTAGGCGTAGTTTCACAATAAACTTACATGCTCATGCTTCAGGTTTTTTGCTGCGGACTGTACATGAATACATATACATGCATATATAAAATTATTTTCCATATTTCATAGTAATATCAGAGAAACGAATCAGGAAAGTAAGTGATGAAATACTGTCTCCTTGCAAGTTGCTTTATATTAGGGATGACGAACTCAGATATACATATATAAGTATTCTGATTTTCTAACTATGTAGCCAAAAATTTCTACTGAAGGGTATTTTCTAATCGAATTTTTATTTGCTTGTTTATTTATTTTTCGTAAAATTCTGCATCACAGAAGATTGAGTATGGGGGAGACAATCTTCTCGGGAAATACATATGAGTATTTAGCACATTGTTTGATTTGTTCTGGGGCTACGGAATTAAGCGTTTTTTAAAAAAGCCACGAATAACAGTAACTGGAATCATGCTTACAACACATCATTCAACTACTAGCTGTTTAGTCGTTCATAACCTTTCGTCGCCGCTATCTCGTGTACTTTCTTATTCATTAAATAAAACTTGCTAATAAGTGACATGATAGAATGCATTTTATCAAAACAAATATGTAACCTCAAGAAACAAAGAATGTGGTTGTAATTTTGGAGTTCAAATCACTCGCAATAAAGAAGTTCTGGGTGCATGTGTGTCTGCCGACAATCTTGAAGGGAAACTTTTAGTATTAGTATAATTCCAGAACATAAAAGAATAGAAAAGACTGACTCATCATCCCTCAGGCTACATTATTATACGCAGTAACGTGAAATTTAGATAGAACGCTCCTTTTATGACGAAAGCAGGTGATAAGGATCTTCTTAAATATATATAGTGTCAAGAATAATGTATTTCACTAACCCATAAACTTAAAGGATCAACTTATCATCATTAGAAGTAAGACAGTACTTGCTTCAGCGCTTACGAAAACTGCTGCTAAGGATACATTTCTACAATAATCAAATTTCCCTTTGATTACTCGCAAGGTACCGGATGTGCGTATTCGCTTAAGTCAGAAGTCTCAAATTCGTTTATATATATTAAGGTTGAAAGCAAGTAGCAGTATCACGCCGAGAAGTTTTGTTAGTATGACAGGATATTTTCTCTATCACTGAAACCTGAAATGGTAGTAGATGTATACCAGTTCCGGCTTTACTTGAGAGATTAGAGATGGAATATAATCTTGGGACGCTTAATTGATTAAAAAAAAATCCGTGCATTACAGTTTTCATTCTAGAGCTATCATCGTTAAAACTGCATTTGGTTGATTTCTGCCACTTCTGATTTTAGTACGGAAATTTACGAGGAGAAGGAATATATTCTTAGGACGCTTAAAGTCTGCTTCAGGCAACCTGATAGGAAACTCCCCTACCTCCCACAACTTACCCCTGCACAAGGAGAAAGCAATCCGTTGAGCTTCACAGGGGGGAAAGCTTTTCTAATAAACAGAATTGTATAAACTGTAAATTCGTACAATTCGCTCCCACTTAATGTTGAGAAAGCACTACTGTTCCTTTGAACTCCGAGTAACAAGCAATTACTGTTTTAATTTTTGTCTTGTAGGAAGGTGTTGCATATTATTTATGTACTAAATTTTACTCTACTGTAAGACATCTTATTGTCTTAACAAATATCGAAAACATTAAAATCAATAAGATCTTAATCTGACCAATTTTGTATGAATGTGGAAGTTGATCCCTAATACGAATACAAGACGGGGAACAGCGGGATTTCGAAAATAAAATGTTGATAAAAATATTTGTAGCGAAAGAGGCAAACATTCAGGTGAATTAAAACGCTATACAAGCTTTTATTTCATAACAACTACAGGTCACAGAGTATTGTACCTAGGTAAAAATAGTGAAGTTAATACGTATAAGATAAGCATGACACGTTGCTCGTATGGGAAATACGCACTAAATCACCAATTCCTAATCAGAAAGCCTAAGAGAAAGAGACTATTAGCTAGGCGAAGGAAATAAACATGGTACATTGACTTTTCGCAGGTTACATCTAATGGAAAAGTTCGTTTCTGCTACGATGTGCCCTTGAGCTCTTTAAGTCAAAGCGTTCGTTATATTTGTATAATTGAACGAACTCTAATATATAATTACTCTTTCTTTCTTATACAATAATCAACTCTCATTACAACATTACACTATCCTGCACGCCATAACCGTATCTCTCTCCTGCAAGTTAATTCCTGTAAATGAGTATTCCTATTAATGGAGACCGATAACACTGGGTAACAAATTTTGACCAACTTTATGTTTATCTGATTTCTTTTCTTTTTTAATATCATTGGGTGGTACTAATGGCGTGCATAACATTAGTTTTTCCGAAATGTCAAAAATCGCTTTAAAATTCGTCTTTAACCCTTTGAAGTCGGGTAATTTGTCGAATTTTTCCTCCGTTTTTTGTTAAAGCGTAATAACTAAGAAACTATTTGCCCTAACACAACCGGTTATGCCTTGCTTTTTAAGTAAAGATACAGGCTTTTAAACTGTGTAAGTTTATTTGCAATATTACATGCGAAAGAAAATTTATTCAACAAATTTTGAGAAAATTAAGTATTTTTTATTTCTGGAGTTGGCAACACTGTTTGTACAGTTAGTCAAATTACATCAGATATTTTTTGATCAGAAATTGATTCTGTAAGTTTTAAATTGGTATTCACGAGACGACACAAAATGTTGGGGGCAAAATTAGAAATGTGGTTATGAAATCAACTGGAACTTGACAAAGAAAAATGAAAGAAGTCATTTTTTATTTTTGTGTAGTAGCTCCTAACCTCTATTTTCAACTAAAATATATTACATTTCTAACACTTTTCGTGCGCAGAAGAAGTGAATATTAAATGGCTAGTCTATATAAGCCGCAGTTTTGGCTCGGTTTTGATTTTTATCAAGAAATTTAAAGCTAATTGGTATCTTACAATATGCTTCACTGAAGAAATTATGCAGAATTAACTTAGTCACTATGGAGTACGAACACAGCGTACAAAATAAAAAAACAACTTAGCAAAAATATATCCACTTTCCCTACAAGCTCATAATGCAGAACATTTTAAAAATGAGCACGCTTTCCTTTTCGCTTGTGCGAAGCTGATTTGTCATCAGAAATCAATGTGAAAATGTAATCTCCCATCATCGCGGTGTCCCAGCGTCCTTGGTATCTTCTTTCCATTTGTTCAATGTCTTGATGAAAGCGTTCAACATGTTCTTCACTCACATTTGCTAAATTTGGACCGAAAAAATCAAGATAGGAAAACAAAAGAAAATGCAATTTTAACGACATTTTACAACCCAAATTGCGATATAGGTCAATCAAAGAATCTATTAACTACCTATAATTTTCACTCCTATTTTTACCAAGAAAACCTTGCACTACCACCCTAAAAGCTTCTCAAGCACTTCTTTCCTCTCGAGTCATTCTATTCTGAAGTTCTTCAGATTGAAGCATCACACGTATCTGTGGGCCAGTAAATACGCCAGCTGTGATTTTAGCGTAAGTTAACTGTGGAAACATTTGTCTTATGTAAGAAAGAGCTGCAGAATGTGGATCTAATGCTCTAACAAACTGTTTTATAAGTCCTAATTTTATGATGGAGTGGTGGCAGTAAGATTTTTTTCTCTTTCAACTGAAGCTTCATGTATGACATTGTGAGTGCCAGGAAGTAAATGTTTCCTTTCTGGCCACACCTTGAGTGTATGATGACGGTCAGTAGCTCTGCTATCCCAAAGGCAAAGAAAAACGAATATTTAGTATTGCACTCTGCAAACCTAGAAGAAAACCGATCATCTTAAAATCTCCACAAATATCACATTTATATTTTTGGTACTCAATCTTTTCCAACAATAATTTCACGTTTTCGTAGTCTTCCTTCATGTGGACTGAGTGTGCAACTGGTACGGAAGGATTCACATTTCCATTGTGCACAAGAACTGCCTTCAAACTTCTAGATGAACTGTCTATGAAAAGGCGCCACTCCTCTGGTTGATGTGGGAAACCAATAGCTTCAAATCACTAACGTCATGACAATAACACAAACTTCCTTCCATTTGAAGAATTGTGAAAAAGTCTTATGCTTTTTTCTATATTTTGATATTTTACATGTTGGAAGGAGAAAATTCCACTCATTTAAACGCGAAGCAAGAAGTTCTGCCTTTGATTTGGGAAGATCTAAATCTCTTATCAAGTCATCAAGTTCTTGCTGATTAAGCAAATGTGGTTCCTTTTTCCTAGTTTCATGCAAAAAACTAATATCAAGATCGGAAGATTCATCTGGCTCTCCTTCCGATGACAATATATCTGGTGGGTTGGGTACAGGAAGTTCGTAACTGTGTGGAACTGGAGCAATGGATGGAGGTAAACTGGGATATTCTATTTTTCTATTCTTTCTGTTTTTGTAGTGTGTCACGTTAACTGAACAGAAGTAGCAGTCATTATGATGATTAGTAGGCTCTCTTCAAATTCGAGGAATAGTAAATGGCATACACTTTCTGATTCCTCGTAACCAACCTCCTAATGTAGAGCGGCAACTACCACAACACACATATGGAGCCCAATGTTTGTCCAATGCCCATATGGAGCCGGTCTGTTCTTCCAAACGCGCCCGAAGTCAGTCTGCTGCGAGCAGTGACAGCATGTGGATGTCGATCCGCGTGAAGCACGTCTTTACAAGTTGTAACACGGCGCGATGGAGGGTTTGCTCGAACAACGCTACGCCATAAAATTTTGGGTCAAGTCGGGTTAGAATGCTACGGAAACTTACCAGATGCTGAAAGAGGCCTACAAGCAGGAGGGTTTGTCAAGATCCCAGGTCGGAAAATGGCACAAGTCGTGCAAGGAGGGTCGGGAGGAGGTCACCGACGAGCCCCGTTCTGGACGCCCAACAACGGCCAAGACCGACGACAACGTTAACCGTATGCGTGAAGTGTTGCGCTCAGACCGGCGTGTGAGCATTCAACAAATCGCGGACACCCTAAAATGTCAACATTTGCGGTACATGGGATAGTGACCGAGGACCTTCAAATGCAAAAGGTCTGTGCGAAGCTTGTGCCGAAGCTGTTGACGAACGAACAAAAAGAACTTCGAGTTTTGCGCTGCAAGGAGTTGTTGGGATTGTGTGAAAGTGATACGGACTTATTAGACTCGGTCGTAACTGGAGACGAATCCTGGATGTTCGAATACGATCCAGAATCCAAAAGGCAGAGTGCGGAGTGGCACACCTCATCCCCCCCGCCCCCAATAGGCGCGCATGAGCAAATACCGAATCAAAACCATGCTCATTGTCTTCTTCGACGTTCGAAGAATCATCCATTTCGAGTTTGTGCCACCAGGACAACCTGTCAACGCAGGATTTTATCTAGAAGTACTCAAAAGACTGAAACGCAGGGTCGCCCGCGTTCGAAGTGACATCAAAGACTCAATGAAACTCCACCACGACAATGCACCAAGTCACACCGCCTTCACCGTCGTCGACTTCCTGGCCCGGAGCAGAACCCCAGTGGTCCCCCATCCCCCTATAGTTCTGACCTGGCTCCTAGTGACTTTTTTTGTTTCCCCGTTTGAAATGACACCTTAAAGGAAAACATTGGGACTCCGTGCAGGACATTCAAGCCCATGTTACAAGGCTTTTAAAAGCCATTCCAGCCGAGGACTTTATAGATGCTTTCCAGGCGTGGAAAACACGTCTCCAGAAGTGTATTGATGCAGAAGAAGCGTATTTTGAGGAATTTTAAAGATTTGTAACAATCGGAACAATAAAACAGTTTTTTCTAAAGCAATGCTCATTACTTTCATAATGAACCCTGTATATATATATATATATATATATATATATATATATATATATATATATATATATAAAGTGGAACATTGAATTTCTAAAATACGAAGGTCATGGATTTATTTACCTAATCTTTAGATCCGAATACAGCTGCAAACACATCTTTTAATACATCATCGATAACTAAACCTTAAACTTCTCTTATTTTTTCCTGATTTTCATTTACAGTGTTAAGATCTACAGTGCCGTCTTCAAATATATTAATAATATATATAATAAACCCTTTGTTTTCTTTTTTGATCAATAAGTCTTGTTTTAGTTTACCTCTGGATGTATTAAATTCAGGTGCCTTAACTACTCTACATCCATTGTTTTCAAAATGTTTTTAGAATACGAGGTGCTACCTAAAATATCAGACATTTTTTTTTTTTACCGGGCAAACCAGAAACAGTACGGCATTTTGCCGCAAGATGTCTTGAGGCGCATATATTAGCTACTGCACCACAAAGTTCCGTCATCTTTGGGTCCTAGTTGTGCGTGTCAGGACGTGTTTCAGTGCTTCTGCGATTTGTCAAATGACTGACGTTAAGGTGCAACGGATTTGCACCAAACTCTGTGCCGCCGAAACTCACCGCATGTTGAAAGAGGCACTTGGTGAGAGTGCACTGAATCAAGCAAGAACAACTGAATGGTTCAAGCATTTCAAAGAAGGCCGCGAATCTGTGGAAGCAGACAAACGTTCTAGTCCACCGTCGAGATGTACAACACCGGAAATGATCATGAAAGTGCGTGATATGATTCGCAAAGACAGAAGGCGACAATTCACGACGTTTCTAACAAATTTCGATTGTCCTACGGAACATGCCAACGAATTTTATCTTATGAACTGAACATGAGACGAATTGAAGCGAAGTTTGTTCCTTGCCTTGTCAGCATCGGCGAAAAAAAAAAAAAAAACTTCAGGCTTCAGACGCGTACTGATCTGCAACAAAGAGTTCGAAAGTCTCCAAACTTCTTAACCAGAGTCATTACAGGTGATGAATCTTGGGTCTATGGTTATGACCTGGAAACGAAGCAGTAATCATCACAATAGAAGACGCCATGCTCTCCAAGGGCGAAGGAAAGCTTGACAAGTTCGCAGCAACATTAAGTCGATGCTGAGAATTTTTTTTCTATATTCGAGGAATTGTGCGTAAGAAGTGTGTTCCACCTAGTCAGAATGTCAACGGGAAGTTTTGTTGCAATATCATGAAGAGACTGAGGGAAGATGTTCGGCGCAAACGGCTAGAGTTGTGGCAAACCAAAGACTGGTTGCTACAAAATGACAATGCGCCCGCACACATCTCGCTCGTTGTGAGAGAATTCCTGGCCAAAAAAATGGCAACAGTCCCCCACACTCCCTACTTCCCTGACCTAGACCGATGTGACTTCTACATGTCCCCGAAGATGAAACTAGCGTTGAAAAGGTGACGTATTGACTCCATTGAAGATATCCAAGTGGGATAGTAACGGGTCCTGAACACCCTTCACCCTGCGGGCTTCCAGGAGTGCTTCCAAAAATGGGAACAACGTTGGGACCGTTGCATACATGCCGGACGGGACTACCTTGAAGGTGATAGAGGGCATTAGAGCGTAAGTGTAACTTTCTTATTCTTATAATGTCTTTTTACTTGTATCTTAAACTCGGTACAGCCGAAGCAAATAAACCTATAAGCTAGAATGTTATATTTGATCAATGCAAGGGTGTATACCTACTTTTGGGCCACTTTGCAGTGTTGTAAAAATGCTCCCAGTGCGCATACGAAGTACCTCAGAGGCCTGCTGTTGGCCTTAAAGGATTGCTATTGTTCTGGTCAACAATAACAATATTTAACATCTCATACTATCAACGCACTTAAGAGTAACAATTTCATCATACTACCATCCACAAAAAGCATTTTTAGAAAGACGGCCAATTATCCACTTTCGACTTTTTTTCTTTTTTTCCTTTTTTTTTATTATGAACAAGTGACGCAAGGATGAAAAATAGGTCTGTTCTATATAGAATGGACATTCCTCTACTAAAAGACTATAGACGTTCATTCCAAGATAGAGTTCATTTTTGGGGTTTTGTTCAGCTCTTTTTGCTATGTCGACCACTGTGCGGGGTTATCAATTGAGAATCGGATGGTCCAGTTGCCGAGGATTCACTGTAATCAGCATCTGCAGTTTCTTCTTGTGATGCTGATGATGTTGATGACTTCTCTTCTACACATTTTTGACATCCAGTACACAGTTTGGATCCAGGAATGGTATATATTTTGGGCTTTGTAGGTTAATGCTTGTTCTGTCGAAACACTTCTCACACCAGTTCTCATATTCTGACCAGAATGCCTATTGTACGGATCACAGCATTTCTCTTAATGTCCAGAACACTTGGTTACAAACTTTTGCGTGTGTTCACAATCACTCACTTCACTCTTTTCAATAGTTACACCGCTTCTCCACAAGAGTAGTTCCTTTTCTTCAGTACTGAAAGTGTTCATGTTTGAATTTTCCAATGCACACAGGATCATTTAGGAATTGACCAAAATCAAAAGACAACTGACCAGCTGGATCCATTATCTGAAACTTCCTTAACATGTTCACAAAACACAATACACAGAGACATGTCCTTCTTTTTCAAGACTTCTCGCCTTTCTGGTGTTTGGAGTCACTAACACCTGATTATCCCTGTTTATATACTACCATGGAACATTCTTGCGAGTTCCGGGCAAACATTATTCTAGAACATTCCATGGCAGATAGAATATTCTTGACTGTTCCAAAAATCTAGAATGTTCCAGACCAAGGAAGAACATTCTAGAAAGTTTCAGATTAACACAAGAACATTTTAGGTAGTTCCAGGCAAGGTCTACATTCTATCTACAGAGCTCCAGATAAACGTTATATTGGAATGTTCCAGACAACGGTTAATCTCGAATGTTACATAAGTCCAAGAACGTTCTGTTTAATCAGATAAACGAAAAAGATAAAGAACTAAGTCACCAAATGTAATAGTGCCAATCTCCTGAGGAGGTATTTATAAGATGCTTTTGCTGATACCAGTTATAAGATAATTCAGGACTAGCATCATGTGACATACTTTCAACTCATTACAAATTTATTTTTCTTACGGTTCTTATAAACTGCCCATCACCTTTTTCACTATTGAATGGGTATGTTGCTACGGTTCTTCACACAAAATTTCATGCAAACTGAGATGGGGGCTGGTGAGTTCTTGCAATTACAATATCAGGCGTTTTTTAATTTAATGATGATTTTCTCTTTTGCTTCCATCGTTGCAAGAATAACTTTTGTGTGTCTGTAAAGTGCATTTATAGAGGAAACAAACAAAGAAAGTTTATGTTTTTACGTTTACTTTGAAGAAAGTTATACTCTTTTTCAATGTGCCTATAGCTCTCACGACCACTATTTCTCACGTTACACGTTTCAACTTCAAAAGTCAATAAGTCCAGAACCAATGGGCCTATTTTCAAACGGATTCAGCATCAAAAACTACATAAGTACATGAATTTTCATTCCATTCTGCCAGGTGGGTGTCAAATGAGAAAAATTCTGGCTGAAGTAACGTGGAATGACCCTGCAGTGTGTTTTTACTATCCCAACACGAAGTTGGATTGAAGAAAACAACTCAGGATGAAAAGTATTCTTCATTTTTCAATTTTGAAACAAACCAGATGTAAGTCTGATAATATTATACGTAAACTGTATACCGGCTGCTTTGTTGTAAATGTCTATGGCGAAAAGTGATTGTATAATACGTAACCTCGCAATACTCAGAATGCAATACTCAGGTTAACTTCATGCAACTGCATGGTCCAAGTACTTCATTGTACTGACCTTAAACTCGAGATGGTATATTCTTGGTTACTTTCTCTCACATCCTTGCAATTTTGGAGACGCCATCAACATCGAGCTCTAGCCGCACATACCGTTTTTTGACAGCAGATTTAAAAGTGTGTGACACACAGTGAAAACTTCATCGGAAAAGCACTCTTACTACAACTGATTCTACACGAAGTAGGATCTAAAACTGTTCCTGAAGGTACTGTTCACTACATGAACTTCTTAATATACATACATTAAATACATTATATCAGTTTCTGTTTATAATAACTTGCCTTCATGATCAGTGAGGTGCAGAAATACAGTATGCCAAGTAACCAATTTCTCAAACGTCTAAAACAGTAGGTGTCGTAGAATGCCTAAATTAATGGAGATATACCTTAAGGTGCCAACACTGTTCACAACATTGCCTATATGTATTACTGAGCACCTTACATATTTGTTTATTTTAACAGCAATATTAATTTGCGTTGAACATATAAAACTTTTTTTTAAAAATAAATGCATTTATCTATTTATTAATATAAGAAGTAAGTGTCCGGGCACAATTCTTGGGATAGATATTTAATCTCCCCCCACACACACATACCACAGTTCAAGCATATAAAATGTAATTTGTAATTTAACAATTCATAAATTTACAAGATTTATTAATAATAATGCCAACATGTACTCAAAATCTCACTGTTTTTCTTTCATATTTCTTCAGAGCAGAGATTTGCACATTTAGCTGAAGACAAAAATTACCACCAAAACACTGTACCTTTCGTGATAATTCTTGTCTAGTGATGCAGTGTTTTCGCTCCATAAAAATGTAAGTTGTAATAATAATAATAATAATAATAATAATAATAATAATAATAATAATAATAATAATAATAAAGGACAGGAGTAAGTTATCTTGATGAAATATTTGTTTCTGAAATCTATAGACCTTGATGCCCTTTTGAGAAAATTTTCACGCAGCTGTGTTACTTAGATCTTGGGCTATAATAACATTTTTCAATTCATAGTGCAGTCTCAGAGCAGAATCTCGGGAGGTGCGCACATGTGCTATTTCACAAACCTTCATCGTCTCTAACTCCAAACCTATTAAGTCTAGGGAGTAAAACTTCACACAGGCACCCTTATACTAACAAGTGACAGAAGTTTCGTGAAAATCTGAGACGGTAGATTAGGAAAAGACATTTCGCTGGATGATTTGACGTGGAATGACCTTTCAACAAATAAAAGCAGATATTAAGGTAAACAGGAATGCAACTGTGGATTTTAGTTTAATATTGGTCTACCTTAAAAAAGAAAAGGAACGAGAAGAAACGTGCAAAATTTCTTTATTTGTCTTCATCGCCGCGACTGGAACCGTTCTTTAACTGCCAAATATACATAAATAAAAGCTACTGAAATTCTAATAAAAACAATGCTGTCATAATAATCCTATCTTTCTCTCAGTTGTCGAATTAATTAATTTAAAATATATAAGGGTTATGTTAACTTAATGAAACTTTTGTTATACGTTCTATTGAGTTTCATTTAAAAATAGAAGAACATTTTGTTTAATGTCAGACGACTAGGACCAAGACCAAAGGAGATGGCAATAACGAGGTGGATAATAATTCTAGAGTGAAGAAAGTGAGAGGAAACGAGAGAACTCCAGGAACACCCACTTTCTTTTCTTCAAAATTCACGGACTCCACGTATCACAGACGGAATTAGAAAGAAAATAATTACTTTAAAAGATTCTTCTTATCATGTTTGTATATATTTTGATATTTTGAATACTAATTACAAAGCTACTTGCTGGAAGACTTCTCACAAAATAAATTCCAGAAGTTTTCACCTGTTCTTCTGTATATTATATATATATATATATATATATATATATATATATATATATATATATATATTATATAAACAAAGATCAGTTTCCTCTCAACTTCCGATGCAAAACACAGTCCGATTGGATCACATGCTATACCAGAAAACAGCACACAGCAGAACGTTTTCAAATATTCTTCCCTTTACTCTGCTAATTTTGATTTCTTTTTTCATAAATTACTCTTTAGTTTCCACTACAAGGAAAGTAATCAGTCTAAGGCATATTTTGAGGACACTCGAAATGGCAGTGAAATAATCAACAAATCATGCGCAACAGATAGTTAATCATTGTACTCCATTTGTAGTTAATTTTTCATACTTCGATCACTTTCTAAATCGTTTTAAATTAAAGATATAAATAATGTACAGTAGAGCGTCGATTATCCGAACGTCGGTCAACCAACGACCACTTAACCGAACTGTGTACTCGCTCGCACCTGCTACTCTCCCAACCTACCGTCCATCATCCCCCTCACTCCCAAACCAAGTTTCCCACAGTAGTCGCCGCACTGAGCCACCGCTGGCGGAACATTGCTTCTAATGGGGCCTTCATAAGGCGCTGCTGACCGGCCAAGCCGCCAGTCGCTGTGTTTCAACAATCAGCACACTTCTTTTTATGAATATATTTTCTGTACAGTACTTCTTTTTGGCAAATAAACATGTACAGTTCGATTATCCGAACAAACCAGTTTTCCGAACACCCATGTCCCCCAATAACTTCGGATAATCGACGCTCTACTGTATCAAGTTTGCGACTTAAAATTACCATAATTTTCTGTATTGTAGCTATCTTGATTATTTACAAAAGTAATTTTGATATGTATACTGCAATATTATCAGTCAATTTCTATCTCTGATTGTGACGAAATTAAGTTAAAAGAGCCAGATATAAAACGAATTCATTAGTATCTAGAGTATTTTTTTTCGGACAGTCTCTAGAAGTCTTTCTAGGTTTTTGTGACTAGAAGTGTACCACAAACTGAAAAAAAAAAAGATCCTAAAGTCTGTTTCAGGCAACATGATAGGAAACTCTCCTACCTCCAACCCTTTCTACTACAGAAGGGGAAAGCAAGTCGTTGGCCTTCACAGGGGGGAAAGCTTTTCTAATAAACAGAATCGTATAAACTCTAAATTCGTACAATTTGCTCCCACTTAATGTTGAGAAGGCACTGCTGTTCCTCTTAACCCAGAGTAACAAGCAATTACTGTTTTTAATTTTTGTCTTGTAGGAAAGTATTGCATATTATTTATGTACTAAATTTTACTCTACTGTAAGACCTTAATCTGACCAATTTTGTATGAAAGTGGAAGTTGATCCTTAATACGAATACAAGAACGGGATCAGCGGGGTTTCGAAAATAAAATGTTGATAAAAATATTTGTAGCGAAAGAGGCAAACATTCAAGTGAACTAAAAGGCTATACAAGCTTTTATTTCATAACAACTACAGGTCACAGAGTATTATATCTAGTTAGAAATAGTAAAGTTAATACGTATAAGATAAGCATGACACGTTGCTCGTATGGGAAATATGCACTAAGTCACCAAGTCCTAATCAGAAAGCCTAAGAGAAAGACTATTAGCTGGGCGAAAGAGTTGATTTTGAGTTTAACGTCCCGTTCAGCAGCGAGGCTATATGAGACGTGGACCTACTGATTAACGTGGAATCCGAACCACATGAGCTCCCGTCGGGAATCGAACCCGGGCCTCCCACGCCAAAGGCGCGTACGCTAACCGCTTAGCCACGGAGGAGCTCAGCTGGGCGAAAGAAACGAACATGGTACACTGATGTCCAAAATTATTGTCGCATATCTATAACTGCCTTCTTGTAAGAATATAATTTGATAATGATTTTGCAGGATCTTTTAATACTGAAACTATGTGTATAATCGGGAAATGTATATTTGTGGTAAATTTCACAGGAAAAGACTTATAAATACGAAAATTAGAATGACTAAAACAGAATGTTGCTAAACGGACAAGAAAGTTTTATTTTCATTTTATTGTTCTTATTTACTGCTCTTTTGACATGAAATTGCCACGTATATGTCTTTGCCGATTATAGACATACCAACATTATAAGAAATACCGGGTGAATTCGTTATCAAATTATATTCCTAGAACAACATATTTATAGACATGCGACAATAATTTTGGACATGAATGTACATTAACTTTTCGCAGGTTAAATCTAATGGAAAAGTTTCTTTCTACTACGATGTGCCCTTAAGCTCTTTAAGCCAAAACGTTCGTTATATTAGTATAATTAAACGAAATCTAATATATAATTACTCTTTCTTTCTTATACAATAATCAACTCTTGTTACAACATTAGACTATCCTGCACGCCATAATCGTCTCTCTCTTGCAAGTTAATTACTCCAAATGACTATTCCTATTAATAGAGGCCGATAATCTTACTAAGACAATAAAAAAAGTCATTTTACCCTTTTCTGTAAGAAAGACTCAGCGAACAAACATTATTATTGGAACACTATTATCAGTGTATATATATATATAAGTTCTTTTTCTTCCTGTTCTTTTTAATGTAAGGACATCTGTTTATAAGGGAGGAAACGAGAAGTGTCTTTTTCTTCTACTATGTTCCTATTGTTACCATCTGAACGCTTTGAAAATTTACCCATATATATATATATATATATATATATATCTTGTACTTGGTTTTCGATTATATATTATTATAAAATTATTGTATCAATGAGTAAATACCCATTCAATTACCAACCCTACCATCCCTTGCCATTCCAACATTATGTCGCAAAACCGACATGCAAAAAGAAGGAAAATAAACAACACAACTGTTTAATAAAATTTCCATTATAGTAACACATGTGTAACTTGCATCACTAATACAGCTAAATGTAATACGTAGTGTTTTACAATACGTAGTGTTATTATGAAAGTTGTAATTTATTATTTAAACGTATCTAGATACATTCTATACTTCCGTGTGCGAAAACTGATCGTGGAAGACGTAACACCAACATTCACCTGTACTGGAGCGTGGTGGGAGTAAAAACTTCTTTTTCCTATCAGATTATGTGAAACAGATTACAGATACTTATGAATTCCTTTTATGTCTAGCTAATTTTCCCTGTTTGTACGTTTCCCGGTGGACAAGGTGAACCACACATTAAAAAAAAAAAAAAAAAAAAAAAAAAGTATATTCACTTAGTCGTATTTTTCAGCGAAACAGCATTAAATATACTATAAGACGTAATATAGTTCTCAAGATTAATAAATTATTCCTAACGTATCATTTTCCAAATATTGTTTTTGCTGATTTCTGCGTAAAACCCAAGAGTACTCCTATCTTTCACATATCGAATATTGAATACCATACGCTATACTATAGTTCCAAATTATTAACAGAACCTTAACGTATCCCTTCCCTGTATTTTTGACAATTTTTTACTTATTAAAGCGAGCAAGACGGAGCACATCATCATTTACCTACCAGATTGTATTCTTTTGAAAATTCCTAATTTTAATCGTGGCGAATAAATCTCTAATACAACTTGAGAGAGGTGCACCATAACTGTCATATCCAAGACAATAACACGTGTACTTATTCGGAAGACTATATGACGCAATAAAGCCTAATATTAGAAAATAAATTAGTACAAAAACTAACCACGTTGCGAAACATATTGCTTACGTTTATATGTTTAGTATTTGTCTTTCCTCATGGAAGAGGACAAGATGAACCCCCCAAATTTACACAAATATCTATCTTAGCTCTATAGAACAATTACCATGTTTTATTTATTTATTTACTTATTTTTGTCCTTTCGACAATTCTCATATTTCGGGGTGGGCCAATTGACAGCTCCCAAATATCACGAAAATACATAAAGGTACCCATATCAAATCAAAGACTGAGTTTCAGCATCATATATATGAGCATATTTTGCAATAACGCCGTATCTTAGGTGATAACTTAGGGGAAAAAAACACCCACGTGATACGACGTATTGCTTATATATAGAACTTCACTATACATAACATATATACGATTATATATATGGGACATTTATCAAATTTTATTTGACAATTCCCAAATTTAAGAGGTAAGCCAATGCACATTTACTGAACTTCAAGAAGGGTAAATCAAAGTGGCCATATCATATGAAAGAGAATGGCCCCATGTACACATCCATATAACCACATTATGCGACAAAGCTCATGAGAATAAAATAGGTCAAAAACAACTTAAATTAATTGTTGTTACCTTTTACTCACTAGGAAACGAGAAGAGTTCCTCCAAACTTAGAAGTACATACCATTATCCTATGCTACCCCACCAAAATTCTTAGCTCTGCATCTTTGAAAATTAAAGATGCTCCACCTTTCCCTAAATTTAAGAAGAGAGCAACAAAATATAGAGGAGTAGACCAATGTAACCCTGGACAAGAGCTCCAGTGCCACGCATCAAGGGGCACAAAAGTGTGATAAAGTTATCCAAGTATTACAAATGCCACTTAACCCAAACTCTCTTTTTTGAAAAATGTCAATCAGGGCGCTTGAAACCTCCGAAAACATGCATTAGAACTACGTACAAATAGTAAGAACAACAGCGAACACTTACAGTTTTGGTCTGAATCCTCAATAAGAATACGAAGCTTCTGGACGCATAACTAGAATAATGCATAAAAGAGATATCAGTTCCACAAACAATTTAATTTTCTTAACTAATACTCTCAAATAGTATAAAACAAAGTTACAAATTACTCAAACTGACATTATCAAAAGTAATTTAATACATATAAAAATTTATAATTACGTGATCAACTAGTCGCTGAGCGAAACAAATCTATCTATATTATAAAATTAACTTTGTGTAACAGTTTCTCCAACTAAACTCTTTGGCTTCAGACTTTATGATCTGCACCACTATTAATAGCAAATTAAGTACAACGAGACAGCTCCCTTTAACAACATCTAAAACATTAACAGCTCTCTACATCAGCCCCATCTAACCTGATTGGTAGTTGACAGCCAATCCCTTTACAATATACGCAAACGAATTAAAACAGATGAAACTGCTAAATTCCCTTCCCCTCCTTATATACACACATACATTTGCAATAAGGAAGTAATTAAAATCTATGCTGAATTTACAAAGTAAATAACAAATAAATATTTAACTATTAAGGCTTTTGAATAACTTAATCCACTGTTCATAAATTTTAATTCCTGAGTTCCAGTTCAAAACTTTATTCATCTCCCATTTCAGCAGATGATAAGAAGCAGTTATCAAGAAGCTTTAAGAGAGAAATATTTATTAGCTAAGTTTTAAAAATGTAACTATGTAACAATGTAAAAATGTATAATATTTATTAGCTATGTTAAGTTGGTGACTACTTCGTTATTGAGAATGTAAGGAGATTAGTGTTAATTGCGGCCGGGAGGCGTTTTAGTTCTTTTTTTTTTTTTCTGTTTTGGTTTGTGAGGTATAGGCTATCAGCTACCAGTCAGGTTATAAGCAGATACTTGTTATTTTATAGTATTTAATATAACATAGATAATTATGTCTGAAGTCAAATTATTTCATGAGAAAAAGCGGAATGGCTATTACTCACCGCATTTTGCGGTGAGTAATAACCATTCCGCTTTTTCTCATTGCATATAATCACCGCTCGCAATATTGTGATATTTATTCCCACGATGCTGGTGGAAATGCGAAAGTTCAAAAAGAATAGACTCAAATTAGAAAATAGTTCCTTGGACTTAAAATTTTTGCAACTATGTCTTCACCAAGAATGAACTTTTTGCGATGAGTAATAGCCATTTCGCTTTTTCTCACTGAATATAATCACGGCTTGCAATATTGTGATCAAATTATTTAGTTGGAGATATTGTTACACGATATTAGTTTTATAATAAAAAATCAGTTCTCTTTGCTTAGTGATTAGTTTATTATTCAATTATAGTATATACACAAATAAAGTTGGTACAATGGAGAAGATAAAAAATCTACAAGACTACAGTTCGCAGTTGGTATTCCAAACTGAGCCCGTTACAGTGTATATATATTTGATATGGTTATCCTGTAAGTTCTTCTGAAACTGTGTGTGTGTGTGACAAAATGATGCGTATCCATTTTGCACGGTCAGCGATGGGGATCTCTAAGACACAAATATCAATACTGGTTCGGATCCCACTTCATGCACTATTTTCAGTCTCATACAGTCCCGGTGCCGAAAAATGGCTTATATTCCAATTAAGCCAAAAGAACCGGTACACACACATGTAAATTTCAATATATCCAGTATCGTAAAGAATTTAAGATAAGTAGAAACAAAGTTGTAAGAAGACAAAAATTTTTGTAAGTTTAAATATTGTTAAAGACTTAAAACTCGGAAAATTACCTAACCCTTTTAGAATTTCTACTTTTTGAGGTAAATTTTAGACTTTCACTCAAACAGCTACTGCTTCTTCCTATTTATCGTAGGACCATAGTTCACACTTTTTTCCCCAGAGTATAGCATCCTTTCTAACGGTACCACTTGCTTGTAGGTATTATACACCAGAAACGGGAAACTCGTAGATTTTTTCGAAAGAAAATTCAAATTTTTTGCGCCCCTCTGGCCTGGGCCTGGGTTCACGTAGGGAACTGAAAATCTCTTGAAAGATATGTAGTTATCTACACAATACGTGAAGAAAATTTCAATCTTGTATCTTGAAAACAAAGGGCGTTAATTTTTTTGAAAGTCTACAGGTGATCCATATATAGTCCAAAAATTTACTGCGTCATTACTATTTGGCTTAGCGTCACGGTTTAAACGTCACTTTCTTCAGTATTACGCGATCTTTCCAACGATACCACTCACACGTCCGTATCATACACCTGAAGCCGGAAATTCTGCAGAAACTGATTTTTTTCTGGGGAAAAAAAAAATCACCCTCTCGGAACATTTAAACCCCTCGTGCCCGAGTACAGGTTCACGTAGAGATATAATAATAATAATATTAATATTAATAATAATAATAATAATAATAATAATAATAATAATAATAATAATAATAATAATAATAATAATACTTACAGATGCACACAATCCGTATGCATAATTTCAATCTGGTATCTTGAAAACTAAAGGTGAAAAAAAAATCTGTCTTAAGAAAAAAAGTCACGCTCCTCCGCCACCACTTAGCGTTGCCAAGTTGACCATCCGCTTTCAAAACGCATCTGGGGGTGTTCTTTGGTCCATGCTTGACTTGACCAAAAAGTCCAGTAAGTGTTATATGAGCTTAATAAGCGTTTAAACACAACACTACTCCATGGTACAAATTCGTACCAAAAATCCCAAAAGGGCTAATAAGTATTACGCTACGCTTTACTGCGTAGCAAGTATCCAGCAGACAAGGGGTCGTTCATATATTAAGTAACGCTATTTCTGATCAATTTTTACCCCTCCACCTTGTCATACTTCGCAACGCAAGACCAAACCCCTTCCCCCTTTTTGTCACGTAACACTTTTTGATATTTTTCACCAATTTTGCTTATTTGCGGGGGGGGGGGCATATTAATTTTAATAGCGTAACTTTCTATTACAAAATGCTTATACTCTGAATATATATATATATATATATATATATATATATATATATATATATATCAATGAATCATAGTGTTAGAAATGGTAGTACCGTAGTATTATTTTAACTCCATAAGGTTGTTTAATTAACAAGTCTTAATTGTTTGAAATTATATATTTTCGTTTACCCAAGGATATCGTAACCATTCTTTTAGGCCACTGATGATTGGAAAAAATGAGGTACTGCCGAAATAATAATTATAACGATAATAATACTAAGAAGTTTATTAGTCTCAGTACCTGCCAACAAGCAGAATTTTTAATAATAATTCCGTAACTGCCCACGTTTTGGTTTGCAATAAGAGGCACAGCAGTTATAACTGATATAGGCACGTTTTGTGCTGTGTTACGCTTCACGTTTACTGCCAAGGCTGGTACGGAATGACGTCCCTGAAACTGTAAGCATATAACATATTCGTCAACGTAAAATTAATTCCGTTTGATACAATTCATCATACTCAGTAATTTAATTTCTTAAGTGCCTGCATTAAAAAATACAAAGGAAAGAATACTTAAAATACAATGCAACTACGATAAAGTACAAGTTTTTCATATGTTGTTTTGATACTTTGATACTACTTTGATTTGTTTTTGAAAATTACACTCCAAAATGGGACAGGTAAAGTACGGTACAGTGGGGTGAATTAAATAAATGACTGATAGATTCGTATTTACGTTCTACGTCAGCAGCGAAGCTATATACGACGAGACCTACAGTTAAAATGGGATGGAAACGCTATAATGTGTTTGATCCGGAACCCGATGAACGACCAATAGTCTACGCTCTCTGGCCAATAGTCTAAGAAAGAAAAAGAAAGCCACTAGTCTAACAAAGAAAAAGAAAAAAAATGGAATTTGTTACTATAAGCTTGTCTCGACTATGAATTGTGGTGGTAGAGTTCCTTTTCATTAGTTCGTTCAAGTTTCAGTCCCGAATTTAAAGGTTTCTGCATAAGTGTTCCTCTTCAAAATGTAATATTAATTCTGATATGTTGTTCAGATGCGAGGGAAAAGGGTTTAGAAGAGTACGGTATCAGAGGCCTAACTAGGAAGGATGTTGCGAGAGGAACATGAAAAGTCCAAAATGAAATGAAATATTTAAGTTTTACGTTCCACGGTTATGCCGGTTAGGCTAAAGGAGACGGTGATGATGAGAGATGAGTGAAATGAAGAAAGTGGGAGGAAACAAGAGAAAACCGAGAAAACCCACGAGCACGGTGTTTGTCCACTACAAAGTCCACACGGCGCGAGCTGGGATCGGACCATCGGAGTTGAACGCTCTACCACTAAGCCGCCGCACTCCCTATAAAAACTGCACAAAACTACATAAAATAAGACATCATTTCGGAATTTATTTTCTTACTTTGGCATTGATAAAATTAGGTAAAATGCTTAATTTACATTTTATAGATGATATATGATCATTACGAAGACAGTATTTTTGCATGCGTTATAAAATGTCAAAATATAACACGTAGCCTACCGAGAAATGTTCTTGCATTTTCAGTATTCAGGAAAACAGATAAAGGCTTCTTGAATTTATTTTCTGTATAGTCCTTCAACACGTAACATTAATTAGTATTCAAAATAAACATAGAAATGAGATGAGAAGAACTTTTAATTATGAATTTTATTTTTTTTTTTTAGTTTTTATTTTTAGATATAATAATTTTTTCCTTATTTCTCTCTCCTTGGCGCCTGGGATTCGCGGAGTTCTTTCTTTCCCTCTCAATTCTTCATTACATCATTACCATCAATCTCATTATCACAGTCTCATTTAGTCTGAGCCTCTTCGTGGGACGTTAAACTACAGAAAAATCTCTCCTATATTTTTAAATTAGATAAAACTATAAATACTTTAATCTAAATTTCTATTAGTTCTAGAAATTCTAGGAATTTTAAAAAGATAGGATTCTTCTAAAAGCATTCTTTCTTAGAATTTCAAATATTTATGTATATTTATGTCCCTTTGGCTTAATAACGATCCCACTTGTAACGTTAATTCTGTCGTGAGCTACGTTACATATGCCCTGATTCTAAATGTTTATGCAATACACAAGATTATCTGGAATAACTCAACACAGTAATGCACTTCAAATATATATTATTATCCTTTAACTTATATCTTGTCCGACACCTTAAAATATTGTACATTCAGATTACACATGATGGTTCCTCGTTACATCTATATTTTTTTAGTTACTATAGCAACGACATGAAAACAGGTAAACAAATCGTCATAGCATCAACAACAAGCAAAATCTCTATATAATACAAAATATTTAAATTATTTCTTTATGTGACTTCTTCTTCTTCTTCTTCGTCTTCTTCTTGATAGCTTGTGCCTTTTAAATAGCTCCTTTTGCCCGTAAATAAAATACTTAAAAGTACAAAAGAAATATACATTATCGTAGTATAATGGCTCCCGAATCAATGCGACTTCTTTACATTGATCACAAAGAATCCTGGAACGTTAGACATTTCGTATACAATAGTTATCTTAGCTTTTGAATAACCCTCGTGTATATATAAAAATTACAATTCATAAAATATTATTTTCATTTTATCTCAATATCATTTTTATATTTATTTCATAATCAATTTTAAGTCTATAAAATTACCGACGATAAGGAGATATTCAAAATGTGGTACGGGTGTTGGTTATTTTTAGGTCCTAAATAGATTCTTTAATTAATTCGATGCCATTTATACTTGTTAACAGCAAAGTTGATGTAAGTTACGATACAATATAACATGTTTTATTTATTCGGGCAGTCAACATAAATTTAATAGACAATATTTGTATCGATGTATAGATGTAATTCATAGAATATGAACGAATATGAACGAATTACAATGAAATCAGAACAATATTCAAAGTGAAACGAAACCAAAAAAACAATTAATATTACAAAAAGAACAACACTTCAAATATATATTATTTGTTGTTATCATTTAAAGGATTTGAAACATTGTCATTTAAGTTTAAATTACTGGTTTTATATTCTTGCGAATACATTGCTAACGTGGCTTTAATCCAATCCACGTCAACCACATTTAGGTTAAGTGACATTACCAAAAGATTCGATTAGGTTGCATTGAATAGCACAATCTTGAGTACAGTCCTGCGTGTTGTTTACTTCAATAGTTCTTTGGTTTCTATTTCGAAAATTTCTGCCACCTAGGTAATTATTACAAAATCTGGGATTTCGTGAGAAATAGCTCGATTATTTACACTATTTCTAAAAACGGTACTATTATTATTTCTATTTCTTCTGAAGTTAGGTTCTGTCGTTAATGAAATATGCATTTTTGGATTGCGTATGCGTAACTTCCTTTACGGCGATAAGGACCACCATCCGCAGTCTCGAATTCGAAATAGGACCTCTTGAAGTCTGGCTTTTTCGCGATTTTAGATAGCCCTGGCTCTGAAATTATGCACTTTTCGCCATAGGCCTATATGAACTTTTTCTCTTATTTTTATGTGAGGAATCACCTCTTAAAGTTTGTCGATATAGTTCATTAACATCCTGTATATATATATATGTACAGGCAAATCTATATTACGGTAATATTCTTGCAATAGTGCAGGTATGATGTCAGAAAATTTGATGGCAGAAAAAGGAAAGTTAAAGAATTCATGAAAGAATGTCGTGGTTATGAGTAATTCTAACATTACCTCTTGTACTATGATTACAATTCTTTCTAACATGGGTATTTCGAATAGGAATCTTCTGATCTGCCACTTAATATAGTTAATGACCTTATTTCACTGAATTTAACCTTTAGATGTCGTTTTACGTGCGTATGATTCCTGTGAGGTGTCCTCCTTTCTACATTCTTCGTATCTGAGATGGTGTCCTCCCTATCAGAACAGATTTCGGATGAACTGTTGTCTTCTTCGCAGTGTCTTAACTCAGTCTCCTATATTCATCATGCACAGCATTGAGGGCAGGATCAGAATTACAGTTGACCGCACTGATCTTCTCTTTAATAGTATGGATTTCTTCTTGCAGTCTTTGAATTTGATTGGCATGTTCATTGACTTTGGTTTCGACTACGTCAACAGTACTTTTCACCAATGCAAAGCTATGAACAAAATGTTCCATCCTACTGTCAGTTACTTTCAATTTGGTATTTATTGTTCCAATCTGGTGTCCAATTTGGAATCCATTTGTTCCAATCGGGTATCAAACTTTTGTGTCACTCGTTGCAACTTAGTATCAATCTGCTGTGACATAGAATTTATTTGTTGTCCTAGCTGTTGTAAAAGTTTAATTACATCTGTTGAAGTTTCACTTCCAGGAACATCAACTTCTTCAACTCCGGTATTCACATTCATTATGGGTCTTCTGTAAATTTTTCTTTTATTACGAAGCAATAAATAGTCTGTGATGCTGCGAGATAGTTTACTAATACTTCTAACTGATCTCCAAGGTCCACGGTTCCGGTACAATATAATATGTAACGTTAATTCTGTCGTGAGCTACGTTACATATGCCCTGATTCTAAATGTTTATGCAATACACAACATTATCTGGAATAACTCAACACAGTAACACACTTCAAATATATTATTCTTCAACCTATATCTTGTTCGACATCGTAAGATATTGTACATTCAGATTAAACAAGATGGTTCCTCGTTACATCTATATTTTTCTAGTTACTATAGCAACGACATTAAAACAGGTAAACATATCGTCATAGCAACAACAAGCAAAATCTCAATATAATACAAAATATTTAAATTATTTCTTTATGTAATTTCTTCTTCTTCTTCTTTTTCTTCTTGATAGCTTGTACCTTTTAAATAGTTCCTTTTGCCCGTAAATAAAAATAATACTTAAAAGAACATAAGAACATATACATTACCGTTGTACACTTATGTCAGTAATAACTAATAAGAAACTTTACACTTTAGTTTTAAGTTCCTTTTCTTTTCTGAGGTAGATCAACGTTAAAATATAATCCAAAATTGCATTTATGTTTAACATAACAGCTACCTTTATTTGTTGAACTGTCTCAGATTAGCTTATCTACATAACATTTTCTTTATATTGCACAACTTAATGGAATGTATGAATTCAAAAGATGATTTCCAACCAGGGATCATCCGAACTTAGCATTTTAATGTTCTTTCATGAATTCTTTAACTTTCCTTTTTCTGCCATCAAATTTTCTGACATGATACCTGTACTATTGCAAGAATATTACCGTAGTATAGATTTGCCTTTACATATATATACACAGGGTGTTGATGAACTAGATCGACAAACTTTAAGAGGTGATTCCTCACATAAAAATAAGAGAAAAAGTTCATATAGACCTATGGCGAAAAGTGCAGTTTCAGAGCCAGGGCTATCCAAAATCGCGAAAAAGCCAAACTTCGACTCAAGAGGCCCTATTTCGAATTCGAGACTGCGGATGGTGGCTCTTATCGCCGTAAAGGAAGTCACGCATAGGCAATCCAAAAATGCATATTTCATTAATGTTCAATGGGTGTACAGATTATTCCCTGCAGGGTGAAATTCCCAGACATGCCATCAACCGAATTTTGAGATATGCTCTGACTTTATGATAGGTCCAAAGTAGACAAACGATAAGCCTTGATAGCAATGAACACGGAATCGTTTGGCGCTATGTCGGAAGTGTTAAGGATCGTAAGCAACACGGTCTTTCGTACTCGGGAAAACGCATGGTGGGATGTTTATTTTCACTTTTATAAGTGAAGAAAATGTGAAATATACCGTGAGGAAATACATATAATCACACGTTATTACGAACACAAAGAAACATGGAGCTGCCGGTTACTAACACTGCCGCCTTCCCTCCGAAGCACTGGATGTCCATTGTTGTCAAGGTTTACTCCTGCGTACTTTGGAACCTTCTTGAAATCAGGGTACATCTGAAAACTCTATTGAAAATATATCTGAAAAACTCCCTGTAGGGAATACCCTCTACACCTATTGACAATTGATGAAAATATGCAGTTTTAGATTGTGTATGCTAGGCTTCCTTTAAGCCGATAAGAACCACTATCCACAATTTTCGGAATTCGAAATAGGGCCTATTGAAATTTAGTTTTTCCGCGATTTTGGACATCCCTAGCTCTGAAACTATGCACTTTTCGCCATTAGGTCCATATGAACAACTTCTTATCTTTATGTGATTAATCACCTGTTACAGTTTGTCGGTATAGTTCATTAACACTATGTGTATATATATTTTATCATTTTAAATGAACTACAAAGGAAAGAATACCACACAACAATACAACAGTTGAATGGTAAAATGTGTGGGAAAGACAAAAATAATTGTACTGAATGTCGGTTTTATCGTCAGTGAATCTATGCAATGGTCTACTTTTTTTTTTTTTTAATTATTCGATTTAGTTAAACAATGGTAAAGAAACAGCATTAAGTGTTAATAGTATGTCAGATAACATTTAAAATTATGTCATGTACATCAAGAAACTGAACTTAATGCCAAAAGAATCAACATCAGGTATCAACAAATATGAGTACTTCCTACATCTGATTCTTTTAAGTTGTAATGAGCGAAGCTAATACCAAGGTGTTCTAGGTTGAGTTGTTAACTGTTGAACAACGAGTGTCTGCATAACAAATGGACTTTTTTTCTTAATGGATTTACTTTCTATTGTCAAAGTTTGTAGTTATATTTACTTAATGAAGTTATATTTTTTACTTTGGAGCAACGACAGGAGAAAAGAAGGGGAAAAAATCGAATGGGAGACTTCAACAGATTTACAAGTTCCATGACTCCTACAAGCCGAGAAAGTTGTTCTTGGATGTCTGTGCGCCTGTTTGTTCGTTTGTTCTGACCTCAATGAGTACTGTCGCTTAGAGTCCGCACCGCTCAACGCATCCGAAGCAAATTTTAAACTTAAGGACATTAAAGGTTTATCCAGGGTGTTTTCTCTAATTTTCTTCCTACCCCAAAATTCAGGATAGTTTACTAAATTGTGAAAATTAAAAAGAAAAAGATGCTTTTTGAGAAAACGGTTCTAATGATTTTTGTTTTATTTCATACATCATTATTTCATAAACAACCAAATGCTGTGGCATTATTCATTTCTCTGAGAAAAAATATTTTCTCATGAACAAAAGTGATTTTATTCATATTTCATAAATGTGCATTTTACTTACAACACTAAAATATTGTATAAATTACTTCTTACGTAAATATCCACAAAGGGTAAGTTACACTTGGGGTGTGTACCTTCATCAACTTGGAAAGCACTACAAGTTGAGTCGATGGGTCCCACATGATTTGACTCCGGGCGAGAAGGTAACGCGAGCAGACACTTGTGTTTTTTTGCTGTCTCGTCTGAGGAAGGAATTATTTCTGGACAGGGTATTGACATGTGATGAGAAATGGGTCCTGTACAGAGCTCCACGGCGCCGTCATCATTGGTTAGAATCCCATGAACCGGTTCCAAAACAGCTGAAACTAGCACTGCACTAGAATAAGGTCCTCCTGTGTGTTTGGTGGACTGCTCGCGGCATCGTACATCGAGAACCGCTACCAGCTGGTCAGAGCATCAATGCAACTGTGTACTGTCAGTAGTTGCGCCGTGTTCAAGAAAAATTCAAAACTCTGGAGCCAGCACTTCTGAATCGCAAAGGGGTCCTCCTGTTACAGAACAACATTAAGCCCCACATGGCTAGGAAGACCCGGGACCCATTCTATGCCTTGGATAGGAAGCACTATTGCTTCCTCCATACCCCCCGGACATTGCACCGTCCGATTATCACCTATTTTATTCCTTGGACAATCACTTTAGAGGACGCAAGTTCAAATTCCTAGTAGAGTGCAAAATGAACTTGATACCTTCTTCGCTTCACGACCCACTAATTTCTACCGCAATGGAATCCATGACCTTTCAGAACGTTGGCAGAAGGTTGTCGATGCTGATGGGGACTATTTTTGATCTTCCAAGTACGTCTTTAGTAACATATCGATGTTCAAAGGTGGTGGGTGAAAAAGCGATAGAACTTTCAATGGAAAAAATATTTACGGGGACAGCTGATCTCGCCTCGTTAACGAGAGGTATTTTGCTTAAATTCAATGGACAGTTATTTTGATTAGAATTTTTCTACCTTCTGCCTCGGTTTCATAAGTAAGGTAATGACGTTGCTACCTGCAATCTATATTTTGACCCGGATTTTTTTTTAAAGAAATATGCATTTCATCTTAAGTTCTTAAAGATTCTGATTGTTTTATACCTTTGAAAAATAATCACCATGGAAACTACATAAAACGTTAACTTACTGACTGCTCAGTTTGGAGTTTACCTTCCCCTTTGAGGGCCAAGGCTATATGAAACGAAAGAGGGACCTACTGAGCAAATACAAATCATTAATTTTGTGGCACTGTGCATGAAACCCATAACCAACACAAAACAAGTTTAGAGAAAATCAAGTCTAACTAAATACAGCAGGAATATATCTTGTACGACTTCGTTTATTGATGCCATACTTTGTCAATCAATGTGCGTATACGTTGAATTAAATGTTAAACTCTTACTGAAATATCATTATATTAGAAGCCATGATATTATTATTACAAAAACAATAATGTTCACATGTTGAAAGCACAGTGTACACTGTATGAAACTCATAACCCCACATTAGTGCTTACATCTCATACAACTTTGATTATTAATGTCATGCATTAGAGGTACTACTGTGTTGATAACCTGCAGTAAATGAAAACTTAAATGATCACTATATATTATTCAGAAATAGCTTAAAGATTAGGTTAGGTTAGAATCTTCCTTGTACGACTCTCTTAAACCCCTAGAAAAATATCTACATGCTCTCTGGTGTCTATGATATCCTCCATACATTAAATATGTTACGTAATAATAAGTTTATGTTTTCATTTTCAGAAAAGAAACAAACAAAGTGAAGAAAAGTTTCACAGAAGATGATTCACTAAGATATTAAACCTTTATTTTTTAAAAGTCACTAATCTTCTTCCGAATGTGATGTCACAACAGAAGTCTACTTCTGTTAAGTGGAATCTAGTTGTCTTGCTACGAAGTTTGATGGGACTCTTCGCAGTACTACGTAAACTAGTTTAAGAATTGCGGTACCCTTGTGAAATAAAAGCAGTTAGTTTTTGTAAATCTGCTAGTTTCGATGTTTGAACGGGCCTCTTATCGTTAAACAAGTGGAGCAGTTCTTTGTATGTCGCACTACCTATATTTATTACTATAGGTACACTCATGTCCAAAATGATTGTCGCATATCTATAACTGTCTTCTTGTAAAAATATAATTTGATAATGATTTTGCAGGGTACTTTTAATACTGATCCTATGTGTATAAACGGGAAATGTATATTTGTGGCAAATTCCGTATGAAAAGAATTATAAATACGAAAATTAGAATGAGTAAAACAAAATGTTGCTAAATGGATAAGAAAGTTTTATTTTTGTTTTACTGTTCTTATTTATTGCTCTTTTGACATGAAATTTTTCACATACATGTCTTTGCCGATTGTACACGTACTAACATTATAAGAAATACCGGGCGAATTCGTTATCAAATTACAGTAAAACCTGTCAAGTTGGCCACCTGCTTATCTTGGCCCGGTTCGTCTTGAACCTGCATTTTCCCATAAGATATTCGTTACTTATTACTCTGTAAGTTGGCCACCTGTCTATCTTGGAATTTGGCCGCATTGAAGCAATGTTTATCCTATGTTGATAATGATAAATTTACCTGTCTATCTTGGCCACGCGAATACGTTTTGTTATTTTTGTTAACTCTTTCGTATTCCTGTATGAGAGCCAAATGTTCTGTATTTGTTACTGGAGAGACAGAAGCATAGACTTCAAGGATGTTATAAAGTAGCATCCTTGAAAGATTTCCACGATTTGTTCTTGGAGGTCAATGGCCAGAACACTACCCTGACGAAGGGGTGGTAAAAGAAGATGAGAATAAGAAAAATCACGTACAGGAATTCAGGAAATGGTTGTACGTATTTGTTTATTCTGTCTGTTTTGGTAAAACCATTAGCTATATCGGCTTCTTTCATCAGTGGGGAGCTTTAGTAATTCCGGAAAATTCTCAAGGTCAAAGCTAACCATCTCAATTGTCATTTATTGGCACCTGACTGCTTGTCAAAAGGTAGCGGAGGTTTTGAGATATGAATTCCCTTAAGATTTTCTCAAAACGTCTTTCGCTCCAAGGGAAACACTTGTACGTCATTAACAAGAGGTAGTTACTACAAAATTAGAATGTACATATGCGTAAAAAAGAATAAAAGACATACGTCTAGAACGAACCACCATGAACAAATTTGTTATTAATGACTGATTTGCTACTTTTCGAAAGATATCTACAGAAAATATTTGTCACTGCCGAAAAAATCATATAAACTGCATATTAATTATTGAATTTATAATTCTGCTCTTCTTGTTTTCAATCCGAATAACTCAGTGTGCTACAATACCAATTTCAATAAACTGCGTACATATGTTTTGATTTTATGGTTGTTTGTGTGATTGTGTTTTCCATCCGAATAATTCAGTGTACCAGACTAGTTTTCAGGAAGAAAAAGGTACATATATTAAATATACTGCAGTATTTTTTCTATAGTACTCGCGCCGAGTCATGAAGCTTGGGCTCTAAACCAATTATAGAAATATTTTGCTTGAGCTACGATGCATCGGAAAACTTCAGAACAATTCGTGGAGCCGCTTTCCGAGCGCACACTCGGGGAAACGTCAAATAGCTTAAATTCACCAACAATGTTGCCAAACTTTGAAGACATAGTAAATGAATATTTAAAAAAAGCATTTAAATATCACCAATAATAGCACCCCACAACACTATCCCGTGTAACAATTATTCTAAAATGGTAACAATAACACAAATAGTAACAACGAAAATATAACGCAATAAAAACAATTAACAAAACGGAACTTGGTGCCAACCCGACAACACGGTACTCTCGAGAGATGTTTTCCGTGTAGCGCGAGAGAAGACACTGACAAAATTTGATGGGTGGGGGTTGACGAATGAAACACACCCTCGCGTTCTATTGGGTAGTGAAATCGGTAGATCTAGGTCAAGCTTCACGAGTCGGTGCGAATACTATAGTACTGTGTATTGTTATGATTGCATTATTTAAAAGTAGATGTCGTGGTATTGCTTATTAAAATTTTACAATCAAATAAAACTAGAAATCCTATTCTAAAAATACACCAATCACGCTTATTTTCTATAAGTTTGCCACCTGTCTAAGTTGGCTACTTTTCAATGGAACCAGTGGTGGCCAACATAGACAGGTTTCATGTATATTCCTACAACATATTTATAGACATGCGACAATAATTTTGGACATGAGTGTACCTACTACTACCTATATTTTATACTTGACAATATACGGCACAAATTGTATCGTTGCTTCTATTAAATTGAAATAAAGGACGTTTTGTGGGTTATGGGTTTTATGCATGGAAATTTCTTCATTAAAAATTTCCAGAATATGTTGACATCTCTGTTTCTCTTATATTACTGTATATGTAACATTAACGATTTTAGGGATGATGTGCTAAATATCTAATAGTGCATGGGGCACTATTATCGTCCATTTTCACAATTTCGTGAGTTATGAGTTTCATGCACGGTGCCACAGAATTGTAATGAAGTACTATAATAAATAAATTGCTGTTTAATGTGGAACTTAATCTATTATTTCGGCTGGTATCTAAGACAAGTATTCCTACTGCGAATCAAACGTTGGCAGACTCGCGCAGAAAGTTTACGTGTTAGCCCCTGAGCAGTTAAGGTATCCACATCGTTCTATTGTTTGATGTAGAATCTAAACAGCATGCATTCTCACAGAGAATGAACTCACGATTTCTATGCCCTAGGCGATGAAACTTATAGAACTAACAATTGCTTTTCCTCTCCAAGATATCGCGTTCTCTTTAAATTCTGTCCTCCATTTTATTAATAAGTACATAAATAACAATAAAAATGACGAATCATAGTGAGTTTTAATTTACTTGAATTCAAATCTCTGAAGCCCGTAATTTACTCCGTTTAATAACAAGTTCTCGATGCTTGGATTAAGCGATTTATAGATACACAAAGGTTGGTTTGTAGATGGAGTTTAGTGTTCCCCGCAGCAGCGAGGCCATATGAAACGTACTGCAAGCTAACGTGGGATCCGGATTACATGTACTCCCACCTGTAAACAGACCCTGACTTCTCGTGCTAAACATGCGTACGTTATCCATATAGCCACGAGGGAGGTCAGTAGACACAGAATGTCACATGTATTCAATTTCAGAAAAACATTTTCGCTGTTATTCGTCCTTCAATCTTGTTGATTGATTGGTTAATTTCTATTAAACTTTAGTAGTGAGGAGGAAGACTATGCAGTACGAGACTTGCAGTATGAAAAATATGCCAATTTGATATGGAAACAAACATACTTCAAGAAACAAAAATTTTAACTTTTCTCAATTCTCTGGAAAATTACATAGAAGATTTTGCCCACAAGCATGTTATTTTGATAAGCTCGATGTGATCTATCGAATGATACATGCCTTGTATGTGGACAATATTTAGATTAAATAAATTTAAGGGATCGTAATTTTAAATTATACCTAGTTAACAATACAATGTATTTTTGTCGTATTACTAGTACCGTAATAAAGAACTTAATGAGGGTGTATTTCAGTGTAAGTTTCATCTCCAAAGTGATTTAATTCCACTACAGCGTCAATTTTCGATTTACAAATTAATATTTTCTCTCTCTCTCTCTCTCTCTTTCTTCATTTTCTCGAAAACAACCTATGAGCGTTCACATTTTTAACGCAAGAGTGAGCTTCGACTTCAGAATGTTTACTTTGTCACTGGTTGGTCTGCCATCTGGTGGCTGAACAGTAAACCTTGACTAGCGGGTTTAATCACCTTAGCTCTAGTAATAGGTAAGTTAAGGACAGTTATCTTTTTTTTTTTCTTTCTTTCCCTTTTGAAATACTTTAACATGGGTTATATTGTAACAAAAGTGAACTGGACTTAGAATCCAAATAAGAATATTCACCTTTAGAGGAGGCTAACATTTTGGCTAACGTTAACTAAATTTAAACCTATTCTTTTTCTCATTTAAATGGTGAAAATAATTCTTCTGGCATTGTGATGTAAACTTGGGCAAATGTGACTAATTGTCTCTCATTGATATAATTGAACAAGAAGATACGTTAGATCGGAACTAAAAGTAAATTTAAATTATTGAAATATTCTTACATTTGAAGTATAATTATTGCATATTACATATTTTTGCGTTTATTTTCCATATTTCTTGTTACTTTATACCAAATTAATCAAAACGTGCAATTACAGAATATATTATTTGTTCTATGTTGTATGAAACTTATTAAGTTGTTTGCTCCTGTCCGTGAATGCCTTATATATGAGCAACCTCATGATAGAAATTACTCCTAAGTATGGAGAGTATTATTCGAGAAAAGTCACTTATCCATGTCATACGTATTATTTAGATACTTTAGAACCTCTATCTAGCAGTAAAGAATTTAAATATATCCTTGTACTAGTTGATGCTGCTAGCATTTTCGTCGATCCCAAGAGGTTCATCCAATACATGGCTGAAGTAGCACTCTTATTGGCTACGTACGGATGACGTCACAAAGTTTTAAGTTCAATCTGCTACTACGCTTGTTGCTTTCGTTTGTCTGTTTTCTGTCTGTGCGTTAAAAAAAAAAAAAAAAAAAAAAAAAAAAAAAAAAAAAAAGATTATCAATATCCTTACTTGTGAAATACATTGCATTATAATTCTTGATTTATGTTCACGTTATATGCGATACAAACACATTATCCTCAAATAAGTCTTCTCCTAAACAGTTTTAAAAAACGCACTACACATGAATGTTATTACTGTCTACAATAAATGTTAACAGTTTTATTAGATTACATATTAGCTGATGGTGCTCACAATACAATAAATACTCTTGCTTTTGCAGAAATCGTGCACTCTGTAATGCAGCACCTTTTGATTTCAAATTCACATCCAGAACTTGGGTTCCACTCACTTGATGATGCAAAATTAAAAACGTCTTGGCCTAGTTACTTTTACCATGTACAAAAATGGCTCTCACATTAACTTTACATTACACGCTTCAGTTCGTCTTCATTAGCATGCAAGAGTAGGTCTGGTTTAGAAGTATTTTGTGGCAAATAACGTTGTAGTGTCTTTATAGATAAGCCATATTCTGTTCAATTGCACAAGAAATGCCCACCAGCTTGAGCTAGATGGCTGAATCTGAAATCATAGATGAGTAAGACATAAAAGGCAATGAGAGGGAGGAAGGTTAGCAAGAAATAAAAAGGGTTTAAGGAGAAGGAGGTGCCAGGTAAATACGTTTGGAAGCCATTGCTTTAAACATTTTCACTTAAACTTTACAACCTCCCACTTGTGCTTTTTTCTTCGCCCTACTCTTGTGCGGATTGGATGCAAAACTAGCCTGTACAGACCACCCAGCACAGATTACGGACTTGATATAATTGCATCGAGAATCCCTTATCAATAAAGACACTACAATAACATCTGTTACAAAATACTTCTACACGTCGAATGCACGTACGAACTGCAGGACTATTTTTTTAATTGTCTTTATTGATATACATGAACCTATATGAACCTGCAAAAGCCAGTGTATTTATTGTATTGTGAGCACCATCAGCTAATATGTGATCTTAAAATTTGTTGTGGACAGTAATAACATTTATGTGTAGTGCGTTTTTTAAAACGTTTTTAGGACGAGGACTTTTGAGGATAATATGTTTGTATCGCATATAACGTGAACATAAATCAAGAATTATAATGCAATATATTTCACAAGTAAGAATATTGATAATCACCTCTCTCTATTTTTAAAACACGCGCACACGGTTGTCAACAACAATCTACATTTAGCACTAGATTAGAGAGTTGAAAATTACTAAAAATAACTAAATGTTAATACCGAACACACACAAATCTGAATTAACTTTATTAAACTATAATGGCTCTATACTATTCCTACTTCCTAGTATGTCCCGTAAAATTTCCCCGTACCCAGAACAGCACAGTGGGGTCGAAAAGATTTCGGGCGAATAACTCAGTTGTTGGCTCTCGAGAGAAATGACATTGGTAACAATTATAATTTTATTGCTACAAGCTAAGAAAAGAAAGCTCATCCCATGCGCTAATTCCTTATAATGTATACAAGAATAAATACATTACGTATTTCTTTCCTTAGAGATAAAATTTTAACATTTACTATTTGACCTCCCTCAAGAGCGTCTCTGGATTACTTGAGTTAACTTTACATCTGTAGTTCTTAATACAGAAATGCTATTATTATGTACTACGTAGCAGCAGATGATTTGAAATATATTGAACGATTAGCACAAACGTGACTTTAGCAACTTTTCAAAATTAAGAATTGATTACAAAATGAATACGTAAATCTATCAAGTGAATATAAAGCCTGCCTACCTGCAGAAGGCAAATCCATCTAAATCTTTTTTATGAAAGAAAACTGAAAGTTCTAGTGGAAATCACTGTAAATAGTATGAACAACGAGAACAACCCAAGTAGGTTTCGCACTCCACAAAATAAAGAACGAAATTGCTAACTAAACTAATGTAAGACTACAACGAATTGTTTTGAAAAGTACGTATATGCACCCACATGCGCAAAAGCATTGCGCGTATACTGTAATTCACGATTTTTCGCATTTATTCCATTTTCCTTACGTTTATGAATAAAATTCAGTTATTAGTATGTGGAGATGATAGAAAGCTATCCATCTAAGGAGATATTTCCAAAAAATATAATAAAATAATAAAAATATAAGCAAAAACAAAATTACGCTCGGTTTTGTGTATACTGGCAATCATGCTTTCGAGGGATTTTCAGCAGCAGAGCACGACTGCGAAGGGAAATTGACAATAGGCAGTGAACAAGGGGCGATAGGCGAAGGAAGGAACTGGAAAGTGGAGTTAAATATTGAATTTATTGGTTTAAACCTAGTGTCTAGATGGTTTGCCAAATATAAATTAGCTTCGGATGTCGTACGAAAATATAGAATTAAACAGAAAAACTCTTACCTTAAGGTTCGAAGCGATACGCACCTTGGTTATGAGCACTATTTGTCAAGAAAAAGAGAGCAAACAAAACGTAGTCTCCGTGGTTAGGTGGATATTTTAGTGGCGGACTAGTGGTTATTTTATTTTGACACGAGATCGAATCCTATCCTGTCCCATATATATAGACAAAACTTTATAGGAAGTGTATAATTTTGATGTTAATAAGAACCGAAACAACATAATAAGGAAATAACTTACTGATACTATCCTTTAATCGACGTATTTATTCAGTATTAGAATACGTGTAGGCCTACTATTGGAAACCGCGATTGTTTTCAGTTTATCGTCTTTTATGTTAACACCTCCCCTGCCCGTTTTGAACAGCAGACAACTCACTTCGGATTTGTGTGTCAGGAACAGGAAAAAGAACATATGTGACCTGTCTTTTCAGTCTTACCCCTTGTTACATCGACCTGATGTCAAATTATAGTTTGTGTGTGTGCCTGTGTTTTTTGCTTTTTAGAGTATTGAGTTTCTCTCTCTTTTTTTTCATATCCACAAGTGCAAGAATGCTTTCGTTGAACGTAAATACATTATACAGATCTATGTATGCGGAACACGAATATTTCTAAAAGAGAGCATGAATATGAACGATAATCATGCCATATTTCTACATTATATAGTAGCGTGAAAAACTGATATTAAAATGATATAATAAACAGGCATAAGCTTCCTTTTCTAGCATGGCAACACATTAAACGTAAATCATTAAATTTTGGGGATCTTCACCTTACGTGTCGTTGTATTCCTATTCGTTTTCACGTTCGAGCGACGAAAGAAGAAATTGTAGTGACAGTGATAAAAATCGAATTCGAGATTTCAATGAATTCAAGTTTCACGCCCCCACATATCCAAAAAGTTATTTTGATGTCTGTTCATCTGTTCGTCACGCTTTTACATGCATTCAAATAGAGGCCATATTGTTTGACGTATGTGGACCGAATTCTAGACATGAAGTTTTTATAAAACTCTATCGTTTCGAATTCTATATCCTCCGAGACCTAAAAATAAGGGTAGTTTACTGAAGGATGAAAATTTAAAATAAATTAATTGTCTCAAAAACAGCTGTAAATATTTTGCTTATTTTTTACAAATATATATTTTATTAATAACCCTTCACCGTAGTATGAATCATTGCTCTGAAAAAAATACATATGAGGTGTAATTTACTGTATGGGATGCGTTTTTTCGAACAATTTTCTCAATCACATTTCATAAATAAATGTAGCATTAATAACCTAACAATATGACACAACTCGTTCGTCCTGTAAACATTGAGAAGGGATAGTTTACTCTTCTCCGACGATTTTCTCATTAACGCCTGACGCAATTTTGTTCATATTTCATAAATACAAGTTACATAAATAACCTAACGATATGATATAATTCCATCATTCTAAAGAGCTACAAGTGGTATATCACTTTTCAGAGTAAGTTTTACCCTACGATTTTGTCGAGAACGGCTCACGCAATTTTGTTCGTATTTCATAAATAGCATAACTCGTTTGTCCTGAAAAGATATACAAGGGATATTTTATTCTTGGGGATGATTTTTTTTTGACGATTTTCTCAGATAGTACTCAGACGCTTTTGCTCATAGTTCACATACATTTATTTCCTTAATAATTCTAATATATGACATAAGATATTTCTAATAGAAATATGACCAATGGGTACTTTACTTTTGGACGTAAGTTGCTTCGAACAAAGTTTTCCAAAACACATTGTTTTATTTGCATTTCCTAAATAAATGTTTCAGTAATAGCTGCAGCCTAACACGAGTCAGTTTAAGAAATTCGAGCGAGAAAATTCAGTGCGTTTCATCCGCACCCATTCTTAAAATATATTTTTAAATCACAATTTCCCTAACAAAATCGAAACTTGTGTTTAAATGTGTCTCGTTGTGGCCAAATGGTTTAAGTGCATTGGTTCTGGATTTGATTCGCGGTGAGAGCTAGTGTACTTTTATCCAACGTTACGGTTTAGGTAATAAGTAAGTGCAAGGAGAAAAGTGTTTAAACAAGCCTAACCAAGCTAATGAATACAAAGAAATAATACAATATTACGAAGTTGTAGAAGAAATGTTGTTAATATTAGATATTTGCGTGTGAAATATCCAACCGATGACTGTCAACTCCAAAGGTAAGAAAGTTAAACATCCAATACCAGGTTAATCAGTGGTCTCTGGGTAAAGCTATTCTACTAGGTGATTGAGATACCAAAAAATGTTGTAATCGCTGGGAGACATGTTAGGAGAATACAGTGGGCGAGAGAGTTTAATACTGCAACTCATGAATAGTCTGCACCTTCGTTCAGTATTGAAATGAGTAGGCCTATGTAGGTTTGCACTGAAATGAGCATTAATACACAATATCTGTTGAACATTAAGGGGGCTTGCAGACAGGTTTGCAGTGCATTTCACGGGGTTCGATATTGTAACGATCCCAGCGAACTCCTGAGCCTTCCCCACTGTACACTATAAGTTAAATTCGTGCTTAATTAAAACTATTTGTTTAATACTGTTAACCGTTATCACCTGTGCGCTATGAGCAACAATCCGCCAGTAATTCTTTATTTTTGCCCTGTTTTAGCGCCATAAATGTCTTTGTTCATAAATTTCTTTGTCTATGGTTTTGCATATACGTAGCGTGGACATTAAATTTTGACTTCTACGCCATATGCATCTTATTACAAACACACCTATAACACCAACACAACGAACTTGGAATAGTTTTTGTATGGAAAATCATACACGAGGCACTGCACGCCGTGTGCATACATATGGCAGTCAACTTACTAAGAAATTAATAATAATAATAATAATAATAATAATAATAATAATAATAATAATAATAATAATAATAATAGAAAACGAAACAGTAATTTACATAATTTAATTATTTAAGCATGGAAGTGCAATGGACTCAAGTTATTTCTCTCTCTCTCTCTCTCTCTCTCTCTCTTTGAAGGCAACAACCCTTACGGTGCCAAGACGTAGAAAAGGACTTGTGGCAGTCACGACTATAGGGTGGTGTGTGGTTGGCACATGGGGTTCCTTTGTTGTTAGTTCCAGCTTTCTAGACCGGATGCAGTTATTCCCGGTAGAAAATACAAGAAAATATAGGTGTCTTCCATTTCAACTCAGGCAAAAAAATATAAAATTGTACCATCACCATCTCAGATATTGTTGAAACTTTCCTTATAGCAACTAGACACGTTTTTAAGAGACCCATATTTTTTGTTTTGTTGAAAAAAATTTTCCCGCCAAGTAATGGGACATCAAAGACGGGGAGTACAATTTACGAATTGTAGAAGACATGGAAAATGGTCAACTTCGGAGCCTCACCATTCGGCTATGGAGAAAGGTAGTTATAATTCTTGTTGTGGTATGTACATAGGGATATAAATACACTATATTTTATTATAGTTTGGTTTGTGCATGCGTATCTTTTTGTACATAAATTAACAAATGAACGTCAATTTATCTGAAAAGTCGAAGTTTGCGAATTTTTTTCGAGAACTTCCGGTTCGAATTTTAAAATTCTGTTTTCGTGGTTGGTAAGACCTGGTTACCCGCTTTCCGAAAAAAATTTTGTATCCCTTCTGTGTGCAACCGTTTTGTCGCAAAAAAATTCGAGAAATTGTAAAATGTTCAAAAATCGCCACTTTTGGGCGCCATTTTCTCGAAAACACCATCTTTTAAAATTCTGAAATTTTGTCAGATGGTTCAACTTTACATGAATAATAAACACACCAAATACCATTCTCGACCAATGCTTCATGAATTAACTGCAGCCTTTTAAAGTTAGCGAAGTTTCGTGAACTTTGATGTCACAGTTAGCAACACTGGGAACAATAAAAGTGCAATGATTTGATTATGTTTGTGGTTCACATTCATTAAATGAAGAATAAAAGGTTTTCTTGACTGTTTTTTTTTTTTTTTTTTTTTATTATTTTGATCAAGAAGGCTCTCTGAAATAGTAAAATGGGCCTCCACCTACTCCTCCGTTTTCTTAAACCGAAATAATCTGAGGTGGAAATTACGATTACGAAACATAGAAATTTCTAGTTCACATACTTAAAATGGTCTTCGGAAACTAAATTTCACTGATTTTTTTTTTTATTTTTTACATTGACCAATCATTTGCTTGATTGGTGTCTTCTTCGCTAATAGCATGTAACCGTGCAGGTGCTCCAATAAGTGTTGTCTCACTCACAACTCGTCTAGGAGTGGATCTAGGGGGAAGAAACTTTTTTATTTTATATATAAATAAAACCGATCTCAGAGTTTGGAGCTCGTAGCTCTAAGTAGCAGTATTACCCCCCCCCTTCCAGAAGTCCGTCCTGAATTCGCCCCTGCGTAGCACATTGTCGATAGTCACAAATGCTGAAGGTCCATGTGGAAGCATAAACAGCACTTCAACTTCACGTAATTCATGATTTATTCATAATATTTCTGCTACGCACCACTGGTTATCATACATATATGTATGTAACAAAAGTTCCTATTTGCAGATTTCTTAAATCTACACTCTGAATTGCAGAAGTTCGATTTTGGGGGAAGCATGAAGTTAGTTCATGGTGACCCGTTACTGCCATAAAAACTTCGCCATTTTCCGAAAGCCAAAGATGACTTCGTTGAATACCAGTTACTGGTCGCATACTTTCCCTTTTTTTCTTCCGGAAGTCGTCGAATTCAGTTCCAGGCAACAAAACGAGAGTAATACCCGGAGTTTGTACTTGCACTATACTCACGAATTCTTCTGCGGTTTTAGTGGTGGCGCGGTGGCTCAGTGGTAGAAAGTTCACCTCCGGTGCTTGGGGTCCCTGGTTCGATCCCAGATCGCGCCGTGTGAGCTTTGTGGTGGACAAACACCGTGCTCGTGGGTTTTCTTGGGGTTATCCCGTTTCCTCCCACTTTCTTCATTCCACCATTTCATTTATTTCTCATAATCACAGTCTCCTTTAGCCTAACCAGCATAATCGTGGGACGTAAAACTTTAAAGATTTCATTTTTTTCTTCTGCGGTTTTAATACTGTGTATCTGTATCTGTCTAAGGTTATGCCGCGTTGCCACATTCTTTACACCCCCCCCCCCCCTCAATACCGTCGCAGAGACCCTTGCATGGCCGGTTTCACTGCAAAACCACTGCTTTATCGGACCTGTCTGCATCTCCAACATCTGAAAGCGATTTTTGAAGTGGGATGCAGCACGATCACTGACAAGGTTTGGGAAATTGTAGACACTTATTTTCTCGTATTCAAACCTTTTTCTATAATATATATTTTCGTTTTTCTATCGTGTGTTTTATCGTAGTTTATTACAACAAAACTGTCAGTTGTTTCATATTCCGGTGATAACTCTGAATTTCACTACAGAATAACAGTCCAGTTTTCAGCGAAGTCCACATGAAATAAAATAGAATTTGTATTTGTATTTTATACGGTGCTTTTCGGTAGCAATTAATTCTCTTTGGATTTTCTTGACGTAGTCATGAATTACAATTCTTAAAGTTAAATAAGCAATGTACGATACGAAAACAGAAAGCGGCACAGTTTTTTAACGAGATTATTGTTTTCCCATATGGCATACGTAACACTTTCATTTTCATCAGGATCAATAATTAAGGACTCCACACTTATTCCTTCCACTCCAGGACATTCACCACATTCTTGAAGAAGACAGTGGTCATTTTCTACGGATCATATTACTAAAGGAAATAGGTCACTCATGACAGCTTCAATACAGGCTGCACCTTTGATTTGTAGCAACGCAGTAGCAGCAAACTTAAAATTTGCACAATACACACTTCCCTCGCAGGTTGCGGACTGGCCCACTTTAGTCGAATACTGTAAAATTCCGAGTGACCCATTCTTATGTTGGGATTGTTCTGTTTTAAAAGTCAGTAAATTTCTTTGGAACGCGTACAAAAACGTTTCGATTTTTTTAAACTTTTTGTTCTTTTTCGATCACTGTAATGACATCGCACTTAATCGAGACTTTGTCTGGAGCATTCCAAATCATCACTGAGGTAATAGTTCAGGCTTTTTGTAGATCATCAGAATTTATTGGATGGCCATTTCAAGTAAACTTAAAATTTGTGTGTTTCGTAATCGTAATTTCCACCTCAGATTATTTCGGTTTAAGAAAACGGAGGAGTAGGGGGAGGCCCATTTTACTATTTCAGAGAGCCTTCTAGATCAAAATAATGAAAAAAAAAAGTCAAGAAAACCTTTTATTCTTCATTTAATGAATGTGAACCTCAAACATAATCAAATCATTGCACTTTTATTGTTCCCAGTGTTGCTAACTGTGACATCAAAGTTCACGAAACTTCGCTAACTTTAAAAGGCTGCAGTTAATTCATGAAGCATTGGTCGAGAATGGTATTTGGTGTGTTTATTATTCATGTAAAGTTGAACCATCTGACAAAATTTCAGAATTTTAAAAGATGGTGTTTTCGAGAAAATGGCGCCCAAAAGTGGCGATTTTTGAACATTTTACAATTTCTCGAATTTTTTTGCGACAAAACGGTTGCACACAGAAGGGATACAATTTTTTTTTCGGAAAGCGGGTAACCAGGTCTTACCAACCGTGAAAACAGAATTTTAAAATTCGAACCGGAAGTGCTCGAAAAAAAATTCGCAAACTTCGACTTTTCAGATATATTGACGTTCATTTGTTAATTTATGTACAAAAAGATACGCATGCGCAAACCAAACTATAATAAAATATAGTGTATTTATATCCCTATGTACATACCACAACAAGAATTATAACTCTACCTGTCTCCATAGCCGAATGGTGAGGCTCCGAAGTTGACCATTTTCCATGTCTTCTACAATTCGTAAATTGTACTCCCCGTCTTTGATGTCCCATTACTTGGCGGGAAATTTTTTTTCGACGAAACAAAAAAAATATGGGTCTCTTAAAAACATGTCTAGTTGCTATAAGAAAAGTTTCAACAATATCTGAGATGGTGATGGTACATGCTCTGCCTGAATTGAAATGGAAGGCACCTATACCTTTCTATTACTATTAAAGTAAATAATTACACTCATTCCCTCAGTGTGATACTTGTTTGTTTAACTGTATACAGACAGCTGATCCGTGGAAGAATCGTTAATAATAATAATAAAAAAAATAAACTCGACAAATCCGCCAGGGTAAATAATAGGTAAAATTTTGCGTCACACTGTTCATTTTGCTGGGCACGCCAGTGTGCCGCGTTAGCCGATTATGGCACACTGGAATATAGGGTATGGCTTTCTAATTTTTCCCAATTATTTTAACTGCTTCAATTGGAATGAATCTATAATAATAAGAGAGTGAATATAAAAAATAATAATACTCAGAATTTTATAGAGTAGATTGTTTTATTCAAAATGACATACTTCCTGCAACTGTTTGGGTTGGAATTATTTGAAATCAAATCTTTTAAGTTTTACGACCCACGGTTATACCGGCTAGGCTAAAGGAGACTGTGATGATGAGAAATGAATGAAATGGTGGAATGAAGAAACTGGGAGAAAACGGGAGAACTCCGAGAAAACCCATGCACATGATGTTTGTCCACCACAAAATTCACTTTGTGTGAGCTGGGGTCCAGCCAAGGATCTCATGCACCAAGGTGAACAATTTATCACTGAGCCACCGCGGCCCCTCTGAAATTATTTATAGGAGAGAGTGACTACTTTATGAAAACTTGATACCGAACACATTTGTTTAAAAATACCATGTTTTTATGAAAGATTGCTTAATCAGGAAAACTTAAATCAATAAAATAATAATAATAATAATAATAATAATAATAATAATAATAATAATAATAATAATAATAATAATAATAATAATAATAATAATAATAATAATAAGAAACTCTCTGTACCTAGAGCATTGGCACAATTCCACGAATTAAAAAGAATTTGTTTACTTCTCATGTAAGTGTAGAAGGTCTTAATCCCTGTTGCTTTCAATATACGAAGAAAGTATCCAACTGTCAAATAATATGCAACATAAAATGCCCTATGCAACATAATGTAGTATAGAGTCATCATTTCTAGGTTGCCTAGTAGAAAGTTTGCAGATTAAAGGGAAAATGCACAGAGTTGTTGGATATTAAATGTAGTTCGGATTAGTGGAGTAAGACGCCGTAGTTTATTGTTTGAAATATACTGGGAGTGACGAAGCCATTACCTATGGAAATATCGAAAGAGATACGTTAATGGTGTTAGTTGCAAACTGTTGTAGAAATGAAAAATTTAAGGAAATCTCTAAATCTGAAATCATAGATCCAAATTGACTGACAGTTAAGTAAAACTAAATTTGACTAAAGCAAAAAAAAAAAAAAAAAAAAAAAAAAAAAAAAAAAAATAATAATAATAATAATAATAATAATAATAATAAAATAAATAAATAAATAAAAATAAATAAATAAATAAATTAATTAATAACCTGTGTTACAATTTCAGACACATAATTCTCATATCAAAAATACGATAGAAGTAAATTATGAATAAAGGTGAATTTACAGTTCTGGAATACCAACAAATGATTTTGCCAGATGTAAATTTTGGGAAAACTTTTTTTATAAGGCTTTAGATTTATTTATTGATTTGTTCGTTTATTAGCTTCCCCATGCCGTATACGTCGCCAACACCTAGTGGCCCACTTGCCGGTAAATGGCGATCGTCGATATAGCGACACGTCGAAGGATTGTCGCTAGTGTGCCACTAGTGGCAGGGATTCGTCGAGTCGAAGCAGATATATAGAATCGTTTTTTTTTTCCCTCCACACTCCCCTGCCTTTCCGTTTTCTTACGGTTTTATGGCAGTCTCATCTGCCCCTTTCTCTGTTCAATCTCTGTCATGACCTTTCTCTACTCTAATTTCTTTAAAACAATCCCAAAAGGTGGGAGTAGGGCTAACAATTTATTGCCTGATACCTTATTTTAAAATCAGGCTTTTTCTTCCACAACTTTATTGATAGTTCCTGTAATAATAATGAAATTAGTACAATTTTAAAATAACAATATACACACATACAATATTCACATAACATACTTACTGAAACACAACACATATTAATGAGATTAATCATATACATTAGAAAACATTTGGTTTCTCTCCTATAGTTTTTTCTCTAATGTGTATTAACAAAATTTGTAATTGATAACTTGTTTTCAAGCTTTCACCTGTATTTATTTGTTTTCCACCCTTTTTATGTATTATATATATATATATATATATATATATATATATATATATATATATATATATATATATATATATATATATATATAAAATTTTTTTTATTTTTTATTATTTTTTAAAAGGTTTTCCACCTGTTTTTTTTTTTTTCAGTACACCGGTCTTCCATTTTGGTAATCTAATACTACATGGTAGTCTGCGGTCCTCCAGCAGACATCTTGTTCATCATAACCTTATTAACAAACACAGAACAACACTTACACCACACTAACACAAAAACAAAATGAAATTGCTAATGATCTTGTGATAAAAATTTGTTTATGTTAAAATAAATGTTAAGTTATTGTTATATAAGATTTAAGATAGGGGTTCTTCACACTAAAACTCTCACTCATCTATTATGTCTTCTTCTGGCTAAATCCAACCCAATTTGCACTCGATTGATTTCCAAAATCTTTGTGCATAATCTGTTGAAGTTATGTATATGATCTTCATTAGTAATTAATTCTTGAACACCATGTGATACATTTATATGTTGCAATTCTCTTTTCAGCCGTAGGTCGTCTTCTGATAGATGAATTAGGTCGCAGTCAAACACTAGATGATCTGGTGTCTGAATCTGTCCACACTCACAAACATTAGTATCCATCAATCCAATTTTATGAAATGTTGTCCGGAAGGGTCCATGTCCACTTAAAAATTGTATAGCGTGTTTATTTATGTCTAAATTTCCTAACTGCAGCCGTTGTCTGACGTTTGGAAAAATGTCATGAACTCTTCTTGCTTTATTACTTGAATCCCAGTTTTGCTGCCATTTGTCAATTACATAAAAATTAAAGTCATTGTTTAAAAGTCCTCCTTGAAATATTTGCTTTAGTTTCCTAGGACAGGGTGTCTACAAAAATTCCAAAATAAAAATTCGTGACTTTTTCGTGACCTTTGCTTTACCCAATCATAAAATTTCCTAACATTTTCAAGAGCAAATTTGGGTGCGAATTAGGCCGAATTTTTACTCATGCGATAGAAACGTACTTTGCTTGCGATTTGGTAGCGTCTAAAGCCGACCATAAACATTTTGGTGGTGAATTTTGACGTTTTACAGAACAAAATTTTCTAATCTGTACTTACATTTGCACAGTTAAAAAAAATCGTGACCCAAAAGCTAAATTTCATGACTTTTTCGTAATTTTCATGACCGTTTTCTGATTTCGTGACATTCGTGACTTTCGCGACCGATAGACACCCTGTAGGATTCTGCCTCTGCAACCAATATTTTCCAGCTGTTCTTAGGATGGTATGGTGAAACGGTTTAATGCCGAGGATGACTTGTAAGGCTTCTACCGGAGTAGTGGCCATGGCCCCTAATATTCTGATGAATATTGATCTTTGTGCACTTTCAATTTTTCTTCTTATTCTTACATTTTCATTTATCCTATGGCTCCAGGCACTTGCTCCAATCGGGGGTATTGAAGTTACCACCGCGTAACAGCGAGTACTTCATTTTGATCAGCGCTCCTTTGATTTGCCACGGAGAATCGCAAAGGGACCAACACGAACTACCGCGTCATGTGCATGTGGTTATTATTATGAATTATCTTTCCCTGACGAATTTTTATTATAAGGACAATACTTGAGCTCCGGGCGTCAAGAGTAACTCCTGCCTTTACATCATGAAGTGAAAAATCTTGAGATGGGTGCGTATAATTGTATGAATTTAGATGGCAACTGTTGCCGATTACTAGCAAGTGTATATGGGAAAGCTATGAAAAAAGTAAATAGACGCTTGCCATTTTATTATAAAATTACATGGCGAGTGCATTTGATCTGACTCCAGTTATCGTCAAATATACACGGTTAAAAGGAGCACTCTGATTAGATTTAAAAAAAAAAAAAACCCTCAACGATTTATCACTCTACAAGCTGTCCTCATATATATATATATATATATATATATATATATATATGTTTTAGACTCACCTTAATCAAAACAAATTACGCATATAGGCGATTTAACGTATTTTAGGGGAATAATTTTGTGGTTCGTTGGCGTTCCGTCGCTTCTCTGCCGTTGGTGGTATAATTTTCAAAACGGAAGTGGGACCACCGCCTATCGTCGCTGCAAGACCGCCAATTTTTGGGGACATGTCGCCAGTTGCCTAACGGTGGTCCACCGACGCTTACGGCATGGGGTTGTCACCTCACAAGTGAGGCAGATTGTAATCGACCAAGAGTATTTTCCAAAAATGGGGAACATCTTCCGACTTCTGAATAATCCGTTTAGGATCAAGTCGAGTCAAGGCTGCCCCACGGGAAGGTAGAACAAGTGAGGCAATCGTTCGAAGCACTACGCTCGACATCCTCAGTCCCATTCAAGACTAGGACTCTTTAGGAAAAGTAGCAAGGTTATTTATGTAATTTATTCTTTGAGTCAAAGTATTTTGCAATAAACCATCGTTTAAGATATTTTTACGATCGTATACTATTACTTTCGAAAATTGTACTCATAATATAATTTCCCATTATGGGTTTGAAAAAATCAAAGTTCGAACAAAGAAAGATCTCCGATCCACATGTCTCTCCATGTTTGATATGGAAATCTCATCTCTATTATTGACCCTTAATTTATTTTAATCCTAGGCAACGCGAATGGATGGGGTGGCTCTAAGTGAAAACATCCATTTAAATGGTTAAGTAATCAGGAAATTGCTGCTGTTATTTCATGAAACACAACCGATCTTGAGGAAAAAAAAAAAAAAACAATTTTGCTTAACAGGGGGAGGGAGTAAACATCTGCTTACGTTCGCTTAACTATGAAGAAGGCAAGGGCGCCGATCCTGGGGGCCGGGAGGTCGGGTCCCCTCAAAGCTTATGTGGGCATCCTTTGTATTTATGAATATACAATATTTGGCATAATTTGAGTGCAATTTGTCTTAAAATCCTCATATATATATATATCTTCTGCATTTGAGTCCCCCCCCCCACAAATTTACAGAAAAATCGGCGTCCTTGGAAGAAGGTCTAGTGAAATGAATAAAAATGTGATAACGTAATACTTGAACAACTCTATCTAATGGAGGAAAGTAAATTAGTATTCAACACTTCTTTCAGTTTTAAGCATTTCAAAGATTCTCGTAATTTAGTAGCATCCTTGATTTGCATTTTTGAAATATGGGAACTCTATCTATACCTTAACGTGGGAATTGGTTTCGGACCATGCACTTAAGCCACTTTGCCGCAAGAGACACACAGTTTTTATTTTGATTTCCTTAGAAATATTGCGAATGGTATGACTTTTAAAACTATGTTTAAAAAAGAATACACATCGACACAATAAGATGATAATCTGATACCTAGGAAATATATTGAATTGTTTTTAATTTGTTCTCACGTTACCAAAATAGTACTTATGCTTTTTATTATTATTCCAGCCTTTCAATATATGCATTTCACACTATTGTCTGTTCTAGGACGATACAATTCTAGTTCATGTATATGCTAGCTTTGGAAATACAGTAAAGTTTTGCTTATCCGACATAAACAGGCAGGCAGAACGCCGGATAATATGAATATGTAAAGAAAAGAGCTATTAAAAGTAAAACTTATGATATAATTTTACATATTACGCATCTAATAATCATGTTTTATAAAAAAAATAAATACACTGCTGTATCCAGCGTGAGGGCCTGAGGGCTGCCCCCTCCGAAACTCAAGCACTTTTTAATAAACTTGATTTTACCCTTTTGAGGTTATTTTATATTAGTTTACTTGGAGTCAGTGTACAAACTTTGGGCAATGTGCTGTTGTATTCTTATAATTCTAAGAACATACCATAATGCCATTATACCAGGTGGGATTAAAAAACAGTTTTAAATAGAGTTAACATTTCGTTTCCGTTCTCCTTTTAACTTTAACATATTAGAACGATACACTCAATGTCTTCTTGCTATTTTTGTTATGTGATATATGTAGCAGACAGTTTTCTTTAGTTACATTTCTCTCGAAAATATGTTTCATTTTGTTTGGGCTATAACGCAGTTTCCAAAGTAAACCGGTTTATAAATGAAAAGTAGGAAAAAGTTTAAGAGAAATACAGAACTGTTGCATTATTATTATTATTGATATATTTTTAAAACATTAGAATTACGTGCTTACGAGGATTCGTGTTGGGCCTCTTCCGAATAGAAAACCTGGATACGTGTCTGTACTGAATGATGGACATATGAGTCAAGGTGTAGACGGGCGCGCTAAGCGATAAGACTCCAGAGCATAAAAATAGATTAAGACCACAACTTACAGTTCTTCTTGCCGATTGGTGCTATCTGCAATGATATGTCGGACCATACGGTGTGTGCAAAAAAGGAAGGTCAGATAAGCGAGACCATGGTGTATTGGTGTTTCACGCACCTAAATCTGTAAAATGTTTGTATAAACAATTATCTTTTACTCCCTAGCTAAATTTGTGGGTATGATCACACACCTTGCCTTATAAAGTTTAGTCTTATAAAGAAAAAAAATATTTTTAGCTAAAAGCTAAAGAGAAACCAACTTCAATAATTTACTTAGTTCAATTTTTTTTATTTTTATTTTTTATTTAATAATGGCAAACTAGTCCATTTCATCACGATAAATCACGTTTGGTACTAAGATGTCTTCTTCTGTCCGTATATATCCTTTGTTGGAGACAAAATTGTTCTTTTCCCAAGGAAACAGGATGAGAGAAGCTATACAACAGCATGAAATAAAAACAATAGCTATTACCAATAGCACTCTAATACTCGATAAATACGTCATTACAGCAAAAAAAGATTCGATCTAGTGTCAAAATAGTGTAAGAACTACTAATCCACCACGCTACCCACCTAACCACGGAAACTATTTTTTGCTTGTTCTCTTTTTAACAAATAAATGCTAATATTCATGGCGCATGTCACTTCCAACCTCAAAACCGGAAATTTTCTCTTTGTTTCTATATTTCCGTACAACATCTGAGTTACAGAAGCTAATTTATATTTGGCAGAGGATCTACACACTAGATTTTAACCAATAAATGCAACATTTTACTCTACTATCCAGTTCCTTGATCCAACTCCTCCACTTCCCTACTGAATTCACTCCGCAATCGTGCTCTGCTACTGAAAAAATCCCTAGAAATCATGATTGCCAGTGTACACAAAACCGAACATAAGTTTGTTTTTGCTTATATTTTTATTATTTTATTTTATTTTTTGGAAATGTCTGCTTAGATGAATTACTTTCTATTATCTCTACATACTAATAACTGAATTTTCCCATAAACGTAAGGAAAATGAAATAAATATGGAAAATCGTGAGTTAGAGTATACCCGCAATTTTTGTTGCACATGGGAGTACATAAACAATCTTACTTTGTGAAACGGTAGCAAACAACAGCGGTTAGCATTATTGATCTTCCTGTTTATTGATGTCTTACTTAGAAAATTAAAATTTACTCATTAGCTCAAGGAGAAGGTACAAGCGTCCATACTTCAAATCCCATATACCAAAACTTTTCTGGTGAGAAATTAGTGAGGTTAAGAATTGTACAGTTCGCGGCATAGAGATTGTTACAAAAATTCTAAGTCCAAATTAATAACAAACTCTTACCCCGTTTTCTTATGCATCCAGAAATACATGTCTCAATCCATTAGTTGCTTCTAGTACGATCCAACTCCAACTCCTCTCCTCCTCCACCTCTCCTTGTCTAAAGCAGTGTGGGTGACGTAGTACACTCTTTCCATTCAGACGAAAAAAAAAAAAAAAACAGGAATCAACTTTACATTTTTTTTTAACTCTCACAATCTTCCTATAGCTTCATTAATACATTTAGCTTCATTCTTTCCCTTCTTTAAAGACTGCAAGCTAGTAAGATGCTCCCTAAGAAATCTATGGAAATTGCCAATAACGGCAGTAAGTTTCGTGCTTCCTAAAGACTGTAATGCACGCATAGAGCTCGAGAATATCTACTGACAGAAATGAGTGTTATTCAATGATTCATTTCATTTCTTTTCAGTAATTGCAAGCAAATGTTCCAAGAGCGTCATTTCGGCAGGACAGGAGGGTGTAATTTCCCGTCCCTTGAGCTTCATAAATACATATTGTTTGAGCAAATGTATAGTAATACACTAATGAAAAAGTGAAAATTTTTTTGTCGGCGGAAACTCTCCCCCCCCCCTTAATAAAATCTAAAATGACACTGTTTTTAGCAACAAACCAATATTTAGAGTTACGATGGCACATTGCAAGAGAGCTTACATTTGGTTTCAAGAATCGAAGTTTTGATCTCAAGCCATATGAGTTCCTGGGCGACAGAGAGAGAGAGAGAGAGGGAGAGATTAAATATGGAGACAGAGAGAAATGATTTACATACACAGATTAAGAACTGGGGGAAAATGATCGGACAGCATTCTTATTATGACGAAAATTGTGATTTTGTGAAACAAAAGAAGGGAACTTCTCGAACTCCGAGGATCACATTAGGCAGTTGTCGAATTAAGGTGGAGAACACTTTTGAGAGCATCAGATGATTACGAAGGCAGAGAAAGATCTCGAGAACTGAGGAATTAAGAATTTAAAAAATCTGCAGCTTCCGAGAAGGGTTTCGAACCGCGAACCTTGTAGTTATCGAACGACAACTTTATGCATTCTCTGTACTCATGCACATACGTTTCGTTTAGCTACCTTGAAAGCTATCTTAATGGGATATTCCAAACGTTGACTTGGTGGATGCGCCGTTGTCATAGGATATAAACCTCTTGTAACTTAGTTACAATGTGCATATTGAACTACTTCTTGTTCAAAACACTTTTTACGGCAGTAAAATTTGTTACTATTGTGTTAGTTAGGTTACATTTGATAGAACCATCTGATAAAGTAGTGCCAAACCCTGTGCGTCATTGTCTGTTACGTGAATGTTTAATGTAAGTTACTCTTACGTGTATGTCCGAGCTTCGAATCAAGACCATTCTTATTGATTATTTTCTTTGAGCTACGCTCATACTATGCATTCCACAAGTTCAATTTTGAAGTAATGTAGTCACAGCTAGTTTAATACGAAATTTTTTTCAAATATGATATTTGTTATTAGATGCGTTTCTTTAACTTGAACGATGTTTCAAACTTGATATTAAATCTTACAACCTTAATGTAACTCATTTCCCTACGGCTTATCATCATGAATGTTTGGACAACGACGACAGTCAGGCGTTAATACAAAATTCAGTTCTTACTGTAATGTATGTATATATATATTTAGAGAGTTTGACACAGAAAATAACGTACAGTGCAACATTGACTCTTGGAGGAATTTCAAACGAATTTACTATACGTATAAATTACCATCTCAACAATGTACTGTGAGGGCTAAGACACTGAAACCATTCGAGGGAGGGAAAGAGCTTACAAGTAAATAAGTAAAAGAATACGAAAAATATTGGTGTCAAATTCATAGTTTTCTGGTTCGAAGAGATGAATAGGGGCTACCAGATGGCACTCCTCACTTGTTTGTAATCTTGCATAAATGGAAAATTGTTTTAAAAGTATATTTTACATTCAAGTATGATTGTTAAATAAAAAGCTTGTCCTTCAACATTATGTTTTATAATTATTTTCTACTGTATTTCTTATTTATAATAACATTTTCTATATATATTGTATCCTATGTTATACGTTTATTATCTACATTTTACGTCTTACACTTGAAGAGGAGCTTATGACAATTCAGAGCAGCCGAGACAGAGAGAATGAAGGCCTTGGCAATCCAGAGCTCCTGCCCCACGAAATCACTACTTTTCTGTAAATTATATCTAATTTTAGAGATGATAGACATTTTAGTAAAACATGCCCTCAAAAAGCCTTGTCTACGCCCCTGCAAAGTAGTGAAAATTTTAGAGTGCGAGCAGTTAGTAATGTTTCCCCAGAAGTTATATCTCCGATAATTCCGAGTGTGATATCAGTATTTGTGCATTATCACTTTTCACCCGCAGTGTATTGAAACACACTAAAAAGGAACTGTTCTGAAGTCTTCATTGATTCCCCCTATGACCTCATGCCTATAGGGTCAACCTTGGACATATCCACATCTGAAATATCACCTTTTATCTCAATGATTCCGAAAACTATCTATTCGACACAAATATAGGATATTTTCGAATATTTTTGCCTGTCACTCTCCCATTGTCAACTCTATGCCAACCAAGGTTTGATTGGGACTTACGCAGCATCCACAATATCACTATTCATATTTGCACATGAATTGGACACTAATATCGTTCGTATTTGACGTCTTTTACATGTCATCTTCACCTCTTGGTAGGGGTGGTTTCAGTGTCTCGCCCCCATAACTATGGAGAAATTTCAACTAACGTAAGTATAATTATAAATTACCATTTGAAAAATAACTGTACAGGTGATCTTTTTCGGACAGGAATTCGTTAACTACTTTTTTTTGCTTTCCATGGTAAAAATTGCCAAAGGGCTCAACTTCATCTGCACAATTGTGCTATGAATATGGGTTTTAGTGATTTCATTCACTGAATGCTCCCTTAGATGTTGCTCTCGTCACAGGAAAAGTGAGATACAGTTATAAAAGAAAAATGAAATGTAATATTTAAGTTTTACGTCCTACGTTTATACCGATTACGCTAATGGTGACATTGATGCTGAGAAATGAATGAAATCGTGGAATGAAGAAGTGGGAGGAAACGGGAGAAACTCGAGAAAACTCATGCACACAGTGTTTGTCCATAATAAAGTTCATTCGGCGCGAGCGGGGATCGAACCAAGGACCCCATGCGCCATAGGTAAAGTTATAAAAGAATAGGCGTCTAAACAAGTACGGAACATTACTATCAGTGAGAGTTATATAAGATTAGATCTTTAGCTACTTCATTCTATGGTAAACTTTCAATCAATCTTGTTCTTCATTACTGTTCGAAAACGTAAAGTTGTTGCTGCATGGACAAGATAAATCTTTTCAGTAGACTTCACAGTCTATAGCTCCTTCACAACTTCTTTTCTATCTAAGGCTAAAAAAGTTGCATTGAGGAAAAAGTGTGAAATTATATAAAAACCTCCAAAGTGGAATTACGAAACTTCAGTGGGCCCCTTTTCGCTGTAGGACTCCCTCACCACACTCCCGTTAGTTACGCCGGGAGCATGATACAGTTTCGCCCTTTTAGGAATATTTTCTAAGGCAGTACGAGTCTCTTTTTTTTACTGCTGTGTGAATTGAATTGTATTTGTTGGAACTGTTTCTCAAAGGAGACGAAATTTCCTATACTCAAACACAAATCATGTCTCTCAAAGCTCTAATGGAAAACGAAACGAATCGTCGTATACATGTTACGTTTTTCAAAAGAAAAAGAGCAGAACGATGATTGCACAAAGTTACACTGAGTTTGTGCATTCAAGATCTTCAAGCTCTAACCAAATCTAATACCAGTTAGTGAATTAAAAGTAGCTGACATTATCTTCAAACACGAGACGTTACTACATGCTTTTCATTAGCTTACAGTACTCAACTTTGATATCAACTCTTCCATCCTTTATTTAACTCATTCCTTGACGTGTTTTGTTACAAAATTCATAAATCCTGACGGAAAAATTGCTTTATCAGTTAATGGTGACCGCTTTGAAATAAAGTGCAAAATATGAGAATTACATGTCATATCTGTAGTTTCGTGTGGAGAACAAACAAACTTGTGAACCAAAGGTTTAAGAACAATCAAGTTATTAATATAAACTTTGCCGAAGATTATTCACTTATATCATAAAAGAAATACGAAAGGCGTTCTGAAACGAAGAAATACAACATACAACTTTGCAAGCGGAGGCAAAGAAACCTACCGTAACAAGACTGAAGACAGATCGTTTACGGCGTAGTGATCGTGATTGAGTGATCAAGGCATTGTATCAGTAATCTAGAGGTTCGTGGTTCGAATCCGCGTCGGGCACTCTTTTACTTCAGTATTTTTGATGGCGATTGATCGACGATGACACACGTTTTATTATATTCAGATATTTGAATACTCGGATGTTTCAATACTTGAACAATCAAATCTTCAGAGATAATAATAGTAATAATAATACTTATTATTATCTCGCAGAAGATTAAAAGCTAGAAGCTTATTATCGCTCCGGTCAAACCGTTACAAGCAGAAACGTGACATTTGGCAAAAATATTTCTGTTTTGTTTAATGTTGTCCACGAGAAGAGAAATTTCTCATCTTGTTTCTAAAACAAACAAAATAACATGAGAATTAACATTTTACATTTTAGACGGGACAAAGGTAACTCAAATTATCATGTCGATTTGGAGATGAGAATCGAGACGAGAGGAAAAGTATCGTGAACATTTTTCGTCTTGTTACGATTCTCGAAATTGTGTATGTCCACTCTTTAAGTAACAATTGCTCTGTAGACGGAATGTTATAAGCTTTTTGTTACTTTGTATTTTAAAGCTCATTGAATTATGGTCTGTGAAGGTAATTTTTAAGCAAAGCTTTTGTAATTATTATCTGCATATCCTAAAAATTAGTATATTATATGCCTTACTGTTGAGTGATATTCAATTATTTCTATTACAGTTATCTTTCCTAAAACATACAGTAGAACACTTTCTACATGAAACGTTAGTGCAAAGCTTTTGTTTAAAATGTGGGTAGTTGCAGAGGTGTATCCTCAAGGTACGGAAACTCTTCTCCAAAATCCCTACGTTTAAGTAAGTTTTTAAATTTTTAGGCCTACTTTAAAACTTGTAATAACATTATTATTATTATTATTATTATTATTACTGAATATTTGAGATCTAAATATTACGTCCTATTCCAATGCAAATAAGCATACTGAAGTTAAGAAAAATCAAAAGAAGTTTTTTGGACCCTCTATAAGGATGAATTGCCTTATAAGAGATACTTTGGAAGGAAATGAGGGGGGAAAAAGAAGCTGTCAGCTACTGGACAATATGAAAATCGAACCTTCAATTGCCTTAACAGAAACTAAATTTGTCTTCATCACGATACATAGTAACGCCCATTCTTTGGGTAAAAGACATTGGATTATGTTTGCGTTATATTGATATTTTAACAAAATATATATACAAAAATAGTTCGCATTTACCAATTTTGGTTGAACGAATATATGGAACGTGTTTGAAAATGATGAACGGAAATATTATTTTTAGTAAGAGTGGAAGAACGTATAAACAATTCCACAATGTCGTTTCAGACAAACTTATGACTCTTACTAGACCTTAAGGATAACCGTTTTGTATTCATGAATTGTTTGCAATACACGCCAAGTTTTCAGACAGTAGGAATCAACAGTGTAGACTGAGACGTCATGTTGTTAGTTTTCCCCCTGTGAAAGAAGTCGTTTCAACTCTAACTTGTAAGAACGAGAGAAATTGACTATTTTTCATGTTATAATACATAGAAATATCAACTTTGTAAATTATAAAATTTTTATGAATTTCGTCGGAGTGACTCCAACCGCGGATCCCTGACTCACGAAACGACTGCTCAAGCCACTACCCTAAGACTCCTCTTGTAAGTAAGAGTCAAGAAACACTCGTGTATAAAACAAATTGCAAACGTTTACGACTGCAATATTTTATTAACGATGAAACACTGATTTTGGTAATGATAAAATACTATAGTCCAGAGATTTTTTTTTTTTTTTTGAAAAAAGGTCGAATGTATCTCCGTAACTTACCTCTATTATATTCGGTTATTCTCGTTTTACATTTATTTGCAGTAACGTTGAACGACAGGGACAAGAACACAGATACATCGAGGACATTTAATATTTCAAAGCTTCTCCCATCGGGAATCGAAACTGAGACTCCGTCTACTGAACTATCTGATGCGTGGGGTGCCTGGTTCGTTCCCAAGGCAAATAAGCTTGAGACGGACAACACAGTGCTCGTGGGTCTTTTCGGGACACTTTCAATTTCTCATTCTACCAATTTGTCCATCATAGTTCACTTGCTTTAATCATAGTCTTCCTCAACCTAACAGGCATAATGGCGGGACATTAAACGTAAAGATTACATTTTCTAGCTGTTAACCCAAACCAATCCGAATCGGAAAACAGTTGCATATTTATTGCTCATTAAAATGTTTCCACAAAAAAATATGTAGAAAAAAACGGGGAATCGTAATCGTGTTTCGTTTTAGGTGAAGGTATTATGAGTCTTCTGTTTCAGTTTTGAATGGAATTACAATTCCCCGTTTCTTTTCTACATATTTTTGTGAAAACATGTTAATGAGCAATAATATGCAACTGTTTTTCGATTCGGATTGGTTTCGGTTAACAGTTTGAAAATATAATTTTTACGTTTAATATCCCACGATTATGCCTGTTAGGTTGAGGAAGACTATGATTAAAGCAAGTGAATTATAATGGACGAATTGGTAGAATGAGAAAGTGGGAGTGTCCCGAGAAAACCCACGAGCAAGATGTTGTCCATCTGAAGTTTACTTGTCTTGGGAACGAACCAGCGACCTCACCCATCAGATAGTTCAGTAGTGGGGTTTCAGTTTTGATTCCCGGTAGAAGAGCCTTTGAAATATTAAATGTCCTCGATCCATCTGTGTTCGTGTCCCTCTCGTATAAGGTTACTGGAAATAAATGTAAAACGTGAATAACCGAATGTAATAGAGATAAGATACTGAGATACTTTCGGTCTTTTTTTAAAATTTAAACTCGAATTCTCTGGACTATAATATTTTATCATGACCGAAATCAGTGTTTCATTTTTAATAAAATATCGCAATCGTAAACGTTTGCAATTTGTTATATACACGATTGTTTCTTGACTCTTAATTAAAAGAGCAGTCTTAGGATAGTGGCTTGAGCAATCGTTTCGTGAGTCCGGGGTCGGCGGTTCGAGTCCCTCCAACGAAATTCAGAAATATTTTATAATTTACAAAGTTGATATTTCTGATGTATAATAACATAAAACAGTGAATTTCTCTCGTTCTTACAAGTTCGAGTTGAAACGACTTCTTTCACAGAGGGAAAACTAACATGACGTCACAGTCTACACTCTCGATTCCTACTGTCTGAAAACGTGACGTGTTGAGCAAACAATTCATGAATACAAAACGGCCATCCTTAAGGTCTAGTAAGAGTCATAAGTTTGTCTGAAACGACATTGTGGAATTGTTTCTAAGTTCTTCCACTCTTACTAAAAGTAATAATATTTCCGTTCGTAATTTTCAACACGTTCCATATATTCGTTCAACCAAAATTGGCTATTTTCTTTTGTATATATATTTTGTTAAAATATCAATATAACGCAAACATAATCCAATGTGTTTACCCAAAGAATGGGCGTTACTATGTATCGTGATGAAGACAAATTTAGTTTCTGTTAAGGCAATTGAAGGTTCGATTTTCATATTGTCCAGTAGCTGACAGCTTCTTTTTCCCCCTCATTTCCTTCCAAAGTATCTCTTATAAGGCAATTCATCCTTATAGAGGGTCCAAAAAACTTCTTTTGATTTTTCTTAACTTCAGTATGCTTACTTGCATTGAAGTAGGACGTAATATTTAGGTCTCAAATATTCAATAATAATAATAATAATAATAATAATAATAATAATAATATAGAAAACAAATTCCGTAAGAGGACAGATTATATGAAAATCTGTAAAATCGTCCCTACCGTTAGGCAAAAGTTAGAAAAAAGTCGGGATTGGAGACAACTGTTAGGACCATCAGGTCATACGCTCTGCATACGTCCCTACAACTAGCTAAATGTTAACCGAAAGTTTACAGGCCAATTTCATGTAGAAAGTAGGGATACTGAACTCTCAAGAGCCATACAAAAATTTGTTTTTAAGTAATGGTTATGTCACCTAAGCTACAGAAGAAGTCGATTATGAGAATGAAAGAAATATTGAAATAAAGAAACTCGGAGGAAGCGAAATCCGGAGAAAATTACACACATGGTGTTTATTCAGCACAACGCCCACTAGGCGGGAGCTGGGTGGAAGAGGGTGAACCATTAAATTAACAACACTTTAATAATAATAATAATAATAATAATAATAATAATAATAATAATAATAATAATAATAATAATAATAATAATGGTATTAAAAGATTTAAAGTTGCCCTAAAATTTGGAAAAACTTACTTAAACATAGGGCTTTCGGAGAAATGTGTACCGTACCTTCAAGATACACCTCTGCAACTACCCACATTTTAAACAAAAGCTTAAAACCTACACAGACCATAATTCAATAAGCTGTAAAATACAAAGTAACAAAAAGCTTATAAGATTCCGTCTACAGAGCAATTGTTACTTAAAGAATGGACATACACAATTTCGAGAATAGTAACAAGGCGACAAAAGTCTACGATACTTTTCATCTCGTCTCGATTCTCATCTCTAAAGCGACATGATAATTTGAGTTACCCTTATCCCGTCTCGAATGTAAAATGTTAATTCGCATATTATTTTGTTTGTTTTAGAAACAAGATGAGAAATTTCTCTTCTTGTGGGCAACATTAAACAAAACAGAAATATTCTTGCCAAATGTCACGTTTCTGCTTGTAACGGTATGAACTGAGCGATAATAAGCTCCTGGCTTTTAATCTTTTACGAGATAATAATAATAAGTATTATAATTGCTATTATTACTCCTGAAGATTTGATAGTTCAAGCATTGAAACATCCGAGTAGTCAAATATCTGAATATAATAAAACGTGTGTCATCGTCGATCAATCGCCATCAAAAATACTGAAGTAAAAGAGTGCCCGACGCGGATTCGAACCACGAACCTCTAGATTACTGATACAATGCCTTGATCACTCAATCACGATCACTACGCCGTAAACGATCCGTCTTTAGTCTTGTTACGGTAGGTTTCTTTGCCTCCGCTTGCAAAGTTGTATGTTATATTTCTTCGTTTCAGAACGTTTTTCATATTTCTTTTATGACGATATAAGTGAATAATCTGCGGCAAAGTTTATATTAATAACCTGAGTTGTTCTTAAACCTTTGGTTGACAACTTTGTTTTTTCTACACACGAAGCTACAGATATGACAAATTTGATTCCCATACTTTGTGCTTGTTTTCAGAGCAGTCACCATTAACTGATAAAGCAATTTTTCCGTCACGATTAATGAATTTTGTAACAAAACACGTCAAGAAATGAGTTAAATGAAGGATAGAAGAGTTGATATCAAAGTTGAGTACTGTAAACTAATGATCTGGAATGCATAAACTCAGTGTAGCTAAAAGAGAAACGCAACAAGAATGGACGAGATTCGAAGGTAAGACCACCAACAGAAAACCCGTTCACTAACGCCTCATCTATCAAGCCAGCACGTTTTATAAGTTATAAATTTGGATGTAAATGATACCACTATTCGTTTGTGCAATCAATGTTCTGCATTTTTTCTCTTGAAAAACGTAACATGTATACGACGATTCGTTTCGTTTTCCATTAGAGCTTTGAAAGACATGATTTGTGTTTGAGTATAGGATCTTACTTTAAAAAAAGGCGATACATTGATATCGAAAAAGTAGTTAACGAATCCCTGTCCGAAAAAGATCACCTGTAAAGTTATTTTTCAAATGGTAATTTATAATTATACTTACGTTGGTTGAAATTTCTCGATAGTTATGGGGGCGAGACACTGAAACCATCCCCACCAAGAGGTGAAGATGACGTAAAAGATGTCAAATTCGAACGATATTAGTGGCCAATTCATGTGCAAAGATGAATAATGAGACTGTGGATGCTGCGCAAGTCCAAATCAAGCCTTGGTTGGCATGGAGTTGACAATGTGCGAGTGGCAGGCAAAAGTAATCGAAAATATTCTATATTCGTTATCTCTGACATAAAAGGTGATATTTCAGATGTGGATATGTCCAAGGTTGACCCTATTGGCCTGAGATCATAGGGGAAATCAATGAAGACTTCAGAACAGTTCCTTTTTAGTACGTTTCAATACACTGCGGTGAAAAGTGATAATGCACAAATACTGATATCACACTCGGAATTATCGGAGATATAACTTCTGGGGAAACATTGCTACCTGCTCGCACTCTAAAATTTTCACTGCTTTGCAGGGGCGTAGTCAAGGCTTTTTGAGGGCATGTTTTACTAAAATGTCTATCATCATGTCTAAAATTAAATATAACTTAGAGAAAAGTAGTGATTTCGTGGGGCAGAAGCCCTGGATCGCCAAGGCCTGCATTCTGTGTACGTCCCTGCTGCTCTGAGTTGTCATAAGCTCCTCTTCAAATGTAAGATGTAAAATGTAAATAAAAAACATATAACATAGACTACAATATATATAGAAAATATATTATAAATAAGAAATACAGTAGAAAATAATTATAAAACATAATGTTGAAGGACAAGCTTTTTATTTAACAATCATACTTGAATGTAAAATATACTTTTCAAACAATTTTCCATTTATGCAAGATTACAAACAAGTGAGGAGTGCCATCTGGTAGCCCCTATTCATCTCTTCGAACCAGAAAACTATGAATTTGACACCAATATTTTTCGTATTCTTTTACTTATTTACTTGTAAGCTCTTTCCCTCCCTCGAATGGTTTCAGTGTCTTAGCCCTCACAGTACATTGTTGAGATGGTAATTTATACGTATAGTAAATTCGTTTGAAATTCCTCCAAGAGTCAATGTTGCAATGTACGTTATTTTCTGTGTCAAACTCTCTAAATATATATATACATACATTACAGTAAGAACTGAATTTTGTATTAACGCCTGACTGTCGTCGTTGTCCAAACATTCATGATGATAAGCCGTAGGGAAATGAGTTACATTAAGGTTGTAAGATTTAATATCAAGTTTGAAACATCGTTCAAGTTAAAGAAACGCATCTAATAACAAATATCATATTTGAAAAAAATTTCGTATTAAACTAGCTGTGACTACATTACTTCAAAATTGAACTTGTGGAATGCATAGTATGAGCGTAGCTCAAAGAAAATAATCAATAAGAATGGTCTTGATTCGAAGCTCGGACCATACACGTAAGAGTAACTTACATTAAACATTCACCTAACAGACAATGACGCACAGGGTTTGGCACTACTTTATCAGATGGTTCTATCAAATGTAACCTAACTAACACAATAGTAACAAATTTTACTGCCATGAAAATTGTTTTGAACAAGAAGTAGTTCATTATGCACATTATAACAAAGTTAAAAGGGGTTTATATCCTATCAGAATGGCGCATCCACCAAGTCAACTTTTGGAATATCCCACTAAGTTAGCTTTCAACGTAGCTAAAGGAAACGTATGTGCATGAGTACAGAGTTCTCCGTAGCAGAATGGATAAAGCCATGGTTGGACAACTACAAGGTTCGCGGTTCGAATCCGGACTCGGAAGCTGCAGATTTTTTAAAATTTTTAATTCCTCAGTTCTCGAGATCTTTCTCTGCCTTCGTAATCATCTGATGCTCTCAAAAGTGTTCTCCACCTTAATTCGACAACTGCCTAATGTGATCTTTGCAGTTTGAAACCTTGCCTTCTTCTGTTTCACAAAATCACAATTTTCGTCATAATACGAATGTTGTCCGATCATTTTTCCCCGGTTCTAAATCTGTGTATATAAATCATTTCTCTCTGTCTCCATATTTAATCTCTCTCTCTCTCTCTGTCTCTCTCAATGTCGCCCCGAATTCATATGGCTTGAGATCAAACCTTCGACTCTTGAAACCAAATGTAAGCTCTTTAGCAATGTGCTATCGTAATTCTATAGGTTTGTTGCTAAAATCAGTGCCATTTTAGTTTTTATTAAGGGGGGGGGGAGTCTCCGCCGACAAAAAAATTTCACTTTTTTATTGGTGTATTACTATACATTTGCTCAAACAATATGTATTTTTGAAGCTCAAGGGACGGGAAATTACACCCTCCTGTACTGCCGAAATGACGCTCTTGGAACATTTGCTTGCAATTATTGAAAAGAAATGAAATGAATCATTGAATAATACTCATTTCTGTCAGTAGATATTCTCGAGCACTGTGCGTGCATTACAGACTTTAGGAAGCACAAAACTTACTGCCGTTATTGGCAATTTCCATAGATTTCTTAGGGAGCATCTTACTAGCTTGCAGTCTTTAAAGAAGGGAAAGAATAACACTAAAGGTATTAATGAAGCTATGGGAAGATTGATAGACTTAAAAAAAAAAAAAAAAAAGAATAGGCTCTTAAAAGATATTTCAGAACAAACGAATAAATGAGACTGCTTTAGAGCTATAACATTGTAAACTTGATTCCTGTTTTTTTCCGTCTAAATGGAAAGAATGCACTACGTCACCCATACTGCTTTAGACAAGGAGAGGTGGAGGATGAGAGGAGTTGGAGTTGGATCGGACTAGAAGCAACTAATCGATTGAAGCATGTATTTCTGGATGCATAAGAAAACGGGGCAAGAGTGTACTATTAATTTGGACTTAGGATTTTTGTAACAATTTCTATTCCGCGAACTGTACAGATAATAAGAAAAAAAAATTAGTGCTTGTACGTGACAATATGAAGAGATTTATGCTCAACAAGTGTGTTACAAATGGAACTTTCATCGGTACTGTGCTTATTTGCTGGTTCATTTTATTAATATGTATATTAGTATGGTTTCCTCCTGCCTTAAAATCATTGGGAAACAATCAAAGTTAATGATACTGCCAGCGTCTCTGTACGTGACAAGACGTAGAAGCAGATAATTATTATTTCTCCACTTACTTCAGAAAACTACCTGCTCACGATCAGTGGCGGAACCAGAGGGGACGATCGGGGCGATTGCCCCCCAGAAGAGGAAACTTTTTTATGTTATATATAAATAAAACCCATCCCAGAGTTTGGAGCTCTTAAAGGTAGCTCTAAGTAGCAGTATTACAACCCACCGCCCCCCCTAGAAGTCCGTCCTGGAACCGCCCCTGCTCACGATAAGTAACTCACAACCTCATCCCATATCGGTGAAGATAAAGAGGCAGAGGGATAAAGATACTCTCTGTTTACCCATGGTCATTTCACGGCAGGGGTTGCTCTCAGAATGGAACAAAAAGATTCTGAACCGAAACACATTTTTCCTTCTGCATGAGAAATTAAACGCCAAAAATCACTAGATTGTGCAGATTTACGCCAAGTACGTACTAGATCACTAGTTCAATGATAAAATCACTAGAAGTGGCATTCCTGCACGCACACACTGAAAACAGAGAAACGAAAGCAACAAGCTTAGTAGCAGATTGAACTTTAAACTTTGTGACGTCATCCGTACTTAGCCAATAAGAGTGCTACTTCAGCCATGAACCTCTTGGGATCGGCGAAAATGTATGCTGCAAGTAGATTTGTAGTTATGAAGCCTTTGAAAACTTTAAGCTCACGCCTAATTTGTGACAAATTAGACAAAATTTTCATGTTTTATGGTTATTGTAATAAGATTGTCAATGATCAAGGATCTTATTTCGTGGAAAGTACCTCTAAAAACTTCCTTTTTAGTAGAGGCATACAGAATGTTACAAAATCTAGTTATAACTTAGAAGCAAGGTTTTTCAAGTGTCACATTCCGGTTTGTTTGAAACTCCTGGAGTGAATAAAGGAATAAAAAGTAATTCATACTTTTTTTTATCGGTCAACGTGGGGGGTGAAGTGGGTAAAGAGTGCGAACAAAAAGCAATATGACACATTTTAGCAAGGCCATAACTAGTAACGCACAATAAGAATCTGCTTTAAACTCCTGGACTGAATAAAGGAATCAAAAGTAGGACATACGTGTTTTTTATATCGGTCAACGTGGGGGATGAAGGGGATAAACACACATCCCTAAACTGCAAACATTGGGCAATATAACACAATGTAGGAAAGGATATAACGAGCAACGTATTCTTTTGATTCGTAGACGCTTTTCAAATTCGTACAGGAAGAAACAATAAATGGAAAACATTGTAATAGTAGTCGATATATCTGACACAATTACAAATATTGTATCATCATCTGCATGCAATGTGAGAAGTGCTATGAATTCCTGTTGTTATGGAGAGATTTAAGAAAACAATAGATGGATCCCTTCTACATATTGACCAAGGTGAGAGATAAGATTAGAATTCGTTACTACAGTTTGAATTGTCGTTTGTACCTGTTTTAGAAAGCAATATCTTGAGTGTTTAGAGCATGATTACATCACACGATACTAGAAATTAAATTATAATTACGAACAATTCATAAAACCATTGCACACTGAATTCATTTTATCTTTGTTATCTCGTATTAATAAAAAGACAGTCACGCCAAAGTAAAGCGTCTATCAGAGCAATATATTTAAGTACAAACGTATTGATAAGTTATCAGTGAACAATGGTTAATGTGTTAATCGTATGCCTTATGTCCTATATATCATTGATGACGTGCACTGAACGGTATATTTTATATCTATATAACAATAAGGTATGTTTATTATTATGTTTATTGAGCCATAATAAGGCAACGCTATAGGGACCTATCCAAGATGGGTGTAAACCCATTGAATGTTATTCGTCTATTTGCAGTCTCTTTGGTATTGTAGACATTCCAGAACCACCTCTAAACAAGGCACAGATTCACCTTGCAAACTACTTCCGCGAAATGATCAATGACGCTGCAGATAGAACCATGTCAATATATAACGAAGACGTTACTTTACACTTAGATTTGGATAAGGATGTCATGGAACTAAATGATATCACTGGCTTTGGAGAAATGGATGAAACTTACGAGGAATATGTGCGAAGGAGGGCATCGGATACCTGTGGTGTTAAGAGCGGGTGAGTATGTTAACTTGGTATACAACAGGAACGGAATTGAATCACGGAAGAGTGAAAAACGTAAAAGATTGTAGTAACGTCCGTTATGCGTCACTACAAGAAAGTAACGTCCCGAAAACAGTCGTACCGTTGGGAAAAGCAAGTCTCTTCAGGTGAAACACGCAAAGACAAATTGCGTGAGGTGTCACTCGCCTTGTTACAAAACTTTCAAACAGCAGTAGGTGCATATTTACTGCTGCATGACGTAGAGCCTGCACCGGTGGGAACTCCAGGCAAGTCAGGAGCATAACGTAGCTTCATTTACGGCCTCAAAAATGTGGTTCTGAGCATTCAAGCGGGTGCTCAATAGTGTTTCACGTAAAGTGACCAAGCTTATAGCTGTTTTCTAACATTACCCAATGTGTATCTCTAACGGCGTAACTAGTTATGGTCTTAATAGGTGTAGTGTTGCGTATGCTCACAGTTTAGGGGAATATTTACCTCTTCATCCCTTACGTTGGCCTATATATATATATATATATATATATATATATATATATATATATATATATATATATATAGAAAGAGTTATGTCCTACTTTTTGATTCCTTTGTTCACTGCAGGAGTTTCAAGCAAATTTCCATTGTGCGTTGCTAGTTATGGCCTTGCTAAAATATGTCATATTGCCATATGTTCGCACTTTAGGGGGTGTTTATTACCTTCATCACCCACGTTTGCTGATATATATATATATATATATATATATATATATATAACGTATGTCCGTATGTCCCACTTTTGATTCCTTTATTTACTCCAGGAGTTTCAAGCAAATCGGAGTGTGACACTTGATAAAACTTGCTTGTTAGTGGAAAGGCAAAGTTATACGTCTTGTTGTGCGATCATATATTAATCAAAACCAAACCAAGTGGATTGGCTTTATTCGTCAAGTTCAGTATACTATGAATGTCAGTATTAATTCTGAAACTGCAAGACCCATAGTGAAGTTTCCTTGGGAAGAAAGGCGTTCAATCCCTTGGATATTTGATCATTGGATCTAGGGATTTTCGAATTCTCTACTAATAAGGAGGAACTCAGTAGAACAATAACTATCAATAATAAAAAGGCGTGATTAAGAAAAACTATATAACAAGAAAAGAGCTTGTTGTACTCTTCCCGTTGGAGGGCTTGTTCTTGTAAACAGAATAATGAAAGCTTCTTTAGATAAAAAGTTTAACCCGAAGTTTGCCTTGCAATATTCAGGGCCGTTTTGTATCCTAAGCTTCCCAACTAAAAATACAGTATGGTTGGAATCTGTTGAAAACCCAACCAAGAAATTAAAGTGTCAGGTTATGTTTATAAAAAAGTTCTATCCTCCTAGGACTTCAGATGATGGAGTTAATAAAAGTTTTTTTCAAGCTTAAAGTTATAAAGTAAAGAACGTATTTATAAAGAAAACGGGCTTCAAGAATCAAAACATAGAATCTCTGTACAAAGTGTACTTATTTCTGTATATTTTTGTGTAATTTTTTGTCAGGAAACTGTTTGTTTCTTTGTGTATCCTGCAGGATTGTCTTGCGTTTTTTACGAGTGTCATGTTGTTACCAGTCATATTGTTCTTGTTGTTTTCATGTAAATTCACGGAGCAAACTAAGAGATCAACTGTGAAGAACCCCTGATAAGTGGATTGCTAAAGAATTCCTCAATATGGAGAGAAAAAAGAATAAGTATCTAGTAAATTTTATCTAGGCCTGGGAAAACACCAAGTAAAAGTATATTTTTTTCATATTTTAGTGATTCCAAAAGATATGAACTTTAAAATTTCGATCAACTCAAATCCAATATGTTAACTTTAAAAGGGAGGCACATTATTATGTAACGTAAATTTTCGTTGATCTCAAAAGTACAACAAAAATGTAAAAGTATTTAAGAGAAAAATATTCTAGCATCTTGTAATAATGAGTGCTCGACTTGATTAATTGGTTCGCGTTTTCAACGCAAGGGTGAGCTTCGACTTCAAAATGCTTACCTTGTCACTGATTGGTCTGCCATCCGGTGGCTGAACAGTAAACCTTGACTAGCGGGTGTAATCACGTTAGTTCTAGTAATAGGTAAGTTAAGACAGTTAGCTTTTTTCTTTTCCTTTTGAAATACTTTAATATGCATTATATTGTTACAAAAGTGAATTCGACTTGGAATCCAAATAAGAATATTCATGGAGGATAATATTTTGGCTAATGTTAACTAAATTTAAACCTATTCTTTTTCTCATTTAAATGGTGAAAATTCTTCTTTTGGTATTGTGATGTAAACTTGTGCAAATGTGACTAATTGTCTCTCATCAATATAATTGAACACCACTCCGCGAATTTAGTGAGTTTTAATGAGTTTTTAATGAATGAATTTTTTCCAACATCTTTGGAAATGTGATAAAAGGTGTGATAGTGTAAAAGGTTTTAGTGTGATAGGATTTTCCAAGTCCAAACTTTTTATAGTTATCATCAGTTATTGTTGGAAGAATTCGTTACATTTCCTCAACTGATTTAATTCCAACAATGAAAAAGACATTTCAATTTTTCATTTATTTGCTGATAAATTTGATTTGCCGTGTCACGGCAAATATGAATATATCTGAAACTAATTTACAGTTATCGGAAACAGTGTACATACCTGTCCTTCATGTTTAAAAACGTTTCCAACAAGAAAAGGACTAAATATTCACAACACTCGTAAACATGCTGAACTAGAAATTGATAGTATTTGTGAACTAGAGGAATTTGCGACAGAACTGGGAAAGCTAAAATCTAATGTTTTCATTCTGAAAAGAATTCCCCGAGGAGCTCGATATGCTGTTGCTAAGAAGTTAGCGTCTATCATCGCAGATTGTGTAAACCAAAATGACACCTCTGCCTGGAAAGATTATTAAGTTTCTCTTATTATGGACTCCATATACCAACTGAGAGAAAGAATAAATCTCTCACAAACCTCGTGAAAGAAAACCTAAATTTGTCTTCCTCGCCAACAAATCGCTTCAAAAAGAAGAAAAATCAGAGATTTCCAAAAGAGTGGCAGCGAAAATTTCGGATTTTGCCACAAAAGGTGCAATTCGATTGCTAAGCTCAGATGACACATTGGCCCCAGTGAACGAGGAGACCTATAAGCTTCTCACCAACAAACATCCGATGCCACCTAGGAAACTCGTTTCCAGATCCTCCTTTAGAAAGTGACCCTGTTTTAACGGTGGATGCTAAGATGGTTTCGAGAGCTATCTACAGTTTTCCCAGTGGCTCAGCTCCAGGCATTGATGGCTTATCTCCACAACATCTAAAGGATCAGTTATCCAAATCGGTAGGGGAAGCAGCTGAAATATTATTGGATAATCTAACGAGGTTAATTAATCTTATTTTGTGTGGAAGAGTGCCCCAAGGTATACGAAAATATTTCTTTGGAGCCACACTTGGTGCACTCCGTAAGAAAGAAGGCGGAATTTGTCCAATAGCTGTAGGTGCACCTTAAGAAGATTGGCTTCTAAGCTCGCATTCTCCAGTGTTTATCAGCAATGCTCCTCCTATTTCCAGCCCAACCAATTAGGGTTCGCAACGAAAAGAGGGTGTGAAGCAATTATCCATTTACCGCGAACTTTTATCAAGAACCATGAAAATTCACAGCACGTCATTCCCAAAATAGTCTATAAAATTGCCTTTAATACAGTGGAACGTGATATCACGTTAAGTGAAATAAAGTAACAGCTCCCTGCCACCTATTTTTTTTCAACGTTTTGCTTATCCATCAATGCTGTTTTCTGGAGAGAAAACAATATTGTCCCAGGTTGATTGTCAACAAGGGGATCCCGCTGGTTCAATGCTTTTCAGCTTATCAATCCATCCTATAGTTCGCAAATTATCATCTGAACTAAACTTATTTTATCTGGATGATGATACTTTGGGTGGGTCCCACAATCCGTTTTTCAGGATGTGAATATTTTATTAGCGGAGTCTAAACGCATTGATTTAGAAGTTAACCCCTCTAAATGTGAACTGTTTTTCACATCTGGACACGTGGATCCCACTATTGTATCACAATTTTAACAGCTTCTTCCTGGCATTCGAACAGTTAATGCGAACCAGTTGTTTCTTCTAGGTGCTCCACTGCATGAAACTGGATACGAAATAGCTTTTAATGAGCACATAAATCAGTTTTAAAATGTTATTGAACGTTTAAAAATTTTACCATCTCACTTGGCATATTTCCTTCTAAAAAATTGCATGGGTATACCAAAGTTACAATATTTTCTTCGAACTACTCCAACATGGTATATGCCATCTCTACTTCTCCAAATGGATGCCTGCCTGAAAAAAGCATTAGAGACTATCGTAAATATATAAATGAATCAAATACAATGGACACAAGCTAGTCTTCCAATTCGTGTAGGAGGTTTGAATATCCGCAGAGTCTCCGACCTCAGTCTTCCAGCTTTTGTTTCCTCTTGTTATGGGGTGAAACCACTCATCTCGAACATTATTAGCATTCCTGTTGATGATGTGGTCATTCATCACTTGACAAAGGCAATTGACGTATGGAAGTTCTTATTTGGAAATGACATACCATCCACATTGGAAGTACAGAAAAGTTGGGACAAAATAATAATAAAATCAATAATTGAACAAGAGTTAGTCTTGGATAATGTATTTGATATAGCTTGCTTTAACACATTACAAAAAAAGGTTGCAATCAATTCCATCGAGGAATATTGGAACTCTGATGGATAAAAATTCTTTTTGTCTTTGTATTGCTCTACGCCTTGGCATGAACATGTCTAAAAAATTTACATGCATTTGTTGGGAGAAGGTCAATGAAAAGTGTTTGCATCCATTGAGCTGTTCCAAAAGCGCAGGCAGTGTCCCGACACGTTGAATTAAATGATATTCTAAAGCGTGCTTTGGCCAGCATAGAAGTGCCTTCAATATTAGAACCATCAGGTTTATCAAGGGATGGTGAGAAAAGACCAGATGGCATCACGTTAATCCCATGGGAAAATGAGCAACGTCTAGTATGGGATGTCACTTGTGTTGATACTTTTGCAGCTTCTCATATCGTATCAGCATCTAAGGAAGCTGGAAGTGCGGCAGAGATAGCGAGCAGACGAAAACATTTAAAATATACATGCTTAAGAGAGGACCATATTTTCATTCCCTTTGCTGTTGAAACAATGGGTGTTTTCAGCAAAGAGGCAAAGAATCTAGTGAAACAAATTGGTTCACAGCTGGTTGCGAAAAAGGAGATCCTCGGAGTAAACAATTTTTAATACAGAGACTTAGTTTAGCAATTCAGCGGGGAAACGCAACGTGTATTTTTAAATCATTCCCCTCTGATCCTATTATGGAAGAAGTTTTTTATCTTAAATAGTTGTAAGGGACACTGAGGATGAAGATCGGTCTAAGTAGCAAGAACGGAACAAGTTTGGACTCGAAGTGGTGTCTCTTTGATCTCAATGGTGCTGCAAATGTTCAAGTCATACATGGAAAGCAAATGTTAATAATTTGATTATTGTAAAACTATCGTATGTTATTCTATTTACTTATTTTAATTTATGATGTATAGAGAATTAAGGAAAATAGGTCTCCGGAAAATAATTAAAAAAAAGTAATTGCATAAATAAAAAAAGAACAAGAAACCACCAGTAAAAGTAAGCTTAAAATTATTAAAATGTTCTTACATTTGAAGTATAATTATTGCATATTAAATATTTTTGCGTTCATATTACGTACTTCTTGTTACTTTATACCAAATTAATCAAAACGTGCAATTACTGAATATATAATTTTTTCTATGTTGTATGAAATTTATTAAGTTGTTTGAGCCTAAATATTACGTTGCTCTAGTAATTTATCTATACAAACTTGTTTCACCTTCTTGGATGTTCGATTGTTAAAATTTCATTGAAATTATACATATATAAGAAAAAGGTTAAAAATAGAAAATTAGTTACACTTATATATGGAGTTCTCATTAATCGAACCGGGGTTTTTCTATGCATGCTTCTGAATTACGCTGCACCATGAACCTACAAACATTTCTAGTAGCGTGATACAAGCTTCCGTACACACTATGTAAAATCTGCCGCCCGAGAATGCAACCAGTTCAGATCTGATGTCTCGAACACCTAGTGATGCAAGGGCTCGAAAAAAAAAAAAAAAAAAAAAAAAAAAAAAAAAAAAAAAAAAAAAAACCTGCTTTTTTTGGGAAAAAAAACGGTTTTTTCTGCTTCGCTTTTTTGCTTGGGACATTTTGGGCTTTTTTGAAAATTTTGCTTTAAACTGATAAAGCAGACTTTGTTTCGCTTCTCTACAACAAAAAACTCATTTAATTAGTGGTTGATGCAGATAATAATATGAAACCTCGAAAATAAACCTTGAATTTTAAAAAGATTTTTTAAAATTCTTAACATATTTACATTATGAATTCCAAAGGATTAACCAATATACATAATAATATTTTAACCTCTTACATACAATAAGTACTTTAAAAAATGATACACAAATAACTAGCAAAAATTGTATGTGGTGCCTTCCATTTCAACTCAGGCAAAAAAATATAAAATTGTACCATCACCATCTCAGATATTGTTGAAACTTTTTTTATAGCAACTAGACATGTTTTTAAGAGACCCATATTTTTTTGTTTTGTCGAAAAAAATTTTCCCGCCAAGTAATGGGCCATCAAAGACGGGGAGTACAATTTATGAATTGTAGAAGACATGGAAAATGGTCAACTTCGGAGCCTCACCATTCGCCTATGGAGACAGGTAGAGTTATAATTCTTGTTGTGGTATGTACATAGGGATATAAATAAACTATATTTTATTATAGTTTGGTTTGCGCATGCGTATCTTTTTGTACATAAATTAACAAATGAACGTCAATTTATCTGAAAAGTCGAAGTTCGCGAATTTTTTTCGAGCACTTCCGGTTCGAATTTTAAAATTCTGTTTTCGCGGTTGATAAGACCTAGCTACCCGCTTTCCGAAAAATTTTTTGTATCGCTTCTGTGTGCAACCGTTTTGTCGCAAAAAATTTGAGAAATTGTAAAATTTTCAAAAATCGCCATTTTTGGGCGTCATTTTCTCGAAAACACCATTTTTTAAAATTCTGAAATTTTGTCAGATGGTTCAACTTTACATGAATAATAAACACACCAAATACCATTCTCGACCAATGCTTCATGAATTAACTGCAGCCTTTTAAAGTTAGCGAAGTTTCGTTAACTTTGATGTCACAGTTAGCAACACTGGGAACAATAAAAGTGCAATGATTTGATGATGTTTGTGGTTCACATTCATTAACTGAAGAATAAAAGATTTTCTTGACTGTTTTGTTCATTATTTTGCTCAAGAAGGCTCTCTGAAATAGTAAAATGAACCTCTCCCTACTCCTCCGTTTTCTTAAACGGAAATAATCTTAGGTGGAAATTACAATTACGAAACGCACAAATTTCAAGTTCACTTACTTAAAATGGTCTTCGGAAACCAAATTTCACTTATTTTTTTTTATTTTTTACGTGGACCATTCATTTGCTTGGTTGGTCTTCTTCGCTAATAGCATGTAACCGTGCAGGTGCTCCAATAGGTGTTGGGTAACTCATAACTCGTCCAGAAGTGGCTCTAGGGGGAAGAAACTTTTTTATTTTATATATAAATAACACTGATCTCAGAGTTTGGAGCTTTTAAAAGTAGCTCTAAGTAGCAGTATTACCCCCCCCCCTTCCAGAAGTCCGTCCTGGATCCGCCCCTGCGTAGCACATTGTCGATAGTCACAAATGCTGAAGGTCCATGTGGAAGCATAACAGCACTTCAACTTCACGTAATTCATGATTTATTCATAATATTTCTGCTACGCACCACTGGTTATCATACATATATGTATGTAACGAAAGTTCCTTTTTGCAGATTTCTTAAATCTACCCTTTGAATTGCAGAAGTTTGATTTTGGGGGAAGCATGAAGTTAGTTCTTGTTGACCCGTTACTGCCATAAAAACTTCGCCATTTTCCGAAAGCCAAAGATGACTTCGTTGAATACCAGTTACCGGTCGCATACTTTCCCTTTTTTTCTTCCGGAAGTCGTCGAATTCAGTTCCAGGCACACAGAACGAGAGTAATACCCAGAGTTTGTACTTGCACTATACTCACGAATTCTTCTGCGGTTTTAGTGGGGGCGCGGTGGCTCAGTGGTAGAGCGTTCACCTCCGGTGCTTGGGGTCCCTGGTTCGATCCCAGATCGCGCCGTGTGGGATTTGTGGTGGACAAAAACTGTGCTCGTGGGTTTTCTCGGGGTTATCCCGTTTCCTCCCACTTTCTGCATTCCACCATTTCATTAATTTCTCATAATCACCGTCTCCTTTAGCCTAACCGGGATAAGCGACGGACGTAAAACTTAAAGATTTCATTTCATTTTTTTTTCTTCTGCGGTTTTAACACTGGGTATCTGTATTTGCCTAAGGTTATGCCGTGTTGCCACATTCTTAACACCTCCCCCCCCCCTTCAATAACGTCGCTGAGACCCTTGCGTGGCCGGTTTCACTGCAAAAACACTGCTTTATCGGACCTGTCTGCATCTCGAACATCTGAAAGCGACTTTTAAAGTGGGATGCAGCACCATCAGAAATCACTGACACGGTTTGGGAAATTGTAGACACTTATTTTCTCGTATTCAAACCTTTTTCTATAAAATATATTTTCGCTTTTCTTCAAGTATTTTTAGAATCTTGTCTATTGCTATGAGTACATGAGCCGAATCGTGTGTTTTATCGTCGTTTATTACAACAAAACTGTCAGTTGATTCATATTCCGGTGATAACTCTAAATTTCACTTTGCAGAATAACAGTCCAGTTTTCAGCGAAGTCCACATGAAGTAAAATAGAATTTGTATCTTGAAATTTTATACGGTGCTTTTCGGTAGCAATTAATTCTCTTCGGATTTTCTTGATGTAGTCATGAATTACAATTCTTAAAGTTAAACCAGCAATATACGATACGAAAACAGAAAGTGGCACAGTTTTTTTTAACGATATTATTGTTTTCCCATATGGCATACCTAACATTTTCATTTTCATCAGGATCAATAATTAGACTCCACACTTATTCCTTCTACTCCAGGACATTTACCACATTCTTGAAGAAGACAGTTGTCATTTTCTACGGATCATACTACTAAAGGAAATAGGTTACTCATGACAGCTTCAATACAGGCTGCACCTTTGATTTGTAGCAACGCAGTAGCAGCTAACTTAAAATTTGCACAATACTCACACAAACATACACACTTCCCTCGCAGGTTGCGGACTGACCCACTTTAGTCGAATACTGTAAAATTCTGAGTGACCCATTCTTATGTTGGGATTGTTCTGTTTAAAAAGTCAATAAATTTCTTTGGAACGCGTAAGAAAACGTTTCGATTTTTTAAACTTTTTGTCCTTTTTCGATCACTAATGACACCGCACTTAATTGAGACTTTGTTTGGAGCATTCCAAATCATCACTGAGGTAATAGTTCAGGCTTTGTGTAGATCATCAGAATTTATTGGATGGCCATTTCAAGTAAACTTAAAATTTATGTGTTTCATAATCGTAATTTCCACCTAAGATTATTTCGGTTTAAGAAAACGGAGGAGTAGGGGGAGGCTCATTTTACTATTTCAGAGAGCATTCTTGATCAAAATAATGTACAAAACAGTCAAGAAAATCTTTTATTCTTCATTTAATGAATGTGAACCACAAACATCATCAAATCATTGCACTTTTATTGTTCCCAGTGTTGCTAACTGTGATAACAAAGTTAACGAAACTTCGCTAACTTTAAAAGGCTGCAGTTAATTCATGAAGCATTGGTCGAGAATGGTATTTGGTGTGTTTATTATTCATGTAAAGTTGAACCATCTGACAAAATTTCAGAATTTTAAAAAATGGTGTTTTCGAGAAAATGGCGCCCAAAAATGGCGATTTTTGAAAATTTTACCATTTCTCGAATTTTTTGCGACAAAACGGTTGCATACAGAAGCGATACAAAAAATTTTTCGGAAAGCGGGTAGCTAGGTCTTACCAACCGCGAAAACAGAATTTTAAAATTCGAACCGGAAGTGCTCGAAAAAAATTCGCGAACTTCGACTTTTCAGATAAATTGACGTTCATTTGTTAATTTATGTACAAAAAGATACGCATGCGCAAACCAAACTATAATAAAATATAGTTTATTTATATCCCTATGTACATACCACAACAAGAATTATAACTCTACCTGTCTCCATAGGCGAATGGTGAGGCTCCGAAGTTGACCATTTTCCATGTCTTCTACAATTCATAAATTGTACTCCCCGTCTTTGATGGCCCATTACTTGGCGGGAAAATTTTTTTCGACAAAACAAAAAAATATGGGTCTCTTAAAAACATGTCTAGTTGCTATAAAAAAAGTTTCAACAATATCTGAGATGGTGATGGTACATGCTCTGCCTGAATTGAAATGGAAGGCACCATGTATTATTTTTATTTCAGAATCTCACACACCCTATTTTTGAAGCAAAATAAAGAAATACATGAGAAGAATCTGTACATCAAGAGCTTCGTTTCGGGTGGTTGTGTACATTCTTGAAACTTTTCAGTTAAGTTTTAACTTTCATATACATTGTATGAATATTTCGAACAAAGTTTTCACTGATTGATCACATACGTAATAATGTTACCAGCTATCAGGTGCCTGAGATCTGCAAAATCGGTAATGCTCCAAATTCTGTAATGCACTGACTGTTCCTTAAGCTTGTTCAGAATCGGGAAAGTATCGACTTTTCTGTTCATGGATCATATTACGTAATAGAGGGTTCATCTGAGGTATGGTTTCCTAGGCTGTAAAAGATATAACCACCATCATGGTTTACCCAGTACTGAAGGTTTCTGAATTTTTAGCAAGAAAATTCAACATATCGTTACGAAACTTTTTTTTTGTAAAATATATATATATATATATATATATATGGAATACAGATGGTGATCAGAAAAATGAAAGCACCTGAACGAAATTGCAACTTACGACATTAATATGGTGTCGGGCCACCTTTCGCCTTCAGAACAGCCTTGATGCGACGTGGGATAGAGGCATAGAGGTCGTGAATGGTAGCAAGTGGAATTTTACACCATTCCTCGTGCAGGGCATCGGCCAGTTCTGTGAGAGTGGAAATCGTCGCCGGAGTCGTGTTTCCAAGATGGACCACAGATGTTCAATTATGTTGAGATCTGGGGATTGGGCGGGTCAGGGGAGGTATTGAACTTCATCCCAATGTTCCTCAAACCACGCTGCAACAACGCCAGATATGTGAATGGGTGCATTATCATCCTGGAAGATGGCGTCATTGTTCGGGAAGAACATCCGGACCATAGGATGCAAGTGGTCTCCTAAAATTGCGACATAATCGTTGGCAGTGATTCGTCCACTAAATGTGACCACAGGACCCAATGAAAACCATGATATGGCGGCCCACAGCATCACTGAGCCGCCGCCATGTTTCACACTTGGGCGGAGACACTGCAGATAATAAGCTTCTTTGGGCGTTCTCCACACATAAACACCGCCCGTGGTTGGGAATGTGGTGAAGGATGACTCATCCGACCATATCACACGTTTCCAGTCCTCAACGGTCCAAGTTGCATGGTCGCGGCACCATTTGCGGCGTGCGAAAGCGTTATGGTCCCTGATGAGCGGTTTGGCCCGTGCAACACGACCCCGTAAATTCATGTCATGTAATTCGCGGCGGACTGTGATTGCCGAAACAGGGTGGAGGGGGTGCTGATTGAGTTCCTCCGTCACTTGCTCCGCAGTGGCACGACGGTTCTGCGTGACAATGCGCTTTAATACCCGGCGTGACCTGTCACTCATGATTTTCTTCCGCCGACTGTTCCGCTTCCCCGATGTGGTTTTCCCGTGTGTTGTGTAGGCCGTCATCACCTTCGACACCGTCCCACGCGACACACCTAACACAGTAGCCACTGCCGTCACACTCACTCCACATAACCAGCACCAACAATTTGCCCTCTTTGAAAATCTGAGAGGTCTCCCATTTTACACTACCTCCATCTGCTGCAGCCACTGGACACTGCTGTTCCACTGCACCTGACGTAGTATGGAGACCGACCTAACACACCACCACCAGCGGTCCGGCGCTGCGGGCGCCACAACACCACTGCCAACCGGTGCCGGTCTGGCTAGGTCGGCTGCTCGGCAATCGCAGAGGGCCCAAAGGGCCCGAGAGCCTTTGGGAGGGCCCGAACGCATAGGAAAATAAATATTTAAAACTTAATTATTTTTTAACTTCAATTATTAGATGTTTAGAATACAAAAACAGAATGATGGCATCCTCGATGATGGCAGTGCCACACATTTTACTACTGCTACTGGTATCTACTCTCATTTGGACCTCTCCATTTGCAGTCCTAACTAGGTGCCCACCTTACTTGGCGCGTGCATGACGATCTCTGTGGAAGTGATCACTTTCCTATTACTGTCAATGGCCTTCCGCTCATCCCTGCTGCTCCGTTCACTGCCTATAATCTACGTCAAGCAGACTGGGTTCATTTTTCCGCAAATTTTTACTTCACTTTAGAACCTCGTTTTACTGTTGATGGTCCTTGTGAGGCCTTTCAGCAGAGTATCCTGCCAGCTGCACACGACTCTATTCCTATCTATGCTGGTTCCCGGTGTAAACGCACCGTTCCCTGGTGGTCTGAGGAGATTCGTGACGCTATTCTGGCCCGACGTCGTGCACTCCGTACTTTTCATCGTGCTCCTACAGCTGACAATTTGGCTCAATTTCGTCTTCTTCGTGCTCGCGCCCGCTACCTGATTAAGCAAGCTAAGCGTCATAGCTGGCGCACTTATGTTTTTTCTCTTACTGCTGGCAGCTCCATGACAGCGGTTTGGTCGGAGATTCGTTGTCTCCAGGACCATGTTTCCTCCGTTGCAGTTCCATCCCTTATTATGTAATGGTCACTGATCAGGACAGAATTCGTGCTGACATAGGTCATCATTTTTGTGGATGTATCCAGTTCTACTCACCACTCAGCTGAATTCCTTACTTATAAACAACGCACCGAACGTACGCCACTTCAGTTCCGCTCTGCAACCGCTGAAGCTTATAATCTGCCTTTTACTGCTGCTGAACTTGCTGCTGTTTTGGCTTCTACGAAGGACACGACACCTGGCCCTGATGGCATCTGTTATGCTATGCTCCGGCACCTTCCTGACGATGGCAAGCAACATCTTTTTGACCTGTACAATCGCATCTGACTTGAAGACTCCTTCCTTGCTGCCTGGCGTGAAGCATACATTATTCCTATCTTGAAGCCAGCTAAACCTGCCACGTCCAGTGAAAGCTACCGCCCGATCGCCTTGACTAGCTGTCTGTGTAAACTTTTCGAGAAGATGATCAATACCCGCTTAGTCTGGTTTCTTGAACACCATGGCCTCATTTCCAATCTTCAATGTGGCTTTCGGCGCTTCCGTTCCACTACTGGCCATTTGGCGCATCTTGAAAGTGCTATTCAGGATGCCTTTCGTCATCAAGAACATCTTATAGCCATCTTCTTTGACCTTGAAAAGGCCTACGACACCGCTTGGCGATATGGCATTTTGCGGCAACTCCACCTCTGGGGCTTACGTGGCCACTTGGCTCTCTTCATCCAGAACTTTCTCCAACAACGTTCTTTTAGAGTCAAGCTTGGAGCTACTCTTTCTGCTCCGTTTCCACAAGAGAATGGCGTTCCACAGGGTAGTGTGTTGAGTGTCACATTGTTTGCTGTAGCAGTGAACAGTGTGATGTCGCAGCTCTCCCTTTCTGTTAATGGGCTGCTTTATGTGGATGACTTTACTATGTACTGTCGCTCACGTGATCTCCGTACAGTTACTCGCCAGTTGCAGTTAGCGCTCAACCGCCTTCGCCGATGGTCTACCACTACGGATTTCAGCTTTTCTCTCACCAAAACACACTGCAAAATTTTTGTCGCCTTCGTCACTGTCCCTATGATCCTGAGCTGTTCCTTGGCTGTTCTCGATTGTCCTATGTGGATCATGTTCGTTTTCTAGGCTTGGAGTTTGACCGAACTTACCTGGGCTGTTCACGTTCGAGACCTGAAGTACCGCTGTCTCCGCTCCATGAACTTACTACGTTTGGTGTCCCATCTTTCTTGTGGTGCTGACCGTGTGGTGATGTTGCGTCTATATCGTAGCCTCATCCGCTCCCAATTGGATTATGGCTGTGTTGCATATGGTTCTGCTCGACCTTCCATCATACGTTATCTGGATTCTGATTCTGTCCATCATCTTGGCCTTCGTTTGGCGCTTAAAGCTTTCCGAACCAGCCCTATTCCTAGTCTCTATGTCGAGGCTCATGAACCACCTCTTTCCCTCCGTCGGGACTGCCTGCTCCTGCGCTATTACATCCATATTCGTGCCGTACCTGACCATCCTTCGGCCTTTGCCCTTGAGGCTGGTGTTCGCTATGACATATATCAAGCACGACCTACTGCTACTCGGCCTTTTGGTATTCGTGCTATAGACCTTGGGGCTTCTCTTGGACTCGATGTCCCTGCCCTCTATCCATTGGGCCTCCTGCCCATTCCTCCATGGACAGTTCTTCCACCCGTTGTCAACTTTCATCTAGCGCATTTTAAGAAGTCTGTCACCAGCAGTCAACAATTTTGTCAGGAGTTCTTCTCTTTTCTGGATGCGTACCGTACCTACGCTGTCTTCTACACGGATGGTTCGAAGTATGAAGATTCTGTTGGCTGTGCCTTCGTCACGGATGATCATAGCGCTGGCTTGAAGCTCCATCCTGCTTCCACTGTGTTGACTGCTGAATTGGTTGCTATTCTGGAGACTTTGCATTATATTCGTCGACGCCATCTTCGACATGTTCTCCTGTGCTCTGACTCCAGCAGCGTGTCACTGATGTGTCAACTGTGCACCCTATAGTTCAGCAAATTCTATTCTCCTGCCATTCCTTACGTCTTGCAGGTTGCGATGTCCAATTTTGTTGGGTGCCTGGCCATGTTGGTATTCCAGGGAACGAGCGTGCTGACCGTGTTGCGAAAAAAGCTGCCCTTACAGGACCTGAGTATCCGTCATCGCTCTCCAGCTCTGATCTTCGTCCTGTAATCAACCGTCTTCTCTTTCAGCGCTTGCAGACAAACTGGGATGAGCACCTTCAGAATAAATTCCACGCTGTCAAGCCGCGACTTGGTGTTTGGGCCACGAGTTCTCGTCCTTTCAGACTGGAAGAACGACGATTGGCACGCCTACGTATCGGGCACAGCCATCTGACCCATGGCTACCTGTTACTTCGCCAGAATCCGCCTTTCTGCACCCATTGTGGTGCATTCCTGACCATCCGTCACTTTCTTGTGGAATGTGTTCTTCTTGCTCCTGTGCGAGCCCGTCTTGGCTTACCAGCTGATATGTCTACCTTGCTTGGAGACGATGTTCAGATAATCCAGCAAGTTTTCACTTACTTGCAGCTTTTGCACGTGTTGACTGATTTGTGAGTGCATTTCTCACATTTCTTTTAATTAATTTATTTCTGCTTTTATCTACTGTTTCTGTGTGTTTTCATGGTGGTTTTATGCTGGTCACAGTATTTCCTTGCTTTTATCTTCTTTACTGCACTGTCATATTCATTACTAATTATGGGCTGCCCCACGTGTGTGCTCCTATTGCCGAGCTGCCCCGGCAGAGAAGATTAACATGCCATTGTGTACTAACCGTCCTTGTGTTTGTGTATCGAGTTTTCACATTTCTTCAATGCTATGACATTTTAATTCATAAATGACCTAACACCTTTTACGTACTCCAGACTTTGCTTTTAATTTATTATATATGCGATGCTGTGCTTTTTTGTTCTTTAGGTACTTCATTTTTCCTGTCAGAGACGGGTGCAAAAGACCTCGATGTCGACGCGCCCATATAAACCCTTTCAATCAATAAATCAATCGACCATCTTGACACAATTTTTTCTTAATTCCATCTGTGAATGTAGAGATAGTGCGTGTACTGTGAGTCCTGGCCGACTTCCTTTCTAATCGTTTTTCAATCTTTGTTATTACTAATTACCAGCAGTGATGGATTTGTGAAGAGGGTTAGGGTGGGGATGTCTTTCGGATTGAAGCCTCTACCCGGAAATTGCGGAATTTCTAAAACAAACTATATATTAGTTTTGCCTTTACTCAAACTTCAAGCTGTCCTCAAATAAAAAATTAGGAATTTTTAGAAAAACTACGCATTAATAAGAAAAGCCCCTCCCAAAATACTTTTCTAAATCCGCTACTGATTATCAGCATAAAATGGTCTTCAAGGTTGTATCTGGTAGATTATAGCTGAACATACAAACGAAACGAAATATTTGTTATGCCTGTACTCATAAAGTTAAGCTCCTCTTAAATAAAAGTTAGTAATTTTTAGAAAAAAACAAACATTATTCAGAAAAAACACTCCCAAATATTTTTCTAAATCCGATACTGATTATTTCTATCAAATGGTATTCAAGGTTGTGTCCGGAAGATTATTGTTAAATCATTGCAAAGCTACAGTATAACGGAAATGTGGAAGTACGCTCTGACAGATATATTGAAAAACGTAAGTTTAATTATGTGCTAGAAGCTAGAGTACTAAGCTCTAAGAAGTGAAACACGGATGACTAAAAAGAAATAATCTAGAAAAGAAAAAATGTCGATAATTCAGAAGTTAAAATTAAACAGCTTCTAAAATTGCCCTCAAATACTACGTACTTTATGTTTACTTTAATTCGTAAACCATGTGCTCCATCCATCATGATGGTGAATTCCAGAGCGAAATATGGCATTTAGGTCATGGAATATTGTTTAACTTTAGAATATACTATAAGAAAGCTATTTAAACAGAAAAGTCATTAAAATGAAAAAAAGCCAAAATTTCCAAAATTCTCGTTTTTTTCCAAAAAAGCATCGATTCAAAAAAGCCGGCTTTTTTTGCATCTCTACGAACACCTCTGTTGTTGAAACGCTTCCATGCAAGTACCTTTTTCTGATGAAGAAAAGCTTTAAAAAACATTAGGGCAAGGTCGTAGCTTTGATGATTAAATAGTTCCCATCGAAATCTTTGAACTGTCTCAATAGTACGAGCAGCTGAGTTCAGTTGTGCGTTTTCATGGATAAGAACAATAATAAGCGCAGAATTAATCTCAGCCGGTTTTGGACAACGTGCCACACATTATTCAGTTTGGCAACACATATCTGATGTAATTGGGTTTAGAAGTAAATGCAGAGAAAACTAAATACATGGAAGTGCGTCGGGACCGTAATGCGGCAAATTGTGGAGGCGTTAAAATATTAAATAATGCTTTTGATAAAGTGGATACTTTCAAATATTTAGGATCAATATTAACAGACGAAAATCATATTCACGAAGAAATTAAATGTCGACTAAAAGCAGGGAATTCGTGTTACTACTCGGTTCAAAATCTCTTGTCGTCGCGAATTCTGTCGAGGAATTTGAAGCTTAAAATATATAAAACGATAATCATGCCTGTTGTTCTGTATGGTTGCGAAACATGGTCGCTTACTCTGAGGGAAGAACATAGACTGAAAGTATTTGAGAACAGGATCCTGAGAAGAATATTCGGACCCAAGAGGAAGGAGAATGGGGAATGGCGGAAGCTTCATAACGAGGAACTACATAGTTTATACGGTTTACCCAACATTGTTAGGGTCGTCAAGTCTAGGAGGCTTAGGTGGGCAGGTCATGTAGCTAGAATGGAAGAAAGTAGAAACGCTTTCAAAGTCTTGACTGGTAGACCCATAGGAAAACGACCATTAGGAAGACCTAGGCGCAGATGGGAGGATAATATTAAGATGGATCTCGCAGAGATAGGAATACAAAGTAGAAACTGGATGCAATTAGCTAAGGATAGAAGTCAGTGGAGAGCTTTTGTGAACGCGGCACTGAACCTCCGGGTTCCATAGGCCATAGAGTTAGTTAGTTAGTTATATCTGATGTAATTGTTCCCTCCTGATTCCAACACATTCCACAAGAATCACACTATTTTTGCTTCACAACTCAGCTGCCATGATTTTGTGAACTGATTGTGCTTGTTTCAATTTTTTCGCTTTCGGACAACCAGAGTGCAACCATTGCGTTGACTGCTGCTTCAATTAGACAGTGCCGTAAGATAGATTTCATCCCCCGTCTCTGTATGAGAAAAGAGGTAATCTCCATCCTTCCCAAAGCAGGCCAAAAAATTACGTGTAGCTGTCATTCTTTGCTCTTTGTGAGCGTCTGTCAACATTTTTGGCACCTGCGTGACACACAATTTGTGATAACTCACCTTGTCAAGTCACAATTCGATGCATCGTTTTCGCAGACATTTCTGGTAACTCACTGACGAGTTCAGGTATTACGAACCGGCGATTGGATCTACTTTCTTATTAATGCATCACCAGATCGTCCATCTGAACATTAAGATTTCGCTGCGCTCATCATCATGAAGATTTCAACGCACTTCTCGAAACTCTCTGCACTAGTACCTGACCTTCCTCTCACTCATTCCCCTCGGTTTGTAAATGGCACAAAAATCCGGATTGATATCATCCGCATGCTGTTCTTTGGAGTTCAGAAATCGTATGACAGATCTTACTTCATATTTGGCAGGATTTTGTATTATGGCAGTCGTTCATGTTACTGCAACTCGCACGTACGCAACATCACCCGCACCGATTCTATCTGTATTGGAGCACTGAATACTACGGCATGATTAACTTCATCATCACTGTCAACCCGGCATAAAAAATCAAAGGCCATTTCTCGCCCATGTGCCTCGTGTATAATTTATAAATCATGTATCCACTGACTGACCCACTGATACACTCAACAATTCGATTTCAGAAACTACTAAACCTAGAACCTACAAATCTTGTCGTAAAATTTCTCCTGCATCCTAGGCTGTAGATGAAATTAGAGATTATGCGAAATATGTATTCTAATGAGGGATGAAGGGATTTTTTTTTTTTTTTTTTTTTTTTTACCTCTCGTTACATCTTCGAAATTATAAGACGTAGATTCCTGAAATTTTCTATAAATATTCTCCTTGCACCCAAGGTAACAAATAAGGTGAGGTTTCGGGAATTGCATATTCAAGGATGGGGGTGGAATGGGAGCATAAATACTTTCTTTTGGCGTCCCCAGATAGTTAATTAAAATTAATTTTGAGTAGAATCTTGCAATTTTGTATAAATGACATTCTAGGACCCTACGCTGCAACTAAGGCCACGCTTTAAGCATTGGAAATTTTAAGAGGAATGGGGTTAAAATAGATTTTTTTGCTTATTTGTATTATTCACTTGTCTTCAATATCGAAGCCGAAGAGAAATGGAAAGCAAAGAGAGGAAGAAATGAAAATATTATCCGTGAGATCACGCGTGAATAGACGATAATTAATATCTATACATCAGAATATACTGTTTGTAATCGAAAACCTGAAGAACAGCTGAACCATTTAACATGGTTTATAATTATTTTTAACCTATCTAAAACTGGATTTTTTTTATCGCATCATTTTGGTTATAATGCATACCTTAAGGAGGGTATAGGGATGAAAATTTACGAAAAATTGAATATTTCACAAGTCCGTTAAGTTATGAAGACAACATTCTGCACATAAACTGTCATTACAAATAAGCGAATACATGTCTGGGGTTTTTGAAAATTCCAGTCGTAATGAGGGGGTAGGCATATGCTATATTCTTACGGCACATTCAAAGCAACAATGGCTGTTGTTTCTGTTAGTAATATGGAATAAAGCTTAACAGTTTGGAATTAATTTTGAAACACAGTTAGTACCTTCTTCCGGCTAAGATTCTCCCATAACACTTTCATTAAATGAGTCATCTTAAGACGAGTAAGAAAGTATCAAATTTTATGCAGAAAATGGAGCATTTCACGATTCAAACGAACTAGGAAGATAAAGCTTGGTATATAAACTCCTCATGAAAACCATGTGGACATGTATTCCAGCGTCCGCTTATAGAGGGAAGATAAACCTTTATTATACTTTTTCTCCATATTGAAACCACATTGTGTGCGGTTTGTGATCGCATCACAGGGAAGTGACCAAACAATTAAACATGAATTTCGGAACTAAGTGTATATTTTATATATATATATACACAGTGGCGGATCCAGGATATGACCAAGGGAGGGGCTAAACCATAATTTTCCGTTTTATCTACTTTTAATGAAGATCGTATCTTAAGGAGACTAGGGATTCTTTAAAATTTACGCAAAAAAAGAATGTACGACGAGTAAATCAAGTTCAGAACGTGAAACAGCACACAAATTTCTGATTACAGATACAAGCACATATGTTCTGAAGTTTACCAAAATTCCCGATTTTTTTTCTGGGGGGCGAAGGTTTTTTTTCCCCACAGTAAAACTGACTACTTTTTGTGTTTACATCACACGAAAACGGCTGATCCGCTTGAAATCACCTTTGCAGCTTACGTAGTATCTTATCTAAAGGTTTTTACTAGCGCTGTTCACATTTCATGACGTATTCGGAAAATTCAATACCCGTTTATTTCAGTTTCAAAATTCGAAACAGATTTTCGGTTTCAAAAATTAGAAGCTGATTTTCAGATTTTGAAATCCGACATCTGTTATGAAAATCTAAATTTAATTTCGGTCTTGAAATAATAAAATGGTTCTAAACCCAATATGAACTGGCATCCCTCCATTACAAAAATATTACTTTCAAGTAGATAAGGGTGCTTGAATTAAGAGGATCCGCATTCTTTTCCTTTCCATTTGTTTAAGTTTACCATTCCACAGCGTTTAGTAATATTCTCTATGTACCAAGTGATCAAAACAAGAAGTGTCAAACGCTGGCGCTTGTAGCCTCTATATTTTTTGCATATGAATTTTCCAGTGCAAAAACTGCATGTACCATCTCACTATGAAAGGTATCCGTATAAAAACTAAATGGGAAAGAAGTATCACACTGGAGTGTATGACCCATTTCGAGCACTGGATAACATACTAAGCTTCGTAATAAATTTCTTCGGGGTGCTACGCAGGAAGTTATTTTTAGTGTCCTTTAATCGGGGAGTTGGTCAAAGTGTAGGAAGGTATTTTTACTCCTCCTTAGTCAGAGTTATTTGAAGAATAACAGTTGAAATCTGATCTTCTTATCAGAAACCATAACAACGGACTCCATTAAATCGATTTTTATATATATAGTTTTCAGATTGGTTCTGCAATACCTTGTTTCCTCGGGCTCTTAGTTCTCTCTTTGTGAGAGCCACGAATGAGTAAGACCATTAAAATAAAACAAGTCAGCCCATTAGATGTTCAACAAAAATGTATTGCATAAAATGGATATTTATCTACTGACAATTTATTAGTATATATTGTTGACCATCTTCGCTGTTTCTGTGACTCCTTTGCTCTATCCCATTCAGGAGCCCAAACATGTATCTGTAAAGCAATGTGTATTGTACAATGCGATGCGAGCTTTGTTAGTTGTTTCCTAATACTTAAATGGTTTCTACTTTCTAAGCATTACTTGCATGTTAGCAATAGGGAGGGAATCGAATCAAGTTTGCTACTAATATCAAACTTTAAAATGTACAAATCTCACACAAAATAAATAAAGTAGCTTAGATATTCAGCAATTATGTAATAAGAGCTTCAAATAGTGATTGAGGGGCGGATGACAACCCCAGGGCCTGGTGCGTTGCATCACTTGCGCCGCCGAGTATTGAGTTTCCGAACATACTTCTACTACTGGTTAATACTAATCTCCGGATGATCAGATGGAATGGTAGACAGAACGAAACGAAATATAAAGTATGTGTATTTCTTTTTCCTTCTTTCAGCACCTTATCACCTCCGGAAGTGTAACTCATGACTGCATAACAAAAGCGTGCGCGCTAGCCACTAAACTAGTGGAGAGTGCAATCTTGTTGTATATTTTAGATAATGCAATGTAAACATGTGCAAATACCTTGAATTCTGTTTGGATAAACCGAATTTATCGAATTGTGATTTTGTTTCACAAAGTCAGTATACCCGTGAATATTAAATCCGTATATAGATATTTTCTAGAACCTTGTTTCTGAGATATTTCTTCTATATTCGTGCAATTTACTTCAAGTGAAAGTATGATATGAGATAATCGATCCACTAACTTAAATTACAGGTGACATTAAAATAACTAATGACCCTGCCATATTTTCCATACAAATCGGAAAAATTCTGCAAAGAGTGGTGTAGCTAGGATTGCTTCTAGGAAGCAGTAATGGAGCCATTGAAGTTCTGAGGCGTACTTGTGTTCAGTGTGATTTGCTAAATAAAGAAAAGTAACACACTAACTGTATACTGAGCAACCGTGGGTCAGTACGAGCAAGTACGTGGGGAGTATTAGCACGTGTCAACAAGGTGATCAGTGTTCAAATGAGATTTCTGGATTTTTTTTTTTTTAATTATTTATTTTGAAACTGTCATTCCATGCAAATGCAATATTTCATGTGGTGCAGATAACCGTTTGGAATCTGCAGTCACTATGTTCAAACGTACTAACCTCCAGACTCAAACTAGGACTTTCGTGCAATGAGGGAGAGCCTCAAAGCCACATTTAACGCAAAGAATGCGAATATCATGAATATGTATGTAAAAGGTTTGTGCGTTCCGGAACATTACTACTGTATATATTTTGTAGCACAAATTAAATCCGTTCAGACATTCAAGTTTACTATTTATGTTCATGTACAGTTCGCAGCAATGGAAGTGTTCCACAAAGTAAGTCCAAATTACCAACAAACTCTTCCACCGTGTGCTTATGTATTCAGAAACATGTCTCGATCGACTATATACTGCTGGTATTCAAGCCAACTCTTCCTACTCCTCTCTTGGTCCAAAGCAGTCTGTGTCACGTAATATACTCTTTCCATTTAGACAAAAAAAAAAAATCACGTTTACAAGCTTTATAGCTCTAAACCCGCGTCTTTCATTCATTTATTCTGAAATGCTTTTCTACAGTCTGAGTAAGAAAAAGTCACAAAATTGTTTCATAGCTTCATAAACGCCATTATCTGCATTCTTTCCTTTCTTCAAAGACTGTCACATCAAATTAGGAAGATGCTCCTTGTGAAATCCGTGGAAACAGTCAATCACGGCAGTAGGTTTTGTGCTTCCTAAAGTCTGTAATGTGAGCACAGAGCTCTAAAAACTAACAGAAATGAGTGTTACTCAATGATTAACTTCACTTTGTTTCTCAGTAACTGCAAACAGATGTTCCAGAGTCTTCATTTGGGCAGGACAGAAGGATGTAATTCCCCCATGCCTTGAGTTTGATAAATACATATCGTATGATCAAAGATATAGTTGAACACAGGTATAAAAAGTCAAACTTTCATGTCGGCGGAGATCCCCCCCTTCCCCTGAACAAAATCTAAAATGACGCTGCTTTTAGCAACAAACCTATAGAGTTACGATAGCACATTGCTAGAGCGCTTACATTTAGTTTCAACAGTCGAAGGTTTGGTCCAAAGCCATGTACGTTAATGGCGGACGACATTGAAAGAGAGATTCAAATATGGAGCCAGAGAGGGATAATTTACATATTCAAGTTTAGAATTCGAGAAACCATGATCGGACAGCATCATATTAAGACGAAATTTGTGATTGTGTGAAACAGGAGAACGAAAGTTTCCAAACTATGGGGATAACATCAGGTAGTGATGTGAGGTGGAAAATTTTCCGCTATAGTTTTCCGGAAAATTTTCCGTTCTAAAAAAAATATCAGTAATCAAGTAACAATTCCTCAGCAATCATAAAATTTGTTGAATTCATGTATAGAAATGTAAAAAAGTGAAAGATCATTTAACGAATATGAAAAGTTTCATGGCTCAGACAATTTTCAGTAGAATGTAGGAACAAGTTAAACAATTTTTCATGAATCGAAATGTTTTCTCTTAGATGGAAAAATTGAAGAACTTTTTATGAGTTGGAAAATTTTCATCATTTTGAAGCAAAAAGTAAAACGACTTTTTGTGAATCGGAAAGTTTTATTGGTCTGTAGAAACAAGTGAAAGGAATTTTCATAGATCGGAAAATTTTCATCACGATGTAGAAACAAGTGGTAAAAATTTTTCATAAGCCGGAGAATTTTGGATATTATGTATAGTGATGTTTAGGTGGAAAATTTTCCACTATGTTTAACTGCACATTCAGCTACAAAACTGAATTTCTGTAGAGGAAAGTTAGTCAGCAACAAATTATAATTTTCCAATTAGCTTTCGGAAAGCGGAAAATTTTCTAATACTTAAGTAAAGTTTTGGAAGTAAGCTTTTACACAGTGTTTCTCTCTCTCTCTTCATCTGCGAGTTCCTTCGTTGCTAAGCGGTTAGCATACGCGCCTTTGGCATGGAAGATCTGGCTTCGATTCCAGCGGGAGCTCATGTAGTTCGAATTTCACGTTAATTAGTTGGTCCCGTCTTATATGTTCTCGCTGCTGAAAGGGGCATTAAACTCAAAATCAACTCTCTCTCTCTCTCTCTCTCTCTCTTTCTTTCTTTCTCTTTCTCTCTCTCTGTGTGTGTGTGTGTGTGTGTATGTATTCAAAATGCAGGGAACATGAGTTCGTCGAGTAAAAATATCCCATTCTATTATTTAAAATTTCAATTTATTAAAAGTCATGAATGTTTTCCGATTCATAAAAACATACTTCACTAATTCCTACATCGTTGTTTAGCCGTAAAATTTATTGGTAATAAATATTGTCTTAAAAAGTTTTATGAAGTGAAAATCTAACGATTCTTCATTTCAAGAATGTTTCAAAAACTTCAATGCGTTTTTCCCTCAGAATCGACCTTCCCTTCAGAGAGAGAGAAACACTATGTAAATTTTTACTTCCCAACTTGAAATATTAGAAAATTTTCTGGTTCCCGAAATCTAATTGGAAAATTATAATTTGTTGCTGTCTAATTTTTCTCTACAGAAATTGTATATCTCAATGTGCAGTTAAATATAGTGGAAAATTTTCCACCTAACATCACTATACATAATATCCAAAACTGTCCGGATTATGAAAAGTGTTTTCACTTGTTTCTACATCGTGATGAAAATTTTCCGATTCATGAAAATTCCTAACATTTGTTTCTATAGAGCAATACCCCTTTCCGATTCACAAAAAGTTCTTCAATTTTTCCATACAAGACACAAAATATTTCGATGTATGAAACACTGTTTCACTTGTTCCTACATAGTATTGAAAATTGTGTGAGCCATGAAAATTTTCAGATTCTTTATACGATCTTTCAATTTTTAACATTTTTATACATGATTTCAATCAATTTTATGAACACTAAGGAACTGTTACTTGATCACTGATGTTTGTTAAGAACGGAAAATTTTCCGGAAAAATATAGAAGAAAATTTTCCACCTCACATCACGGCTAAACAACGATATAGGAATACGTGGAGTATGTTTTTCGGAAAATTTTCATCACTGACATCAGGCAGTTATATTCAGGTGGAGAACTCTTTTCAGAGTATCCAATGATTGCGAAAGGAAAGAAAGATTTTAAGATCTGAAGAGAATTTTAAAAATTCTCAGCTTCCGAGAGGGGTTTCGAACCACGAACCTCTCAGCTATCGAACCATAAATTTATCCATTCAGCAACGGAGATCAGTCACCCATATACTTTTCCTTTGGCTACACTAAGAAACAAATAGAATGGAATATTTAAAAAGCTGGCATGGTAGGTGCGCCGATTACATTAAACGTAGACCTCTGGTATCTTAGTGATAAGGTGTAGAATGAACTTTCCTTTGTAACTGAACACTTTTTAAGCCAATAAAAGTTTGTTACTACTATGTTAATTAAATTGTACTTGATAGAACCGTCTGAAAGGGTAGTGGCAAATACTCAGACAATCATATTTTGTGATGCTTTAGTGGAAATGAAACAAATCGTCGAAAACATGTTATACTTTTGAAAAGATAAAGTAAAGTAAGTATTTAAAAAAAAAAGCAATGGAAATGCGCATAAGAGTGGCACTTGGATGCGAACCTCTAATTTTAAAAAATAACGTGTTTACGTCAGTCTGTTAGACGAGTTGTTAGTGTAAGACTCCTTCGTGGATGGTCCTAGGTTCGAATCCCGATCGTTCTTATTGATTTTCTCTTTTAGATAAGCTTATACTGTACATTCAAGAAGTTCAAGTTTGAATTAAATATAGTCGCAGCTAGTTTAAGCCGAAATTATTTTCGAATATGAGATTTGTTAGTACAGCGGGGGACACTTCTAAATGGTACACCTTAGCCGTAAATCTCCATATGGCTGTACCATTTAGAAGTGTCCCCCGCTGTACATATTTTCTTTAACGTGTGATGTTTCAATTTTGATATTAAATCTTGCTACCTTAATTTTAACTCATTTCTCACAGTGTTTCGTTACAAAATTCAGAAACATCCAGCAGAGGGCGTACAATATTATGTACGGCAATCAGCAAAAAGCTCAACGTGACGTCACATGAAGCACCTTCCATCATTTTGCTTCTGGTGTAAAAATGGCGCATTACGAAGGTTCTGTTAAAAGCAATGTAATTGCTTTAAATGAGCATGCGAGCATGAACTATACTGAGCCAGGAGCGGGATATGGCGTTAACCGTGTAACAGCACGGAGGTAGTAAAAGAGATATAAGGAAATAGGAGATACAAGACGTAAAAGAGGAACTGAGCGACAAAGAGTTTCTCTACCGAAGACGACCAGAAGTTAATTGCCTAATACCGTGAACAGCCTTTCATGTCTCCAAGGTGATGTTGCGGCTGTCCGACGTAGACTCAAATCCTTTGGTTTGAAGTCATACAGGGCAGCTGTTAACAGGTGGCTAACAGAAGACCACACTGCTGAGCGCCTGGCGTTTCCACAGGTAAATATTTTACGTCTGTGAAACAAGATCGCTTTTACAGACGAAAAAATATTTTCCACTGCGCATCGGGCCGAAACGTGTTTACCGGCTCTCTGGAAAAAGTATACCTTTGAATAAGTTTCCCGTTCAGGTCGAATGGCACCTGTAACAATTCATTGCTGAGGAAGGATATACAAATTTCCGCCGAATCTACACGATTCCTTGTCGCCTAAAAGCCCACAAGTGTGTGAAACATCTGGACAAAACTTCCGAAAATAAAAGCTCATGTAGGTGACGGCATATTATATTCGCAACAGGACAATAGCTGGATACATAATTCAAATGTGGTTCAGACATCTCTACAGAGGCAGCCGGATGTACAGATAATTTATTGGGTTCCTCGTGAAGCAAATCTGAACCCTATTGAAAATATGTGGGCCTCTGTTACAAGAACATTACGAGAATCCTGGTCAAATAATCCTCCACGAATACATGACGAGTTATGGGAGCGTGTTCAAGATGCGTGGTTAATCTGTTGCACAAAACGTTATATCTGTAACCTGGTGGATTCAATGCCACGGCGTATGGCACCTGTGATCGTATCCCAAGGGGATTGCACACACTATTAATAAATGGTCGCCCATAACATCAAGTCCTCTCAAGGGCTATCTAATTGGACCCACTTTATTAGTAAAGTTTTATCAAATACATTACAAGACATCAGTGAATGTGTCTCAGTTAGTTCTGCACTAATAAGTAAACTAACCTGTGAGACTTGGTGGCCGAGTAGTATTATGCTTGCTATGTAAACGAAAAGAAGTTGAAGCAGTAGTTTGAATCCCGTGAGGAAGACCCTTAGGTTTCATCACCGCAATTATTTGAATTACGCCTTCGCTACGTCCGCCTTCGTATGGTCCTTATGATACATTGTATGGTCCACCATACGTTTTTACTTAGTAAACATTTTATAAATATGTGGATAAGTACACGATTTTTCACAAAGAATACACGTATTTCAAATGCATGTATTTACTAAACTTTAAGACATACGAATATGAAATTTTACACACATATTTACGAACCTCTCAAGTTCAAATTACAGTTCAAAGTTCAAATTACAGATGTTCAATATGTCCTCCATCAGCGACACGAACAATATCACATCGATACTCAAATTCCTCCCATACTCTGGCAAGCATGTCCTGCGTCACTGATGTTATGGCAGTACGGATCCGGTTCTTCAACTCTTCCAGGTTCTGTGGGAGTGGTGCTACATAGACGTTGTCTTTAACGAAACCCCACAGGAAGAAGTCACAGGGTGCCAAATACGGTGACCGTGGAGGCCAGCTGAGTCATGCTAAGTCGCCAGTTCCTTGACGACCAATCCAACGGTTCGGTAGAGTTTCATTCAGGTATTCACGTATTTGCCGACTCCTGTGAGGGGGTGCCCCGTCTTGTTGAAAAATTAAGTTGTCTTCGTGCAGCCTCGGAAACAACCATTTTTGTAAAATCGCAAGATACTACTTACTGACTGTTAACCGTGTTTCCATTAAAGAAGAATAGGCCGTAAACAGATGATCGGGATATCGCACAAAACACAATGACTTTGGGCGAATCTCGTACATGTTCAATGACTGTATGTGGGTTCTGTAGGCCCCAAATTCGAACATTTTGTTTGTTTACCTGGCCACGAACACGGAAAGTCGCTTCATCACTGAACACGATGCGTTGTGCAAACGTGTTATCATTGTCAATAACGTCCAGAATCTCGTTACAAAATGCCACATGTTTGCGTTTGTCATCAGGACGCAGAGCTTGTAACAGCTGTAAGTTGTACGGCTTCATAACCAACCGACGTCTCAAAACACGCCAAATTGTTGTTGTTGGCACTTGTAACTCCTGACTGGCACGACGAGTTGATTTTGAAGGACTACGTTGGAAAGCAGTTTGAATTCGTGCAACGTTTTGTTCAAGAACACGAGGGCGGCCAGGACTCTTTCCTTTACATACACATCCTGTATCTACAAACTATCGATACTATCTGTGAATGTTCCACCCATTCGAAGGATCAATCTAGTACCTCAATCTGAAACGTCTTTGCACTGTAATTACGGAACTGCACCTCGCAAACTCGAGAACACAAAATGATTTCTGCTGCGGAGTGGCCATTTTAAACATATGACAGTTACCAAGCAAAACAGAACACAACTGACATCTAGCGTCTACTGATATAAACTAGACTATGCATTCGTTTCTCCACTAGCCGAGCAGAGGCGCAGCGATCAATAGTTTGGACAAAGTAATTCTTCGTAATACGTATATTCTTTTTGAAACAGGGTGTATATTAGAGTAAATATGGAATATAGTATTTTCAATCGACTGACGTCACTGTGTAAAGTTTCATCATTGTATTACATCCAAAGATGACTTAAATTTAGATGGCAGGATTTGATATCAAAGTTGAAACGTTGTTAACTCACAGAAAAACATGTAATAATAAAGTATCATATTTGAAAATAATTTTGGCTACGTTAATTCACGAGCTTCTATTAGATTTAATTCCAACGTGAAGTTCTGGAATGCACAATTTACGTATAGCTGAAAGGAAAAAAGTAAAACGGAATGGCCGAGATTCGAATCTAGGACCAACAGCGTAAGAATCCCCTTCACTAAACCTTCATCTAACAAGCCATGACGTAAACATGATTTTTTAAAGTTACAAATTCGCATCCAAGTGACAACATTAATGTAAGTGCAATAACTTTTTTGCTCTTTTTTTCTTCAAAAATTAACATTTTTACGCCGATTTGTTTCATTTTCCACTAGAGCTTCAAAAAGCATGATTTGTGTCTGAGCATATTGTGTCTTTCATCAGACGGTTCTACCAAAATACAACTCAATTCACACAGCAGTAAAAGTACTGTCTTTGAAAATATTCGTGGAGAGGAAAAAGTGCATTATATACCCTGAATGGTGTCGTAACTAACGGGCTCGCAGTGTGGGAGGCCCAAGACAAAAGGGGCCTATTCAAGTTTCGTAATTCCACTTTGCATGTTTTTATATAATTTTATACTTTTTCCTTAATTTCTAGAATTAATACGACTTTAGCCTTAGATGAAAAAGAAGTTCTGGAGGAGCTATAGATTGTGAAGTCTACTCTGATAAGTCTGAAAGATTTATCAACTCTTTGCTGCAACAACTTTAACGGACAGTAAAGAAGCAAAAGATTGAGTAAAATTTCAACTTGGATTGAATTACCTACATTTTCAATCTTGGATAACTGTCACTGCTAGTAGTGTTCCGTATTTGTTCTGACCTCTACTTTTTTATAACTGTATCTCACTTTTCCTATGACCAGCGAGCATTTAGTGAACTAACGGCCATTAAAACATACATTCATAGCACAATGTTGCAGATGAAGTTGAGCTCTTTGGCAATCTTCAGCATTGAAAGTGAAGAAATCCACCACCTTGATATTGAAAAAGTAGTCAACGGATTCCTCCCAGAAAAGAATCACCCGCAGAGTCGTTTTTCAGATGGTAATTTATACGTATACTTAAGTTGGTTTCAATTTCTGCATAGTTGTGGGGATGACACACTGAATCCACCTTACGAAGGGGGCAAGGTGGCACGTAAAAGTAATAGAATACGAACGATATTATTGTGAAATTCACTGTTTTCGGAGTTGTAAAGATGAATAGTGACACTGTCGATGCTGCTAAGGGTGCTAGCCCTGGTTGGCATGGAGATCAGAGTGGGAAGATGACAGGCAAAAATAATCGAAAACATTTTGTGTCGAATGCATAATTTTTGGGGTCAGTGACGTAAATACTGATATTCCAAATGTGGTATATGTCCAAGTTCGACCACATTCGCATGGGAGTCATTGGGGAGAATCAGTGGAGATTTCAGAACAATTGCTTTCGTGTGAGTAACAATACACAGTGTGAAAAGTGGTAATGTGCAAATATGGGTGTTATATCGAAAACTGTCAGAGATATGACTTCTTGGGAATTATTGTACGAATCCTGCCTCTCCCTAAGACTAAGGATGTCCAGTCTTTCAATATTACCTGCCCTATCTAACGCTCTTGAATATATTGTAAGTGACCAAATATGTGAGCGCCTTCGAACTTATAACCTTTTAGACACTTCTCAATCCGGGTTTCGTAAACATTGCAGCACTTCTGCAGCCTTTACCAGCATTACTGATGATATACGTTCTGCTTTGGACAAGAGAGAGATAACTATACTTACCTTACTGAATTATAGCAAAGCATTCCAGTCAGTAAACCACGACATTTTGCTACAGAAACTTGTACAAAAATTTAGTTTCTCTACTTCAGCTGCTAAGTGGGTCCAAAATTACTTATGCGACCGAAAACAGTAAGTGGTGGTTGCCAACTTACTTTCGGGTCAGCGTAACCTCCCTTGTGGGATTCCTCAAGGTAGTGTTTTAGGGCCTCTTCTTTTCTGCCTTTATATTAATGACTTACCACAATCTCTAAAACACTGTAAGTATCACATGTATGCGGACGATGTTCAATTGTATCTATCTTCTTCACCAAGGCACTCGTTGGTACTGCTGCAGGGTGTCTACTGGAATACCAGAAAGTAAATTCATGACTTTTTCATGACTTTTCATGACCTTTTTGTTCAAACTTTCATGACCATGGCGATAAAAAATTTACCATTAGTAATAATAAATCCCTACCATCAGTGGTGCATCGGAACTATGCGGGTTGCTAGTCTTAAATATCACTTATTGTGAATCTTAAAGAAAGAATCTAAAATTCTGCCGCCTTGTGCTCGAGCACAGAATAGCACTTACCTAAATACGGGCCTGCTCTTACTAGTGAATCACTCTATACTGTATTTGAAGTTTTAGTTCTGAGTATAATTATCCGTCTAGCAGAAATTTGTCTGAAATTAAGCACTCAGAGAACTGCCCAAAGACAAAACAAATTATAAAAGAAATTCGTTTCAAAAAAATAATCATCAAATTTAAAATCTGCAAACTCAAACGAATAATATTATTTGCATAAGTCTAAAGGCCCAAAAATACACAATTTACATTTTTTAGAAGTAAAGAAATAGCAGATCAGAAAGTTGGACAGTAAAAAGTTGTTACTATATTACAGAGACTAGAAGATGAAATGGGGAGCAGCTAGGAAGACAGTAAAGTATTGGTTAGCCAGCACTAACTGGTGGGGGAAATTCTCACAATTACTGACCTGATACAACTGTTTCAGTACATGCAGTATGAGGTATAAAAGTATGAAGTATAAAAATATACTCTGAGATTTCAGATTTTCATGACCAGTTGGGTAAATAAAGGACTTTTTCATGGCTTTCATGACCACTAAGCAAAATATATGACTTTTTCATGACTTTCATGACCAGTAGACACCCTGTGCTGTATAAAACGCTTACTTTTACAGAACCTTCCTATCTTCTAAAACACCTTAATTTTTTAAGCGATTTCCATGAGAGGGACATAAGATCACGTTTTAATAGCCATCTTGCAATTCCTATTCATAGATCAACTTATTCCTAAAAATCATATATAATTTCAACGTGTCGTGATTGGAATACTTTGCCAAACTCGGTACGTGAGTCAAACTCTTTAGCATCTTTTAAAAGAGCAGTTTATAATTTATTGTTATCGAAGCAGGGTTGAATGGACACAGAGACAGAAGATCCAAGAGAGAAGCTTGCCATAAAGATATAAAACTCAAATTTATTACATATTGTAACATGTATGTACTTTCGTGTAGCACTATATTATATTTGTCTGTGTGTGTGTGTGTGTGTTCAAGTAACCGTCTGTTTCTTGTGTGTGTGTGTTTTTACTTTCTAACTTTTTTTTTTTTTTTTTTTTTTTGTATTGTTAACTATATTCTTTAATTTTTCAATTTTGTATCATGTTTAGGTGTTAGATAAGGCTTCATATAGCCTTAACCTCGACATGTAAAATAAGTCGAAATAAATAAATAAATAAATAAATAAATTGTTGGTCCAGGGAGGCATTACCCCATATCACTCCCTAAAATAGTCACTGCTTTGCTGCTGTGCAGGGGTGTAGGCAGTAATTTATTTCACTGATTGAAAACTTTTTGAGGGGTTCAAACTCAATATGGGGACATACTGTACTAAACTGTCTAACATTATCTCTAAAATTAGGCAAGATTTACAGAAAGGTAGTGATTGCGGGGGGCTCTGGACCAACAGGACCTACATCATTTGTATGTCCCTGCTGCTCTGAATTGTCATAAGCTACTTTTCAAAAGTGTCAGTAAGACATAAAATGTAAATAATAAATTAATAACAGAATAAAATATAAATAGAAAATATATATAACTAAGAAGTAGAAAATAATTAAAAAATAAAGTTGAAAGACAAGTTCTTTAAGAAATAATACTTGAAGGGAAATATATAATTTGAAACCATTTTCCATTAGCTAAAAAAGTGAGGAGTGTTTCTCGGAATGGTTTCAGTGTCTTAACATCCCCACAGTATATTTTACGATGGTAATTTATACGTATAATAAATTCGTTTGAAATTCCTTCATGAGTCCATGTTGCATCGTACGGTCCACTGTACGTTTTTTTTTTTTTCTAGTCAAAAATTTCTAAACATATATATTACATTAACAATAGAATACTGTTGTACCGGCCGACTGTCGTCATTATGCAAAAATCCATCATGCTATAATGTAGGGAAATGAGTTAAATTAAGGATGTAACATTTAATATCAAAATTGAAACATCGCAAGCTAAAGAAAAACATGTACTAACAAATCCCATATTTGAGAATAATTACGGCTTAAACTAGTTGCGACTACATTTAACTCAAAAGCGAACTTCTGGAATTCACAATCTGAGCTTAGCTAGAAGGAAAGAATAAGAACGGTCGAGATCCAAACCTAGGACCGTCCAAGTAGGAGTATCTTACACTAACTATTCATCTAACAGACAGTGACGTAAACATGTTATTTTTTAAATTTATAGGTTCGCATTCATGTGACACTCTTATATGCATTTCTATTGCTTTTTTAAAACTTTGTCTTTTCAAAAATCTAACATGTTTATAATGATTTGTTTCAATTTCCTCTAGATCTTCGAAAAACGTGATTTATGTCTGAGTATTTGGCACTACTTTCTCAGACAGTTCTATCAAATTTAACTCAATTAACACAGTAGTAACGAACTTTTACTGACTTAAAAAGTGTTCCTGAACAAGGCGAAGTTCATTATGCACCTGTAACTAAGCTACAAGACCCTACGTTTAATGTAACCGGCTCACCCACCGAGATAACTTTTGAAATATTTCATTCTATTTGTTTCTCAACGTAACTAAAGGGAAAGTATATGAATGACTGCATCGAGTTTTCCATAGCTGAATAAAGTCATGGTTCAATAGCTCAGAGATTCCTGGTGACAATTATTTTATTCAGGCTCTTCGAAGGCATTTCAGAACAAACGAATGAAAGTGACGGTTGTAGAGAAATAAAGGTTGTAAACATGGTGCCTGTCTCGGAAGCTAGAGATTTTTTAAAATTCTTAATTTCCCAGATTTTAAGATCTTTCTCTAGCTTCGCAATCATTGGATGCTCTCAGAAGAGTTCTCCACCTTAATTTGACAACTGACTGATGTGATCCTCGCAGTTCGGAAACTTACTTTCTGTTTCACACAATCATAAATTTCGTCCTAATATGGACACTGTTATTTTTTCACCAATTCTAAACTTGCATATGTAAATCATCCCTCTGTTTCCATATTTGAATCTCTCACTCTCTTTCTCTCTCAATGTCGTATACTATGAACGCATATGGCTTGGGATCAAACCTTCGAGTCTTGAAACCAAATGTAAGTGCCAGGGGAATTACACCCTTCTGTCCTGCCCAAATGACGACCCTGAACTTGTTTACAATTACTGGGAAACAAAATGAAATTAATCACACTCATTTCTGTCAATAGGTTTTAGAGCTCTGTGCCCACATTACAGATTTTTGGAAGCACAAAGCCTACTACCGTCACTGACAATTTTCACGGATTTAAAAAGGAGCATCTTCCTTGGTTAATGTGATATGCAGTCTTGGAAGAAGGAAAGAAATGCAAATAACGACGTTTATGAAGCTATGGGAACGTTTTCTGACTTTTTATTTATTTATTTAGGCTCTAGAAAGACATTTCAGAAAGGAATGAAAGGGACGATTTTAGAGCTATAACGCTTGTAAACATGGTTCCTGTTTTTTTCCATCTGAATGGAAAGAGTATATTGCATGACATAGGCTACTTTAGACAAAGACAGGAGTTGAATTGAAAACCAGCAGTACCCATAGTCTATCGAGACGTGTGTTTCTGAATGCATAAGCACATGGCGCAAGAGTTTGTTAGTAATTTGGACTAAACCAGGGGAAAAATTACATCGATTGAATATTAAACGGACTCAAGCGACCTAAAGTTTTGAATCCGATTACAATACATAGTATATGGAAAAAATCTGGATAAACTCTTGTAATTTAGAAACGGTTTAAGATAATGCGAAGATACCCTGAAATGGAACTAGACAAAGGGACACACCTAATTGTGTATTGGATTGTCATGGCGACCATCTTGAAGTCTGCCATCTTGGATTCAGGTCAAAATTTTCAAATAGGAAGAGAGTCATATGACATAGTCTTGAGGTAGTATTTCACAAAAGCACAAATTTGGCACTATTTTAAAGATAGCTTTAGTCGTGTAAGAATTATTATTTGTGAAAAGATTTCTCCAGGCTAATCATTCTGACACGACTAAAAGTATTCTTAAAATAGTGCCAGATTTGTGCTCCTGGCACTGTTGTTCAATCATATATTAACCTTAGTACATACCGTAACAATGATAATTGTATTAATACGTTTAATTATTGAACTAGCATATTTAATTGTCATATTTAATACACTGCAATTATTTCCTAGTTAATTTGGTTTCTCATTTGGTCAACAGATGGCATCAGCAAATGCTGTGTTTATATTTTGTAAGTTCTTTTTTAGTTGTCTAAAGTGTAAATGCGTAAATACAGAAAATATTTTGATTATAATTTTGTAGGCAAAGCGTTTAGTTTGCTTACAATATATTTGCTGCCTGACATTCGACTTTTAATATTAAATTGAAGCTCACTGAAACATTTTATATCTATTTGAGTATTTCATGATACCGGACGTTCATCGATTTAAGCGTTTTCAGAACGAATAGTCTAAAATAGATTGCACAAACTTTATTCCAGGAATTGATGATGATGATGTAAGGAACAATATTTCCGATGTAAGAAATAAAGTGTTAAATTTTGCTATCAAACTTGTAGAAGCAGGACATCGCAGATATTACAGGGAATTTTTAGAACTGACCATCATGTTCTTGGGTGGTATACCACCTCGAAGCGTTTTCTTTCGTTTGCCTGGGTGGGAAAAGCTATCTACTATTTAAAAATACTTTTCTTTCGCCAACAATTTCGTTTAACGAAGCAAATAGGAACGGGTCTTCGGAGAGTATGCATTTTTCTGATACGACTATATGTGCAAGCTTGGTTTAAATGTGATCAAGCATCCCATTCACCATTACTAGACCAGCAATTTTTGAAGGGTTTTTACAGTTATAAACAAATTGATGCTGAATTATCTGAAGTGGCTCTTTCTAAATTTTCTCGCCATCTCTGGTACTTGACGGAGGAACACGTAGCGTTGGGGTTTTTTGAGGATGAAGTTAGCGTAATGGAAAAACAAAAAATAGTTGAAAGAATTAAAACTGTAAAGGGAAACCGTGAAACAGCAAAGAGGCTTGACGCAAAAGGTGATTCGATAAAAATTCTTGTGAAAAGAGAAATCAGTGATTTTGTTACAACAAACACACAAATTTTCCTCGATAGATTTAAAATACCCAAAGGGTTTCTTGCATCTGATCAGATTTCATGGTCAAATAACAATGACTATTTCAAGGAAAGACAATAGTTAAATTCATCCACGTAACAAACGATGCAGCAGAAAGGAGAGTGAAACTAATAGAAGGTTACAAAAACGTTCTTACGAAAAACGAGGAGCAGAAACAGTTTCTTTTGCAGATAGTGAAAGCCCACAAACAATCTCTTCATAGATGTGACAAAAGTGAACTATGTAGCAAATAAAACTGAAGACTTACCATAAAGCTACTATATAAATAAAGGATATTACAACTTCTTCCAAGTTATAATTTCTCTTTTTCCTCATAATGGTCTATGAATCATCTTGATGGAAACCTATTTGCAGTTCATAGCGAAACAATGATTTCCCATTCTCTAGCAGTTTGTTTCAGTTTATGTACAAGACTTCCAACATTCTTACAAATCTGTGGTACATAACTACAATAAAATAGCATTACATCGAAGCGTTTCGTATTTCACACGTAATAACTCTTAAATGATTATATGTAAATTGAAAATAATGTCAGATTTGTTCTTCTGATGAAAAGCTACCTCAAAACGATATCTCATATGGCCCTCTTTCTTCTTGAAAATTTTGACCTGAATTCAAGATGACGGACTTCAAGATGGCCGCCATGATAATGCTGTACAAGATTAGTTTGGTCTCTTCCTCTAGTCCATTATCCAGGGTATCTTCCCATTCCCTTAAGCCGTTTCTAAATTGCAAGGGTTTATTCCAGATTTTCCCCATATACTATGTACTGTAAACGCATTCAAAACTTTAGGTCGCTTGAGACACCATTTAAAATTATTCAATGGATCTAATTTTTCTCCTGACTTAATTTTGTCCCATACGGAACCATTTTAGGGCATTCGTCCAAGGAAATTACTAAATTTATTTTTCTACACATAAGTAAGGACCACCCTAATTACACTAACTTTGTTATTACTTGAGTTACAACAAAATGTACGAGGGGAAACCGTCTAAAATATGATGTTTTCAATCTAAAGTGAAGATATATATATATATTTTTTAATCAGACGAGCCGTTTGGGTTGTATACTTTTTATGTGGCCAATGTTAAATGAAAATGCAACGTTGCCTTTGCCGGGAGCTGGGTAACTTTTACCGGTGAATGGGGGCATGTTTGAAATGGGTGCTGGTCATCGTCACGTTAGCGTAAAAGGCAGTCACTTCATTCACTTATGTTGTGGGTCTAGGTAAATGGCAACGTTGCATTTTCATTTAACATTGGGCGCATAAAGAGTGTACAGCCCAAACGGCTCGTCCGATCTAAAACATTTCTTCACTTTAGATTGAAAATACCATATTTGGAGACGTTTTCCCCTGTTATATTTTGTTGTAACTCTGATAATAACAGAGTTACCCTCTGTCAGAGAACTCTTGAGACACCCTGTATATATAATAGATGAAAAAGATAGAAAACGCAAACCGGTAGAGTATAAAAATATAATAAAAGATGTAAATGTATAAAACACACACACAAAATAATGAAAATAATACACGCAAATTGTGAGGAAGAAGGTTCACTTTCTATGACAACAACAAATAAGCTATTTTGGCATATATTATATTTTTTACTGACATATTTGTTAGTCGCCTAAAAGAATGCTTCGTCTAGGAAATCCTTCATAATGCAACTAAAAAATTATGAACTGAACAACATATAACGACTAAAATGTAGTACCCTTAAGCATATATATTTCCTAATAAATTACGATTCTCTCTCATGTATATCCCTGAACAGAAAGCAATATAAGAAAGCTTAACTCAAATACAAGTTCTTTCTACAAGAATAACAAGTTTATGAAAAATATTTGAAAGAGGTACATTTGAACTCCTTTCCTCCAACTTAAGCTCATAATCTATACTAGTATATACAAGAACAGAAGTAACTCATTCATCCTCGGCCAAACCATACTATAGGTAGGAACGTGAAACTTGAACGCACTACTCCTTTAGTTATGAAATAAACAGGGCAAAATGATTTATTGAAATATCTATCCTAAAAGCAGTTTAAAAATTTCTGCCAAAAATCGAATATTTCAAGAATCCATGAATTGGGAGGTGAAACTCGGCGTACAGTGACGAATATTTTAGTGTTTTCCGAAACTCTGCTCCTAAGTGTTGTCGTTCCTATAATATTCAAATTTATTTTTCTTAATTCAGGAAGTACAAAACGTAAAACAAATGTTTAAACTGGAGATGTAAATTTCAACATATAGGCTCTCAGTTAAAAATATTGAAATATGTTTCAGCGTGTTAGAAAGTTCCGCTTCTAAGGAGGTCATTTCTATATCCAAATTTTCCCTTATTTTCTTTATTCTGGAAGTTGTGAATGTAGGGATACTGTTAACCTGCAGGTATGAAATTCGATAAATTCTCAATTAAAAAATAAGTATGTGAAAAGAAGTGTACGTAGGATTTTTCAAATATAAAGAATGACTCAATTGACTTCTGGAAGCCAGTCTAGTTTTTTGACAACAGAAGTGTACATAGGAGTGTCCAAACAAAGAATAACTGAACTGACATTTAGATGCACAATAGGATAAAATAGTATTTATTAGTAGTAGAAAATGGATCGATCTGGAACATATGAGGACAGCATTGGCCAACTCACGAGCCCCTGAGAAATTGAGCACCGTACACCCTGAGCCCACGGTCTTTTACAACCTCCATTTTAGGGGTGAATTTATTCCCTTTTATGAGCACTTTTTAGGGGGTGTATTCGTTCTCTTTTATGACCACTTTTTAGGGGGTGAACTCGTTCCCTTTTATGAGCATATTTTCCAACCCCTATAGCAGAAATTACACTGAGACTATGAACAGATAGAAGAGCAGATAACACATAACACTACGTAACACACAGCAGAACAGATAACACATGAGAGTACGTAACATAGCAAGGGTGTACTCGTTCCCTTTTATGAGCATATTTTCCAACCCCTATTTTAACATAGCAGAACAGATAATACATAAGAATACGTAACATAGCAAGGGTGTATTCGTTTTTACGAACACACAGCAGAACAGATATACACAGCACAGCTAATAAAAGAGCATGGCTTATTTTCCAACCCTTATTTTAACATAGCAGAAATTACACTGAGACTATGAACACATACCAGAGCATAAGACTACGTAACACACAACAACCTCCATTTTAGGGGTGGACTCGTTTTCAACCCCTTAGCATAAGACTATATAACATAGCAGTTACGAACACATAGTAGAGCAGATAAACACAACAACCTCCATTTTAGAGGGTGTATTCATTCCCTTTTATGAGCATATTTTCCAACCCCTATTTCAACATAGCGCATCAGACAGAGACTACGAAACATAGTGAAGATTAGATAACACATAAGAGTGCATAACATAACAAGGGTGTATTCATTCTCTTTTATAACCACTTTTTAAAGGGGTGGACTCGTTCCCTTTCAACCCTTATTTTAACATAGCAGAACTAGTAAAAGAGTATGACTTATTTTCCAACCCTTAATTGAAGATAGCAAAGAACACATAAGACTACGGGGGTGTATTCCACCCCTATTTGAACATAACGAACATAGCAGAGAATAGGGGTGGTGAACACACAGCAAAGGTATATTCGTTTTCAACCCCTTAGCATCAGACTACATAACATAACAGAACTAGTAAAAGACTACGGCTCATTTTTCAACAACACATAGCAGACATAAGACTATGGGGGGGGGTTACTCGTTTTTCAACCCCTATTGTGACAGCAGATAATACATTTGAACCCTATAGCAAAGATTCTTTTAACAAGTGAACTTCTTCTAACCTATATTTAAAGACTGCAGAGGAATGCGAACTTCCGTGTTTTGTTATCAGTTACATAATAACTTCCGCCATATGTGGATAATTCTCATTACGTCATTCATCCGGATTTTAAAAACATTGAGCTAGTTTTCTCTTTAACAGACAATACGGTCATTCAAGGTTTGAAAAAAAAAGGAATCCCTGAACGTAATGCAATCAATTACAAAGGTATAACTTGTCATTCAACGATAGGATTAAAAAAAAGAGGGGAATCCCCGACCGTGACTCATCCCGATTGCGCAATATGACGTAATGCGATCACACAGGTATAAAAGACTGACCGAGATGTTTTTTTGTAATCACTTCCTGTTTGGTGTTTGAAGTGTAAAGTTCAGATTTTTTTTGTGTGTGCGCTTATATTATTAGTGTGGTTTTGTTTTCTTTTTTAGGTAAGACATTTTATAATAATAATATTATATTATAAAAATTCACTTCAGAATTAGTATAGTAACTTTGAGTTATTTTAAAAAATGGCAACCAAAAAGGTTAAATCAAATACTATCAATTCACCAACTGATACTCTATTTAATAATAATTTGAAAAAAAATCATTTTAAAATGTGATACTGTTTTAAATGAGGATAGTGGATGTTTTTTAAATAATAAAAGAAAAGACAGTTTAGATATATTAAAACAAGAACAAACTAATACATCGTTTAAAGTAAATTTTTCTTTGGCTACAACTTTTGTAAAACCAGTAGATTTAGAAACATGTAGATTCTTTGTAAATAGTGGTAACGAAATTATTTTACCGAGTACAGATGTGAATTCTATAATTAAAAAACTATTTAATAAAATTTTAGTTGAACAAGAAAATAGAGCAATTAAGAAATCAGGGTGGTCTTTATGTTCTGAACCAAACCATCACTTAGAAATTAAAATCAGTAAATATGATCCTCTGTCAGCTTCATCATTTATAAAATTACCTCAATGGATTTTATCTAAAAAGAATTGTGTTCTAAATATTCAAAATAATGATAATAGATGTTTTATGTACTGCATTCTAGCTGCGTTGCATCCCGCAAAAGAACATCCACATCGTGTGAATAACTACATAAATATAGTAATACTTTATTACCGTTATTTGAAAAAACGAATATAAAATTTCCAGTTGAAGTAGAACACATAAGCAAATTTGAACATATGTATAATTCCGTATTTACTAAGGAACAAATTTCTATTAATATATATGGCATTGATTATGATAATGAAACAATTTTTCCGTTACGTATAAGCGAAAACACATCTGTATTTAAACGTATAGATTTACTGTATTGTGAAGAAAATTGCAACAGTCATTATTGTCTTATAAAAAATCTCAATTCGTTATTGAAAAGTCATAAAGAGAAAACTTATGTAAAATTGCCTCAATGGATTTTATCCAAAAAGAAATGTGTTATAAATATTCAAAATAACGATAATAGATGTTTTATGTATAGTATTCTAGCTGCTTTATATCCAGTAAAAGAACAACCAAATCGTGTGAATAATTACATACAATATAGTAATACTTTATTACCGTTATTTGAAAAAACGAATATAAAATTTCCAGTTAAGTAGAACACATAAGAAAATTTGAACATATGTATAATTCCGTATTTACTAAGGAACAAATTTCTATTAATATATATGGCATTGATTATGATAATGAAACAATTTTTCCGTTACGTATAAGCGAAAACCAATCTGTATTTAAACGTATAGATTTACTGTATTGTGAAGAAAATTGCAACAGTCATTATTGTCTTATAAAAAATCTCAATTCGTTATTGAAAAGTCATAAAGAGAAAACTTATGTAAAATTGCCTCAATGGACTTTATCCACAAAATGTGTTATAAATATTGAAAATAACGATAATAGATGTTTTATGTATAGTATTCTAGCTGCTTTATATCCCGCAAAAGATAATCCACATCGTGCGAATAATTACATACAATATATTAATACTTTATTACCATTATTTGAAAAAACGAATATAAAATTTCCAGTTGAAGTAGAACACACAAGCAAATTTGAACATATGTATAATTCCGTATTTACTAAGGAACAAATTTCTATTAATATATATGGCATTGATTATGATAATGAAACATTTTTTCCGTTACGTATAAGCAAAAATACAGGTGTATTTAAACATATAGATTTATTATATTTAAACTCTCATTATTGTTTAATTACAAATTTAAATGGTTTAGTTAGACATCAGTTAGGTACTCATCAAACATTTATTTGTAGACGATGTTTAGTATCTTTTTATAACAAATCATAATTAGATGAACATGACAAATTATGTAAAGAACACACTCCAACCAAAATTAACATGCCGAAACAAGAAGTTTTAAAATTTCGAAATTTGAAATTGTTATTACAGAATGATGTGATAATAGTTGCAGATTTTGAAAGTTTATTAAAACCTATAAGTAAACAAAGTGGATCTCATACAATACAAATTCAGCAACATATACCATGCAGTTTTGGTTATATTGTATGTTGGGGTAACAACTATATGAAATCAGATTTAGTTATTTATCGGGGAGAAAATGTATCGATGAAGTTTATGTCTGCTATGGAGAATGAATTAAGAAAAATCATAAACATATTAGATCAACAAAAACCATTAATACCATTAAATAGTTCTCAGTTACAGGAGTTTAATCTATCCACTGAATGCTGTTTGCTATATTAAATATACGAGTAACAATAGAAAAGTTAAACATCATAACCATTTAACTGGTCAGTATATTGCCACGGTGTGCAACAATTGCAATTTACAAATTAAACGTCAAAGTAATTTTATCCCTGTATTTTTCCATAATTTGTCTGGGTATGATGCACATTTATTTGTGAAAGAATTAGGTTGCACCCCTGGCAATATTTCGGTAATTGCTGAAAGCACTGAGAAATACATCACATTCTCTAAACACTTTAATTTTAATGGTAGACCTATCGAGTTACGTTTTGTAGACTTATTTAAATTCCTGCCGTACAGTCTCGAAAATTTGGTGTCAAAATTAAAACCTGAGCAATTTGTCTATACAAAGTAATATTTTTCTGATGATAAGTTCCCTTTAATTCTTCGTAAGGGAATTTATTATTACGATTACATAACAAATTTAGATACATTTAATGAAATTGAATTTTCTGAAAGAGAGGCATTTAATAGCAAATTGAATGGAACACAAATTTCCGAGACTGATTATCAATATGCAAAACTGATTTGGCGTGTGTTTAAATGTGAAAATTTAGGGGACTACCACGACCTATATTTAAAATGTGATGTACTTCTCACAGCAGATGTGTTGGAGAATTTTAGAAAGACATGTTTAAATGCTTTTTGCATTGATCCGATTAATTGTTTTACTGCACCTGGGTTGGCATGGCAAGCCATGTTATATAGAACAAAAATTGAACTTCAACTTTTATCAGATATCAATATGTATATGTTTGTAGAAAAATCGATTCGCGGAGGCATTACACAAGCTGTATTAAGGTATGCCAAAGCTAATAATCCTTACGTACATGATTTTGATGCGGAAAAAGAAAAATCCTATTTACTGTATATTGACATGAATAATCTGTACGGACTATCAATGATTGACTATTTACCATATGGTGGTTTTCGGTGGGAGGATAAAATTGACAATTGGCAAGACAAGAATAAAATTATCAATTGGCCCACTGATAGTGAATGGTTTTTTTTCTAGAAGTGGACTTAGAGTATCCAAATTATTTACACGAATACCATTCTGATTTTCCGTGTGCTCCCACTAATGAAGTTCCACCAAATGGTAAATACTCAAAATTACTATTGACACTTAAATCGAAATCGAATTATATCTTGCATTATAGAGTATTACAATTTTATCTAAAACAAGTTTTAATATTGGTAAAAGTACATAAATTATGGTTTCGTCAATCTAAATGGCTTACATCTTATATACAAGAAAATACTCAACGCCGTGCAAATGCTACAATTGAATTTGAAAAAGATTTCTATAAGTTATTAAATAATTCTGTATACGGAAAGACAATGGAGAATGTACGAAAACGAATTGATATAAAATTAATTAACAATGAAAAAAGTGTAAAAAATTAGTAGCGCAAAATCAGTTTCAAAATTGGGTAAAATGAGGAGATATCTTGCATTATTCCATATGTTAAAAAAATCTGTAACTTTAAATAAACCGATCTATGTAGGAGCTACAGTTTTGGAATTATCAAAATTAGCAATGTATGAATTCCATTATAATATAATGAAACCTCGATATGGAGATAAGATTAGTATTGCTTATATGGATACTGACTCTTTCATTTACTATATTAAAACCAACAATATTTATAAAGATATAAAAGACATGATTGAGTATTTTGATACCTCAAATTTTTCTCAACCTAATCCGTATGATATTCCATGGAAAAATAAAAAAGCTTTAGATAAAATGAAAGATGAATTAGGTGGACTTCCCATTATTGAATATGTTGGTTTACGAGCAAAAACTTATGCAGTTCGCACTAAATCTGATAAAAAAATAAAAAAAAATTAAGGGTATAAGAAAAAATGTAACTAGTATGATCTCTATCGAAGATTTTAAGGATTGCTTAAACAATAATCGAACTATTAGAAAGAAACAAACACAGTTGCAATCTAAAGAACATGAAATCTTTACAGTATCTGTTAATAAAATTGCTTTAGATCCTCATGATGACAAGCGATGTATTCTTAATTGTAACATTCATACATTGCCATGGGGACATTATCAGTTACCATTGAAATATTGTAATAAGTGTAAAATGTAAAATAATTCTTTTTTTTAAAGAAAGTTTTTCAATCGAAAACAGCATAATGATAATCAATGTAAAATATGTAAATAATATTTTAGGAGAAATATATAGAAATGATGTCACTATCAGTTCGAGAACAAATAGTTGCAGAATTACATAAAAGTGCAAGACGAAACTATCCTCGAATACCCGTTATAACGAATGGGATTCATGATTTATGGCAAGCTGATTTAGTTGAAATGAATTGTGGAAAATTGAAAGGTCTAGCAAAAATTAATCGAAATTTCAAATATTTATTAACTGTGATAGATACATTCTCTAAATATGCTTGGGCTATTCCTGTGAAAAATAAAACTGGGAAAGAAATTACACAAGCATTTATAACAGTACTGAGAAAAGCAAACAAAAGCCCTAAATTTTTACAAACTGACAGGGGTCGAGAATTTTATAATTCAGAGTTTCAGAAGGCGATAAACCAAAATAACATTAAACATTATTCCACGTACAGTGATGTGAAAGCAAGTATTATTGAAAGATTTAATAGATCATTACGTAAGTTAATGTGGAGACAATTTACACTGCAGGGAAATTATAAATGGATTGGCATTCTGCCGGAATTACTACATAAATATAATAATACTATTCATTCCACTATTAAAATGAAACCTATCGACGCTATTAAAAAAGAAAATGAAAAACATCTATTGACAAACATCTATTGCAAAAAGTTTTCTGTGATAAAAAGAAAAAGTAAATTTAAGATAGTTGAATATGTAAGAATTAGTAAACTTAAGCGTCCTGGTTTTGATAGAGGTTTTACACGCAATTGGAGTACAGAAATTTTTCGAATTGCTAAAGTTTTCTTCACTAATCCTCCGACATATCACTTAGTAGACTCAAATAATAAACCTATTGAAGGAAGATTTTACGGACACGAATTACAATTAACGAAATTTCCAAAAACATATTTAATTGAAAAAGTTTTGCGAAAGAAAAATAATAAGGCCTATGTGAAATGGTTAGGTCTGCCAAAAAGTGAATTTTCTTGGACTGATTTAAAACATACTATATTGTAAAAAAAAAGTCAAGAATTTATAGGTGAAGCATGTCGTCACAAGTATTTCTTGTAGATTTTATAATTTTAAAAGGTGAATTTTATATTTTAAATTCTAGCAACACTGTAAATTTTCGTTGCTTAGTTAAATTGTCATCATCATCATCATCACGAGGTCTATCAGTATCACAAGTAAAAAGTATATTAAACCAAATTTGATCTTCCACAAACGCTGTTTTTTTATGTAAAGGAGAAAAGAAAGCAAAATATTTAAAAACGCTATTTAAAATAAATGCAATATATCTGTAATAGAGATGGAATGGAAAATTCCTTTTACATGTATGGTAGCAGGTCCTACAGGCTGTGGAAAATCATATTTTGTTAAAACATTTCTTAACCATTATAGTAAGTTATTTAAAAATATTGTATGGTGTTATGGTGAATGGCAACCATTGTATGATACTCTTTCAAACTGTACCTTTAAAGAAGGTTTACCTCAAAATAATGAATTTCAAGCACACGAAGGTCCACATCTTGTCATTATTGATGATTTAATGCGTGAGTGTGACCATCGGATTGTAGATATTTTTACTAAGGGTAGCCATCATAGAAATATAAGTGTAATATTTATAACACAGACTATTTTCCATCAACAAAAAGGAATGCGGGATATTTCGTTAAATTGTCATTATATTGTTTGTTTTAAAAATCCTAGAGACCAAGCTCAAATTAATTATCTCGCACGACAATTGTATCCAGGTAATACAAAATTTATTCAAGAAGCATATCAAGATGCAACTCGAATTGCACATGGTTATTTACTCTTTGATTTAAAACAAAATACTCCTGATGAGCACCGAGTTCGAACAAATATCTTTCCAAAAGATTCTCTTAATTATGTTTATGTGCTTGTAAAAAAATAATTGTAATATGGTTTATATTCTAACAACTATTTGTGCTTTAATAGCCGTAAAAGAAAAAATGATTAGTAAGGAAAATGCACATTTGTTAAAACTTTTAGCAAAGTCAAAACCGAAAGCACGTAAGGCAATTTTACAAAATGCAGATCCTGATTTAATTCGCTCTATTTGTGAATGTTCCTATAACGTATTACAGGGAAATGTTCCATTAAATAAAACAGAGATAAATAAGCTAAAAAAATATAAAAAGGAACTGAGATATTTGGTGAAAAAAGGTCCGTCATTAAAACAAAAGAAAAAACGAATAATTATACAAAAAGGTGGTTTTCTTACTGCATTGCTTGCACCTATTTTAGGAGGTATACTATCTAGTTTAATTAAATAATTATGCAAAACGCACAAAAACTTATTTTAATCTCACCAGAAAAATTACATCATTATCAAACGATATCTAATCTTGATGATGAAATGAAAGAAATTTTAAATAATAAAAGTTTAAATGCAGAAGAAAAATGGACAAGATATAGAGAAGTCTTACAAAAATATTTAAATATAATTCAAAAACCGGCAGCAGTTACAACAACAGCAACTACTACTACTACTACTACTACTACTACGGAGGAAGAAGAAGAAGAGGATGAGGAGGATGAAATAATATCTACTCTCCCTGAAATTTGTAAACGTAAAGCAAGACCTTTATTACGTAAATTGAAACAAAATCCAAATATTCAATGGGACGATAAAGGAAATGTGAATATTAATAATAAATTAATTCCAGGTGCAAATATAGTGGATTTGATATCCGATTTTGTTAGATGTCGTAAGAAAAATATTTCAGTTGCCGGCTGGAAACCTTTTGCTACATTATTAGCAAAAGCCAATATACCCTTAGAGTACATTGGTAATCCTCAACGAATAGATTATATTAGAAAACTAACAGAAGACGAAGAGGACGAAGAGAAAGGTCCTCCACCCCGTAAACGCAAATGGTGTACTTATAAGCAATAATAATAATATTCTATTGTAATCGATTGATATTTTTAAGTATATAGAAAGAAAGAAAGATGAATGAGTCCTACCTTAATTATTACACACATCAAGTAGGAGGTGATTATAACGTGTAGGTACAGCATATCAAGAAGGTTATGGCATTGGTAGTTTTCTAGGAGGTTTATTTCGTACTGTATTTCCTTTATTAAAACAAGGTGCAAAAACTGTTGGTAAAGAATTGATACGTACAGGAATTAATGTAGCAGGAGATGTACTAGATAATAATAGACCTATTGAAGAGTCTTTGCATGATCGATGGCAAGAAGCTAAAACAAATTTAAAAAATAAAGCTCAAAATAAATTAAATCAGGTGTTGGAAGGATCTGGAAGAAGAAAAAGAAAGTTCATTTTAGTGGTGGTGGTGGTAGTGTGAAACGGATAAAAAGATCCAAAGATATTTTTGATTGATTGATTAATTATGGAGCAAAGTGATAGTTTTTATCTCACACTTCCTAGCAATAGTTCTATGAAATATTTTCCTCAAAATACTCTTGCTTGTTATACTACTAAATTATATCAACCTATTGTACTGGAGAAGGGAGTGTGGGAAACAGCTGTTGTTGAAGTACATTATACAAGTTCATTTCAGAATGTTTCCAAATATACAAATAATATTTATTACCGTCTCATGAATACAAAAAACTGGAACATAACTCAAATCTTACCAGGACACTATTATCATGCTGATGATATTCTATCTCAAATTAATCATAAAAGTGATATATTAAATTTACAATTAAAAGTCAAAGCATCAGTGAAACGAATTGAGGTTAATAGAGTAATAAAAGATCAAGAGAAGCATATACAAGTACGCCTATCTCCTGAACTAGCCAGAATACTAGGTTTTGATCATATTCAACAAGATATTGCAGTTGTTCATCATGCTCGTTATCCACCTGATTTACAAAAAGCGCTACCTACACTTATGTATATTTACAGTGATATTGTAGAACCACAAATGGTGGGTGACACCGTAGCTCCATTGTTACGTATTATAAATACAAATATTACAGAGCATGGTATTAATAATGTACACCTTGTCTCAAAAAGGTTGAGCGCATTCTTTATTGGTGTTTTGAGGCAAAAATTTTCAAAGTCCAGCTTCGGGTATCTTCGGGAAAAAGTAAGCCAGGTTCGAACCTCCAAGCCAGCCTTTGCAAAAGGGTAAAAGTTTGCAGATGTGTTTTTCTTCTTTTAAATATAATAAGACTTGTTACCAAGTGTTTAAGAAAGCAACATTGATTGAAATACTAAATGATACAATATTTCGAAACGTTTTTATTAATGTGAGCACATGCTTGTTTGTCATTTAGCTCTCTATACGTAATGGAACATTTAAATACGTTAAAGAATCTTTCCATATGTAAAAGAATGCTCAAAATTAAGAAAAAGAACATAATTATCGCCTGAGTACTAAAATAAAACTCAAAGTAGAACAGAAACTGCGTTTGTAATGGATATGAATGTCATAATCATCTTGAGATCCGTTATACGTTGCTAGAAGCTTAGTTTTAGAAGTCCTTGTGTTAGCTCATTGGTAAGCTGTCGGATTTCAAATCATATGGTTGAGAGTTCGATTCTCGTCTGGGCCAATACTTTTTTTAAAATTGCATTTTCCGCAATGCATGAAAAATTATATAAAATAATTACATTAAAATACATAAGTTGTTTATATATAACATAATAATTGCAGAACATAGTAATTATTATGTTTAAAATATAACATCTGAGATAATTTTCACAGTAGGTCGGTATTATATATGAGGATGTAAATACAAGTTAAGAAACTCGTTCAATAGCAATAAATAAATCATGTAGTGTATTTATTTGCAGCTATTTGTCATATAGAGAGTAATTCTCAACATTCATAATACAGAATGTCATTTATGTTCTTGAAAAGTTATTCAATGCATAAACAGAGGGTATAAACAGAGAATCCAAAGTCGGAACGCTCGCAAAAAAAAATTCATGAACCCCAATGGTCACGTGAGCAGACTGGAATTGTGCTTATGAAGCATGCCACAGCAGAAAGTCTTTACATAGATTTTCAATTCAATTCCTGATATATGCTTTTGCAATGTGGAAGTGGTGATGCCTTGAGTCGCCTCTCTCTCGCTCGCTCGCTCGCTCACTCTCTATTTATACAGAATATAAAAGTGGATTTATGTGTGTGTTTCAACATAATTCTAATATATCTAGAGCAATTTTAACTATATTTCTTACAGTCTGGAAAAAGAGTACTGTCGGGATACATATCAAAAATGCTAGAAACGGTTCGATATTAGTATCGAATCCATAGTTTCGTGGTCGCTTAGGTGAATAGCTCTACTTTCAATTCAAGTCCAATTAAGCTCCCATTAGCACCCAGGGTGGTTACGTAGCGACATAAAGATATCGAAATCAACCGATATTAGAATCGAATCGTAAGTTTTCAGCGCCGCTAACAGTGTAGCATTTCCCATTAGTCCACATTAGTCCCATTGCCTAGAGGGCAACATATTTGCAGAGTGCAAATTTTAAAACTTGAATAATATTTTAATTTTTTCCGTATGAAAAAGTTAAAAATCATGAGCAAATATACTATTTCACGAACAATCCTCTTTTACTATTCTAATATGTTTAATAATTGCGTAAGAAATGTAATAGTAATTCAGAACATGTTTCACAGTTGTTATTTTTGTTACATAGTTGTAGCTATAGCATGTAGTGAGTGGAATTTAACTGTAATAAATTCAGTAATTAACCATATTCGAATTAAGTTTTATTTTTAAGTTCGGAATGAAGGGGCGGAGAAATATGCAGTTATTGGCGGCACCGAGCTTTTCTACATTTTACTTTCAAGATCTCCATTTTTCTTTTGTCATTTGTTCCTAATAAAAAAAAGTTCAGTCACTTTTGGATTGTCATAGGATAGTAGGAGTTGGATTTTGGGATGCAGCCTGTGAGATTCTAGAGGAGCTAACTGCTTGAAAAAATATTTTTGAATCATCTGTAACATATGAAATAAGGATATGTATCATAAAAAATTGAAAGTAACTATGTCTGCGTAATCATCACGGTCAAATTGCAAAGTCAAATGAATTGACGTTTGGTATATAATCAGGCTCCAATCCCAACTGGGAAGTTATCATACGCGTGTCACTTTCATTATAATACATATCCTTAGGGGGAGTTGAAGTCCGAATTTTTGCGAAAAATTTGGTATCTCACAAGCCGTTCAACTGAGAGCTGAAATTCAGCATACAACTCTTTATTAAAAATAAAGAGAATATGCCCTGGCATTTTTTAAAATTGTCTTTTATGAGCGGGGGGACGGGGGTGCCTTTTCTATATAGTGGAAATTAATAGTGGGTTGATTTGTAAAAATAATCGAAAACGATTGATATTAGTTGAGAAAAAAATTGAGTAATGCAAACTAAAGTTCTTTTTGAATTTTATACCCACTGCTTTCTATTTATAATTGCTGAAGCTGGTGTTTAATATATGGAGCGTTCCGAGCATAAGGCAATCAAGCCATAAAGTTAGAGAAAATGGCCATAAAATTTGTATTCTAAACGTAATTACATGGGCATTTTCAATTTTTTTTTTTTTTTTTTTTTTTTTTTTTTTACGTTGGTCTACTTTTCCTTGATTCGAAACTTTTAAATTTCACCCTATTTTCTACTGAATGTGTCTGTAAGGCAACAAAGAAATAATTACATATGATAAATTTAAATTCATTTTAATTCGGAAAATGAGAAACACTTTGCCATTATATATCGTAAAGGTCAGACCCACCAGTATTGTAACAAAGAGGTGCTTGAGCCAATGACGGTAGAAATTCAAACTCCGATAAGTGATAATTTCACAGTCTTGTTTTATTACAAGTGTAATCTCTTTAGTCAATGGAGAGGAGGACGTGGGTCATCGGTCAGAGTTGATGTCGATGGGTTTTGGTGGGTCGGAGTTGGTCGCAATGGTTCAGAGTGGTTCATAGTTGGTGGTGGGTCAGAGTGGATCACGATGGTTGATGGGTCAGAGTGGGCCAATGGGTCATTTGGGTGGTGGGTGATAGTGGGTCATGGTGGGTCGTGGATCAAATTTTCATTGACCCACACCATCTCTGGTTAAAATTGTACTAAAGATAAGAGGCACCGAAGATGCATGTCGGCTATTATGCTCAAATTTTGCGCATGGATAGTACTTTACCAGAAAGCAATAAATCTGAAACGGTTCACGGTATCACCTCCTAGAACTCGAGATGTAGGGGTTTGTCTGATTGGCTAAATTAAGACGTCAATGATTTATCCTTCAACAACCAAGCTTTTTATAATCGTTTCCGTGGGGAAGTCAGAAGAACACGTGCCTAGTAATCGTAATATTGATAGTTCGCGTCCACCCCGGCGTATTTGTTTTGTGTTTTTTTGATTCACCTAAATATAAACAAATCACACATATAGGCATTTTAACATATTTTGGGAGAGTAATTTTTGTGGTTCGTTGGCGTTTCATCGCGTCTCTGCCGCTGGTAGTAAAGTTTTCAAAATTGAACTTGGGCCATCACGGATCGTCGCTGCGGGGCCACCAATTTCTGGCGAGAGGTTAATAGTTGACCATCTGTACTCCACCGACGCTTACAGCTTAGGGTAATGAACGATGTCCTTGCCTTGTAGACTTCATGACTACCGACGTCGGCAGTCAACTAGCTTTTAGTATTCCTTTATTAACCATCTATCGTTCATGTTTGTACACGGTGTTGTCATAATAATAATAATAATAATAATAATAATAATAATAATAATAATAATAATAATAATAATAATAATAATAATAATAATAATAATAATAATAATTATTATTATTATTATTATTATTATTATTATTATTATTATTATTATTATTATTATTTGTAGTAACAGTAGTATAATTGATGATAGAATGATTATTGTCTATGTATTGTCTAGGTAGGACTACACACAGGATTTGGCTCGTTTTGGTTCGACTTGACTCTAATCCGAGTCGAGTTGGAAGATATTTTTCGCGCCGAGTCCAAGAGTAGACCTCAAAGATGTCTGTTTCGAGTCGAGTCGAGTTTCAAAGAAAAGTCGTTCGTGCCCATCCCTACTAATGAGAGCTTAATCGGAGTTAAGCGAAATTGAAAGTCTCACTATTTATCTAAGCGACCCCGAAAACTATGAATCTAATATCGATCATTTTCTAGCAATCTTTTATATGTATCCCCCTCCCATTCACCATAGGTAACCCGACAGCACTCTTTTTGAAACTATAAGAAATGTGGTTAAAATTACTCTAGGCCAGTGGTTCTCAATCTAATTCCTATCACGATCCCCTTTTATCACACGCTCTTGCCAGCGACCCTTTTATAATTTGTTTTATAATAAGCTTGTGTGGGATTTTTAACATACCTACTTCTATAATAGTAGAATCCATTTTTTTGGTTTATAGTGAACAGTGCCATGGAAAATATTGCCCGGGGCGAGAGTATAGTACGATGTCACCGTATATATGAGTGACGTCGACAGACTAGCTACGAAGCGCCACCATGGTTGGCACGAAGCTCAATAACATTTTCAAAATAAACCCTACCTTTCCTTAATTTTGAGCACATTTTATTACGTTTTCCTTCTATTTTACACATGTGCACATGCACTTTCCTAACATGAGTAACACACTTCCTCCGAAATGTGTGGCCCCTTTTTTAGGCGTCCGGCACTGACAGTGGATACAGTAACTGTAATATCTATATTCCCAACGACGAAGGTGATGGTTCAAGATGGATGTTAAACTCCTTCATTGAAGAGGCCATTAACGTATCCGATCTAAGCCCACAACTTCTTGACCAAATAATAGAATGATCATGCGACAAGTCTTTGCAACTGGTTTTCTGTAACGAAGACTTGGACAAGTTCTGCCTGATGAGGAGAGAAGAATATCCTGGTCTGGTGATTGCTGCTTTAAAAGTAATAATTCCATTTGCTATATCGTACTTGTGCGAAAGTGTTTTTTTTATGGTAAACATTAAAACAAAGATAAGAAATCGCTTATCAGTTGAAAATGGCTTGATAATGTTCGTCATGAAGATTGAACCGGGCATTGCTGCACTAGTGAAATTACACCATGCTTAGGTATCTCATTAGGTTTTAATTTTAATTGTATTTCAATGTGCAGGTTTTGTTTCATGTGTATTTTTCTAGTATTTCTATATACAGTTCTCATTAGTTTTATATCATACCTCTTTGATTTAAATTCATTTTTAAACAACTCTACTAACTAACTAACTCTATGGCCTATGGAACCCGGAGGTTCAATGCCGCGTTCACAAAAGCTCTACACTGACTTCTATCCTTAGCCAATTGGATCCAGTTTCTAATTTGTATTCTTATCTCAGCGAGATCCATCTTAATATTCTACTCCCATCTGCGCCTAGGTCTTCCTAATGGTCGTTTTCCGTTTGGTCTTCCTGTCAAGACTTTGAAAGCGTTTCTACTTTCTTCCATTCTAGCTACATGACCTGCCCACCTAAGCCTCCTAGACTTGACGACCCTAACAATGTTGGGTAACCGTATAAATTATGTAGTTCCTCGTTATGAAGTTTCCGCCATTCCCCATTCCCGTTCCTCTTGGGTCCGAATATTCGTCTAAGGATCTTGTTCTCAAATACTTTCAGTCTATGTTCTTCCCTCAGAGTAAGTGACCATGTTTCGCAGCCATACAGAACAACAGGCATGATTATCGTTTTGTATATTTTAAGCTTCAAATTTCTCGACAGAATTCGCGACGACAAGATACTTTGAACCGAATAGTAACACGAATTCTACACCCTTTGAAAATGTTCAGTAGACTTATTTTTTATTGTTCTTTACAGTGTGTATAAAAAATAAAAGTATGCCTATCAGAACAAAATTAAAAATAATATTTAAAAATAATTTCTGGTATTAGATTCTAACTATATTTATCTCTTCCGCCTATCTTCGCGATCCCCTAGGGGCCGCGACTCCCAGGTTGAGAAACCCTGCTCTAGGCACACATGAGTTATGAGGGAACATACATACATACACTTTTATATGTATAAATGCAGATAAGAGAGAGTTGAGAGAGAGCGATTAAGGAATTACCGCTCTCAATCTCTTCACTTTACTTTTGCGATTCGTGAATTTCTTACGTGACAGTTCGGGGCTAGCTAGTTTTTTTTGTCTTGAACCACGATCCGATTTTCGATATGCTCGACCTAAATGCTGTAATGCGAATATTGAGAAGTTATCTGCGATGAAAGTAGCTGCAAATAAATACATTACATAACTTATTTATTGCTATTACACGATTTTTTAAATTTGTATTCAATATTCACACATAACACACCGACGTTCTGTGAATACCTCAGATGTTATATTTTAAAGATAAGAATTACTTATGTCGTGAAATGATATGAATATATATATTCAACTCATATATACAAGTGATGGTATGAAAATATATATACAACTGATGAATTGTAATGTAACTATTTTACATAATTTTCATGCATTGAGGAAAGTAGAATATCATAAAATAATCTCACCTGAACGGGTATCGAACTCACGATTTAAACACTCGGTGGTGTACCACTGAGCTAACATGACCGCTTTTCGGAATCTGCTTCTGAAATATAACTGAGCTCATACGTAAATGCTCTTTACCGTATGGAAATCACAATGACGAAACGAGAGTGTGAATACATAGTCTCGAAATATTGTATCATTAAGTATTTCAATCAATGTTACTTTTTTCTACACTTAATACCATTTCAACATGTCTTATTATATTTAACAGAAGGAAAAACATATCTGTACATCTTTTCCCGATTACTAAGGTTGGCTTTGGAGGTTCGAACCAACAGCTTTAGTTTACTGTTTTCCGAAGATACCCGAAGTTGGACTTCGAAAGTGTTCGTCTCAAAACAGCTATCATCATATCGCTCAATCTGTTTGGTATATGGTATATGTTTTTATACGTGTAAAGTCAGTATAACAATTCATTCTTTAAACAGCTTTTCGTATGTATTAATATTTCTTTATAAAAACTGTTTTTAATATTATTATTACGGCGCACCATTTTCAGATTTCTTTCGCGAGTCGTTGATCAAGTCGTTCGCCACCAGCGTTGCCAGACTCACAGCTCGGAATTATTCCAAAACCTGATCGAACTTATGCTAGATTCGGTCAAATTATGCTAGATCCTCATAATTACTAATTCAGGAGTTTTAAAAAAAGGAAGTTGAGATACGATAACGTAACTTAAAATACACAGAGAGCAAGAATGCATGGATAGAACTCAATACTTCACGCACCAAAATTTTAACTCAACTAAATTACTGCAGTCGTTGTCAGACTCAATGGCGTATATATCGTATAAATGAATGCAAAGTTTTTCTTTACATATTTTGAAAGAAAATTACTTCGCAGCATAAGCGGAGTTGGGAATCATCTGCTGGGGGGGGGGCAGATTTTTGGTCGGTCTCGGAGCTGTCATTTCAGGAATAAATATGATCATGAAGTCAGAAATAAAGATGGTGAAGTTGCCAAAAAGTTGGGGGGAGAATGGCCCCCATAGCTCCGCCCATGCCTCGGAGTTAAAGGATTAGAAAACCCTGGGTGGAGCCACAAAAAAAAAGCCCAAAGCCGTTCCGAACTTACTTCGGAAAATAAGACTGCCTGTATGGTTTACCGAGTGTATGAATCAATGGAAGAGGATACATTTCTGCCGTTCTTTTTCTTCCCACGACCAACTTCTTTCTCATCTCCAGGTTTTACGGCTTTTTGATAACTTGCTGAAATTGTGCTAGATTTGGGCAGGATGCTAAAAGCAAGATGCTAGATGCTAGAGACATGCAAATTATGCTAGATCTAGCATCATTATGCTAGATCTGGCAACGCTGTTCCCCACAATAGGCGTGTCGTGCAAGTAACCAATCACACGCCAGGTACTGGCTTTTACCTTATGCTTCCTTCTCACAGCTCAGAACATTAGTAACTATGGATAGACGTACAGCAGTAATTACTTTATGGGAGTTGGAAGGTTATTCTGCAACTGCAGCTAGCAGGCGAGTAGGTGTCCCGGCATCTACAGGAAGGCGATGGATTCGGAAATATGGTGTTACAGGTCAGACTGGTAATTTACGATCTCCTGGTCGTCCGCATGTGTCAACCGAAGCCCAAGATGCGAGATTAGTAAACGAAGCCCGGTTAGACCCACTAAGGACGTCTGGACAGCTAAGGGAAGCTTCTCTCTTTCCTGGTAGTAAGCATACAGCTCTGCGAAGGCTTCGTCATGCTGGGTTACGTGGCCGTGTTGCTGCCGTGAAGGAAAAACTCTCGGACGACCACAAAATTTACCGTCTCGCGTTTGCACAGGCGAATGTGGGTCTCAATTGGGAAAACGTAGTTTTCTCAGATGAATCCATATTCACAACATCAAAGGAGGGACGCCGTTTTGTGTATCGTCCGAGAGGCACCCGATATGACCATGGATATGTGGCTGCTTGCAATCGCAGTGGCCATGTATCTATTTTATGTTGGGGTTGGATTTCCAGTCGCGGAGCAGGACAGCTTCATAGAATTGAAGGACATCTGGACAATGCTCAGTACTTAGACATTATCAGTAATATCATGGTGCCATCTGTACGAGTATTTCAGCCTGATGGTGTAATTCAGTTCCAGCAATACCAGTCGCCAATACATACTTCCCATGTGGTTCATGAATGGTTCGCAGGGCACCCTGAGATTGATTTAATCGACTGGCCGCCTCGTGGAGCAGACCTCAATCTCATGGAAAATATGTGGGCAGAAGTGAAGCGTACTCTAAGGGAAAGTTGGCCTGAGGCAGATCCACCAAGAACTCAGGATGACCTGTGGCATCTTGTTTCCGAAGCATGGCTGGAGGTAGAGGAAGGAGATAGATTTGTCACCCATGTAATAGATTCCATGCCCAGAAGAATGGGGCGTGTAATAAATTCAGAAGGGTCTTGGACACAATATTAATGCCCCCCCCCCCTTAACTCGCGAAAAAAGCCCTTTTCAGGGCTACCTAAACGCTTCTGAAAATATTTCTAGAAGTAAACCACTCCTTGTATCCGATTTCTGTGCAATCCTACTAACAAAAGAATGATAATTAGCTGTAGGCTTTGAACTCAATACCTCTTCAGTGGCAAGTCCGTACTCTACCAGTGAACTAACATGAACACGCAAACCCAACCTGAAGAAACACGACTTTCAATTTCTGGTATTCGATGACAATGATGCTCATATACTTTGCAAATGTTGTATTCAACTTGGGATATTCCGCAACACACACACACACATAAACAAAGCGAAAGAGAGAGAGAGAGAGAGAGAGAGAGAGAGAGAGATGAATACACAAAAGCATATTCAACGTATTCGAATGAGACTCTAAGTAACGACATTCCGTTCTAAAGAGAATTTGTGTTTCTTCCCGTGACGTTAAGGGGATCGGGAAAAGTTGTGTCTTGAAGCAGGATACGACTTTGGATACTCTGTTTATACACTTTCTATATCCGTAGGAATATACTGTATTTCACGAATATAAATAACATACTGTAATGAGAATATTGAGAAGTTAAATCTGTATGACAAATAGCTGCAAATAAATACACTACATAACTTATTTATTGCTATTAAACGATTTTCCTAACTTGTATTTAACATTATCATATATAATACCGACCTACTGTGAAAATTATCTCAGATGTTATATTTTAAACATAATACTTACTATGTTCTGCAATTATTATGTTATATATAAACAACTTGTGTATTTTAATGTAATTATTTTATATAATTTTTCATGCATTGCGGAAAATATAATTTTAAAAAAAGTATTGGCCCAGACGAGAATCGAACTCTCAACCGTATGATTTGAAAGCCGACAGCTTACCAATGAGCTAACACAAGGACTTCTAGAACTAAGCTTCTAGCGATGTATAACGGATCTCATGATAATTATGACATTCATATCCATTACAAACGCAGTTTCTGTTCTACTTTGAGTTTTATTTTAGTACTCAGGCGATAATTATGTTCTTTTTCTTAATTTTGAGCATTCTTTTACATATGGAAAGATTCTTTAACGTATTTAAATGTTCCATTACGTATAGAGAGCTAAATGACAAACAAGCATGTGCTCACATTAATAAAAACGTTTCGAAATATTGTATCATTTAGTATTTCAATCAATGTTGCTTTTTTAAACACTTGGTAACAAGTCTTATTATATTTAAAAGAAGAAAAACACATCTGCAAACTTTTACCCTTTTGCAAAGGCTGGCTTGGAGGTTCGAACCTGGCTTACTTTTTCCCGAAGATACCCGAAGCTGGACTTTGAAAATTTTTGCCTCAAAACACCAATAAAGAATGCGCTCAACCTTTTTGAGACAAGGTGTACATATTTTTGATAATCCTCATTATGTGCCAGTGCAACGTAAACAATTTGATCAAATTATTATTGATTTAAGAGATAGTACAGGTAATCCACTTCCTTTCCAATATGGCAGTGTATGTGTAAAATTACATTTTCGTAGACGTAATATGATATTGTAAATTTTACCATGTGTGAATATTAATAGTAAGAAAAGAGAAAATGCAGTGTGAGTGTATGAAATCAGAATTAGATTTATTTGCTGGTTTACCCACTCAAACCAGTATTATAGGTAATAAAATAGTTCCATATAAGCCTGTGGCTTCAATAGCTGATAATGCACCAATAGAATTTGTAGTCCCCGGTCATGGGGATGACTATATTGACTTACCGCACACAATGTTATATGTTAAAGGTAAAATTACTAAATCAGATGGTTCTAATTTAACTTCTGCCGATAAGAAAATCGGCCCTGTAAATGATTTTCTCAATGGAATGTTCAGTGAAGTGCAATTATATTTAAATAATCAAATTATTTCCTACTCTTCACATACATATCCATATCGATCGTATATTGAAAAACTACTAAATTATAATGCTGAAGCTAAAACAACGCATCTTCAAACATCAATGTGGTTTAAAGATACTGCAGGGCATATGGACAGTGTGGCCGATGCTAATGTAGGATCTAAACAACGTTTTCTTCTCACTACTTTAAGTCAGTCATTTGAATTATTGGGTTATATTCATGCTGATATTTTCAATCAGGAGAAATTTTTACTGAATGGTGTACAATTGCGTATTAAACTAATTCCAGCTAAACCTACATTTTGTCTAATGGGTGACGCAGATGCTGATGGAAAAGTTGTAATTACAGATGCAACATTGCTTGTGAAAAAGGTTGATGTATCACCAGCAGTTAAAATAGCACAAAATAAAGTATTACAAAATCCTAAATTTAGAATAAAATATCCTATAACAAAAGTGCAGGTGAAGACAGAAACTCTGCCACAAGGAATTATGGATATTACACTTCCAGATCTGTTTTGAGGCATAGTGCCTAAACGTATTATTATTGGTTTTGTTACTAATACTGCTTTCAATGGTACTTATCAAACAAATCCATTCAATTTTCAACATTTTAGTATGTCAATTTTTACATTGTATGTTGATGGAACTCCAATGCCCTTCAAACCTTTACAACCGGATTTTAATAATAATCTATATGTACAAGCATATTCTACGTTATTTACAGGTTCAGGTATTTATTATTCTAATCAAGGTAATAATATTTCACTCGCCGAATATCCTAATGGTTATACTCTACTGGTGTTTGATTTAACTCCTGATTCAAGCGCAAGTGCTGCATTTCATACTAGTCCACAACGGCAAGGAAGTGTACGTTTAGAGGTTCATTTTAAAGAAGCACTGCCATCTCCTGTAACAACAATTATTTATGGTGAATTCTCTTCAGAATTAGAAATTGATTTCCAGAGAAAAATATATATTAACTAAAGAAAAAAATGTTAAATACAATTGAGCTTTATGAAGCATTACAACAAAATTTGCCTAAAGATCATTTTATTGGTGTATATGCTGCTGATGAGTTACCTTTGTTTATTCATACATTTCCAGCCGCCATAATTATAAACACTGATTCTAGTGATAAGCCTGGTGAACATTGGGTTGCTGTTTATATATCTAATATGTGTGTGGGAGAGTATTTCGATAGCTATGGTATACCTCCCTATATAGAACATCATATAAGGTTTTTAAAACGAAACTGTCTGTATTATACATGGAATAATAGACGTATTCAAGGTGATTTATCTCAATTTTGTGGACATTACTGTTTTTTATATCTAGCATGTCGTGCATCTGGTTATTCACTGCACGATTTTTTAAACAAATTCTCACTTACCACTATTGATGCTAATGATATTATGCTTTATTCATTTATGAGAGTATGATGATGTTATTTTTTTAAACTCCGCCATTGCCGCTCCCTAGCCCTGGATGAGAAAGGAGGAGGGTTGGGTGTGTTGCTACCCCCGTAAAAGAAAATAATCTCTGCCATGTTCAAATAGGGGAGGCTCCCTGCTATGGTAAAATATGCTTATGAAAGGTAACGAGTAAACCCCTATTCTCTGCTATGTTCGTTATGTTCAAATAGGGGTGGAATACACCCCTGTAGTCTTATGTATTCTTTGCTATCTTCAATTAAGGGTTGGAAAATAAGTCATACTCTTTTACTAGTTCTGCTATGTTAAAATAAGGGTTGAAAGGGAACGAGTCCACCCCTTAAAAAGTGGTTATAAAAGAGAATGAATACACCCTTGTTATGTTATGCACTCTTATGTGTTATCTAATCTTCACTATGTTTCGTAGTCTCTGTCTGATGCGCTATGTTGAAATAGGGGTTGGAAAATATGCTCATAAAAGGGAATGAATACACCCCCTAAAATGGAGGTGGTTGTGTTTATTATCTGCTCTACTATGTGTTCGTAACTGCTATGTTATATAGTCTTATGCTAAGGGGTTGAAAACGAGTCCACCCCTAAAATGGAGGTTGTTGTGTGTTACGTAGTCTTATGCTCTGCTATGTGTTCATAGTCTCAGTGTAATTTCTGCTATGTTAAAATAAGGGTTGGAAAATAAGCCATGCTCTTTTATTAGCTGTGCTGTGTATATCTGTTCTGCTGTGTGTTCGTAAAAACGAATACACCCTTGCTATGTTACGTATTCTTATGTATTATCTGTTCTGCTATGTTAAAATAGGGGTTGGAAAATATGCTCATAAAAGGGAACGAGTACACCCTTGCTATGTTACGTACTCTTATGTGTTATCTGTTCTGCTGTGTGTTACGTAGTGTTATGTGTTATCTGCTCTTCTATCTGTTCATAGTCTCAGTGTAATTTCTGCTATAGGGGTTGGAAAATATGCTCATAAAAGGGAACGAGTTCACCCCCTAAAAAGTGGTCATAAAAGAGAACGAATACACCCCCTAAAAAGTGCTCATAAAAGGGAATAAATTCACCCCTAAAATGGAGGTCGTAAAAGACCGTGGGCTCACGGTGTACGGTGCTCAATTTCTCAGGGGCTCGTGAGTTGGCCAATGCTGTCCTCATATGTTCCAGATCGATCCATTTTCTACTACTTTTATTCTGTAATTTTGTAATGTCCTATAACAGGTTTAGGCACCTGACAGTGGTTACGTATACGGGAGTAGATAACGAGTACGTCAATAGGCTAGTTAGCATACAAACTCAGAAGTGTTGAACAAAATTGACAGAAATGTACCACGAAATATTCTGTGCCAATTTTTCCACTTAAGAGTTTGTGGTGAAATACACTAATGTAACCATAGACCTGCGTCAAACCTTTCCTTGACAAGGGTTCCAGGGAGAATATCGTGTCGAGTAATATCCATAACGGGAACAGCAGTTGAGAGTACAAGGTAAGATTTTGCATAATCAAATTATACTCTTTCCACCTGTTATTTTCTTGATACGGCTACGACTTTATTTACACTATATCTACCTGAAAACAAAATGTACATAAAAAATATACATTAACTAATAAAAATAAGTATACTATTCCTAAAGGCGAACAAAGCTTGCACACTAATGCAAAAATATTATACATGTCCACATATATATATTATTAGTTACATGCAACACAATCCTAGTAATTCGACTACGAACTAAAGTACACTTACATATATAAGCACATTCATAAGCGATTTTAGAACTAGGTTAACAGCAAAGGAACACTCCTACCAAAGCAATAACAAAAGGAGGACCCATGCACCCATCACTACAGGATCAAACGATGCCATACCTGAATTGATGCGCTGTGGTTGGGCATGCCTGAAGATATAGAAATAAGTACTGTAAGTGTAAAAAAAGAAATTCCATTAGGACTCACGATTTAGTCAACACATTAGTTTCTTTAACAAAAAATAGATTAAGAAAAACACTTCAAGTTGTACACTTCTCCAAGATATAATTGCGTGCCTGAATTTTTCTACGTCCCTTAAAATTATAGGTTTGCCAAGAATGCGCTTGAAGTTATAGAAGGGGAAGTTATAAAGAAAAAAAAAAAAAATAAGAGTTGTGAAGCATTACCAACACACATTCTTGTTTGCTGTTTCAAATATTCAGATTCTTTTCCATTACTTAATTTAATGTTAAGTTTCAGAGCAGAAAATTTTCTTTAGTTAAAGAAATCTCACACGTTTTTTAATCCAAAGAAAATCGTTAAAAAAAAAGAAAAAAAATATCAAGTAGGATTTTAAGGAATTCCATCTCTATCAATACAACTGAAAAGTAGTTTTACAGTGTGTTTTGATAGTCGTGCGTTTAGTCCTTTCGTTCTACTGAAACTGAAATTCTTGAAACCTGGTTCGAATCCCACTGACTGCTTTTATTTCTTTTCTTTTCCTTTTATAACATTTTTTTCTGCTGGTCTTAATTTACAGTTTCTGATTTATTTCCTTCTTTCTTTCTTCAGGAGAAGTCATACTTTAGAATGTCCCTAGCTGATTACTATTTGTATGAGAAGATTTCCTAACACAAAGGAAATGAACAATCAGAGCATTTTTTTTTTTCTTTTCCTTAAAGGGTACACGGATACTACTAAATTGTTACTAAAATGAGTTAAAGCTTTTACTCATCCCATTTGGGATACTGATAGGAAGATACTAGTGATTTCACCCTGATTAAAATATTGCCCCTTTGAAGAAGAAAGTTATCTCTGGCACGGTTAACTCAACCCCCTCCTCTACAATGTTTTTGAAACTTCATGAGGATAGAAACAAGGAACAACTTTTATCTTGTACGCGAAAATACCTCTGTATTACAATTAGGAACAAATCTTGTTAAGCAAATTGGTTTATTAAAACTCTCGTACATTTACCTTTTCTCTCTGTTCGTCCGTCCGCAAGACGAAAACATCAAGGATTACTTGATGGATCACCACCAAATGTGTTCAGTATGTAGAGGGTCAAAAGTTAGGAATCGAGTTTCATTACGTGGGCAATGATCTAATTGACAATAAAAGTAAACAATTACCGGTTTTTACGTTGATCAATATACAGCAAAAAAGGCAACATATACATAAGGAGAAGCATTTTATATAAAGCATCCCAAGAATACATTTCATCTATATCCTTTACTCTGTACTAAAACTGGAAGCAGTAGAAGTACACTACAACTTTCGGTTTCAGTGTTGATCTACACATCAAAAATGAAAATAGTTATTTAAAAATCGATTTAGCGTTCTAAGAATAGAAAATATCTCCCTTCTTACCCCTTATTGAAACAGGAAGTTTCAGATACAAACCCTTTTCGAATTTTTACGTTGTTCGCCAAAGAATGAAAACCCGCAATAGATAGCAAAGCGGTTTCCTGTGGCAGAAAATTATCCACTTCCAGTTTTAACAATGATCGCTATAGAGTAAAGGCGGTCATAGATAGCAAGCTGCAATGACTGAAGCGTCTCAAGAATATATTCCGTTTTCAATCTAACCTCTCTACTACTACCAGAGTGGTAAAAACCTACGACCACTTTCGGTTTCAATATTGGGAAAATATCACGCCAAACAAATCAGTATACATAGATCGCAGAAGAAGGTGTATGTTTGCCCGCCAAACTCAGTACAACGATACTTTATAAAGTAGTAGTTACACGTGTATTAACATGCGAAGGTGTGTTTTGTGTTAGCATATATACTACATATATAATATGTGATGGCTGGGCGTATATGGGTAAATTCATCCTCTCTGAGGAAAATATTCAATTTGCACTTGATTCTCCTTCCTTTATAATAATAATAATAATAATAATAATAATAATAGCCTAAGAACATACAGAAAGCAATGATGTTCTAACTAACTGGTATCTATTCAAATGCAATAATAAAGAAATCAACAAATATGGATTTGTCTTGGATTTATTTAAAAAGACGACGACTACGACTAGAAGTTCACTTTTTTAAGGTTAGGTCCTCTTGAATCAAATAAACAATACAGTGTGATTATGAAAGCAATGATAGTGGTAACAGAAATAAATAATTGATTTTTTGAAATTCATTATTCGTGTAAAATTAAATATTTTCAAGTCCTATTAGTATTTTAACAAAAGAGACACTAACCAAAGCTTAAAACTTTACTTTATTTTAAATTATAATTTGTAACTGTTTCGGATATCTAGCATATCCTTCTTCAGACACGAAAAAAAACAATTAATCCAAAGCCATGAATAGTCTTACTATCCTATTAGTACTATTAACTGCCAATATAAATTATTGTTTAGTTCATTTTGTTTTTCCTTCTAACAAACAAGTGAATTGTGTTACGTGTTGTGAAACAACGGCAGATTTTAATATTAAAACTGAAAGAGGTACATCTATAGTTTTCCATCGTAACAGAGGGATAAGGTCGAAGATGGAACCTGTTCTTCATACACTAAATTCATATGAAAGAATTTTCTCTATCTATTACAGTTTTTGATCTAAGAGGATCAGAATCGAAACTGGAAGGTATATAAATTTCTAAAACTTCCAGTTTTTCTATAAAGATAAGGACGGAAATAGAAAATATTCATACCATACTGAGCCCATATATCCATTTTGATTTAAGTTGAATTGATCTCAGGCAATGTATAAGGTAGCGAATGCTATTTTACATATACTAAGTACTATATTATAATGTTATTGAGTGGATATTATTATTATTATTATTATTGTGGTGGATATTAATAATTAACAGGTCAGACAGTATGCGAGTATACGGAAACTAACTTAAGAATCTCTTGAATTGTTTAAAGCCAGACTTCCGTGTAAAGAAATCGGTATATGCATATTACTCCATAGACTTCATAATCAAGGAAATACGTAGAAACATTTGTAAAAGTCTAGAGTCAGGTATAAGGAAGTATTACTACAGGGAAAGACAATTGAGTCATCTCCGAAGTACTTGTAGTGGCAGGAATCTAAAATATTGCAAGAAAGACGGTAGGTAGTTTTCAACCTACATGTAGAACACAAGGAGAGCAGTCTCGGTTAAATTCTCGTCTTAGAAAGGTTTCGGTAATTCGGATCCAAATTTCTATATCTATAATTTCAACACCTCTATAACAGGACTGGAATACATCAGCAGCAACCAGGTCAGTAGTTTCTCTTGAGACGTCTAAGTTAAGCAACTATTGTCAGAACCAGACGATCATTAGCTTCAACTAAAATCAACTAAAGTTAACTATAATTAAATATTTGTACTTGCGTTCACACCGTAAACTTAAGATCGTAAGAAAGAAATAGCAAAGTAGCTAATAGCCACACTACCCATGCAAGGCCCTAGGTCATTATTGATTTAACTGTAATGAGGATTTAGAATAAATGACTTACTAACATACGTTAAGTGTAGTCATTTAGTTGGTTGTTGGTTCGCTATCATCGAACCCAGATTGACCAGATTATAATAATATTAGCGGCCATTGATTAACCTCTACTATAAATCATCAACACCGAACCAGACACTACATTATTATTATTATTATTATTATTATTATTATTATTATTATTATTATTATTATTATTATTATTATTATTACTGTCCCTTTGTGCTAAATATTTAGCGAAATATCACTGTAACTGATATGGATAGTTCAACTAACACAAAAAATATTCATAATGGATACAGCATTCTCATTGACATCACTGACTCTACAATTTACTTTTGGCCCAAGCCCCGCAAATCGACAATGTACATGTGAATAGGTACGAACAAGGAGCAGGAAAAACCGACCTGTTATTGCGTACTTCTACAATAAGGGTTTGACCCCAAAAATCCATCTTTGTGTGTGTCAATCGTTGAGGAACCGTGCAACTTATAATGCCAGTGTTAGAAATTGAGATGCGGAGTTCCAAAAGTGTCAAATGCTCATTGATGATGAACTTTGTTCCGGTGCACATTCAACAATACTGACCCAGAAAACATTGATGTCATCCATGACATAGTATTGCAGAATCGACGACCTCTGATGTATTATAGAAACTATTGACATTTCGTATAAGAGAGAGAGGTTCTCAACCTGTGGTACGCATACCACCGGTGGTACACGAGACGTTGTTGGTGGTACGTACGACTTATGGTAGTACGCCTGTGGTGGTATGGCAGTGGAAAAGGTTAAGAAACCTTAGTATAAGAGATTACAACACCCTCTGACGAAGTGCTGAACACACAAATCTGTGGCAGAGCATGAAAAAGATTTTGGCGAGACCAGTTTTCAAATCTAAATGCTGAACACAGTCGGCAGCAAGTTCAGTGTTCTTTCCAAATATATTTCTTTTCCTCTTCCCTCGGAGTTGAAACGTCGCCCTGGGCTGAATATATATATATATATATATCAAATAGTTTCAACGTGTGGCCCCAACTCATTTTGATTTTTCCCCGGACAAACTTTTCTACAGGAAAACGTAAATTATGTGCTCACAAGTGAGCACACCCTTTTCTTTATAAAAAAAAATACAGTCAGATTGTATTGACATTAGTAATTCAGGATCTAACTTACATACATCACTTTGAACCTGAAACAAAACCTATTTGAAAGCAGTAGAAAACACGCTTTATCTCCACTCCCAAAATACTCATATGAAATTGTCTGAGGTAAGGTGACGCCCAGAGTTTTGTTGAATTCTGAGAGAATTCTTATGATGGACCCTGTAGCAAATGGCGGTGTGACTGGAGTATACTATTGAGAACTACTAAGGCGTTTAAGTGAAAAAAATGTGAGATCGCTGAAAAAAAAAAAAAAAAAACTGTCTAAAATTGTTCTGATGCACCGAGACAACATACAGTTCATAAGTGTAACAACAAACTACGAAGAAATAAAATGTGTCACCAATTTTATTACCCTTAAACTTTTTTCTGTGTCTTACTTTAATAATAATAATAATAATAATAATAATAATAATAATACGTTCTAGCAATAAGGAAGGAGTTCTTAGGGCTAATAGTGATTTCCTGAACACTGGAATTCCGTATTTACATTCAAATTAGGAAATTTTATGGATCGATGTAAGACGTGATTCCCTTAAGAAGGAATCACATTGGGATATATAGGAAAGAGTTAATGCCTGTACAACTTATTATTCTTGGAAAGGTTAGCTGTCGATTGCTTCCGTGTAATAATACATATACTATAAAACTGTACGGCAAGAATAACTGAAAAGTTAGAAAAAAATAAAAGCATCCAGTGGGATTCGAACCAGGTTCAAAAGTATTGAATCCATATTATATATATATATATATATAAGGAACTAAACACGCGTGGCTATCGAAACAACTACGAAGCTTTCCTGCAGTAGTACTGATACATAACGATCTTCGTAACAACTCTGCTTGTTTCTTCTAACGAATTTTATGGTTGAGAAGCGTATGTGTTATACCTACAACTAAGTTTTCTGCAATTGCTACGGTACTATTTTGATAAACATCATTGCATTAAATAACAAAACAGAAGCTGAGCATTTCAAACAGCAAACTGTGAGCTGTGTTCGAAAGTCTTGCTATTTTTTTCTATGATTTCCCTCCCTTCCTATTACCTCAAATGCGTTACTGCCAAACCTAAAATTTTAAGGGACGTAGAAAAATTCAGGTGAGTAATTATACATTGAAGAAGTGTACAAACTTGATATACTAGAATACTCGCTAACTCTAAAAGATAACATTAAATTTTAAACAATTAGGTGATTTTTTTATATTTTTTTTTTTAATTTTTGTCCATATACCAAAAGGTATTTGCAGATGCAGACGTGCACCTGCAGTACAAATTAAATTTTTTCCCTACTAACATCTATGTTTTAACATATTCAAATAACCTGAGGATACTTCTCGTTAGTAACGAGAGCAATCAACAATATTTTCATTTTTCGAACAAACAGTACAAAACATACTAAACAGCTATACTGGCACAGTAACTCTCAGAACACCGTTTGGTATTTCTTGGTACTAATGCGTCATTTGCCATACGGAACCAACTCAAGTCGACCCTTCGTGGAAATAGCAGCCAGGGCGGCAAAGAGAAAATGTTCTTTGAACAGACAAAACTCGCTGAAACATTGTCATAAGCTCTGAAGTACCAATTGCAAGGAGCATATCGTTTGAAGTGACCATTACCACGCAGAGGAAAACTTAACGGTCAGAAATCAGGAAAAATGAACAGTACCCGAAACTCCCCCACCACAGTTTCTCACTACTGAAAAGTATCAGATAGCCATTAGATCAGCGGGCAGGTAGTTAATGAACTACAAGCGAGGGTTGGTTCAGAAGTCAATACTGTACACAGACAACGCAGACTAACTCGTACGGTGTGTTATCGTCCATGACGTAGGCATAGTAACGTTACTGTCATTTTTTGAGCCATCCATATAAAGCACACTCTAAACGGAATACTTTTCTAACAGCACTCGAACTCTTACTAATCTTCCTGGTTCCCGGCGGGCGCTCGTGGTTCGGATCCCACATTAAGCTGTAAGTATGTCTCGTAGAGCCTTGCTGCTGAACGGGACGCCAAACTTAAATCCAATCCAAACCGATATTCCCGGGTACTCGTGTTACAGGTGTCAGACATTACTGAGATTTCATTATTGACTTTCGAAGTTTTCCAATCTGATAAATAGTAATACCAAGAAAATAAAGTAACGAACAATACCGAAGGGAACTGAAATATAAAATTACATCAAAATGATGAAACAAGATCAAAACAGCACACGGAGAAAGGTAATATGAACGAGAAAAAAATGTGGCTTTGGGCTATCATACAACAGACTGAAAATCGTAAACATTGCAAATTTTGAGAGATTGTACAAGTCTTAAAACAGTAATGAGATATTATAGTATGACAGGGGTACTATAATATCTCATTAAGAATATAAGAATTATTTCTGTTGTCGTTCAAATGCTAAACAACCTGGTGGCATGATATTATTTCCTAGGGTCAGAGGCAAATCACTAAAATGGAACTTTACGTGTTGAGATACATTTGCCTATTCAAGGCTCCCTTTAGCTGTTATGAATCCTGGAGCCGTTGCTAGTCGTAGAGAGATGAAAAGAAAAGGAAATATAACCGCCTCCTTGATAAATTTATATTTGCTCCAATTGCCATCGAGACTAGGCTTGGGGATCTACAAGCCTTGATTTTATTAGATAGGCAGATGCATTTCTATTGTTATTGGAGATGCTCGTTCAACATCTTTCCTAATTCAACGCATAGCTACTGCTACAGAGGTTGTTCAGTCTACATTTGGCCAATTTCGACTTATCTAAAAATTTAGAAGAATCCACGGCGCCAGGTCCGTAAGTGCTCGATGTGCTTCCCTTGGTTCCTAACAATAGCCCAAAAGCGTAATTTTTACTGTAATAGGCTTCTCTGAAGAACTTGGAGGGGAATCTTGTCCCATTCCCTTTGCACAGCTTTCCAAAGTCCTTCCACAGTTGTCACACGCCGTTTTCCCAAAGCCCGCTTCAAGAATCCAAATCCACAATAGTCCATAGGACTTGCATCTGGAGATTTAACAGGTACCTCATTGAAAGGTATCACCTGTATACCGCTTGCCTCCTCCATCTTCCTGTAGAATGCGAGGAACGATCGTGAGGTATGTGATGAGGCCTTGTCCATGTGAATGCGCCCCAGATTGGCGTCATTTCCGTACATTGGGTGGAATCTCATGCTCGTAGATCAGTCGCATGATCTGCTCCTGAAAATACTGCGAATTTATTTTGCAGTTCTTCGCCACCCTACGAATCTTCAGTTTCCCTCGGTAACAGTAGCCAGTACCGACCATGAACCTTTTTGGGAAGGATTCTTTACAGACACGGACCCACCTTCTGAAGTTCTTGGTGCCTTCCTCTTGGTCATGGGCGTCTCAGGCGGGGGGACGAGGGGGACGCGTCTCCCCAATATTTTGGAGTGCAAAATATTTAATATTTTATTCTAATTTAATTTATTTACTAACGACAGAACTACATATAAGTAATAATTATTTTATTTATTTGCAATATAATAGGTAACAGAATTCCTGATATACCTCAGGGGGTCCGTGAAGGTAAGCAGAAAGGTAACACATGGAATCAAAGATAATAAACAGGTTGGGCTACGTAGTACCATTTAAATCAGTTTCTTTGATGTCCCCCCAAATTTTACATGCCAGAGACGCCAGTGCTCTTGGTATATGATGGCTCTCGGTTTGCCGCAGTCGGAAAGGTAAATCCATGCTTCATCGAGAGTTACGACGTACATCCACCTTTGTTTTGCCAGATGCCGTTCGTACAGCTTCCGAGCGTTACACTTTCGTTCCTTTTGGTGGGCATCCGTGACAAGATGGCCGCGAGCTTTCATGACTTTTTCCAGCTTGAGTTGATGGTGTAACGTCCGGCTCACAGTCCCCAAAGGCACGTCAAGACGATTAGCCATACACATTTGTGTTGGCGGATTTTCTTTGCATTGCCATGTTGCGAAGTTCCCTCTGCATGGTGGAGGTGGCCTTGCTGCATTCCCGCTTCCTAGGCAACTTCGTCGGTCACCCAAATGGTGGAGCTTCGTTGCCCTTGTACTTTTTAATAACATTTTTTATTCCACTTAAACTGATGTTGCAACCATTCTTCTTGCACTGTTTTCTAATGACAGGAACACTAAACTGGGCGTCATAAACAGCCGCAACATAGCCTTTCCAAAACCGGCTTAGTTTAGTCACAAAGCGGAAACCCACACACTTGGAAACAAATTTAACACGACACTCACAACAATGGTCTTGTTTTGTGCGTTATTGTCGTCCACGTGGAAAAGCAACTGCGTTCCCAGGAAACCACTGCACAACACTGCAGGATGCCACGAGCCAGGTCGGGTGAGTCTATACTGCCCGGGAGGGGGAAGGAACGAAATCGGCCAAACGTAGGCTGAACAACCTCTCTATGCAACGTGGCAACGTGTCGTCGGTTCTTGGCACCTTACCACATGGAAAGGAACTGGATGACGTGTTTCTTCTCTAACACAAAGGACAACACAGAACATTTATACAATTGGACGGCATACTGTACTAATAAGATCAATATGGTAATTGGAAAGTAAATGATTATAACACAGTGAAACACATATGCTTGTGTCGGGGAGGCGCAAAAAGATTATATAAGAGATCGAAGACGGTTAATTTAGTGGAAATTTACTGTTCTATTGTCTGATTGAAATATATATATATATATATATATATATATATATATATATATATATATATATATAGCAATAATTGTAATAATAATTATTTTGAAACATTATTGTGCCAATTATGTGGAACTTACAGATAATATTTGATTCTTCCAAAATTAATACTTGTTTACCTATTTTCTTTGTGAATGTCTTGTTTGTGTGTTGGTACACTTATGTTGTAGTGTAGTATGTATTTGTTATTGTTCCAAAAGCAGTGTATGTGAGTGTGGTAAATAGCTGTTTGCAAAGGTGTGGATGCGAAGAACATGTAAATTTTGCTTTATGGTGATAAATGTTCATCATATACAGTTTATTTCACAAGAAAGCGATGTAAATACTGAATCTAAATACATAAATAAATTTTCGTAAAATAATTTAATAATAAAATATGATATATTCTAGAATTATTTTAAATTTCAGAAATATGTATAGAACTATGTATTGAAGTTAAGAGAAAATCCTGGAATTACGTGTCGATGACGTACTATAAATGTTACAGAAATTTCGTAGAACAGGCAATTATGAGTGTGTCAGTTTATTGAAAATTTACAGTAGTGACAAGGATCTCGAAACCATTCGGTGTTCATCCTGGCGAAAACAGGTGCGTTAGAATGCATAGAATATAAAAGAATAACGAACAATTACTACTTAAAGCAGTTTATATTTTTGGCTGGAATGTCCTTGAATTCTGCGTCGTTAGATATGTCCATTTCGAACGACTGATTAGTATTTTTTAAATAAAAAAATATCGATATCCATTAATCAACGTTTTCAAATATTATTCCTTTTCATGTACTTTTATATGTAAGTGTACTTCAACTTTTACTAATCAATAGTAAAAGGAATGTAATAACGCACTATCAAGTGATTGATTGTCAAGCATAATTACATTTTGTAAAAGTAACTTTCTTGATATCAGAAGTTTTCTTCTTTGTCTACAATTTGTTTTATTTTGTTATTATTTAAAGGCAAGCATGTTCTTTTTAAATTATTTTATACTAGAATACACTTTTGTGTGCAACTTGAGGCTGATAAAAGCACATTATATAATTCAGAAAGACAAAACAAACAAATATAGGCAAAAGGAAAAACAAACTCATACAGCTCATGTTTCGTTTTTTCACATAAGGATGCGCCGTCAATCATATACGTAAATGCGTGCTAGAACACTGCTTTTAAAGACAACAGAAAAACAAGTTTTTATCTTTCTCTTCCATTGTTAACACAAAGGTGCCAGTCCTTCCACTGAACACAAAAATACATCCTACGAGAATCTGCCAAGGAAATATATCTAAAACATTTTTTTTTTCTCTTTTTGGCGGGTGGGGTTGGAGCTTCAAATGTTCTTGATAGTTATGAAAAATACATCTGTGGTCTTGTTGTTCCTTTAAAATTTTCATTTGCAGAAGGGCGCGCCGCATAAGTCATACCTTCTCTAAGGCCATATAGGTACAGGTCGCGGCTCAGAAATCGTTACAAAAATTCTAACTCCAAGTTAATAACAAATTCTTGCCCCGTTTGCTTATGCATTCAAAAACACGCATCTCGATTGACTGCTTCCTTCTAGTATTCAATCCAACACTCCCTCCTCCGCCTCTCCTTCTCTAAAGCAGTGTGTGACATAATATACTCTTTCCATTAGGACGGAAAAAACAGGAACCAGGTTTACAAGGTTAATAGCTCTAAAACCATCACTTTCATTTGTTTGTTCTGAAATGCCTTTTTAGAAACTGAATAAAAGATGTCAAAAAATGTTCAAATAGCTTCATAAACGCCTTTATTTGTCTTCTTTTACTTCTTTAGAGATTGCAAGCTAGAAGATGTTCCTTTTGAAATCTATAGAAATTTTCAATCACAGTACTGGCTTTTGTGCTTCCCAAAGTCTGTAATGCGGGCGCAGAGCTCTGAAAACTATTCATAGAAATGAGTGTTATTCAATGATTAATTTCATTTTGTTTCTCAGTAAATGCAAGCAAATATCCCAGAGGCATCATTTGACCAGGACAAGTTGGTGTAATTTCCCCCTGCCCTGAGTTTCATAAACCCATATTGTTTGATCAAGTGTACAGAAATCCAAAAGAGAAAAATAGAAGTGAAACTCTTATCTTCACCCGGGCAAAATCTAAAGTGAGACTACTTTTAACAACAAACCTAAAGAGTTACGATAGTGCATTGATAGAGCGCTTACATTTGCTTTCAAGAGTCGAAGGTGCTTTCATATTGGACAATATTGAGAGAGATTCAAATATGGACAGAGAGAGGGAGGTTTGCGTACAAAACCTCGTCACGACAATTTCTTCGATGTAGAATGCTCTATATATATAGTAACACATAACTTAATTAAAATAATGACAGGAAAAAATTCTAACGCGTGCTTTGTAAATCTATATATATAAAAGTGAAAATGACTACGTTTGTGACATCGAACTTCTTGAGCCACCCAACCGATCTCGATCAAATTTTCAACATAGATGAGGCTCAGCCCTGGGATGTTTTTTATACTTCACTTTGACGGCACAACGAAGGGGAGGGGGAGATATACAGTGTGCTAGAAAAAGAACTCCCTAGCTTTAATGTGTCCTAGAATCTGTACAAAGTAACATACACTATTCTAGTTTGTGGTGTTTGATTTATCAACTCTCCAAGTTTGGCTCCCCTGCAGTTGGCAGGTCTGCTTGACCTTGAGACGGCACCAGTGATTTTGTGTGTGTGTGTGTGTGTGTGTGTGTGTGTTTCCTCAGTTCAGTCCAGGCAGGCGTGCAGTGCAGAGCAACTCAGCAACAATGTGTACTCCGCAACAGAAAGCGCAGTGTGTTATTTGGCTTGTGAAAACTGAGTCAGTTATAAACAGTGAAACGTAATTTTAGACGTCAGTATGGTGGTGAACCACCTACAGCAAAAATTATCCGTCATTGACTAAAGTCTTTCAAGGAAACCGGTAGTGTTTCAAAAGCAAAATCACCAGGTAGACCGAGAACTTCTGAAGATGATGTTGAACAGATCCGTGTTTCTTGTGTTCGGAGCTCGAAGCAAGTCACTGGCCAGACGTAATTTACAATTAGGAGTGCCTAAAGGTACTGTGTATGATGTTGTGCGTAAAAGACTTAAGTTGCGCGCCTACAAATTGTAACTGCTACATGAAATTAAACCTACTGATAAAATCGAAAGGTATGAGTTTGCTGCTGACTTTCTATGCAGAATTGATGATGATGTCACTTTTTTTAAAAGAAAGATTCTCTTTTCTGATGAGGCTACATTTCATGTCAGTTGAACAGTTAATCGTCATAACTGCAGAATTTGGGGGACAGAGCAACCACATGAAGTTATTCAGCATCAACGTGACTCTCCCAAACTCACGGTTTGATGGAAGATCGTGTGATTGGTCCTTTCATTTTTGTAGAAAAATCAATAAACGGGGATGCTTACTCTGACATGCTGACAGAGTACGTCTTTCCCCAAATGGACGATATTAAGGCAGAAAAGGGGCTTGTGCTTCTCCAACAAGATGGTGCCCCACCTCATTACAGTAACCATGTGCGTGCGGCTCTTGACACTTGCTTTCCAGGAAGGTGGATAAGCAGGGCTAGCCCAATACCTTGGCCACCACGAAGCCCAGACTTAACCCCACTTGACTTTTTCTTTTGGGGCAACGTAAAAATGTTGTGTACAGTGAAAAGATCAGAGACATCAACAATTTACGGGAAAGAATCGACGCGGCGGTTGGGACAGTTACACCTGAAATATTGGTGAATACGTGGCGAGAAGTTGAATATCGTCTCGACGTGTGCAGGGCCACAATCGGATCCCACGTTGGTCTACCACCATTAAACAAAACTTGAAGGAATTCTCTTTCATGATATGTACTCATTGATGTAAATTTTCATTCATTTCCCAATTAAATTTATACTTAAAAGTAGTGAGTTCTTTTTCAAACAGCCTGTATATATATATATATATATATATATATGAATTGAACTTAATAACTCTTGAACCACGAGACCAATCTCGATCAAATTTGCTACACAGACCAGGTATGAGTCTGGGATGGTCTTTATCATTTCACTTTGACGGGAAGGAGAAGGGGAAGACATATAGAAATACATACAAATGAAAGTGACTCCGTTTGTGATTTAACCCCTGAACCACCCGACCGGTCTCGATCAAATTTTCGACATAGATGGGGTTTGAGCCTGGGATGGTTTTCGTCATTTCACTTTGACGGTGACCCTAGGAAATTCTAAGAAACTCGAATAATGTTTATGAAAGTATGAAATAACATCTGAGTTTTTACGCCTCTCGATTATGGCTTGTAGGTTAAAGGAGACGTAGATGATCAGGACGAAGGATGGAATGAAGAAAGTGGGAGGAAACGGGAATACCCCGAGAAAGCCCACACACACACGATGTTTTGAGTCATTATAATAATAATAATAATAATAATTATTATTATTATTATTATTATTATTATTATTATTATTTGTAATATGCAATTGCTTATTAAGAAACTCGCTGGGTCAATTTTAAGAAAAGGTTTCATTCCGCAAGATTTTGGCCAAGTGAGATTTTGGTCCGCGAGGTTTCGACCAGGCGAGATTTTGTCCCGCGACGTTTAAGGCAGCGAGGTTTTGGCCACGCGAGATTTTGGGGGGTGAGGTTTTGGGTGGCGAGGTTTTGAGCGGCGAGGTTTCAGAAGCGAGAGAGGGATGATTTACATATGCAAGTTTAGAATTGGAGACAAAGTGATCAGACAGCATCCATATTATGACGAAAATTGTGATTTTGTAAAACAGAACAAGGAAAGTTTTCGAAGTGCAAGCGTGACATCAGGCAGTAGTCGAATTAAGGTGGAGAACTCTTTAGAGCATTACATGATTACGAAGGGACAGAAGAATCTTAAAATCTGAGGAATTAAGATTTTTAAAAAATCTACAACTTTCGAGACGAGTTTGGAACCATGTTGACAAGTTTTGAACCACGCTAACTCGCAAACCATGACTTTATTCATTCAGCCACGTTGAACTCTACGCAGTTATTCATATACATTGCCTTTAGCTACAGTGAAAAACTAATAGAATGGAATGTTTCAAAAGTTGACTTGGTGGACGCGCCGTTTACACTTCTTGTAGCTTAGTTACAGGGTGCATAATGAACTTCCCCTTGTTCAGGAAAACTTTTTAATGCAGTAAAAGTTTGTTATTACTGTGTTAATTGATTTACATTTAATAGAATCATCTGTTAAAGTAGTGCCAAATAATCAGACGTAGGTCTAATTACCCTTTTGCAAAGCTCAAGTGGAAAATAAAACAAATAATCGTAAAACTGTTAGACTTTTGAAAAGAAAAAGTGCTTTGTTAAAAAAAAAAAATAACTTTAAAAAGTACCGAGTATTGGTGATTATGTGTAGGTAAAAGGTTGGTATAAGGGAATTCTATGAGGATGGCTCTAGATTAGAATCCCGATCGTTCTTATTGTTTTCTTAAATTGACGCTTCGCTCATACTGTGCATTCCAAAAGTTCATTTTTGAATTAAATGTAATCGCAGTTAGTTTAAGCTGAAATTATTTTCAAATATGAGATTTGTAATTACATGCTTTTCTTTAACTTGCCATGTTTCAACTTCGATATTAAATCTTACAGCCTTAATTTAACTCATATTCCTACGTCGTATCATGATGAAGTTCTGCACAACGCTAGTTGGACGGTAATACAATATTACATTGTTACTGAATATACAATATCTTTATAAGTTTTTGACTCAGAAAACAGCACACAGTAGGCCGTACGATGCAACATGGACTTCTCATCTGAAAAATATACTGTGGTGGAGGTAAGACAGTGAAAGCATTCGTAGGAGGGGAAGGGGGATATGTAAAAGTAATCGAATATCAAAGATATTAGTGTCGAATTCATAGTTTTGCGGTTCGAAGAGATGAACAGTGGCACTCCAGATGAGCGCTCCTCACTTCTTTTTAGGCATATATAAATGGAAAATGGTTTTAAAATTATAGTTTTCTTTTCAAGTATGATTTGTTAAAAAAATAAATAAATAAATAAATAAAAATTTGCCCTTCAACTTTATTTTTAAGTATTTTTTACTTCTTAGTTATAATTGCATATATTTTCTACTTATATTTTATTCTGTTATACATTGATTATTTATGTTTTATACATTTGAAGAGAAGTCATGATAATTCAAAGCAGCAGGGACATACCCAAGATGTAGGTCCTGCGATCCAGAACCCCCGCTCCCTAAAATAAAATTATTAAAAAAAAAAAAAAAAAAAAAAAAAAAACTTTTCTGTAAATTTTACATAATTTTAGAGAAGTTAGACATTTTAGTATAATATGCCCTCATATTGAATTTGAACCCCTAACCTTTCGATCCCCCCCCCCCAAAAAAAAATTCTTGCCTACGTCCTTGGAAAGCAGTGATGATTTTAGAGAATGGTCAAAAGGTGGCGGGGGGTAATGCCTCCCTGGAACAACGTTAATTTCCCAAAAGTCATATCTCTTAGTTCCCGATATGATACCAGTATTTGTGCATTACCACTTTTCACTCTCGGTGTACTGAAACTTCCCAAAGGAAATGTTCTCCCCTGTGACCCCCAATGGGGCGAACCTTGAACATATACATCTGGAATATCATTATTTATGTCAGAGACCCCAAAAACTATGCATTCGACACAAATATGGGATGTTTTCGATTCAATTTGACTGTTAGCCTCCCACTCTGACCTGCATGCCAAACAAAGTTTAACTGGACCAAAGCTCCATCGGCAGTGTCAATATTCATCTTTGCGACCCCGAAAACTATAAATTCGACACTAATATCGTTCGCATTCTATTACTTTTACATCTCACCCTATCCCATCCTAGAAATTGTTTCAGTTTCTTACTCCTCCCACACTATATTTTTCAGATGGTAATTTATACGTATAGTATAATCGTTTGAAATTTCCCCAGGAGTTCATGTTTCAACGTGTGATAAACTGTACTATTTTTTTTTTTTTTCCTGAGTCAAAAAATTTCTAAAGATGTATAAATATATCACAGTAACAATGAAATATTGTATTACCGCCCGACTGGTGGTGTTGTGCAAAGCTTCGTAATATGACGTACGGAAATGAGTTAAATTAAGGTAGTAAGATTTAATATCAAAGTTGAAACATTGCAAATTAAAGATAAGCATATAATAACAAATCTCATATTTATAAACAATTTCGGCTTAAACTAGCTGCGAGCACATTTACTTTCATTTCATTTTTAACAAAAATACCTGATCCACCTGTTGACAAATTAGCTCTATAATATCTTGATGCACAGGTACAGTTTGGAATTGCAATATACTCAATTTCATTATCTCTATGCCAATGTTCTGTTATACATCTCTAAACGAATCATGTAATTGTACTACTAATTGGAGTTGTTTATCTGTATTAAAATTCTGTGTATTTCGATGGAAGAGTGTAAGTGTATAGTTTTTATTAGTAGAAAGTTTATTATTGTATTTCTTTGGAGGCTGATCTATATTTTTACATATTGACGTGTTTTGTCGATTATTGATGTTCAAGTTAATTTTTAATTTGTTAGAATTCGTACCTTGACTGTGATATTTATTATCTACTTGTGCAATGTTACACATAAAAAATCGCCATTACTGAGTTTGGAAGAAGGATGTCTAACTCTGACTGTCGTAGTGGACACGGTATTTCGCTATTATTTACAGAACTTTTCTTATGTGTATCGACCTTCGTTTTTTCAGTAAGTTCAATTACTGGATAATATATATTACTAACATTACTGTTAATTTGACCTTGCACTAAAAGGTCATTATTATAATCTTCAGCTTTGTGATCTACGCTATGATCTGTTTTCTGTACTAAACAAATCATATCCACATCTTTCACCATAACGGTTTACATTTTCATCGGCACCTATGTGCACTACATTGTCTACATTGTCTACATGGGTAGCAAATTGGGTAGATCATCTATTTCGTATGAAAGCGGAATTGTATTGGAATTTATACTATCAGCTACATTAAGGACCGTATTTAGGTAAGTACTATTCTGTGCTCTAGCACAGGGCGGCAAAATTTTAGATTTTTTAAAATGGAATCTTTAAGTTTTACGCCCCATGGTTATGCTGGCGAGGATAAAGGAGACGCGAGGATGATGATAAGAATGAATGAAATGGTGGAATGAAGAAAGTGGGAAGAAACAGGAGAACCCCGAGAAAACCCACCTACATAGTGTTTGTCCATCACAAAGTTTACTTGGCGCGAGCTGGGATCGAACCAAGGACCCCCATGCACCAGAGGTGAACGTTATATCACAGACACCGCGGCCCTCGAGATTTAAGATTCACAATAAAGTAATATTTAAATCTAGCAACTCGCAGAGTCCCGCACTCGCGCAAGAAAATATGTTAATGTGTTTAATTCGCTCTAATTACAGTAGTTACAAATTAGTTAGCTTATATGATTATTTTTAAAAAGTCATCCTCCTCCACCCCCACCCCCAGAGATATTAACAGATTTAGCTTCTCTTCAGAGATATTAACAGATTTATTGAATTTTTTGATCTAACTGTAGTCCACTTATTGTTTACCCGCTGCACTTCCTTACAACCTTCTTGTTTAGTACAAATATTTGTTCTGTCTTGCACTGGATTAACTTTTTGATTCCTAGACAATTTCTCTACACTAACTAGTTTACCCTGTCCTTCGTGATAATTTTGGGGCGCTGACTTGACTAGCAGCGGAGGATTATTTCTAATACTATTTGTGTTCGTGCACTTTCTGACAACGTCACTCCAAATAGGTTGTTGATGTTTTTCACACACTGTTGGTATCAGGCACTTGTTGTCTTTGTTTATTGAAAGATGATATCTTTAAGTTTTACGTCCCACGGTTATGCCGGTTAGGCTAAAGGAGACGCTGATGATGAGAAATGAATGAAATGGTGGAATGAAGAAAGCGGGACGAAACGGGAGAACCCCGAAAAAACCCACGAGCATGGTGTTTGCCCACTACAAAGTCCATACGGTGTGAGCTGGGATCGAACCAGGGACCCCAAGCACCGGAGGTGAACGCTCTACCACTGAGCCACCGCGCACCCTTTGTTTAATAATGTACACATATCTTCCCTTAATATCATTATAATTTCACGAAGTGTTTCGATTTTTCTTCATGTAGTTTAGAAATCTCCAAACACAGAGAATCACAACCACTCTGTTACGCTGATTGTCTTTTGTTTCATTTATACACAAAAGGCAACTCCAAATTTGAGACTGTTTTTCATTACTTACATCGCTGCATTTACCAGAACTAAATGCTGCTTACAGATTGAACACAGTAAGGTTGATTCTTAAAGATTTTATTTCTTAATATTCCATTACACTTACTACACATTATTTCTTCATTATTAGAAACATCTTTACCAGCTTTATCTATATGGGTCACACTTTCCACCATCTTAAAGAAAAATCTAGTCCTAGTTAATTAATTACACTACTGACTAACGAACTTGAGAGATTTTAAGAAGGACTCCCAAGGATTGTTGTGAACCTGGCTCCGAACCACTACGTTAAAAACAAGGCCCCTACGAGGTTTGAATGTGGGTCCACGCTCACTGTAAAAGAGCGCAAGAACTATGTAATTCGGGTACCCTAGGGCCATTCTCCACTGTTTCAACGTTATTTCTTTATTTATGTCAAAGAGTCACAAGAACTGAAATTTCCCTAATTAATGAAGTCACTGATACAAGTCTGAAATAGTGTCTCACTTACTGCTTTTATTGAGGTGTGCTCGCGTGATCGTTAATGAATAAACCACTCTCCAATCAGCTCTAGAGTCACCAGATTTTAATCGATGATCATGGTCACTGAACTTAAATCAACTTGTCTCTGTCTTTCAATTAGGTGCTAGAATACAATTCTTAAAATGAAGAGAGCTAACCAAACGGAAAAGACTTGCTAGTTCCGGAGTAATGATATTAAAAGTGAATACGAAAATTAAATGAAATCTTTAAGTTTTTTGTCCCACGATTATGCCACCTAGGCTAAAGGAGACGGTGATGATGAGAAATGAATGAAGTGGTGGAATGAAGAAAGTGGGAGAAAATGTGAGTACCCCGAGTCCACCACAAAGTGAACCTGGATCGAACCAAATATTAAAAGTGAAATAGTAAATTAATATAGTGAAGAATTCATGTCTCACGCTAAACCAAACAAAAGAGATCAGCTCTATTGTTAATATTTATCAATTTCCAAAGGGTGTCGGGTTCTACATACACGTGTTTCTACGTTGAACTAATGGTCCCAAAGTTAGAAGCTCAAAACTCTCTCCGGAAAGAACATCTGTCATCATCCATTTATTCGCAAAGTAAATTCGTGAACTACGCATTATGTGGTTTCGCTGTTTAGTGTGTATTTCCAAGCGTCCTTATTGGATAATCGGCTACTTTCGCTTACACGCTAAAAATGCATTTATTTCCGAATATCAACAGTAGAGCCGCGACACATAACTGAGTCTGGATGACCGATCAGTCACGAATCTAAAGAAATTGTCAGTAGTCTGTTGATCTAACATGAGCACACCATTGAGACTTCTCATTGCTGTAGTTATTCTTTTTACCATGGAAAAGTTCTAAAGTCTGTTGGCACAAATTAGCAGAAATCCCTTGACGATTGTACTCTCTCAAGGATACTGCTTTTGAGACTTCTCTCTGAAAGGTTTCAATGATTCTTCAGGATTACTTATGAGCCTGGACACAAAGGTAAGAGCGTTAAGGTTGTCGCAAAACAGCATGGGGTGACAACCACTGCTCGGTTTAACCCCAAATCTCGGATATTCAACGCCTGATCTTAACGTGATATTCCTGGAATATTTTGTGAAATGTGCGTAGTTTCAATCAGGACGAGCAGTGAGTAAGACCAATTTCGAAACGTTAGCAGCTAGACCACAGGACAGGATAGTACGGTTTGATGTTTGTAGGTTCTTTAGGCGACATTGGCTCAGACCACACGGATGTTGAAGAGATGCAATGAAGTGTGGGGGGAAACTGGAGAACTTCGAGAAAACCCACGCACAAGGTGTTCGTTCACTGCAATGTCCACATGGATCGAACCGATGACCCATATCACCAGATGTGAGCTCTACCATTGAGCGACTACCGCCCTACAAGGAATCGTCTAAGATCTTACTATTACTGATAGAATTTTGAATTTATTTTTGACCTTTAGGAAATTTCACCATGAGAAACATGTTCACCATGTTTCGGGCTGTTTTCAATTCTCAAAAGACTGTTACACAACGTATTTTATGTAACTTCTGTTTTTTCTTCCTACGTTGGTTTCTCTTTCTTCCGGAGGCTAAGAATATGTTACTGTCGTTTGAACACAAACCGAAGTTTAATAAAGATCTGACAACTGCTTTCGAACGAAAAGTAAAATTAGATTAACCCGCCATTATAAGTGTTTCATAATGCATCGCTTCACACGTAACGGTGATGTGACTTGATTTGCTATAAATTATAACCAATAAATTATTTACATCAGTAAGACTGAATTTAATCTATATTACACTTTCACCTTTAGTCTATAAGTAATAAAGGAAGCAAATTACATATATAGTATATGTATATATTCAGTTGTGGTCTTCTGCTTTTGACATTGTACAACATTGCTTCTTCTGAAGTAAAAAATATGAACGAGCGACGGCGACTTGGCTTCTTATATAATTCAAGTCCCACTGCCATTTTAATTTATTATTGTAGTTTCTATTACACTATTTTCTGTTTGATTAATTCTCAATTATTTATTTTAGCTTTTACGCATTTCTCTACCTAATTCTGCATGTATGCAGACACTAAACAATGGCTTAACAAACCCAAAATAAGGCTTTGAAATTAGGTTAACACATATTACGTTTTTCATCTCATATACAACGCGCTGTTGCGTATCATAAATTAATAATAGACATAGTATTCGTAAATCTCGGCGTTTAAACAAAAGACATTAAACTTTAACTTGTAACTGCAGTATTATTAGTTATTTTTCAGTTTATATTAATGCTATAGCATTATCTATTTCCTGTATCATGTTTAAAGCCCTTTCTTTACCTATCACACATAGGTGTATGTTTATATATTTATATTAGGGTGGGTCGAAAAATATTATTTTCTTTTTTTTTTTTCGAAATGCTCTAGTGCGAAAAATTCGCCTATTGTAATAATAAGAAAATTGACATAAAGAAAATTAAAATCGGTTAACATCTCCCGTTCGCGCATCGCACTTAAATTTTTTTGAAAATTTCAAAAAATGCGTTTTTTATAGATTTTTAAAATTACTTTGAACATTTAACATAAGGACGCTATACCATTTTTAGCTTTTTCTAAGGTTTAAAGACTCTAAATAAGTTGAATTCTTATCAATAATGTTACGTTTTCCGTTCGCGCAAGGTCTGAGAAGAAGCTGAAATTTCACAATTTTCGGAAAATTTCACTGTGCAATTCTTCGCTCCTTTTTCTAAAACAAAACGACTCAAAACTTACCATGTGAAGGTTGTTGCACGCCGAGTTCCACCAACACCCTACCCAACCAACCATCCAATTGTTGGATGTGCTATTTAGATTATATTTACAACTATTTACATTTTATAATATACTATATAAAAATATTTTTCATACAGTAGAAATTTTGACCTACTGTATATTTACTCTTTCTTTTTTTTATATCTACACACATTTAAAGTTTATATATATATATATATATATATATATATATATATATATATATATATATATATATATAGAAATGAGGCATAACTGATCTAGACTTTAGTGTTGCTATGATATAGCAATCTCTACCTTCATGTCCACATACTTTATTCGAGGCCTCTGTCACATGTTTGACACACCTTTGCACAGCCTGGATGTGATAAGGAAACTTTCGTATTTCTCTGATGAGTACAGTGTCATACTTGATGAATGGTTTTGTATCATCTTCACTTATGTTGCGCAGAATTGGAGGAGGATACAACACACAAGAATTCCAATTAATAATTTCCAAGTAATCGGAAGCCTGAAATTTATCTTGGGTGGTAGAAAATTTCGAACAATCTTCTCTTTGGAAGCAGTTTGTTTTGCTTTTAAGATCCTTCTATAACCGAGCTTACGAATATGTTCTCTGTCATCAACTAGCATTGCCAACAGAAGATTGTCTGGTGTGCAAAAAACGCATTTCGTTCTATTACTGGGTCGATAACTAGAAGTAATTCGTCAGATAAATATCGTGTTGCCTGAATTAATTCAAACACATGTTTTGGTCCGTCAGTAAGGTATGAGTTCCTTTTATGGCAAACCAGACAGGCATGTATGATTCAAAATGAACCTAGCTATTTCTTTTAAGTTTTAAGATGGATCTGACGATCTTACATACAATCTAAGGACTCCGATTGCTGAAGTTAGCCTCTGGAATGGGACAAAGAATCAGGTTACCGTTTGTCAAGTCTTCTGGACAATGTCCCGAAGTAATTGCTTTTGAAATGTCCAACAGATATTGTCGGTCTTTGCTGAACAAATTCCTGTCTATAACAGAAATCGAACAAGCTATGGGTTCATAATCGACCACAGGGAGTTTTTTCACAGCAAGAAAGATGCTGTCCTATTGGTCCAGTAAAAGATATTGGCCCTGTAGTATGACCATCAATATATAGAAAAATGTGACTAAAAGGAAGCTCAATAACATGCAGGAAGCATATGCTTCAGTGTAACGGGCGTCCTACATGATTTTGTACTCAGTGGATGACACCGATCTTCCATCCAGTGTTAGTACAGTGCCATCACACCCTACTACTTCTAGTTTTTCAATTGATATTGTTAGTTCAGACAAACAAGAAATTATGCTTTGAGTTATATCATTTGACGAACTCGAGAAAGGAGATACATGTCTAATATAAATTCATCCAGATTCCTGGATAAGAGAATAGTGGTGTTTTTGCACAATTTTATGAAATTGCTTGGCATTTAATTTTTCTATGACCAAAGTATGATCTTTCAGTCCATCAAAGAAGCGGCCCCGACTTTTTTTTTTAGGAAGGTCTGAATTCACTTTTCAAATTAGTTCCAATATGACTCTGTTCTCTTTTTATTTTACACTTATCAACTACACAGGAAGAATCTGTATGTTATCATCCCAACGTCTTGTAGAACACTTGACGCTATGACAGCTGTTGCCCAATCAGACTCCGAACCGATAACTGTTTAGCACTGTTGGCCTAACTTGAATTCGCTTTTGCCATTGAAACTTTCCAGTCGATGTCCTTGGTTTGCATTCATCTTCCACACACTTCGAAACCTCAGATGTCAATATTCATCAATTTCTGAGGACCTCTCAATTTAGGAAACTCTTCTCTACTCAGTACTCGCTGAAGATTACGAGTTTCCCACTGATCCTTCAAATTTATTTTCTTTGTAACTGTTTTGTCAATAGATTCAATCCAGTTCAAATCAGTTTAATCAATGTCAAGTGAGTTCTGCTACTTACTTTCCTAGCAAAACGAACGAAGAATTTCGCAATGAAAATTGAGAGATATTGATAAATTTCTGTTTCTTCTCAGACCTTGCGAAAACGGAAAATGTAACATTATTCATCTGAATTTAACTTATTTAGGTTCTTTCAACTTTAAATGACGTTAAAGAGCGTCTTTATGTTCAAAGTTTTAAGTGGCATTAAAAATTTACAAGAAAAGGGCGATTTTTGAAATGTTCAAATAAATAAATAAATAAAAATAAAGTGCAATGCGCGAACGGAAGACGTTAACCGATTTTAATTTTCTTTATGTCGATTTTCTTATTATAATAGGCAACTTTTTTTGCACTAGAGCATTTCGAAAAAAAAAGAAAATGAGTTTTTTGACCCACCCTATTATATACATATATGGGAGACAGACGGGGAGAGGGGGAGAGAGAGAGAGAGAGGGTGTTCCCGCATTCCTATCCTTGATGGTACCTGCATATGATTTAACACCTTACCAGTTGGGACCGGAAAAATTGTTGGGACATTTTCCGGTGCCAACAATTTTTAAGCCTACAGGGGCTTCGTAGCGACCCCCTGGGCCTCCTGGCCGAATTTCGGGAAGGTCCCAATAATTATCGAAAAATGTGAGAATCTGTGTAAACCGTGTGTATGCTCTGCCGAATTAGCTGCCTCCTGGTGGTCTCACACTTTAACAAAGAAACGGTGTGTAAGTATGACGCACACCGTATCTATTGGCACTGCCCTGCTTACGGGATGGAGAAACGTAAGGGGAGTGGAAAGAGGAGGTGAATTGTGCGGGGGAATAAACACACAAGTAAATTTGCACAGTACTTGTTGGTACCGATACAACCTTGAAATTTTCGTTTGCGCAGTCGCGTCAACTCCCAGTAGCCTGCCTGTCACATGATATAATTAAAGAGCAGAAAATGGGTTGAAATCAGGGGAGGTGTTGCTCACAATTGGAAAAGCATATATGCATATATTCACAACTCGTGCTTCCAGAAACGATGGGAACAGAAGCAAAGATTGCGATAAATGAATTGGAGTGGCTAGCGTAAAACATAAACACAGTGCATGATCTTATCGGGACACAATTATTGTTTCTATGTACACACCTAATCCGACTTTGTGTTGCTCCAGATAACAAGGTCTGAGACCGATTAATCCATTTGAACAAGAGCGAAACAAATGTATGCTTAGAGGTACAGTAGAATAGTCTAACGAGGAAGGTCCATAAACCGTGAGAGTTGAATTTTGATGAAAATTAGTGACAAGATTCAGTTCAAGTTGCTAAGTAACGTAGTAATAGTCACTCGATGCGCAAATGCTTCGTTGAGCTGCTACACCGACGCCATCTTGAAATCCAGCAGGCAATGTCCAAGAATACCCTTTTCGCACAAAAATAAAAAAAGTTTTTGATAGATCTGACTTCAGTATTGTAGACCAAGGTAGAACATTTATATGTGGGAGTACGGTACTTCCAGTGCTTGATCGCCATCTTGAAAGGCGCCATATTGAATCGCCGTGAAATATGATAAATGGCAAGGGGGTCACTTGGGGTATCAAATAGCACTGGAATTTACTTCTGAATCCATTTCCGTAACAAAAGTTTACATATCTGTTTTCACTTCAAAGTTAAGAGCTCTCTCGCTCACTGGAACATATAAAAACTGAGCAATAAAATTTGTGTTATGAAATGCGGTCGTACGAGCACTTGCAGGATTTTAACTAATGCAGTAATATTCACTTGATCTACAATAACCACTATACCAATCAGATCTTGAGACTAGTGAGAGAAATTGTTAATTAAATTGAAATGCCTGTAGTGAAAAATGGAATAGCAGCACTGTAACAAATTATACATATTTCAAAATGCGCTATATATATATGAATCTCTCTGAGTTGCGATTATGCATAGCATTTAAATGCTGTAATATAAGTTAGGTGCAACGGCACATATGACTTTACAAGAATATGTCTTGAAGGTATTAGAAAATTAATAGAAAATAGAAAAAAATGTTAGAAAAATAATATAAACTGGTGCACATAAGCAAATATTAACCTACTAACGTCTTGCTCTTCAATTGTGATGATGGAGATCCAAAACGTAGTGATTACACATAGCATCATGGAGCAGTGAAAACACTTAACAAATGCACTTTCGTCACAATCTTCATGACCACAGACACTATTTTCTACTAGTCTCCAGAACATTTGTAAATGCACCAACTATTGCTCCTGTTACGTACCCACATTTCTGCCATGCATAAGCATGTTCTTTAGGACTGATGCACAAAATTGATGATACACAACAGAATGCATTTTCTTTATGAAAATTCTGCCATATAACTTGTACACAGAACAAGTGAAGACCTGCTACAATTAGTTATTTATTACAGTTTTGATATGAAAACTAGTCTTGCCCTTATTATAAGCAAGTGTTTTATCGTTAAAGTTGGAAAGATGCAGATATTTAATTATTTAATATTGAAGGAAAAAGTAAGAAAGAGGCTTGTTTTATGGATTCCAACTTGGTATTGACTCTTGTAATAATCTTTATTCCTATCTATTCTTAGCAGGTGTGTATGCATTCTCTTATCACTAATAGCAGAACAGACACAAGAAAAGTGAATTCTAAGTTTCCAGGTGTATCTTCTTCTAAGAATTGGCTGTGAACTAATAATTTAAATCCCCTTCATTGTTCAATGCGGCAGCAATAAATCGATTGTATTTAGACAAACTGGCAATAAATACATTAAAGTAATTTAACTTGGTAATGTACACGGTAAATTATATTTTGGGAAGTATGAGTATTGGAAAAGAACGCAATATGCTGCAACAATGAGAGTCTTTGCGTAAGGTTTCAAGATTGTAGTAGAAAATTTAACACTATAATGGACCACGTAAAATTGCCTAAAATAGATTTTTGGTGTGATACAGTTCAACGTCCCACAATTATGCCTGCTACGCCAAGGAGACGTGTACCTACTGATTATAGTGGAATCCGAACCATTTTGGTCGTTCAACTAATATGCACCAATTTATATAATTTTTCTAATATATATCCGAACAATCCCTTTGGTATTCTCTGCTCATCAGTACTATTAGGCATGTGTTTCATCGACCAGCAGTCTATTCCATCGCACTTTGAAATAGGTATAACTTGTAGCATGCTGCTATTCCATTTTTCACTACAGGAATTTCAATTTAATTAACGATTTCTCTTACTAGTCTCAAGATCTGATTGGTATAGTGGCTATTGTAGATCAAGTGACTATTACTGCAGGTATAACTTGTAGCATGCTGCTATTCCATTTTTCACTACAGGAATTTCAATTTAATTAACGATTTCTCTTACTAGTCTCAAGATCTGATTGGTATAGTGGCTATTGTAGATCAAGTGACTACTACTGCATTAGTTAAAATCCTGCAAGTGCTCGCACGACCGTGTTTCATAACACAAGTCTAACTCACACAGTTTCTGTGGATAAGAAAGCTCTTAACTCTGAAGTGAAAACAGATATGTAAACTTTGGTTGCGGAAATGGATTCAGGAGAAACTTCCAGTGTTATTTGATACCCCACATGACCCCCTTGCCATTTATCATACTTCACGGCGATTCAATATGGCGCCTTTTAAGATGGCGATCACGCACTGGGAGTACTCCCACATATAGATGCTCTACCTTGATTTACAATACTGAAGTCAGATCTATCAAAAGCTTTTTTATTTTGTGGCAAAAGGGTATTCTTGGACATTGCCTACTGGATTTCAAGACGGCGTCGGTGTAGCAGCTCAACGAAGCATTTGCGCATCGAGTGACTATTACTACGTTACTTAGCAACTCGAACTGAATCTTGTCACTAATTTTCATCAAAATTCAACTCTCACGGTTTATGGACCTTCCTCGTAAGATTGAAGATTCACAAGCACATTTGCAAATCACAGATTCATACATATCTGCATAAAATATGTTTCAACTTTCACACTATTTTATTTCCTTCTTTTGTCAAATAAAACCAGTTAGTTTAAACATAATAATAAACTAAATATTTATTTTAACCTTTAACATATAAAAAAAACTCACAATCGTAGTTTACTAATATGTATTTGGTCTAGGAATTAATTCGTGCGGTTGGTACGCACACATTGAAGCTGTAGTACAAACACAAAATACATAAATACCTTAAGAAAAATATTGTCCATCGCTAGCCACCACTTTCGCCCATCTGTCAGGCAATGTACGGATTCCGTGGCGAAAGAAGTCCTCATCCTTGGAAGCGATCCAGTCAGAGACCCATGTTTCGATATCTTCTGAAGAAGTAAACCGCTGTCCAATCAAATCGTTGTTCATGCAATCGAACAAGTAGTAGTCCGAAGGAGCAACGTCTGGTGAATACGGCGGGTAGGGTAAAACTTCCCATCCGACATTTTCTAAATAGGTTTTGACCGGTTTTGCGATATGTGGGCGAGCGTTATCATGTTGAACAATAAGTTTATCATGTCTGTTCTCCCATTCTGGTCGTGTTCTGGCCAGTGCTTGCTTCAAACGCATTAATTGTCGTCGATAACGTTCTCCATTCATAGTTTCACCCGGTTGCAGCAGCTCATAGTACACCACACCTTTCATATCCCACCATATGCAGAGCATAACCTTTGCACAGTGAATATCGCGTTTTGGTTGTGATGGACCTGGTTCGCCTGGTTTCACCCAGGCCTTTTTTCGTTTAGGGTTCTCGTAATGGATCCACTTCTCATCACCCGTAATAATTCGATGCAGAAACCCCTTTCTGCTTTGTCGTTGAAGCAGCAATTCGCAAATGGTTTTTCGTCTTTCAACGTCTCTGTCTTTCAATTCATGTGGAACCCAATGTGACATCTTTTGAATCATTCCCATGGCTTTCAAGCGTTTGGAGACTGTTGTTTGATCAACGCCTAATGCTGCTGCAAGTTGTTCCTGCGTTTGACACGAATCCTGCTCGAGCAATGCTGTCAATTCTTCGTCTTGAATTTTTTTGGCTGTCCAGCTCGCTCTTGGTCTGCCAAGCCGAAATCACCACTTCTAAACCGTGCAAACCACTTCTGACACGTTCGCTCAGCTAGAGCATGGTCACCATACACTTCCACCAAAATACGATGACTTTCAGTCGCATTTTTCTGCATGTTAAAGTAATGCAGCAGGACACCCCGCAAAAACACTTTATCAGGCACAAATTGCGCCATGTTCACTTAACTACAAACTGGTGTTGTTGACGCTTTAATCCACTGCCCTATACTACGAACGATACGCGATGACAGGGGTTTGCAACACATGTGTGGATACACGGAACTGTGGGACGCTCCGTTCGTTGCGCCATCTCTTGTCCACCCGCACGAATTAATTCCTAGACCAAATAGTATACATATTCATTAAATTAATTCAAACATATTGATTTGAAAATACGTAAGATGTCTGGATTTGCCAAGGACAGGCAGCGACCGCAGCCCGTGACTGTTGGTGGCGGTGATATGGCTAACTCTGTATTCTGTGATGAACAGTAAAATGGTGGTGTGCTTGTATCGAGTAAGTTGTCATAAAGTAGAATAAGCTAACTCTAATTTCCAAAGAGGCCAAATTATTAATGTTCGGGTATGTGATGCAAGCCTAGTAAAAGTGGTAATTGGGCTCAGTAAGGCGCGATGAACATTTAGGTGACGGTCAAAGTGATGAAATTCTACAAAATTACGGGGAAACCACATTCTCGAAGAGGAACAATTGTTAAAAGAAAATCCTCGGTGATCGGTCTCACCTACAGCTGTTCGATATTTCGATATATCGATCGATTGATATTTTCAAATATCAAAAAATTATAAGATCGATGTTTTTTAATATTTCGATATTTTAATATTTTTCAATATTTATTTTTCAGTATTACCATATTACGATTCTTCGATTCTTTTGATACTTCAATATGCCCATGTTTCGCAGTATTTCGATATTTTCTATTTAACCTCTTCAATCCCAGGTATTTTTCTGCAATAGTAGAAAAAGCAAATTTGTATATTTTTAAATTGGAGTGCTAGAAAGCATACAAAAGACGTTTTGTAAGAAGAGAGTACCGAGGTATATTTATAACCCGAAGCTGGATAAAAGAAAAAAAAATAAAGAAAATCTTTGAATTTCAGCATATTCATTATCTAGTGCACTATGTATATCAGGGCCGTGCTGGGATACTAATGAGGGCGGTGGACAAGTTTACTAAAAGGGCGCCCATACAAACGGGAATATATAAAATACAGAGAGAGAGAGAGAGAGAGAGAGACTTTGAAAGAGTATGGGTGCCATTTTATATCAAAATCACCACCAAATTTGTTTTAATATGCACGTAAATAGCTAACCTCGAATTGAAATCCTCTTTACTACAGAAAAACTTTTGATTCCTGTAATAACATTTCTGTCAAATAAAAAGAAGATAAATCTATCAACAACTTAATATAGCACGCCTATGGACGCAGGAGGCTCATTGCCGCGTTTACAAATGCTCTCCATTGATTTCTACTTTATATTTCAATCTCTGCGAGAACCATTTTAATATTGTCCTCCCATCTGCGCCTCGGTTTTCCTAACGGTCATTTCCCTATTTGGATTTCCAGTTACAACTTCGAAAACGTTTCTAATTTCTTCCATTCTGGCTACATAACCTGACCATTTGAGCCTCCTAGACTTGATGACCCTAACAATGTTTGGTAAACAGTATAAAATTATGCAGTTCCTTCTTATGAAGTTTCCGCCTTTCCCCATTCCCGTTCCTTTTGGAGTTCGAATATTGGTTTAAGAATCTTGTTTTCAAATACTTTCAGTCTGCGATTTTCCCTCAGAGTCAGTGACCATGTTTCGCAACCATACTCGCATGATTATCGCTTTATATTTTGAGCTACAAACGCATCCATAAAATGCAGTATTACGATCCCGACGAACTTCCATTTATTTAATTTTCTCTGCATTTACTTTTAAGGCTATATCCCTGTAAGCGTTAATTAACATTTCTGAATTCATTTCTATTATTCTATCATTACCTATTAAATTTACATCATCAGCATACGCCATAACCTGGCAAATAAAATTCAGCTCTAGGACCTGATTGCTGTCTTTGATTTTCCTTATCGTATTCTCCAGAACAAAGTTTAATCATAATGACGACAACGCTTCTCCTTGTTTCAGGACGTTCTCAACGTGAAAGCTCGTGAACAAGAATTTCTCTACTCGAACCTTACTTTGGGATTCATTTAAACATACCTTAATTAATCTACCTTTTTCGGTATTGCAAATTCTGTAAGCATATTGTACAATGTTTCCCTCCTACCAGAGTCTAAAGTCAATAATTGATGTGCCAGGATGTTGTATTCTCTTATTTCTTTTCAAGTATTAGTCGAATGGTAAATATCTGGTCGATAGTTGATCGGTTTTACCCAGGGTGCGAATTACCGGGGGGATGAGGGGGATTTCCCCCCTCAATCACATTTTGTTCCCCCCAAAGAAGTCAGCTGAAGTATCCCCACCGGGGATGCTCGCTTTCTCACTCAAACTATGCTTAGTATAACGCCAAATTTCGCTGCTTTTTGTCATTTCTTGTAAGTTTAATCTTCTATCTGTATGTCGAAATGAGCGATGTAAACTATTCACTTTTGGTAATAGTAAACTATTCACTTTCTAATTTCCCCACTTTTTTCACCGTTGTTTAGTTGAACTATGTTACTATGACTACAGTTGTTACTTGCAACCGTATCCTCGTACCCTTCAGTTCATCATCGTTCGTGAATTTGAATGTACTAATTGCGGATAACAAACTCACATATGGATTTATAAGTGCTCTTAGCGGTTGGCCAAGAGAAGTCAAGAAATAGCTTCTTCCACCATACTTAGCGAAGTTCGGACATATTCATTCCCTACATTTGTATCGATTGTCATCTTATTTTTGATTTTGTTATATTTTTTCCATTTTCCAGTGTATTCTTTGTTAGCACATGGTCCTCATTGTAGTTTGTGTGGATGCAACTCAAAAGCTGAAGTTTGATTTGTGGTAATTAGCATAGTAATCACTGCCTTTTATAGTTTACGCAAATGCACTTTTGAAACTTACTCAAAATCTGAGATATATTCTCTCGTGGCTATATGTTAACATACGCGCTGGGGATGCGCCCCTAGTGAGCAGACATGTGAGGGTGAGTAAGCGCATAATTGAATATTTGTTTCAGCATTTGCTAATACGACTGGTTCTCCATGTCATTGTCTGTCTGTGTCTGTATAAGCACTTCAACTGGAGGGGGCTTTTTCCATCTTTCTTTTCGCTGTACAGTTTGCTGTCGCCAATAATGTTGTCTGGAAAACTTCAATTTGGCGTTTTACTTTATTTGAATAACGTAGCACATAGCGAATCAACTCATCTGTAACCTAAGAGTAAAGTAATTGTAAGTGTTGACTTCTTGAGCTGTCACGGAATCGATATTAAAAAAAAGCATGAAAAGTGCAGCTTTAGCGGGGAGTAGAAGCGCAAGCTCGAAATTTGAATTGAGATTTTTCAAATATTTGGCCTTCGATTTGACTTTGATGCTAGACATCGGGACCAACAACAATCCTTTTCTCGTATGAAGATTTCAATATGAGTAGAAAAATTAACATATGCTTGTGATCATGGCTATCGCTTGGGCCGAATTATTAAGTAAATGAACTTTAGAGGACTACGGGCACAAGAGTGAGTACATTTAAACACGTTCAGAAAGATTAGGTGTGGTGTGTGAATGTCAGACAATAAACCGGGTGCACCATTTATAATGTCCCACCTTTATAACGGAAAAACCAAGAGAGAGAGAGGTACGAAACTTTGCACAAAGCAACTGCAGGAGGGGGGACATCTATCCGTGTATTGGGTAACATCACCAGGTGAACAGTGTTGCCAACCCAGTATAAAGTTATGATTTTTTAAATGGAATGACCTAAATTTAATTTCAAAATTCGAATCAGCAACGAAAACAAAGACGAAAGAGATGACACTCGCAGATCAGTGTTGCATACTTTTTTAAAAAAAACGTTAAACATGTGTCAAATTTAAATGCCTTTAACACACACAAGGATTGAAGTAGAAACTATTTGTGCACATTAAATGAAATACTGGGAAGAACTCTTTAAAATGACTTCAAGTTTAGAAGCATCAGTTAAACAGTGTTGCCACAACAGAAGAGAGAAAAGTTGAATTTGGAAATAGTGCAATAACTTGGAAAAGGTCCCTAGCACAGTATGGTTTAAAATTCATAGAGCAAATAAGTATGTCATAAGGAGCATTTTCACGTTTATTTGAGATCCATAAGTTAGGTACTAACCGAGATATACAGTATTTTGTAAAAGCTGAGAATTTTGTGCTGTACAAGATGGTAACGCTGTTCCAAAATTCCCTTTTATCCCTCTGCGTTGGAGAAATAATAAAGTAGTAATCTGTGACACAAGTTGTATTCTGTGACATGCCGAAGTAAAGCAAACTGCGTACAATAAGGAAACAGAATATTTTTTCTGTTTCACGAATTTTGTTATGTATGTTACGAATAATTGTTTCTTGATAATCGTAAACATATATTTCTTTAATTTAATTTCTTTCTCCTGAAAATAAGTTAGAAAAGACAATAAAACGTAGATATTAATAGTTGTCAAATTTTAATTGAAAATGCATAGGCTAAATTCTGCTAAATGCTAGCAAAATTTTTTTCAGATCATCCAATGTTTATACGCACTGTCCAATTTTAGGGGAACATACACAACTTATTTTGTATTTCATTCACCACAAAATTAAGTACTAATATCTTTTTTAAAAAGTACAGCACGTAGAAATATGCCATAAAAGCTGTAGTGGAACAAACACCAAACAACCTGTGTTAGGTGCCCATTAAAAACAAGAAATGTATCTGATCAGTTAAGAAAGGGAGAACCTGATGGGTCCATGAACGTTTGGATCCGTATTGAGCTGACGAGTAAACGAGTACAGTATAAAAAAGAACATGATCAAATCTGTGCTGGATGGACACAAAAAGCAAGTAAGTATTTAACCAAGTCAGGGCGGGGCGGAACTAGTGGAAACTCAAGGTGTCTATAGGGACCAGGCGCGTTAGCAAAGGTAGAAATGCTTGTAAACAAAATAGTGTAACATACTGTGTAAAGAGTATTCCATAAAACTTCTGCAAATTATATGCGACATTGTATTCCTTAGCACAGGTAACTTTCGGTATAACGTCCCACGAGTATGCCATTTAGGTTAAGGGGGACAATAATACATTGATTAAGGCAAGTGACTGATGATACAAGAATTAATGGGATGAGAATGTGAGAGAAAGCGAGAGTACCCAACAACCCCATGAACATGATGTTATCCACCACAAACTTACTGGATCGGAAATCGTATCAGGGACCCCACGCACCAGAGATAAGCGCTCTACCACCGACCAACCGTGCCCTCGCAGTTTAACTTTAAGATGGCATAACCACACAATTTTCCTATTATAATGACAATCAAACTCTTTTGCTTTTTATACAATGCTTCACAATAATTGAATACAGATTTATGATACACTGGAAAATGATATGTCTGAAAAGTGATTATTCTCGAAAAAATACGTACAAACTTCAAATCATTTGATCTATTAGAAGAGAACCAAGTTGGAAACTCACACGGGCTTTTGTCCGTATGGAGGAGGCATGTCAGCGACAGTGTGTATGCGCGTAAAGGAAGACAAGGGAGAGAAACAAGCACAATCCTGTGCTACGTAGTAATTATGATGTAACATATTCTTGGAGCTCAGGATAAGCAAACGTGGGACTGTGTCCTTAGAAAACAAACACGTCACCACGTGAAAGTAATACCGAAATGCTTATTTCCGCTTTGTCTTGACGCAAACAATTACAAAGTGAGAGGGTCCAGGTATAAGTACGAGGGTCATTTCAAAAGTCTTGCACACAGCCTATGCACGACCGTTTGAATCACTTTTAGGTTAGTTGTGGGTCAGAGTTTGGGCTTGACGATTTTTCTGTGTTTTGTGGTTTGCGAAACTGTGTTGAGAAATTCAGTGGTGAACCTAACTGAGGATGTGTTACACATGATGATAAGCGTTCCAATAGAAAATCAAAACTCTATGTGGAAAGAATCCAACTGAAAATTACAATACTTTGCGGGAGGTTTGTCGAAATAGTGTAGTGGATCATAACCCTAAGAAGTGAAAGACCATCAACTGCAAGCAAGGATGTTATAAAATAGAGGATCTGCCCATACAACAAAATCGTGAAGCCAAACGTCACAGCTTCGCCACACCTACTCTGCCCCCTTCGCAACACTAAGATCACAATTTTTCGAGCCAACAATCATGGGAAACGAGAGTAGCCAATCAAACTTGCCGACTGAGATGATGCTTTTTTTTTTTTTTTTTTTTTTGCTTCATTCAGTTCATATGTTGAAGATAAGTATGGGCAGATCCTCTACTTTATAACATCCTTGACTGCAACAGACTACACCCATGAGATTATTGTAAATGGCATTTTAGAGAGGGTCGACGAAAACATATAAGAAAATTGCATATCAGGCCAAAATGTTTGTAACTTCACTCTACATAATCATTACTGAGAAGCTGAAGATGAACATGAGATGGGTTCCGCATGATCTGAGTAAAGAGCAGAAAGCATGTTGTAAAAGATTCCCAGAAAAATTGCTTCAACGTTATCAAACAGAAGGAGATAAGTGTTTCCAAACGACTGTGGCAATTGATGAAACCTGGATACGACAATTTGAACCAGAACTGAAGTTTCAGTCGTCACAATAAAACAGTTCAGACTCCTCACATCCGAAAAAAATCCCGACGGCAACAATCAAACGTTTAACTCACGATGATCTTCGCGTATGATATGAATGGAGAGATGGCTACAATAGAGTGGTACAGGGGACGTCTATATCAGACGCATACTACAAGCTGTTTCTGCAAAATGTTTTGCGCCCGAAAATTATTGAAAGAAATCCCGACGTGCTTGCAGCTGTTGTCCTCATTCTGAACGATAATGCAAGGCCGCGTACTGTTCTACAAGTTAGGGTGATATTCAGGCCCGTATCCAGGGGGGTCTGGGGGCGGGCCCCCCTAAAATTTTACTGGCCCCCTCTAAAATTTTCACGGTAGGCTTGGAAATGAACAATGATATGGGATGAACTAATATTTTTGGATCGCCCCCCCCCCCAAACATTTTCGGGCTGGCTACATGCTTAGTGATATTTCACAAATATGGATGAGAAATACTTCCCTTTCCAATATAGTCCTAATTTCAACCTGCCAGACTTTGAGTTGTTCCCCCAAATTAAAAGAACCACTCTGTGGAATACGTTTAGATTCGATTGACGAAGCTTTCAGTGAGGTGACCCGAGTGATCAGACACCTCAACAATGCCTATCCAGAATACAGAATTTGCCAAATGTTGGGAAGCTGTCATAAACAAGAATGGATATTGTATTGAAGGCCTGTAAAGGTATTTTGTACAATGAATTATTTACTTGCAGAGCGTTTGAAATGACTGTCGTACAATATATTGCAAAAAATATTCCGAGCTGCTAGGACATAATATTGTACGTAACGGTACATCTAAACACTAAATGCAAACATTAGAAACTATTGGTACCATAACAAATAACAGTTTATGTGCCACGCTAAATAAGAGTATATGAGTCTAATTTTGTAATAATATTCGTAAAATTTGCGGGTCGCAAACGAACTCAAATAATGCAATAAATATTATAATTGCATACCGAGTATCGCAAAAAAAAAAAAAAAAAAAAAAAAAAAAAAAAAAAAAAAAAAAAAAAGCCAAACTAACATTTCGTTAACACAATATACTGCAGAATGAAGCCGTATAAAACATTTTAAGACATTCATTAATTACGACCAAGCAGCTGTGTATGCAAGAGAAAATTTGAAGCTGTGATTTTTGTGATATTAATGCACAATTCACAAATTTTTACGTTTGCTGCAGTATCATAAGAGTTTACCAAATGTATACCGAACTAAGCTAACCAAAGCCAACCTACATATCCTAACTCATATTTTATGTTCAAGGGCAAAAATAAAGAAAAAACACCTAAGCAAAATGTTAGTGAACCCCATCAGCACTATATTACAAAAGTTAAACATATCAAGTATTGTTGTACGTGAGCCTGTGTATAGTACATTATGTCTGTCTTACTACTTCCATTTTGATCAATTTATTTAGCTTTCAATTTATAATATATATGGTGCTGGTTGACTTTTGGCGCACCAAATTTTGAAAAAATTACAGGTAAAATTCCGTACTTCGCATGAAAAGACATAAAGAACAATTTTCTGCAAGCGATAGAGTTAAATACAAAGTAATACACCTGTATTTTATGTTTACAAGTGTAGGTTACTATAGTTCGAGTCCCTCGAATTGGCGTGTGGCATCAGCCAACAAGCTCGCAGTGCGCTGTTACTATACCTTCAGGGAGGAACCTAATCATTCATAATTGTCTACAAATAGAAACAAAATTAATTATGAATGATTGCATTCCTCCCTGGAGGTTTAGTAACAGCGCACTATGAGTTTATTGGTTGATGCCATATGTTAATTCGGGTGACTCCGAGTATAGTGTAAAATCCTTACGAGTACTTTATTACGGATAAAATAAGTGAGTGCACATAAATGATGGTTCCATTAAAAACTATTTTCCACCGATGCTCTATTTGTGCACAGTGTACAAAAGTTGTGTTTTATGTTTACAAGTGGAACGCTATATGTATGAAACTGTGACAAGTATTATTGAAACTCATATCATTGCCAAAATCCACTCGTTTTCACTATCCTCAGTTTTGCATATACCAACCTTCGCTGACGCAACCCCTCTCTAGAGCTCACGCCCTCCAGCATCGCTCTGCCGTGACTCAGTTAGGTAGGATTCGTGCTTTTTAGTGGCCTACTAGCACGGGTTGTTTCTTGTTTTTTGAATTGCAGTTTTTATGCATACATTTGGACGACGTATTTACACGCAAATCCTAGAAGAATTTTAATTTTTCATCAAATGATTATGATGGTCCACTTGAAATTTAACTATGCCAATTGTCATGTTTCCATGCCGGCCAGCGCAAATAATTTAGTAAACAATAAGAAGGAATTTGTAATTTTTTGAACAATTATTTCGAGTGGTGCGTCTAACGTAAAGGTGCACGAGAAATATTCCTAAATATGTGCTTAAAACATTATATCGAGCTTCACATGAAAAGCAGTAGTTCGTTTCAAACTTATTCGTTAAATTGTAACTACACATTCAAAAAATGAACTGACAAATACAGAAGATAACGTGCAGTTTGACAAGTTGGCGGCATTTGACAAGTAGAAATTTAAAAAATACACGAATTTTATGGTACATATAATTATGTATTTCCAGAAAAATGCCTATTTCATTGGGGCTGGGGCATATAGGCTACAATTCATACAGCTAACCTTTGCAGAGATTTATAATATGGTAGCAAAATAATAATAAATAAAAAAAAATTCTCAGTTAGGGCCAATGACTAAAATTTTAAGTTCCTAAGTGAGAGCTCATATGTACAATGTATACCACACAAAGAAATTTGTTTCGTGATTTAATGGGTAATGTGGGAAACTTTGGGGAATAATTCCTTTATGGATTGCGTCAACGCAAAGCAATATTTAATATTTTGTTAGTGATCATTGCCATACAATTTCTTGAACACTGCTTCCGAATGATCCTCTTAGACGTGCAAACGAAGGAAGTGAGTAATTATCTTGGTTACATCCACACAGACACCGGACTGAATTTACAAACAAACTCACTTGGAGAGGGTCTCCTAGACGCAGAGTGTCAGTACCATCTAAATTATTTGAATGTGCATGTGCTGGCAAAACATCCTTTGTATTGCTTCAATTGCAAAAAACTGTTACTTATTTCATTCATTCGTGTTTTAAAAAGAAATTGTAACTAGTCAGTAATATTTGCAGATAATATTGAATTGTTTCGATATTACTCCCCTAAAGTTGCACGAAAATAAATATATTCACTGCACGAAATTGCTATTAGGTGACTCTCATAAACATATTTCTACCATCTTCTTCAAACGTGAATTACGTTTAATTAGTCCCTTCAAAAACTCAAATGGGTTTCATTTTATTGTATGTCCATTCATTAATGTTTTATCTCGTTTTAATCATTTCTTCACGATTTCTCCAACGCTGAGGGAAAAAAGGGAATTTTGGAACAGCGTTACCATCTTGTACAGCACAAAATTCTCAGCTTTTACAAAGTACCGTATATCTCGGTTAGTACTTAACTTATCGATCTCAAATAAACGTGAAAATGTTCCTTATGACATACTGATTTGCTCTATGAATTTTATACCATACTGTGCTAGGGACCTTTTCCAAGTTATTGCACTATTTCCAAATTCAACTTTTCTCTCTTCTGTTGTGGCAACACTGTTTAACTGATGCTTCTAAACTTGAAGTCATTTTAAAGAGTTCTTCCCAGTATTTCATTTAATGTGCACAAATAGTTTCTACTTCAATCCTTGTGTGTGTTAAAGGCATTTAAATTTGACACATGTTTAACGTTTTTTTCTCAAAAAGTATGCAACACTGATCTGCGAGTGTCATCTCTTTCGTCTTTGTTTTCGTTGCTGATTCGAATTTTGAAATTAAATTTAGGTCATTCCATTTAAAAAATCATAACTTTATACTGGGTTGGCAACACTGTTCACCTGGTGATGTTACCCAATACACGGATAGATGTCCCCCCTCCTGTAGTTGCTTTGTGCAAAGTTTCGTACCTCTCTCTCTCTTGGTTTTTCTGTTATAAAGGTGGGACATTATAAATGGTGCACCCGGTATACATACATAGTTATTGTCCGTAGATTATTGAATAAATAAATCTCTTATTTATTAAAGATGTCATATTTATGTGTGTGTGTGTGTGGGGGGGTAAGACAATACTGTCTCATTTTGAAGTATTGCACCTTCAGACTTTACGTCCTGTTGGCCTAATTTTATCGACCCCCCAATAAAGATTATCTAATTCGCACACTGATTTTACCTAAATCCGTTTTGATAATCTCCAATAATTTCATCTGCGTATGGAGTCAATCTTGCTAATATAATATTTAAGAAGATTTCTTGGATGTCGACAGAAGAGAAATGCCTCGATAATTATTAATTAGTTTTGTTGCTTTTCTTCTGAACTGGAACAATGATCGATTCTCTTCACTCATGTGGTAATTCCTCCTTGTTCCAGATAACGAAAATGAGTTTGTGCATCTTGCTCTACAATTTTTCCCCTCCAGCTAAAATTAAGTCAACCAGAATTTCGCCACACCCGGAGATGTGTGTTTAATTTTTTTAAATAGCGATTTCTATTTCTGTCTATTTCTATTTCTGGAATATACGGTTATGCTGCATGTATTTCACTTTCTCCACGCGCATTAGTGTTTGGCTATGTGTTAAGCAAATCGTGAAAGAAATCTTTCCATCTATTTAAGATGCTATCTGTATCAGTGAGAACTGTTCCTTTAGGTTTCTTTAATATATAAGCACGAAGTTGATAGCCTTTCTTAAGTTCGTTGATGCATTTATACATGTCCCGAATGTTTTTGTTTTCACTATTATCTTCAAGTTAATTAATTTTAACTTTCAAAAGTCGCGTTTCTTTGTTCTAAAAGTTTTAGAAGTTTTCTGCCAGAAGACAATGAAATTTTATGCAGTTATTTCGTTCGGATTTTGTAGCCAACGCAGTTTCTTCTGTTTTCTCTTTTCTGCTACCTTAGTACATTCCTGGTTGAACCATGGTTTGTTCCTACGTAATTCTGCGTGCTCCAATATTTCTTTTACTGAAATTTTAATGTTATCTCTAATTTTAACCAAGTATCTTGAACACTACTGCACTCCGAACCTTCTAAAACCGAGAGTCTACTCGACACTTCAATCTGGCTCCCCTCTCACCCTCTGACTCTCCTTTATTATCTTTTTTAAATAAACCGCTCCGTTTTCAGATATTGAATATTTCCTTTATTCCACGATAGTCTCTCTCTCACTATCATAATCAACTCCTCTGAACGACCGAACATCATTTGTGCTAGACTGTTCTTTTCTGTCTACTAAAACAGATCAGTTTGAATATGCGTTTTTCCATCTGATGAAGTCCAAGTATATTTATGAATGTCGCGATGTTGGAATTTTGTAATCTTCACGATAAGGTTTCTGGATATTGCACAGTTCACGAGTCTAACGCCGTTGTCACAACCTTCCTTATGCAAACATTAATTCCCTATAATTGGTTTGAAAATACCCTCTGGTACTACCTTCGCATTGAAACAGCCTAATAGAATTTTCATATGGTATTGCAGGAGATGATCAAATACCCATTTTACTCTTTCTTTAAACTGTATTTTTTAATCACCATCCTTATTTTCTGTTGGGCAGTGCATTTAAAACAATAATATTACATCCCCGACCCTTAAGAGAAGTGAAAGAAAATCTATCATTAACAAATTCAACCTATGTAATTGTTGATATTACGTATTCGTTTGTGAACGGAAAGCCCTGTTTCTAGTTGGTAATTTTTAATTTCTTCCCCGTAAAAGAACGTAAAATTTACCGACTTGACTTCTCCATTTCCTTCTCATCTAACTTCCTGATATCCCACTAGGTCCAACCTCTATTTCTAAACTTTTTTTTTTTTTTTTTTTTTTTTTTTTTTTTTTTTTTTTTTTTACAAATTTTAACGCGCCTGCCCTATAGAAACTTCTTATAATTCATGATCCAAATCTCATGTCGATTTTACTTTGCGGAGTTTGTGCCAAGTTATCAGTTCTGATCCGAGGATTCTGCGAACTTATCTCAACAATCTTTTTTTTCACAGGATGAGGTTGTTAGACTCACACCATATTCTCAAGCTGGATTATCACTCCTTGTCTGTTCGCGACTACTTACTCAGTATATTCGCAGCTAACCTCTATATCCCAGAGGCCTTCTCCTCGATCCACAACCTGAGGACGCGCCGTGCCGTCGAGACAGGAAGATCACATTTTACGGATATTAATACAGCTATATTTCAGAAATACAACATGTAGAAAAAATACTGATTTTCCGAACACTGCTTTAAAACACACAGGAACAATCAATATGCTTGGATATATGGATGCATATTAAAACTGTGAAAGCTTCGATGCTGTAAAAATCGTAAATTAGAGACTAGTGTCAGTGTAGTATTACATAAATGCATCGTATGTTTGACTATCCGAACTATTCTTGATGTATGACATTGTTTTGTTTTATAGCTATATAACTTTATAATATTTTTGTAGCTGATTATACTCTTAACCGTTCTCTGCCAATAGCAACTGTATGAATTTGTAATACAAAACTGAAATACAGAAGAATACATTTTTTTAAAAAATAATGTGATATTTCGCAGGGCATCTTATGTAAAGGGCGTCTTGTATTCTTCACAGGTTCTGTACTACCAGTCAGTATTTGAATTTATTAAACAAAGCTGGTATTCAGGATAATTAAAACCACTTATCTGTAATGTGATGTTTCGTAAGGGCGCCTTATGTAAAGGGCGCACTGTACCTTTCACGGGTTCTTCGCCAACAGTAACTGTATTTATTGTACAGAACTGTGCTATACAGAAGAGTAAATAAAATGGTTCATCTTTGATGTGGTCTCGGAAGGGCGCCTAATGTAAAGGGCGCACTGCACCTTTCACGGGTTCTTTACCAATAAAACTGTAAGAATTTATTACTAAAAACTTGTACCTTTATTTATACTGTGACATTTCGGAGGGTGCACCGGGACACGTCCCGGTGTCCCGGTGGGCCAGCACGGGCCTGATGTATATTAGAGTTTTTCAACTATCAAAATACGAGCACATTATGTCAAAGGTGTCCCCCAAAGGAGGCTCCTAAGGTAAATTATGACAGTAAAAACTAAAGTGGTAATGCTTCAAACACACATAAAATTTTCTCGGGTTTTGACTGTTGAGAACAAAAATAAGAACAGTAAGCAACATTTCTTCTTTCAGTTTGATGTAACAAAACTTAATTTTTACGGACATGACTTCTCTCGAGTCGAATCTGGTGTCTGCATGGTAATATTTATTATTGTTATGCCCCTTCTTTCTCTTTCTGTATTTCCTCTCTGTTTTACTTTGCATGCAAATCATCAGGACAGTTTCTATTTTTCTGAATACACAAAAACCTTTCAATTAGCGCACTTGAAACCTTTTCATTGCGAACACTCAACCTTACTCCATCTTCGGTAGCTTTTGTCTTCAGCTTTTCATTTCTTTCTTTACAAATCTGCATCACATTCATCAGTTTTTCAGATCCTTATGTAAGAGTTGTTGGTTGGTTCAGGGCTTAGCATCTCGTACAGCACCGAGGCTATAGGAAACGTGAAATACAGTTTAATGCGGAATCCTAACATGAGCTCCCAACAGAAATCGAACCCGGGTTTCACGCACTTAAGGCGCGCATGCTAACCATGTAGCCACTAGGGAATACGAAAACGGAAATACAGTATGTCTTTCTAAGAGTATCCGAAATTAAAATTGTATTTTCTATGGGCTATCAACGAATTCACTAAATACACTTCCACTCAATGCCCATATACCCAACGTACAAATATTTGTTCTTCCAGATCTACAAATACTTCCCTATTTAACACATGGAGCTGGAAACACGTCAGATATCTGGGTTACCAAGGACCACGCGGCCACCGCAGATCTGAGCCGATGGCAGTGGCGTGTTATGGCCAACTCCGCACTGCGTGAGGAGTAGTAGAACGTGAATGGACAATGAGCTGAGCAGATAGTGATAGTGTAAAATGAGCGCTCTATCTAGCTTTTAAGGAAGGAAAATTGCTGCTCCGTCAAGTTCTGCATGCGCGATAAAACTTGGAGGTCTGTTAGGTGCGCCGCAAAGGACAGTGTCCAAAGTGATTACAACCTACAAAACTGACGGCAAATCCTCATAAGCAAAGTGAAACGGTGGAATAAACCGTCAGGCATTGCGGTGTTTGTCACTCAGAGTCCTCGTGTGACTGCGGCGCAAATAATGGAGAAACATAAGTAGCACCTTCCTCAACCGGCGTCGACAATCACAGTCTGCCAAGTTACATGACATGAATATAACCTTACATAGATGGCCTTCATAATGGACCATGACGCTTTAGCACAATGTCAACAATGAAACATGTCGACGGCTCTGTGCCGTTGTAGGCTCAAATATCCTGCTTTCAGTAGGTTCTGTACTGATGCATACCGGCTGATGCATACGAGTGCCCGTGATTGTGTCGTAAAATTTGAGAATCATCTACTTTCTGGTCCAGTTGTCTTCGTTAGGAAATAGAAGAACACTCAGAAAATCCATGGAATACAAAAGTTTCCCCGCACCTGTAATATGGGTGGGCAATGCAAAAGCTCACCCCAACTAGCATCCTGCAGACAGAGCAAAGTGACATTAACCCGCTATTACAAATCTTCACATGAAAACTAAGAGAAAATGAATAATTTCTTTGAGAACTTGTACCAAAATTAAAACCCATGTATTCCGATTCTCGACTATCAACGAAGGTCATGATTTTTCAAAACGATTTCTTCACAGCTGAGGAATTTAGAAACGAAGAAAAATGTTATTTTATAGAAAAAACTCTATTAAATAAAAGATAGCATCCGTCTAACATTTGAAGAGTTCAGGAAAAATGGGGGATGTCCACTTTTGGGAGAAATTTATAAAATATAAATAAAATATATCAATAATGGGGAAAAAGGTTTACGGTTAGCTTGCTATAGAAGTTTAAAAAATTCTTCTAAAATGGAAGAAGTATCGCCATAACTTACTGTGGAAGAAAGGGGCATTCATTTTACTCGTATTTTTTGCCTCTTTTGTTAATAGCATTCAACTGTTTATGTTCCAGTGTTGATTGGTGATACATCTAAATATAGCTTCGACAATCTATTTCTTTAAAAATTAGTAAAACAAAATATCTCCCAACATCCATCATCTTAAGCTCTTCTGTGTCTCTTGCAGTGGTCAAAATAAGGATTATACTTTATTCCGATGCCTTCATTACATTGCGCATGAAAGGCAGAGGTTCATTTCCATTTAACTAACATTTCCAGTTCGTGTTATTCCTACCTTGAACGTGATAAGAACATGGGACTGGCAAACATAAAATCAAGAGCAGAAATAGCAGAGTATTGGAATAATGTGGTCAAAGGCAGCAGAGTGAAAACTACGCCATATCAAGTAAGTGAATTTGACAGATTCATGATTCGAGATTGGATATCATTCTTACAACCACTGTACTTGAGAAAATGTTCATTTCACTCTAGACCAATCATGGAGCTTCGAATAGAGAAAAGTGACCCAAGGTTTATGATACGTAGGGACACTTATCATGGCCTTCGGTTTTCTTCTGTGATTCACCTACTATTAAGAAAAGGCCCACCACAATTAGATTTATTGGAGGAATAATTCTTACATCCAGAAATGACTTGCGTCGGAAAGCTGGACGCTTATACGACAAATTACATGAATGTTGTAATTTACTACAATAACACTTTACAATAAAGCGTAAAGGCCTGCATATACATTACAATCAAATTGGACGAAAAATCGAATGAAAAATCATATTATACATCCGTGATATTGTTCTGTCACGGTCATGCGTGCAATACAGGTATATTCACGAATTATTATACAGGGTGGTCCATAAGTCTTAGTACAGTAAATTATTTTGAAAACAAACATGACTAAAGCTAATCTGACTAGTGGAGGGCGGACTTGGGTAAAGGAGCTACCGATTGACGCATGCGTGGTGATTGACGGCCATCTTGGATCCAGATTATTTTTTAAATAAGAAAGTAGGCACGTGACACATCAATTAACATTGTTTTTGTAGAGGAATGCAGTCCTGGAAGCAGAAATACGTTATCATATTCTGTTCCAAAGTCATGATGCCCCAAATTGACGGTTTTCTGTTTACTTGCAGGGAGAGCGACATGGTACAAACGCTGCAAGAAAGTCGTGAAACCTCAAATTTGACAGGTTTTCTTCTCGTTGCAGGTAGAGCGAAATCGCACTAAGGGAGAAGGAAAGAATTGAGATCATCCTAATGTCTGGGGAAACAAGCCGTCGTGTGATTGTTAAGGACTTCAAAACGCGCGCCACTCCGAAAGTTCTGTACTAAGTCACAACATCGTTAGCTATCTCATTAGAAAATTCAGTGTAACTGGTAATGTTGCCGACAGACCACGGTCAGGTCCTCCACGAACCGCGACAGATGAGGAAACATCCACAATGGTGCTTGCTGCGAGTGTGAAAAGTAAGAAGCGCAGCATAAGACAACTATCAGTGATATCCGTGATGAGGATTCTCCATACGAACAAGTGGCATCCCTTCAAGCTGCAGCTTGTCCACAACCTTTCAGAGGATAATCCAGACCGGCGCATGGAATTCGCCAATTGGGCTTTGTCACAATACGACCGAGATCCGTATTTCCCAGTCAGCGTTCTCTTTACAGACGAGGCAAGCTTATTTGGATGGGGCAGTGAATCATCAGAACACGCGATATTGGTCGGATGCAAACCCACATGCGATCAATCCCTGCAAGAGGGTTGCCTCTGCTCATATCATGGAGTGGTGTGGCATATGGAACACGTCGATCATAGGACCCTTATTCATTCCTGGTACCCTAAATGGTGTCAGATATCTCGACATGTTACAGGAGTTGGTGTTTGCGTTGCTTCTCCGCCCTGATGTCACCTTGACGCGATATTTTCAGCAAGATGGTGCCCCACCGCACTATGCGCTGCCTGTGCGGGAATGCTTGGATCTTCGTTATCCAGGACGTTGGATTGGTCACCGCCTAGGCCCTGTGGAGTGGCCAGCACGGTCGCCGGACCTCAGTCCTATAAAATTTTATGGGGGCACTTAAAACACCTGGTGTATCAGAAGATTCGGGATGTTGCACACCTACAGGGACGTATTCAGAATGCCTGTGATAGCATCACCCCCGCTGTGTTGTTAGGGTTCAGGAGGACTGGATTAAGAGACTTCGATTGTTTTACAATTGATGGGCAACATGTGGAGCATCCTGTAGGTGGGACTTTGGGGCGTCATAACTTTTGAAGGGACACGATGACGTATTTCTGCTTGCGGGACTGCATTTCCCTGCAAAAAACAGTGTTAACTGATGTGTCACAAGGCTACCTTCCCATTTGAAAAAAATAATCTGGATCCAATTTGGCGGCCATTCACAACGCATGCATCAACCGGTCCGCCCTCCGCTACTCAGATTTGTTTCAATCATGTTTGTTTCCAAACTAATATACTGTACTAATACTTTTGGACCATTCTGTATATTAAATAGAGATGCAAGGGCTCGGAAAAAAACCGGCTTTTTTGGAAAAAAACTCGGTTTTTTCTGCTTTGCTTTTTTGCTTGGGAAATTTTGGGCTTTTTTCAAAATTCTGCTTTAAATCGATAAAGCAGACTTTGTTTCGCTTCTCTATAACACAGAAAGTCATTTAATTAGTGGTTGATGCCGATAATAATATAAAACCTCGAAAGTAAACCATGAATTTCGAAAAGATATTTTAAACAATTTTACTTCAACATTTTTACATTATGAATTCCAAAAGATTAACCAATGTATATAATAAACACATTTTAACCTCCTATATACAAAAGTAAGCAGAGTTGGCAAGAACCATGGTTGTTTTTGAAAATGCCAAAAACCCGTTTTGGGGGGCAGTTTAAACCAGGCTTTTTTGGGGTTTAAACTAGGTTTTTTGATTTAGATATTTTGCTTTATGTTTTTGTATTACATATTCACAGAAATAAGTTTGTTTCGCCTTGGTGTTATTATTCAACAACGGGGTTATGCTGGAAGAGGTCCCATAAGCTTAAAGAAGTCCGGTCAGTAAATTTCTTAAATTGAGAAACTCCCGCCCTAGCCATCGGGAAAATCCCGTCATTCTTTTAAATGTAAAACAATAACGGGAAAATCCTGTAAAATTTAATTTGCATGTAAAATTTAAAGGTCAACGTATTATAATCAGTACGCTAAAACTGAGTGACACACAATCATAGTCAACGTCTTGCGAATAAAATCAGAAAAATAAACACACTGCTGAACAAGACTGCACTTATTTAATATAAAAACACATTTACACGTGACGTTTCGATCTTCTATCCAAGATCCTCATCAGACGTACACTCACGTCTGATGAGGATCTTGGATAGAAGATCGAAACGTAAGGTGTAAATGTGTTTTTATATTAAATAAGTGCAGTCTTGTTCAGCAGTGTGTTTATTTTTCTAAAACTGAGGTATTAAATTACAAATTTAGTATGTAGGTATCATTGAAAGTCCAATCCAAGCTAATGTTGGAAGCTAAGTAGGCAATCGATAAATTTTACCAATTTTAATCAATATATTTAAGCAACCTTCGCTTCTTTATAAAACAACAGGAATGCAGAAATATATAATTTGGTTTCGTTTTGTATGTTTAGGCTTAACATCCTTACGTAATACCGAGGTTATCAAGGAGAAGACTTTCGCTTAAAGTGACATCCGAAAGAGTACTTGGTTTACACATGAAAGAAGGGTTGTGGTTCGACCGAGAATTGAACATGGGACACCTTGATTAAAAGGTGAAAAGGAAATAAGACTAATGCAGATGGTTTGACATGTGAAACGTCACTATGAAGTTCACACGATTCGCATTTTTGTTCTTTTATTTTTTTTAGTTTAAACCAGTTATTTAAAAAAAAAAAAACAGCTGGTGTAAACGAGCCAACCCTAAGAGTAAAAACTTCTTTCAAAAAATACACAAATAACTAGCAAAATTGTATGTAGTATTTTTACTTCAAAATATTCCATACCCTCTTTTTGAAATAAAATAAAATTAAAATAAAACATAAGAGAAATACTTAGATTTGTATGATACAATTAAAGGCTGCACATGGTTCTGTATAGATATTCTTGAAATTCTACAGTCAAGTTTTTTATAACTACCATCAAGGGCGCCCATCAGGGGGGTTAAGGGGGCGCTTGCCCCCCCCTAGAGGAAAATGTACTTCAGAATATTGAAAATCCAATAGGATTTTTACATTAGTTACAGCAAAATTTGAAACTATTTTTGAAACGTCGCTTATACTTCCCCTCCTTGGAAACCACAACATGGGCGCCCTTGACCACCATCACGGTTTACCCAGTCCTCAAGTTTTCTGAATTTTTAACAAGAGGGATTCAACATATCATTACGGAACAAAAAAAAAAAAAAAAAAAAAAAAAAAAAAAAAAAAAGAGTACGGAATATATTTAAGTTAAGCTAAATACAACTGCACAACAAACGTGACTGAGTGGTTGGCTTTTGCGCTTCTATCGGGAAGTCCGGGATTCAACCCAGCATTCGACCATTCTGACAAAGCCTTCCTTCATTCCATCTGAGAATGTAGAAATAGTGCGTGTACTGGCCGACTAGGAGTGTAGGAGTTGGCCGACTTCCTTTCTTATTGTTTTTAAATCGTTATTATTACTAATTACCAGCAGTGACGGTTTTGCGAAGGTTAGAGGATCGGTCTTTCGGACTGAAAGCCTGTTCTCCAAAGTTGTGGAATGTCTAAAACTAACGAAATATCTATTAGTTATGCCTTTACTCATAAACTTTAAGCTCCCGTCAAATAAAAATTACGAATATTTAGAAAAACTAAACATTAGTAGTAAGAAAACCCCTCCCAAAACACTTTTTTAAATTCGCCACTGATTCTCAGTATAAAATGATCTTCAAGGTTGTATCCGGAAGATTATTGCTAAACATATAAACGAAACGAAATATTAGTTATGCCTGTACTCATAAACTTCAAGCACCTCCCAAATAAAATTAGGACTTTTTAGAAAACGAAACAATCAGAGAAACCCCTCCCAAAGTACTTTTCTAAATCCGCTATTGATTATTTGTATAAATTGGTATTCAAGGTTGTATCTGGAAAATTATTGCTAAATCATTGCACAACTACAGTATAACAGAAATGTGGAAATACGGTTTGACGGACATATTGAAAAACGTATGCTTTGACGGATATATAGAAAAACGTAAGTTTAACTTTCGTGCTAGAAGCTGGAGTACTAAGCTCTTAGAAATGAAACACGGATGACAAACTAAAATGATCTAGAGAAGGAAAAAAATGTCGATAACTCAAAGGTTAAATTAAAGTTAAATAACCTGTAAAATTGCCCTCAAATACTACATTCTTCATGTTAGCTTTAATTCGTAAAATATGTGCTCCATCCATCTTGATGGTGAATTACAGAGCTAAATATGGCATTCAGGTCGTGGAAATCTTATCTAACTATAGAATATACTATAAGAAAGCTATTTGGATAGAAAAATCATGAAAATGAAAAAAGCCAAAATTTCCAAAATTCTCGGTTTTTTTCCAAAAAAGCCGGCTTTTTATGTGAAAAAAACCATCGATTCAAAAAAGCCGGCTTTTTTGCATCTCTAATATTAAATGATTTAAAAATATATGTCTTGCCCCAGAACCTGATATTTCAAATTTTAACGTCGACAAACTAGCTTAAGCAACTGCACCTTTCCCTAAACAATGTCAACTAGTCGTTTTTGCGACCTTGATTATCAGGTTAACAAAGTCAATCAACGTTTGTACCACAATTGTTCTCCTTGCCTCACTCTCCCATAATTGATACTGATTAGAGGACAAAAGTAATTTCCAAAATTTTCATTGTACATTAAAGAACTGATATAAATCGGTTGAGAAGAGTTTGAATAGAATGCTATGAAAAACATCATAATTATTGGTTTGATTTAGATTTTCCCCTTTCTAAAAGGAAAGTTGCCTATCTCGAAGAAAAATGGCAGGATCTGCAAGCTTTGAATGTCTTATGCAGCCCATATGCTCAAGCCTTCTATATGTAACTCCTAAAGAAGTAATTAGCGGAGTAAAAGAGAATAAAAATGACAAACGTAGAAACCAATCTATTTTTAATAATATTGTTTATAATTTTAAAAAAACAATCGCCTCTTTTATCCATTGTTTTGCCTGAAATAGACCCGTTTTTTCCCCAGTATATACCGACCGCATGTCAGTTTTCTTGTATTCTTTTACTCACAATAATATACGTCGAACATAAGATTTTGTAAGATTGTTCCCATATAATAAAGAACTTGTAAATCAAATTTGAAGCATTTTTCACGATTAGTTTAGGAAATAAAATGTTTTGAACTTTAAAAATTGTTTCCTGAAAAAAAATAGTAAAAATGGACATCCCCTCTTTTCCCATGGACTCTTCATTTATGACAATTTAAGAAGAGACTACTCGGTCGTCCTATACAAGGTCATGCAAGCGATAAGCATACCTGGGACATGCAGGGATTCGACTTATTTTTGCGCCATGAGTGACAGTATTTCTTCTCGAACGGCCTTGCCGTCTGATTGTCTTCGTATGATGGTGCTATAAAACTATTTGTAGGTAGCGCTTATACGTAATAGTAGCCTTGGTTAATTTAGTTTATTGAGTTGTATGAGTCATGTTTTTAGAACCCAGGTTTTCGGTATCGAAGACAGTGACGACAGCGATTTACCTACAAGGGAACTAAAGAAGAAAACTAAAATTATTGAAAATATTTGTGTTGAAAAAATGCGACCGTAACTGTGCAAAACGTAAAACCAAAGAGCCCATAGCGAATGAAACGAAAACTTTCACTTTTAAGTACCATGGTTAGACCGGCTAGGCTAAAGAAGACAAAAATGTGAGTAATGAAGAAAATGGGAGGAAACTGAACAACCCCGAGGAAACCAATGCAAACGGTGTTTGTCCACCACAAAGTTCATTTGGCGTAATAGAACCAGGGACCTCACTCACCAGAACCCATAGAGAATAACAGAAAAGAAAAGAACATAACTGGTGACAAAAATAGGTCACCACTGCTGAAAACATTGTATTGTAGGAGAAGCGGTAAAACGTGGGAGAGGAAAAGGGACAAATACTACAATTTATGGTGTTATTAAAGCTGACAATTCGCATATCAGAACGATAAAATTGCTGAGAATCGCAACGATTAAAATTCGTTTCAAGTGGTCTACTTGCGACGGCAATGAGCTACAATGAACTTTATAATACTGTAGTAGAGAGAACAACTGTACTTCGTTCACAATGTGAATACAGTAGACTTCGAACCTATGCACATTCAATATTAAAACCGGCTGCAGGAGATATATTGCTTTCGATTACAATAGAGGAATAAAGCTAGATATAACATGTTCTTCGGACGTTGAATCCACAACAAAAAGTTCACTATATATTATCGTTTTTACTCTATGGAAATCAACAATGGAACCGGAAGTAGTATTCGGTTTTACCAGTTTCGCTTTTAATGCCGAGATAAGAGTAAAATATATATATATATATATATATATATATATATATATATATATATATATATATATATATATATATATATATATATATATATATATATCCATTTTTGCTCTTTGGAGATTATCGTTAAAATCAGAAACTGTCTACTTTGACCACTTCCTATTTAAATTGGTCAAAGATGGGATGGATCCTTCGGACCTTGAATCGATCACAGAAAACCAATTCTCATAAATATTTTTCAGTTTTATCTCAATGAGGATCAACACTGACACTAAAAGCAGTAGTAATTTCTTTATCATTTAAGGTTTAATAGTGAGAGGGTGAGTGAAGCATAGGTGTCCAAACTCGCGAGCCCGACGCTCGTGAGCCCGGCACTCACGCTCAACCGGGCTCGGGTTCAATAATTGAGCGCGAGCCCGAGTGAGCCCGAGCCCCAATGAAATAAGTGAGCCCGAGCCCACTTGAGATTAGTGAGCGCGAACCCAATCGAGAGAAGTGAGTGCGAGCCCGAGTGAGCGCGAGCTCAGTTAACAGAAGTGATCGCGAGCCCGAGTGATCGCGAGCCCAGTTAAGAAAAATGAGCGCGAGTGCGAATGAGCGCGAGCCCAGTTCAGAGAATTGATCGCGAGCCCAGTTGGGAGAAGTGATCGCGAGCGCGAGTGAGTGCGAGCCCAGTTGGGAGAAGTGATCGCGAGCCCGAGTGAGTGCGAGCCCAGTTGGGAGAAGTGATCGCGAGCGCAAGTGAGTGCGAGCCCAGTTCAGAGAGATGAGCGCGAGCCCGAGTGAGTGCGAGCCCGCGCTCACTTCACACTCACGTGGACTGATTTGCTTTAGAGTCAAAAAATAGGAAATTCATTCCATGTGCAGAATTGTAAAGGAAGAATTAAACAACTTTACAAAATGAAAAATCACATTCTTGAGGTCTGAGCTGTCATTTTATTGTCCAGAGAACTTCAAACACCTTTCGATAGAGAACCGACTTTTTCATGGCTATTATGAGAGGATGGTATTTGAGGCAGGTATTTGTTTTTGTTGTTTTAGTAACAACTTACATGACCCAAGCTTTTTGTGTGTGTGCGAGATCATAGAGTAAGGAAACTATTTGACCTTGCGAAGTAGGAAATTTATTTACTAACAACTAATGAAGCTGTGCGTTCATAGAAAAGTCGAGCGAAATAATTATGTATTATTTAATTATAGTTTCTGTAAATCCCAATAAACAAGAGTAGCTCTTAAGAATGTTGATAACTTGCATCGTAATGGTTATTCAGCCCATTAATTTATATGAGGAAACAAAGAATTTAAGCCAGTTAATTTTACTGACTACTTCTTCTTGAGATCTTTAAATGTATTCTATGCGAAATTTAACCACTGTATTATGTAATTTTAATATATATAAATAAAAACTAAAACAATATAACATTAAATATTTTTAAAGCAAGGAACCCTTAAATAGGCCAGAAGAAGAAATTATTAAAATTGAATGAGTAAAATCTCATCTATTTAAAAGAAAAATACTTCCTCATATAAGTCAATGGGCTATTAAAAAAAGAAAGATAACAATTCAACATCAAAAAAAAAAAAAAAAAAATTAAAATACACACACACACACACACACACACACACACCTCCTTTCATTAAAGTCTTTTTTCGAAAGCTACCGTACCCTGAAACGATGGCGTGTCGTTTGTTACAACCAGAGTTAAAAGTGAAGGAAAACACGGGGGACGTCATCTCCCACTTCCAAAAATATCTATGGCGTCCCTCCACTTCCTAAAAAATATAGTGGACAAAGATAGGCACAAGGGATGACATGACGCCATGCGTTCCTCAACCTTTTCAGATCAATTTTTACCCCTGGTTACAACTCGATTTTGATGTTGTTTGACTTTTATTAAAAACAGACTCCAAAATGAACTGAACCCGCTTGATATAGACCGAGCTCACAGAATGGGTAAGGGCAAAAATAGACCGATCATTGTTAAATTTGTATACTACAAAAGGAAAGAGGCCATACTGAAAAATGCATATCGTGCCAAGGGGACACCTGTGCGTATAAGTCAGAATTTTTCCTATAGTATTAGAGCCATTAGAAGAGAGCTCAATGAATACCGGGTTCAAGCCAAGGCACGCGGACAAAGGGTGCGAATGCAATTCGATAAGTTGTATATTGATGGGAAATCTTATACTATCGAAGACCTACGAAACACAGATGACAAAAATCTAAGTGATACAGTTGGTGTGTGTTCAGTGAGTGTGAACAATGGAGACGCTTCAAAAAAAAAAAAAAAAAAAAAAACAGTTGCAGGTGCTTCTTGTAGTGTGTGATCACCTGCAGAGCCTGTGGGGGTGAGTGATGAAGAGTTTCCAGCTTTGAGACAAACAATGAATGCAGCTCGAAGGGGCAGAGGTCAACCACGCCCTGGAGGAAGAAGCATCCCTTGACAAACAAGGGAGAATGTCCTTCAACAAGGTAAGACTTCTGAAAGTGAGTGCAGTGATGTGTTATGTAATAATGACAGCACGTGTGTTGTAGATGTCAATGATAATTTTGATAATTTTCTAATGTATTATATGAATGCGAGATCATTTAGGAACAAAGCATGTGAGTTTTCCAGCAACATTTCATTGAACAATTATGATATCCTAGCAATAACAGAGACCTGGTTGTCTTGTGATTATTTTGATTCAGAGTATTTCGATAACAGATACCTAGTGTATCGTAAAGATAGGGACTATAATACAAGTGGTAAAGCAAGAGGGGGTGGGGTGCTGCTGGCAGTACAGAACCTGGAAGTGAGTCAAGTGACTGTTACTGACCAGAACCCAGAAGGCATTCTAGTGAAAACTATGGTTAATTACAAACCGCTTTATATCTGTGTTGTGTATTTTGAACCAAACTCACATCTATCATTATACGAATATATTTTTCATTTTATCGAAAGTAATTGTACGATAGGTAGCACTATTCTCCTTGTAGGTGATATGAATTTGCCTGAAATAACTGGAACAAACTTTGATTTTCTGCAGTCAACGAGTAAATCCCAAAGTCTCTATCATTTTATGTTATATCATGACATGGAATCACTCAATAATGTTACAAATAGCTTAGGGAGAACATTAGATTTAGTAATAAGTAATCTTTCCAATGTAACAGTAATAAGAGAACCACAACCATTAATTAAAGAAGATAATTACCACCCATCTATTTGTATAAGCTTTCCGCATGTTAAATCATCTAGAATAAAAAACAAAAGAAACATATTTGGTTTCAATTTTAAGAAAGGAAATTATGATAATCTCTATAATGAGTTAGCGAGAATAGATTGGCAATATCTAAACTTATATACGGATCCAAATAAAGCAGTAGAAGAATTCTATAAAGTAATTTATGACATATTTGAGAAGTGCATTCCCATGAAAAGGCCAACGCAAAAAAGGTACCCTTGCTGGACTCAAACTGATGTTATGACGTAAATTTCATTCATAAACATCTTTATTGAGCTTTCATTAACTTCTAATTTTCTTTGGTGTTGTTTTAACAAAATACAGGCTATAATCAACGCATACTTTCAAATTTTCAGTTTTAATACTCTTAAACTTGGCCTAAATTAAGAAATATTCATATTTAATGTATTTTAGCAGGACAATATCCTTTCAAATACATAATTAAAAGTAGTGGTTGCTCCTGAGGGAAGTCACAAAGTCAAAAAAATAAAGTTTTCTTGCTTCAAGGTAAGGGGAAAAAGTAATCTAATGGACTTAGAAGATGCAGGCCCGAATGGGAACACTATTGTGGGACTCCCGATTCCAGAAAAACAAGTAAAGAAATCTAATTAAGACTATATCATCCTGGTATTCATTGAGGTGTCATATCTCTTAATGGGCCTATTTTTTCATCGGAAGTTGGAAACGTAAAGAAATAAAGAAACTACTCCAGAATTAACTTTAGAAAATATTGCTTGTTTGTTAATACAAACTATTCACTCCCTGAAATTCTAGACAGAGGCCAACAGGCTATACGCTCCCTTGTTTATGTTCATGAATGTACATGTATTACAATATGTTATTGTATTTCACAAGCCAAGAGTAACAGAGCCATCTAACAGTCTGATGATCACTTGGCAGAGGGACCCGCGAGCAGAATGTATTAATTGCATGTATTACTTGCAGAATTTAGTCATAGGAGCCACACTGGTTTTCACAGGGGAACATTATGCTGCTAAGACGGCACTGTATTGTAGATTACACTCTAGCGTGGGACCCAACTGGGAACAATCGGTCCAATCCGCTGAAGTCCGGCCCTGATTGTTGTATACAACAATTAATATAGTAGGGAAGTTTTCTTCTTTTAGTTTGAAGCAGCAAAAAGTCTCTTAATTTTTATCGGTGTTACTTCTCTTACAAGCCCCCTCCGATTAAAAGTACATTTTAAAAAATTTAGAAAATATTTTTCTACTTTTCCTTTTCTCTATATATAAAAGTTATTGCTCTGGAGGTATACACTACCAACATTTCTCAAAAATCTCTAATTTTTAGTGCTTTGATTAGCACATCCCTGTAAGATAGGCCGGAACTCCTGCAAGTATTACTGGAGCCTATGAGACCATTGACATTTCAATGCCCTCTGAAGTACTATCATTTCGTTGTGTTACATTCAAACCGATATAAAGGGATCAGATAAAGTTCCCTTTTACCTTTTGGTTTGCTTTTAGCTTCCGCAGAGGTAGCTGTTTTATTATAAAATGGTTTTAACAAACACTTAGAGTCACTGATATCAGATCCTGTTACTTCCTTTACCAAACGTTTAGCAGATTTTCGGGAAACGTTTAGCTCATGTTATTGTAAGTTCTGTAATTTCATGAATGATGAATACCTGTAATGTCTCCCTAAATTTCTACTTCTAATTTTACTTCTAAGCATGTCTTCTCACAAAAATATAAATAAATAAAAAAATTAAAACCTAAGAATCTTTGTGTTAGTTAAAAACAAGAGATATATATGCGTAATGTGGGTGTTGGACATAAGCTCACCGGCAAAAAGCTCACCGACAGTCTCATATTACAGTGATGGACAAAAGCTCACCGATAGCAAACATAAGCTTCCTTGAAGGACTTGTAATAAAATTCACCGAATATTGAAATTCAGGTGTTAGTTACTTCCTAAGCAGAAAATGGAGTTACTATCTAATATGACTTATCTATCAGGTATAAAGTAATAATAATAATAAGGACGTTGCGGAGTTGCGTTGTATTAAACGTGGGCAGACCTTGAGGAACTTGTAATAAAATGCCCTGGATATTAAAATCTAGCTTTTGACTACAATTACAAATAGGCCAAATAACTAGGTACAAAGTAGAGCTACTAATGTCGTATAGCAGTTATCAGATATCAGAATAAAATAGGGATGTTGCAAGTTTAATGTGTGAAGCATGGGCGACAGTAAGTCTAATTTTGGCCCTGGAAATTTTCGAACCAAATTTTTCTTATAAGCCTGACAATTCATCAACTGCATTAAAATAATTTCATGATAAGGCATGAGTACTTACATAATAGAATTTTCTTGCTAACAGGACTGGTGATTTTTTTTTTTTTTTTTTTTTTTTTTAATTTTACGAAATCATCATACTCAGATAGGCTTTGCTTCTTAATGCTGCCGTCATGCTTGCAGATAAAAACTCAAACAAGTTTCTTTCGTATTTACTAACACTAAGCTTTTTTTGTTTGTTTGTTTGTTTGTTCATAAGTTGTTTTGATCTTAGTAAATAAGAAAGAGATTCATTTAATGAGTATTGGTCTGCAAGTGTGATGATAGCCTTAAGACTTGAAGTCTGCAACACACTTAATATTTTATTCTGATGTCTGGTAACTCCTATATGACGTTAGTCATATAGCCTATTTTCTATTGAGGAACTAGGCCTACTAGTAGTCAAAGCCCAGATTTAAATATCTGGAGCATTTTATTTCAAGGTCCGCCCACGTTTAATACATTAAACCCTGCAACATCTTTATTATTTTTTTTTTATATCTGACAACTGATATATAGCATTAATAGCTCTATTTTCTCCTGAATTAGGCCTACTGCTAGTCAAAGTCTAGATTTTAATACCTCTTTATACTCATCATATACCCGCGAGCCCAGTTGAGACAAGTGAGCACGAGCCCGGGTGAGTGCAAGCCAAGTGGACAGAAGTGAGCGCGAGCCCGAGTGAGTGCGAGCCCAGTTGGGAGAAGTGATCGCGAGTGCGAGTGAGTGCGAGCCCAGTCGAGAGACATGAGCGCGAGCCCGAGTGAGTGCGAGCTCATTCGAGAGAGATGAGCGCGAGCCCGAGTGAGTGCTAGCCCAGATAAGATTAGTGAGTGCGAGCGCGAGTGAGCGCGAGCCCAGTTGGGAGAAGTGATCGCGAGCGCTAGTGATCGCGAGTCCAGTTGAGACTGGTGAGCGCGAGCCCGAGTGAGTGCGAGCTCAGCTGAGACAGGTGAGCGCGAGCCCGAGTGAGTGCGAGCCCAGCTGAGACAGGTGAGCGCGAGCCCGAGCGAGCCCAGTGGAAAATGGCCACCTTTGGAGTGAAGAGGGTATACTTTCTTCAGATGCTCAATTAATTCTAGAAAACCACATGTCGCTATCTGTTACTATGGTAATCATTGTTGAAACCGTAAACGGTTGATTTCTACTACTTCCGGTTTCAGAAAATCGTTAACAGAGAAAATGGGACCTATTCTTGAGATGGCGAATCAATTCCAGAAAACCGCATCTTGATATCCCTTACGGTTTTCTCCCTGTATTGAGATCGATTTTGAAACCGGAATAATAGCTCTTTTCAAATGACGTTACATAGCTTTGAGAAGGTTTCCTGCTCCTTCAATAGCAGTGAAGCGACGCCATTTTGGGGCTGATGACAGTGTATAGACACAATCTAGAAAGCTAGAAGGCTACTCTAGTCATTAATAACATGAAACGAAAACAATAATAAACGGTATCTATTAGGAATGCCAAAATTTTAAGTTCATTACTTAAAATTTAAGCTTCGTCCAAAAAAAATCGTGGATTTAGAAGGGAAAAATCCTTACCAACAGCGACGACATTTTGGGAGGGCATAGAGGGTAATTGTCACTTTTTTTTTTTTTTTTTAAACAAATACATACCATTTAATAAATCGTATTAATCGCGAGGAAGATTCTGGAAAAGTCTCCAAAATAAGAAGTTGGATCAACCCGAGAGAGTAAAAGCAACCGGTGGTCCTAAATTATCAAGTCTCCTATCCTTATCATTTCTAGACCGCCGGTCGCTTGATGTGAGCGGAAGGTCCCCCGTACGCCCCCTCCCTCCTCTACTGAAGCTAAAAAAATGAGCATTTCAAATAAGAAACATATCTTCGAAACTAATAAAGATATTAATGAATTTCTTTTTCCGGTTTCATCTCTAAGGTGTGCTTTACGCTTTGGTCTATTCATGCTTTGGATAGATCCAACGGGTTTTCGGAAAATGTAACTTAAACATTAAAAACTGACATATTATGTAATTAATATTTTCTTTCTTGCTCAGTATCTCCCCAATGAGTTGTGATATGAAAACAAACATCCCTAATTAACTGTGTAGAGTATTAAATAATCTTTCAAACGGTGCCTATATTGTTAGGTTTACTTCCAAAAACAGCCGTACAGCAAGGTAATTTTGAAGGAAAGTGCACTTTGATTGGAATGCTGATGCTCCGAATGGCACCACTGAATTTCAGCTCATGTCAGTCAATAAAGGTTTCGTTTCCGAGATAAAAGCGGATTTCCCCCCCAATATTTGAATAACAGTTCAAACCCTTCTCCCCTGAGCTCTCCTGCACTGTCATGATCATTTCTAGGTCTCCGGTCACTTGATACTAACGTGTGTTAAGGATCACAAAATTTTGAGGTAAGTAGAGATATCTTTTATAAGTGTTAAAATCCATTTACAGCTCATATTCAGGTTGATTCAGATTTTTCAACTTTATTTGTGTGCAGTATTTCCACCGGTCTTTGAAAATAGTTCCTTATTTCTTTAACAAAATTGTTTATCTTACCATAATGAAAAAAGCAGAAAATATAAGGTAAGAACATATGTAAAGATGTCTTAAGTGAGGGCAAACACCATTTACAGGTGATATATAGGGTGACTGATAACATCGTTGTACACCTAAAGGGTATTTCTAAAATCAAGAATGATCTGTATTTTCTCAATGGTCACTAAAAATGTTTTTGCAGAAATCTCAACAACTCTATTTGTATGTAATTTGAGAATATTACATCGAACTTCATTAAATACTTACTAATTACTGGAAACAAGCAAAACTATTATAATATACTACATTATTGTATCAACTCTGCGCAAAATTACATGTTTCTTTAGTTTTTTAAATCCTCATCAGATGAATCATTTTCTGGTACATAAGTGTTTACAAGTAAGTTATAACTAGAGACCGGATGTTAGGCAAAATGCCTGTTCTTTAATATTAAGGATATGATCAAAAATAACGTTTTAAAGTTTATATAGGGAGTTTATAGTTTCGATTTAAGCCAATTTTATTTTGCCTATTTTCCCTATTTCGACCTTTACTGCCTAAATAATTGCTTTAGTGCCTAATGTTGCCTATTCTATGCATTTTCTTCAAAATAAGCCTTCATTGGGAAAAAATATAATTTATGTAGGATAAATAATACATACATATATACGTATATTAGGTGTTTGCAAATACAACACGTGGTACGTTACAACATATATACAGGGTGAACTTCAAAGATGTGTACATATTTGCGAGGTGATTAATGATATCAAAAGAAGACAAAAAGTTGTGTTGTAGTTTGTCGAATTCCGTGTCGTTTGCGAGTGATAGAGATGCCAACTTGGAATCGAAAATCGAATCTTGACAATTGGAATGGAACAGTTAGTTTGGAATGAAACAGTTTGCACATACATTGGGAGGTGATTCGTGACATGAAAAGAAGACAAAAAGTCATGTTGCATGTGGAATTCCGCGTCGTGTACGAGTGACAGGGGTGCCAACTTGGAATCGAAAATCGAATCCTGACAATTGGAACGGAACAGATAGATGTGCACATATGTTGGGAGGTGATTCGTGACATGAAAAGAAGACAGAAAGTCCTCTTGAATTCACGAATCACCTCCCAAAGTATGTGCACACTTTTATGTCTCGCTCCAATTGTCAGGATTCGATTTTCGATTACAAGTTGGCCCCCCCTGTCACTCGTATAGGACGCGGAATTCCACAATATGCAAGAGGACTTTTCGTATTCTTTTGATGTCACGAATCACCTCCCAAATTTATGTGCACCTCTTCCAGCTTCACCCAGTGTATATGGGATGCATAACAAGCTTCGTTTTTATATATACAATAAACGAAGATATTGACAAAGAAGTATGTTTGTATATTCTCGGAGCATTATTTATTACCTGAATCTATTTTTACTGGTATTGAGTATTTATCTTCATTATTTCGATCTACATTTTAGTGCCTATTTTACTGCCTATTTTTTAAATTTTTATTGCCTATTTGCCTGCCTGTTTTTTAGGTTTTTAGTGCCTAAACATCCGGTCTCTAGTTATAACACTTGTTACCATTACAGCTACAGGTTTCCATGCACTCCACTGAAGCCTGCACATACTTGTAATTATTTATGTTCCACGCATGTTCACATGTACAAGACTAATTCTCGGCAACTTTTAGCCATAGACTCCTGAGTGGTCCATTTGGGCACCAATTTTCCATTCGTAGTTTGCCAACCAAAAAGTACGACTTTAAGGAAATCAATATTCGAGTCGCTGACGTATCACTAACTGTATGTTTGAAGGTGTGCTCACTTGGTGTTGGGCATTAGAATATCCTTTGTTGGTGGAAGTTGGTCTGAGTTTTTGTAACCGACCAAATCATCACAGACAGCATTGATCGAGATTTTTTGTGAGTCTGTGTAGAGTTTCATCGCAAATTCTTCTGCACGTGCTATCGCCTCATCCACATTACCAGATCCTATTAGCAAGTATGATTATTTTTTACAATATACATTCCAAGTTTTTTTTTCTTCAATTCCTGCGAACTGACTGGTGGTGTCGCTTCCACTCAGTACAAGGAACGCCGGCAAGGAATGGCATTTCATCGTTGAGCTCATTCACAATTGTGTGCATTGGAATAAATTGTGATTTTATTGCTGTTCTAATAGACACCCATATTCCTCCGACTTAATTGTTTTAAAAAATGTATAACGAGAACAAGAACATCGGTGTCTTTGGAGTTAATGAGCAACTGCTTATAACCGCAGCTGAAAGTATGGTATGCGCGATGTATTATCCTCGTATCACCATATTCTTGATTATATTTCAGAAACGGTAGGTCTTCAACCTGTGATGAAAGTAAGTCTGTAAATCCACCCGATGTGATAACTAACTGTTTGACTACAGAACCTAATCAGCTCAAAAAAAACCTGCGAGGTCAGATTTGTTTTCAGACAAATCAATAGAACATTTCCAATGTTGAGGAATAGGACCAATCTCGACCTTCATTATTTCTCCTGATTTGTCATCAGTAAATACTTGCTATTCGTATAAATCTTGTATCTCCTTTAATAGAACATGGACTGTAATAGTCAAATTCGTTTGCACGCACTGTTTAGAAAATTCATCACACATTTTACAAAAATATCCGCCAAATCACCACTAGTCAGTTCGCAGACATTGGGAAACAGAAAGCATGGAATGTATATTGTAAAAAATCATACTTACTAAGTAACATAGGATCTGGTAATGTGAATGAGACGAAAGCACGTGCAGAAGAATTTGCGATGAAACTCTACACCGACTCACAAAAAATCTCGATCAATACTGTCTGTGACGATTTGGTCGGTCACAAAAACTCAGACCAAATGATATGTTGTAGATATTGTGTTTCTAAGAAAAAGACCCAATGGCACAACCAGCCAGCAAACAGTGACCGTTTGACCACTACAGGGCCACTTTTTTGAAAACAGCCGAAGATAACGAAATTCTAGATTTCGGTAAAAATGACTGAAACCGTGATATGTTATAGCTATTGTGACCCTGAGAGAAAGTCTTAATGGGCATAATCACCAATCACTGATCATTTAGCCACTACGAGGCCGCTTTTTTGAAAGCAGCCGAAGATTGAGATATTCTGGATTTCGATGAAAATGACTGTAACTGTGATATGCTGTAGATGTTGTGATACTGAGAAAAGTTTTAATAAGCACAACCACCAATCACTGACTGTTTGGCCACTACAGGCCCACATTTTTGAAAACAGCTGAAGGTAACGTTATTCTGGATTTCCGTGGAATTGCTTGAAACCGTGATATGTTGTAGATATTCTGATCCTGAGAAAGAGTCTCAATTTGCACAACCATCCATCACTGACCGTTTGGCCACTATACGACCACTTAAAAAAAAAAAAAAACTGAAGGTAACGGTATTCTGGATTTCGGTGGAATTGTTGAACCCGTGATATGTCTCAGATATTGCAATAATTCTGAAAAAAATCTCAATAGGTGCAGACACCAACCAATGACCGTTTGGCCACTTAAAAAAACAGAAGATAATGGTATTCTGGAATTCGGCGGAATTGTTTGAAAGAGCGATATGTTGTAGATATTATGATTCTGAGGAAAAGTCTTAAAGGGCACAAGTACTGCTCACAGACCGTTTGGCTACTACGAGGTCACTTTTTTGAAAGCAACCGAAAATAATGATGTTTTTGATTTCGGTGAATATGACTGAAACTGTGATATGTTGTAGATATTGTGATCCTGAGAAAAGTTCTTAATGAGCACGACCACTAATCATTGACCGTTTGGTCCCTATGAGGCCACTTTTTTGAATGCAGCCGAGCCGTAAATACTGATATTCTGGATTTCCGTCAAAATGGCAGAAACCGTGATATGTTGTAGATATTGTCATCCTGAGAAAACATCTCAATGAACACAACCTCAAATCACTAATCGTTTGGTCACTACAGGGCTACTTTCTTAAAAACAGCCGAGTTCAATGTTGTTCTGGATTTTGGTACGATTGAGTAAAACTAAGATACGTTGAAGATCTTCTCATCATGAGAAAAAATCTTAACGAACACAACCATCGAATTATCGAGTTTTGACCGTTTGGCAACTACAGATCCAGACTTTTTAAAACAGCCAGGTATAACAATATTTTTGATCTCGGTGTAACTAACTAACTCTATGGCCTATGGAACCCGGAGGTTCAGTGCCGCGTTCACAAAAGCTCTCCACTGACTTCTATCCTTAGCTAATTGCATCCAGTTTCTACTTTGTATTCCTATCTCTGCGAGACCCATCTTAATATTGTCCTCCCATCTGCGCCTAGGTCTTCCTAATGGTCGTTTTCCTATGGGTCTACCAGTCAAGACTTTGAAAGCGTTTCTACTTTCTTCCATTCTAGCTACATGACCTGCCAACCTAAGCCTCCTAGACTTGACGACCCTAACAATGTTGGGTAAACCGTATAAACTATGTAGTTCCTCGTTATGAAGTTTCTGCCATTCCCCATTCCCGTTTCTCTTGGGTCCGAATATTCGTCTGAGGATCTTGGTCTCAAATACTTTCAGTCTATGTTCTTCCCTCAGAGTAAGCGACCATGTTTCACAACCATACAGAACAACAGGCATGATTATCGTTTTATATATTTTAAGCTTCAAATTCCTCGACAGAATTCGCGACGACAAGAGATTTTGAACCGAATAGTAACACGAATTCCCTGCTTTTAGTCGACATTTAATTTCTTCGTGAATATGATTTTCCTCTGTTAATATTGATCCTAAATATTTGAAAGTATCCACTTTATCAAAAGCATTATTTAATATTTTAACGCCTCCACAATTTGCCGTATTACGGTCCCGACGCACTTCCATGTATTTAGTTTTCTCTGCATTTACTTCTAAACCCATGTCCCTGCAAGCGTTTAATAAGATCTCTGCATTTATTTCTACTGTTCTCCTATCATCCCCTATTAAATTTACATCATCAGCATATGTCATAACCTGGTTAATGCCATTCAACTCTACGCCCTGGTTGCTATCTTTGATTTTCCTTATGGCGTATTCCAGCACAAAGTTAAATAATAATGGCGACAACGCATCTCCTTGTTTCAGGCCATTTTCGACGTGGAAGCTCGTGGACAAAAATTTTCCTACCCGGACTTTACTTTGGGATTCACTTAAATATCTTAATTAATCTAATTAGCTTTCTCGGTATTCCAAGTTCTGTAAGAACGTTGTATAATGTTTCTCTCCTAACCGAGTCGTAAGCCTTTCTAAAATCAATAAATAGTTGATGTACCGGGGTATTGTATTCCCACTTCTTTTCGAGTATTTGGCGAATGGTAAATATTTGGTCGATAGTTGATCGATTTCGTCTAAATCCGCACTGATAATCTCCAATAATTTCATCTGCGTATGGGGTCAATCTTGCTAACAGAATATTTGAAAGGATTTTATAGGATGTTGACAGAAGAGAAATGCCTCGATAATTATTACAGTCAGCTTTGTCGCCTTTCTTGTGAATTGGAACAATGATTGCTTCTTTCCACTCTTGTGGCAATTCTTCCTTGTTCCAGATAAGGAGAATGAGTTTGTGTATCTTGTTCCACAATTTTTCGCCTCCAGCTAAAATTAACTCAGCCGGAATTTCATCTACACCCGGAGATTTGTGTTTCTTCAATTTCTTTATAGCGGCTTCTACTTCTATTCGATTGGGTTCTGGAATATACGGTTCTGCGGTGTGTATCTCTTTTTCTCCACGGATCTCGGTGTAAATGAATGAAACTGTGATACATTGTAGATGTAGTGCACATTTGAAAAATTGTCTAGGCTTTCCAGGGTTTTCCTTTTTTTCTAGATCAACATCTGAATGTTGTCTATGCTTTAATGATGTTGGCCGCTACTCTACCCATTCCTTTTCCAGGCTGTAGGATAGGACATTTCAGGGTTTCAAACAATTCTACCAAAATTCCAGAGTATCCTTACCTTCTGCTGTTTTTTAAAAAAAATGTGGTCCCGTAGTTGCCAAATAGTCACTGATTGGTGGTTGTGTCCATTGAGATCATTTCGCAGGATCACAATGTCTACAACATATGGCAGTTTCATCAATTAAATCGAAATCCAGAATACCGTTACCTTCTGTTTTTAAGTGGCCCTGTAGTGGCCAAACGGTTATTGATTGGTGGCTTAGCCTGTTGAGACCTTTTTTTAAGAATTACCATATCTACAACATATCACGATTTCAAGCAATTCCAGCAAAATCCAGAATACCGTTACCTTCAGCTTTTTTCTTTTTTTAAAAAAGAAAACAAGTGGTTATGTAATGGCCAAACGGTCAGTGCTGGATGGTTGTGCAAATTGAAACTTTTTCTCATGATCAAAATATCTACAACATATGACGGTTTCAAGCAATTCCACCGAAATCAAGAATAACGTTACCTTCTGCTGTTCTAAAATAATGCCCTGTAGTGGCCAAACGGTCAATGATTGGTGATTGTGCTTATTGAGACTTTTCCTCAGGATCACAATTAGGGACGCGCACGAGTCGAGACGTGTCTCGAATTTCTACTCGAATTCGACTGAGATTCAAGTCGAGACACAAATCGTAAAATTCGAGACGAGTCTAGATAAACGTATATATCGACTCGAATTTTCGAGTCGAGTCGAAACTGCTTGTAAAAATCTCGACTTGACTCGAATGTCTTGGAAATCTTTCTATAATTTCGAATTCGAGTCGATCAGAAACAACATTATGACCACCTACCTACTATCCATATAAACCCGTCCAGGCGATAGCAGAGTCACCTGCCGAGGAATGCTTGCTAGTCAGACACGGGTACTGTACATGTAGTATCAGTGAGAGTGCTGATCGTGTGTAGAATGGGGAAAGCGCGCGATCTATCTGAGTTTGACCGAGGGCAGGTTGTGATGACTCGAAGACTCGGCACGAGAATTTTGGAAACTGCAGGACTTGTCAAATGTTCGAGGAGTGCTGTGGTGAGGGCCATCAACAAGTGCCGAAACCAAAAAGAAATGACGTCCAGAGGTCGAGGGGTTGGGCGCCCCCACCTCATTACAAATGTCGGATGTCTTAGGCTGAGCAGACTGGTAAAACAGGACAGGCAGCGAACTGTGGTGGAACATAAAACTTCAATACTGGGCAAAGTACAAGTGTGCCTGAACACACAGTGCATCGAATACTCCTAACAACGGGCCTCAGCCGACGACCCTCCATGAGCGAATGTTAACACCATGACATAGGCAGCTACGACTGAAATGAACACGTGACCATCGCCACTGGACCTTGGCGCAGTGGCAGTGTTGCATTGTCTGATGAATCCCGATACCTTCATTATGACGATGGGAGGGTGCGAATCCGCCCTGTTCCAAGGGAACAGCACCTTGACACCTGTACTGCGGGACGGAGACAAGCTAGCGGGGGCTTAATTATGCTCTAGGGAACATTCACATGAGCATCCACGCTCTAGTGGAGCTCGAGCAAGGCACCGTGACGGCCGAGGCGTATCGTACACCTCTTCATGACGACCATGTTTCCCGACGGTATGGGCATTTTTGGACAAAATAATGCACCATGTCACAAGGTCAGGAGTGTGGTTCGAGAAGCACAAGGGCGAGTTCCAAGTGATGTGCTTGCAGGCTCGTAGCCAGCCCCAAAATTTAGGGGGGGATAGAAGGTACGGGGACTGATCCAATCATATTATACTTTATCACCATATTATAGTTCATTTGCAAGCCTACCGTGAAAATTTTAGGGGGCTAGCCAAAGTTTAGAAGGTGCCCGGACTCCCTAGCCCGCCGTGGATACAGGCCTGTATGCTTGGCCTCCCAACTAGCCGGATCTGAACCCAATCGAACACATCTGCGATGTAATTTACCGTGACATCAGAGCGCATCGCTCCCTTTCCAGAATTTCCGGGAATTAGGTGACCTGTGTGTGCACATATAGTACCAACTCTCTCCAGCGACCTACAAGGATCATTGCGTCCATGCGAAGACGCGTCGCCGTGTTATCCGTGCCAAAGATAGACATACTGACAATTAGGTAGGTAGACATAGTGTTCTGGCTTATGTGTGTGTATATTTTAACTCGTATATTTTGTCTCGAGTTGAAATTCGAGACGTCTCGTCTCGAATTCGGGGTCGAGTCGACACAGAAACTGTCGAGACCACTAGCGGATCCAGAAGGATCGTTTGGGAGGGGCGGTTCGCTTCCTGGAAGATGAGCGTAGCTTCAAGGTGACCAGAATTTTAATTTACAAGAATGGGACGCATATGAATCCTGAGCTGAAGCGGGGCGGGTGTAAACCTGATTCCACTTTAGAATCCGAATTTTTAATTTATTTATTTTTTTTCTTTTTTTTCTTTTTTTTATAATGGAAGTACATTCTTTCTGTACATTTAAATGAAATACGTACTTCCGTTTCGGAGGCGTGGCGGTGTCATGATTCACTTCACAATCACCGCAACATATCAGATGCATTGTCTGCCACAGTATCTACTTGCACAGAAGAAAATACTGTATTGACGATAACATTCATTTTAACGAAAGAGTGCACAATTTGCTCTAATCATTTATATTTTGAATAACAATTGCGGGACAACAGTTAGAACCTATCGTTCTTTCAGAAAAAGTGTTCCGGGGGAGCACACGTAGTATTCCGGGGGTTCACTGCTGGTACTATTTTATTTATTATTATATTATAGACGTATTATTTTGGCCTCGTCCGGGGGGGCACTCTCAGAGCTACGGGGGCAGTGCCCCCAAAAAACATGTCTGGGAGAAACACTGGAGGCGCGGGCTACGTAAAAATAGATATCAAAAATATATGTGCATAATGAATAATACAAAATTAATCTATCTCTATATTTGTGTGCGGTTCACGAAACAGTATAATTATAGCTATGCTTACAAACAACAATAAAATTATATTAAACTAGCCTTCGTCTAGGTTGGGCTTCGTCCCCAGATCCCCAATTTGCTCGGCATACAGCCTTGCACAACATAGCGAATGCTCTTACGTGCCACTGTGGCACAATATTTCGCGTTCTTCTTTCTATCTTTCATATAGAATTGGATTGAGCTAAAACTCTCTCACGAAATTCAAACATCACGTAAGGCACTTTAATGAACCACCCCCATTTATTTTCCTTCTCTTCTACGTTAAGTGAAAAAAATCCAGATACATGTTGAATTATGTTAAATGAAAAATCAAACTACCAACTTTCATGTTTCTAATCGCAAGGGATCCCGAGATACGGGCATTTTATAATAATAATAATAATAATAACTCCCACCCCTTTTCTTCCTTCTAGGTAAAATATCAAAAACGCTGGAGCACCACGCGGCTTAAAACAAAAATCAGAATCTCGAAACCCAGACTGCTTGTTTCATCTAAGTACGGATTTTTTTGAAAGCCGGATTTCGGAAATTTTTAGCCTAGTATTAATGCCTTCAATGCATTTTTTTTTTTTTCAGTTTTGTGATGTATCATTCTTGTCTAAATCGTATCAGTATTCAATAAGAAATGAAAAGTATTTAATATTTTCTTGGTATGCCATAGCAGAGTTCTGTTTCATCTTGCATAATTGTGGAACGTTTCATGTATCTATACAGGTAGTTTCTATGAGTGTAATATAAAATTATTTTTCACATAAGACTCTTTTTATTCCTTGGTTGCACGAATTGTTTTCACGTTGTTTCAATACTTATCAGGAAACCTTTCTCGCATTTGAGAATTTAAAAAATAAAAATGAGACCATCCATATTGCGCCATCCGTATAATCTTTTCAAATATTGTAAAATGACATAGTTTTAGGACTTCTGAGTAATAAGCAAAATGTATATAGTTATCACTAAAACGAAAATGTAAATGGTTATCAATGAAAGAAACAAATGTTTTCATTGGTTATCCGAATAAGCATAATGGCCTTCAAAGCATAACTATAGCTTTTAAAGGTTTTTAAATACTAATTGTACGACAATTTGACACCATATATAAATTACATTGTGTGTATGTGTATATATGTTTTTTTCCTTCAAATTTTTGAATAAAAACTGTCCGCTCAAATATACCTCTTTGGTTTTCTTCTGGTCCTTGGAAGTCATGTGTGAAATATGACTGGCTTTTTTTTTTTTTTTTTTTTTTTAACAAACTGCCGAGGATGTTAGCTTCCTTTGTCGCAACAGGAGAATGACGGCATTGTCACTAGAAAAGAAAAGTTGAACTTTATTTATAACCTTTAGATATCAATACTTAGGCCGATATGGGAGGGAGAAGAATGTGCGAAGGTAGCGCGGCTCTGGATTTGCACAACTCAGCATCCGGGTATTCCCCAGGTGGGACTGAGGGAACCCAGAGAAAGCCCTGCCGGAGAAGGGTTCGTGGTTACGCTCGACCTAGGCGAATGCCACTTGGCAAGCAGGCTTGCTACCCGTACACCACTGGCTGCGTCAGTATTGTCTGGTTCTTTACAAGGTACAATGCCGTTATTCTCCTGCTGCGACAAAGGAAGCTACTATCCCCGCCATCCAGTCCATGTTGGTTGAAATATCGTTGTTACCTATCGTTGGCCCAACGTGGGACCAACGTTGATAACTGATTGGAAGTTGAATAATGGTTGTGTTATCATGTGTCCTGTCGTTGGCCCAACGTCGATATATGGTTGATATGTGTATAAAGTTGAATAATGGTTGTAATTACGGTTGACTTTTTGTTGGGCCAACGTTGTAAAATGCTAACCGTTGTCAAACTGTATAACGAAATACTTTAGTTTGTATAATATTTACCTGTACCGTGGGCAAAAAGTGCTCATAAATATGTAATATACTTAGTAGAATGTTCATTTTAAATTAACAGAAAAGAAGAATGTTTTTGAGATATGTAAGAGATTATTATGGGATAGTTGTGGCTATGTACATGTTATGTGTTGACCTAGTCAAGTAAATTTATGTATTTTACGGTCTTAAAAGGAATATTTAAGACATATCAAGCAATAAAGGTGAGACTAATGATCTTTGAATATCTGAGTTGATTCTTGCATAAAGAAAAGTTATTATCGCTTCGTAACTTATATTTTAGCAGACGGACCAGGTTGACGACGCTTTTCTATAGAGTCGTTATAAAAATTTGGTTTACCAAACCCGGGACTTTTGAAAATTCAGTTCCCGAAGAAGGAAAGTAGGGCTGAATTTACTTGGATATTACCATTTATGAATACGAACTTAACCGTATTACGAAGCGGTAAGGTCATCAAAAGAAAAATGGATAGTGAAATAGTGCAACAGGAATCTAATACCAGTAATCCATGTGAAATTAGTGCAACACCAAGTTTGTCATCTGAGGATCGACTTTTGTTAGCTGTGCAGCGACAAATTATGCAAATGACGACTGAGATAAAACAAACCATGGAACAGAAGCTCAATGAATCTAACACAAACATGGAACAGAAGTTCTATGAAGCTAACCAGACCATGGAAAAGAAGATAGAACTGAAATTTAACGAAGCTAGCAAGCAGTATGAAGAATTAAGTAAACGAATAGAACGGATAGAACTGAAATCAGACGATACGAAACAAACAATCGTCCAGGTGATGAACGACATATCCTCGCAGTTTGAAGTGAAGTTAAAAAGGTTAGCCGATGAGTGTCAAGAAAAGCACGATCATCAAAATCATGAAATCTGTGCTGTAAAAAAGGATTTAACGTTAATAGAATCTTCCGTTAAACATCAAAAGATCCAGTTGGCTACTATGCAGGAAGAAATTAAAACGTTACAGGCTAGTGACACCATTTATCGCAATAATCTGGGCAGTGATCGCTTCGAGTTTCCCCAATCACCGGATATAAATACGCCTTCGCCGGAATCTGAGGAGGATATTATATTAGAGGAAAATTGTCCGAAGATCACTGATGAACGAAATATAAATGGTATCATGACACAGCACGCTACGGACCGGAACAATCACACCACAAGAACAAGGAGTGAGAAAAGAAAGGTAAAGCTAAGTGTCAAGATGAGCGAAATCAAAGCCATGAGTAAATTTAGTGGTAAGTGCAATGAAAATGCTAGTTCTTTCTTAGAGAAGTTCCAAGACGAATGCAGTATAATGTCTATCGACCGATCACAATACATGAAATTAATACCCCATGTATTACTCCCACCTTCCTTATGGTTAAAGGCAATACGTGATCACATTAGTACATATGAGGAATTTAAAGCGGCATTGATCGCGAATTACGAAAATGACTTTTTGCTGGCAAACAGAGATGCCACTCTTAGAAATCAACATTTCAATCCTCGATTGCACAAATCTATTGTAGAGTTTGTTATAAATGTCTATAATGAATTAAAGGTTGTTAATCCCTTGCAATCGGAATCAAGAATAATTGCATCGATTCGCAATTTGCTTCCATTTAAATTACAGCAAATCTTATTTTCCACACAGTGTATGAGTTTCAGTCATTTATTAATGCTTGTACAATGCTACGAAACTCAATACCATGCTATGAATCTAACACAATCAGGAATGGGTAAAAATAAGAATAATTCAGATCATTTGGTCCCTGTTTGGAATTTGAATATCCGAAGTGTAAATAATAATGAACCGAACCTAAGACGAGTATACTCTAGCAATCAAAATGAACAAAATAGACAAGGCTATGTAAGGAATCCGCCTAACCTAATCAACCGAAGTAGACACAAAAATAATAGAAATACATGTCGAAATCCTAGAGATGCTATCAATCCTATGTATAGACATAATCATTGTTCACGAGATGGTACTTCGTATCCAAATTCAAATCACGATGAAAGACATGTACAACCTAATGTAGAACCTAACCACGATTGTGCGGTACAATGCACTTTATTAGATTCATATGCCAGTGCGAATGTAACATGATTACCGTTAACGAAATTAGGTTAAACCCATGTTGGTTATTGATTCTTGTGAATTTTCGTTTTAAAGTTTGTGTTAATATTAATAATGAAAACGACGGTTATAAATATTTGAAATGCATCTAGTTAAAGAGTTAGTAGCACCCAACATTCATGATCAAATAATTAAGAATGAAAAATAACAATAATAATGAAAAATGTGTTTATTTAATAACAAAAAGGTGTCTTTTGTTTCTGTAAAATAAATTTATTTACTTCCATTTGATTATTCAAACGTAGGTTATGTTTAATTTTTATTCTTTCTTATTAATGTGAAGAATCATAATTCAATTTATAATTAGTTAAAGGCAAAAAAATTACTTTATATCAGATTGATTTGTGTTTAATTGTCAAAGATTATGTTAAGAATAAGATCCATTCTATAAAATCCATTATTCAATTACTACCTTGAATGAAATTCTTCTTTATTTATGACATCTTAGTGCTACTATGTATACATTACAATTGCAACATCTAACTTATTTGTTATACAATGCGCCCGAAAAGAATAAATATTATTTGTCACATCATCGTTTGTAATAATGATCGAAACTAGTAATCTTGATAATTTGTGTTTCACCCTCGTTAATTATATTTCTAAGCGACGATGTTTTTAATGATAAAGAATAAATAATAATGTAATAAAAGAGAAATATTAATGAAATCAAAGATTTATTGTAAATGTATTTATGTGAATGATAATAACTAATATTTTATATATATATGAGGGTTAACAAAAAAAAATAATGAAGATATATACGAGGTGTGATCACAATATAAAGAACATATGTAATGTACGAACATTAATCTAATCAGACCAGTGGTTCTTGAATATAAAAGCCAAGCCTACTCATGACTTTTATATTCAGTCCCTTTATCGGGCGACATTTTCTATAACGAAATACTTTAGTTTGTATAATATTTACCTGTACCGTGGGCAAAAAGTGCTCATAAATATGTAATATACTTAGTAGAATGTTCATTTTAAATTAACAGAAAAGAAGAATGTTTTTGAGATATGTAAGAGATTATTATGGGATAGTTGTGGCTATGTACATGTTATGTGTTGACCTAGTCAAGTAAATTTATGTATTTTACGGTCTTAAAAGGAATATTTAAGACATATCAAGCAATAAAGGTGAGACTAATGATCTTTGAATATCTGAGTTGATTCTTGCATAAAGAAAAGTTATTATCGCTTCGTAACTTATATTTTAGCAGACGGACCAGGTTGACGACGCTTTTCTATAGAGTCGTTATAACTGTTGCGGTAACGGTTGATCTTTTGTTGGCCCAACGTTGACATAAACATTAACGGGTGAAACGTGGTTGAACAAATGGTTGATGCGACATCAACGGTTGGGAAATTGTTGAAAAACTGTTGTTTTCTTCGTGGGACCAACGTTGAGAAATGGTGCGTTGGCCCAACAAACGCAAAGCGGACATGCCCAACCATCGTTTCAACGGTTGATAATTGGTTATGTCAACTAAAAATCAATATTGGGCCAACCATTTTTGGTAACATGGGTACTGCAAGAAATTATGGTCGATGGACAAAAACAATTCTAGACAGGATACCACGAGATAGAAACAGCCTAGGAAACGTCCTTATACAAGAAGGTTTGACGAAATCAAGAACAACTGGGGAGTGATCTGAAAAGGAATTGGTCAAGATAGATAGTTGTAGAGAAGACTTGGAAAGACCTTCATCCAGCAGTGGATTGATTATGATTATGGCTATGACTTTATTATATCTGGACCTCAGAGGTAAACTAAACCAAGTCACAATTTCACAATTTTGCAGGAGAAGCGAAAATCCGGTTCCTTAACTAAGACCTATAGTACTGTTTTCAAACTATACTAAGCAGTTACAAAGTAATAGGTTGATTTTAGGCTTACATTATTACACCACTGGAAAGAACATAGTATATTAAAAAAAGTATAGTTAACTCAATTTCGACCAAAAAGTGACTTAGCATAGTCTACCTCTAAAATTTAAAATTCATATATATATAACTTTTACTAGGTAAGGTAGGGTAAAAACGTAACGAAATTCGTACAGCGAAAAAAAAATATTGTTGATCCTTCATATTGCAACAAAACTACGAAAATTAATAGAAAAGAAAACTAGAAAGTTAAGAATCACTTCTTTTGCCGGGACAGAGAAAATAGATACAGATAGCTCGAATTACCTATATACTTATACAATATGTGTGTCCATGTTTCGCAAGTAATTTTCAATCAATATAAAATTTCAGCGTAATGAACGCATGATTAGTTTTCTCTAATAAAGATAACATGCAGCGCTGAGAGCTCAGGAATAAGCTTAATCTATGTTACGACACTGAATATATGCTTATGTAATACATTACGACATTATGAACTTGTATAAGAAACAGAATGTACTTAAAGTGAGACGCATACTATACGAAGCATCGGACTTTGAATCTAACTTGTTTGGTGATCCAACCAGAGACCACAGACAGCAAAGATGAGTGTCGTAGCTTCCACCACAAGGTTAAGGAAGTGCCTGTTTTAAAGTGTCAATTAAACACTGAGATGTGAAACGGTAATAAAGCATTTGATCAATTTGAAACAAAATATATTGTAGTAATAATTTACTTTATTTGTTAAGATAATGACCGTTATATTCTGTTTTTAAAATGACAGTCAAAGCAGAATGTATTGGATAGTAACTGAGAAATTGTAAAATTTCAATTTCGGTACGATTAAATACATTCGTGTTGCTATGTGTTGCGTTATCCGTTAGGAGGTATTGAACAACTCTGTTTCAAAGGAAGGAAATAAACTACTGTATAGTACTGGAGTTAATTTAATAGATTTTAATTGTACAGGCAGTACTGAGGCTATATGAGACAAAGTCTATTACTGAAAGTGAAATATGGGTTACTATTAGGGTTTTGTCCCAGGTATATTATACCCACACTGATGATTGAACCTGGAACACACGCATGGAAAGCATTAGCGATAGCAAATTAGCTACGAAGAGGTACATCATACCATAATTCTAAATCAAGAATGAAGGCAAAAAATAACAAGCGAAAACGACAGACTGTACGATAATAATACTTTCACAATTTTAATTTCACACTATTTATTTCGAGACTTTCGAGTCGAGACCCGAGACGAGACCGAGACTTGGCCTTCGAGACCGAGACCGAGACAAGCATCTGCTGACCGAGACGAGACCGAGACGGCGATTTTTGACTCGAGACGAGATCGAGACCGAGACCGCTACTTATCTACCGAGACGAGACCGAGACTGTACAGTCTCGTCTCGTCTTGTCTCGATACCATCCCTACCCGATGTAGTTTTCCCGTGTGTTGTGTAGGCCGTCATCAACTTGGACACTGTCCCACGCGACACACCTAACACAGTAGCCATTGCCGTCATACTCACTCCACATAACCGTGCACCAATAATTTGCCCTCTTTGAAAATCTGAGAGGTCTCACATTTTACACTACCTCCGTCTGCTGCAGCCACTGGACACTGCTGTTCCACTGCACCTGACGTAGTATGGAGACCGACCTAACATACTACCACAAGCGGTCCGGCGCTGCGGGCGCCACGACACAACTGCCAACCCATACATCTGACGTGTTGCCAACTACAGGTGTTTCCATTTTTCTGATCACCATGTGTACATTAGAATATCGAAAAAAGACTATCCTTTTTTTAAAATGTACTTTCAACGAGCTTCCTTTTAGAAAATTTCTCCAGCAATGACAAAATCAAAATGTAAGTGGTCTACACTAGGATAGTATTTTGGTATATTCACAATAGCAATGAAATTTTTCATAGCTCAGGGAAAAGTTGAGGTTTGCCAACTCGAAGAAAGGGGAAAACGCCATCAAAAGTATTCCTGGGAGAAGATTCACCTAACGGATAAATCAAGTATACTGTTCCAGCGCATTTCTTGGTATCCTTATGCAACGTGTACAACATCCCTTGTTTCTCCACTTTTGTTGCTTCTGTGCACAGAAGTACCATATTCCACGGAATTACATATTACGAGGAGGAAACTGTTTAATGCAGCTTACTTCTGCCCCATATGTATTCAGACAATATTTGGAATCCCTGGGTCATGTGGAGAATTCTTTATAATCAAGTGTGCAGGCGGGACATAGAGCCCGGTTCCTCTATTTACACCTAGAATTCTTTTCCTTTGCTTCAAGAAAGCTTGGTTTCTCCTTTATACCAGCGTTAGCGTCGAGTCGAGCCAAATCTGGTGTGTAGTTTCGAGTATTCTCTTCAAGTATCTTGCATAGACAATATAGGTTATCAATGATACTAGTACTACTATTAGTACAACTTTTATTATTATTATTATTAATAATAAATAATAATTATAACAACACTGTGATTAAACATGAAAGATACGCGGTCTGTATTTGAATACTAAAAAACTAGTTGATTGCTAACCTTGGTAGTCGTGAATTCTAGGAGTCAAGGATATTGTTCACGAGCTTGTGAATTTGGGTTGAGGGTTTAGGTTGAGTATTTAGGCTCAAGCCAAACATTGTTAAAAGTTATAGGGCACTGGCCAAGTATCTTCAAAACTGTTCGCCCCTAGTTTACAATTGTCAACAACTTGAGCAGCTCGGCTCACAGTGCACTCACTATCGACCCGAACCGAGAAGTGAGCTGAGCCAACAGCTCACCGAACCGAGTCAGCTAGAGCCTTCGGCCCAGATGAGCCGAACCGAGCAGATGGCTCATCCCAACCAAGCCAGCTCGAGCCGATGGTTCACCCCAAGCGTCGGCTCGAGCCATCGGCTCAGTTATTACTTCCCAACTGAGCTTCTTATTAAAAAATCTCTTGTGGTCTCGATATCGAGACGAGAAGACATGCGAGCAGTGTTTCCTCTAGTGAGCAACATTAAAAGTATTCCATATTACTACTTAGCTTACATTTCTCATGGCTTTCGCTTTCTAGTGCAATCAGGCCATGATTTCAAAACGAGTTAAAACGTAATAATAATAATAATAATAATAATAATAATAATAATAATAATAATAATAATAAATATAAGTATTCCATACATATAATTTCTTGTGTGCTTGGTCAAAAGCATTTCTATATTTTGTCCATTTAGCACTATCATTCTTTTGTCACTCACAATTATTAATATTCATATAGTAAATATCTTATAATTCTTATATTTTAAAATCAATTGACAGGGCTCTGATTACTTTTATGAGAAATAAATCTTTGGTTTTATAGATCCTACGCACTGGCGGTGATCGTGCGTCGTTTCAGTCCTATGCCGTTTTGGTCCTGCGCCGTGTCGATCCTGTGCCGTTTCGTTTCTGTGCCGTTTCGGTCCTATGCCGTGTCGATCCTGTGCCGTTTCGGTCCTATGCCGTGTCGATTCTGTGCCGTTTCGGTCCTATGCCGTGTCGGCTCTATTCCGTTTCGATCGTACGTATTCTATGCATATAACTTGCACAGGCATAGAATCGACAGAAGTTTATAATTTGTAAGAGCAAAGATTAAACAGATAATAAAAATATTATTTTTAGGCACATGATTAAAAGTTAAATTATTTCAGAGCAGCGGCGTGAGAGCAAAACGGCACAGGACCGAAACGGCATAGGATCGACACGGCATAGGACCGAAACGGCACAGGATCGACACGGCACAGGACCGAAACAGGTTTCTGAGCTGAATTGTCGGTCGTATGCCGTATCGATCCTGTGCCGCATCCCCCAAATTTTACCATAAATCCAACGGTATAACCATTTTTGCTTTATCATTAACCAGCATTTGTTATCGCATAAACAAGTTGCTAATTTAAGGAAAAATGACCAAAGTGGAATTGAGTCATAATTGAACTTGGGTCTTTCTTCCAGAAAAGTCCTCAATTAGTACAATCAATATGTAGTTCAGAAAAGAGTCCATGACTTGCACAAGTGCTCTGCTCACAGTGAGCACACCTGACAAAGGCAAACGAGTTACACTTGACACATTTGTCGTTAACAATTCCGTCAAAGCAGTAGTCGTAAGGAGCGATCCATTTAATTTTGTGCTGGTTAATGATAAAGCAAAAATGGTTATACCGTTGGAGTTATGGTAAAATTTGCTATTAATAATGTCTTACTGTTATGCGTTTTGTTTAAAACTTTTGTCTGATTCAAAATGCGGATTTGAACATGGCCGCCATCAAGGCAACTCTTACCATAGACCTAATATTTATCCACTTGCTTTTTATTTAATTATTATCATTATCACAAAATTTACAAGGTGGGGTAAAGGACTAATACATATGCTGCAACAATATTTAATTTCCCTGTAACTTTTTACCAATTGCGCGTAAATCAAAATTAACGTCACCATTGTTCTTCTGATTAAATTTGCGCCTTAAATCATGTATTACATGACCCTATTCCTATTTTAAAAACATAACCTTAATTCAAAATGGCGGATTTCAAGATGGCCGCCGTCAGGTATACCCTTACAATATGACTTCCCCCTAGTCCTAATATGTGCCCATATATATGTTATTCACCTTTTGTCGTTACAAGAGGTCTTACAGAGCTTTTACCTCCAACTGTATGAAGACTATTCTGTACTTCTATGTGATGTTCTGGTAGCTGTATCTCCTAAACCCCTGGAGCTTCGCACCTAAAACTTCACTGAAATACTGACCACATTTAGTACTACTTTCTCATATGTGTCTCAGTCAGCAACTCGATTCACCGAAACGTAAGGTTTACTTGTGACATCCGGATTTCGGACGCAGATCCGAATTTCGAACCGAGATCCGAGATCCGGATCCAGATCCGAAATCTGAGATCCAGATCCGAGATCCGGATCCAAAGGATCCGGACCCACTCAGATCCGGATCTTGGGATCCGGCCATCCCTAATTCAAATCACATGATAACCGTTATACGATATCGGACATAGTACTGCCTTTGCTAAGATCTTGCTTTAATTCTGGTCGTCAGCATAAGAAAGGAAATTCACACCAATGGTGTCCGAGACTTATTCAGTGATTCCAACTCTTCACTTCTTTTATCTTTTAGAAGCTTTTAAAATGTAATGTTCAGTCTGAAGACATATGTAAGACAGTTTGATTGCTTGCTTGCTAATTCTATACCTTGATGAAGAGCAGTTATTATTAGGCCGTATTCATAAAGTTGAAGGATATCCTTCCAAGTATAAGACTGAAGTAAAAGGTTGTGCTTTAGAGTATAAGGTAAAAGTATAAGCATATCCTTTTTTCCGTATTCATAATGATTATCTTATACTTGCAAGGATATCCTTCATTGTTTAAAGTAAACGATGTCAAAACAATTGAACCTCTAGATACACAGATAGCTCGCTTATTAAAAATACTACGAATAGAACTGAAAATGATACAGCATAAGGAATCTTCCTTACAAACTATAGTAACTGATGAAAATAAATTGCTTGTGAAATTATAGTGTAAGGTGTATAAACCCTTCGTTAACGAATTTACTACTTGTAAAGTTAAACTTCATGTGCACGTGTAATTAGTTATACCACAGTAATCAATACAGGCTATTTACAATAACACTCAAGTTCCTTTTTATTTCTTGTCCTTGACGACGAAGAGCAACTTCATTATGATCATCGAGTTCACAATGATCATCATCTTCTGGTACTTCCTCATCTGGTTCGAAATCCGGATCGCCTAAAGTTTTTGCAATATTATCTAGCACAAAACACGTAGTAATTATTTTTGGAACATTTTCCAACTTTGCACGGCAAACGTACTGTAAGATCGGAAATCGATATTTCACTTCGCCAAAACATTGTTCGATTATTACTCTCCCCTTCTCCAAAAGTTAGTTATATTTGAGTTCAGCACCAGGAGCAGGATTTGTAAACAAAGTTATGAGTAGACTTCGGAATTTTTCATATTTGCATGTTTTATTCTTGATGTGATATTGGTATGCTCTTTAAACAGAGATTCGTTTCAGCTGTTTTGGGACAAAATAGCAGAGTTTTATAGTGCATATATTTGCATATTTCGGAGGTTAGTGCATGTTTATGTCGTTATTGCATATAAATGTATATTTAAAGGAACGAACAAATTAATAATTTTTTAACGTTCGACAACTTTCTTTATAAGTGGAATTTCAAGTTTCTAATATAAATAGACTCAAAATCTTTAAATGGTTCATTATTGTAGGTTTAGAATATCTTCCGAGGTCATGTGAAAGAAGAATAACAAAAGATTTGGTGATTCATCCTACTAGCAATAATGCATGAATGTCAGCTTTTTGGAAGAAGATATAAATAAGGATGTCAAATCACCTACAACAAAATTTCTATGTCACTCATCTCGGCAGTTAAAGTTGCTACTGTTGTGTGTGTGTGGATTTGAAATTGTGTGGTCGTGTGGCTGTATAGGAACACCAAAAGAAAAATCCATTTAGTTGAAGTGCGACATCTTCAAATTCGAATTTTAACTAACTCAGAATTTTGTCCACTTTTTGCCCATTTTTGTCCACCCAAGAAAAAAATTGGTACCATTTAAATTAACAAAGGAGGGTCATTCCAAAATTTCGGCCACTTCGATCACCTGTAGTGCAGTATCTTTAAATTCGAATTGTAACTTGCTCAGAATTTTGTTCAATTTTTGTCCATTTTTGTCCACCCAAGAAAAAACTGTACCATTCAAATAACCGAGGGAGAAACATTTCAATTTTCGGCCACTTCGATCACCTGTAGTGCGACATTTTTAAATTCGATTTTTAACTAGCTCAGAATTTTGTCCATTTTTGTCCACCCAACAAAGAAATTTGTATCATTTAAATAAACGAAAGAGGGCCATTTCAAAATTTGTCCACATCGATTACATCTTGTCCAATTTTTGTCCACAAAAAAATGTACCATTCAAATAAACGAGGGAAAGCCATTTCAATAAATTCGGCCATTTCAATCACCTGTAGCGCGACAGCTTCAAATTCGAATTTTAATTAGCTCAGAATTGTGTCGAATTTTTGAACATTTTTGTACCACGAAGAATAAATTCTGTACTATTGAAATATACCAGGGAAGGTCATTTAAAAATTTGACCACTTAGATCACCTGTAGTGAGACATTTTCAAATTCGAATTTCAAGTATTTTGGTGGTACAAAAACGTACAAAAAATAGGGAAAATGCTAAGGTAGTTAGAATTCTAATTTAAAGATATCACACTCCTGGTGATCGAAGTGGCCAAAAGTTTGAACTGGTCCTCTTTGTTAATTTGAATGGTACAAATTTTTTATGATACAAAAATGTACGGAAATTGGATAAATTCTGAGCTAATTAAAATTCGAATTTGAAGATGTCCCATTGCAGGTAATCGAAGTGGTCAATTTTTGAAATGACCCTACCTCGTTTATTTTCATGGTACACATTGTTTTGTTGGTGGTACATGAATGTACAAAGATTGAACAAAATTTTAAGCTTGTTAAAATTCGAATTTAAAGATGTCGCACTACAGGTTATCGAAGTGGCCAAATATGAAATGACCCTCCCTCGTTTATTTGAATTGTACATTTTTTTCTGGGTGGACAGAAATGGACAAGCATTGGATAAAATTCTGAGCTAGCTAAAATTCGCATTTGAAGATGCCCTACAGGTGATCGAAGTGGCTGAAATTCTGAAATGGCAAGGGATGCGCACGAGACGAGTCGAGACAGGATTTTTCCTGACAAAATTCGAGTCGAGACACGGCTCTTCCAATAGAGAAATATACATTTTTCGAGTCGAGACATCACTTTTACAGTACATTTTCGAGACGAGACAGCCACAAATCTTGTATCGTGCGCATCCCTAAGTTAATTTGAATGGTACAAATCGTTTTCTTGGGTGGACAAAAATGGACAAAAATTGGACAGAGATGTCGCACTACAACTAAATGGGCCCGAAAAATCTGAAACAGTGGATTGAAGTCGAGAGACGTTAACAATTCAAGAAGAAAATATATGATGCAAAGTGTATGCTAAACAAGTAATATTTTCAAAGTAAGGAAGCTTGATTTCAGAAGATGACATTTCTATTATTCTTGACAGCAAAAGCTCAAACGTCAGCAGCGCTCAATTGTTTGGCCTTCTTGTATTTTCATAGCAGTTTCAAGCCTAATGAGTTTATACAACTGTGAAACAACTCAGATGTGGCTTTTTCTAAATACTCGACAGAGTTCATCCTAAATAAACCGTTGAAGAATGTATTTCAGGAAGAAATGAACCCTTTAAAAATGAGCTCTAAATTAATTAAAATATTTGCTTTATAAAATCTAAAACTTGTCACAGCAGTTACTTTCTGAAAGAAGGAGATAAGTTCCCAAGTTTTCCCTTAAGGAGTTTATGAGAGTATTTAAATATAAGCTTGTGTTGATTTGATACACACTTCGGTTTCTCGAAACGTAACTTTCCTAACTTTCCTACTAAGCCTTCTGTTATGTTTTCGATAACTATACCTTCTTCCTATTCATGCTCCATGTCTCGCTCAAATCACTTTATTCCATTTTAAAGTATCAATATTATACATTGCAAATTATTACCGTTTGAAACGGCCAATGTACGCTAGAAGAAAATATTTTGAGATTTACACATAATTGGATACAAAAAGTAATTTCAAGTGGATTTATTTTCTTTTAAACAAGAAGATAAGGTTTTTGAATACAGGTTTTTAATACAGAAAAACTGCCTTCAAAAGGTCCCTTTTTAAACGGAAATATTTTACCGTCCCATGAATTTAAAGGTAAAATAACATGGTTAAATTCTCTTGATTAGGCGGAACCTGTGTTGCGAAGAACAGATGTTAAAATATATTTTTAATGGAAAGTTTAAATTCCGGAATGTAGCCGGAATTTTCAAGCGTTTAGAAAATTTTTCGACATTTTGTAAAAGGTTACATATATGAACTACATTTCCTGTAAAGGTCTTGGTTTACATGTTACAAGACCCAAAACCAGCTACAGATGTTTGGGGAGGCATGAATATGTTAGGGGGGGGGTCAAGTCATCAAAAATTCTCTTACAAATATCTAAATTGTGTTTTTTGTATTGAGGTCTGGAGGGGCCACGAAAAGTTTAGGGGAGCCAGGCCCCCTAGCCCCCCTCTAGTTGCGAGCTTGCTTGTTACCCTACTTATTTAACCTTTAGTCCACGCCATGTAAGGCCCTAAATACAGTGCTACTTTTTGAACAAAGTGCAATTTACATAGTAATTTTCAAATACCAATAACTCGTTCTCTAGCTGGTTTAGAGACATGGAACAAAGAGCATAATATACACAATAGTTCAAAAGGGAGCCAACAGTAGAGGGAAAAGCGCTGAAAGGAGCACAGCATCTACTTTTTGTCTTGGCCTTTGAAACCGTAGGTAGGCTTTTTTTTTTTTTTTTATTGTAAGTTTTATGTGTATTAATTCGTAGCACAAATAATTACTGTAATTGAACACGGTAGGCCTATGTACACCATTTTATTTTATCTCGCTATATCCATTATATGTATGTACATCACTTAATTTTTTAAAACATACATCTATCTTCGTTAACTTTAAAACCTTTAATGGACATTCTTGAAAGTCCTGTTCAATTTCGCTAGGTAGGTTTTATTATATGCTTATGCCAGAAATGTTTATTAATATTAATTTCACATCCAGACTGTTAACTGTTTGAACCCGAAGAAACCTAATTTATCCAAGAAACCGTGGACGCTTGCGGAGCTAAAAACATTAAAAGCGACCATGCGTTTATCAATACTCATTTCAGTTTGATTTCAAAGATCATAACGAGATTAGAAGAGCGATGATTAGGACTTCGTAGTGCATTTCAGCAGTTTGATTCAACAACGAAACAGACACCACCAAAACCAAAGCATTTTTTCGAAATGCACAGTCAATAGATGCGAAAAATCCTGGCATAAAATTCTTGTCTAAAGCAAATAAAGTGTTCATGGGAACAACGACGCACGAGTTTCAAATTTATCTGCAAGTAACATTGCTTCTTTGAAATACTGTCTCTTAACGACTCGTGACACGAGAGGAACATTTTCCATGCACAGTAATGTTTTGACTGATAAATGCAGAGTTTTGCCAAAAAACACGGAAAACTACATAGTTGTGTATTGTAGCATGAATGCATCATAGTTATACACCAAGTATAGATCATGTAATACACCTTTTTTCTCTTTTTCCTTATTTAACTTTAGCTTTTTAATGGTGCATACTTACTAATTTTACTGCATATTTGCATATTTTCAGTGCATATTTTCGTCATTTTTAGCGCATATTTTGCCGTTTTTTAGTGCATATCGATCCGAAGTCTAGTTATGAGACATGGTTCCATCCCATACCCATTGTCACCAAGTAGTACAACATTCGCTTTGTTTCTTAATAGTAACCTAACCTGTGAATTTTCCATATTCCGCAATCATACACAGATCCAGGCCAGTTAACATCAACACTCGTGAACATTTCTCTGGGGTCACAAGTTGCATGTACTACCATGAGCAAAATAAATGACGCGTCTCTTTATTTTGAAGTTTTTTTGAAAATATCTCCGTTTTCTTTATATGTTCGAAATTTCGGAAGGTTTCCCCAGCAGGACAGGTTAATAACAAACCCGTTTTTAATATTTGTGTTAGATATTAGCTTAAAATAAAGAAATTAGAAGCAAAAAACATTAAATCGACAGAAATCTCGAGAATTACCAACTCTGCTAAAGTGGGAAATTTTCAAGAACACGAGGGAATTCTGCATTTCAACACGAAGCAGCGACATCTATGTCATTGAGAGAAATGTGGATTAAATCTACAAACTAAACTTTTAACGAATATTTCTAGTATGTCTTATTATATGCATTATCTGCAAACTCCAAATATATGAATATATGCTAAGTATTAACATAAAGATAGAGCAAATAGTGGAAATTATCTATGGAAAAGGACGAATTGGTAGGACGATCGTAATGAAATATCGTCTTTACCGGAACAGGCTCAGTTCACGTAAAAAAACAAATAGCTCAGTTAGTTAAAGCAAGGAGTCTGTATGCTGAAGGTAGCGGGTTCAATCCCGTGGAAGTGCCGTTATCATTTTTATCACTACACTACGGTTATTTTTTTTTATTTTTTTATTTGGGAAAGAATCAAATTGTAACGTATGTGTAAAACTCATTACGATACCAAAAAAAGAAAAAATGCTGTTGTCGCACTTGCATTAGCGTCCCTAATTTTGTTTGCAAACAGTTTCGTAATTATTTCCCTTGTGCTCACTGCTCACCATATGCTCGCTGGCGCATAACGAATGTTTCCCAGTAAATGTTAATTCTAATTTGGAGAATTTTATAAAGTTTCACAATATTTCTCACTAGATAGTCTTCTATCTAAGTGTTTGGATATTTTGATAACAGATTTCCCTATTAAATGTTTAATTTTCCCTAGATGTTTAATTAGGGAAAAGTTTTACAATGTATTTGTATTGAATTGAAATTGTTTTGAATTTACTACATAAGGTAAGTAGACCGAAGGAGGAGAACTCAAGTAATTGATATTCTACGTAAAAGCAACCTATTGTAGAATGATGATGCTTCTTACCTTCAGCACACAATCTTTACGTTAGAGTGTCAGACAGAGAAAAATCTTGGTTTTTCCTCCTCTATGACCACCCATCTTAAACCTCTACATATCATTGTTCGTCTCACAAAATTTCGGTGCTCCAAAAACATTCAAATAATAATAATAATAATAATAATAATAATAATAATAATAATAATCCTGAATATGTCATCCTTACATAATGTAGGATATCTTAGATTCCTAGTTTAAATCTTAAATATCTTAGTTTAAAATGCTTTCTTTAGTACTTATTTGAGCAACCATGTAGGAGGGGGTACGACTTTTTATTTTGCCCCTCTCATTTCAGTAGCCTTCCAACAGAAAGTAATTTTTGATAAGCAGGACAGACAAAATGAATAAGAAATATATTTACAGCATCCTTTCCCCTTTCATGATTGGAATATCACGTAATATTTTTTATTCTACGAAAGATGGCCCTGTGCGGTTAGGGGTAGGTAACTAAAAAAAATACCTAATATATAGCGCCCCTTGATTGTAATATTACCGCTTCTTTATTTGTACGAGGGAGCCCCTACACAATCAAGGGTGACAAAAAGAATAGGAAGAGTGTCTATTGATTCCAGTGGTGGATCCAGCACGAACTCCTGGGGGAGGGGAGGGGAAGTGAAACATTCTTTTGATGATGTGAAGCTGTCACAAATTACCACTTAACTAAACTAAACAATAGTGGGGGGAACTGGAACCCAGTCAGTTTAAATTGATGTAAAAGTTTAATTTTTGGATTCATATTAAAGTTTTGGTTTCAAATGAGAATTTCAGTCCAAGTGGTCAATGATCAAAGGCTAATACGGCCCCCTTATGAGAAAAGGAAAAAATTATTATTAACATGTTTATAACTTTCGAATTTTTCGTCTATTTTAAAGAAATATTTTGCTTCGTATTAAAGTGTTGGTTCCAAATGACAAACTCAGTCCGAGTGGACAATGATCAAATCTCCGGGGGGGTCTTCAGTATAGGGGGCTACGGCTCCCTTATGGGAAAAGGCAAAAATATGAAAATGCTTATAACTTCCTAATTTTCCGTCTATTTTAAAGAAATTATTGGCTTCATATTAAAGTTTTGGCTTCAAATGACAATTTCAGTCCGTGTGGACAATGATCAAATCTCGGAGGGCTCTTCGGTGTAGGGGTTTCGGCTTCTTTATGGGACAAGATTCACGTAGTTGATATTGCAAAATTGTTTTGTATATATAAGTGGAAACTTGCACCATTTGGTTAATTTTACCTCTTATGTTTTGCAGATTCATATTCCAAGCAATAGTTACTTCGCAGAGCTAAAAGAAGGCACTTACTAGTTTCATTAAAATGAAATGTCTTTTATGAGAGGAGCAGACGAACGATCTGACACCCAAACGTTGGTTGAGTCGTACGGTTGAAACTCGTTAAGCTCGCTTCAATTATTATTATTATTATTAATAATAATAATAATAATAATAATAAAGCATTGCAGGGACCTTTGGTGCAGGGGGTCCGTGGCTCGATTCCACTTCGTGCCAAGTGAAATTTGAGGTGGACAAATACCGTGTGCATGGGTATGTGTTTTCTTGAGATTTTCCATTTTCCTCCCACTTTCTTCATTTCACCATTTCATTCATCATCATTCTCCCTTAGCGTAGGTGCATAATCGTCCAACGTTAAACTAGATATTGCAATTTCAATAATAATAATAATAATTAATTCAACTGAAAGGACTGTAATTTATGTGGACAGCAATTATCATAAATATGCAACCATTATAAAAACAATGCTTTGAGTAGAAAGATAATCCTTCCCAAGTGTTAACGAATGCGCACGAGATAAGACATGTCTCGAGAAAGAAACAAGACGCGCTTTGTGACATCCAAGATAATACGAGGCAAATGTTTTGGACACGAGATAGCTTGTAAAATGTCTCGTCTTGTCTGGAATGTCTCGAAAACAAAAGTCTAAGTTTTAAAATTATTTTTCAAGATCTATTCTCTCAGAAGTAGTTCTCTGCCTTAAAATTAATAACGACATTTGTGATTTAAAAAAAGATAAATAATGCCTAAAGTTAATAGTTAACTTTTCGAAAAGAAGCTTCATTAAGGGTGAACCTGAAAGATGTCCACAAACTTCGGGAGGTGATTCGTGACATCAAAAGGAGACAAATGGTCCTCTTGCAGTTTTCGAATTCAGCTTCGTTGTCGAGATACAGGGTTGCCAACTGGTCGTGTTTGAGAAACTCACTGGGAATAAATTCAAGTCCAAGAATAAACTACTACTCATATATTTTTCAGGTCAATTGACTTATACCATGTTGTAAGGTCAAATATTTATTTATGAAGTGTGTACAAAATTCGCCAGGGTCTTTTCTGAGAAAATCGTCGAGAAAAAGTCACCTCCAAGAATAAACTACCCCTCGTAATTTTTTCTAAGAGAAATATCTGATACTGCAATATAGGGTTGTTAATTAAATACTGATTAATGAAAAATAAACAAAATTGTTAAAACCATTTTTGAGAAAATAGCGTTTTTCGATTTTCGGCTGTTTGTAAACCACACTTATTTTAGGTGGTAGGAAAAAATGGAAAAGCTCCTGTAAGAATACTAAGTAAACCCTAAGTTTAAAATTTGGTGTAGATAAGTTGAACGGTATGGCCTCTAGGCGAGTGCATATAAAAGTGTGCCGAACGGACGGACCGGAAGGACGGGTGTCGAAAAGTCACATTTTCGGTATGTAGACGCCATGAAACATGTAAATCCGTTGAAATCTGAATTTGATATTATTTTCACAATCACTATATTTTCTTCTCTCTTTTGTCGCTCGAAAAAGAAAAGCCTGAGTTTACCACAAAAAGCTAGGGAGTTTCTCAAAAAATATTCAATTACAGGGCCGCCGCACTAAACTTTTTCAATTCAATTTCTTAACTGTGTTAGGCCGCAGTTGTTACTGAAGTGTGTATTTGGATAATACGAATAAAATTATCGTATTATTCAAATACATCGAATGTCAGATTATCGAATAAAAAACTTCGATTGAAGAAAATCCACACTACAAAACTAACTCACACTTTGAGCACATTTTCATTAGACATATAATAGACCAATTAATGCAATCATTGTTTATGAAATATGCAAAAATAAAATGAGTCACTGGGAAAGTCGTTCAAAAAGAACACGTCAGGAGTAACCTACCTCTTGTGAATTGTTTCGAACAATGAGTTAAGATATACTTTCGGTTATTAATGAAATATTTATTTGCGAAATTTGAACAAAATCGCCTGTCGTTCGAGAAAATTGTCGGGGAAAAAACCTTGACCCCAAAAATAAACTATCCGTTGTAATTGTTTTTCATAGAAATTACTTATACTAAAATATAGGGTTATTAATGAAATACTTATTTATGAATTATCAATAAAATTGTCCGAGTAATTTTTGAGAAAATCGTGAGGGAAAAATAACTCCCCGAAGAAACTATCTCTTGAGGATTCTTTCAGGGTAAGCGAGTTATTCCATATTACTAGGTTTTTAATGAAATATTTATTTCTGAGTACGAACAAAATTGCTTGACTCATTTTTGAGAAAACCGTGGAGGAAAAACACCCCCAAGAGTAAACTACCCCTCGCATATTTTTTCAGGACAAACGAGTTTTGCCATATTGTTCGGTTATTAACGAAATATTTATTTTTGAAATATGAATAAACTCTTTTGAGTCGTTTTTGAGAAAATCGCCCAGACAACACTCCACCAAGAATAAACTACCCCTCGCATTTTTTTTTAGGACAAACGAGTTATGCCATATTGATAAGTTATTAATGAAATCTTTCTTTATGAAATATGAACGGAAACATTTGAGTCCATTTTGAGAAAATCACTGAGAAAAAACTCACCCCCTTAGTATAAACTACCCCTTGTAGATTTTTCTCAGATAAATGCCTTATACCACAAAATAGGGTTGCTAATTAAATATTGATTTATAAAAAAAAGAAAGAAAACAAGATCGTTAGAGCCAGTTATGAGAAAATATCTTTTTTTTATTTTCATCGTACAGGAAACTACCCTTGTTTTGGGAGTAGGAGGGAAATAAAAAAAAACTATAGGAAATACTATGAAAATCTTAAACTAAAATTTGTGCAGATAAGTTGAACATACCGTAAATTTTTCAACTAATTTACGGTATGTTCAAGTATGGCTTCTAGGCGAGGTATGGCTTCTAGGCGAGTGCACAGAAAAGTGTAGCGAACGGACGGACGAACTGATGGACATGTATCGAAAAATAACTTTTTCGGTGTTAGGGGCTATAATACGTATAAATTCGTTGAAATCTCAAATTTGATTTTTTTTTTCGAACACCATACTTTCTTCTCTCATTTGTCACTTCAAAGTAAAAGGAACTCAGAACTACAGATAAAAGACACCTACTTTTACACATAGACATTTATTGATTTAAAACTGTTTTAGTTTGTGTCATTTCACTTCCAATTGAAAGGTTTTACAATGATTAACGGCATACCAAAGACGAGACGGAAGTTTTCAGGAAGTAAATGCATTCAGAAGTCTAGACTGCATTACAGCCTGTTTTTATTTCTGCAATTGTTAACAGCTGTAATTTCGTCCAAACGCTACATGAAATAATTTTTGGTTGACGTCATTGTATTACTATTTTAGTATTGTTCTCTTCAGACTTGGTTGAAGTTTTGTCTTAACGGTTATACATTTTTTCTTTCTTATTTCATCGTTACACATAAGAACAAAATGTTATGGTGAGTGGATAGATTCGAACCTACGAACATTGAGTTTATATTCTTCCAACACTTTACCAATGGACCAAGCTTTGTCTTCACGTTAACGCCCGGTTACAGGGTTTACTACGATTTAAATAAAATGGCTGGCTGTTAGAATTCTCTGCTCACATATTTCGATAAATAATTTTCATTGCTTCGAAGATACGTAGAGCAGTGTTTAGATACACATTTTAGGAGAGTGAATTTTGGTGTATATAATAATTTCATGCCAGGTAAAAGCTAGATAAGTTTTGATAAAATGTTTCATATGTAGTTCTCAATAATAAGCTTGCTGTTCGGAGTGAAGTTCCAAGGTTCAGCATTGCCTAGCAGTTTTTGCTATTAATATCCCTTCTAACAATATTGGCAGTGGACAAAAGTTAGCCCGTGTTGAAGCTTTTTGCTCCTAATTTAGTTATTTTACTTATTTAAGGAATATATTGAAAATTGTCAGCAGGCACGTATGCAGTAATTTATTTCGGGAGAAGTCCGACTTCAATATTAGGATAAATTATAATAAAATTTAAAAAGATAATCCTTAAATTTAGGCTAAATTTACAAAGAAGTTGGGATTTCAGAGGGGAGTCCGGACCACCTGGACCCACCCCTAAATGCGTCCTTGTTTGTCAGTAACGTTTCCTCATTTTGAAACCCTCAAAAACTTCGGATATATAAAGGAAAACGAGTTATTTTCGATAAAATATCACTTCAGAAGACGCGACAGTTTTATTGCACATGGTGGTATCCCAAGTTCACAAGGGCAAGAATTCATTAATTTTGATTCTCTGTCATTGTGCTCTATCGAAAGGTTAGGTTTGTAACATATTACTCCTACGAACAAGCATGACTGGCAGATAGGAATACTGAACACAACAGAGAAATGCATGCTGAACTTACGTTTATAGCTACGCTTTGGTGATTTGCCCTCAAGGTCAATCGAGTGGTAATTCAGTTCCGTCTCTGTTCTTAAGCCATGTTCGTATTACTTCGAACAGTTTTGATAATGAAAAGCATGCCTCTTAATATAACAGACTTCTTTCGCGTAAGAAATCGAAACTCAGTTAGTCAGAGCAACTAGTCTGTAAGAATTAGGTTGTTAGTTAAAAGCCCAGTACGAGTAAGGGTTTTTATTACTATTGTTTTTATCTTTTTTATGTGAGGAAAAATAAATTGTGACATCGCGATATCAAATGTATTTGATTAGGTAGCTTTGTCTTAGCTAAACTTTAAACATCAGTAACCGTCGAAATTATTTCACCAACTGATCACTTACTGAACATTTCAAACACGTCAAACCAGTGGCATAACATGAAGGTTAACCTCTCCTCCGCAGTCCTTAGTTATGCGTCCGTACTTTCAAGGGCGGACTAAGGGCCGGGCGACTGCCCGGGGCGCCAGAGAAAGAGGGGCACCAAAACGAGCCTCAAAAAGTAAATTTTATAATGTGCTTTCTACTGACGTTTTTGGTTTATATTCTTGTAAAGTAGTGGCAATTATATGATCTTTTTCCATTTCACTATGGAAGAAGAGAGTTTCATAGTACTAAGGGGGCTGTATCGAAAAATTGAGAGATGGCATGTAGAATAAAGAGTGCCGGGAATTAAGTATTGTTTGTTTGTTTGCTTGAGTTTAGCGTTCCACGGTTATGCCTTAATGGGCAAGGGAGATGTGGATACTAATTATAGTGGAATCCGAACCACTTTTATCGTTCAACAGTAATCCACCGGGAATTGGACCCGGTACCACAGAAGGCAGGCGTGCTAGCCACTAGACCAGGGGGGTGGAGTTGGTATTGTTTATAGCGGGCCATATTCTTTGTGAACTTTTCCTAGGTAATGGATTTCTTTTTGAAAATGGGTTTAAAACAGGGGCGTCATTTAGGGAGGGCAGGGAGGGGCATTTGCCCCCCGTGAGTTTGAGATGTATATAGATTTTATCATTAGAATAGTAGTAAATCAGTGAAAAACGCGAAATTTTACTTATATCAAGAGGTCTTGCCCCCCCCAAAGAAAATCTGAAATGACGCTCCTGGTTTAAACTATTAAAAACACTATGATAAAATGTAAAATATAGGCTACTACTAGGGGAAGGGCGCCAAAAAGTCACTTTGCCCATGTGAAAATTTGGCCTGCTCCGCCCCTGCGTACTTTCTGTATATTTTTTGGCCTTGCAGCTTGTGCGGTCCCCACGCCACATTGTTGCGGGGGCGCTATTTACGCCTACCCTTCGAACGTAATTCAATAACTGTTTAAGAAATTCTACCATCAGCGTGAAAACGGGAATATATTTTTCTAATAGTCTCATAGAACTTTCACTCAGAATGCCAGATGCAATTTTTCAGAGTGGGCTCTGGCTAAGTAGAAGGAAGATCTGTTTCCTAAGTAAGTTCCTTTCAGAAAGTTTGCTATTTCTTTAACAGTGATGTAAATAAATATACTTATCCTTATTAGCTCGACACCAAACCATCCTGGACAAATCCCTCTAGAACAATGATCGGCAAAAGTTATTCTGCATAATTTTATAAGCGACTCAAGGGTGAAACACTTGTTAACGAAAGCAATGTTGTGTATATACTGCCTTGTTTCTGACAAAATATAAAGTCTTTTGTAATCTTTAGACACTTTTCCTATTCTTTTTGTCACCCTTGGTTGTGTAAGGAAGCCTCGAACAAATAAAGAAGAGGTAATATTACAGATAAGGGGCGCTATAAATATATTAGGTATTTCTTTTGTTACCTAACCATAACGGCTTAGGGTCGTCTTCAGTAGAATAAAAAATGCTACGTGATATTACATTCACGAAGGAGGAAAGGATGCTCTAAATATATTTCTTATTCATTTTGTCTGCCCTGCTTCTCAGAAATTATATACCTTCTGTTGGAGGGTGCTGAAAAGAGAGGAGGGGAAATAAAACGTCGTGCCCCCTCATACATTTTAAATTTTGTGACGTGGTTGCTCAAATTGTTACTAAAGAAAGCACTTTAAACTAAGATGTGTAAAGTTACAACATTATGTAAGGGTGGCATATTCATTAATAATAATAATAATAATAATAATAATAATAATAATAATAATAATAAATATGAATGTCTTTGGAGAGCCGAAATTATGAGACGAACAATGATATGTAGAGGTTTAAGATGGGTGGTCATAGAGGAGGAAAAACCAGGATTTTTCTCTCTCTGACTCTCTAACGTTAAGATTATGTGCTGAAGGTAAGAAGCATCATCATTCTACAATAGGTTGCTTTAACGTAGAATATCTATTACTTGAGCTCCCCTCCTTCGGGCAACTTTGCTTATGTAGTAAATTCAAAACAATTTCAATTTAAGACAAATATTTATAGAGAAAATTAAACATTTAATAGGGAAATCTGTTATCAAAATATCCAAACACGTAGATAGAAGACTATGTATTGAGAAACATTGTGAAACTATAAAATTCTCCAAATTAGAATTAACATTTACTGAAAAACATTCGTTATGCATCAGTGAGCACAGGGGAATTAATTACGAATCTGTTTGGAAACAAAGTTAGAGAGACTAATGCAAATGCGACGATATTTTCTCTCTCTCTCTTTTTTTTTTTTTTTTTTTTTTTTGGTATCGTCATGAGTTTTACACATATGTTACAATTTGATTCTTTCCCAAATAAAAAATAAATAAAATAACCTTAGTGATAAAAATGACAACAGTACTTCCACGGGATTCGAACCGTCTACCTTCGGTATACAAACTCGTTGCTTTACCTAACTGAGCTATTTGCTCTCTTACGTAAGCTGAACCTGTTGCACAGTAAAGACGATTTTTCATTACGATTGGGCTAACAATTCGTCTTTTTCCATAGGTAATTTCCACTATTTGTACTATCTATACGTTAATACTTAGCATAGATTCATATATTTGGAGTTCGCTGATAATGCATATAATAAGACATACTAGAAATATTTCGTTAAAATTTTCGTTTGTAGATCTAATCCACGCTTCTCTCAATGACATAGATGTCGCTGCTTCGTGTTGAACTGCAGAATTCCCTCGCGTTCTTGAAAATTTCCCACTTTAGCAGAGTTGGTAATTCTCGAGATTTCTGTCGATTTAATGTTTTTTGCTTCTAATTTCTTTATTTTAAGCTAATATCTAACACAAATATTAAAAACGGGTTTGTTATTAACCTGTCCTGCTGGGGAAACTTTCCGAAATTTCGAACATATAAAGAAAACGGAGATATTTTCAAAAAACTTCAAAATAAAGAGACGCGTCATTTATTTTGCTCATCGTAGTACCTTCAGACTAGATTTACCTTTCCGGTTTATATACTCATCTCCATGGAATTTTGGTTTCAGCATTCCTACGTAAGTACAGTAAACTACAACAATTGCTGTGGTAAACATAATTTGCTTGCATTATTACTATTTAGCCTGCATTATTTCACTGTTGGAAGAAGAGAGCTTTATCCATTCACGTGCTTGCGCAACGATGTTGTCAACCACTGCATTTACAGTCCGAGATACAGTAGCCTGACTAACATTAAGCTCCTCTCCTATTTCTTTTTGATAGCCGGGATCAGCGAGATAGCTGCGCTGCGAGCGAGATAGCACTGCAAAATTTGAACTCGATTGATGAAAGTATGGAAGTGCCGCATCGGACCTAAAATTTTAGAAAAATTGGTACTTTTGATGAAAATTTTCAAAAATAGAAATGTAATCTGGTGATGGCATTTTGCATGTTGGTTATCCCTAAATGATATAAACAATGCTACAAACAATATTAATGGGCATTGTAGGGTCTCTATAGAAATACTTGAGCTCGAAGGTTTTGCCGAAATTTGCTTAACATAAACAAAAATCGTATATTTCTTTATTACGTTTCTTATTCCGATAAAAAATAACGCGCATTCATTTTGACAACACGTATGGTTTACAATGTTTAAAGTTTATTCGAGAATAGCTTAGAACTCTCAAGGAAGTGGCAGCAGGTCGAATTCCGCCCTCCCGTCCACCCTTGCATAATTGCATATATTGGTTTACTATGAAATGTTAAACAAGTTGCTATGTTTTTATGTAGTAAATTTTTACTCTGTCATAGCAGAAAATCGTGGAATGTGGTCACGAGATTTAAGTGTTGCAAAACAAATTTATGGCGCTCTTCTTTGACACACACTGACGCTGCTACCTCCGGTACAATTTTCACATGTCTTTCGACTGCTTGGGTATGAACAGGAAAACAAGTGATATCTTCTCCCGGATAAGATGCTGAGTTAATGTTATCTTGTATCTGTTTCGCACTTAAGTGTCGTGTTAATGATGGTTCAGGCAATTGGCACTTAAACCAACCAATCATATCAATATAGTTGACTGCGTCGACCAGAATTTCCGGAACTATGAATTCTCGGGTGACATTAGGAGATGAAGAACTTTAAGATCATGCTTTTAGAATTCTCCTCCATCCAAGTATCCTCACGTTTGGGTCGTTATCAGAAATTATCGTTTTAAGAAGGTTTTCCAGGTGGGCAAACCAGGCGTTTCTTTTCAACATAGGATCGATTATGTTTCTATACTTGTCGTCCATGTAGCGGGAAGCAGATAAATGAAACCATAGGTGTCGGACACCTTTATATAAGCACGATTTTTTTTTTCTTGATAAAAAACCAAATAGGAGCATACACGTTGATAATGTACTGGATGAATGCCTACAACGTTTCAGACGGATGCAATGTACAGACTTAGTACTCTATCGTCAGCCACCTAACATGATGTAACTTCCTAGGATATCTGTCAGTCAGTCCAGTGTCACAATCGCCGGTTGAAACAACTTTACAGATGCAGAGAAGATATTTTTGGTTAAAGGTTAGGTCCTCTGTTAAGTCAGCAGTCCAAGACACTTACATAGGCTGAAACTGTTGTACCGGCATGTTTTGGCAGTCTTGTAGCGCCACTCCAATTGGTCCTGCGAACGTAGTAGGTCCAGCACTTTTTCCATCTATTTCATCGATGACGTGCCGCAAGGGAAGTTAATTTCTGTGCAAAAGATAAACAAATCCTTGAAGAGGCTTTTTGAGATAATATTCCAGTTGGGCTATAAGACTATTCTTCCGACTGGTATTAATGGACGTTGCATCGCAACCTACTACGACGAATCCTGACGTATCGATATCATTTTCTAAAAGAAAATTTCGGATGGCTTCACGTCTTCCGTCAAAATATAATCCTTTCACTTTACTTGACATAAGTGACGACGGAGCTTCCTCTGAAAATATTTCATCTACTTTCTTAGTTAGCGAAAACTCCGGAGTGTTAGGGAAAACTCCGTACTTTGTGGGGAGCAGTAAAACGGCAATGTGCAATGAGCTGAGCAGGCAGTGATGGTATAAAATGGGATAACCCCTCTGATTTCCAAAAAGAGCAAGTAGTTGGCATTCCGTTATGCGGTGCAAGAGTGATGAAACTGGCAAATGTGTTTGTGTGTCAAAAGGGCTAGTGTCCAACCGATGACGACCTACAAAAAGCACGGTAAAATCACATCGGCGAAGAAGAACAGTGGTCGGAAGAAAACCATCCGTAACAAGTAATAGTTGCTCAAAACTGTCGAGGACAGTAGTGAAAGTGACAGAGGAACTCAAGTAGCATTTCCTACAGCCCGTACTGCCAACCACAGTCTGTCTCGAGTTACGTGACATTAGAATACATGTCGGGTTGCAAGAAAGAAATCGCTGATAACGGATCACGACGACTTAGAACGACACCAATGGTGCAACGAACATACAACATTAGCCGCTAATGACTGGGAACTTGACACAGTCGGCTTAGTGTGGGCACATTATTTTAAACAACAGGTAGTGTTTATATATAGCAGACGCTCAAAAAAGCATATCTTCTGCTGTGTCTCCGCCTAACGGTGAAACTTGGCGACAGCTCTGATGTGAGCAGCAATATCCTAATTTTCAGTTGGTCCTACGCTGATTCTTACACTCGCGTCACGATGCCGTGATAATGTCGTCATTTTAGGTAACCATGTGCATTATACGGTTCAGATATTACTTCTGGCCAGTAACACTGATGATGTCCATTCACACAGCTGGAGTTCTTGTAGCGTGGTTTGAGGAACATCAGGATAAAACTGAAGACCTTCCCTAACATGCCCAATCCGAAATGCCGAATTGCAATGTGTACGTTTTAAAGATGCGAATCCGGCGCAGATTTCCGCTTCCTTTATCTCTCACGAAATTCAGTGATGATCTGCACACCGAATCGTGTAATATTACGACATCTAAGACTTCACGTCACGTCAAAACCGGAGCTGTTTGGAGGATGAAACGAGTTCCAACGCTATATCCCTCTAAGTTATGCTTTTTTCAGGTTTCTCATTGGATTGGTAGAGCTCTGTGTATGTCCTATGCTCAAAGATACAAATGGACGAATAACTGAATTACAATATACGCATCGCCTTAGTTTGCATCAATATTTTTAATCAAACAGAGTTCAATGATGAAGGGGCGAATTAAAGTAAATTCTAGATTGTATGCTGAGAGCATTGGTATGCTGAGGTTCCCGTTCCATCTACGCAAAAAGAAGAAATATTGCGCACAGCTTATGAGGTAATACAGAGAAAATCCCCCTCATATTTAAACTGAACAAACCAAAATCCTGTTCGTTGTGGCTGCAACATGAAAGCATGAAAAGATGTTATCAAAATAGAGGAAAGTAATATATGCCAAGCCAACTAGTTTTCACCGTTTTCATTAATTACTTTAACGTCCGTTTTCAACACTGAAAAGGGAATCAATACGGAAGAGGGATCTAAGGTTTAATGTGTCATCTGGAAACTTACTCGAGTTAGTATTCGAGGTAGGTATCCCCACTGGAAATCGAGTTTGTGACCGCGCACACAGAAAAGATGACCGAGATTGAAGAATCGTTAAGTAAAGAACAAAAAGGAGTAACTCTACACTTAGCTTTCCTTAGGGAAAAATAAATAATAAACGTACCTGCAATAACGGTGTTGATGCACTCATACAGGAGAGACATCGCTGACGTACTGCAAATAAAAAACAGTGTTTTGTAATCAGATTTTAGTTCCTTTGTAATCAGATTTTTAAACAGTAACATGCAAGTTGCAATATATAACTACACCTGTAACGTGTAGAGATACTAATATTTCTATATCATTAATAGAATCCGCGTAATAATTATACACTTCGTATTTTCTCTCTGACTCGATTTCTCAGCATACTTTATGAACAAGTGAAACCCTTTAGAAATAATAAACACTTCTGACCAGAGTATATACACTTGTTTATTAAAAACTAAATTACAGTGTACGTTTTCGACAACTTAACGTTGTCTTCATCAGACATTAACTCAGGAATGCTGGACCCAATGTTGCCGGCGGGAACTCATGTAATCTGAATTCCACATGAAGCTGTGAAACGGACGCACAATTTTAACTGAACATACCAACTAACTAATTCACTGTGGGATCTTCCTATCTTGAACTACCCTAGAGGAATTGGTGAAACATCGTTTCTTGGAAATTTTAGTTTTGTTGAATTCAATGACGAAATTCCAGAAAATTGCTGATACACACTTCATCGGTGCATTTTCTTAAAAACTGATGTAAAGTTGAAATATTAACTCAAGGCTATAAAACTTGAGGAAAGTAAGTGAGTGATAAGTGAGGAAAGTAATGAAAACCAGAAAACTATTGAATACCTTTACACTATACCACACCATCGTCTTTAAAAAATAAGTTGCAACCTCTAAAGATTAACACTGATTTTGTGAGTCTGTGCATGACAACTGTGCTGAATTCCCAACTATAGCAAGGAAGCAGGTAGGCAAGCAGATAGATAGACACTCACTCACTTTCTCACACATTTTATATATGGGATAACGAAATACATATTCACTAAATGTAAAGATAGTAAATAATATCAACTTCTTTATTTTACAGGAATTTCCGATTTGTTGGTAGAACAAATGAGAAGTGATCACCGTACAAAACAAGTTTCTAAGCATTATGGATAAAAAAAATTACACTTCCAGTTGAAGTAATAAACAGAATTTTTGTTATGAGTCTGAGTTTTTCAGTTGCAAAAAACGTCACCCCATCTGATCAATCTGTATATACAAGTGTGCAGATGAGGCATAGAGCCCGGTTTTCCTGTGTCCATCAAGCTTTCTTTTCCTTTGTTCACTCGAGCTCGATTTCTCCATTTTTAGCGTTCTTGTATATATAAATAAGAGAGTTTTGCTATTTCCCTCTGTACCATAGTGTTACTTGTTCTTTAATTTTCTTAAAGGGTTTTTTTTATTATTATTTGTTCACTCTTTTGATTTATGCCGATGTGGGGCCACTAGCATGGTTGTTCGTTCATGAGTGTGGTTCTGTTTTCGTTTTTTTCGTAATTGTGTATGTTCCCGTATTCCTATCCCTGTTGGTACTTGCATATGGTTTAGCACCTTACCAGTTGGGACCGGAAAAATTGTTGGGACATTTTCCGATGTCAACAATTTTTAAGCCTACAGGGGCTTCGTGGTGACAACCTGGACTTCCTAGACAAACTTCGAGAAGGTCCCAATAATTATAGAAAAATGTGAGAATGTGTTTAAACCGTGTGTATGCTCTACCGAATTAGCTGCTCCTGGCGGTCTCACACTTTAACTAAGAAACGGTGTGTAAATATGACGCATACCACATCTGTTGGCACAGCCTTGCTTACGGGATGGAGAAACGTAAGCGGAGTGGAAAGAGGTGAGTCGTGCAGGAGAATAAACACACAAGTAAATTTGCACAGTACTTGTTGGTACCGATACAACCTTGAAGTTTTCGTTTGCGCAGTCACGTCGACTCCCAGTAGCCTGCCTGTCGCATGACATAAGTAAAGAGGAGAAGGTGGGTTGAAATCAGGGGAGGCATTGATCACAATTGGAGAAACGTGTATGAATATGTTCACAAATTGTATTTCCAGAAACGACGGGAACAGAAACAAAGATTGTGATAAATAAATGGAAGAGAGGCTAGCGTAAAACATATACACAGCGCATAATCTTATCGGGACACAATTATTGTTTCTATGTACACACCTAATCCGACTTTCTGTTGCTCCAGATGAGAAGGTCTGGGACCAGTGTCTGCAGCGAAAGTTAATCCATTTGAACAAGAGCAAAAACAAATATATGCTTAGAGGTACACTAGAATGGTCTAAGAGTGAAGACTTAAAAACATATTTGCAAATCACAGATTCATACATACCATATGTTCTAACTTTCACACTATTTTATTTCCTTCTTTTGTCAAACAGAACGCGTTAGTTTAAACACAATAATAAACTAAATATTTATTTTAACCTTTAACAAAATAAAAACTGTCAATCATAGTTTACCAATATGTCGTATACAGATTCATTAAATTAATTCAAACATATTGATTTGGAAATACGTAAGATGTCTGGATTTGCCAAGGACAGGCAGCGACCGCAGCCCGTGATTGTTGGTGGCGGTGATATGGCTAACTCTGTATTCTGTGAGGCTCAGTAGAATGGTAGTGTGCTTGTATCGAGCAAGCGGTCATAAAGTAAAATAAGTTGAAGCTAATTTCCAAAGAGGCCAAATTATTAAAGCTCGGGTATGTGGTGAAAGTGGTAAGTATGCTGAGTGTGTTCCGAGAAACAACATTTAGGTGACGGTCAAAGTGATGAAATCCTTCAAATTTTACGTGGAAACCACATCCTCGAAGAGGAACATTGGTTAAAAGAAAATCTTCGGTGACAGGTCCCACCTACAGCTGTGCGATATTTCGATATATAGATCGATAGATATTTTTAAGCATCGAAAACTTTTAAGATCGAAGTTTTTTAATATTTCGATATATTTCTATATTTCGGTATTTTTCAGTATTACTATATTACGATTCTTCGATACTTTAGATGCTTTAATATGCTCATGTTTCACAATATTTCGATATTTTCTATTTAACCTCTTCAATCCCGGGTACTTATCTGCAGTCGTAGAAAAAGCAAATTTGTATATTTTTAAATTGGAGTGCTATAAAACATACAAATGACGTTTTGTAAGAAGACAGTACCTAGGTATATTTATGTTTATAAACTGAAGCTGCATAATCGAAAAAGTAAAACAAACCTGTAAATTTCAGCATATTTATTATCTAGTGCACTATGTATATCAGTGTTGTTCAACTATCAAAATACAAGCACAATATGTTAAAAATGTCTACCAAAGGTGGCTCTGCTTCAAACTAACAGACGTAAAATTTTCTCGCATTCTGACTTGAGAACAAAAATAAGAACTGTAAGTAAAATTTCTTCTCTGAGTTTCCTGCGACAAAACTTTTAATTGTTACGGACATGACTTTCCTCCCGAGCCGAGTCTGGTGTCTACATGATAATATTTATTATTATGTCCCTTCTTTCTCCTGTATTTCATGTCTGTTTTACTTTGCATGCAAATCATTAGGAAAAAATGAAATGAAATCTTTGAGTTTTACGTCCCACGCTTATGCCGGTTAGGTTAAAGGAGACTGTGATGATGAGTAATGAATGAAATGGCGGAATGAAGAAAGTGGGAGGAAACGGGAGTACCCCGAGGAAACCCACGCACACGGTGTTTGTCCACCACAAAGTAAACTTGGCGGGGGCTGGGATCGAACCCGGGACCCCACGTACCACAAATCATTACGACAGTTTCTATTTTTCTGAATATACAAAAACGTCTTTCACTTAGCGGACTTGAAACTTTTTGATTTCGAACACCCAACCTTACTACATCTTTGGTAGTTTTTGTCTTCAGTTTTTCTTTCTTTCTTTACATATCCCCATCACTTTATCCGTTTCTTCAGATCCTTACGTAAGAGTTGTTGGTTGATTCAGGGCTTAGCATCTTGTACAGCACCGAGGCTATAGGATACGTGAAATACAGCTTAACGCGGGATTCTAACCACATGAGTCCCACCAGAAACCGAACGCGGGTTTCACGAACTTCAGGCGCTCATACTACCAAGTAGCCACTAGGGAATATGAAAGCGGAAATCGAGTAAGTCATTCTAAGAGTATTCGAAATTAGAATTGTCTTTTCTATGGACTATCTACGAACTCACTAAATACACTTCCACTCAATGCCCATATACCCAATGTACCAATATTTGTTCTTCCAGATCTAAAAATGCTTACTTATTTAACGGTTGCACCTGGAGTTGGAAACAAGTCAGATATCACCTGTGGGGTTACCTAGGACCATGCGGCCAACGCAGATCTGAGCCGATGGCAGTGGCGTGTTACGGCCAACTCCATACTGCGTGAAGGGTAGTGGAACGTGAATGGACAATGAGCTAAGCAGAAAGTGATAGTATAAAATGAGAGTTTTATCTAGTTTTCAAGGAAGGAAAATTGTTGCTTCGTCAAGTTCTGCAATCGCGACAGAACTTGAAGGTCTTTGACTTTGACATCTTTAGGTATGGAACTGACTAGTTAATATATAATGTACTATAGTGCTACTTATGCTCGTTGTCTGGATTATCAAGTATAAAATGATTCAAACAAAAAATTTCTTGCACCAGGAACAGCGAATACGTGCAAGTGTCTCACAGTGACAAGTGCCGATTGCAAAATGGAAAGCGAATGCGCTCGCAGAACAATTTTAGAGAGTCGAGACTTGTTCTGTTTTCTTTCATTTCCCAACAGCTTTCCAACGATATGCTACTTCATCCCCCTTACCATTTGAAAATTTTAAGGATAACCCCGTCTAGGACCCTAGGGAGGACCCTGGGACAAATATTTTTACTTTAAATCATTGTACTTTTGAAATGGTGACAAACGTGGTTTGCTGTTTTGACATCTGTCTCACCGTTTCAGGCTTTTTGGAGTGGCCATAGATTTTATAATGACGTTTTTACTGACAGTTTGACCGGCCGCCATTTTCCACAGTGTAATTTTAGAGAGTCAAGACTTGTTCCGTCTTCTTTCATTTTCCAACAGCTTTCCAACGATATGCTACTTGATCCCCTTACCATTTGCAATTTTTGAGTTGGATCCCGCCTGGGACCCTGTGAGTGACTCTGGGAGAACACTTTTTACTTTATGCGTTGTACTTTTGAAATTATGACAAACGTGTTTTCCTGTTTTGGCATTTGTCTCACCGTTTGCGATTTCTAGGGGTGCCAATGGCTTTCTGGACACCCTGTATGTTCATATAACTAGTACTGTATATGCATGGGGAAAATTTTTATTACAGTTTCATAATAGATGTCATTAGTGCTTTCGATTGGTATATGAACCATCTTCCACTTCGATATATAATTTCCCTCTCTTCCCTTGTTAGTGCATGAGTATTAGTGAAATTTGTCTACTGTTCTTTCTTTTAAGAAGTAATTTGATTAAAATTAACAAAATTTCACTAAATCAGAGAGCACATTTAAGAACTCAGTTTCATTCAAGAGCCCTATTTATTGCAACAGAAACTCTTCATGATGGTAGATATGTATGCAATTATAAAATTTCTGTAATTAATGCACAACCAGGAGTAGGCCTAAACGACAAAAAGGCTCATAAAGAAAATGAGTGCAGACTATTAATTTTCAAGATGATTTACAAGTTTTATTTTTGAATGCTTCTTTTTTAAATATTCACAATATTGAAATTTCTCAATTCAGATTTTTCACACGTTCGAAAAAAATAGACTTCCATTACTAGTAAAACTAACCTAATACAAAGATTTTTGTTATTTTCCCAATTTTTCCACATTTTCCGGAAAGAAACAAAAAAAAACTGTTTTTTACCAGCCGGTTCAAAATTTCCGGATATTTTACAACACTAATCTTGATTTGACCCTAGTTTTCTCTCTCTTTTAGTTTTTTATGCACATTTGGTTCCAACAAGTCGGTTTCCCAACTCGGAGCTAACAAGTACGCAAATACGTATATCTATCTATCTATCTATCTATATATATATATATATATATATATATATATATAGGGTTATGACACTATATATCGAACACTTAAGGGCATTTGTATAAATATTTAATCAATATTTTCTGTTAGTGAGGAACAGGCCCTTGTATGAGCGATAGAACTTTAAGAGTATTATTTATTGGTTGAATCAGCCCATTATGACAATTATAATTAACAATTTTGAAGTTCGAGGTACACTCATGTCTCAAAGGATTGTCGTATATCTATAACTGTCTTCTTGTAAGAATATAATTTGATAATGATTTTGCAGGGTACTTTTAATACTGATACTGTGTGTATAATTCGGAAATGTATATGTGTAATAAATTTCATAGGAAAAGAATTATAAATACGAAAATTACAGTGAGTAAAACAAAATGTTGCTAAATGGACAAGAAAGTTTTGCCACATACATATGTTTGTTGATTATTCACATACTAGCATTATAAGAAATATTGGGCGAATTTGTTATCAAATTATATTCCTATAACAACATATTTATAGACATGCAGCAATAATATTGGACATGAGTGTACATTTAAGTAGCAGAGTTGTATTACTTCTTGTACCGAACGGGGTGGTGCTATATATCGATCAATGAGATTTCAATTGTCGAACAGGATGTTTTAAATAGTGAACAGCGAGGTTTAAATATCGAACATAATATTTTATTTTTAAACAAGTTATAAGATTATAACAACATTGTAAACACATTGCGATAATATTCTAAAATAAAAAAACTAAGATATCAGATGCAAAGAGAAATACATATTAAAATGTTCTAAGCTACAAAATATTTGTTTCCTATCGCCACTTTTCAGCAAAGGGAGAAGCATGTCTTATGTTAATCTTTTTTGTTGCCTTTCTTCTTCTTGTGTTCTCTCCGGTATTCCTCGAAAGATATTGCATACGTTTTTTTCAACCTAAATTTATAAGGTTTCTCCGGAACTTCAGTAAGTTTGAGAAACTGTTTGAAAGAATCATCACTACCTTGAGGAAGGCGAGCATGCTAATTCCGAAGTGATGGTGCAATAATTTTGGCTTGTGAAGTTTTACCCCACTTCTCGAAATTCGCATCTAGCAGATCCTTCTTGGGTGAAAGTGCGTACACCTCTAATCGTTCATAGTTCCATGTGAATTCATGATTATCCCTGTCTTGCTCTTCGTTTTCTTCTTCTGAGCTTGAATTACTTGTTGTTTCGTTTTGATCAGCCAATTTAGTTTAACCCTTTGACTACCAATTTTTTTTAATGTGAACATTCTTTTATATGTACGACTCCTTTAATGTTGGATATTCCTGATATCTGTACACAGTTTTGGAAACTAAACACAGTCTCCTAGTCACATCTTACCCGATGGCAGAACAACATGTATTTTTTTAGAATCTTCTAAAAACAAATTCCCAACGATGTTTGAATTATTCGAATGGGACGCATGTATCCCGTTGGTAGTCAAAGGGTTAATGTGTAATACTGTACCGAGTTTTAACACTTTTCCAATAAGCATACAAATCTGAGTCATCATCACTCTGTTCCTCTTCATCACGTCTTAGTTTGTCACGGAACATATTAAGAACACGAAGAGGCAGGAATTCTTCCAGATCATCAAGCACGAATTTCAGGTTCTGATGCGGGAACAGGGCACTCTGGTCACTCTCTTGCTGTGGTTTTCCCACTGCGGTCTTCAGAATATTGACAACGCACTTGCTGTAGACCCCAGCAGCAGAATTCAATGGACACTTACGAAATGTCCTTTTCACATTTTCTGGTTTGATAGCATAATACCAAACTTCCTTCAAAAAGGGTGCAAACTTTACCTTTGTTACCGATGCTCCGAGAGTTTGGATTTTCTCGTCCTGAAAAGCATTCTCCCATGCTTGTTTTAAGGGTGAAAATATACCTACGTTTGCTGGTTGCAGAAGATGAGTTGAGTTAGGAAAAATACAATACAACAGTATTCCGTGAACGTGATAATATTCAATGACCTAATGTAATAGATGACTCCTCTGCCCATCAAGAAAGAGAAATAGAAAGTGTGATTTTCTGTCTTTAGCCACAACCTAAACTGTTGGAGGTAGCTCAAAAATTCCGTAGTCTTCATCCAGCCACTGAAGTCTTTTTTCGTAGATTCATGGCTCAGGTACACTATTCTTGATAAGTTGTTGAAGTCATATGCTGCTGTAGGCGATTATGTTTGGGGCGCAACGCTCGTCAGCACAGAAATTGCCGACTACTGTTATGCCCTTTTTTCCTTTAGATGTCACTGTAATTTGAAGCTGCTCTGTCACACCAAGGTACTATCCTGAAAGCTTTTCGAACAGGAAGTTTTTTTCGTCTGCGTTGAAGATCTTTTTTCAGTCTTTCATATTGCACTTGATCCCTCAGATCAAGATAGCTCGAAAGTTCAGCAAACCAGCCGCGTATTCTCTCTTCTGTAACTGCAGCCCTGCCCTTCCTAATACAGCCTTCTTCTGAGGCAGGCAAGGATTTCGTTCCATAAAACACCTAAACCAAGTTTTCCCTAGTCTTCCACGCTTGAATGGTTGCTTCTTCCTGAAGACTGCACAATTTGCTGAACAGTGTCCAGTAAATAACTTTTCTTCAACGGAAATCTTCTCTTTGCCACATTTATCACCTATTGAGAAAATCCCTCTTCTTCTTGTGGGCTCAGAACGGCTTCCAGCCAAGAGCAATCTCAATTTTCTGACGCACAGATAATTTATAATTTAAAGTTGCTGAAGAACCTGGAAGGTTTTCGATGCGTGCCTTTGGGATATCATACCGGATCCCAGCTGCAGAACAGTTCCAGTAAAGGCAGATAACGAATACTGGCAATCTTTTTAATTTTTTGACAGGTTTGGTTCTAGTTTTGTGGACATCTTCCTTGTTGGAGTTCTTAGCTTTGCCCATTGTCAAGTTCTGAGCAGTAGTTAAGGAAACTCAACAAAAATGTTTAAAAAATCATAATTAACTTCTTTTGTGTTTACTACCCTATACATTGAGGAGGAGGACACCCCGGGGACAAAACTCTGAAATAATGCCATCAGCACGACGTAAAACTTCTATTAGATAGGCTCTCTATGATGAAACATTATTAGAAAGGTAACTAAATATTTTTATAACGATTTGAACCCATGAACTAGATAAAAGGCGGATGCCTTTCAGTGCAAAGGAAATCAACAACTCAGTTAAATTAATATTTAAATCACCAATAGCCTTTCAATTACAATAAGGTTTGGTGCAAAAGAACATTTTTCCTTAAAGAAACTTCTTTTATCGAACGGCATTTCGATATTATGAAACGGGTCTTGAATATCGAACACTATTTTCTTTCCGCGTCAAATAAGATAATAGCTGATAAATAACATTATAACAAGTAAATATATATAAATTGATATTAATACATCGTATCATTAAAAGGATACTTCATGATGACACCATCACACAGGGAAGAAAGATAATTACTGCGGTACTGTGCCTTACAAAAAATGTAGTAAATTTTTCGATCTATCGCCAAAACCACAGATTAGAAAACGTTCCCGCATTCGATAATATTGGAACGTATCAATCTATCGATTTTCATAATGCGAGGTTTGGAAGGGTGTGTTCACAAATTTCAAATAGTGCTGAACGTTTTTGGTATCCTTATTTTTTAACGAAATCAGCAAGGTGTTCGATATTTAGAGGCCGTTCGATATTTCCTGCCATTACACTATATTATATATATTAGGGTGGTTCAAAAATTAGGGAAAAATATCTTTTTTCGAATTTCATCTGCGGCACCCCTAATATTTATTACACGACTGAAAATAGATACACTGGTATAATTTTAAATTTTTAGAATAATTTTTAATGGTTGCGCAAGCCGATTGAAATTTTGATTACTGTAGGTATATACACACTGTTATATATATATATATATCGGGTGTTGCAAAATAAGTGTTACAACTCTTGGGTGGTGACTCCTGCCACTGAGACAAGAAAAAAAGTTCTCTTCAACTTTCTGCTATCGGACATAGTTTCAGATCTACAAGGTGCCGAAAGCGTGGGAAAATGACTTTCGGATACCAATAGTTCGGAAACTATCCAACATAAAGAGGGCGGGTAAAAAATTCACTGAAGAAGTCATACCTGCTCTATTGAATTTTGCATGTTTCATAATTCTACCGTGCACGCGCAAGGGATTCCCCAAAGGAACGTAGGGAGTCCCGAATAATCTGCCAAATGAAACTTGGTCTAAATGGATATGAATTGATAGGCTTTCTATCAGGTAACAATAATTCATTTGTCTTAAGTCAATATCTGGAACAAATACAAAATGGCGGACACCTTTAAGCCCGTTGTGTGTGGTTGCATAATCGCCAGGTACGGATGCTGGCCAACAGTGACGTTCTGAGTATTAATTGTAGCGAATTTGTACTCAAGTTCTCTATCTGGAGTGTCGGTAGAGCATAACAGATGAAGCAGGGTGATTCACATGTGTGGAAACACTTAACGAAAAATGCCCAGAAATGCACTCATACTCTGTAAACGTGAGTTCAAAGAATCGGAAATGTAAGGATTAGCGTCAAGAACATGAAATCCAATGCCAATTCACCAATAATATTCCTTCAAACCGATGCAATATGATGTGCACGGTTGCATACCAATAAGGATGCAACAACTGAGTCCAAGTTGAAATTGTGCAATCGACTCACAAAGAAACTGGGTAAACTAAAGAAATGTTACTAGAGGGATCGCATGATCGATATTGAAATGTGGCCAATGTGTGTGTTGATATCAACATGTAGCTAATGGACAAATGTCAAGATGTCGCACTACTGCTGGGACACCATCTCACGTGCGAAAACTAGGAAAATAACGTTGTACATTCTGCTATTACATCTGGTGCACCTTTTGGTAGAACGTAACTAGAAAACGACAATATCAATGTCCCACTTTGTTTGGGACATTGTCTCACAGTCGACACATAAGAAAAGAAATCTCTTAATGCACTGTTCAAATTTTGATAGAGCGTGAAAATAACAAACTTGTATCATGTCCCACGTCTTCTGAGATATATGACGTATTCCAAATATAGGAAAATACCTGCAGAAATTTGTATCTTACACACAGTGCACATGCCAAAACAAAGACGACAATGAACCGATTTGGCACATTTAACACTACAGCTGGAACACCATACATTTGGAAAATAAAACGACATGAGAAATAAGAAGAAACGTCTTAAAGCTCTGAGTGTTTACAAGTGTGCAGTAGGAGTAACAAATGAAACACACAAGTATGTGGGGAGGCTGTACAAGAGGGCTTGCCAAACAAAGTGGGTACTCCTCAAAGAAATGAATACAGATAAAGTGAGGCTCCCTCGAACCTCAGGGCTAGAGCGCTCGCTTTTGCTCGCGTGGTCGCAGTTTCCAATCCTACTGGGAGCCCACGGTCTCAGATTCAAGACCGAGTAGTTATTTTCCTATTTTTCGCACGTGGGACGATGTCCCGACAGTAGTGGGACATGTTGACATTTGTTCATTAGCTACATGTTGATATCAACACACACATTGGCCACATTTCAATATCGATCATGCGATCCCACTAGTGACATTCATTTAGTTTACCCAGTTTCTTACTGAGTTCATTGCACAATTTCAACTTGGACTCAGTTGTTGCATCCTTATTGGTATGCAACAGTGTATATCATGTTGCATCGGTTTGAAGGAATATATTGGTGAACTGGCAATGGCTTTCATGTTCTTGACGCTAATCCTTACATTTCCGACGCTTTGAACTCACGTTTACTGAGTATGAGTGCATTTTTGGGCATTTTTCGTTAAGTGTTTCCACACATGTGAAACACCCTGCTTCATCTGTTATGCTCTACCGACACTCCAGATGTCTTTCTAGAGAATTTGAGTACAAATTCGCTACAATTAATACTCAGAACGTCACTGTTGGTCAGCATCCGTACCTGGCGATTATGCAACCACACACAGCGGGCATAAAGGTGTCCGCCATTTTGTATTTGTTCCAAATATCGACTTAAGACAAATGAATTATTGTTACCTGATAGAAAGCCTATCAATTCATATCCATTTAGACCAAGTTTCATTTGGCCGATTATCCGGGACTCCCTACGTTCCTTTGGGGAATCCCTTGCGCGTGCACGGTAGGATTGTGAAACATGCAAAATTCAATAGAGCAGGTATGACTTCTTCAGTGAATTTTTTACCCGCCCTCTTTATGTTGGATAGTTTGCGAACTATTGGCGTCCGAAAGTCATTTTCCCACGCTTTCGGCACCTTGTAGATCTGAAACTATGTCCGATAGTAGAAAGTTGAAGAGAACTTTTTTTCTTGTCTCAGTGGCAAGAGTCACCACCCAAGAGTTGTAACACTTATTTTGCAACACCCGATATATATATATATATATATATATATATATATATATATATATATATATATATATATTGTTATACACATTATTTATACATATTACACAATTATACATAAAAGCGCATTATTGTTGATTGTATTTGCATTATTAAAACTTTGTTACGTCTATTTCTTTACTCTATTTTACACTTCATTTTTACATGTTTAGTTTACTTAGTTAAGGTATTCTTTGAACAGTATGGATATTGGTTCCTATGTTCCATAACAATTTGAAATAGGTATTGTTTCTTTTCCTCGTCCTTTGTCATAATACCGTTATACTTTTGTATGAGGCCAACTTCACGTTCTGCGTAGTCTTCAACTTTAAAGGTAACCAAGAAAGTTATGTTGTTTTTGTGGCGGTCTGTGTTCCATTGGCCCTCACACCATCAGTTGAATGCGTATGGAGATAGTAAGGCGAAGGTCAGTTGTTCGTGTGGGTATATCCAACATAATACCTGGTTGCGGTAGTTCAATTACATCGTGAACGTGTATAAGAACAGAGTTAACATGGGTTCTCCACAAAGCGTCATAAGGGCGTGTATGATGTACGAGTTCAAACTGGAAACAAACAGGCTGTAGCGGGGCAGAAAAAATGCCAGACCTTTGATTGGGGGGGGGGGGTCGTGACTACGTGAACAGTACAGCGGTGTTTTAAGGAGTTTAAGGTCGGTGACGAAACACTCGAAGACGCACCACGTGCCGGAAGACCAACACATGCACAAAATTAAGATCTTCAGGCAGCAATTAGAGGCGAACAGTGGCCAGGTATGTGAGGAACTGGGAGTGGAGAAACCATTCGGCAGCATCTCCATCAATTTGGGAAGCACTACAAGTTGTGTCGATAATTCCCATAGCGGACTCCGGGCGAGAAGGCAACGCAAGCAGACATTTTTTTTTTTTTCATCTGAGGAAGGAGCCATTTCTGGACAGTGTGTTGACATGTGATAAGAAGTGGGTCCTATACGAAGCTCCACGGCGCCGTCATCATTGATTAGCATCCGATGAACCGGGTCCAAAACAGCCTAAACCAGCATTGCACCAGACAAAGATCCTCCTGTGTGTTTGGTGGACTGCTCACAGCATCGTGCATCGGAAACTGCTACCAACTGGTCAGAGCATCAATACAACTGTGTACTGTCAGCAGTTGGAGAAGTGTTCAAGAAAAACTTAATACTCTGGAGCCAGCACTTCTGAATCGCAAGCGGGCCTCCTGTTACAGGACAACGCTAAGCCCCATGTGGCTAGGATGAACCGGAACACCATTTTACGCCTTGGATGGGAAACACTATTGCATTCGCCGTGCTCCCCGGACATTGCACCGTCCGATTATTACCTGTCCTATTCCTTGGACAATCACTTTAGACTACGCCATTTCAAATTCCTAGCAAAGTGGCATCCTATAGTGAAACAAGAGCATTTCAAGGTATATGCTGGCCTTTTGCAGGCTCATCATTACCGCTATCTTGGTTATATATATATATATATAACCATTTCTTGCTTTGTTTCTGCGGAGAGTTCGGCGTCGAAGAACACCATCCAATGAGTTCTTCGCTTAAGTACCAGAGATTACCACTTTTTTTTTTTCCTGAGTTTTGTAAACAGCTGGATTTACTGTTTTATATTTAAGAAGGATTTTCACGAACTCGAGATCATTTCTTGGAGCAGATGCTGCAACTGGTGATAAGAAACAGGATTTCACATAAATTTTATCAAGGACTGTACCCCAAGTAATCAACCCTATTTCTTCTGATGAGTTCGGTTGAATTTGCCTTTAAGAAGCCATATTTTGAATGCAAAGCGTTTCTTTGCCATCCGCTTGTCATGGTGAATAGCTCCGGGTGCCGCAAATGCCACTAAATGTCTCACTAACAAATTCGTTATTGCAGTGAATATTGTTTAAAATTTGTAAAGTTAACATTGTTTCTAATCAGGGGTGGACTAGCCATAATCAAGTACCGGCCCGATGGCCGCTGCGCCCTCCTCGGGAGGGACTAAGACCCGTCTTAGCCTCGGGAAGGCGCACAGTTTCCTCTCTGAACACATTTTAAAAAAGCAAAGCTACATAACTATTTTATAAATTCGCTAGCCTTTGGCCAGCTAGGGCCCCGCCCCAGACCCTGGTATTTGCTCGGCCTGTGGCCTCGCTCTTTCTGTTTTCGCCGTGGGAATGCTATTAATGATATTAGATTTACCCCTAAATATATAGATTTGACTGTAATATCGGTCATTTTGGACGATTTTTACATATCACCCTTACCAACCCCACGCTCCGCCCCAAATCCCAGTATTTGCTCGGCCTGCGGCCTCGCTCTTTCTGTCTTTGGCTTTGGGAATGTCATTATAGTGATCTTAGGGACCCTAAAATTTATAGATTTGACTCTAATATCGGCCATTTTAGATGGTTTTTATATATCAACTCTCCCACCCCCACTGCTCCGTCCCCAGATCCCGTCTTTACTCGGCCTACGGCCTTGCCCTTTCTGTTTTAGGCTTTGGTGGTACCATTAATGATCTCAGCGACTTCGAAATATATTGATTTGACTCTAATCTCGGTCATTTTGGATCATTTTTACATGTCTCTCCCTCCCACTCCCGCAGTTAGGGGCGCTAGTGGCGTTATATACCAAGGCTGTTTTATGTCACACTATAACCTATATGTTTCCAAAATTTCGTTAAATTTATTTTTCTCGTTCTTACGTTATACCATTAAAACCATTCCTACTGTTACAACCCCTATTTAAATAGCATTGGGTTCAAGTTTCCACCCCCTCCCCCTCTGCAAAGGGGAGAGTTGGGGGTTGCTAACCCCGACAGTGTTGATTACCTGGTACCAAAGAATATTTATGCCAAGTTTGCTCAAAATCGGTTGAACCGTCTAGGAGGAGATGTGGAACATACTCATACACACATACAAACATACAATGGCATTTATAATATAGTAGATACACAGTATTATTTTACGTATATATGCACATTGAAAAAGTATACATATACAAAATTATATATGCCCAAATACATAATGTATATAGAATATACACTTGAAATCAAAACAGCAATTGCCAAAGAAGTTAACCAAGCTGGAGTTTTTTTCTGTCATGATGGACACGACCCTAGATGTCTCTTCATATGACCAGTGCTCCATAGTGCTTCGGTATGTGTACAATGGGTTTGTTCAGGAAAGAGTTATTGCCCTCAAACATGTGATTTCAACAACAGGAGAGAACCTCTTTCTAACCCTCGAACAGTTTTTGGCTGAAGTAAAAATACTTATCGAAAAATGTGTGGCAGACGCTTTTGATAGGAGCATCAAATATGAGCGGACTATATAAAGGTGTGACAGCAAAGCTGAAAGAGGTCAGTCCGAAACACATTCACATATGGTGCTATTCACATGTGTTGAACTTGGTGATAACTGACATCGTCCAGAGTTTGGGTGTTCGTATATCTTTCTTTGGGCTTCTCCAGGAAATTCAGATATTTTTGAAAGAATCCCAGAAACGACTTTAGGTGTACTTGAAACAAAACCCAAGCGTCCGTCTTCAGGCTATTGGGATAACTCGATGGAGAAGTAAAAAGCAACGCTGCTGTAAAAATATTTGGACACTTTCATTTACTGGGCACCCGACTCAAAGGATATCAGACCAAGAAAATCAAAACCAGTATATGTATGTGGAACTCGTAGCAGCTTTAAGTGTGATTGGCAACTCGCAAGAATTCAATTCCAAAGTCAGACATGATACAATGTCTCTCATTCAAAAGTTGTGCTCCTTTGAGACTATCATTGTGGCTATGATGTTTTTATTGATTTTTCAGCATAACACACCTTTATCAGACTACTTGCAAACAAAAAACCTTAGACTATGTCCAAGCATGGCGCCTAATATCCTTAACGCAAAATAAGTTGAAAGAAGCTAGGGACCAGTTTGACAGAGTCTACAAAGCAGCAGAACATTTTGCAACAGAAATGTCAAATAGTATTGAAGGACTCATTACAAATGTTCCTAGTCTAGAACCAGTTATTATAGAAACAGAATTACATGAGGTAAGATGTAGAAAAACAAAGAAAATGGCAGGGGAATCAGCTTCTGATGAAGTAATTGAAGACAGTAAATACAGATTTGAAGTAACCGTTTCTAACTGTCTTCTAGACCAAATTTCTAACAGCATGCAGGAACGATTTGCTGAAAATCAAAGCTTATACTTAGATTTAGAGTGTTTTGATCCTAAGAAGTTCAAGAGTTTAAGTTTGGCTTCGTTGTCACTGAAAAGAATCACTGAATTAATTCCTGATTGTGAAGAGGGAAAACTTAAAGAAGAGCTTCTTTCGTTTTCATCAATATGGAAAGAGTTTTCAAAATCCTCTTATGAGAACCAAGAAAAGAATCAAGAAGCTGTTGAGATTCGTACGATTGAAGATTTGATTGAAGAGGACAAGTTTTCTGAAGATTTCATGAAGGATGAGGAGGAACATTTGGGGCCGACTGACGATACTGTGGATTTAAGGTCTATAAAATGTGATGTGCAATTCTTGCTTTAAGTGCGCTTTCGATGTGATTCTGCAGTACAATATGTACTCAAGCCTCTACACAGAATTATTCAAAGTTTATAAGTATCTTCTTACATTACCGGCAACATAAGTGTCCTGTGAGCGAGCACTTTCAAAGCTCACATACATAAAAACAAGACTCCGTTCAAGACTTACAGATGAACATCTGGAATCATCGTTCTCAGTGCGCGAATTAGATAATCTATATTGGGGGGGGGGATAAGATTAGGCCAACAGAACAAAGTCTGAAGGTGCAAATTTCAAAATGAGACAATAATGCCTTAACCCCCATCAGGCACGTAGCCAAGGGGGGGGGGGTCCGGACTCCCCCCCCCCTTCGAGACCAGAAATGAGAAAAATAGGGAACGATGAAACGAAATGAGAAAAAGGATCAGCGTTAAAAATAAACTACAGGAAGCTTTTGGTTACTCTTTCTTATGAGGAAATTTGTATTACTTGCAATATATGGTTATGAGGTGAGCGGTATATCCTGGAAGAGTCAGTGAATTTGAAATTTCTAGAAAAGTTGCGGAATTCTCAGAATTTCTGCTACTAGCCAGGGAGATTTCAAGCTTCCGAAAGCATAGTGCCGTTGTGTACCAGCGTGGACATTTCTTTTTATCATAATTTTTCGTCATCGCATTCTTGCAATATCAAACATGTTATTTCAAAAACAATTTTCTATTGCTCCTTTAACCTGCCATTTGAAACAGACAGTAGTTGACGGAATTGTAAAAACAAAAATATATATGGAAAGAAAGTTCTGTTAACATTTGATTCAACAGAAAAAGGAACGCAGATATTGCAAAATATTTTACAAGACATTATTGAGTATGTACTTTTTATAATAGTGAATATGTACTTTTTATGATAGTTGAGGTCATAATGAAAGGAAAATTGTTATATTTGAATAAACAGAGGAAGGATGTAAATATTGTATAATCTTTTTCAATACTTTTTTTTTTAAAAAATTTGCTCGATATTTCTTCATAGTTTATTAAAATACTTACCAACATATCCTCACAAACCAATATGTTGATAGTAAAGTAGTTTAGATTGACCGAGCTCTTGGTCCTTCAGACTTTCATGTCACTCCCCCTTCCCCCCCGCTACGAAATCCTGGCTGAACGAACCAATATATGTTCCAGTAAAATTGTTTAGAATCATCGAGCCCTTGGTGTGATGACCACAGTATTTCATGTCACGGACCCCCCCCCCCTTCACGAAATCCTGGCTATGTGCCTGCCCCTATATATATAATAAATCTACCGACAATAACTATGCACGTATATATTGTCTGACATACACACACACCTCACCAAACCTTTCTGAACGTGTTTAAATGTTGTGCTCACTCTTGTCTCCGTAGCTGTCTAATGTTTATTTAGTTAATAATTCGGCCCGAGCGATAGCCATGATCACTAGCATATGTTAATTTTTCCACTCATATTAAACTCTTCCACTTTGCGTTATTACATACAGGTAGAAAAAAAAAAACATCAGTCTTATGAAAACCACTAAAATTATCAGTTAAACCGGACATATTTTTAAAAAAAAGAAAATCTAGATATTAGCCTATCAAACAAGAAATGGATTGTTGCTGTCCCGATTTCTGACATCAAGGTCAAATCGAAGGCCAAATATTTAAAATCTCTCAATTCAAATTTCGAGCTTGTGCTTCTACTCCCCGCTAAAGATGCGCTCTTCACGACTTTTACTCTCCAAATATCGATTCCGTGATGGGGCTCAGGAAGTCAACACTTACAATTACTTTACTGATAGGTTGCAGATGAGTTGATTCACTATGGGCTACGTTATTCAAATAAAGTTTTTCAGACAACATTATTAGCGAGGACAGCAAAGTGTACAGCGAAAAGAAAGATGAAAAATGAAGGGTTAACTTTTTAAAAAACCGCTACAGTTGAAATGCTTATACAGACACGGACAATGACACGGAGAACCAGTCGTATTAACAAATGCTGAAACAAATCTTCAATTATGCGCTTGTTCACCAAAAAAATCACCTTCACTAACATGTCTGCTTACTAGGATCGTATCCCCAGCGTGTACGTTAACATATACTTAAGAGAGAATACCTATTTCTCAGATTTTGAGTACAGTTTCAAAAGTTCATTTCCGTAAACTGTAAAAGACAGTGATTACTATGCTAATTATCACAAATTAAATTAAACTTTTGAGTTGCATACACACAAACTACTAGGGAATGAAGACTATGTGCTAACAAAGAGTACACTGGAAAATGAAGTAACATGTTATAACAAAAATTAAAATGAGATGATAATCGATACAAATGTAGAGGATGAATATGACATGTCCGAACTTCGCCAAGTATGATGGAAGAAGCTATTTGTTTACTTCCTCTTGGCCAACTGCTAAGAACATTTATAAATCCATATGTAGCTTTGTTGTACGCAATTAGTACATTCAAATTCACGAACGATGACGAACTGAAGGGTACGAAGGTACAGTTGCAAGTAACAACCGTAGTTATAATAATAAAATTCAACTAAACAACGGTGAAAATAGTGGGTAATTAGGTGGTAAGTAGAAATGACCAAAACTGAATAGTTTACATCGATCATACCGAAGAAATTTGGAGTTATACTGAGCATAGTTTGAGGGGGGGGGGGAACCGAGCATCCCCGGTGGGGATACTTCAGCTGACTTCTTTGGGAGAACAAAATGTGATTGAGGGGGAAAATCCCCCTCATCCCCCCGGTAATTCATACCCTGGTTGTTCTTCATGAGCTCAGAAAGAGACATTCTGACCAAAATAGACAACAATCTTATTATTCACAAAATGTGTGAGAAAAGCAAGGAGATGCGAAGGCTCCTTCAAGCATAAAGCAGTGACTTTACTTTCATTTTCCAGTTTTGTTTTTGAATTTCTTTTTTTCTAGGTAGGTATATAATTCTAAATTTACTTTTGTTAATTTGTAGTAAATGTTTCATGTATACTTTTTATCAACGGTTTTAAAAATAGATGAAAAATAAGTTAATGTTATGATGAACGTAGCTTTAAAAGGACAAAAGTATGAAAAATAGCATAAGCCCCAAACTTAACTCAAATCTTCAGTTATAATTAGGCTGTTAACAAATGTAGCCGAAGAATTTAAACAACTGGTATGATTTTTGTAGTCTCAGTTAAAGTGTGCAGATTTATATAGGCCTAATATATTTAGTACTCAAAGTCTCTTTGTTTATGAAAATATTGAATTTGTATAATTCTATCGTAATTAACTCCAATAGCTACTTAATCTTTTGTTGTTTTTTGTGTACTACCGGGGTAAGCCCCCGGCTCTTCCTCTTATTAGGAGAGGGTATTCCATACAAGCGAAAGCCTCGGATGGACGGCGCTCTCCCAGAGTATGTGACCGCGCCCTTTTTACATAGCCAGTCCATCCCTGTTTCTAATGGCATGATAAATGCAAAATGCACCAAAGGGAATGATAAGGTAGTCTTTGTTGATCATTGTTGGAATAATACCTCCTACAATGGCATAGTTGATTTGTAATAAATAATTACATGAACTGGGTACAGGAAAATAAATACACAAAACCAGAATGTATCCCATTGTCAACATAGCGAAAATAAAGCACTAATTTTGTTAAACTTTAAGTCGATTGCGCAACCTCTAAATATTGAGCTATTGATTTGAAATTTTGCATTTATTATTTATTTGTAAGGGGGAACAAATTTAGGGGTTGCCACGGTAAAAATTTTAAACTTTCGAAATTTTGGACCAAACTTTATATATATATATATACTGTTATCGTGCCGTATATATATATATATTACGCTGCCAAAACAGGCAAAATTACGCTGGCTACAAAATCCGAATGAAATAACTACACAAAATTTCGCAGATATCAGGCGGGAAACTTCCAAACTTTTAGAAGAAACGCGATTTTCTGAAAGCTAAAATTAAGGAACTTGAAGATAATAGTAAAATTAAAAACATCCGGGACATGTATAAGGGAATCAACGAATTTAAGAAAAGCTATCAACCTCGTGCTTCTATATTAAAGAAATCTGACGGTACAGTTCTCACTGACACGGATAGCATCTTAAATAGATGGAAAGATTTCTTTGACGATTTGCTTAACACGCAACCAAAAACTAGTGTGCGTGGAGAAAGAGAGATACACACCGCAGAATCGTATATTCCAGAACCCAACCGAATAGAAGTAGAAACCGCTATAAAGAAATTAAAGAAACACAAATCTCCGGGTGTAGATGAAATTCCGGCTGAGTTAATTTTAGCTGGAGGCGAAAAATTGTGGAACAAGATACACAAACTCATTCTCCTTATCTCGAAAAAGGATGAATTGCCACAAGAGTGGAAAGAATCAATCATAGTTCCAATTCACAAGAAAGGCGACAAAACTGACTGTAATAATTATCGAGGTATTTCTCTTCTGTCAACATCCTATAAAATCCTTTCAAATATTCTATTAGCAAGACTGACCCCATACGCAGATGATATTATTGGAGATTATCAGTGCGGATTTAAACGAAATCGATCAACTATCGACCAAATACTTACCATTCGCCAAATACTCTAAAAAAAGTGGGAATACAATACCCCGGTACATCAACTATTTATTGATTTTAGAAAGGCGTACGACACGGTTAGGAGAGAAACATTATACAACGTTCTTACAGAACTTGGAATACCGAGAAAGCTAATTAGATTAATTAAGACATGTTAAAATGAATCCCAAAGTAAAGTCCGGGTAAGAAAATTTTTGCCCACGAGCTTTCACGTCGGGAATGGCCTGAAACAAGGAGATGCGTTGTCGCCATTATTATTCAACTTTGTCCTGGAATACGCTATAAGGAAAATCAAAGATAGCAACCAGGGCCTACAGTTGAACGGTATTCACCAGGTTATGGCATATGCTGATAATGTAAATTTAATAAGTGATGATAGAAGAACAACAGAAAGAAATGCAGAGATCTTATTAAACGCTTGCAGGGACATGGGTTTAGAAGTAAATGCACAGGAAACTAAATACATGGAAGTGCGTCGGGACCGCAATACAGCAAATTATGGATGCGTTAAAATATTAAATAATACTTTTGAAAAAGTGGAAAGTTTCAAATATCTCGGATCAATATTAACAGAGGAAAATCATATTCACGGAGAAATTAAATGTCGACTAAAAGCAGGGAATTCGTGTTACTATTCGGAGCAAAATCTCTTGTCGCGAATTCTGTCGAGGAATTTGAAGCTTAAAATATATAAAACGATAATCATGCCTGTTGTTTTGTATGGCTGCGAAACATGGTCACTTACTCTGAGGGAAGAACATAGACTGAAAGTATTTGAGACCAAGATCCTCAGACGAATATTCGGACCCAAGAGAAACGGGAATGGGGAATGGCAGAAACTTCATAACGAGGAACTACATAATTTATATGGTTTACCCAACATTGTTAGGGTCGTCAAGTCTAGGAGGCTTAGGTGGGCAGGTCATGTAGCTAGAATGGAAGAAAATAGAAACGCTTTCAAAGTCTTGACTGGAAGACTAATCGGAAAACGACCATTAGGAAGACCTAGGCGCAGATGGGAGGAAAATATTAAGATGGATCTCGCAGAGATTGGAATACAAAGTAGAAACTGGATGCAGTTAGCTAAGGATAGAAGTCAGTGGGGAGCTTTTGTGAACGCGGCATTGAACCTCCGGGTTCCATAGGCCATAGAGTTAGTTAGTTATCATGCCGTTGTTATTGATTTTATTCCTTGTTTCTTCATCACTTCGGCTCATGGTTGGCCTGCATGTATACAAATTCACACTATATAGATCTTTTTCCTGGTTTAGGTTAGAGCACAGACCAGAGCTTTTCCTTGGTTTGATTTGATCTTTTTATTGTGGTCTCTGATTGAGATATGGGTATGTTTTGGTTGGTGTTCTATTGTCTCATAGGTTCTAGTTTCTTTTTCTATTCATTCTGTGCTTTCCTTTTTACGTTGGTGCATAGGTTTGTGTCTTCGTTTGGTGTGTCTTCTTTCCCTTCTCCCTTACAGGTTTCCTCTATTTTATTATTTTCTTCTTTCTTTTTCTCTTTATTTTCCCCCTTTTTTGTTTTTCCTTTTTCTCTTTTAGTTTCATCTCTGGTTTCGGTCTCTCAGTACTTAATCTCGCCTCTATTTTGTGTGGTTCCTTGTCTTTTAGTATCCCCCTAGTGTTGTGGTGGGGTTGTACGGCCCCTCTCCTTTTAATTTTTTGTCATATGTGGCTCTGGTAAGGTGCTGTTTAAGGTTTTTGGGCCTCCTGTATGCTTCCTGTGGCATCTTTGGCCACCATTCTTGTTATATATTCTGTTTTCATTCGTTTCCAGAAATCGTTGGTGATGGCTTTCAGTTTGTTCTCAAAGTTTAGGTGGTAGAGGGGTGGGAATAATATTCTGTCCTCCCGTTTTCCCTTTCTCTTGTTTTAGTAGATCCTCTATCTTGGTCCTGATAAGGGCCTTTTTATATCCCCTTGCTATGTATATTTTGCCTACTAATTTTAGTCTGTTTTTCATTCTCTGTTTTCAATAATTCTTGTTAAGCGTCATCTTTGGCTTATTATTAGTGAGTTTTTTTTTAGTGCCATGGGGTCTAAGTCAGCTCTCAGGAATTCCTATTTGTTTGTGGGCTTGTAGTAAATCTCAGTCTCTAAGAGACCGCATGGTCTTTTCAATATTGTTACATCCAGAAGTTCATTCGGGTTTGGTTTGTTTCCATGGTGAATTCCAATCCACCTATATTTTTCTGTTAAGTTCTCAAATATACGTTTCAAGTCGTTGCATAGTGCCTGGGAATATTCCCATGATGTCCACAAATCTGTATTTATTTAAGGGTTTCTTGGGGCCCATTTCTGTCTGAGTTAGTTCCATGTGTACGTCAATGTTCCCATAGGCTAACGATACCTTTGCGTTGGAGAAATATTTTGTCACCAAATCTGATGTAGTTATTACACATCTGAATTTCCAACCCTCTCCTTACTAGTGACGGAGCTGGTGGTTCCAGGATTTCTCCTTTGCATTTTTTTTTTTTTTTAATGATATCTCGAGGTGTAATAGTTTGATACGAGTTCTATGCTTCTTTTGCTTTCTATGCTTGGGTTTGTAATATATAGGAGGTCAGTGGGATTTATTTTTCTGATCTACCTAATTCTTTGAAGAAAGTCTGTGGTGTCTTTTAGCCATTCCGGCAGTGTAGGTAGAAGCTTCATAAGAAAGTGTGCCAGATACTTGTCTAGGTTTTTTGTGGGACTGTTGTATGCTGATACTACTGGTCTTCCCGGGAGAAGACCTGTCTCTGGTTCTGGTTGTTTGTGTATTTTCGGTAGTAGGTAGAAGCTGGGCAAATTTGCCCCTCTGTTTATTAGTCTTCCTTTTTGGAAGTGTTGCAGTGCCCCCGTTTGTATCAATATCCTTTCAAAGAAGGTTATTTTCTTCTCTATCATTTCTAAAATTGCTTTCTGATCGTTTTATTTCTCTGAATGTAGTTTTGTCCTCCAGTTGTAGTAGTGATTCTTTTTCATAGTCTTTTATGTTCATTATCACCAGGTCTCAAGATTTGTCAGTGAGTTTTATACTTATATCCCTTTTTGATTTTAGTTGGTAAACTGTCTCTCTATGGCGTAGTTTTTTTTTAAGAGCTTAGGGATTATTTCTTGTAGGCGACTTATGTGTTCTTGTATACAGTGGATATTAATGTCTGGTTCTTTAATTTTCTCCCGTTATTGGCAGGAGGGCCGATGTTCTATTTTTTGTTTGGGTTTTTTCTCTGTTTAGTGATATTTGGTAGAGTTTGTTTACTTTTTGTGTGAGATTCCTCAGGTCTATTTTCAGGGTAATGGGATTTGTTCCGTATGTTGGGGTAGAAGGATAGTCCTTTTCCTAGTACTTCCAGCTGGTCGGGGATTAGAGTTTTGTCTGAGAGGTTGTGTATGAGTGATTCTTTTCCTTTCCTATTTTTGTTTTTCGGTCTGCTTTTTTCTTTCTTTTCTTTTTGTCGTTATTTTCCCTTTTTTTTTAAAAATGGCTTTTTCAGTTTTATTAGATTTAGGTATGCCAATTTTAACACACTACAATTTTTGGTGGTCCTGAGAAGGACCTTTGTTTTTACGGTGCTCGTCTTGTTTTCTTTTATTTCTGGAAGTTCTTCAGTAACTCCATGAAGACTTCTATCGATTGTCTTCTTGGTTTCCTCTGCAGTGTGTTTTGTCTTATCGTCAACCGGGAAAACGATGATACACATTTTGTGTAAAAGGTATGTAACTTCAAAATGATTACAGCTGGAATTGAAAAAAAATAATTTTATATACACCCTGCCTAGATCTTCACATTAATACAAAAATGGGATTAATTAGTGTTAACATATTACAGAAATAATAATAATTAGTACTATATCAGCATATGCTGATCCAGTCAGTTGAATAGCCATTATCTTGACGTAGGTGTCTGTCAGTGGGGCAATGCTGATACAGCAGGAACGTGCTCTTTTATCTGATTCTGTAGATATGTAACTTGACACATTTCTGGTAGGTTTTGTTCGTTTACATACAGGCCACATGGAAAATGGAAGTTGTATTATCTGTCAGAAAAGTAAATGTAGGCCCTACACCTATTTTTCGAGTCTGGCATTCCTGCGCTCCATCCGTGGAGAGTATGAGAATTAAATCAATCAAATGTTTACTGAGGGGCAAAAAGAAAAGTTTAATCTGAATAAGACATTGCAAGGGGCACAAGCTGTGAATACGAATAGTGCATCGTGTAAATAAAGGACGACACCGAAAGAGAAAGCCAGAAACAGCTGTTAAACTTAGAAAAAAGAGTAAAAATTGTCGAAGTGGGAACATAAAACACTAATACAACAAATACGCCGACAACTAAAGTTAAACATGCCATGATCTTGGTGTAATGGTTAAGGTGCTGGCTTACAAACGCAAAGGTCCCCGGTTCGGATCCCCGTCAAGGACATTTTTAAAAATTTTTGTTGATAATACATACAGCTCATGAGAGGGTAAAAGAGGTCGTATTAAGTTTTTCGTAGTAATTATTATTGGTAATGTTTAGTAATGATAATACTTTTTGTCTTTGCGTATTGCTTTTATTCTTTTCTTCATTTCGAAAGAGAAGAACATCCGAACAAATGCCACCAAAATTTCTCTTATTTTGAATGTAAACGCCATTTGCGATAAGTGAAGAATAAAAATTGAACGTTCCAAAGTAGCTGCAAAAAGTAAAAAGAAAAACATGGAAATGGACCGTACTCATGGTTACTAAAAATACAATTTCTACATGCCTTACACCTCCCGACCACATTTCTACGTTAGCAAGTAAGAGGCTTGTGTTTAGGTTAGGCTGGTCAATACGTTTTGCAAAGGGGCCCGGTTTAGCTCTGACGCACCACAGGTGCGAGAAGGGAGCAAAACACTTTTTCTCTCTCCCTCTGTGTGTCTATTTATCTATCTATCTGTGCATATATATAACGCTATTTGTGAATGCTATAACCACCCTAATTTTCAGCGGATTGAGACGAAGCTTGGCATAATAATTAATTGTTGAAATATCCTGATGAGTTCGTTAACCAGAATAATCAGATGAAAATGTTCAAAATGACGGCCCTTCAAACTCTTAAAAAGTTCCAATCGAACCAAATTTCGCCCATAAATAGGTATTCAGAAAGCTTGAATAACTTTTCTTCTTTTGCTGAAATGTTTGTGTGCAGGGACTTATCCTCTTTTATTGAAATATTGGACCCGATTAATCGCCTAAAGAAGGTTCACGCCCTTTCGCTACGGTCAGGCTTTTTTTTTTTTTTTTTTTTTTTTGCAGGAGGGGGTTATTTTCGTATCGGAACAAGATGATTGTTAGTGATGATATGAAATTACACATTGAAAGTGAAGTAACTTGTAAAACGTGGTATTTGAAAGAATAATATAATAAATGTGCTTTCCTCTAACACAGAGAACTGTAAAGCATGTATTTCGAGTTGAGTTGAGTTGATTTTGAGTTTAACGCCCCGTTCAGCAGCAAGGCTATATGAGACGTGGACCTACTGATTAACGTGGAATCCGAACCATATGAGCTCCCGCCTTGAATCGAACCCGGGACTCATGTATTTTGAGTTCGGGAGCGTGAATGGCGAGGAGTGTTATTTGATTTCTTTTTAGTAACACATTGTAATACAAATGAAGGTAGGCAACATTAGTGGTAAGTAAAACAATAATAATAATAATAATAATAATAATAATAATAATAATAATAATAATAATAATAATAATAATAATAATAATAATAATAGTGTTGTGTGTGGCAAGGCAATATCTCCCTCAATTCTTCTTCAAATGTAATGATTGTAACGCCATATCTCCCTTATAAACAAAATATTAGCAATTTATATCGAGAGAACGGGAAATTGTATAGTGATGGGAGCAACGTTGGACAGTATGCACTCATAGTACTCAGAAGAATAAGCGATTTCAATGCAAAATGAACGAAGAGTCATTGTCATGGGTAGTCATGGGGCCACGGCAAAGCCCTCTTTAGGCAAAATGTCGACAACTTATATCGAGAGAACAGGAGGTGATAGTGGGATGGGACCAACGTTTGACACCGTGGACCCATAAGGCGCATCGAAAAAATTAGGGGGGCGGACGCCAGCCAGCCTTACTTATTTCTACATAATAATATAAAATTATATTCTCGAAATACACACACGAGTTAGCTACTAATATTTCATATTATTATTATTATTATTATTATTATTATTATTATTATTATTATTATTATTATTATTATTATCGACAGCGTCTTTTCATTACGTGAGCATGTTTGACATGAAGCCAAAGAGAAGATCCATCATTCGTAGAAAGAATAAGGATAGCCAGTTACTTTAACTGTGAACGACGGCGAAAAATACGAAAAGAGTGACTACCTGTAACAATACTTTCTCTCAAATGGATAAAGAATCAAGCCGAGATAGATTCGAACTCGCATGGACGGCGCGAAAAGCCAGTGCTTTGTCCACTTTTTTTTTTAACTGACTCACCGAACGTATTTCAGTAACTTACTTATTGCTAATTTTACTTGCTTCACTCGTTTAACTTGCTTTTTCTAATAACTTACGACAGGAACACGAACACAGAAACATCGAGAACAGTTAAAAATCATAGATTCTCTCCCGCCGGGAACCGAACCCGGGACATCATAAACTAAAGACGCACGTGCTAGCCACTAGACCAGCAGGGAGGGCGTAGTTCACTCTCTGTGTCGTTAGGGATTACGACCACTATATTGCCAGCTATCACTTCTGTTGGTTGTATACTATGATCACATGTTTCTTCTTTGCTGGAAGAGTTAAACCTTTATTCTATGCAATACATGAGGTATTTAGACCTACATGCTCTTCATATAATGTAATAAAAGGGTCAAGCTGGGAATAAGAAAAAGAACATTCCATGGACAAAATGGAAACTATTGGCATCAGAAATATTTATCTACGAGGCATGCGCAGTAGTATATTTCAGAATAGTTACTGTTTAGTTCAGTAAACGAAGAATGGGGTACAAAAAAGCAAATATGTCGCGTCAACGAGGTCGACCAGTGTTCACAGAAGCGGAAGCAGATGTGTAGTAATACAACAACTTGGTTAAAATGATAATTGGTTCTTTATTCTGTAGTAGATCGTATCACAACTTTACGGGAGAGCAGAGAAAGACTTACTACCGCTATCATATAGTAAGCTTTAGTAACACGACCATATAGACACAAATGGATGTAACTGTGAGTACTACAACTTGGATTTAACGAAAGCCGTTTAGATATTCAGTGGTTTGCAGGGTTGTATAAGACACAATGCAATTCTTCATACCTCAGCTTCCAGTAGCTAGATACATGCGATTTCTGGTTAGATACTGAAACTGCTGTCGGATTTTAATACATGACGTATTACAGGATACAAAATGCTTTGCATTATTTGTTTGTTTGTAGACAGCTACTAGCTCAGTGTTCTGAAAGGTTGTGTATAAACTAAGGATAGCCAATTCCGGAATTATTACTTTTCGGACTCCCGAAAGTAAAACCGGACAAATTCCGGAATTCGGAAAATTCCGATTTTGGAATAATTCCGGAATTTAGAAATTTCTGATTTCGTTAACATTCCGGAATTCGAAAAAATCCGGATTTTATTCAAAATCCGGAGTTTTTCTCAATTCCGGAATTTTCTGAATTCCGAATTATTCCCGAGTTCCGAAATTCTTCTGAATTAGGGAGTTTAACTGAATTCCATAATTTTCCGAAATCCGGAAAGTGAAAGTTCCGCTTCCGAAAAATGAAATTATTTTGGTTAATATGAATCGTGGCGGAAATAAGTCTTTGACCAGGTAATGGCGACTGCTTTGAAAGAAATGTTGAGTATAAGAATTCAATCTGTCATATTTGTAGTTTCGTGTGGAGAAGAAACAAACTTGTGAACCAACGGTTTAGGAACAACTAAAGTTATTAATGTAAACTTGGCCGACATCATAAAAGAAAGACGAAAGACATTTTGAATCGAAGAAATATAACATACAAGTTTGCAAGCAGAGACAAAGAAACCTAACATAACCAGACTAAAAACGAATCGTTTACCGCATAGCGATCGCTGTTCAGTGGCCGAGGTGCTTGTGGGAATGCACGTTGTAATTTTTTATTACTTTAGGATTTTGATGGCGACATACGTTTTATTATATTCAGATATTTGAATACTCGGATGTTTCAATACTTGAACTATCACATCTTCAGGAATAATAATAGTAATAATAATAAACTAATAATAATTATTATTATCTTGTAGAAGATTAAAAGCTAGGAGCTAATTATCGCTCAGGTAATACCATTATAAGCAGAAACGTGACATTTCGAAAGAATATTTCGGTTTGGTTTAATGTTGCTCACGAGAAGAGGAATTTCTCATCTTGTTTCTAAAATAAATAAAATAACATGAGAATTAACAATTTACATTCGAGACAGGTCAAGTCTAACTCAAAATTTTCGTCTCCCTTTGGAGATGAGAATCGAGACGAGACGAAAAATATCGTAAACATTTCCTGTCTTGTCTCGATTCTCGAAATAGTGTATGTCCATTCTTTAACTAACAATTGCTCTGTGTACTGAATCTCATAGGCTATTTCGCTACATTCTATTTCAGAGCTCATTGAATTATGCTCTGTGTAGGTATTTTGTAGCAAAGCTTTTATATTTACCTCTCCATATCCTAAAAATTAGTTTATCATATGCCTTACTGTTGCGTGATATTCAGTTATATTTATTACAGTTATTTTTCTTAAAACAAACAGTAGAATATTTCCTACATGAACTTCAATGGAACGTTCTGGTTTAAAATGTTGGTAGTTGCAGAGGTGTGTCTTGAAGGTACGGAACCCTTTCCCCGAAATCTCTACTTTTAAGTAAGTTTTGCCAAATTTCAGGGCAAGTTTAAAACTTTTAATGTTATTATTATTATTATTATTATTATATCAACACCGTGTATAAGCTTTAAAAGATATGCGGTTTGTATCTGAATAGCAAAAGCTAATTGACTGTCGATCTCGGTTGTCAAGAAGTCTTCAGGAGGCAAGGACATCGATCACGTTCTGGGTTTGAGTTCCGAAGGGGCAAGTATTCGGGCTCGAGCCAAATTTGTTAAAAGTTATATGCTTCAGCCAAACATGTGCAAAACAGCTGGGACCGAGTTTAGGCTTCTCAACGGCTCGAGCGGCTCGGCTTACAGCTCATTCACTACCGAACCGAACCGAGAAGTGAGCCGAGCCAACAGCTCACCCAACCGAGCCTATTTGAGCCATCGGTTTAGTTGAGCTGAGTCGAAACTTGCCGATGGACTAGTTTCAACTTAGCTGGCTCGAACCGGTTCACATGAGCCGAGTAGGTGACCCATCCCAACGAGAAAGCTCGACCCATCGGCTCAATTGGGCCGAGCCGACGGCTCATCCCAACCGAGCTGACTCGAGCTGTTCGCTCAGTTGATACGAGACGAACCGATTGATATCACTACCCGAGTTGGTCTTCTGCTTCGGCTGAAGAATTCAGCCGTGCAGGTGTCAGCCTTGATTTTAAGAACTACAGTATATACTTATATTGGTGATTACGACATTTGAGGCTGTCTCGTAATAATAAAAAAACTCTTGTCTTCTCGTTATCTAGACGAGACGAGATACACTAAAATTGCCCCACGAGATGCACTAAAATTACGAGACGAGACGCACCCCTGTCGTGAGCAACAGTAAAAGTATTCCACATTACTGCTTACAGTTCTCATGGCTTTCTCTTTCCAGTCTAATCAGACCATTATTTCAAAACGAGTTAAAACGAACTGAACGAGCGAGCGAGCCATTACCAAACTCAGCTCAACTCGAAACTCGATCTCGAAAAGAGCGACTTGGCTCGGAACTCAACTCAAGAAAATTACCTTTGACTCGACTCGAGTCGAATTTTGGTTCGACTCGTGCTCATCCCTATTCGTATTGGTATTTTATGTTTCCACTTCAAAAATTTCTACGCTTTTTTCTCCGTTTACCAGCTGTTTCTGGAATTCTCTTTCGGTGTCGTCCTTTATTTAGACCATGCACTATTCTTATTCCCAGCTTGTGACCCGTTTCATTGTCTTATTCAGTTTAGGCTTTTCTCCTTACCTTGACTACACATGTGATTGATTTAATTCTCACTTTCCGCGCAGGACCGATGAAAATTTATTATTATTATTATACTATTGAACTTGCACGGCGATATTACTGTATAATACGATATCATTTCTGTAATTTTACTCCATTGTATGTTATTTAGTTTATTAATGGGCACTAAATTGTCTCCAGACAACTACGGCATGCACTTTGGTGGAAATATCATTACAGAAAAATTATTGGTTCGTTCCAAACATGTTCATGTAATGATATAAGTATATACTATAGTTCTTAAAATCAAGGCTGAGACCTGCACGGTCGAATTCTTGAGCCCAAGCAGAAGACTAACCCTGGTTGTGATATCAACCGGCTCGTCTCGTATCAACTGAGCGAACAGCTCGAGTCGGCTCGGTTGGAATGACCCGAGCCGGCTCAGTTGGAACGAGCCATCGACTCAGCTCAATTGAGCCGATGGGTCGAGCTTTCTCGGTTGGAATGGGTCACCTACTCGGCTCATGTGAACCGGTTCGAGCCAGCTAAGTTGAAACTAGTCCATCAGCACGTTTCGACTCAGCTCAACTAAGCCGATGGCTCAGATCGGCTCGGTTGGGTAAGCTGTTGGCTCGGCTCACTTCTCGGTTCGGTTTGATAGTGAATGAGGTGTAAGTCGAGCCGCTCGAGCCGTTGAAGAGCCTAAACCCGGTCCCAGCTGTTTTGAACATGTTTGGCTGAAGGCTATAACTTTTAACAATTTTTGGCTCGAGCCCGAATACTTGCCCCTTCGGAACTCAAACCCAGAACGTGATCGATGTCCTTGCCTCCTGAAGACTTCTTGACGCCGAGATCGACAGTCAATTAGCTTCCACTATTCAGATAAAAACCGTATATCTTTTAAAGCTTATACACGGTGTTGATAAAATAATAATAATAGACTAATAATAATAATAATAATAATAATAGTAATAATAATAATATTAAAAGTTTTAAACTTCCCCTGAAATTTGGCAAAACTTACTTAAAAGTAGAGATTTTGGGGAAAGGGTTCCGTACCTTCAAGACACACCTCTGCAACTACCAACATTTTAAACCAGAACGTTCCATTGAAGTTTCATGTAGGAAGTATTCTACTGTTTGTTTTAAGGAAAATAACTGTAATAAATATAACTGAATATCACGCAACAGTAAGGCATATCATAAACTAATTTTTAGGATATGGAGAGGTAAATATAAAAGCTTTGCTACAAAATACCTACACAGAGCATAATTCAATGAGCTCTGAAATAGAATGTAACGAAATAGCCTATGAGATTCAGTATACAGAGCAATTGTTAGTTAAAGAATGGACATACACTATTTCGAGAATCGAGACAAGACGGGAAATGTTTACGATACTTTTCGTCTCGTCTCGATTCTCATCTCCAAAGAGAAACGATAATTTTAAGTTAGCCTTGACCTGTCTCAAATGTAAAATGTTAATTATCATGTTATTTTGTTTGTTTTAGAAACAAGATGAGAAATTCCTCTTCTCGTGAGCAACATTAAACCAAACCGAAATATTCTTTCCAAATGTCACGTTTCTGCTTCTAATGGTATGACCTGAGCGATAATTAGATTCTAACTTTTAATTTTCTACGTGATAATAATACTTATTATTCCTGAAGATTTGATGGTTCAAGTATTGAAACATCCGAGTATTCAAATATCTGAATATAATAAAACGTATGTTATCGCGGATCAACCGCCATCAAAGTGAGTTGTTCTTGAACCGTTGGTACAAAGTTTATTTCTTCTCCACACGAAACTACAAATATAACAGATTGAATTCTCATACTCTCCATTTCTTTGAAAGCAGTCGCCATTACCTGGTCAAAGACTTATTTCCGCCACGATTCATATTAACCAAAATAATTTCATTTTTCGGAAGCGGAACTTTCACTTTCCGGATTTCGGAAAATTATGGAATTCAGTTAAACTCCGGAATTCAGAAGAATTTCGGAACTCGGGGAAAATCCGGAATTTAGAAAATTCCGGAATTAAGAAAGACTCCGGATTTTGAAAAAAAATCTGGATTTTTTTCGAATTCCAGAATGTTAACGAAATCAGAAATTTCTAAATTCCGGATTTTTCCGAATTCCGGAATTATTCCAAAATCGGAATTTTCCGAATTCCGCAATTTTTCCGGTTTTACTTTCGGGAGTCCGAAAAGTAATAATTCCGGAATTGGCTATCCCTAGTTCATACACAACCTTTCAGAACACTAAGCTAGTAGCTGTCTACAAACAAACAAGTAATGCAAAGCATTTTGTATCCTGCAATACGTCATGTATTAAAATTCGACAGCAGTTTCAGTATCTAACCAGAAATTGCATGTATCTAGCTACTGGAAGCTGAGGTATGAAGAATTCTATTGTGTCTTATACAACCCTGCAAACCACTGAATATCTAAACGGCTTTCGTTAAATCCAAGTTGTAGTACTCACAGTTACATCCATTTGTGTCTATATGATGGTTTGCTAAGCTTACTATATGATAGCGTCAGTAAGTCTTTCTCTGCCCTCCCGTAAAGTTGTTATACGATCAACTACAGAATAAAGAACCAATTATCAATTTAACCGAGTTGTTGTATTACTACACATCTGCTTCCGCTTCTGTCAACACTGGTCGATCTCGCTGACTCGACATATTTGCTTTTTTATACCCCATTCTTCGTTTACTGAACTAAACAGTAACTATTCTGAAACATACTACTGCGCATGCCTCGTAGATAAATATTTCTGATGCCAATAGTTTTCGTTTTGTCCAAGGAATGTTCTTTTTCTTATTCCCAGCAACAACCCTTTTATTACATTATATGAAGAGCATGTAGGTCTAAATATCTCATGTATTACATAGAATGTAGGTTTAACTCTTCCAGCAAAGAAGAAACATGTGATCATAGTATACAACCAACAGAAGTGATAGCTGGCAATATAGTGGTCGTAATCCCTAACGACACAGAGAGTGAACTATGCCCTCCCTGCTGGTCTAGTGATTAGCACGTGCGCCTTTGGTGTATGGTGTCCCGGGTTCGATTCCCGGCGGGATAGAATCTATGATTTTTAACTGTTCTCGATGTTTCTGTGTTCGTGTTCCTGTCGTAATAAGTTATTAAAAAAACAAATTAAACGAGTGAAGCAAGTAAAATTAGCAATAAGTAAGTTACTGAAACACGTTCGGTGAGTCAGTTAAAAAAAAAGTGGACAAAACACTGGCTTTTTGCGCCGTCCATGCGAGTTCGAATCTATCTCGGCTTGATTCTTTATCCATTTGAGAGAAAGTATTGTTACAGGTAGTCACTCTTTTCGTATTTTTCGCCGTCGTTCACAGTTAAAGTAACTGGCTATCCTTATTCTTTCTACGAATGATGGATCTTCTCTTTGGCTTCATGTCAAACATGCTCACGTAATGAAAAGACGCTGTCGATAATAAGAATAATAATAATAATAATAATAATAATAATAATAATAATATGAAATATTAGTAGCTAACTCGTGTGTGTATTTCGAGAATATAATTTTATATTATTATGTAGAAATAAGTAAGGCTGGCTGGCGTCCGCCCCCCTAATTTTTTCGATGCGCCTTATGGGTCCACGGTGTACAACGTTGGTCCCATCCCACTATCACCTCCTGTTCTCTCGATATAAGTTATCGACATTTTGCCTAAAGAGGGCTTTGCCGTGGCCCCATGACTACCCATGACAATGACTCTTCGTTCATTTTGCATTGAAATCGCTTATTTTTCTGAGTACTATGAGTGCATACTGTCCAACGTTGCTCCCATCACTACAATTTCCCGTTCTCTCGGTATAAATTGCTAATATTTTGTTTGTAAGGGAGATATGGCGTTACAATCATTACATTTGAAGAAGAATTGAGGAAGATATTGCCTTGCCACAAACACTTATTATTATTATTATTATTATTATTATTATTATTATTATTATTATTATTTTACTTACCACTACTGTTGCCTACCTTTATTTGTATTGCAAAGTGTTACTAAAAAGCAAATCAAATAACACTCCTCGCCATTCACGCTCCCGAACTCGAAATATATGATTTACAGTTCTCTGTGTTAGAGGAAAGCACATTTATTATATTATTCTTTCAAATACCATGTTTCACAAGTTGCTTCACTTTCAATGTGTAATTCCATATCATCACTAATAATCATCTTGTTCCCATAGGAAATAACCCCCTCCTGCAAAAAGAAAAAAAAAAAAAAAAGCCTGACCGTAGCGAAAGGGCGTGAACCTTCTTTAGGCGATTAATCGGGTCCAATATTTCAATAAAAGAGGATAAGTCTCTGCACACAAATATTTCAGTAAAAGAGGAAAAGTTATTCAAACTTTCTGAATACCTATTTATGGGCGAGATTTGGTTCCCTTGGAACTTTTTAAGAGTTTGAGGGGCCGTCATTTTGAACATTTTCATCTGATTATTCTGGTTAACGAACTCATCAGGATATTTCAACAATTAATGTTTGTGCCAAGTTTCGTCTCAATCCGCTGAAAATTAGGGTGGTTATAGCATTCACAAATAGCGTTATATATATACACAGATAGATAGATAAATAGACACACAGAGGGAGAGAGAAAAAGTGTTTTGCTCCCTTCTCGCACCTGTGGTGCGTCAGAGCTAAACCGGGCCCCTTTGCAAAACGTATTGACCAGCCTAACCTAAACACAAGCCTCTTACTTGCTAACGTAGAAATGTGGTCGGGAGGTGTAAGGCATGTAGAAATTGTATTTTTAGTAACCATGAGTACGGTCCATTTCCATGTTTTTCTTTTTACTTTTTGCAGCTACTTTGGAACGTTCAATTTTTATTCTTCACTTATCGCAAATGGCGTTTACATTCAAAATAAGAGAAATTTTGGTGGCATTTGTTCGGATGTTCTTCTCTTTCGAAATGAAGAAAAGAATAAAAGCAATACGCAAAGACAAAAAGTATTATCATTACTAAACATTACCAATAATAATTACTACGAAAAACTTAATACGACCTCTTTTACCCTCTCATGAGCTGTATGTATTATCAACAAAAATTTTTAAAAATGTCCTTGACGGGGATCCGAACCGGGGACCTTTGCGTTTGTAAGCCAGCACCTTAACCATTACACCAAGATCATGGCATGTTTAACTTTAGTTGTCGGCGTATTTGTTGTATTAGTGTTTTATGTTCCCACTTCGACAATTTTTACTCTTTTTTCTAAGTTTAACAGCTGTTTCTGGCTTTCTCTTTCGGTGTCGTCCTTTATTTACACTATGCACTATTCGTATTCACAGCTTGTGCCCCTTGCAATGTCTTATTCAGATTAAACTTTTCTTTTTGCCCCTCAGTAAACATTTGATTGATTTAATTCTCATACTCTCCACGGATGGAGCGCAGGAATGCCAGACTCGAAAAGTAGGTGTACATTTTTTTCCTGACAGATAATACAAGATATAACTTCTATTAGACGAATTGGGAAATAGTGTAGCTGAACCAAAATACTTTCAGCATGAGACCTTAATGTAGCAAGGAGCATAACAATTATCCAAAAAATAAAACCTGAGAAAAAGGATACATTCCAAAAAACAACATTGAAAATAAACACTGAAAAACAAACAAAATTAAATACAGGTACTCTGCTTCTGTGAATGCAGTACATATATTAATGAACTTTTGCTGCTGATGCGTTGTGTACAATACCCGTACCTTATCAAAAAAAACTTGCAGTTCTCACAGTAAGTGAAACAAGCAGCATATTACTCGTGCTTGTAAAAAATAAACCAAAAAATTAAAAAATCAATGCTTAACAGAAGCATAAATGAAACAAACAGGTTTGCCACAAAAACATTGGGCTACCTATAAAAAATAATCTTATGAAAATCTATTTACTATACATTCAGACCCTCAAATGAAACTGAAAAAGACATAGTAGTGCCTCTTCTGTAACGCACAGGCTGAGGCAACAGCAGGACCACATCAGCGGAAACAGTATCCATATCCTCTTGTTCTGGCCAGTAAAACATAGTACCATTCATATTTCTGCGAACAAATCTGATATCAAAAAAAATCAACTACTTGAATTACTTGATGAACAAAATGTTTCACTGATTGCTTTCAAAGGTACGTAACCAATAACCAATGTCCAACTTTAATTGCGGTACCATTTTCATGATCATCATCAAAAGAAATATCAATAAATATAGTTGTCTATGTACTCTTTTTTATTTCGTTATGGATTATTATCAGGCACAAAACGAGTGAAGTGAATTAACTACCTATGAATACAATATTATTATACAGCATTCCCCCATTCCGATATCATTTTGCCACTCTTTGAATAAGATCATTTTTAGGCAATACAACATGGGTGACCACTACAGTAATAATTGCAGATAGCAACACTGATAAATTTCCTACACCAATCTGCCTGAAAAATATTTTCAAATTTCATGTCAAAAAGTACAGACTTTTTAAATTGACCCACGAAAAATGGCGAAAATAGACCCCGTACGAAACTATTTATTTTGGCAAAGTGGGGTTAAAATACACAATGTAAAAACTGTATTACCTTTTTATATGTACAGGGTTCCGACAGAAGTGTGAAGATAGATTTCCCTGACTTTTCCGGACATTCCCTGACACAAATTCTTGTTTTCCCTTACATTATTTCTTGAATATAAATGAGAAGATATGAAATAAGTTCTATCATACACTTTTTTCAATGGCCTCCTCCATCCCCATACCCGTCCAATACACTCTTTTAATTACCATTTACATATTTCTTATGTACAATATGAGTAATTGTAATTTACACAAAATTTATCATGTAAATAGGGGGTCTAACAATAATATATGTATGATACAGTACCACATATTTGGTCTAGGAGTTAATTCGTGCGGGTGGACAAGAGATGGCGCAACGAACGGAGCGTCCCACAGTTCCGTGTATCCACACATGTGTTGCAAACCCCTGTCATCGCGTATCGTTCGTAGTATAGGGCAGTGGATTAAAGCGTCAACAACACCAGTTTGTAGTTAAGTGAACATGGCGCAATTTGTGCCTGATAAAGTGTTTTTGCGGGGTGTCCTGCTGCATTACTTTAACATTCAGAAAAGTGCGACTGAAAGTCATCGTATTTTGGTGGAAGTGTATGGTGACCATGCTCTAGCTGAGCGAACGTGTCAGAAGTGGTTTGCACGGTTTAGAAGTGGTGATTTCGGCTTGGCAGACCAAGAGCGAGCTTGACAGCCAAAAAAATTTCAAGACGAAGGATTGACAGCATTGCTCGAGCAGGATTCGTGTCAAACGCAGGAACAACTTGCAGCAGCATTAGGCGTTGATCAAACAACAGTCTCCAAACGCTTGAAAGCCATGGGAATGATTTAAAAGATGTCACATTGGGTTCCACATGAATTGAAAGACAGAGACGTTGAAAGACGAAAAACCATTTGCGAATTGCTGCTTCAACGACAGAGCAGAAAGGGGTTTCTGCATCGAATTATTACGGGTGATGAGAAGTGGATCCATTACGAGAACCCTAAACGAAAAAAGGCTTGGGTGAAACCAGGTGAACCAGGTCCATCACAACCAAAACGAGATATTCACTGTGCAAAGGTTATGCTGTGCATATGGTAGGATATGAAAGGTGTGGTGTACTATGAGCTGCTGCAACCGGGTGAAACTATGAATGGAGAACGTTATCGACGACAATTAATGCGTTTGAAGCAAGCTCTGGCCAGAACACGACCAGAATGGGAGAACAGACATGATAAACTTATTGTTCAACATGATAACGTTCGCCCACATGTCGCAAAACCGGTCAAAACCTATTTAGAAAATGTCGGATGGGAAGTTTTACCCCACCCGCCGTATTCACCAGACGTTCCTCCTTCGGACTACTACTTGTTCGATTGCATGAACAACGATTTGATTGGACAGCGGTTTACTTCTTCAGAAGATATCGAAACATGGGTCTCTGACTGGATCGCTTCCAAGGATGAGGACTTCTTTCGCCACGGAATCCGTACATTGCCTGACAGATGGGCGAAAGTGGTGGCTAGCGATGGACAATATTTTTCTTAAGGTATTTATGTATTTTGTGTTTGTACTACAGCTTCAATGTGTGGGTACCAACCGCACGAATTAATTCCTAGACCAAATACCTTGACACTGACAATTAGACTTTTTTTGCTTGAAAAAACAATAAAAAGCAATATAACCTGCAGTCAAGAATACATTGCATTGCATACATTATGTGTCTCCCTGAGACATATAATTATCCGCCCTAAAATGAAATGAAATGAAATCTTTGAGCTTTACGTGCGACGCTTATGCCGGTTAGGCTAAAGGAGACGGTAATGGTGAGAAATGAATGAAATGGTAGAATGAAGAAATAGGGAAGAAACGGGAGAATCCCAAGAAAACTCACGCACATGGTGTTTGTCTACCACAAAGTTCGCCTTGTGCGAGTTGGGATCGAACCAAGGACTCCATGAACCAGAGGTGAATGCTCTACCACTAAACCACCGCAGTCTACTATCATCCTAATATTCTCAACTCTGAGACATGTTAATCCTCACATTTACATTTTTTAAACAGAATCTTGTTTTGCTTTCAGGTTTTGAATTTGTTCTACGAGAGCGTCTTGTTCTTGTTTGTAACATAATTCCATTTGTTACTTCTTTGCTTCCAACTTCAGTCTACTTTCTTTTTTCTCAGTTTTCTTTTTTCACCTATGATTTTACTTTCCTCTGCACTTTTGATGCGTTTCTGTTTAAGGTATTCATCATAGCGTGTCCGAGCTGAACGAACTGAGACAAGCCTTCTTCGATCAATAGGAAGAGATTCTACCCCTCCATAGTACATAATTGCATCATGCACCGGCCTCTGTGCTATCAGAGAATCTTCGATTTGGTTTTCTACAATAAGTGTATTATTGACTAAGAACTCGCCCTCCACTGAGACAGTGCCGTGGGATGAAATTAAACATTTTCACAACATTCCACAAATCAGAATAATATAGTTTCTTGGACATTACGTTTGCAAAGAGATCATCTGCCCATCTTCTCTTCGTATTCTCTCAAGTCATTAAACCCCTGAATTTTAGTACAGAAATACCTAAATTGACACTTTGCTTTCTCAGGTACAGAATCAGATTTTCTGTTATGTTTATGCAGAGTTCGTAGGATGCGTTTTGTCCTAGTCTGAGCAAATTCTGAATTGTTCTTTCCTAACCTGAGGTCCAAAGCTGGCAGAGCACGTACCAGTTTCTACTTCAGAGGGCTCATTTCCACAGTCTTCTTGATTGTGCCCAGCAAAGAGTTTCGACAATCAAGCCTGGAAGTTAGTTTATCTTTATTTGATGTTTTCAGTTCTTTCAATAGTTCTTCTGTCTTAACACCAATGTCCATGAAGATGACAAGTCATACTTCGATTTACATGATCAATTATCCTCCTATCTTTCTGATACACAAATTGACACACACACAGTACCTCAATCCCTCAGCACCCAATAGCAACACTGCATCACTGTCATCATAGGAATGCTGTATTATTGTGATTCTCTTCACATGTCAATCTATACAACTGATGGAGAAGGAACAGTGTTAATTGAAGAAAAAAAAAATTTTACTCTTGCACATTTACGTTCCCTGACTTTCCCTGACACTTTACGCAAAATCCATGATTTCCCTGACTTTCCGTGACATGTTTTCATTTCCCTGACATTCCCTGACTTTCCGTGATTTTCCAGAATGTCGGAACCCTGATATATCTGCAGAACGGATGTGTATTTTTAATTTAAAGATTTATTGCATATTTTACATTTTGGGTAAAAACGAAAACATTTTCCCTTTTTGTTCAGGTTTATCCTGTGGGTTCAGCATTGCCCCGGTCGACGGTATATCCTTGTGTGGTTCTGGTTTTCTTCCGGTTTTTTTTTTTTTGGGTGGTGGTGGTGGTGGTTTCTCCTTTTCAAGAAGTCCAGAACTTCTTTTTCTCTCCCTCTCTGGACTACCTCCTTTGTATCCTCTGGTCCAGAACGGGATTTGCACTCTTCTACGGCAAATTCACACTTCTTCTCTAGTTTTGGTTTCAGTTTTTTGTAGTGTTCAATGATTTCTCTGTGTTAGCATCAGCTCTTTGTAGTATATTTTGTATGTTTGTTTGGAAATTGGTTGGTACTTTGGCATATTTAAGCAAGTTCATATCCAGTTTTTGAAGCCTTATCAGGGGTTTGCCAAGTTGTACTCCCTTCTTATGTTCGGCTTCGTAGTGTTCCGCAAGGTCTCGTTTGTAAAGTAGCTTATGTAGCGTTTTAAGGCTCTCTTCCCTTTCCGAGCTCAGCCTGTAGCTGAGTCGAGGGGTACCGGGTTGCTTCCACCAGCTTGTTGGGGTCTGGTTGTTGGCTGGTATTTGGAGTACTGCTCCTTTCTTCTTTTGTTGTTTGGCCTTGGTTCTCTCCCTCCAGTCAATGGATGTCCTCTAAGGTGTTCCATTCAGACAGGTCCACGGTAAGTTCGTCCACTAATAGGTTGTCTACTTTTTCTTTCATCATCTTCATTGTACTAAAGCATACCCTTTGTTCTAGGTTTTCCAGTGTTTTATTCTGTATTATTTGATCCTTTCAATGAAATTTTTCTCCATATCTTATAATCCCGTATTTTGTACTATTAAATATTCATTCTCGTATATTTCATTTTATAATCATCATTTTTATTCTGTAAAGTTTCTTTCTTTATCAGTATATTGTTACATTCCATGTTTTAATTATGTGTTCGCTAGTCTTTCAAAATAACCGATTCGCTCAGTTCTATTACTGTAAGTACAGGATTCTTACCAGTAGCTTTCCAAAAATAGCACCCACGCCATCTCTTAGCACTCTCACTACTCGTGCCGGTTCTAAATTAGTCGTTTTAGTTTTAATAAAGAAGTATTTCCTTTTCTTAATACAGTATATATTTTTTTATAAGATTACTTTGTATAATACTAAATATTATTTTGTAAATTATTATTATATTTGGGCATCTCTTGTCATTCAAAGTTTAGCGAAAAATGAATTTTAAGAGTTCCGGAATTTCAGCACCTTTATAAATAAATATGGCGTTTAGCTAAAAAGGAATGCATAAACGTGCTGATGCATTTAAATCTTCCATATTAAAATATACCTCTCTCTTCGCCAAGCCAAGTGTGTAAATAACCGTAAGCTGCCCAGTCAAAGCTAGTTATGCTATGTATCCATAAGTGGTAATCAAGAAGCCAAAAATAGATTTATTTTGCTAAGAGGCAAAAACAAATCCGGTCTGAGTGAATATTTAGCATAACTGTTTTCTAATTTTTTTTCCCGCTTCCTTGGCTTTCCGCATTTTTAACACTATTTAATTTCGTAGTTATTTACCTAGGTAGAAGGTATATTCTTAGAAATTTCCTATTGTTATATATCAGAATAGTAAATGTAGGTTACTATTAAAAAGAAACACCGATTGGAATTATTCTTCTGTTGGTTTTAAATTTAAAGTAAGTTTGTTAAAAAATGATATACACTGTTCACGTTCGAGCATATAATGTTGTATTCTGGGGAAATTTTAAGTCTCAATTCGTTGCTCCGGATGCTGTGTATATTGTTTATTTGTTCATGAAGTAATATAGCTCGGTGATACTCGAAAAGATTTGATTACGTCACTTGAAGCTAGCCATATAAACAGTTACCATGCCGTTATTAACGTTAAACTGCTCCACATAATTAAATTTAGTCCGTTATAGTTAATCATGGTTGCATTATTCGCATCGTATTGTTCACTGTTTTCTCAAGGATGTATTTTATGTTTTCTTCCAGCCTCGTTCCGTGTTAGCCTACTATATATATGCAATATATATTTTTTCTTTGTTGAACGTAGGGTAATTACTGTAGACGAAATAGTCAATGCTTTATAAAAATATATTATGAAAACGAGATACACGTTGTTGGACTAACTTAAACTTTATCTGGGTGCTACAAGAGTAAAAGAAACTTAGAAATTCTTGTTTAAAAAACTGAAAAAAAAAATATTGCTACCCTATGACTACATAAGACAAATTTTAGTCAACAAAAGCATAAAATAACAATAACGTTGATATTCTACGTACATGATTTTTTTTCTCTCCGTCCAGGAGATGTTAACAGAAGATATATGTTACATCCAAATAATAAAATTTTAAAAATACTGTCGTTTTACGTATTACATTACTAAATCACTTAAATAACTGTGTTGGCAATAACATAGAATACACTTCTTCTGTCTTATGTTGTCTAAATTACCTCTTGTGTTAAAATTTTCTTTAGTATTATTTAAACTCATATAATCATTAAATTAGCTATTAAGTTACATTTACACTTGTATTTTTTTTATTTTCTAATTTTTTTTAACAAAGTCGTCGACAAAGAAATTTTTGTTAGTTTTGAGGAATACTTATTATAAGAATTTCCGTTACTCGTTAAAAAAAAAAAAACTATCCACTAGTTTAGTTCTTATCCTTTCCCCCACCCCGGGGTTTTTAAAAAACCCATTTTAGTCGTGGTGTTTTTGAGGCATTTTGCACACTTTCACTGAATCAGCTATTGCTCACGACTATTTATCGAAGGATTTTTTTTTTAAATAAATAAAGCAATGTTTTTAACTGTACCAGTCAAACTTCCCTATTATGTACTTCAGGCAATAAACTTCCCGCCCAAAGTGGGGAATTTCCCGCGAATTTCTGCCCTCAGGTTCACGACAGAGACATGCGAATGTTACCAAAAAAACTGCTTCATTCCGAACAAAACGAGATATGAACCATGATCCTGGGGTAGTCTTGCTGCTAGAATTCATTTACTAATTTTTCCCAGCGCATTTTTTCCTAATAACTACTAATCTATTGTTATCCAATAAGCTCTAGCGGCAAGACTCTTTATCGAGGATCATAGTTCGTACCTCGTTCTTCGTAATGAAGCAATGTTTCCAGCTGTACCACTCAAATTTCCCTATTATGTACCAGAAGTGGAAAATCCCGGTCAATTTGGGAAAAAGAGATTTTGTGTTAGGAAAAATTCTTTTTTGGGTATTTGTTTCCCCAGATACATGCTGGCGCCTTGTGAGTGGTACCGTTTGAAATGTTGCATTATTACGAACAAAACGAGGTACGAACCATGATCCTACCACAAACAGAGATGACTCTGTAGCTACTTTACTAAACGCATTGACTAAAAGTGCGTAATAGGGGAAAATTCAGAATTCTTTTGAAAAATCTCAATTTACCTCACGATTATGGTTCGTACCTCGTTTTGTTTCGAATGATGCTACGTTTCAAACGGTACCACTCATATGTCCCTATCGTTTACCTGAGAGGAGAAATTCCAGAAAGGAAAAAGTCCCGAAAATTCTCTTTTTTCCACTTTGGGCTAGGTTTTCCCGCTTCTGGTACATAATAGGAAAATTTGAGGTACAGTTCCAAACATTCTTTCATTAAGAGCACAACGAGGTACGGACCATGACACTATGATTTATAGGGATGTGTCAGGAATACAAAAAAGCTCTAAAATTTACCCTTTTCTATTTTTCTTCGTACATGTTTGTGGCGTCACTGCCCCCAGGCATCGCATGCGTGACTGCAAAATGCCCATGAAACATATTCTTTAATGCTCCCCTCTTGCTCCCTTTGATGCTTTTATCTGCTAGAGCCCAAAAACGCTCTATGCGTTTAGCCTGAGGAACTTTTGGCGCGTTCTTGCTTTTGCCGGCAAACTCGATACCAGCGCCAGTAAGCGCGTCGTGCACTTTTTTTCAAATAACGCGAGGATGCCATATCAGGCCAAAACACAATGGCATGTCTGATGAATTCCTTTTGTGTCCATGGAATCAAAACTTCTTCAATGCATTCTAAATAGCGGTCACCGTTGATTGTTCCATTTTGAACAAGAGCAGGCGAAAGTTTTCCGTTTGCTGCGATCGCATGCCAGATCAAAAACTTTTTCGCATACCTGTTTTACGAACTTGCTAGCTTGATGTTTATCAATGTACAATACGAACTTGAAAACTGGCGTGAACGTTAAATTTTGTTAACAGTAAGTTTCATCATTAATTATCACAATCTTGTTCGCGAACTTCTTGTCGGAGAGTTTGCGGCAGTTGATCTTAACGCGCTTCTTCTGTTCATCTGTATAAAATGGTACACTTTTACATGTTTCAATCATGAATCCGTGTTCTTTCTTGATCTTCCTTACACTGGATTCAGAAATTCGATATTTTCGTCCTATAAAACGGTTTAGGGTAAAGAAAGTTAGGGTTTTTCAAGAGTTCTCGTCTAATCGCACTTTTACTTTTTTGTGTACATTCTGAAATTTGGCGACCAGACGACTTCTTTCTTGATGTTTCACCAGTCTCCACATTAATTTTCAAGATTGTATGCACTGTACTATAAGGATATTTACATTTAAAATGGTCTAAAGCAGCCGTAAAGTCACGCGAGCACTGGTTCTCATAGAATTGGATAAGCCGATCGCAGACAGTCTTGGCTTTTCGGCTGTCATTCGGTTCCTGTTCATGTTTACGCGCGCACACTTAGCATACATTCGTGAGATACTATGATGAGCAAAGCGTGAAACTTTCATTGAGATCGAACGAGTTGTTTTCGTTTTATCCATGCTTTTTGCCAGTAACCTTAACTTAATTGCACTCCTTATCTCCACTGCCTGAGTTCACCATTGGTCAGACAAGATCCAAGTGTCTCAATGTCAAACCATTTTATCTTAGAGCTTAGTGCGCGCGGTACACAAGCACGGTACATAACTACAAAGAACCTTGTGCACCATAGACCTGCGCCCAAGTTATTATACCACTGGGAAGATTTAACTAAGGTTACATGATTATTATTTAATAACTTCTCGCGATTATATTCCGAGACCTTCAATATACACTAACTAACTCTATGGCCTATGGAACCCGAAGGTTCAATGCCGCGTTCACAAAAGCTCTCCACTGACTTCTATCCTTAGCCAACTGGATCCAGTTTCTACTTTGTATTCCTATTTCTGCGAGATCCATCTTAATATTCTCCTCCCGTCTGCGCCTAGGTCTGCCTAATGGTCGTTTTCCGATTGGTCTTCCAGTTAAGACTTTGAAAGCGTTCCTTCCTCCTTCTATCCTGCCTACATAACCTGCCTACCTGAACCTCCTAGATTTGATGACCCTAACAATGTTAGGTAAACTATAAATTATGTAGTTCCTCGTTATGAAGTTTTCGCCATTCATCATTCCCTTTCCTCTTTGGTCCGAATATTCGTCTCAGGATCTTGTTCTCAAATACTTTTAGTATACATTCTTCCCTCAGAGTAAGCGACCATGTTTCGCAACCATACAGAACAGGCATGATTATCGTTTTATATATTTTAAGCTTCAAATTTCTCAACAAAATTCGCGACAAGAGATTTTGAACTGAATATTAACACGAATTCCTTGCTTTTAGACGACATTTAATTTCTTCGTGAATATGGTTTTCCTCTTAATATTGATCCCAAACATTTGAAAGTATCCACTTTATCAAAAGTATTATTTAATATTTTAACGCATCCATAATTTGCCGTATTACGATCCCGACCAACTTCCATGTATTTAGCTTTCTTTGCATTTACTTCTAAGCCCATGTCTCTGCAAGCATTTAGTAAGACCTTTGCATTTCTTTCTATTGTTCTTCTATCATCCTCCAATAATTTACATCATCAGAGTATGCCATAACCTGGTGAATACCATTCAACTCTAGGCCCTAGTTGCTGTCTTTGATTTTCCTTATAGCGTATTCCAGGACAAAGTTGAATAATAATGGCGACAACGCATCTTCTTGTTTTAGGCCATTCCGGACGTGAAAGCTCGTGGACAAAAATTTTTCTACCCGGACTTTACTTTGGGATCAGTACCGGATCTAGAAATCATACCACCTCCCCCCCCCCCCGCAAGAAAACTGAAAGGGCCTCCTCTATATTCAATACTTTTTAATAGTGTATTTGAATGAAATACCTCTAGTGTTCTATTTGCTATGGACATTCAAATACTTTCGTTTTACTAGAAATCATTTCTCCTCGACCCCAAACTCTCGTATAAAACCTCTCTTCTCAATGGTCCGCAATCTCTCATGGTTGGTTGTCAGCATTCTCTTCTGTGTTATTGAACACCGTAAATAGTTCTTGATCCTCTTTAAGAATGAGAATGACTTTTCAGCGGAAGCCACTGCCACGGGAAAGTCAGATATATATGGTGCCTTCCATTTCAATTCAGGCAGAGCATGTACCATCACCATCTCAGTTATTGTTGAAACTTTTTTTATAGCAACTAGACATGTTTTTAAGAGACCCATATTTTTTTGTTTTGTCGAAAAAAATTTTCCCGCCAAGTAATGGGCCATCAAAGACGGGGAGTACAATTTATGAATTGTGGAAGACATGGAAAATGGTCAACTTCAGAGCCTCACCATTCGGCTATGAAGACAGGTAGAGTTATAATTCTTGTTGTGGTGTGTACATAGGGATATAAATAAACTATATTTTATTATAGTTTGGTTTGCGCATGCGTATCTTTTTGTACATAAATTAACAAATTAACGTAAATTTATCTGAAAAGTCGAAGTTTGCGAATTTTTTTCGAGCACTTCCGGTTCGAATTTTAAAATTCTGTTTTCACGGTTGGTAAGACCTAGTTACCCACTTACCGAAAAAAATTTTGTATCGCTTCTGTGTGCAACCGTTTTGTCGCAAAAAATTCGAGAAATTGTAAAATTTTCAAAAATCGCCATTTTTGGGCGCCATTTTCTCGAAAACACCATCTTTTAAAATTCTGAAATTTTGTCAGATGGTTCAACTTTACATGAATAATAAACACACCAAATACCATTCTCGACCAATGCTTCATGAATTAACTGTAGCCTTTTAAAGTTAGCGAAGTTTCGTTAATTTTGATGTCACAGTTAGCAACACTGGGAACAATAAAAGTGCAATGATTTGATGACGTTTGTGGTTCACATTCATTAAATGGAGAATAAAAGGTTTTCTTGACTGGTTTTTTATTATTTTGATCAAAAAGGCTCTCTGAAATAGTAAAATGGGCCTCCCCCTACTACTCCGTTTTCTTAAACCGAAATAATCTGAGGTGGAAATGACGATTACGAAACCACAAATTTTAAGTTTACTTGAAATGGCCATCCAATAAATCCTGATGATCTATAAAAAGCCTGAACTATTACCTCAGTATGATTTGGAATGCTCCAGACAAAGTCTCAATTAAGTGCGATGTCATTACAGTGGTTTTGCAGTGAAACCGGCCATGCAAGGGTGTCTGCGATGGTATTGGGAAGGGGTAAAGAATGTGGCAAAGCGGCATAGCCTTAGGCTAAAACAGATACACAGTATTAAAACCGCAGAAGAAAAAAATGAAATGAAATATTTAAGTTTTACGTCCCACGATTATGCCGGTTAAGCTAAAGGAGACTGTGATTATGAGAAATGAATAAAATGGTGGAATGCAGAAAGTGGGAGGAAACAGAATAACACCGAGAAAACCCACGAGCACGGTGTTTGTCCACCACAAAGCCCACACGGCGCGAGCTGGGATCGAACCAGGGACCCCAAGCACCGGAAGTGAACGCTCTACCACTGAGCCACCGCTTCCCCACTAAAACCGCAGAAGAATTCGTGAGTATAGTGCAAGTACAAACTCCGGGTATTACTCTCGTTTTGTTGCCTGGAACTGAATTCGACGACTTCCGGAAGAAAAAAAAGGGAAAGTATGTGACCGATAACTGGTATTCAACGAAGTCATCTTCGGAAAATTGCGAAGTTTTTATGGCAGTAACGGGTCACCATGAACTAACTTCATGCTTCCCCCAAAATCGAACTTCTGCAATTCAAAGTGTAGATTTAAGAAATCTGCAAAAAGGAACTTTTGTTACATACATATATGTATGGTAACCAGTGGTGCGTAGCAGAAATGTGAATAAATCATGAATTATTTGAAGTGCTGTTTATGCTTCCACATGGACCTTCAACAGAATACAGGTTTCCAGAAGAGCATAAGAGAACTGAAAATAAGTGTTTTGTGACTATCGACAATGTGCTACGCAGGGGCGGATCCAGGACGGACTTCTGGGGGGGGGGGGGTTGTAATACTGCTACTTAGAGCTACTTTTAAGAGCTCCAAACACTGGGATAAGTTTTATTTATATATAAAATAAGAAAGTTTCTTCTTCTGCGGGGGGAGGGGCAATCTTCCCCCTAGATCCACTCCTGGATGAGCTGTGAGTGAACCAACACCTATTGAAGCGCCTGCACGGTTACATGCTATTAGCGAAGAAGACACCAACCAAGCAAATGATTGGTCCATGTAAAAAAAAAAAAAAAAAAAAAAAAAAAAAAAAAGTGAAATTTTGTTTCTGAAGACCATTTTAAGTAAGTGAACTTGAAATTTGTGTGTTTCGTAATCGTCATTTCCACCTCAGATTATTTCGGTTTAAGAAAACGGAGGAGTAGGGGGAGGCTCCTTTTACTATTTCAGAGAGCCTTTTTGATCAAAATAATAAAAAAACAGTCAAGAAAACCTTTTATTCTTCATTTAATGAATGTGAACCACAAACATCATCAAATCATTGCACTTTCATTGTTCCCAGTGTTGCTAACTGTGACATCAAAATTAACGAAACTTCGCTAACTTTAAAAGGCTGCAGTTAATTCATGAAGCATTGGTCGAGAATGGTATTTGGTGTGTTTATTATTCATGTAAAGTTGAACCATCTGACAAAATTTCAGAATTTTAAAAGATGGTGTTTTCGAGAAAATGGCGCCCAAAAATGGCGATTTTTGAAAATTTTACAATTTCTCGAATTTTTTGCGACAAAACGGTTGCACACAGAAGCGATACAAAATTTTTTTCGGTAAGTGGGTAACTAGGTCTTACCAACCGTGAAAACAGAATTTTAAAATTCGAACCAGAAGTGCTCGGAAAAAATTCGCAAACTTCGACTTTTCAGATAAATTTACGTTAATTTGTTAATTTATGTACAAAAAGATACGCATGCGCAAACCAAACTATAATAAAATATAGTTTATTTATATCCTTATGTACATACCACAACAAGAATTATAACTCTGCCTGTCTCCATAGCCGAATGGTGAGGCTCCGAAGTTCACCATTTTTCATGTCTTCTGCAATTCATAAATTGTACTCCCCGTCTTTGATGGCCCATTACTTGGCGGGAAAATTTTTTTCGACAAAACAAAAAAATATGGGTCTCTTAAAAACATGTCTAGTTGCTATAAAAAAAGTTTCAACAATATCTGAGATGGTGATGGTACAATTTTATATTTTTTTGCCTGAGTTGAAATGGAAGGCACCATATATATATATATAGCAAGAGTAGTCAAAACTTCAGATAACTTGGGGCAATAGTATTAAACTCGACGCATAGAAATATTACCAATCAAGAACAGTGTTGATCTTTGAAATATCGTTCTTAGTCGAGTGCGAAGGGAAATTAATACTAGTGGTAGCGACGCACCAATGTCTAAGTGGTACTTCTCTTGTTTTTTTCACCTAAATTTTTTCATCTCAAAGGGTCACAAGTACTTTCGGGAATATAATTGAAAATTAATTGTATTTTATTTCTACTGATAATTAAAAATGATTTATTTTGTACTCTTTATTACAAAATAAATACAAATATTATTTAAAAAGTAGTTAACAAGAAACATAGACAGCATAATAAGTCATCAATTGCCGTTGAGTTCATTTTTCTAGTCACTGCCATAACCTAGATTTTTGGGTAATTCAAATTCTGGTCACACTGTAATTTCTATGGGTGGTAACACTGAAAATTCTTCCGATTCGTATTTTCGGGTGTAGAATAACATTATCTATTATTGAGGCAAGTTACATTTCATCATCTCTTTTCACTTACGAGAAACTGGCAAAAGAAAAATTGTTAGCTTTTGAAAAATATTTACTAGTCTCCCCTTAACACTAGAGTTACAAGTCCGGATGCAGTGGAATTTCTTAAATGTAAAAATCCTAAAAACACTTCATTCTCGACCAGTTTAGAAACTTCCTTTTCTAAGCTATCGTTTACTCCTCTAAAATTTACATAGCTAATAATGAAACTCATTTGATTATTATATATATATATATATATATATATATATATATATATATATATATATATATATATATATATATATATATATATATATATATATATATATATATATATATATATCTTGAGTCATATCAATGATTAATGAGAAAAATGGCACACTTTTAATTTCCTCCACCAAATTAGCTTCGAAGTTTGAAGACAGGTAATGGATGATTTGATATTAAATATCATGGCTAAGATACTTAATCTGGCCTTTGGGTAGACTGATTACCCGTGGCATTGTAGGATCATATTTAGCAAACAACTGTACGAGAGAGAAAAATTTCCATCGTAGCTTCCATCATGCTCTTTACTGCCTCTAAATACTAATGTGAGTGTAATATCGAAAAGTCTTTCCAGAGCCTGGGGCCAAAAATTTCCTTTCACCCTCCAATAAATCATCAATGGTTTCATCCATTTTCCACTTATCAAAAACAAACATGCTGAAATGTGATTTTGAGATTTGCTGTGCTGCTTTATCTATTTATTTTACTTATTATTATTATTATTATTATTATTATTATTATTATTATTATTATTATTTAGGATAATCCTTGTCAGTGTGTGATCCCTGTTGACCATATACTTTTACTTTCACCACCAGAGAATAACCAACATGGCAAGCAATACGGATAATCCAGTTTCTTTCAATAATTCAGCCATAGAATGTTTGAGAGAATTTTGTAGGATGTTGACTGAAGAGAAATGCATCGATAATTATTACAATCACTTTTGTCGCCTTTCTTGTGAATTGGAACAATGATTGGTTCTTTCCACTCTTGTGGCAATTCATCTTTGTTCCATATAAGAGGAATAAGTTTGTGTATCTTGTTTCACAATTTTTCGCCTCCAGACCTTCTATATAATACTTAAATTTATTATGTTTCTCTTCATGTATAAGACACAATCCAAAAATTGTGTATATGTATTTAATTTTTAGTGTTACACTGTAGTATAGCTCATTCGGTTAAAAGTTTATTCTGTTCCATTATTACTTTTACAGAACAATATGGTTTTATTTAATTACAGTTCCCACTCGTAAGTTTCACAACACATTTTAAGACCAAAGAATGTTAAAAGAAAAGTAACTTCATTGTGAAAGTAGAAATGTCAAGTTTAAAAGTACAATGAAAAAACATTACTTAAAAGAAAACTTCTTTCCATGTTACGCAAACACTGTGATTTAGCACATTTTTCGTTCTTTAGCAATCAAATCTTCGATCTTTCATGCATAGCAGGTTTAGGTTGTCTCAACATTTAAACAGAGAGACTGCTAACTAGGGATGGCCAAAATTTTCCGGAATCCGGATTCCGGAAATTTTGTTTTCCGGAATTCGGAAAAATTCCGGAATTAGAAAAAATTCCGGTATTAATTTCTTGTAGTTGGATATGTCTTTATCATTTACGTAGACAATTGCTACTGCAGTTATTTACTGCTTTATGACAAAGGTCTTATTTTCACACAAAAAAGTCGCCGGTATGTCTCAAACATTATCGCGTTCCCACCTGCAGCTGCTCCAAAGCACTGCAAACTACTTTTTAACCAGGCGAAAGGCAGTGAAGGAAAATAAATCTCAACAAATATTCTAATAACATTCGCTTATTGTCAACTACCTACAGTAGGCGCAGAAAGTGTTCGTACACCGTGCATACTTTATATTGAAAACAGCTAACATGAGAACGGGAGGTGGAAAATATATATATAACCAGAATTAAGACTACACATTCATACAATTTTATTTCTATATACAAGAGAAAGGCCAAACAAACACAATCACTGTTTTGTTCAGAAGAAAAGAGAGAATTCCTTTTTTGTAAACGCAAAAAGTCACCGTACACTTATGCTTGAATTAATGCTTATAAAGTATATTACGTTATTTAATATTTTGTGGGATTACCCTGTGCGTTAATGATTGTCTGTAGTCTTCGTGGCATTGATTTCACCTGTAGTAGTCTGTAGCTTCGGGACTGATTATGTCCCATTCTTCTTGAATAGCTTTTCTTAGGCCTTCTTTAGTAGAGAAGCTGTGCCTTCTGATTCTTGTCTCCAGAACAGATCATAGATGTTCTATGGGGTTCATGTCTGGGGATTGGGGAGGTGTGCGAAGCTGTTTCAAGGTATTATAGAGTCAGGGGCGGATCCAGAGGGGGACCATCGGGGCGATCGCCCCCCCCCCCCACAAGAGGAAAATTTCTTATTTTATATATAAATAAACCCATCCATAACAAGTTTGGAGCTCTTAAAAGTAGCAGTATTACTGCCGACCGCCCCCCCAGAAGTCCGTCCTGGATCCGCCCCTGGCAAACCTTGCAGACAGGCCTCGTTCAACAGTACAAACAATAATTGCGATGTATAATGTTTCTATCACTGTGCGAAACCATAAAAAAAAATAATAAAATAAAAAAAGAACTGGAAGACCAAGAATGTTGAGTGAACAAGATAAACGTTACATTATTAAGGAAAGAAAAAAAGTTCCAAAAAGTAGTGCTGTGCAATTGGCAACGGATCTGGAAACACGCGGTGTTAAAGTATCAGCCAGTACAGTGCGGAATATTTGCAGGGTATCATGGTCGGATAGCCAGGAAAATGTTCTGGGTGAACAAGACAAATCGTATAAAGAGACTAAAGTTTGAAAAAGAGTATAAAGATAAGGGATCAGGCTTCTTTCTGGAATAGGGTCATATTTTCGGACGAAAGTAAATTTAACTTTATCGAGTCCAATGGGAGGCGTATGGTATGGCGCAAGGTGACTACAGAGATGAATCCTCAAAATCTCGTCCCTAAAGTAAGACACGGAGGAGGGTCCGTGCTCGTCTGGGGTTGTATGAGTGCCTCAGGAGTGGGTCGTCTCCACCTTATCGATGGAGTGATGATCCACAAAGTGTATATTAACATATTAAAGGAATATCTCCATACTAGTGCGCAGAAGATGGTTCTTGAAAACAATTTATTGTTCAGCAAGACAACGACTCCAAACATACAGCGGAAAATACTCGATTGTGGCTACTCTATACAAGGGCGGATCCAGGACGGACTTCTAGGGGGGGGGCGGTCGGCAGTAATACTGCTACTTTTAAGAGCTCCAAACTTGTTATGGATGGGTTTATTTATATATAAAATAAGAAAGTTTCCTCTTGTGGGGGGGCGATCGCCCCCTCTGGAACCGCCCCTGAGGTTTGCTATCTTTCTCAAAGACTTACTCTTCTTATGCACTTTAATAATTACTTTTCTTGTCTCCTCATTTGTTTCTGTTCGGTTGCTTCCCATTTCGACAGCCCACCGTGCAGTTTTTTCACTCCTATTCACAACTAAACTCATTCTGTTACTCGTCATGCTATACAGAGGTGTATAATCAGGTGAATACTAGTGAACCCCAGTTGTGGTATCTTTGCTTCGTATTCGTACGTCAGGTGTACGATCACTTTTTGCGTCTACTCTATACACTTTCTACGGAATTTATTTACTTTCTGACCATTAAACTTGTCTTTGTGGTTCTTTATTGATATATTCATAAAGCTTAGTTTTCATTATTCATATTGTGTGTGCTATTACACTTCTTAAATTTTCTGTTTCTTTTTCGCAGGCATTCTCGTTTCAATAGCATAGGTGTACGAACACTTTCTGCGCTCACTGTATGTACAGTAAATACAAATTTATAATTTTTGACTTTACGAAGTATACAATGTAATTGTTCAATAATTAACATAAGCAGGCATTCATTAATTTATATTAATATAATGATTAATAAAACTAATAAGCGGGTGATTGATGACTCAGTGGTAGAGTTTTCATCTGTGGTATTCTAACCCAGGACATGTGGGTTTTCGATGGCTAATTTTGTGTTCGAAAATTTTCCCGGTGGTAGGCCTACTCTTGGTTCCCTTTCTTATATTTGTTCCATCATCACTCATTCTCGAATTTAGTTTATCAAAACTCTATAGCCATATATTCATTCTGTCCGTCAGTGAAACGAACAGTCTCAAGAACTATCTGATGGATTACCAATCAATTTTGGCCATGATGTACAGAGTCAATAGTTAAGAATCGAGTTCCCTGATGAATGTAATATTCAAACCGGAAGCGGTACAAATCAACCATTTCCGGTTTTAACGTTAATCATTATATAGTAAATATGGTAATAGATAACGAGAAGCGGTTTCCAGTAATCGACATATGTAACATTCATGTAGATAGAATGTTACCCAGTTTGTGCATCTGCTGAAAATAATGAGCTTAGGTATTTAGAGAGCATTTTCCGCTTTAGAAAATGTGTGCTTGGTAAAGACTGTAGAGAATTAGCTGAGTCAGGCACGTAGCTAGAATATGGTAATAGGAAGGGGGGGGGGGGTCTGTCACGAAATACTGTGGTTATTTACCAGGGGCTCAATCATTCTAAACTATTTTATTGGCAACATATATTGGTTCGTTTAGCCAAGATTTCTAATGGGGGCATGATATGAAATACTGTGGTTACACACCAGAGGCTCGATCAATCTAAATATTTTACTGACAACATGCCCATATTGATTGGTTAGGACAATAAAATGAGGATATATTAGTAAGTATTTTAATAAGAAGCTATGAAGAAATCTCGAGTAAAAGAATATAAAAAAAGTATTGAAAAAGATATAGTCTTCCGAGGTCATTCGAACGGTGTCGAGAATTTTGCGTCTGGGAAATTTGCGCCCAACCTCAAGAACAGGGAAAATTGCGCCTGCGATGTACCTCCACCGGGAAGTTTGAGCCCAGCGAAATAAAAGAAACTATTGGAGCTTACGCATTTGCTCGGAGGGGCTGACATTACAGCATAAACAATCCTCCCCCCACAACCATGCCATTTGTGATTTATTTTCATTGTGGCTATATAAGGGGAGAATAAACTTCAATATAAGCCAAAAGAACACAACGGATCAACGCAATCACTGCTTCTTCCAGAGATGATTTTGGGGGAACACTGGCCTCCCCAGAGCTCTCAGAGTGCCCCCTCGGAGGAGACCAAAATAATACGTCTATAATATAATAATAAATAGAATAGTACCAGCAGTGACCCCCCTCCGGAATACTAAATGTGCCCCCCGGAACATTTTTCCTGAAAGAACGACTGAATGCAATTGCGTGTTTGAAGTGTAATTCCAGCAAGTAAACACACTGTACATAGTTTTCTTGATAATATTACTGAACTGATTTTACATTCACTTTACATTTTCTTTTCTATATTTTGTGTCCTGAAAAGCCAAACAACTCGCAAGGATTGTGAACAGAGATATCTGGGTAGAGCCAAACAGCCTTTTGTAGATTAAATTATATTCTTTGATTATATTCATAAATATCAGTGGTAGAGCGTTCACCTCCGGCGCTTGGGGTCCCTGGTTCGATCCCAGCTCGCGCCGTGTGGACTTTGTGGACAAACACCGCGCTCGTGGGTTTTCTCGGGGTTCTCCCGTTTCCTCCCACTTTCTTCATTCCACCATTTCACTCATCTCTCATCATCACCGTCTCCTTTAGCCTAACCGGCATAACCGTGGGACGTAAAACTTAAAGATTTCATTTCATTTTATATTAATAAATAATTATATATCAGTCATTTATACGTTTGTTGTAAATTTTGTAGTATAATGAAAAATTGTATTTGTATGGATTGCCCTTTAGTGAACTAAAATTGTATTTTTTTCATTTGTTCGGAATATTATAACGGATGGAGTAACTCACTGAGACGATGAGAGGCAAGCCTAGTTCAAGTACGAGTGGAAGTTACTTTACACAATACAATAATAAGTTGAATTGTAGGGTGCTAACATCCCAGTGCAAATATATAGCCGGCGCATTTTCCCCTCATTTTGGGGTAGGGCGCAAACATCCCAGTGCAAATATATTGCGAGCGCAATTTTTCCTATTTTTGTGGTAGGGCGCAAAATTCTCGCATTCAAGGAAAATATAATGTCCGTGAAGTTGACAAGCCACTTATGTCAGACGCCAATTTCGACTTTAAACGTCGCTAGTGCTACGTTAGTGTTCGATAGTGACGCAAATCGTTAGTACTCCAACTGCATGCCAACACGCCCACTTCTAAGAATCATCTCAAAAATGAGGTTAACCGTTAGAGCAAGTAAGTGCTCATTAGTGCTATTAACATTAACGTTAATGCCTCCATCGTACGGCCCTTTGAGTAGTAACACCACGTTTTTTGCTAGTCTCAATGCGTCCCTATATTCTCGCGAACATTCTGACGTGCCCAAGTTAGTTACTTTTTTTTTTTTTTTGGAACTATTGTTTATCTGTTATTGTTTATTGTTAGTCTGCAGAGTAGTCCTTACATTAATATGCCATTGTCCTTGATAATCATTGCGTATTTACAAGCAGTTTGTTATTACTGTTAGAAGATATAAAAAAAAACAACAGATAAAATCTACTACTTAACGGTTCATATTTTTCTTTTACAGTACATAAACGATTAATAATAATAGTAATAATAATAATAATAATAATAATAATAATAAGACTATTCCAGCATAAAAGTTATCAATTGCATCACACTGGCAACAAGCGACGCATATTTTAACTTCATAAAAATTCGTTTCTCACGATTTTCTGGAAAACTACGTATGATAACATCTTCATTATGTCAAGTTGTTTATCTCAGTGTGATATATGTCTTACCTCTGGACAATATCACAGAAAAACAAAAATTAAATATTAGGAGTACATCGTACTTTTGGACAACACCTCATTAACCATGGGAAGATTGAGTAGTGTATACTTTAGGATGTAAGTTTCAGCTTAACTTGCATCATACATTCTTATGATTACCAAAAGAAAATTTGTTCGTTTTCATTTCAACAAAATTCTTAGGACTACAAAAAGAAAAAATATTTTTTCCGGATTCCGGATTTTTTCCGAATTCCGGATTTTTTCCGAAATCCGGATTTTTTCCGAAATCCGGATTTTTTCCGAAATCCGGAATTTTTCCGAAATCCGGAATTCTCCGATTTTACTTTCCGGATTCCGGAAAGTAAAAATTCCGGAATTGGCCATCCCTACTGCTAACCAATTTGCTAGTCTCTGAGGTAGACGATGAAGCTTTTGTCTTTGGTGTAAATTACTCATTATTAGACGTTTTCATTTCTGATCTCTGTGAATCTTTCGAATCAACCATGAATATATTTTTCCTTATTTCATAATTTCAGCCCAGAAGAAATTACAGTTCTCAGAGTGAATTCGAACCTTCGACGACGGTTTATAGTTTCCTATAATTTCCACGCAATTTACCACTGGACTATTTATTCGGTGAAAAAAAACTACTCTTGATATTCCAGCAGATAAACTGTGAGTAAAGAAGTTCGCAGTTCGTCAAAATCGCGTTCAATTTTTCTTCATTTAATTTATATATATATATATTAGCAGAATACTCGTTCTTCGTACGGAAAGATTAAGTTTCATTTCGGACATAAAGTACTAATAAGGACTGTTTAAATAGCATCAAAAGTGTCACTGTTCATCTCAGCGACCCCGAAAATTATGGAATCGACACTGTCATCGGTCATTATCACTCCCCCACCCCTAAGTTGCACCGTCAAAGTGAAATGATAAAAACCTGCCCAGGCCGGAACATCATTTATGTGGCAAATTTGATCGAGATCAGTCTTGTAGTTCAACAGTTATTAGGTTTATATATCCCCATCCCCATCCCCTACGTTAACCGTCAAAGTGAAATGATACCATCACTCCCAGGCCCGCACTTTATTATGTTAAAAATCTGGTCAAGTGTTACGATACTATACGTCGGAGGTCCCTGGTTCGATTCCAACAACAGACTTTTGGATTTACGTCATCTACTTCGCTGGATTATTTTTATTTTTTTTTTTTCTTTCCTCGGAAAGTTCAATTATGTAGTCTCAAGCTTCCTAGAAGCATTTTTGTATACCTTTGTGTTTTATTAAAAGATAAGTGCAATAGCAGATTCCTTTAACCTCATATAAAGTCACTACCCTTGTTTGTTTTCCTACCTTTGTGCAACTTATCAACTTTCTACTTGTGTCTGGCTACGTTTCCATTTCTTGGCAGTGTCACTGGTCTGCGTTTGAGGACATTGCTCACATTCAACTTATTTGTAAATATTTCGAGCGCCCAGTTAGCTCTTCTCTAGCTGACTCAATGTATTGCCTCAACTAAAAGTTATTGTCTGGTAACTACGTCAACGATTATTAAGTGTGTATTTTGTATTTTCTACTTTTCGCTGAGGTTTAGCTTTGCACTTGAAATTCCTCAGAATGTACAATTCAGGATCAGGAGGTGAAGTCCCCAGCGTGTGAGGTCTTCGACTCTCAAACGTTTTGACTCATGTGACGTCACGAACACGGTGTTAGGAGAAGGTGAGTTATAGAGTGACCATATTTGGTATTGAGGAAATCAGGAGGTGTGGTTTGAGGCCTCAGTCCGGGAAACAAAACTGGATGGTGGGTGTTTCTCGGGGCACTTCGTTTGGAGTTGGAAGAACAGCAACGAGCCAGCGAAAGAGAGGGAGGAGAAGAATGGAGTTACTAACTTTGAAGAAGGTACTGTTTATTTCGTCGAAACAATAAGTGACTACGCCGGACTATTTACACTTATACTTAATTTTCCTTTCCTTATCTGCTGCACTTTTAAAAGCTAATTTGAGTATGAGTTATGATTTCTAAATACCATGAGTTACATTTCCCACATGCTTTAGTTGTAGAATTATCTTTCAGATGAGATTTATTTTTATTTTCCAGCGCTAGTTGCTGGTGGTGGAGAAGATACCCCAAAATCTAGTCAACTATCGGTCACATAATGACCAAAGGGATAGATGAAATCTAGCTAAACATAACTACTATTTAGTCATGTTTCATGATGGAGATGCTTTAGGTTTGATCTCTGTAGTACCTGTGCAGCTGGGTTAAAAAAAAAAAAAAAAAAAAAAAAAAATTGGCGTTTTCACTTTTTTGTTCTGACTACATTTATTTGGAGATTATTTTTATATGTTGCGTTACTTTGCTGAGGACAATGTGTTTTTATCTGATTTTTGTGATGATTTAGATGCTACTGAATTTTTTGAGCCGATTATTACATCATCTCCGGGTCGCATACATTTTACGCGACAATGTTTTGATAAGATTAAAAAGCAATTACAATTTACGCATTCGCTTTCGAGTATTGACACTGTTTCTTCATTAGATTCTGACAGGTTTGAGTTTACTGTAGACATGGCTGTTGGGGGAAATCAGGATAATATTGGCATTTTGAGTCATATCCTTCGGCCAGAACCATTTTTTGGACGTATGGGCGATGATATTGTTCGCTACATCGATCAATTCGAAGTATTGGCTCAGGTAAATAATTGGACAGACGTAAAGAAAAAATGGATTCTGGGTTCGCTTTTAAAGGGGTCAGCAGCCTATTGGTTTGACACTACGTCAAAACAAGCAGATTTTCCGGAGTTGTCATACGAGCAGTTTAAACAGAAGTTAATAGCTGCTTTCAAGGACGCGCTTTTGCCTCAACTTACAGAACAGGAAATGCGGATGCGAGAACAAAATGAGGGAGAGAGTATTCTATCATACGTTTACGCCAAGCGTAATTTAATTTTACGTAACGATAAGGACGCGCCAGTAGCTAAGCAAGTGCAGTTAATAATCGATGGATTATCTCCGGAGTATATGAGATTGGCAATAAAAAAACAATATGTTACTGTTGAAGCTTTAGTGCAAGATTTGTTGGACGAGGAGAAGGCGCGCGTGTTGTTGGAAAGAAAAGCAATTGAAAAGCTGATTAAGAAAAATCCGTTGTTAGCTAATTCTCAATTAATGCAATGTAATCCGCCTGAGAATACTCAAGTTCAATCGGCTTCTGTTCCGTAAAGTCAGCTTTCCCAGGCTGCAGTACGGATTTTGCCCTCTCAAGCTACGAATGCACAGGAAACTGATCAGGTTAAAGATCAGCTGGCTGCTATACAAAAGCAATTAACGCAATTGTCTTTGCAAGCAGAAAATAAGAGAACAGATGATCAACGTTCGTTTTCGAGACGTAATACTAATAATAACAATAGTAATAACAATTATGGATGTAATTATAATAGACGGGGCAATGGCCAACGGTTTCAGCAAAATCGTTCCCGGGGTGGTCAGAATAACAATGCAGGGAATAGGACACAGCAGAGGGGTCCTATTATTTGTCATAAATGTGGAAAAGAAAACCATATTGCCACCCACTGTAGAAGTAATTTAAACTGATCAATAGAGTTGATGACGCAGGGCCATCAGCTCTTCAACGTCTTAAAGTCCCTATTCAGATTGATCGTGCGCTTCCTCATGTTAATGTTACTATTAATGGGAAAGAGAGTCCTTTATTATTGGATTCTGGATCACAGGTGTCTTGTATTGGTCAGGCCATGGTCCCGCGTTTTGCTAAAGTTCAAGCAACACATAGTTTTTTGAAAGGCGTGACAGGGAATACTTTGTCTGTTAACAAGATAGCTTTGGTTCGATTCAAGCTTGGATCTCAAGTTTTTTGCCATCCTTTCCGGGTTATCCCAGCGTATTCCCACCCACCCCTATTGGGGCAGGATTTTTTATTGGCCCATAAGGCAAATTTAAATTTACATGATTTGTCTTTGGAAGTTACGCGGTTTGGTAGGATTCCTAAATTTACTCTGCCCACCGATAGTACAGTTAATTCTGTGTCTAACGAATTTGCAACGCTCGTATCTCCTGTGTATAAGGTTTTTTCGTCTGTTTGGTTGCCCCCACGTTCGCGAACATGTGTTAAAGTGAAGAAATGTTTTGATTTATTGGGAAATTGAGATTATTTGGTACCTAATAAGTTCGTAGTGGGTGCTGTACATGTTTTATTAAGAGATACTGCGGTTGACAGCGTAAATTCACATATTTGGGTTTCGAATCCTACTGACAAGCAATTTTTGCTATGGAAGAATAAAGTTTTAGGGCATGCTGTTCTGAATAGGGAAGAACATTTTTGTAGTAATGTTACAGAAGATACTGGTCTTCAAAAGACTCAATTTGATAAATTTGATTGTACCAGGGTGGATGTGAACCCTGAACTCTCTGAACATGACAGACAACGATTTTATGATTTAGTTACGGAGTATAGAGATGTGTTTAGTTGGTCCCCAGACGATTTTTCAAAGGCACGGGACTATGTTCACGAATTTCAGTTAAAGGATGAAGACCCAGTATACATCCGCCAGTTTCCCATCCCGTTCCATCTTCGTGATGCTGTTCACGAGCAAGTTGAACAGTTACTTAAACAAAACGTCATTCGTCCTTGTCATAGTAGTTACAATAATCCCATCATATTAGTGAAGAAAAAAAATGGATCTTGGAGGTCCGTGGCAGATATGAGATTTACGAATGCTAAGATAAGGCCTATTAATTTTCCTGTACCACCAATTCAGGACATATTAGTGCGTTCTAGTGGTAAAAACCTGATTTGTTCGACAGATCTCTCGCAAGGTTTCTTTCAAGTGCCTTTGTCTGAAAAAAGCCAATTAGTAACTGCTTTTTCAGTTCCTGGACTTAAGCAGTACTGTTTCACTTCCATTCCTATGGGAGGAGTTACTTCTCCAGCGGCGTTAAATGATTTAATGAAACTAACACTAGAAGGATTAGATGAAAATAAAGTATTTTATTATCTCGATGATATTTTGTGGTCAGACGATACGATAGATGGCATTATTAATACAACACGTGAACTATTTGAACGATTAAGACGTAGAGGTTTGAAAATATCTCCTGAAAAAAACAAATTAGGCCATTTTTCATTGGAAATATTGGGTCACCGCGTCTCTAAGCGTGGTATTTCTATTTCTGAACGTATTACTGAATCGATTCAAAATTATAGACGTCCAAGAACACAAAAACAATTGAAAGGTTTCTTAGGGTTGTGTTCATTTGTTAGAAACCATGTTGCCAACTTTTCGTCTATAGCGGAGCCGTTACAGCGTCTATTGAAAAAAAATGTTCCATACAAATGGACGAGTGAACAACAACAAGCTTTTGAAAAGCTCAAAGAAGTGATCTTGTCTGCGCCTACTCTTATGAAATTTCATCCAGAAAGAGACGTGTACGTCGTCACGGACGCCTCACAACGCGGTCTAGTTGGGGCAGTCCTGCAACCTAAAAGTGATGAAAAAGATGCTCCTTTGGTTCCAATAGCTTACTGTTCTCGTGCTGTAGGGCCACACGAGAAATCATATCACCCATTTCATTTGGAACTTGCAGCGTTGATCTTTACGCTAAGACGCTTTAGATATTTTTTATTAGGACGTCACTTTTATTTGCGTACCGATTGTAGATCGCTGGTTTATTTACGTCAAACTAAGAATGTGGCTAAATTTTCTCGAATTCTTGCGGAGTTGGAGACCTATAATTACACTATTTCTCATATTTCGGGTGCTTCCAATAGTCTTGTAGACAGTATTAGTCGCCATGTAGATTGCACAAGAGACGAAGCGGATGAACAGAAGAATCTCGAATTGGTTGAGTGGCTCAAGAGTTGTCACGAAAATAGTGACTTTCATATTATGTATATATATCTCTCTCTATAATATATATATATAAGGGCCATTGCAAAAGTCATGGCAACTATTTTTTTTCTCGCAAATGGTAAAGAATTTTTAAAAAATCTGAAATATGCAAATGGAAGGTTAGTTCATATGTAAACATTATAGGTAGGAAGATGGATGAACACACACACCACTATAAAGATATAGCACGAGAAAAAAGACGAAAAAATATGTCGTTCGAAAAGTTTTTCTGTCAATTGCAACTGTATACAATAGTACATTACAAACAATGTGCATTCCATGGCATCAATAGTCTTCCCAAGAATCCACAAGATGGCAGGCACTCTTAAGATTTCACAGGTACGCGTTCTTGTCCTGTACTATTGTGTACTGTTGCAATTAACAATAAAACACGTTTGAAACGACAAGATTTTTTTCGTCTTGTTCCTCGTGCTATATATTTATGGTAGTCTATATGTTCATCCATCTCCCTACATGTAATGTTTACATTGAACTAACCCTCTATTTGCATATTTCAGAATGTTTTAATTCTTTACAATTTTCGAGAAAAAAAATAGTTGCCATGATTTTTGCAATGGCCCTCATTTACTTACACACACTCTCTCTCTCTCTCTCTCTATATATATATATATATATATATATATATATATATATATATATATATATATATATATATATATAATTTATTGGGTGAGGAAAAAATCCCGGAACGGTCCAATATTTCGCGAATATAAAGATCAGCAAAGCAAAAATAACACGTGATAAATAGTTTTAAAAAGCTATCCAATGATACTGAACACAAGCCCCTATCCCCACCCCCTTCGGCGGTACGGGAGGTAACTTTAAAATTTTAAATGAAAACCCCAGTTTTTTATTGCACATTTCGATTCTCTAGAAAAAGTGACAGTGATTTGACCCAAAATTGAAAACAGTGCCTTCACGGATCGTACTTGTATCGACACACACACAAAAAAGGAACGCAAAACGTTATGAAAATGTGGTATCTAGGCATCGTACTCTGTGGCAATACGGTTAGCGTACTGGACTGTGGAACCAGAGGTCGTGAGTTCGATTCCCGCGCAGTGTAACATTTTTTATGTGAATTTTTTTACACCCAAATAATGAATTCATACATTTTAACTTCAATAAAAAAATCATGTATTTGTCCATATTTGCAAGAAGACACAAATGGCGACAAAAATGATTTTTGTTGTAGTAACCCTATTACTGAGAACTACTTCATAAAGCTAGTTTGCAAAACTATCATGGAAATTTGTATTCTATGTAACTTCAAAAAAAGTATTAATTGAAGTTAAAACATACGGAATTTATTTGGGAAAATAAAAGAAAGAAGATTGCCTTGAACGCGGATCGAACTCTCAACCTCTGACTCCGTAAGCCAGTACGCTAACCGTACGGCCACAGAACACGGAACTGACAGTTCGCATTTTCATAACGTTTTGCTGCACCACCTTTTATTCTGTGTCGATTCAAGCGCCATCTGCGAAGACACTGATCTCAATTTTGGGTTAAATCACTTACTTTTTTCTCGAGAATCCAAATATGCAATAAGAAATAGGGGTTCCCATTTAAAATTTTAAGTTACCCCCGTACCCCCGAAGGGGGTGGGGATAGGGGGTTGCGTTTGGTATCATTGAATAGATTTTTAAAACCAATTTAACACGTGTTATTTTTGTTTTGCTGATCTTTATACTTCGCGAGATATTGAACTGTTCCGGAACTTTTCCCGCACCCTGTATATTATATATATATATATATATATATATATATATATATATATATATATATATGGGTTGGACAAAAAAAAATCTCAAACGTTTGCAAAAGTGTGAAAATCATATCTAGTATGGTGTGGGGCCTCCTTTTGTGTATAAAACAGTTTGGATCCGGCGTGGAATGGACGTATACAGCTCCTGAATCGTAGTGTGTGAAATTTTGTACCATTGTTCCTCCAAAACATGCTCCAGTTCCTTAAGGGGTGCTGGTGGAGGGTAATGAGGCCGAACACGCCTTATAACTCAGACCACAATGGCTCAATGATGTTCAGATCTGGTGATTGTAGGATCCAGGGGAGGTGTGATAGCTCCTTTTCATGCTCCTCAAACCATGATTTTACCGTTTTTGCAGCGTGACAGGGTGCCAAATCATCTTGGTAGATGCCATCACCATCAGGGTACAATATTTGGGCCATGGGTAGAACCTGGTACCCCAAAATGGCCTCATACGCCTTAGCATTCATCATTCCATGCAGGGTTATGATGGGACCTGCAGAATACCACGATATCACTCCCCATACAGTAACAGAACCACTCCCATGCTTTACAGTTGGGAGCAGACAGTTTGTATCATAGGCCTGCGACGGTGTTCTCCATACGTAAACACGACCGGTTGTTGGTAACAAGGTGAAGGTCAATTGATCGGACCACATTACGTGTTTCCACTACTCGTAAGTCCACGCCTTGTGGTCCTTGCAACACTGGATACGCCTCTTTGCATTTACTGCTGTGACCAGGGGTTTGGCGATAGCGGCCCTGCCATGAATTTTCATTTTATGAAGTTCCCGTCAAACTGTTTTCGATGAAACCGGGTTGTGTAGGCCGGAATTGAGTTCAGACGTGATTTTCATTCCAGTGGTCTTCTTTTTAGCTGCTACAATTCGTTTTAATGCCATCCGGTCCCTCTCTGACAGGATTGTCTTTCGACCACTGTTGTGCTTTGCAGACGTCGTTTGCCCATGAATTTTGTATGCCCTCGTGACATTGGACACAGTGCCTTTCGATACCTCCACAATGTTCGCCACTGTTGCCACTGAAGCTCCAACCGGACGGGCACCAAGGATCATGCCTCTTTAGAAGTCTGTCAGGTCGCCCATTTTACCGCACCACTTTCACACCACGACACTCACAGTTGAACTGGTTACTGCTGACGGAAGAGGAAGGTTCACATGACACATTGAAAACTAAAAACGATCGGCAACCGCAACACGTGTTGTACAGTGGAGGGCCAAACTTACGTGTCCTGTATAAAGTTAGTTTTTTTTTTTTTTTTTTTTTGTCTCTCCTCTGTATATACAAATCTATGCTTAAATTGAACTATTCAGATTCTGCAGATTACTTTATGAAAGAAAAAGAACGTTTAAGAATTCATGAAATAATGTTAAAACGTTGTTCTGATGATCTGTGAACACAGGGTTGGAAATTATTACCAACACAAAATTCATACAAGAGAATGGATTGCATTAAGAATATTTGCATTAAGACAATATAAAAATATTTTTAAAATTGTTATTGTTATTGTTAAACGATATGGACGTGCTTTTGAGCCGCTCCGTGAATTTACTTCATTTTGAATGGAAAAGTGTGGTTTATTGCTGAGGAGTGTGTTTGGATTTAACATTCTACATGCCCCGGTGACTCCGAGGACATGTCATTATTTGCAGGCACTGGTCGGCACTGGGAGTGAGTCTGGTGTTTGGTGTCATCTGCCTTTTGTCGTTCATTGCATTTTTGTGTAATTGGAGTTGTCTTCTTCGTGCAGTGCTTTGCCCTGTGTGGGTGATTGAGGGAACACAGTGGATTTTGTTCATTTTGTGCTGTTTTCGTGTTTTGTTGCATTGTGCAAAATGCGTGTCAGTTATTATTCGTTAAACTGCATGTCAGTTTAAAAAAATTCGAATTCTTCAACAATAACATTATCTATCAAGCCTAAGTTTAAATAATCCAACAATGAAGATAAATGCAAACTGTTCACAAGATTTATCCATCTTATCCGAAAATGAAATGTATTGTTCTCAATGCGATAAAAAAATTCCCTACAAAGAAAGGATATAACATACACAAGACTAGAAAACACGCTACACAGGAACACTCAATTACGGAAGACTTTACGCACGAGTTGGCTAAATTAAAATCAAATATATGGGTAATAAAAAGGATTCCAAGAGGCATACGAGGTGCTGTAGCAGACAAACTTTCTTCTATAGTTAGTGATTGTGCCAACAAAAATGATTTAACTTCTTGGAAGAAATTGTTTGGATTTGCTTTCCATAATCTACGAATCCCCAGAAACCGAACAACATCCTCAGTCACTAACATAATTAAGCAAGATCTAAGAGAGTCTTCTGTAGTAGAATGTCCTGCAACTTCAAGTAAGAAGATCAAACTCAACTTATCTAAACTGATTACAGCCAAAATCGCTGATTTTGATACAAGAGGTGCCTTAAGATTACTGATATCTGACGATTCTCTGGCTCCTTCGAGTGAGGAAACTTTTGCTAGTCTACAAAACAAACATCCGTCTCCTTCCAGAGTTTTAGAAATGCCGGAGCAACCAGAATGCTTGACATCTTCTCTCCTTGTAAATGAAGACATGGTATCAAGAGCAATCCATAATTTTAAGAGTGGCTCCGCTTCTGGAATCGATGGCTTATCCCCTCAACACCTGAAAGATTTAATTTCTAAATCTACAGGAGCATCAGAGTCTGTTTTACTAGGCGAAATTACGAAATTGGTTAACACCATTTTAAATGGAAACGTAAATCAAGACGTGTGGCAATACCTTTTTGGAGCCAATTTGTGTGCTTTACGAAAAAAGGATGGCGGAATCAGACCTATAGCAGTTGGATGTGTTTTTCGACGACTAGTATCCAAGATAGCTGTTTCGCTCGCTTACAACCAATGCTCTCAATACTTACAACCACACCAACTGGGGTTTGCAACTAAAAAAAGGTAATGAAGCTATTATACATGCCACACGGACATACATAAAGAGAAATGAAAACGCAAACAAAGTAATCTTAAAAATTGATTACAAAAATGCATTTAATTCGGTGGAAAGAGATTCAATGCTAAAAGAAGTGAAATCTTCTATGCCACATTTGTATCCTTTTTTTTTGGCAAAGCTATGCTTATCCATCATTATTATTTTATGAAGAAAGAACTATCTCATCGCAAGTAGGATGCCAACAGGGAGATCCTGCAGGTCCAATGTAGTTTAGTTTGGCTATTCATCCGATAGTCCAAGCGCTTTGTTCTGAATTGAACGCCTTTTATCTGGATGATGGAACCCTAGGAGGATCGCCGAATATAGTCATAGAGGACATGAAGCATTTAATTGCAGAATCTAAGAAAATTGGGCTAGAGGTGAATCCATCGAAATGTGAACTCTATTACACATCGGGTAAAATAGACACAGACGTAAGATCATAATGCATAAATAGGTTATATTTTTTGATATCTGTAATTTCTTGCTAAGTATCTTTATAATATCATTGTGGGTTTTATATTTCCCATCTAAATGTAATTTTTAAAACAGTTATACGACACGTAAATCTCACGAGTCCTATATTACAGTTTCTGTAGGAACCGCAAATAAAAATAAAAATAAATTTACTGAAATGGACCATTTTGACAAAATCTTTCGTCGAGGTCCTGTCGGTTTATTCTATTGGGAAAAACTCACCAAGATCGACTAACGAACTTTTAAAAAAGTAGCATCATACGGTAGACATGAGGTGCCATGGGATATAGCTGCGTGGCCTTTACAGAAGTTTTGCTACAGGCCCCGCGGCGAGTCTCTTATTAAATAGAGAACAAGTACCTCACCAGGGAGGGGGTTGTTTCTCGTGCCTAAACCCTCATAATCACGACTTTTCCGCAAATTTTGCCTAATTTTAACGGCAGTTCTACAAATTTCAATACAATTTGTCGTCATATTGAATTTGGTCGCCCCGGAGAAGCTTTCGATCCTCCCTTCCGAAATAAATTACTGCGTAGAATGATTCACATGTTACCAGGCAAGAGCAGAATACTTTTTTTTTTTTTTTTAATATTCTTCCTTTTATCCTGCTAATTTCTTTAGATTTTTCATAAAGTGCCCCTTAGTTTGGCTTCAGTGAAGTCAACTAAGCAAGAGAAACTTGAATCAGCAATGAAACAAGAAACAAATCGCGTGAAACAGATGGTTAATCATTGCACTCTATTTGTAATTCTGATATTGCCTCTGCTTCAATGTCGGTCTTTTGAATAGTTCTAGATTAAAAATATAAATCATATATTAAATTTATGACTTAAAATTACCGTATTTTCCTGTATGGTAGATACTTTTGTTCTACACGTACAGGAAACAAAATTACATTATGCGTTCAGTAATATTATCATTCAATTTTCATTCCTGTCTGCAACAGAAATTCAGGGAAAATGAGCCAGACAAAGGGAATTCGTCAAGATCTGGGTTCATCTTTTGATTTTTTCCGCATGTGCTACTATTATCAACTTACAGACAGACAAGAACACAAAGAATATAACAAATTATTTAATATTACAACAATTAAAAAACTACATATTACATATTAGTATATTAAGTGCGATTATCTGTGTGCACATGTAATAGGAATACATGCCCTACGCAATAACTTCGAGAGTTGTTTGATAACTTCACATATCAGCAGACATGTTTGGAAGTGTATTCATTGTACAATATCAGAACAAGTATTTTCAAAGGAACATAATGTAACCGCACAACAGTTAAAATTATTGCTTTGAAATTATTTATATTATACCATAGACGAACAAATCATAAAACCTTCCTGCGGGATTTCTCGGTACTGGGAATCTGTCATAATATAACGAATGAGAAAACCAACTAAAATAATTTGTATCACTTGTTTTCTATAGAAAAATAAAACGGAACATTGACACAAAGTCACACTCATACTTCGATGAAAATCAATTATGAAAATAGTGAAGACTATAAAATACATGTTTCCTCTGCTGCTATTTGATGGATCAAGACGAAAGTTTCAGTTTAAGTTGAACATAGAATAGGGCACATAAATACATTTTATTATTCACGTAGCTTGCAGTGTTGCCACGTAATAATTGTACATTGACACAAAGTCATACTCGTACTTCCATGAAAATCAATTATGAACCCTGTGACGACTATAAAATACATATCTCCTCTGCTGCTATTTCATGGATTAAGACGAAATTTTCAGTTTAAGTTGAACATAAAACAGAAGACCTAAATACATTTTATTATTCACGTAGTTAGCAGTGTTGCCACGTAATAACTAAAAAATCGCGAGACGGGACGTTTTTAGGGGAAATTTTCTTATATATCTCTCCATTAGTTTTCCTTTGTACAGAGAAATGTACTGTTCATAACGTAAACTGAAGGCCTACAGTCTTACAAATCGATCGAGGTATAACTTGTTCCAGTGCTGCACTAACGGTCTGATCAACGGTCATTTGAAGAGATCCCATGGATGTCTGTAAATATACACAGGTGCTAAAGGGTTAAGGGCTCCACGACTCTGGTGTTGCACTTATATGTTGACCAACAACTATTTTTTGATTCTAAGGATCCTAAGGAACATTTCTAATATAGTGGCAAAAGTTTCCTAAAGGGAGGTTATCAGTCCCTTGGCCCCTGGTGTATATAGCATAGTTGTCCAAACGCGCGAGCCCGACGCTCGTGAGCTCGGCACTCACACTCAACCGGGCTCGGGCTCAATTATTGAGCGCGAACCCGAGTGAGCTCGAGCCCCAATGAAATAAGTGAGCGCGAGCCCACTCGAGATTAGTGAGCGCGAGCCCGAGTGAGCGTGAGCCCAGTTCAGAGAAGTGATCGCGAGCCCAGTTCAGAGAAGTGATTGCGAGCTCAAGTGAGCGCGACCCCAGTTGAGGAAAGTGATCGCGAGCCCGAGTGAGCGCGAGCCTACTTAACAGAAGTGATCGCGAGCCCGAGTGATCGCGAGCCCAATTAAGAGAAATGAGCGCGAGTGCGAATGAGCGCGAGCCCAGTTGAGGGAAGTGATCGCGAGCCCGAGTTAGTGCAAGCTCAGTTGAGAGAAGTGAACGTGAGCCCGAGCAGGCGCGAGTTAAATTGTCCAGAGGACTTCAAACACCTTTCGATAGAGAACCGACTTTTTCATGGTTATTATAAGAGGATGGTATTTGTTTGAGGCAGGTATTTGTTTTTGTAGTTTTAGTAACAACTTCCATGACCAAGCTTTTTTTTCTTTGTGAGATCATAGAGTAAGGAAACTACTTGACCTTGCGAAATAGGAAATTTTAGCAACTAATAAAGCTGTGCGTTCATAGAAAAGTCGAGCGAAATAATTATGTATTATTTAATTGTGGCTTTAAATCCTAATAAACAAGAGTAGCTCTTAAGAATGTTGATAACTTGCACCATAATTGTTATTCAGCCCATTAATTTATATGAGGAAACATTGTTTTAATTTTTTGAAATAAAAGAGTTTTACCCTGTTAATTTTACTGACTACTTCTTCTTAAGACCTTTAAATGTATTCTATGCGAAATTGAACTACTGTGTATGTAATTTTAATATATACCGGTATAAATAAAAACTAAAACAATATTACATTGAATATTTTTAAAGCAAGGAACTCTTAAATAGGCCAGAAGAAATTAGTAAAATTGAATGATTAAACTCTCGTCTATTTAAAAAGAAAAATACTTCCGCATATAAGGCAATGGGCTATTTAAAAAAAGAAAGATAGCAATTCAACATAACACAAATAACAAACACAAACAAACAAACAAACACACACACACACACACACCTATCTCCTTTCATTAAAGTCTTTTTTCGAAAGCTATCCTGAAACGATGGCGTGTCGTTTGTTACAACCAGAGTTAAAAGTGAGAGAAAACACGAGGGACGTCATCCCCCAGTTCTAAAAATATCTATGGCGTCCCTCCACTTCCTAAAATTATAGTGGGCAAAGATAGGTACAGGGGACGGCATGACGTCATGCTTTCTCCAACCTTTCCAGATCCATTTTTACCCCTGGTTACAACTCGATTTTGATGTTGTTTGACATAATATTTTCATTGCGGATTTATCAAATCTTATTACCGTGAAGATTAGCACATACCTGACGAAATAGCTAAGGGTTGCCACCACTTATTCATAGTGATTCACTGTGAATAAGTGGTAAGTATTCTCATCTTCCAGACGAGCGAGATCTCATATAACCTCACTGATGAAAAAGAATATTAAGCTCCAAACAAACACAAAACATTCTAAATTTCAAGATAGCTTCGTAAATTGACATAATTACATTTCCTCTTTTAACATAGTCCTTAATATTACCTCATTTTATATAAGTACTATAAGTACTATTTTTCCGTTATGTTACGACATTAAAGAACCGGCTTTTAATATACATAAGGAAATGTAAAGATGAATTGAAAGCTAGAACCACAATATGCTTACCATTTTCGAAAGTATTAAACATAACTTCTCGACTCAAACTGATGTTATGACGTAAATTTCATTCATAAACATCTTTATTGAGCTTTCATTAACTTCTAATTTTCTTTGGTGTTGTTTTAACAAAATACAGGCTATAATCAACGCATACTTTCAAATTTTCACTTTTAATACTCTTAAACTTGGCCTAAATTAAGAAATATTCATATTTAATGTATTTTAGCAGGACAATAGCTCCGAATACTGAACAGAAGGTTATATGAAAGAACAATAAAGAAGTTGAGGAGGAGCAGTTCGGGTTCAGAAGAGGCAAGGGCACAAGAGATGCAATTGGATTATTAAGGGCGATCGGTGAAAGATTTATAGAAAAAGGGAAAGAGGTGTATGTTATAATTATTAATCTAGAAAAGGCTTTTGACCGCGTGAATTGGGAATTGTTGTTGGGAGTTCTAAGGAAGATAGGGTTAGAATGGAAAGATAGAAGACTTATAAGAAACTTATACATGAACCAACAAGTAAGTGTTAGGATAGGGAAAGAATTAACGGAAGAGAGTGCAATTGGAAGGGGAGTTCGACAAGGATGCTGCCTCTCGCCAACACTGTTTAATGTCTATCTAGAAGAGATAGTGAAAAAGAGTTTACATGATGATGATGATATTTCGGTAGGAGGTAGAATGATCAGATGCATAAGATTTGCAGATGATATGGCGCTTGTTGCAGAATCTGAAAAGAAAATCAAAATGTTAGAAAAAATGAGAAGGGGCTTTGAAGACTATGGGATGAAAATAAATGTTAGAAAGAAAAAAATGAAATGAAATCTTTAAGTTTAACGTCCCACGGTTATGCCGGTTAGGCTAAAGAAGACGGTGATAATGAGAAATGAGTGAAATGGTGGAATGAAGAAAGTGGGAGGAAACGGGAGAACCCCGAGAAAACCCACGAGCACGGTGTTTGTCCACCACAAAGTCCACACGGCGCGAGCTGGGATCGAACCAGGGACCCCAAGCACCGGAGGTGAACGCTCTACCACTGAGCCACCGCGCCCCCCAAAATGTTAGAAAGACAAAAGCCATGGTGATTGGAACGAAGGGGTCTGTGTCAAATATAAAAGTAGGAAGGGAGAAAGTAGAACAAGTGGATAGTTTTCGATATCTGGGTAGTATACTTAGTAATAACATGAAGTGCGAACGTGAAATAAAAGCAAGGATAGGAATGGCGAAAGAAGCCTTTAAGAAGAAGAAAAGTCTGTTTAGTGGGACCTCGAAGAAAGAGTTGAGAAAAAGACTCATAAAATGCTTCGTGTGGAGTGTTGTACTGTATGGGGCGGAAACGTGGACATTACGTAAAGGTGATGAAAATCGACTGGAAGCCTTCGAAATGTGGGTGTGGAGAAGAATGGAAAGAATTAGTTGGGTCGAGCGCAAAACGAATGAGAGAGTGTTAGAAATGGTGGGTGAGAAAAGAACACTTTTAGATATTATTAGGAAGAGGAAGAGAAACTGGTTGGGACATTGCCTAAGAAGAGATTGTATCATGAGGGACGTCCTAGAGGGTATGGTGTCGGGAAAGAGAGGGAGGGGGCGAAGGAGACTACAATTAATGGATGATATAAAAACAGAAAGATCATACGCAAAGACGAAGAAGTTAGCGGAGGACCGTGGAGCACGGAAGCTTCTCAGCTGCGGCAAGTGACCTGCCAATAAAGGCAGAATACCTATTATGATGATGATGATGATATGCTTTCAAATACATAATTAAGAGTAGAGGTTGCTCCTGAGGGAAGTATAGAGTTAAAAAATTAAAGTTTTCTTGCTTCAAAGTATTGGAGGTGTCATATCACTTAATAGGCCTATTTTTCATCAGAAGTTGAAAACGTAAAGAAATAAACTACTGCAGAATTAACTTTAGAAAATATTGCTTGTTTGTTAATACGAACTATTCACTCCCTCAAATTCTAGATAGAAGCCAACATGTTATAAGCTTCCTTGTTTATGTTCATGGATGTATATTACAATATGTTATTATGAGCACTTCACAAGCCACGAGTAACAGAGCCATCTAACAGTCTGATGATCACTTGGCCGAGTGTCCCGCGAGCAAAATGTATTAATTACATGTATTACTTGCAGAATTTAGTCATAGGAGCCACACTGGTTTCCACAGGGGAACATTATGCTGCTAAGACGACACTGGATAGTAGATTACACTCTAGCGCGGGACCCGGCTGGGAGCAATCGGTCCAATCTGCTGAAGTCCGGCCCTGACTGTTGTATACGACAATTAATGTAGTAGAAAAGTTTTCTTCTTTTAGTTTGAAACAACATAAAGTCGCTTAATTTTTATCGGTGTTACTTCTCTTACAAGCCCCCTCCGATTGAAAGTACATTTTAAAAAATTAGAAAATATTTTTCTACATTTCTTTCTCTCTATATATAAAAGTTATTGCTCTGGAGGTATACACTACCAAAATTTCTCAAAATTCGCTAATTTTTAATGCTCTGATTAGCACGTCTCTGTAGGATAGGCCGGAACTCCTGCAAGCATAATCCGGAACTCCTGCAAGTATAATCTCCTGGAGCCTATGAGACCATTGATATTGCAATACCCTCTGAAGCACTATTATTTCGTTGTGTTACATTCAAACCGATATAAAGGGGTCAGAGAAAGTTCCATTTTCCTTTTGGTTTGCTTCTAGCTTCCGCAGAGGTAGCTGTTTTCTTATAAAATGGTTTTAACCAACACTTATAGTCACTGATATCAGATCCTGTTACTTCCTTTACCAAACTTTTAGCAGACTTTCGGGAAACGTTTAGCTCTTGTTATTATTATAAGTTCTGTAATTTCACGAATGTTGAATACTTGTAATGTCTCCTTAAATTTCTACTTCTAATTTTACTTCTAAAGCTGTCTTCTCACAAAAATATAAATAAATAAAAATTAAAACCTAAGAATCTGTGTGTTAGTTAAAAACAAGAGATATCTATGCGTAATGTGGGTGTCGGACATAAGCTGACCGGCAAAAAGCTCACCGGACATAAGCTCACCGATAGCAAACATAAGCTCCCTTGAGGGACTTGTAATAAAATTCACCGAATATTGAAATTCAGGTGTTAGTTACTTCCTAAACAGAAAATGGAGCTACTATCTTATATGACATATCTATCAGGCATAAAAAAATAAGGACGTTGCGTAGTTGCGTTGTATTAAACGTGGGCAGACCTTGAGGAACTTGTAATAAAATGCCCTGGATATTAAAATATAGCTTTTGACTACAATTACAAATAGGCCAAATAACTCGGTAGAAAGTAGAGCTACTAATGTCGTATAGCAGTTATCAGATATCAGAATAAAATAAGGATGTTGCAAGTTTAATGTGTGGAGCACAGGCGACAGTAAGCCTAATTTTGGCCCTGGAAATTTTCGAACCAATTTTCTCTTAAGCCTGACAATTCATCAACTGCATTAAAATAATTTAATGATTAGGCGTGAATACTTACATAATAGAATTTGCTTGCTAACAGGACTGGTGATTTTTTTTTTACGAAATCATTACACTCAAGATATATTTCGGCCTTGCTTCTTAGTGTGCCGTCGTGCTTGCAGACCAACACTCAAACAAATCTCTTTCTTATTTGTTAACACTGTTTCTTTTTCCATGAGTTGTTTTGATCTTAGTAAATAAGAGAGAGATTCATTTGATGAGTATTGGTCTGCAAGTGTGATGACAGCCTTAAAACTTGAACTCAGCAACACTCTTAATATTTTATTCTGATGTCTGATAACTCCTGTATGACTTTAGTCATATAGCCTATTTTCTATTGAGGAACTAAGCCTACTAGTAGTCAAAGCCCAGATTTAAATATCAGGAGCATTTTATTTCAAGTTCCTTAAAGTCCGTCCACGTTTAATACATTAAACCCTGCAACATCCTTATTTTATTTTTATATCTGACAACTGATATATAGCATTAATAGCTCTATTTTCTACTGAATTAGGCCTATTGCTAATCAAAGTCTAGATTTTATTACCTCTTTATACTCATCATACGTTTTTCTAAAGCGAAATGAAATATATCTCAGATACTTTCAGCCATAGCGGAAAAAAAGGAGATACCGTTTCCCCAAAATCGTTTTCCGATATTTCTGTGCTGCAAAATTTCTTGCACCGAAAGTTTCAGCATAGGAGACGGGGCTGGATTGCTTTCTTCAGTAAAATGAAGTAATATTCTTTTGTTTGTCCAGATCCGTTTTCAATTTATATTTTAATATTTAAAATCTACTTCATATCAATATTCAAAGTCTAGTTTTCATTTTTGTCATATTTTCCGTTTGCCATTTTTCCATTGCTTACTTGTATTTATTTTATTCAGGTTTATGTTCCTTTGCAATTAAATTAATTAACCTATAAATGTAGTTAGTTATCATTATTGTATTCTTTATTGCATTAATTATCTTATAACACAATTATATTATTACTGGTGAGCTTATGTCCGCGACATTTAAAGAGGATCGCAAACGATATGCAGGAAAAATTCTTCTCTCTTCCTGGCTTCTTTCTTCCCTACTTACAAATGTTATATTGCTTTGCTTCGTGAATCCGCTTCCTTGAAATTCAGAAAATCAACTTAAACTATTGCTTTTCCAAAACTCCTCTTTCTTTTAATCCCCAAACGGAAACATAACGGCAGAAAGTTTTGGAAAGTGTTGCTATTTTCACTGCTAGTTTCCCATTTCAGATAGTGTATATTTGCAACGAAGGCGGTACACATGCACCGGTTCACCCCCCCCCTAAATCCGGCCCTGTACATATATGTCTGTTGTATACGTCCATTTGTATATGAGATCCTGACCGCCCATATTGTTTCATACGGAAAGTACGTACACATGGAACACTTACAGAAAGTATTATAAAACATGCATTTTCAGTTATACGTTTGCAGTCTCAAAACTACAGGATTTTCAAATGTAACATACGATTTTATGTACGCCACGTACACATTTTTCTCAGTGTATGGTGTTGAAGCATGGTCTCGGATACAAAGCTATTATCTACAGAGCACGACAATGAATGAGCCTCGAGGCTTGGCAATACAATAAAACTTTAAGGTGAATTTCTGCTTTTAACATACCTGGGAGTTACTAATTTTGTTGTACTTACTAATTCATGCAGTTCCTGGGCAAAAAATTATCATCGGCCAAGGTCGATTTCCGCTTCACTGACTCAAGGTTGGATAGTTGGTTTCTTAAAAACGGGGATGGAACGGGGGGAGGGTTAACATTCTTCAGAGCACTAACATTTTCACTTTAAATGCCTTGGTGACAGGGGTTCAGAAGGTATATACTGGATTGTGGATCACACAATGGTTCAATACTTGCACTATCACATTCACAATCAGTATATCATACTGTAATTTGGACATCCTTGTTACGCTGACTAAACGATAAAAAAGTCACCTATAATTTATTCCTAATAAAAATCATTGGGCAACAGTATTACAAGCCCTTCCACTGGTCTAGTAGCTAGCACGCGCGACTTTGATGATCGATTCCCTGTGGGAAAGTATTGAACGACAGTGGTTCAGATTCCACGTTACAACTATAAGTCCATATCTCATATAGCCTCGCTGATGAAAGGTGACGGTGAAAGATAATCAATTAATCAATCAACAGTATTTCAAATTTCAGCTGCATAAACAACCCATGACTTGTAGGACTAGTTCATTTTGTTAAAGCAGCTGTTTTAACGAAGTTTAGTATTAACGTGTCAGGTATTTCTATGAGATAAGAAAAAACATTATTTTGTAACTAAATGATAGTTCTATCCACGTACATTCTGCAAACAGAAACAATGAAAATCGATATAAAAGTGACTCACATTATTTGAACAAAATTCAATTTAGATAATAGTTTGGGCTGCCACAAAAATAAGAAAAGTTAGAAAACTCCGATTAATTGTAACAACTCCATCAGGGTTGAAATTGGAGGGGGCATACGCCATTAATCAGCCCATTAAGGTGTACAAGCTCGCGAGCATGGCTCTTGCGCTCAACTGGGCTTGGGCTCAATAATTGAGCCCGAGCCTCAATTAAACAAGTCAGTGCGAGCCCAACTCAGAAAAGTGAGCCCGAGTGCAAGTGAGCTCGAGCCCCAATGAAATACGTGAGCGCGAGCCCAATTGAGGGAACTGAGCCCGAGCACGAATAAGACTGCGAGCTCAATTGAGAGAAATGAGCCCGAGCGCAGTCGAGAGAAGAGAGTGTGAGCCCAAGTGAGCGAGAGCCCAGTTGAAACAAGTGAGCGTAAGCCCGAGTGAGTGCGAGCTCAGTTGAGGGAACTAAGCGCGAGCCCGAGTGAGCGCAAGCCTAGTGGAGAGAAGTGAGCGTGAGCCCGAGTGAGTGCGGGCTCAGATAAGATGAGAGTGCGAGCACGAGTGAGCGCGATCCCAGTTGGAAGTGATCGCGAGTGCTAGTGATTGCGAGTCCAGTTGAGACAGGTGAGCGCGAGCCGAGATAAGATTAGTGAGCGCGAGCCCGAGTAAGTGCGAGCCCAGTTGAGACAGGTGAGTGCGAGCCCGAGCGAGCCCAGTGGAAAATGGCCATCTCTGGTCTATAGTGGTTTGCAGGAGAAGATTGCAAAATTGGAGCAATACCAACGGAAGGAAAACCTTTGGATCTTCGGAATACCGGAAGGAAGAAATGAAGATACTGACACTATAGCCATCAAATTGTTTGAACAGCGACTAGGTGTTTCCATGGACATAAAGGACATTAGTCGAAGTCACATGATCGGTCTTAAATTAGAGGGAAAACTGCGTCAAATAATTGTCAAGTTTGTGAGCTACTGAACAAAGGCTAAAGTGTTCAGCAATAAAAGAAAACTGAAGGGCTCGAACATCACCACCAAAGACGACTTGTGCCATCATCGACTGGAATTGTTGCGTTCTGCAGTTCAGAAGTATGGTTACAAGCAGGTGTATACTCAAGACGGAAAGATAGTAGTCCTTAAAAACGGAAGTAGATATTTCATCTCTCTCAAGGATGAACTTAACAGCTTGTGAGGAAACATAGAAATAGCGAATATCGCCAACAGTAAAATCGTGGTACGGAACGTGTACATATTGTACATGTGAAGTGTTAGAGATTTGTTTTTCTTTTACTATTTTATTAATACGTATATATTCTTTTGTTATATGTATATCTAAGTATAAATATTGTGTGCATCTGAATTGTTTGTGTGCGCATGCCTGTGTTTCAATGTCCTTTCTCTCTTTATGTGTGCATAGTTGTCAGTGTTTAAATTCTACAATACACAGAAGTGATAACTGCAATAGCTATGTGATTTATCAACTTTCTATTTATATAACAATATTTTCAACAAGTGTGGTGTACTCGCTTTTTTCTGAAATGTGTATGGTTGTGTTGCTATTTTTATTTGTCGGTAATATTTTGTGTTGGATGTGGTTATCAATGATGCATTTACATGCATTTGCGAAGCACAATACAAGTGAAGCTTCTACTGATTCTAATCTCAGAATGGATACAAAAGTGTCCCCTCCCACCATCAGCATAGGAAGGCTGTGCGCTTTCATCACTGTTTCCAGTTTCGGCTCGCCTCCTCCTTTAGGTCAGTGCTATGTTTTTTTCTTTTCTTCCCTCTCTCACCCCCAAAGACACCAATAGCCACTCCGTTTCAAGAGCAGCAACACCCTCGTTCGAGGCAAAATCCGTATGTTATGAGGCAATGGAAATATTTTCTTTTTTTAAACATAAGCAACTAGGAAACAGTAAATCTACATTCTTTTTATTTTTTCTAGTCGATGTTTTTTTTCTTTTTTCGCAATACCTGTCATTTGTCGTATCTTCGCACTTTTAGCTACCTTTTTGCGTATCATTTTTCTTTCATTTTGTTCTTTTTTCTCTTCACTAATTAGTGTTCTGTACATTACATATAAAAAAGTCTACTAATGTCAATAACTTTCATGACAGAGGCATCGGCGGATGTAATAAACTCATTAACTGATAAGGAAGTGTAGCATCATAGAGCAGCAACCGGATTATGGAAAAGCAATGACGCTAGATGTGTGTATGGTTAAAATTATTGACCGATGCATGTGAAGAGGCTGTGAAGTACTCAGAGATAAGAGGTACAATTATCTTAAATTTCTTTAAGTTATTGCAGAAAGATGGTAATGACATGTATCATAATCATGTAATGTACGAACACTGGACTCTCACATGAGGCTTACGTCAATGATATCCAAATAGGAGAGTATAAAACATCCAGAAGGGACCTTCTCTTCACCCCAATTCTCGGCTCGTCAACTTCGTAATTTCACTTCATTAGAAGAGGTCCGGTCTGTCACCTGCGGTTGTGTCTAGTTGGACTTAAGTCTGTCAAACGCTATACCATTCACGTATACCTCTCAGTGAGAGTCTGCGTTCAATCAGCCTGTGTATTTTCTGTGAATCTTTACTATCTGAACTGTACATCTTCATCTATTTCCGACTTCTATCAAGTTTACATCTACGTTTCATTTCTCTGGAACATTGTTGTACTCTATCCGGGAGTCGAACTAGTGATCGCCAGCCGACGCCAGAAGAAGAGACGCCGTCCAAACCGCTCGGGGCGCTACACATTGGAGTATTCAATATTACATGAATACAATGACTGAGAATATAAGCAACAAACATAGCCCCTCTTCATTCGTTTTAGCCAACTAAATAAAATGTCCCTCTGTTTTTTAGGACAATAAATCTTTACAGCTACCCGATCTTCAAGTGTCTTATGAAGGCCCTCAGTATTCATTGCAAACAGAACTTAATAAACCGAAGCGACCAACGTTTAATGCTGTGCACATTAATGCGCAGAGCCTTGTCAGACATTATACTGAGTTCGAAGTTCTTTTTCATACTGGTGAGAATCTACATGCAATATTAGTTTCTGAGATTTGGTTGAAGCCAACTCTTTCTAATGATCTGGTATTGTTAAATAACTTCAAAATTATCCGCAACGATCGCAATAACAAAGGTGGTGGTGGGGTTGCAATCGTTCTGCAAAATGACATTGACGCTAAAATTCGTTGCCCATCAGCTGGTCATTATTTATTTATTTATTTATTTATTTATTTATTTATTTATTTAACGGCAGAGTTAAGGCTATATTTGCCTTTTCTTACACTCAACCAACTAAAATGTATACAAGATATACGTACTACCAATGTCGTCTAATCCATAAAAATTACAATTACTACATTAATGCATATGTACATACACATATATACCCCTACACATGAATATGCTCCCTTACATACCCCCTCCCCCGCCATTCCCTCATACTATTTATCATAAAAACAAGAAAACTATACATACAGCATACACAGAACGATATATGTATTCTTAAAAGTATACTACCTTACATTCCACCCTCCCCCATACCTTCCCACAAACCTACTATTATAGATACATACCTCAAGTTTCTGTTTACATTTGGTTGCTACTGCTCATCTTTGTGAAAAAAGAAAGAAAAAAAAAAAAAAAAAAAAACATCATTCCCGAGATTGATGTACATTGGCTAAGGCTATCAGATATTGCTTCAAATTTCTTTTGAATGTGGCAATTGAGAGTGAATTCCTTACATCTGGTGGAAGTCTGTTCCATTCTCTAATACCAGAGATTGTGAATGAATTAGCCATTTGATTCGTATTATGACGAGGTATCGACAACAGTGTTGATCTGCTAGAGCGAGTATCACAATTGTGGCTATCTCTAACATACTATAGTTTATTGTAAAGATATATAGGCACACCAAATGTCAAAACTTTAAATAAAATTGTCATTGATTGGTATATCTAGTAGGGGTGTTCCGGATTCCGGAATTCCGGAATACTTCAAAATGAAAATCTTAATTCCGGAATCGGAATTAAAAATTTAGTTATTAAGGAATTCCGAAATCTTGGAATTCCGTAATTTCGGAATCTCGGAATTCCGTAATTTCGGAATCTCGGAATTCCGTAATTTCGGAATTCCGTAATCTCGGAATTTCGGAATCCAGGAAGTTCATTCCGAAATTTCGGAATTCCAAAAGTTCACCTCGAAATATCGGAATTCAGGAATCTCGGAATTCCGGAACTTCAGTCAGAAATTTCGGAATTTCCAAAACTCGGAATTCCGGAATCTCGAAACTTCAGCTAGAAATTTATGAATTCCAGAATATGAGGACTTCGGTTCAGCACTTCTGAATCTTTGAAATTCGAAATTCTCAATAACGGTATGTCGATCCAGCATATCGGAATCTCGGAATGCTGAAACGCCAGCATCTGAAATCTTCAAGTAACATGATTATGAGATAGACATCAACACTCAGACAATGTAATGGTGAAACTTACTCTTTTTTACTCATTGTCAGTGGCGGAAATACTCCGTCTTTCTGCAGAACGAAAAGAGCTGAGCAGAAGGACTCATTGTCAGTGGCGGAAATACTCCGTCTTTCTGCAGAACGAAAAGAGCTGAGCAGAAGGACTCATTGAACAAAGTGTAAAGACTTCATTTACTGGTTCTTGTCTTGTTCTAATGTTCTACCCAAGGGCAGGCTCTAACATGTTTATACATCGTTGCTAGATGGTTACTAGTGCAATACGGATAGAGTATCGACCAGTTTCTTCCCTGCGTGGCTTCAAAATGACATATAGAAAATGAAAAACTTAGAAACAGGGTGAAGCCATAGATTGCGAGTTTCGTATTCATTGCCTATATATTTACTTGCACACTTGAGCCGATATTCACCCTCGTACACCTTAATGTTTAGAAGCCAGATTCTGGATACGTAGCTGAAATGCTCGTTCTGCGCATGAAGAGATTTTAGATTTTAGAAAGGCATACGACTCGGTTAGGAGAGAAATATTATACAACGTTATTACAGAATTTGGAATACCGAGAAAGCTAATTAGGTTAATTAAGATATGTTTAAATGAATCCCAAAGTAAAGTCCGGGTAGGAAAATTTTTGTCCACGAGCTTTCACGTCGAAAATGGCCTGAAACAAGGAGATGTGTTGTCGCCATTATTATTTAACTTTGTTCTGGAATACGCTATAAGGAAAATCAAAGATAGCAATCAGGGCCTACAGTTGAACGGTATTCACCAGGTTATGGCATATGCTGATGATGTAAATTTAATAGAGGATGATAGGAGAACAATAGAAAGAAATGCAGAGATATTATTAAACACTTACAGGAACATGGATTTAGAAGTAAATGCAGAGAAAACTAAATACATGGAAGTGTGTCGGGGCCGTAATACGGAAAATTGTGGATGCGTTAAAATATTAAATAATACTTTGGTAAAGTGGATAGTTTCAAATATCTAGGATCAATATTAACCGAGGAAAATCATATTCACGAAGACATTAAATGTCGACTAAAAGCAGGGAATTCGTGTTACTATTCGGTGCAAAATCTCTTGTCCTCGCGAATTCTGTCGAGGAATTTGAAGCTTAAAATATATAAATCGATGATCATCCCTGTTGTTCTGTATGGTTGCGAAACATGGTCGCTTACACTGAGGGAAGAACATAGACTGAAAGTATTTGAGAACAAGATCGTGAGACGAATATTCGGACCCAAGAGGAATGGGAATGGGTAATGGCGGAAACTTCATAACGAGGAACTACATAATTTATACGGTCTACCCAACATTGTTAGGGTCGTCAAGTCTAGGAGGCCTAGGTGGGCAGGTCATGTATCTAGAATGGTAGAAAGTAGAAACGCTTTCAAAATCTTGACTGGAAGACCAATCGGAAAACGACCATTAGGAAGACCTAGGTGCAGATGGGAGGACAATATTAAGGTGGATCTCGCAGAGATTGGAATACAAAGTAGAAACTGGATGCAGTTAGCTAAGGATAGAAGTCAGTGGAGAGCTTTTGTGAACGCGGCATTGAACCTTCGGGTTCCATAGGCCATAGAATTAGTTAGTTAGTTTAGTCATATGTGTACCAAGTTTGGTTGAAATTGCTTCAGGTGTTCCAGAATTATGCTGGAACAAACATACATCCATTTTTATAAGACAAAGCATCTAGCTCTTCTCCCTCATAGTTTTCTTAGTTTTTATTTTCTTGTATTAGGAAATCAACTTTTCAACGAAAACATGTGGTTCGGAGCTCACATACGTAGTCGGTCCCGTAACTAGCTGATAGCAAATAGTTTTTCATAACGTAGGTTTTGCATAATGCTATACCATAATTATGTAATTTTTGTAGATAGCATGGCACAAAAATTAATTCAATTATACCATACCTTTTTCAATACACAAAATGAAAACTTTCCTTAATGTCAAATGTATTTTGCGTTAATATAAAGAAGAAATAAAAATATGATAGATCTGAACTGCGGAAGATTGGAAATACAATGTAATATATTTGTAATAACTGTATTTAATATTTGTAAAAGCAGTGGAAAAATATACAATCAATCTAGCTTTCAACATAAAGTAATAATGAAATACCATATCAATAGAATGTTAATCCTCTCAAATTTCTTTAATTTAAAGAAAACCTATAATTTTAGTTTCTACCGTAATTTTTTCTATCAGAGCTTTACATAATAGCGGATTCTTACTCTTATAAGTTAGGCTACCTGTTCATAAGATCAATAAAATAAACAAACAAAAAATACCTTATTATGTTTAAAGATGTTGGTTAATGCAATATAAATTTCGTATACATTTTCATAGATTAGAATATACATTATTACAATTAATTTACAAAAACTAAAAAAATACACATTACCTCAAATCCAATACTATCATTGTACAACATTTTAATACTTTTCTGAACACGGTACTCGCGGTTATAGAACAACCTTTATTTCGTCGGACTCTGATGTATAAAATCAGTTCTTCGATCCCGACTCGTGAGAGGACAGTTATGTTCGCGACAATTTTCAAAAGAATAAATGTTTTAAAAATTAGAAATAATATCCTATATATTTGATGGATGCCATTAAACCTAATTGTATGTGTAAATTATTTCTACTACAAAATGTTACCTTTGAAAATTCTTTTATCCTTTCATAGCGTTTTCAGTCTGGTTAGTTTTACTAGGACATATGTAAAAGGCAGAATGGAAATGTACATTAACTACAAATTAAAATAAAAAGTACTTATCATGATGAAACATAAGGAAATGTTATACAAATAACATAATAACAATATATATTACGCATATTTAATACGTAACACTAGAAAACTAAGAAAATGTTATGCTGTACAAACAACATTTTAAATACGAAATATTATGAAACTTAAGAAATATATTAATTGAAATATTATACTGAAATAATGTATTAACATTATGAAATCAAAGGGAATGTTATTTGAATAATATACAGATATATCTATGCAGTGATAATGACACTGGTAACTATGCCCTTCTCAATAGCTTAAATTTACCGTACCTTTGAAAATAAGAAAAAACAGATACAGAGACCGACAGAAGTATTGGAATAATATAATTAATACTTTATTTACATTGTATGAATTATAAACAACATACATCATATTTGCTTAGTAGTGTTGAATTTGTAAACATATAAACGTTACCATTATGTGTCTCCGAAACTATATTTAAAATATCATAATGCATGTATTTAGTACACAATATATAGAGTCTGCTATATTTCTCCTGCGGTCTCACTTATAGGACGACATAACGTCTCCAAACGAGTAGACACATGACTGGATGCATGTTTTATGCCCCCACCACACAGTCGTTGATTTCATACTGTGCACACTGGTCCGGAATCAAATTCTAGGTGGCCAAAAACGAAAAAATAGAAATGCAATTCTTAGGCGCAATTTGTGCTACAGTGTTTCTTTATTATATACCTGAATAATTCTGTGCATTTTTAAGTTTTCTTCTCTTCGCCGCATGGCGCCACTGTCGCTGAAAGAAAGAGCAACGGATGACGCGTTCGCTTAGTCATGATTTTCATTGTTGTTGTGACTGTGGCTTGTCGTTTACGAGTCGAATGTAAGCGTTTTGTGATTTTCTTTAGTTAATAAGTTTCTAAAGCTTACAATTTGTGTTATCAGTTTGCTTTTTTGTCAAGTTGCTTTAAAGGATGGACGAGTGATGTAAACATATAGCGTTTTTGTTTACATTTCGTAATTATTAGACTGAGAAAAAAAGTGCCTATTACTGCCAAAAGATTTCGACATTTTCATATTGTTCTGTCAATATTAACTGCAGTGAAGTGGGTTTCGTTGCCGCCGTGCGCCGCCGGTGTCAGATAAATGGACATAATGCAGCTATATGGGAAAACCGTTGAGGAAAATTATATGTAATCGACTTTGTATGATTATTGTTTAAAACTGTGTGACATAAATCTTTTTTTTATTATTTGATCATGGAAGAAGTTATTACTTTTAAGACTCTTTTTGAGCAGTGGAGGAACCAAATTAACCCACAGGGGCCTGCTACAAGAGCCACAAGGGATTATCTTGTCGCCTATATACAAAATTTGAACACAGGTGTAATCGACGAAGAACTTTTAACATCAAAAGTAGCTAACTTTTGTGCAACACTACACAAATATTGGAAAGCAGCAGATCACAGCAGAAACAAATTTTTAGTGAAACATTCGGAGTGGCTAGAAACAAAATTCGAGATAAAACCGAACGTTGCAGCGTGTCCTGGAAGACCTTCAAAGAGTTTCGAGGAAAGTAGTGAGCGCTCGAAAAGGCGAAAAATACGAAAATTGAAAGTTGATGTGTCAGTGGAAGAGGCGACTACTTTGTCAATGTCTTATCTACGAGACGAGGAAAAGCGAGCAGCCACCGATTTGTTAAAAGATGTGTTGCAAGGTTCGCCTACGAGACCTATAAAAATCAGAAGAGCATACAAACAAAGCATGGATAGGTCAACCGAAGTGACTCAATACACAGATGACCAAGCCCTGGCATTGGTGATGGATGGTAAGTTGTCAAAGCGTCTACATCACATTACGAAAAGGGGCCATAGAACATAATTTGAAAAACTTTTACCCTCCGTACAACAAAATAGTGGAAGCAAAAATCGCTGCTATCCTGAAGGGATTGAAGTGAGTCTAGAAGGAGCCAGAATTCCTCTTCAAAAGTTATTAGATCACACTGCCGTAAGGCTTATAAAAATAGCAGACTGTATAACAGTGGAAGCGCTCCCACATTTAGAATTAAAGAAAGTGGTTTTAACTGTAAAATATGGCTGCGACGGTAGCTCAGGACACAGCGAATACATGTATGTACCTCCAAAAAATGTACATTCTAATGAACTCCCGCCAGACGATAAAGGCAAACCTCTGGCAGCCGACACGATGGGACAAAAGGAGAAAGGAAAAGGGCGGAGAAAACGACCACATGCACCAGAAGAAACTCCGGATGCAGTACAAGACCAAGATGAAGCACTGGATATCGATGAACATGAAGAAGGTGACTCTAAAACTTCAAGTCTCCAAAGTGGAAATCTGTTTTTATTTTCTATGGTCCCTTTAAAACTTGAGGTTACTTTAAGTAATGAAGAACAGCAGGTCATCTGGATCAATGATAGGCCATCGTCAACAAAATTGTGCCGTCCTATAAAATTTATATATGTTAAAGAAACTGCCGAAGTGATTAGAAACCAAGTGAATCAAATGAAAGCAGAAGTAAATGATTTGGTTCCTTTTCAAGTGTATGTAGAATTCCAAAATAATCCTATTTTAGTTGAATATAAGGTCCTTTTTACTATGATAGACGGAAAAATTATAAATGCATTGACAAACACTGGAAGTCAAATATGTTATATTTGTAAATGCACACCGAAAGAGATGAATGATTTACAAAATTTAAAAAAAGTTTAATATTAATCCTGAAACCTTAGAGTATGGTTTATCTCCTCTTCACAGTTGGATTAAATTTTTAGATTTAGTGTTAAAAGTTTCGTATAAAAAAAACTTAAAAGCTCCGACAATAAGAGGAGCTACTGAAGCTCAGCGACAGGAAATGAAGATGATCAAAAAAGAAATTCAGACCCGATTCCGGAATGAAACAGGCCTACACATAGATAAGGTGCTAGCAGGAAAAGTTGGGACTTCTAATACCGGCAACGTTGCCCAACGTTTTTTTTCAAAATGCTCAACAGTCTTCAGATATAACAGAGTTTGATGAAGACTTGATTCGAAGATTTGGAAAAATAATGATTGCAATTTCAAGTGGAGAGGTTATCAATGGAGAAGCCTTCGCTAAATATACAGAGGAAACGGCAAGGAGATTTGTCAATCTATACGGGTGGTACAGAATGCCTGTTAGCGTTCACAAGATTTTAATGCACGGAGCAGAAGTTATTAAAAGCGCTATCTTTCCAATAGGTACACCGTGTATGTTATCGAAAGAAGCTCAGGAGTCTTGCAATAAAAAATACAAACAGTTTCGTATGCATCATACTCGAAAAGATTCATGCATGCATACCACGACAGATTTAGTTCATCGGTTACTCGTGGATTCAGATCCAGTAATAACCACCCTTAGGAGAGCAACAAGAAATAAACGTACAACTCTACCGGAGGAGGTAAAAGCTCTGCTATTGCTCCCGAAAGAGTCAAACACGAGAACAGAAGGAGATAGCAGTGAGGGTGAAGAACTATGAACAATCCGAGGACGAAGAAAATATTTTGGACAACTGAATAGACGATGATTTATGTGATATATTTTTTCTTAGTTAAAATTCTTTAGTGATCTTTATTATCTCATTTTAGAATAAATTATCTTACTTCAAATTGTTTGTTTACTTTCTAAAAGTTATTGTTGCAGTTTCCAGTAACATTTATTTATTTTCAATAACCTTAACTCATATTCAAGGAGCCATATAGTTAATTTTACGAATAGTCCGCCATCTTGGATCCGCCATTTTGAATTTTAAACAAAAAACAGTTATCAGATTTGAAATTAGCGACCCCGAAAACCCCCCGACACTCACTCTTGAGCGATAGAAGGAAATGTTTCAATTGTCCGCCATCTTGGATCCGACATCTTGATTTTTTAACAAAACTTTACCAGATTTGAAATCAGCAACCCTGAAAAGCCCTCTGTAGCAATTTTTAGCCACCAACTATTTGAAATGAATTTTGGCCACCTAGAATTTGATTCTGGACCAATGTGCTGTGCCTCGCAACAGCAGCTCGCAATTGTAGTGTAAAGCTAAGCATTCACAAGTGACATGGGGTGTAAAGGTAAGGAGACAACAGTCGAAGAGAGAAATGTTGTAATTAATCTGTACTAACAACACAAACCCCTCTCCGAAATTGATAATACAGTCAACAGAAGCAAAATCATGGTGTTCTTCATCATTCAGCGCTTCAAACAGACTAATAGTGTTGTGAATAAGCCGAGATACGCCGCTCCTTCTAAACTTACTACTAGAGACAGGAGCCAAACAAGCAGAATCCGGCATCTGAGATTAGAGGAAGCCATGTACAATATTCTGGCACTGTGATGCACACAGGAACAGTTGGACAGGTTTTACATAGTGCCGGTTACAATGCCAGTTTTCCTAAGAGGAAACCATATGTCAATTGTGTGAATCAGAAAAAGAGTCTAAAATTTGTTAACCTGTATAGGGGAAGCCAACAGAATTGTGGGATCACGTTCTCTGGTCGGATAAAAACAAATTCTGCTTATACAAGGGTGATGGACGTGTTACAGTGTGAAGGCTATCAAATACAGCTAAGAACATGGTAGCTACAGTGAAACATGGAGGCAACAGTGTGATGGTATGGGGATGTATGGCTTCATCAGGCGTTGGGGAACTGGTGCTCATAGATGGAATCATGGAAAAGTTTGAATACAAGAGAATTCTTGAAAACAATCTTAAGAGGAGTGCACAGAAGCTAGAATTGGGAAATGGTTATTACTTCCATCAGGACAATGATCCAAAGTATACTGCGGAAATTATGAGGCTTTGGATGAGGTATAACACTCCTCACACTTTGAACATACCGACCAAATCACCAGATTTAAATCCTACAGAGAACATCTGGAACGGGCTCGAAGATCGTGTTAGGAAACATCACATTGGAAGTAAGGACCATCTGAAAGAACTTCTTCAGAGTGGAGAAATATGAACTCTGCAGCCAGCACAAAAAAGTACAGTCATGTTAAAAAATTATCGTAGTAATGCATAGAAAGGGGAACATAACTAATTACTAGCTGTTCTCTGTTGAATGCTGATATCCAGATGTAAACAAACTATTTTCATCCTTTCTGGTAGTCGAAATAAGTATCCGATTCTTTTCATGAGTTTATATATTTAGTAGAAGACTCAAAGTTATTTTGTAGCAGTTGTAATTTTGTCTACTTTCTTTGCATACTTATAGAAATGATAAATCTAGTAAACATGTTTATGTTAGAATAGTTATGTCGGACTCTGTACTTCGTGTTGATTTATGAATCCCCTGTTATACTAAGCCAGAGATGTGAAACAATGAGAAAATTTAGCTTATATTCAATAGTATTTTAAAATGTTTTTGGGACAATAGCTTTGTTCATGGACAGAAATATTAACTGCCCAGCATGCTCAGCGGTAAGATTATTTGTGTACACAAATATTTTCTCGCTAATTTTGTTAATCTTGAAAGATGGTGGGAATGATTATTCCACCAAAGTAGTGGTTCTTCCTCCAAATCTGTATCCCTAAGGCTTAGGTACAGGTTCAATTATTCTATTTGATTGCCTTCTTTATCCTGTCACCAAATGTCCTTCGTTTTAGGCAACTGTCTAATCTTTTAGTACCAACATTCCCTCGATTATCTTTTTTAGGATTTCCTGCTGGAATAAGTCTCAACTTATACAGTACTCTACCTTTTGTTATCTCAATATTTTTACCCAAATTATCTTCTTTAAACCTGAGATCTAAGAAAGCACAAATTTTCTACAGAATTCTGCTTCTTTCATCCTTCTCGAATCGCGATTTCAGAAGAGACAAAATTTCCATTTTCATGCTTCTTTCATCTTCTTTGAGGCTGCTTCTAAGATCTGTTCACTATCTCCCTCTTCAGTCAAAAAGTCATAGAATGAAAGATGTGTTTTCTGCGTACTTGCTTCATCTTGTTATGATATATCGTCTATCAGTTGAGATTCTTCGACTTGAAATTTGTTCATATGATCTTTTGAAATTTGTTCATATGATGGCCATATGTCCGACGCTGTAACAGATGTTTCTGCTGACACACTGTCACAAAGCATTTGTAAGGACGATAATAGTTAATAATTCTAATTAATAAACATAGTTAATAATTCTGTTTCTTCGTTCTGAAGGATAAGATTTTTATATATTGTTTGAGACAGAACTTTTGCTATTTCTTCTTGGCGTGTTAAAACTACCAGCAACAAAAGGAAAGTAAACAATCATCTTGTTGGCGTGCATGACGGAAGTATTTTACGTAGAAGGCCTAATGCATCTTACTCTTCTTGCAGCGCATGTCTCATTTTCCTGCTTTGACTCATAATTTGTCTGTTTCCGAAGGTCCTTGTAGCTCAAGGGCTTTGTTTACTCTAATATTCAAAGTATGGCCGAAACAACTCAAATGTTGGAAATCGCTCAAGTCAACAATGGCCTTTACAATATTGGCACTACTGTTGTTACACAACGAACATTTTCAGTTGGTATTTCCCACATATCTATACTAAATTATAAAGCCTCTAACAGATTTGATTTCGGAAAATCGGAATTCCGGAACATCATCGCAAATATCGGAAGTGCAGAATTCCGGAATCTCGAAACAAGATCTGAAATTTCGGAAGATCGGAATTCCGGAATCCAGAACACGATACTAAATTTCGGAAGGTCGGAATTCCGGAATTTTAAAACTCCATCGGAAATTTATAATAATCGGAATTCCGGAATTTTCGGAATTCCGGGATCTCGGAATTTCGAAATTCCGAAAAACGGAATTCCGAAAAATTCCGGAATTATCGACATTCCGAATTCCGGAATTGAAATCTCAATTCCGAACACCCCTAATATGTAGCGAGCTTGGATATTTAGCCAGCCCAATTCATTAAAAAATGGCGTCAAGTCATGAGAACGTTTAAGATTAAAAACAAACCGAACGCATGCATTCTGAACCCTCTGTAACTTTCTTAGCGCTTCTTTATTTACACTGCGGGGCCGCGGTGGCTCAGTGGTAGAGCGTTCACTTCTGGTGCTTGGGGTCCCGGGTTCGATCCCAGCCCCCGCCAAGTGAACTTTGTGGTGGCAAACACCGTGCGCGTGGATTTTCTCGGGGTTCTCCCGTTTCCTCCCACTTCTTTCCACCATTTCACTCATTTCTCATTATCACCGTCTCCTTTAGCCTAACCGGCATAACCGTGGGACGTAAAACTCAAAGATTTTTTTTTTATTTACATTGCCATAAGCTCCAATACAATAATCAATATGTGATAGTACGAGGCTTTGTACTATAGATGCCTTAATTGGATAAGGCAACATATTTTTCAAACGGTATGGAGAGTGCAGTGCACCAAACGCCTTTTTGCATACATGATTTATATGATCTGCCCATAGAAGATTTTGATCAAATATGAGGCCAAGATTTTTCACTTTTTCATCAAAAGCTATATGTGTGCCATTTAATGTAATTTTAGGAAGTTCGGTGCACAGTCTGGAAACACAGTCTGGAAAGGATATTTCTCGAACCAATTATGATACAGTTAGATTTATTGGGATTTAGATATAAATTATTAGATTGGGCCCAGGCACTTATGCGTTCCAGGTCTAAATTTATGAGTGAGATAGTGTCATTTATGTCTCCAAGATCTATCGAAGTATATACTTGAACATCACCTGCATATAAGTGATATTTAAGGTGGCGAATTTGTTGAGACAAGTCATTTATGTATATAGAGAACAGGATCGGTGCTAAGACCGTTCCTTGACTAACTCCACAGTGCACTGTTGTCCATGAACTTTGATTGTCCAGAACAGAAACACTCTGATATCTATTTTGAATGTACGAACAAAACCATTTAACCGAAGTATCTGTGAAATGAAAGAGTGACTTAAGTTTTGTTAAAAGAATTTCGTGATCGACCGACTTGAATGCTTTAGTGAAATCTAAAAGTAAAAGTATTGTGAGTTGTTTCTTGTCTATGCTTTCTCTAATGTCATCTGTAATTTTTATAAGAGCCGTATGTGTGGAGTGTCCTTTTTTAAAACCAGACTGATATGGACATAAGAGATCATGGGAAGTTATAAAATCAGACATTTGATTTAATACAATATGCTCCAAAACTTTCGAAATACACGGCGTCACGTTTATTGGGTCTATAATCGTTCACCATTATTGGTTGTGCAATTTTCTTGAGGGGATGAATGAGAAAATTTCCACTGGCTAGGAAAACAACCCGAAAGTAGAGAGGAATTACATATGTCCATTAAAGGGAACAGAATATATCTCATGATCTTCTTAAGGAATTGTAGTGGAATGTCATCAGCCCCTATTGAATTGGATGTAAGTTTTTTCAGAGCTACCTTTATTTCTGGGACAGAAACCGTTCTAGATTTAAATTTTTCGTGAATGCTTGGGTTTTCGCGTATGTTTTTTATAGTAGATTCTTTTGTAACACCGTCTATAGTTGGGACCTGAGCAAAGTGATCATTTAGTTCGTTAAGCGGAATGTGTATAGATTGTACGTCAGTCTGACGGTTTCCTATACCGAACATGCGTAACTTATTCCAAAGATATTTGGGGTTATTGCTTTGAGTGCATAGATCAACCGCAAATCTAATTTTAGCAGTTCGAACTTTTTGTGTACGTTTATTTCTGAGGATCCTATATTCTTCAAAAGTATTGGCAGAACCACTAGGATTAATTTTCTTGGACCATTTAAATTTCTGATATGTCAAGTCCCGTTCTTCCATGAGCTGCAAAATGTCTGGTGTGATCCATGGGTTAGCAGGTTTTTAAAATCTTTTGTTTTTTTTAGGTGCATGTTTATTGAGGAGAGTGTGAATAAAGCATTAAATAATTCTAGCTTGCCTTCAGTGGAAGGTATAATTAGGATGCCATTCCAGAGTGTTTGCGCTGCGTCCCTATCTAATGCTTCATCATTTGTGTGTTTTAAATTTCTAAAAGTGGAAAATTTAGGTCTATATTTAGGAACTTTTAGTGAATAGCTAGCGTATATTAAGTCATGACGTGAAAATCCAGGGCCAGGAAATTGCCCATGACTGACAATTCTAGAGGGGTCTGCAGTTATATGATCTAGGAGGCTTTCACTATTGATTGTATGGTGCGTTGCCTTCAACGCACACAGTGAAAGGTTAAGTGAGAGAAGGGATTCTTTGTACTTTTTACACTCATCTTTCATCGAAAGTAAATCATAATTCGTATCCCCACAAACTATGATATGTTGGTATACAGGAATATATTTAGATATCTCGTTTAAGAAGTTGTCAAATTTTGCTTTAGGTGGTCTATACACCACTGCGAAGAGCACCTTTTGGTGGTTTAAATTCACTTCTAATATAAGGAATTCACTCTCGCATGTATAAATGTTAGGCGATTGACTCATCACTTTCACTTTTAGGTCGTTTCGTAGATACGCACATACTCCTCCCGCCCCCTTCCCCGTGCGATCGACTCTCAAAAGTTGATAATTTGGAAGTTCGACCAAAGTGTTACTCAACGATGGTTTCATCCAGCTTTCCGATATTAAGATGGCATGCATGTTTAAGGAGATAAAAGTAGCTTTGAATTCGTCTATTTTTTTCAAAAGAGACTGAGCATTTAGGTGACAAATGTGCATAGCTTGTGGATGTTTACCAACCACCCCCTGCAGTTGGAGAGAGAGGCTCAGAGCGGGAGGGTTTACGGTACAGCCATTGTCTCTCGAGGGGGATTCTTCTAGGTCATTCACCGTGACATCACCCAATTATAACCATTATAACTTCGAATCTGAGTACATCATACATGAGATATGTAGAGAACCAAAAATTACTTTTGGCTTGTGTGTACCGCCCACAAGGAGCATCATTCAAGAATTTCGAAGAAAATATTTCTCATATCTCACCACTTAATATGCATAGTCTGATACTTGGAGACATAACTTTGATTTATTGTCTTCTAACTGTGAAGTAGAAACATTCAGCGAAATTACTACATCATTAAATTTTTCCATCTCTCAGCTCGAAGCTACGTTTCATACTACTATCTCAGATTCACTGCTCGACTTAATCTTAACTTCCGACATTGATAGAATTTTTCATTTCGGTCAATATTCAGTACCTGGCATTTCGCGTCATAATCTTATCTTTGTTTGCTATTCTATTAAGACTCCCAAATTAAAGCCTAAAGTTGTTTTAAACAGAGATTTAGCCAACATTAACAATGAAGCACTCTTGCGTGATGCTGCGTTATTGCCTTGGCATCTAATGAATTCTTTTCTTTCCGTGAATGACCAACTATGTTATTTAAATGACTTAATTTTATATGTCCTAAACATTCATGCCTCCTTGAAAGAAAAATGTGTTTCTCGTTCTCCTTCGCCCTGGATTACAGATGAAATTCGATCTACCCAACTCAAAGGACAAATTTGAGAAATACAGTATCCTTAGTAATAGATGTAATCAAGCCGTGCGTAATGCGAAATTAAAATTTTCCTACACCCTGATCGAGAATAAGAATCCCTCCCATCTTTGGAGAAATTTGAAGCTGCTTGGCATTCGTAGCAGTAAAAGAGGCCAGCCTGATGTAGTTGCTTCTTTCTCTGCCGAATAATAATTATTTTTGTAGAATTGACACTTCAAGCGTACAGATAAATGCAAGGTCTGATAATACTGGACAAATCCCTAGTTTTGAAGAAAATGTTCTCTCTTTCACTTGTTACCCCACAGTATGTAATGAAAGCGATTAAGAGAATAAAATCCACTGCTATAGGTACAGATGAGATAAGTATAACATTGACCAAGAAAATATTACCTTTCGTTCTCTCCCCAATTACCAATTTATTTAATCTTTCCCTTACTACCGGCACATTCCCAGTCTTGTGGAATACAGCATGAGTTCTGCCTCTCCCTAAAACTAAGGATGTCCGGTCTGCAGAAGACTTAAGGCCTACTTCAATATTACCTGCCCTACCTATGGCTCTTGAAAAATTGTGACCAAATACATGAGCACCTTCGAACTTATAACTTTTCAGACACTTTTCAATCCGGGTTTCGTAAACGTTGCAGCACTTCTACAGCCCTTACTAGTATTACTGATGACATACGTTCTGCTTTGGACAAGAAACAGATAACTATACTTACCTTACTGGATCATAGCAAAGCATTCCAGTCTGTAAAACCACGACAGTTTACTGCAGAAACTTGCACAAAAATTTAGCTTCTCTACTTCAGCTGCTAAGTGGATTCAAAATTATTTATGCGACCGAAAGCAGTACGTGGTAGTTGCCAACTTCCACAAAAATTTAGCTTCTCTACTTCAGCTGCTAAGTGGATTCAAAATTATTTATGCGACCGAAAGCAGTACGTGGTAGTTTCTGATCAGCATAAGCTCCCTTGTGGGTTCCTCAATGTAGTGTTTTAGGACCTCTCCTTTTCTTTCTTTATGTTAGTGACTTACCACAATCTCTAAAACACTAAGTATCACATGTATGCGGACAATGTTCAATTGTATCTATCTTCTTCACCAAGGCAAATAGATACATGTATAACAAAGATGAACGAAGACTTGAGTAATCTGGCTAAATGGTCAGCAGATAATTGTTTGATTATAGCTCCAATCAAATCAAAGTCAATTTTAATTACTTCTAAACGCGCAATAACGTTAATAGATGCTTCACTTGTTCCCAATATACCTTTAGAAGGCGTAAATATTCCTTTCTCTTCCTCTGTGGAAAATCTTGAAGTCATACTTAACAAATATTTAACTTGGTCTGATCAAATTAACGCATCATCAAGAAAGCTTTGGGAATTCTTCATTCTCTCAGCAAATTAAAAAAAAAAAAAAAACTTTTTACCAACACAGTTGAAAAAAAACTCTTGTTCAAATTATAGTGGTACCACATCTGGAGTATTGTGACACCGCCTTAACTGACGCTGATATACCGTAAATACGCGCGTAATTTTCGCCCTCACATAATTTTCGCATCCCAATTTTGAAGGGCATTTTCTGTATATTTTAGTTTCCTCGCGTAATTTGCGCACGTGAGGATTTGACAGTGATTTGTAAGGAATGAAACCACACGACTTCTTAATCATTTTTTTTAATGTTATTTTTCTACAAATTTACAATTAGTTGTTTGTTGGCAATTCTTGCTACAAAGAAAATGTGTTCCGGTAAAAAATGAAATGAAATCTTTAAGTTTTACGTCCCACGGTTATGCCGGTTAGGCTAAAGCAGACGGTGATGATGAAAGATGAGTGAAATGGTGGAATGAAGAAAGTGGGAGGAAAAGGGAGAACCCCGAAAAAACCTACGAGCACGGTGTTTGTCCACCACAAAGTCCACACGGCGTGAGCTGTGATCGAACCAGGGACCCCAAACACCGGAGGTGAACGCTCTACCATTGAGCCACCGCGCCCCCTGTGTACCGGTATTTTCGTGTTATTTTGACTGGGGAAAAAATTAGATGATGTTCACTGATGTGGCTAATTTTTTTCCCCGCATAATTTACGCCCCCTTGTTTCAAAACAACTTTTTTCCTCTAAAAAAGTGCGAAAATTACGCGAGTAAATACGGTACATTTACAAAACAGTTTGTAGCGAGTGCAAAATGCTTGTATAGTACGTTTCATTTTTAACTTAAAATTCTCCGTTCATGTAACGCCATTCTCTGAAAAGTTACAATGGCTGAAGATGCAACAACGGTGTAAATTGCACTCGTTGGTACTGCTCTACAGGGTGCGGCAGAACTGACTAAGCAGTTTCTATCGATTACCGCGAGAGCTGTGGTTGGGGTAGGCGGTTGCCCGTGGTCTGCCTTTGTTCAGTCGTTGACCCCATTTCAGTAGCTAATATGGTCTGGACCGGTGTACATCGTGGTTTTGCCGTTCGCGCTTATTATGAAAACAGCAGTTCTGTGATCGCCCTTACTTTTTTGAGGAGGAAGGGGTGTCCGTGACAGTGAATTCCACACGTTATGTTTCAATGTTGAAAAATTTTCTGCAACCCAGAATTTACGAGATTATTGAAGAACATGGACTGTGGGACTTGTGGATCCAACAGGATGGGGCTACTGCTTACACAGCTCGAATTTCACTTGATGTTTTGAGAGAAATGTTTCCGGGACGTCTCGTCTCTTTGAGGGGTAGTGTCGAGTGGCATGCGCGGTCACCAGATTTGAGCATTTGTAATACTTTCTTTGGGGATATCTGAAGGGAAAGGTTTCCAAAAGCCGCCCTCACACCCTACCAGAGTTAAAACAGCGGATTATTGACGAAGTGAATGCCATACCCCGCGATATGTGTGCAAGAGCTGCTCGAAACTTCAAGGATTGTCTACAACAATGTATTGATGCTAACGGCCGCCATCTTGAGGACATTATTTTCAAAACTAAATGTATGTAAAATGGTATATTGTACTAATTTAGAAAATAAAAACATTTTTTCTCTATATATCCTGATTTAGTTTTTATTGTTCCTTAAAACTGCTTAGTTTGTTCTGCCGCACCCTGTATAAAACACACACTTTTACAGAATCTTTATACCTTCTAAAACATTAATTTTTAAAGCGATTTCCAAGACAGGGACAAGATCACGTTTTAATAGTCAGCTTGCAATTCCTATTCATAGATCTACTTATTTCTCGAAGCTATGCATAATTTCAACCTGTCGTGATTGGAATGCTTTGCCAACCTCGGTACGTGAGTCAAACTCTCTAGCATCTTTCAAATGACCAGTTTACAATTTATTGCTATCGAAACAGGTTTGATTGGATACAGAGACAGAAGAGTCAATAGACAAGCTTGTCATAAAGATATAAAACTTCACATTTATTACATATTGTAACACGTATGTATTGTAGTGCAGCACTATAATATTTATGTGTTACATATATATATATATATATATATATATATATATATATATATATATATATATATATATGTATGTATGTATGTATGTATATGTATGTATGTATGTATGTATGTATGTATATGTATGTATGTATGTATGTATATGTATGTATGTATGTATGTATATGTATGTATGTATGTATGTATGTATGTATGTATATGTGTGTGTGTGTGTGTGTGTGTGTGTGTGTGTGTATGTGTATGTGTGTGTGTGTGTGTGTGTGACGGTGTTTCTTGTTTTGCTTTCTTTTTTTACTTTCTAACTTTTTTCTATTGTAAATTATAGTATTTGATTTTTGAATTTTGTATCGTGTTTAGGTGGTAGGTAGTGTTTCATATAGCCTTAACTTCGACATGTAAAAGAAGTCGAAATAAATAAATAAATAGTACAACAATTAGCACAATTTCCAAGCACAGACAGAGTTCAAAAGCTCAGTGTTACCTTTAATGGTAACAAATTCCTTTTTTTGAGACGACTGTGTGATACAGTGTAAAAGAATTCAATGATTTTCGTTATTTTTCTCACTTTCGGGAAATTTTGCAATTTGGGTGCTAGTATTTTAACATCACATTTTAAGAAAAAATGTCTGAGATGTATAGGTAAATATTTTCTGGAATTTCGTCGCTGAATTCAACAAAATATTTTTTTTTATGAAATGATGTTTCATCAGGTCTTCTACGGTAGTTCTGACATATAAAAATTTTACAATGAGTTCAATGTACCAATTTTCTAAGAAGTTAGTACAAGGAAGGAGAGAGACTAAAATAATTTAATAACTAAACACCCTAGCTGGAGATGAAGCTAAGAATTTTATATTTAATATATATATCATATAGAATCTATCAGTAAATCTTTTGTGTTTTTAGTTTTCTTTCTCTTCTTCTTGTATCTTCAATTCCAATAGTTCAAGAGATCTTTGCAAACGTTTTGTGAACTATTCAGTTATCCTGTACTACAAACCCTATTGGTATTCACATGTTTGGTCTTCCATTGTTCTCTTACGTTTCGGGATAGTTGTTTGTATTTTTGCAATTCTGTCTCTCGGTGCTTTCTGCAGGCTTCCTGTGTTTCGTACTGTGATGTCCAGTAGGCGTACATCTCTTTTTCTTTTCTTTATTACTATGATGTGCTTCTTTCTTAGTTACTACTGTCCAAGTAATGCTTGCGTTTGTTTTTAGTATTGCTGATACTTGTGATACGGTACTTATTCTAATACAATTTCCTGTATCACCTTTTCTTATTCTAATTTCTTGATATTAATAGTTTTTGCCCTTCCACCGTGTCTTTCCTTGCGTGATCATTATGCATCCACCTGTAATATGTTGCTGTTTCTGGATAATTAACATCAATTGTCATTAATTCGTTAATTTATTCCCCCTTCTTCAAAAGAGGCTCCTTTAGAACACGCACAATTGTGCTACTGCTCCTGCCGTTGCTGGAAACAACGCTGAAAGTTCTGTTTTGGTATGTTCCGGAGTTCATCCGTCACGTTGATTTGAACGTCTTCTACGGTGACAAAACTGTTACCTTTTACGCCTTTTTGGATTTTGGGTAAGACAGAAAAAAGAAAAAGAAAAAAAAAGAAAAAAGAAAAGAAAAAGAAATAAAAAGAAAAAAAGAAAGAAAAAGAAAAAAAGAAAAAGAAAAAAAAGAAAGAAAAAGAGGTAAGAATGTATGTATGTGCATGTATATACATATGTACGTAGTTTAGGCAAGTTATCCTACTATAGTTGGATCAGCTGGCTGTCATTTTGTTTCTTCTGGATTAGGTATGCTATGCCTGTGTGAGAGACTACGAAACATTTTCAGGGTCATCTACAAACATTTTAATATATATGCAATTATACTATCGAGTGTTTCGAACTGCTTATACCAATAATTATGGATTTAAATCTTTTCCGGAGTTTTCCAGATGCGTATTTCTCTTACTTCTTCAACTTTTTGATCTACAATTTCGTAGTTTCCCACTGCTTTCCTTCCTTTGGTTATATAGGTGTCTTTTATCCATTTTCCTTTAATTCCTGTCGGTGTTCTGTTTTCAACAGCTGTTTACAGTACTTTTCTATCGCTTCTTCTCGTGTTTGTCTTGCCTTGTTTTCAGTTTCTTGTAAAACCTATTTTCCTGTTTGTGTAAGTAGTATGCTATCCATTCCACTTCTTAGACCTTCTCAGTCTACTATTGTAAACATTAAATTCTACGTATGGTATAGTTCTAAGAAACTATTATTATTATTATTATTATTATTATTATTATTATTATTATTTACCTTAACGCCTCACGGTTATGCTCTTTAGGCTAAAGGAGATCGATGATTAATAAAAGTGAAAGATTGTGAAATTAAAGTTCTTGTGTTCTACCAGGAATCAAACCCAACACCACGTGCACAAAAGGTACATGCACTACCTACTAGACCTACGAGGAGACCTTGCAGAGAATAGAAACTAACATACAAATAAGATTTTCCACAGATTACAATGTTATCTTTAGATTCTCCTATACTTTTTCATGTCTGTCGCTCAGATTTCGTATATAGAGGGTGTTTCAAAACAACACTGACAACGTTTGGGATGTGATTCCTAACACCAAAATAAGACCAAAGTATAGACCAACCTGGGTGCACAAATGCTTCCTTTCGGAGTTATAGGCTGCCGAAAACATGAAAAAATGGACTTCAGAGGTCCATAGCTCCAAAACTATGGGACCTACCGTAGTCGGATCAAGACTTTACTTAGGAACCAATATGTGTTCTATGCAAAAATACATGTTTTAGAATCCTAAGGTAATCACGCAACAATTTTTGTACAGGCAATTTGGTTACGGAAGTACTTACTAACTACTACTATAAAAATTGTTGCGAAAGTACTGCAGGATTCTGAAACATATATTTTTGGATAGAGCACATATTACTTCCTTAGTAAAGTCTTGACCCGACTAGGGTAGGCCTCATAGTTTTTGGAGCTATTGGCCTTTAAATACATTTTTTCATGTTTTCGACAGCCTGTAACTCTGAAAGGAAGCATTTGTGCACCCAGGTTGGTCTATACTTTTCGTCTTAGTTTGGTGTCAGGAATCACCTCCCAAACGTTGTCGGTGTTGTTTTGAAACGCCCTGTATATGTCTACAAACTCGATTGTTGGGTGAGAACGTTTATCTTGTGAGACTCAAGAAATTCAGACGCTGAACTTTCTCGCCCACCATGCAACTTAAACATTGTTTCTTCGACTAATACAATGTGTATACTAAATAAATATAGTAATAGAAATAAGAGTATATTTCCAATGTGCACGCCTCAAGAGTATTGGCATTGTGTGAGAAAAAACAGGATTTGTCAAGTAGTATTTCCCATGCGTGAGTGGTTAAAGTCGTGGCTTCATAACCGAGAGAAAGTTGGTTGAAATTCGTCTAAGACAGTTGTGCATTTTTTAGTTCTTTATTCTCCAAATGTTACGATCTTTCTCTACCTGCGCAAACATCTGATTCTCCAAAAACAGTTCACCTTAATTCGACTACTCCGGGTGTGATACTTGCAGGTTCGACTGAGAAACTCTGATTCTTTCCCTTTACAAATCCTCAGAATGTTGACAGTGACTGATAACTTGTTTCTCCAATTCTAGCTTTACATATATGAATGTACCTCTCTCTGTCCCATATTTGAATCTCTCTCCCTCCCTCAATGCCGATACGAACTTACATTGTCTAGAATCAAACCTCGAATTCTTCGAACCAGATGTAAGTGCTCTACTAATAAGCCATTGTGATTCATTACAGTTGGTTATTAGTAGATTCCAGATATTTAAGCCCTTCAAACATGAGACAGACATAAAAATCAGCAAAATAGGCAATTTAAAATGGGCATATTAACGTAGCCACAATACATCAAAAGTATTCAATAACTATATCAACATTTGTACGTAATTACGGAGAATGAAAATAAATTAATCATTACAAAAGAGTCATTTGTTTCAGTAATTTGTACGTAAATGAGTTCAACATCGAACCAGAGATGTAGCTAGGCCTTACACGCTATCTAGAGAGATTACTCTGATTTTTTTTTTCCCTGTGAGTTCACATTTTTAATGGGCGAAATAACTGCGATTATAATTTTCCAAATTTAGGGCTTCGCGCCTGCATTAAAGACTGAATCCCGCTATACCTAGTGCCGTTATTAACAACTTCCATAGATTAGAGATGGAGTAATATTCTTGCTTGATGTGATATGAAGTCTTTGCAGAAGAAAGAAAATAAACGCAGCTCTGAAGCTATGTGAACATTTTCTAATATACGTTTACTTAGGCCCTAAACAAACATTTGGCTCTAAAGGCATTTAAGAACGAACAATCGAAAGAGAGATTTCTAGACCGTACAGAAATGTTAAACAATTTTTCATAACTTTTCTCCGTTCCTTTTCAGCACCAAGGCCATACGAGAGGACATCTACTAACTAAATGTGAGATTTTAATCACACCCAATCCCAGTAGGAATCGAACCAGGGTCCCCTGTACCTGAGGCGAGTACATTAAACATTTCATCACGGGTAAACCAAAACAGATTTATTACCAAACAGATTAAATTTGTCACCCTTGAAACGAACTAATCATTTCAACTCTATTCAGTTTCTTTTAACTCGTATCCTCGGTTAGACACATATGCTTAGTAAATGTGTACAATAACTTAAGTTTCTTCTTGAGTTTATACTCCAAGTAATACTATCTTTTTTAAAACAAACCTCTTTGTTCGGAAATAGATTCTCAAACGTGCGGAAGTCTGAAGGATACACTGTAACGTTCGATTGCATCGTTCCAGGTGAATTTCTTTCTCAGTAGAAGGAGAATACTACGTCACAGTAGCAATGAATTGATGAAGATTGCTTTAGACAAAGCAAGGGAAGTGGAAGGAACTGAAAACCAGATATAACTAATGACTTGAAGATCTAAGTTGGGTTGCATATGCACCTGCAAAACAATATATTTTAGCAATTTCAACGCAAAGTCCTGTATCAATTTCCTTCTGTAGCGCGGTCTCTACATCTAAAAGCATTTTTTTCTCTTTCGTTCTTTTCTCCCGAGGCAAGATAGAGGCAACAATGAAGAAGTTAAATTTGTAATGCAACCGTTTCAAGAAAGGAAAATAAGATTTCTTTTACATACTGAGTAATTTCATTGACATCAGTGGGCAACCTTTTTCTGGTGATGTTACTCAAAGTGTGATTGAACATTTGACGTCATTAGCGTTTCAACTACGTATGTATTCCGTCCGATTTGTCCTGAAGGAAAAAAAAATGTTCGGATGAAAACTGGCTCTCTAGGCTCAGAAAATGGACTTCCTTCCACTGAAGAAAAACAATTTATCGAGCTATCTTGTGATTCGATGTTCAACATGCTGCTATTATTATTATTATTATTATTATTATTATTATTATTATTATTATTATTATTATTTCTTTTATTAAGTGGTGCTTTGATTCCAGTTCAAAGCTGTTCTTCCTGAAATTTCCAAAAGAACTGTAAGACATCTGTTACCATTTTCCATTACATGTCTGGGCGGGACATTCTTCTCTCGCATGTACGAAAAATGACAATGTATTTATTTTTAATGTAGTCTGAAATTATCCAGTTTTGATCCAGACATACGGAAGCTGTGACCTGAAAAACAGCATTACCCATCACATTATGTAAGTATTGCATTCATGTTAGGCCTAATTGGTAGAATTGTACTTTTACGAATATCTTCATTTATAATGGTATTTCACTGTTATAAATGACACATTTAGTATTGTAATGTTACGCGATATGAAGTAAGGACCCGCTAGGACATCTTTATTTCATGTGGAAATTCAATCAGTCATCAATGAAAGCCAAGCAGCCTTCAAGAGTTCACTGTCTTATGTTATTAACACCGATATTCTGTTGTACGTCGCTAGCTAACTTTACATTGAAAGATAAATTCACTATTGCTTTGCTGTTATTGAGAAAGTCTATACTTGTAGGTAATTTGTAATAAAAAGTGGTAGTGACCTTTAAGGACCTTCACGCGACGCTTTCAGTTTGCTTTGTTAGATCAATTGCTTCTCTCAATTGGTTCGACCTTACTGGCCCCTCACAGTCAGGCTACTACAAGACATTGTTCGTTTCGTTCGGTTACCCACTAAACGATGTTACAACAAGGAAGTAATGAATATAGAAGTACTTTGTCTCAGGTGAGTCTCTTTTTGGTACGCTTATTTGTCAACGTTAGCAAGCTCATGAGGAAGTTTAAGAATTTTGTGATGAGTCGACGACATGCGGAAACACGAACTTTGTCAATGTCACTTTTGGGTAATCGACCACGCTCAGGAAATCTTGTAGTGTCACCATCTCATTCTGACGTCAGAGGAACAATCCGGTCAAAACCAATTGAGAGAGCACGATCTAGGTCTTGTAAGCTTAAATACGACGCGGGACACATCGGAGTCTCCCTGCCTTTGGTCCGGCATGGTTTTTATCGGAGAAGTCTTCATCATGGATATCATCAAGACGTCCCGACCTGCAAGTTATTGGCACTTCGTGGACAGCGCCTAAAAGTTATTGGCACTTCGTGGACAGCGCCTAAACATTGCCTATGGGTAAGAGGGAGAAGATTGAAACTATTTCGAATTAGCGTGAAACTGTTCTAAATTAGTAACTATTCCTTTACTCTACCATCAAATCCTTTAACGCCCTTATTGCTACCAATTCTCAATGAAAATGCATTGGTCATTTTCAAATTATTTTAACACTAAATTCATATTAATTTTCCTAACTAACTTAGCTCATGATTCTAGTCGCCAGAGACTAGTGGTGGAGTCCTTCCCATTAAACGTGTTTTATTTCAAACAAATTTGGTATTGTTATCCCGCACCGCTTACGTGCCTCTCATTTATATACAGACAGTCAAGTCGTATCGGAACAGTAAAATTGTAATTTATCAGTTCATTTTATGATGTATAAAATATATTTTAAAAAGTAATTATTGATTTCTTGGGAGGCCTCAAAGAATCAGCAGCTGCTACAAGGGATCCGTGACATCAGAAAAACTGAGAAACTGATACATCTTTGGTGGTATATTCATAGAATATAATATGAAAAGAGCAACGAGAAAACTACGGGTAACTAAAGCGATGCTTAAGAAGATTGAAGAACGCAGAAGGGCGAAAAGCACGGACATCAAAGAATACAGAAGACTGAATAATGAATTGAGGAGAAAGACATACAAAGCCAAAGAAAAGTACATGGAACAGATATGTGAAGAAATAATGGAACTTTAACGGCGCGGCAGATATGATTTGATGTGTCTGAAAGCACAACAATTAGGAAGAAAAGCCAACAAATGCATATGCATATGCATATTTGGAATCGAAGATCAACAAGGTTATGTAGTCACTAACCATCAAAGAATTCTTAGTTCGGGAGGAATACATAAAAGATATATATGACCAGAAGAACCGCCCCACAGATATTGCGATCGAAGCTGAGGAAGAGGTGGATGATGAAGAAAAGGGGCGACCAAGTATATTGAAAAGTGAAGTAGTACAAGCCACTGGAGACGACGACATACCAACAGATTTGCTCAAAGGATTAGGAATCAATGCAATGAAAGTATTGACTTCACTTATTAACAAGACTTACCTGAGTGGAGAATGGCCAAAGGATTTTCTTGATGTTACAATGATTGCATTACCCAAGAAAAAGGAAGCAAAGAAGTGCAGCGATCACAGAACCATTAGTCTTATTTCCCCACATTGAAAAGACAATTGCACGCATACTAAACAGATGGCTGGAAATTAAGATAGAAGAGATGTTGGACGAAGATCGATTCGAATTCCAGAAAGGAAAAGGCACCAGAGGTGCCAATGGGATGATGAGAATTATCTTAGACCGAGTTCTGGACGTAAAGGAAGAGTTGTGTTCGTTTATGCTTCATAGACTGGCAAAAAGCTTTCGATAGGGTCAACTGGACGAAACTTTTGCCAATACTTAGAAATTGGGATCAACTGGAGAGACTGACGGCTAATTCGCAACCTATACATAGGACAACGAGTCAAGATGCGCTTGAATGACGGAGAAACCAATAGTATGGAGATTGGAAGAGGAGTCAGACAATGATGTAGTATGTCGCCCCAATTATTCAGCATTTATAGCAAATGGTTGATGAGGGAAGTATCAATGGGAATTGGAGATTTCAAGATTGGAGGACAGATGAAAGCGGTCAATTTTTCACTATAAGAAATGCTGATAAATAATCATGTATTATTCTTAACTGCACAGAAACAAATTATGGCTTGAAGAAACCATTTTAAAACATACTCAAAATTTTGATTTACTACTTTGAAACCCAAATTGTTTTTCAAGCTCAACGGTTATTTATTCAGATGTATAAATGAATATTCCAGGAACATGCGGCAGTGCCACTCCGAACAAGAAACCTCAGCGCATCTTACTTACTATAATATTAAGGAAACGCAATTCTTTTACATTATATATATATATATATATATATATATATATATATATATATATATATATATATATATATATATATATATATATGTAAAATTCTATCTAGCCTACTTTATTCTTCGTTTAAATGAAAACATTTCTTTGAAAATCTATTACTTTTGGTGTTTATTATTTTCAAGTGCATGGTGCAGCTCGTAACATAATGAAATTAATCGGTAAATTTATAACAAAATCATGGATAATTTATATCCAGGTTAAAGATTACATTAAAGAGATTTATTATGAATCATGTTAGCATACTTTATATAAGTTCCAGTTATGTAGCTAATCTTTTTAATGAAGAATTTTTTCTGCCTTCAACGCATGCTTATTCATTTATTTATATATTTATATATGTCATACGTTGGAATCTATGCCTGGTTTTCTGCATTCAGTTAGATTTCTGAATTGAACACTAAGGCTAGTTTTAGACGGAAGCATTTATCGTAGCATTTCTCGTAGCAAAAATCGTATCATCGATATCCTACCGTGTAAAGTAGCAAATGCTATAGCATTTCCCATGCCATGGCATATCCTATGGCATTTCTTGTCGATAGAACCTGCTCTATTTCGTAGCATTTTCCACAGAATTTCTGCTCCGATTGCAGCGCCGTGGTGTGTTAAAAGGAAGCGAAAGATTGTGTGTCAAATATCCATGCTCTTTGTTTTGTGTGGGAAATTGAATTGTAATAAAGAAAAATGAGGGAGATGGGATACGATTATTATGTTGATTAAAAAATACGAGAAACATCCTTGTTTGTACAAATTAAAAGCGTACAGTTTCACTATACGAATCCACACAGAAATTCATTTAAAAAAACTTTTCGTTTCATTTATTGTACCTTCAGCAATCATTTCTGAGGTGTGCTCTTGCATTCTCCGGTGCAGGTTCACTTTAACAGGTGGCAACGTGTAGTTTTACTATACGGATCCATAGTATAAGTAGTAGTAGTAGGAGGAGGAGGACGAGGAGTAAGTAGTAGTAGGAGTAGTAGTAGTAGTAGAAGAAAAAGTAGTAGTAGTAATAATAGGAGGAGGAGGAGGAGGAGTAATAGTAGTAGAAGTAGTAGTAGTAGTAGTAGTAGGAGGAGGAGGAGGAGGAGGAGGAGGAGTAAATACTAGTAAGAGTAGAAGTAGGACTACTTAGTAACAGTAGCAGTAGATGCAGTAATAGTAATAGTAGTAGTAGTAGTAGTAGTAGGAATAGGAGTAGGAGTAGGAAGGGGGAGTAGTAGTAGTTGGAATAGGAGTTGTAGTAGTAGTAGTAGTAGTAATAGTAGTAGTGGTAGTGGGAACGGGTTAGAAGCCCCGAAGGGGTTGGTTGGGTTCTGTTCTTGATACAAAATGGGGAAATTACATACTTGCCAAAATTTTGTGGCAGCTTATTGAAGATTACGTGCATTTCAGGTTCGACTTTAATTTCTATATTTCCACGTAAATACGCATTTCAGATGTAAGTGCACACCATATCTCCATTACTTATACACTACTCTATTAAAATATTAGAAATTTCTTCTGTAAATTTTAAAATCTATGGATCTGTATAGTATAACTGTACCGTTAAAAGTCCTTTGTATCATAATAAGCATATGCGAAAAAGGGTTTTAGAAGAAATAGTGACTGAACTATCTGTTTTTAGTTTTGGAGCCATAATTGCGCTCTTCTGCAGTGATTTGTTTCCTACGTCACGACAAAATGCTTATCAAGATGCTACCGTGTAAAAGCACAATATACTTTTGATGCCATAGAATATTATACGAGATTTTTGGCAGCACATCTGCTAAGAGAAATGCTATGATAAATGCTTTCGTCTAAAACTAGCCTAAGAAACATCCCTTGCCAATTAATGGCAACAACTTAAAGCGCATTTCACGTTACTTTCTCTATAAATCATAAAGATTTTAAAATAGTGAGCTCGACAACACATAAATGCCCATTTTAGATAGGAATAATTGATTCACATTCGCTCCAACATAAACAAAATGATTAACATTATTTTTGAACGAGCAATATAATCATATTCACTAGTTATGTTCCATATTATCATAAATATACCTTGATAATAATGGCTTTTCGATCCTTACATCCTTCCAAGCACATAAAATTAACAATAATACAGTTAATAATAATAACGTACCTAACCTGACATACTATACTTATACTAGACCTAGAATATACCTAACCTAGCTAACTTAACCTATTTTTTGCTACAGAAAATCCCATTTATCACTTATACATACAATAACCAAATGCTGCTCATAGTAGATCTTATTGTTCCGTAATAATGCATAACCAGCGCATAGATTACATGAATCACACACATACATATTATTACAGGGCAAATAAGAAAAGGTGATATTGCTTAGTTTACCGCTACGATTCGATTTCATACTGATTAATGATGAATCCTAATACTCAAATTTTCTTCGCATGAATCCCAGATCAATGGGAAACTACTCTATCGAGAACGAGCTGCAAGTGTGGAATATCAATTCTACCTAAAGTGATCTGGTGAGTATCGTTATCCTATTTCAATAATTTCGTTATGTAACCGCTTGTGTGCCGTTGTAGTTACGTTCCTCGCATGATTATATAGATATGAACTGGTCTCGCTAGATCATATTCCGCAACATCTTAATAATTCAGTGATAGGGTGTTTAGCCTATCGCTTAAGAAGCAAAAATTTAGACATGTCCCCTTTATAGTCTACCCAGATATGTGCCACCGCGAATGTAACTTAATTAGCCATAGTAGCACCACATACTTCCTTTAAACTTCAAAGGAACACATACAATAAACTTATAGTGAAGTACTTCAAGTTCACCTTTACGAAGCTAAAAAATGTAAGAAACAGGTTCTTTCAAAAACATTACCAAAAACGGCGATCTTCATTTCTTTTAACTTCTGGTTTTCTGCCCCTTAAGTCTAAATTTATATTACCTTCATCATCACCTTGGCCCTTTTAAATTTCTAAAAACACTATTAATATCGAAATCAGCTTTTAGCAGGTTGAGTACAAATATATTCTTTCTGAGATTAAAAAATAGATTTTCCGGGCCCGAGCTAAACGACGAATTATGTATGTAAATGCATATTCTTCTCTAACTGCACTCACGCCATCTAGTGACTCGAACAGTATAACTATGGTAATAATAATTTAGTTACTTATCATTAATTGTTATTATGATATTTAAATCCTCCTTTCTTATTAAAGAAAGTTATCCTTACCTCCATTTCAAGTTTACTATGCTAATTTTTGGTAAACAGAATCATGCTGTATTTCGTATGTCATTTGTTTAATGTAGCGGATCGAGTTCCTGCTATGGCCATACACACGTAAGTTACATACTATCGTTTTTGTTTACGAAATCTCATGTAGTATTAAAAAAAATCGTTGCTTAAAACTATTGACTATATTAAGAATTAATTTTCGGCATCATATATTATACAAATCTTAATCATTTTCCACTTGAGTGACATTTTAGATATGTATATCAAATTTGTTTACATTCTCAAGTTAGGCTTGTATATGATAGATCGGTACGTGAAATTTACATGGTTATCTTTTCTTATACGAAGGTTTATGTATTCATATTTTTTTTATTGGCATACAAAATAGCGTCCTATTTAAAAAAAAAATAATTTAGAGTGCAACGGATAATTATTCATATGTTTTCCCAACATATCAATGTAATGTCTGCATACGTATGGCACATCATCTATCACGACCATTTCATATCTATACCGTATTCGTACAATACCTTTAACTAGATTTATATCTTACCTACTTCTGTATTCACTTAGCGCAGGTCACCATTACGCACTCAACAAATAAACAACTTGTATTAAGTGCAGGTCAACATTAAACGCGCAAAGATAAACAAACTCTTATACTTAACCATAAACATACTTAAGATTACTTATTGATTTTGAATGATACGATTTGCTTTTACCAAAAGCAGGTCATAACAAAATCATTAACAAGGTCAGGTATGCAGATGATACGGTTATTTGCTAGAACGGAAGGAGGACTACAGGAGACGATTGACAAAATAGTTGACACTGGAAACTATATGGAATGGAAATCAACGTCGAAATATCGAAAGTCATGAGAATATCCCGTGGAAATACGCCCTTACGGGTCAGAGTAGAACACAAAGTACTTGAAGAGATCGACCATTTCAAATATCTGGAAAGTATTTTGACGAAAGATGCGTACTGCATCAGAGAGATCAGGTCGAGAATTATCATTACCAAAGAAACATTCAACAAGAAAAGGCACTCTTAACTAGCAGCCTTAATATTGGACTAAGGAAGAAATTGGTCAAGTGCTATATATGGAGAATTGGACTTTATGGTTCAGAGACTTGGACATTACGAAAGTTAAAGAAATGTTTAGAGAGCTTCGAACTGTGGTGTTGGAGGAAGATGAAGAAGATAAAATGAACAGAAAGAGTAACAAAAGAAGATGTTTTAAAACGGATAGGAAAGAAGAGGACGCTTCTAGCCACCACCCTTCGTAAAAATGTCAACTGGATTGAACACATCTTGCGAAGAAATTGCCTTCTTCATACCGCCATAGAAGGAAAGATGGAAGGAATGCGAGGAGTGGTGAGAGAACACAACTGATCGATTATTTGAAAAATAGAAGAAAATACTGGGAGTTAAAAGAGGAAGCTGCAAATCGAGAAACATGGAAAAAACATTTCTAGGCCCAAACTGAAAACTAACACGAAAATAAAAAAATAAAAAATCTCATTAGCCCCAGGACCTGCCAAAAGGCAGAATACTAATACTAATACTAATACTAATACTACTACTACTACTACTACTACTACTACTACTAATAATAATAATAATAATAATAATAATAATAATAATAATAATAATAATAATAATAATAATAATAATAAGCAATCATCTTATATACACTATGTAGTTTACTCCATGTAACTGAAGATAGGGAAAATTCATTTCCCTGTGTAAAGAACTGTAGGAATTGGCAAGGATTTCTTGTCAACGAGAATTCACATTATGTTTCAAACATTTAACTGGGACAGGCCTGATACATGTTCCACATGCGAAATAATGCGTATGGTGACTCATCAACTGAAAAATAATTGTAATTAGGTTATATTAAGGAGAAAACTGCATTAACTATTTCTATCAATTTGTGCGCGCAATTGTCTAAAGAAAATATATAGTACTTCTCCTCAATATTTCTAGCCATTTATGTATCACAGCTGATTCTCTACCGCCAGAAACGTCCGATGACCTAACTATTCTTGCGAGTACTTTATGGTGGTAGTTGAACTAACCGACCATAGCGTATGAGTAGCATGAGCTATTATGCGTAACAATTCGTAAAAAGAATGTTCAAGTATACCTTGGCGACCAAGATAAATGGAAAATTTAAAAACAATTACATTTTCACATCTCACGCATAGTTTTGAAACACATACTGAGGGAATAAAAACTGAGAAAATAATTTTTAACCTAATCATGAGCTTATTAAAAATAAACTTCAAAAAACACTGAATGAAATCTTGAACTTTACTAATAAAAAAAAAAAGTTCCTAAAGAAATAGTTAATATCAAGTTAGTACCAAAAAAATGTGTTAAATTTTCGAGCTTAGATATAGAATTGTATGGGATAATATATTGGATTAGTGCGGCTGAAATATACGACTAACGAAATATGTCATTTTCGAAGTTCAAGAGAAACTACAATTTTGGTTAGTCCAAGTAGTTAGTGGTATACACTTTTATTGTCAGCCAGCCAACGAATGAAATATATGACGAAAGAAGTCTGTCATCTGCGATGCGAAGGTCTTCAACTGTACGTTAGACCATCCGGTCCTCAAGAAGTTCCTCCTTCGGTCACTGGGAAAGGTGTCAGGAGGTAGTACCGGCCCTTATGGCCTTAAATCCATCAAACATATGAGGAATAACGTCCCTCGGCGTCGCCGAGTTAGCAAGCACACTATTTGCGGAAAGTATTTTCTAAAATATAAAATAGCAAATGGGCTATAAGGATAATCCATACATTAATTTGTTCTATAATTATCTCAATTATAAAGTTAAGTTTTTTATTCATTCAGTGCATTTTGAACTTTATGAAGGTCTTACGTTGAATGTTGTTGTATATCTTAACGTAAATTCATCTAATTCGTCCAAGAAAAGTCCAAAATCTGATAAACATCACTTTCAATGTGATCACCTCAGTTGTGCCAATAATATACTAACAAAAAGCTTAAAAACTCAGGTGGGTTTTAAGGTGGATTTTTCAGGTGGGTTCAACCCCGGCGGGATTTTTCGGGTTGGGCCCACCTGTGGAAACCCCGGTGGCTCCAAAGGTCATTTTCTAATATTGCTTTACAGGCACGAAATTTCACAAACAAATGGGATTCTAACTTCATTCACCACTTCTGGTCCACTGTTGCTGTTTCTTGCAGCTTGATTTGAGAATGTCTCAGTGGTTATTCATAAAGAAATATCCCTCACAATCATCTGTTCTGAATACTGCACTTTCAGAAAAACTATTCAACAGCACACTCTCTCGAGTGACTGAAAACCACAGACCGTTTTCTGACCATCTGCGGAGTTTCTGAAGCCATACGTGTGACAACAGTCCACTCATTTCTTGAGTGACAGAGTGTGGTTACCGATCAGACACCACACGACGTCTTAATTGCATCAATCCAATAATATGAAATAAGTCATGGCAAAAGTCATGGTTGGGGCAAATGTCATGGCAACTATTTTTTTTTTCCTTCCAGATATGTGAGCGGATTACAAACTTCTATGTGTCGTGTGGAAGTTCTGCGGGCATAGTGTGTATGCAGAACAAAAGATGGCTCTGTGATAGCTGGTAGTAGCACAGCGAGGACTGTGAAATCAGTCAGTTGGTGAGTGTCGTGCGAGATAGAAGTAACCCGTATTGAGCAGCGCGCTTACATCAAAATAGCCGTTCTCCGAGAGAGAAATGCGATGGAATGTCACAGTGAATTAGTGGAAGCCCTTGGGAATAATGCCCTACCATACCGGACAGTAGCACGGTGGATAGGAAAGTTTCAGCAAGGACGTGTGTCAACGTTCGGGACGTCCTGTCAGTGAGCGGACCGACATGGCACGTGCCGTCATCGAGCAGCTCCTGGATGAAGACAGACGATGGACGCTACTGGAGTTGGCGGAGGCAAGTGGCATCGAGAAACACACCGTCCACAGAATATTGCGTAATGAGCTGCAACTATGCAAAATCGCATCGCGGTGGGTACCGCATGCACTGACGGAAGTTCAAAGGTGGATGCGCTATGCAATATGCTCCGACAATCTTGCACGCTAGCAACAGGACGGCGATCAATTCTTGTCACGGATAACGCCATCGATGAATTTTGGGCCAGGGCATACGAACCAGAACTGAAACGTCAGTCCGCGGAATGGCAACATACTGCATCACCAAGGAGGCAGAAGTTCCGTCAGAATCCTTCCCCAGTCAAATTGATGGTGATTGTCGCGTATGACGTCAGGGGTGTCACTGTTTGCCGCTTTGTTCCACATGGCAGAACAGTGACCGCACAGTACTATAGGGACTTCCTGGTGTGACAGGTACGACGTAGCGTTCGGAAGAAACGTCCGGATCTTGTGGACAGTGCAATAATCCTGCACGACAATGCAAAACCACATAAAGCAGTGTGTAGGGCAGCTACTGCAACGTTGGGGATGGGAAGAATTGGAGCACCCACCGTACTCTCCTGACATTTCGCCCTGTGACTTTGATCTCATTCGAAAGATTAAGAAACCACTACGTGGTAGGCGGTTTGCAACACGCGAGGACATTCTTAATGCTGTGCGCGAACAGGTGACCCGATTCACACATGGTGCGGCAAATGCTGAGGCGGATGGTATTCAGCGCCTCCCACATCGTTGGCAGCGTGTGGTGCAAGTAGCAGGGAACTGCTTTCAGGGTCTTTAGGCCCAGGTTTGTCATGTCAACTGTATGCGTACTGTGTTGTCATTCTTTTGCACCGTGAAGGCCATATTGCCCTGTGTACTACCGTAATAAATTAGTGTTACGATATTTCATTGCTATTCATTGTGCACACATGTAGATAATACCTTGTCCTTTCGTCTGTATATGTCACATTTTCCAACCGGACTGGTATCTCAAGAAAAAAATAAAATAGTTGCCATGACTTTTGCCCCAACCCTCGTATATAAACAAGCACATTTAATAGATATTTAACACATTATGAAAGTTAGAGAAGTAACATATTTTAAAAAAAGATAAACTGATTGAAAATATTATATTACCTGTGAATGAGGTTCGTCAGTGGCTCAATCAATTTTTTCCCCAATCTCGGCTCTAGAGGCGTAAGAGCACCAAACTTGAAAAACAAAAATAAAAACATATTATATATATAATTAAATATAACTTGTGTAAATTATAATACTCTTAATTATTATTTTATTTGTAATCTTCATCACATTCATAACCAGTGTAAGCAGTGCCTCATGCAATTATTCACTTAGTAATTATGTTATAGTCATACATTTCTAGAATCCTTTATGATGTAAGTCGCTTGAATAAGAGTCTTATATTGTCAAAACATAGCTAAGAAAAATAAAAGGCTTTATTGGAACATGATGTATGAGAATTTAATTGCATACAAAAAAATAAAAATACTGACAATATTTACACTAGTAAACACAAACTCCTTAAGGCTTTACACTGTACAAATCTGAAATTCTTCTAATTCATTTTGTGTTAGAACGAAGGTGAAGATGTTCATGATGTTTTTCCAATTTCTTTTCAATATTTAATTTTGATTCCTTCGCTCGAACGAAAAAGATTTCTCGTATCTGTTTTTCTATGATTGAAGACTTTTGGATCAAATGTACTTTATCGATGTTCTGTTTTGTATCTTCTAGGTGTTTTGAAGATCCGATGTTGTTTCATAGTGTGTGTTTGTGTGCTACGTATCGTCAAGTCTAGGGTGCAAATATGATTAAAATTGTCAATATGATAATGTAACTTTTCTCTCTCTTCTTATCTTTTACTATACTTAAGTGGGCATCCTGATCTGCCTCTATTGAAGATTACGAGATAAAAGAAAAACAGAAGCCCTTCAAGATTTAAATCAGAAAATTGGCCTGTTTCCAGATTGGGACTGAACCCACGACGTTTCGACTGCGAATCAACATTCTATCACTAAGCTAAACACAACTACTTTGCGATAATTACAATAAACAGTATTTCTACAACGTGTAATACTGGCTTATTAGATTTAGGAAGCAAGATATACAAACAGCTCTCCGTTGACAGCTCAGTTTTCCTATGGTTGAACATCGCTCATTGGTATGTGGTATAACCATGAATGTCCAAATCAAGCGGTTTATTTAATGTTATTTTATAAGGTTAAATGTTTGTTTATCCTCCATAACCGTGAGTTCTCTCAGAGTTCTCCCGTTTCCTACCATATTATCATTTCACAATTTTTTTCCGTTGCCATTCACCTTCATTAATCATTTGTTTCCTTTAGCCTAAAAGGTATAAGCATGGAACGTAAACCAAAAAAATTCCTATCATTTCATTTTTTGCCTTTTATAGAAATTCACACTGTTGGCTTGATACACTTATAGGATAGGTATGTCATCCTTCTAAGTAGCTTTATCGAGGAGATCATATAATTCACTAATAATTAAAATAAGCGTATTAAGGGAACTAGATGAAATGCAAATACTTCGCACGGGAAGAATAGGTTCATGGGAAATTTTGAAAGGTCTATTCGAAAACCTTTCCTTTTTACGGTCGGAAAAAAAACTGAATTCGACCAGTTATATTCAAAAATACACTTCACATGACGAAGCTTTTATTCTTTGCGAGAAATTATAGCAACTTTCTTTTCGCATCAGGATGGTGACTTCATTCAAGGCGAGTTGATTGAAAAGCACCAAGCTAGCCAAATGCTAATTATGTTCAAAAATTAATTTGAACTGTTCAAACGTTTTCAAATTTTGGGCATTTTATGAGTACGAAATGGGAAATTAAAATATTTTACGAATTCATCCTTTAACAACGTTTAGAACAGAAATTTTCGAAAACCCTGGAACATGTGGTCACTTTTTTCATCATTCTAGCATGAGATGCTTGTGAGATATTTAATCATGGATGTATATGGTAACTTTCTCAAGATACACACTTTAAAGTGATGTAAAAACCCGGATAGGGTAAAGTGCTACGTTCGATAGTCTATTTCACACGTTTCTATAGTTTTTTTGTAATGATGAAACAAACAACGTCAATGCCAGAATTATATACTGACTAAAAGTTATACGAATTTCTCGCTCAGAAGTGGAATTTCCGATGACGCTAGGGCACATATCCAGTTGCATTTAATAAGAATTTTTAGCAAAGTTTAATCTCTCTAGAAGTGGAATTTCGAAATCGCTGAACCACGTAACCCATTACTTTTAATTAGGAGTCTAAATGACAATTGTTACCTCCAACTTCAACGAATCCCCATGTTTGAAATTTTCTGTTTAAGTTTTACGTTCCACAGTTATGATTCTCTGAATAGATATTCAGTAATTTTAATAAAAGGGATCATAGAAACAGCTCCCCTTAAATATTTGAATTTAAAAAAAAGTCTGCTTTCCAATCAGGATTTGAACCCACGTCGTCTTGATGGCAAATCCAACACTCTACCGCTGAGATCAATATAATTTCTTTGCGATAATTCATGAATTAGTATTCCTGGAACGTCTAATGCTCGCCTATCAGATTAGGTAGCAAGGTATAGGGTGCGTTCACAAAGTTCCAAGACTGACTGTTACCCGAGTATGGGCGCGCGCGTAGACCCATTCTACCGACCGGGTGCGGTAGTGCGGGTGTCCAGCTAACCAACCACACGAACGTCAGTTGCCACCAAGACGCGGAAGTGAGTATATAGTGAGTGAGTGAGAGAGAGAGAGAGAGAGAGAGAGAGAGAGAGAGACCCCGTAGAAAACAGTAGAAAATGCAGCGGCATTTGGAGCAGCGTTATGCTGTAAAGTTCTGTGTGAAACTAAACAAAACAGCTACAGAGACTTTTTGTATGATTCAAGAGGCCTACAAAGGCAACGCCATGTCACGTGAAATGGTTTTCATCTGGCACAAGAGGTTCAAAGAAGGCCACGAGGACGCTGAAAACGATTACCGCTCTGGGAGACCTGCAAGCAGCCGAATGAAGAAACTCTGGTGAAAGTGTGTGAACTCTTAAACACTGATCGTCGTCTTAGTGCTAGATTAATTGCCGAGGGTCTACGAGTACGATCCAGAAACGAAACGACAAAGTGCGGAGTGGCACACCCTTTCATCTCTAAAGCCAAAGAAAGCTCGCATGAGCAAGTCACATGTGAAAAACATGCTCATTGTTTTCTTCGATGCCAAAGGACTGATCCACAAAGAGTTTGTTCCTGCCGCACACAGTGTCACACGTCTGTTTTACGCTGGAGTACTCCGCCGCTTGATGGATCGTGTCCACCCAGACATCAAAGCTGATTGGGTTCTTCACCACGATAATGCGCCCTTTCACACGTCGCTCGTCGCCACCGAAGTTTTGGCGCACTTCAAAGCGGCAACACCGGCGCATCCACCCCCATCCGTCCCCACCTCGCTCTCAGCGATTTCTTTTGTTCCCTTGAATCAAGAAAGACCTGTAAGGGAAGCGATTCGACACGATTCCAGCGATTATGCAGTAAGCATATTGAAAGTATTGCTTCTAAAGAGCAAAGAAACTTGGATTTAATCAAATAGATTTCTAGGAATTTTACAAGTCCAAAAACTTGTTCACTATTATAATTTGCAAATGTAAGAAGTCATCTAAAATATTATTCCAATGGTGGAACAGGTACTTAATATTCTTTCAGTAATCTAAAAATCTACTCAAAATTAATTTCGTTTCTGGTTAAGAAATGGAAATTTAAGGAACATGAGTGGAAATCAACTAAGGAAGCTAGACTGGCACTAGGTTTATTATATTTAGCCAATAGAAGGGAATTATTTGAATTGAAAATGTTACATAAGATCTTAGTACGTAAATTGGTAAAATACGCTATTAAGAAACAATATCTTTAATATTATTTACCAGTATACATTCAATTTCTCTGAATGATGTGTGTGTATTGTTTAAGTTGTATTCAGTGGCGTAGCAACAGGGTAGGTAGGGTAGGCATTGCCTACGGGCGCAGAGCGTTTCGGTATATTCGGGGGCACCCCGAGCCCCAAGTTTTCGCTGTCCATTTCCGTACATAAAGTTTTCCTGCGCAATAAGCTTTCAACAGTAATGACAAATTGTATGACCTATAAGATCTGGATTAAAACGAGTTAAAAAGTGTTGCCATGATTATGAAAGACAGCACAATTGCCAGGTATCGCGTCTACACAGAACCTATAGCACGGCCAACAAGAGATGGTCTCTGACGTTTCTTACCACATGCAATGGGACATTGCAGCCCCTACTTTGATACCAGTGTTACCAACCACGATCACTCTGTCTTATACCATTAATTAAATTGCCACTACAGTTGCACCGAAAAAAACCTTGACACACGAGTAGTGGCAATGTCACTGCGAGCTGTCAGACGTTCTCTTACTGGACGCACTATAGCACAAGCACCAAGGGTCGGGCAAACCGAGCAACTGCCCAGGGCACCAACGTCAGGGGACGCCCAAATGAGCACTCCAAAATAAATTTTCGAAATTATTTTCTAATAACACTGTAATAAAATGTAAAATATATGCCAGGACTAGGTGAGAAGGGGCGCCAAAAATACATCTTTTCTTCTTTTCCCACAGTTCGAAATTGTAAAAAGATTCCTTGGATTTTATGATATCGACGAACACTGTGCAGAAAATTATAAAATTTAATACTAAAAGTCCTATTAGAAATTTGATTGACATTAAGAAGTGCAGAGGGTAAGGCTACGATGGAGCAGCAGTGATGAGTGGTCGTATTTCTGGCTTGCAAACATGGATTCAGTAACATGCCAAGAATGCCATATATGTTCACTGCACAGCACATGATCTGAACCTCGTGTTATCAGATGCTGCAAAGTTTACACAGAAGCTGTTATTCCTGTGCTACTCTACAAGATGTATGTAACTTCTTCGGTAGCAGCGGGAAACGCTGGAAGGCTTTACAAGACTATTTCCAAGGATACATCTCCGGAAAATAAAACGACACTGAAGAAACTCTCTCAAACACGCTGGGATTCAAGTCATAATGCCGTGTTCGCACCAAGAAAGAGGCATGCGGACGTTATGAAATGTCTTAATGTCATGTGCCTTACGGGAACAGAAAAACAACTGACAAAAGGAGCTCGTTATAAACGAAAAATGGAAAGGTTCGATTTCATGGTAATGCTTGAGTTGTGGGAAAACGTTTTAAGAAGCATTAATGTGTCAAAAAAAAGCATCAGAGCCTTCGTATGTGCTTGTCAGAGTGTCAACGAAAACTGAAACTTTCTGTATAGTGGTGCAAGATCTTAGAAAGAATGTGTCTCAAGTATTCGAGGAAGTCAGTGCTTGTGCGCACAAATTTGTGCGCACACCTACCCTAACATCTGAATAAGTTAGAAGAAAGAAAGAAGCCAGTGCCGAAAATATTTTTTGATGAATTGGCACAAGATATGCGATTTACTGATCCTGTCAAAGAATTCGAGATCAAAATACTATTGCCTATCCTCGACTCAATAATAGTAAACATAGATTTTAAGTAATAGTAGTAAGAAGATAATAGTAAGAAGAAAGTTTTTCGTTCTTATGCCTGTCAATGTTACGAACCACTCCTAAAGAAGAGGTCACCAAGCAGTCTTACAGCTTTGCGTTTCTGTGTGCAGACGATTTATTCCCGCCTTTCCACGAGAAGTGTTGACTTTCAGAGACTCTTTTCGAGACAGACTTTCAAATCTTTCAACCCACGAAGAAGTTCTTCACTTTACTACTTCTGACCTCAGCTCAACATTTCCAAAGCTGGTGACTGCGCTTTGTTTATATGTAACTTTCTGATACAGTTACAACTGCTGAGCGATCATTCTCACAAACAGTATGACCGAAGAACGCCTTTGGGATGTGGCCATGCTAAGTATTGAGCGAGAAAGAGCTCATGAATTGGACATCTCTGATCTGATACAAGAATTTGCAGAAGCAAAAGTGAGAAAGAATACTTAAAGAAACTCTTCTTTTGTATACAATATCTCGATTTAAAAAAAAATTTTAAAAAAATACCTGTAAGCGGTTTCACAAAACTTATTATTTTATAATTATGTAAAATCGTAACATATTATATATATTCATTTGAAATTCTCTTGGTAATACTGTTGATATATTACTGTTTATTTACACCACTGCAAAAGAGTCCGAATTTTACATGAGTATAGTTTTAATGAGGCACTATTTTGGGTAGCAAAGTGCACGAAATGACGGATTTTTTTTTTTTTTATTATGAAGTCTCACATCTCTCCTACCCAAGTCCTACTTCACCTTCTCGTAGTGGTGCTGTCAACTCTTGCTGGAGACAGGGTATGAAACCCCTGTGGAAGATAAGAGGTCAAAAGAAGTGGACCTGGTCCTCCAGGTCAGGGGTTGAGCAACAGGCCAACAACCTATCCTCGTAAAAAGAGCAATGTTCAGAAACCTAACAACAAGCCTCGGAATTGGACGGAAAACAAGGAACAACAGACAATGAGATGTAGAAAGGACAACGACATTCGTTTGGCAACTTGGAATGTAAGATCAATGCTTCAACCTGGTAAAACGCAGGAAATCGCAGATGAATGCAGAAATATAACATTGAAATACTAGCAGTACAGGAATTAAGATGGGCAGGTTACGGAAGAATCGATAAGTCTAATTACACTCTTGTTTACAGTGGGAAGAGAAAAGAAGAGCTAAGGGTACCGGATTTTTAATTAGTAAAAAATGTAGAAAGTTATTGCTAACTTTTACTCCAATAAGCGAAAGAATATGCAAGGTTAGATTAAAAGGGAAATTTCAGAACATATCGATAGTTTCAGTGTACGCTCCCACAGAAGATGACGATGACAAAGAAAAGGAAGAATTTTACGAGCAACTACAAACTGTCAGGGAAGGAACTGGCAGACATGACATCACAATAATAGCAGGAGACCTCAACGCAAAAATCGGCAAAGAACCACAAATAACTCATATCACCGGGAATAACTCACTTCATAATACAACTAGCGAGAATGGATGGAGACTTGTACAATTCTGCGAAAGAAACAAAATGAACATCCGCAGTACATTCTTCGAAAGAAAAGAAATACACAAAGGGACATGGAAATCACCGGACTATAAAACTGTTAACCAAATTGATCATATAATAATAGATCATAGGCACGCAACCTCAACAATTGGCGTACGGACACTTCGAGGGGCAAACTGTAACAGCGACCATTATTTAGTGAGAGCAATAATAAGACAAAGATTAGCAAATATAGCAACGAGCAAAGGAAGAAAGAGAACTAAATGGAACACTGGTAAACTAAAAGAAAGCGGCAATAAGAAACATACGAGAAAATCATGAACGAGAAACTCAAAAACACTCGAAACAGAAAATATTGATAAAATGTGGAACAGAGTGGAGAAATGCGTTGTAGAAATAGCAAAAGAAGTACTCGGAGAAAAGAAACACGAAAAAGAAGAGTGGTTCGATGAAGAATGCGAACAAGCCATAGAGAAAAAGAACGAAACTAGAAAGAAAATGCTACAACGAGACACAAGAATGCACTACCAGCAATATAACGAGAGAAGGAAAGAAGCAATAAAAATGTGCAGAAAGAAAAAAAAAGTGGATGGAGAACAAAGAAATAGAGGAGTGCAGGGTAGAACAACACACAAGGAGAATGTACAAAACTATCAAGGAAGAAGCAAGTGGTTCTGCACCAAGAATGCAGATGTGCAAAGACAAAAGGGCAAGATAACAGAATCAAGAGAGAAATGTATAGACAGATGGGTCGAATACTTCAGGGAACTTCTGAATGCGGAGGAGCAAAATATCATAGAAAACTAAGAAGTAGGTGAAATCACCGACGAAATAGAGAGTAATGATAAGGAACCTACCAGAGAGGAATTAGAGAAAGCCATCAATATGCTAAAGGATAACAAAGCACCAGGAGAAGACAGCAAGTGAAATGATTAAAGCAGAAGAAGAATTAAAAAGTAAAATCTACACTCTAATTGGAGAAATCTGGAAAAAGGGACAAATACCGGGAAAACGGGAATGCGGAGTTATCTTCCTTATTCACAAGAAAGGCGATAAGCTTAACTGCCATAAATACAGAGGAATCACCTTACTCAACACAGCATATAAAATATTCTCTAATGTATTGTTCAAGAGAATAAAGAAAATAGCTGAAGAAAAAATTGGAGAGTATCAATCTGGATTCAGACCTGGAAGAAGCACAATAGACCAAATATTTGCAGTAACGCAGGTCTTGGAAAAATTCCATGAGCACAATATTGACTTACATTTACTGTTCATAGATTATAGAAAAGCATTCGATAGTCTTACGAGAAGTAAAATCTACGAAGCTCTGAGTGGGATTGGCATACCAAGAAAGATAGTGAGACTAATAAACTCACACTGAATAGAATAACAGCAAGGGTATTAACCCAAGGAGAAATGTCGGCAAGGTTTAGAATTAAAACAGGAGGCAGGCAAGGAGATGCGCTATCTGCATTAATTTTCAATCTAGTGCTTCAGGATGTGGTTGGACAAATAACAGGACAGAGTAATACTTTACATAAATCAGTGCAACTGCTAGCATATGCTGATGACATACAGATTATAGCCCGAACCGTACAAAGTCTAAAAGAAACTTTTGAACAATTGGACCAACTACTCCGAATCAAGGTGCTCGAAATTAATGCCGAAAAAACAAAATATATGAGAATTTCCCGTACAGAAAAACACGCCAATGAACAAGAACTAAAGATAAATAATTATAGTTTTGAGAGTGTCGAACAGTTTAACTATTTAGGATACTTAATAACGAGTGACCATGATGTAATGAAGACTATAAGACAGAATACAGGCTGGCAACAAATGTTATTACAAATACGAAAAACAATTCAGAAGCAAGATACTATCTAGGGAAACAAAAGTGAGAATGTACAAAACTCTAATAAGACCGGTAGTGACTTATGGGTGCGAAGCGTGGAAATTCACATGCAGGTCTGCAGAGCAGCTGTTCATATTTGAAAGGAAGATTTTAAGAAGAATTTTCGGGCCAATTAAGAACGATGATGACACATACAGACAAAGATACAATCATGAAATAGATCAGCTAATCAACAACAAAAACATAGTACGCATCGCAGTCATATAGAATCAGGTGGATAGGACATGTCATACGAATGAATGATACGAGAATCCCAAACCACATGACCAGCCAAAATATAATCGGAAGAAAGATGGCGAGGACGACGACCCAGGAGAAGATGGTTACAAGACGTCGGGGAAGACCTACGTGTTATGGGTATTCGGGAAAGGAATGACAGAGATAGGGACAGGATCCAATAACGAGGCGTTGTTTAGGATGCTCTAGCCCACAACGGGCTGTAACGCAAAAGAAGAAGATAGTTTTAATGAACAAGGCACTCTGTACAGTTTTTCTTTTAAAAGAAATACCACAACGATATAAAAAGAAAAACGGTCAATACCGTTCCACTGATAATTTTCGGTTTAAGGCTGTTTCTGCGCGTTGTAATATGTCATTAAATAGCTAAGGTTTTGAATTTTCGAAAATAATTATAAATCATAATTAGTCTCGATTTTTCTGTTATTAAAATGAAAATAATAAGTTTTCCACCAAATTGTAATAATAATATCCTAATTGAGATTTAAATAATTTCAAGAAAATTTATGGCTCTCTATAACCTCTGGTGGTACTTTTCGGAATGAAAATTTTGTTTAAGTGCAGCGCTACCTGGGATCGTCAGATCACAGGCTGCTATCAAATAGGAAGAAAAACAATTATCTTTGGTGTCAAAATTGAATCTTTTTCAACCTAATCGGTTTACAAATTAAATTAAGTGTTGGCAGTGTATATGATGAATGTGAATATACGAGTTTATTACTGTGAATGCTATGGTTTATAAGTGGAATACTTACTGTAAGTAATTTATTTTCTAGAATTTCTCTTTGCAAACTAGTACGTCATTTAACGCTGTGGTTGTTTCTGTTCTGTTATCGCTGGCCGATATTGAATGATAATGACTTTTATAGTTGAGTTCTAAGTGCAATTTTTGGTCTAGATTAAATTCATTTTGTGTTATTGTTTGTATCATTATAATTTTGAAATTAATCATATTGTTCAAGTTCAGATATATAAAGTTGATATTATCCGATTTAACTCTATTATTTGACTAATGTAGACCATAGATATCCTTCCAAAATAATTAATAGTTATATATATATATATATATATATATATATATATATATAGGATATACGTTACAGCGTACATATAAGTACATATAAGTTATAGATGATCACGCATGGGGCCTATTCGATGGGTGAGTAGGGCGCCATTAGGGATTTTGCCTAGGGGCGCCAAATGAATTGTTACGCCATTGGTTGTATTTGTCATTTACTGCATGTATTTTTATTTATTACGTGAATTTTATGTACTTACACTCACAAGTTGTCGCTAAAATCTGATTTCTACATAGCACATCTGATAGAGCATCATAAGAAATGAACATGAGCAAAATTTAAGGTGCTATGGACAGAAAGATAGGGGCTACGGGGATTCAAAATTTGAATATCCAAAGGATTTTTATCATGAAATTATGTATGTTTAAAGTAAATATCTTGAAAACCGTTAAAGCAATCAAAACAAAAGTTTCACAATATAATGAGAATAAAATGCCCTATCGAAAACCATAAACAGTGTTGCCATAGATGAAGCAGTGTTGCCAACTCAGCATAAAAATATTTTATTATAAATAGCTCCATATAGAAGTGTGCACAGATTTAAAATTCACTATTATCACTAAACGTAACAGTGAAGTCTAGTGGTACAGTGTTGCACACTATTGGAGCTACATGTGCTGAAAATGTACAATGGAGAAGTGTGATTATGTGGCAACACGTGGTAATAAAGGATCTGGGTCTTATACTATGAAATTAGTTCAAATGCACAACACAGATAGTATAACAGCAAAATGTCAGCAGTGTCACAAAATATTGATGCATTTGGAAAACGAAATTGAGTGATGAAATTTTTATGCCCTGTGTCATCTTCGAAGCTATATAGGAGTGCAAAGTGGGATCCGAATCACTATGAAAGAGAAAGATAACAATGAAATGTAAGGTGAAAAGTACAATAAAAACATGTCCGAGACGGGATTGGAACCCGCGATGCCTAATATGTCTGTTGTCTAGCCTTCTAGACTACAGTGCTATCCGGGCCGACTAAAAGTGAAATGAGGTAGTAATAAAATAATTATATTTCCAATGTGAATATGGTACTATTACAGTGTACAAAGATAATCATAAGGTATGTAGGAGAAGAAGTAAAAGAATATGTCACTTAACACAAAAGACACAAACCAAGAAAATATTGATAACATGGAGAACCAGTTTACAGAATTAGAAAACACGTGTTTCTTTCCTCGCGTGTATCATTTTCTTTTCGCGAGTTGTCTACTTATTCATCGGGGCTACAGAAGTATATTGCAAAATCCTCACTTTTTTCTAATGCATTCCTTTATTACCCTTTGTTCCCGCATATCAGACTTCTCCATTGTACATTTTCAACACATGTAGCTCCAATAGTGTTCAACAATGTACCACTACACTTCACTGTTACGTTTAGTGATAACAATGCATTTTTAATCTGTGGACACTTATATATTGTGCTTTTTATAATAAAATATTTTTGAGCAGTGAGTTGACAACACTGCTTCACCTATGGCAACACTTTATGGTTTTCGATAGGGCATTTTGTTATCATTATATTGTGCAACTTTTGTTTTGATTGCTTTAACGGTTTTCAAGATATTTACTTTAAACGTACGTAATTCCATGATATAATTCTTCGGATATTCAAATTTTGAATCCCCGTAGCTCGTATCTTTCTGGTTCATAGCACCTTAAATTTTGCTCATGTTCATTTCTTATGATGCTCTATCAGATGTGCTATGTGGCAATCAGATTTTAGCGACAACTTGTGGGATCCTCCCGTGTTAGGAAACTAATGAGATTCCTTCTGTAATTTTCATATTCAATAAATATTATACAGGGCGTTCATTCATTATGTAGCAAAAACTCGCTTGTGAAATCACACTACCTTTTATCATTATTTTGTTTTGGACATACTCTTGCTATCATTTACGTTTAACTGAAACTGCAAAACAAGGCTGAATTTTGCTCTTAAATGAACAAACTGTAAAGTGCTCTTTAGTACCACATTTCCAAAAATAAGTAAATAAATAAATAAAATAAAACCAGACTATCAAAGGTAAAAATAAAACAAAACTTTTTTAAGTTTCTGTTTGCTTTTTAAGTCAAAAATGATTTGCAAAGCAACACACGAAGACAATTTTTTGTTAATTTTTCGGGGAAGGAGCCCCGGACGAACGCTTTCCTGGGGTTGTTCCATACACTCGCCCTCTCCATTAGTCTGCCCCCCAAAGTTAATGTGCTGCTGACGCGAATGCACATAAGTAGAACAAATTGTCATCTTAAATACGCTTTTTTCGTTTTTGTTCTTAATAATATTTTCTTGTTCAGTTTGACCGCACGCATGTCCATACCTTATGAACACGATCGTAGCATCCTTCTGAGCTAAGAATCTACTGTTGGATAGAAAAAGTGATGTGTCAGTTAAAGTACCATGCTAAGCCCTCTCTTCGGTAAATAATTGTTCGAATCATTTACCCTGATATTCGTTTTAACAGCATTTCCGATTTCTGTATCTCTGCAATCATTTCTTTAGTATCTTTTGTTTGTAAGAACGTTTTCTTCTTTAGATCACCATAAGTAAATGTTATTTCAAGTGAGAACTTGGTTTTCAGGTGTTATCAACCACTTTATTTGATGTGAAACTGTGCTATGTGTGGTTGCATAATTGCGGATATTAAAATTGGTGATAATGTGCACTTGACAAATGATGATACTCATTTACACAACATAACAGCCTAATAAACCAATAATTAGACATTTTCTATCAAAACATGTTTCTTTTCTCTTATCCATACTTAATTAGGGTTTTGATACCAGTCCCTCTATAAAATTCGATGCCCATGAAGGACCTAATTAAAACAGATATTTAGATAGGGAGTGTACTAGTTGCTCTGATATTTCTTTAACCGCCTTTAATATGTCTTATAGTTTTTGAGCTAGGCACCCTCAAAGTTATACTTTCCTCGTTTTCGGCATCGCGTGACTTTGAAACAACGCGGTTTTCATCCTATGTTGACATGGACTTTTTTTTTAAAATGTTTAGGTGTAAGGATTTCACCAGTGTATTTTGGCTATATATATATATATTACCTCTATACACGTATTTGCGTACTTGTTAGCTCCGAGTTGCGAAATGCGACTTGTTGGAACCACATGTGCATAAAAAACTAAAAGAGAGACAAAAACGAGAGTCAGATCAAAATGCATGAATTTTATTCAGATTTGCGGTGAGAAAATACTTATGTCGCTATTACTGGCAGTTTCTTGGGAAATGCGTGTGGTGCCGTACTATATTGGATCCTGGTGCCAACACCACCAGCAAGATATAAATAGTACCGGTACCAATAACTTATCTGGATGATCTAATGTTATATATACAGGGTGTTTAATAAGTAATGGTCATAAATTAAACCGTAGATAGTACATGCCAAAACTAACAAAAAAGCCTTAGTAAACATGTGTCCGGAAACGCTTGGTAACGGAGATAGGGGCTGTCGAAAGTGTGGGAAAATGAAGTTTAGAGACGAATATCTCAGAAAGTATGAATCGGACAGAGGGCGGTCCAATGAATGACTATCGAAGTCAGACATGCGCTATGCAGAAATGCATGGTTGATAACTCTGCAATGCGCGCGCAAGGGATTCCCCAAAGAAACGGAGGGATTCCCGGAAAATTATCTAACAAAAGGGAGCTCGAGATGAACATCGAGGGCGATTCTCCACCAGTAATTCATACGTCGTGGTACCAGGTCGAAAGCTCGAAAAGATACAAAATGACGGACAATGTTTACGTGCCGTGTGTGTTTGCATAACCAGCAGGAAATGAGAGAGGTAATCGAAGTGTGGTGATGTACGTTCAAAATTGCTCCAGGAAGAATTCCGAGAACTAATGCATACGTACAAGTGTGGCAGCACTTAGGTAAATCAAACGGTATGCAAGGCACTGATGAAGCATTATGTGCTAAGCAGTTAACGTAATGAATATCCGCAAACTGGATTGCGATGGGAAAAGCATGACAACGTTCGAGTATGTGGGAGGCGAATCTGAAATATTCCGCATGTTGAACAACAAGCAAAAAATGATGGACATATCATGTTTCTCCATATCAACAAACAGAAATCGTCTTTTTGGTAATGTGTACAGCATTGATCATAAGGTAAACAGTAAATACCCAGATGTGTAACCACAGAAGAGATGCGTGGGAAATTAACTTACCTCTATCATTAAAGTAAATGTTGGAAGTGTCGTCCATTCATGCGAATGCATGCTCGTATCCGTCTTTGCAAAGATCCACGTACTCGTGATAACATGTCGGCATCCTGTTGAATATGTCCGCAACATTGTTCCACCCTTTCTCGAAGGTCTTCTAATGTTGCAACAGGGGTAAAATAAACTTGCGATTTCACATGGCCCCAGAGAAAGAAATCTAAAGGATTTAAGTCCGGGGAGCGCGGTGGCCTAGCAATAGGAAAACCCCACGTCCTATTCACTTTCGTCCGAACTTTGCATGTAAATGTTCTCTGACAAGATTAAGGAGATGTGCTGGCGCTCCATCATGCATAAACCACAGTCGCTGACGCCTATCGAGAGGTATATCTTCGAGTAGAAGCGGCAAACCGTGTTGGAGAAAAATCCAAATATGAGACTGCAGTTAATGCATTAGGAAAAAAGAATGGTCTTACGAGCTGATCACCTAAGAGTCCTACCCACACATTTAAGGAAAACCTGAGGTGATGTCCTAACTCCACTATTGCATGTGGATTCTTAGGGGCCCATACATGAGAATTGTGAAAATTAACAATGCCATTCTGGGTGAATTGTGCTTCATCAGTAAATAGGACGTCATCAGTGAAATGAGGATTGCCAGTAATTTATCTGCGAAGCCACTGACAAAACTGCATTCTCGTCGGAAAGTCTGTGGGAGGGCAGAGGTTGGACACGTTGCAGATGTTATGGGTACTACTGCTGTTCATGGAGAATGTGCCATACGAGAGCATTGGATACGCGTTCGGCAAGTCCCACACGTCTTGTGCTCGTTCCTGGGTTTTCGTCCACTGCCTGTAGTACGGGTTCTTCTATTCAAGGGTACGTACTGTCCTTGGCCTTCCCGGCCTGGAACAATGTGTAAAGCTCCCATGTTCCCGTAGCCGCTGATGTATTCTGAGGAATGTTCTTTGGTCTGGTTGTTGTCTCGTATGGAAAGTCTCGTGACATAACCTAACGGCCTCTACCGCATTCCCGTTTGCTTTGCCGTACATAAAGTGCATGTTAGCATACTCAATATTTCTGTACATTGTATCAATGGCAAGGTAAACAATAATTTAGTAACACATTAATAGCACTAATTAGCACTGCACAATAGCATCCCCGTGGCTCTGCAACACTACTGAAACTAATGCACTGTTCCCCGCAATACGATGAAGTAAGTACATCCACAACACTCTAAAGGCACGCGCGTTTGACACCTCTTCAACACACAGAACTACTACATTCACTGTAGGCGAGAAAGACAAGTGAAGACAACGAACCTCTACACTCTGAATCATTCTCCCAAGCGACTACTCCGGTACGACGAAAGCATGTAGACCTGTAGCAGAACCCTTCAGGCAACATAACAAACAAACGTGGAAAGCCAAGCGTGTTTCCAATTCACGTCTGTAATCGAAACAATGTAGAGTTCTTCCTTTCCATATTTCCTGGTTTACCAGCTGATTGACAGAACTGCGTGTACAGTTTTTTTTTCTTTACGTATACGTACAAGGGATGAACCAAATAATGAGCAACCTACAGGCGCTCGATTGATTGAGTTATTGTTGTTGTAAACGAGCTTAGGAGCTTCGAAGGACAGGACCTACGATTTGAAAAATCTGAGATCAGAACCACTGCATTCAGTGGGCACTTCAGCGGATTTGAACTCGTAACATCATGCACCCAAGGTGAACTCAACGTCTGTTGCAACCCCGATTCAGAATTTCCAGCTGGCTTGCATGTTCTACCAGTGTTCCTTTCGGCCATTCCATTCATTTTTGCGCATCGTTTGTTTTACCTTGGTATTGGTACAGTAAAGGACTACTCTGTACATGTGCATTCGCCTTAGGAATCTGCTCTGAAGTAGTTCAAAACATGTACCACCAACTTTCTTCGAATGCCTCTCATTTGCTGTTGGATATGCAACCACACACGGCACGTAAACATTGTCCGCCATTTTGTATCTTTTCGAGCTTTCGACCTGGTACCACGACGTATGAATTACTGGTGGATAGACTCGCCCTCGATGTTCATCTTGAGCCCCCTTTCCTTAGACAATTTTCCGGGAATCCCTCCGTTTCTTTGGGGAATCCCTTGCGCGCGCATTGCAGAGTTATCAACCATGCATTTCTGCATAGCGCATGTCTGACTTCGATAGTCGTTCATTGGACCGCCCTCTGTCCGATTCATACTTTTTGAGATATTCGTCTCTAAACTTCATTTTCCTACACTTTCGACAGCCCCTATCTCCGTTACGAAGCGTTTCCGGACACATGTTTACTAAGGCTTTTTTGTTAGTTTTGGCATGTACTATCTACGGTTTAATTTATGACCATTACTTATTAAACACCCTATATATATATATATATATATATATATATATATATATATATATATATATATATATATATATATACTTACTTACTTACTTACTTAAACATTCTTCTACAGAATTGCAGGCGTTATGAGGACCTCTACAGTGTTACAATGTTTCAGTTATCTATAGTGTAAAATAATAGCACAAAGTAGAAAAGTACACGCAGTTTTGGGGAAATAAGTCTACAAAAATTTGAAAATATGTGAAAAGAAACTACATAGTTGTTTATATTTAAATCACCAGATATTCGTCAATTGAACTTCCTACATTACTCCTTAAATCTGGCAACCACGTTAAACCGGGAGATATTATGTATGTTTGATCTCCACTTCGCTTTATAGGAGTAGAAATGGGTATTTAAAACACGTTCTACCGGGAAAGAAACAACGCGTTCGTAAACGGGGCAAGAGGCAGTTCGAGGTTTGCGATTACCACAACTGCTCGCTGCATTTGTTAATAAACGCTCAGAAGGATGTATCCATCTTTTCCATTTACTCTCCCGCCATTCAAACAGTTCCTTTACCTTCTGCGTGACGATAACGTAGAAACATTCTTACGACAATGAGACTCATTTTAAATCACATTCGTCGATAGAAAGGAAAAGCATAAGATCTCAACTGTTTCGAAAAAAAATGTTGACACAGAAAAACAAATAAGACGTGCTGAGAATTATAACGCGTAGCTATTTTCTGTATTTTCTTGCTAAGTACTTAGACATTCAATTTGGGGCATTTGAAATTGTGTTTCGGATAGATGAACCGGACTTTTGATCGGGCTCTTGTAATGACCAAATCCAACATATGAATTTAAATGTATGCCACATTTGATACTTTAAGGAACAACTTAATTACATTGAAACATGAGCACTCACTACAAAAATTGCACATTAGAAAATGACTGTTACTACTTCGTTTCCACAGTTTGTATGTAAATTCTAGAATTAGAAAATGTTCTTGTAATAATCCTGGTCACTGTGTAAGATAATTCTTGTGGCCATCATTCTTACATTACTGAATGCGTCTCTAACAAGGAAACTTACGGAAGTGTAAATCACCGATTTGAATGAACTTTGCAGATTTGTAGAACATCGAAAAATAATAGACTTTTTTTTCCGATGGTGCGGATTTAAGGGTAGAAACAACCCTTAGAACGTTAGGGAAGGTCTTGAAGCATAGACAGTAAACAACCATTTAATGTAGAAGAAAACATACTCCCAGGGAGGGGGGGGGGGTAGGACAGCTGATTCAGAATCTGACGTCAAAATTAGAAAATTCAAATTGGCGGATCCAATATGGTGATTACAATTACAAAAGTCTCTGGTTTGAAATGGTTTGCAGTTAGCCAAGAACAATCATAGTTAGCAGGAGTTACTACGAGAAGGTTGCAGACCGATTTGAAACCCTTTTCTGTATTTATTTTAACGGTATGTTTGAAAACGTGAGTCTCTGCACCTCTCACTATTCAGGGTGCTTATTTAAAGTGAGTCCCCTCACTATTTGGGATGCTTATTTAAAGTGAGTCCCCTCCCTTCTCACTAGTCGGGGGTGCTTATTTAAGTGATTTACAGTATATTTTTAATCCCGAGTTAAAAATCAAAAGAGTATTTCAAAATAGAAACCATTCCTGCAGGAACAAGTGGATTCAGCACCTTGATGTATTCTTCTTTAGGCAGGTTATTTGGAATAAAAACTACCTGCGTTTGACAATACCGTAACATTTTATTTCAAAGACTGTGCAGCATTTTGCAATTTGTGCGCAGTTATAGCTGTAATAAGATGTGCATTGTGGAAACTATGTTTGTGCACCAAACATCTTACGGAATATCCTTACTGTAAAACGTTTTCTTAATAAATTCATAATTATGACAATTGAAGATATATGAAACTGATATACTGACAAGCGAATGGACTCACTATAAACAAGCACCCCAAATAGTAAGAGGTGTAGAGACTCACTTTAATCAAGCATCTCGTTAAAATAAATAGAGAAAGATGTTTCAAATCGTTCTGCAACCTTCTCGCAGTAACCCCTGCCAACTATAATTGTTCTTGGCTAAATGCAGATCATTTCAATCCAGAGGACTTTTGTAATTGTAATCACCATATTGGATCCGCCATTTTGAATTTTCTAATTCTGACGTGACATTCTGAATCAGCTGTCCTAAATCCCCCTGGCAGTATGTTTTCTTCTACATTAAATGATTGTTTTCTGTCTATGCTTCAAGACCACCCTTAACGTTCAAAGGGTTGTTTCTACCCTTAAACCCGCACCATTGCCGAAATAAAGAAAATACGTGTTGATTATTTATTTATTTATTATACAAAAGAGATGCTACAGAATTTAGACCAGTGCTGGAAGATTTATACAAGATATCTACATTTGTTCTCAATATATTATACCATTACAATCAAAACATATTTTTACTAACACAAGTCCTTTTAAAAAAATAAGAGGAAAAGAAAGAAAAGAAAAAAAACAAAGAGTAACATAAATACCATACTATACGGATATTGGAAATCCAAATTTTCTACAATTCATTTTGATAATATCCTAATTTCTCACACTTAATATACTCATTAATAGGGAAATCGGTCTTCCAAATTTCCCACACTTAATATTTCTAAATTATAAAGGGAACTGGTCCTTCAAGTTCCCTATGACTGACAGGTATAACATGTTGATAGTAGAAGATGGAAAATGTTGTCCCAACGAACAATAGCTCACTTTAAGTGACTATTTCTTTTTTTCTTTTTTTTTTCTTTAATGCAGTAATGTGTCAGTATCCACTGTCTTCATTTATCATTTTTATGGCTACTTGAATATTCAGCAAATTTATTTCAAAAGTGTTTTTTGATTTCTTTTTTAAATAAAGGTATTGGTTTTGTGTCCTTTATATATTTTGGCAGACTATTGTAACTTGGAGTAATGTTATGCTTAACGCTATTTATACCATACTTTGTGTTATTAACATTATCAATATCAATATCATTCTTCTTTCTAGTATTATAACTATAAAGATCTAGTATTATAACTATTCTAGTATTATAGTATTCTAGTATTATAACTATAAAGATCGACAGGCTAACAAATTTCATCTTTTGGGCCAATATAGTTAATAAGGTGTGAAAACCAAAGATTTGGGGCGCTAACTTAACGTGAGCCCTTAACTTTTTGGGCAAGTTGAGATAATGCGTGTACCAGGTAGTACACTTCATGGGCCTTTCAACCCATTATTATTTAGCATTTGGGGCACTCAAGGAACACAGATACAGGGTCTCCAAATGTGAAAATGAAATCTAAGTTTTATGTCAGACTGTTATCCCGGGTAGGCTAAGGAGACGGAGATGATAAGAATAAATGGAATGGTGAAATGAAAAAGTTGTGGGAAAGGGAAACTCCGAGAAAACCCTCACACACGGTGTTTATTCACCACAAACCCCACTTGGCTCAAGTTGATATAGAACCAGGGCCCACGCATCATGTGTGAACCCTCTGCCACTAAGCCACCGCGGCCCAGAAGTCTTTGAGACGAGACACATAGGCGTATACCTACGTGTAATTTGTTCGTAGCGGGAATTTCTGTTATGGTATAAGTCAATTACAAACAATGAAAAACCGAAAATGTAATGTGGACAATCGCGACCGAAAATGTAATGTGAACAATCTCGAACAAGCAATAAACAATCTGCGTGATTTGTTTTAGATCTCGGAAAATAGGTTCTGCCAGATTTACGCTTATCGACTGTAATCGTTTATTTATTTATTTATTTGGGAGGGAAGCAAAGTATAATACATTTCAGTCATTACACATGCAAATAGATGTTTTATGGTAATTGTTTTTTGCTGAAATATAACTTCGATATCTTTTATACGTGTTTAGGAGCTGAGATTATTATCTAATAATTATAAGGAAAATACAAGTTTTTCATCACCCTTGTACAACAATTCATGTTTAATAGGCGTATAGAAGGGGCTCATGCCCAAAACATCGGGACCCCATTTCTGGGACCTCATGGTGGGGGCCCGGTTCCTGACCACCACTGTGCTGACGAGAATCGGATCTTTCCAACGTCACCATCTGTATGCAACAACTCCATGCTTAATCGAGAAATAGAGTGGACTCGAGCCCAACATTTCGGAACCACATTTTCTGGAGCTCCGAGGCCAGGGCCCAATTTCTGACATTATCGCTTTCGTTAATCGACCCCAACCTTTCAAACGTTAACACTATAGTACAACACCATGTTATATAGGCAAATAAAAGAGACCCGAACCCAAACTTTTGGGACCTCATTTCTGGGGTCTCAGACCCCGGAGCTTTCCAACACCACAATCTGTATCCAATAACTCCATGCTTAAAAGAAAAATAGAATGAAGCCAAGCTCAAAATTTCGGGACACCATTTTTGGTCCTTTGAGACAAAGGCCCAATTTCTGACGTTACCATTGTGCTCAGACGACCCGAACCTTTCCAACTTCACCACCCACGTACAATTCCATGTTTAATAGACGTATAAAAAGAACCCGCGCCCAAAACTTTGGGACCCATTTTTCTGGAGCCTCATGGTTGGGGCCCAGTTTCTGATATCACCAGTGTGCTCGGGAGATCCGGACTTTTCCAATGCCACCATCTACATTCACTAACTCCATGTCTAACACGGCTGTCTCATTGTAGGAGGATTTTGATGGAATTTTCTCCAGGCTCTTTACAACTATTTACAACGTTTCAAACTATTCGTAAGATATGAAATTTCAATACATTAGAAACCATGTTCTTTTAAAATGTTCAAAATGGGTGACAGCATTGATTTCCACTAATAATTGTTAACTTTCGTAATTTTCTTCTCTATTTGAATAGTTGTTTAATTTCAAATCTTTTACGGTAAAAAAAAATTTTTTTTTGTGAAATGTAACGGAATACATTGAAATGCTCCTACTCCCACGGGTACGTGTTCCAATTATAAATCGATTTGAGGTTCGATGTAGAAATGAGAAACTCTCAAAGCTAAGTACAATGTTGTAACGTTGTTGACATTCATATGAATAACTGGTGATTAGGTCGTAAAGCTGTACATAAAATCATATAAATTTTCATTCATATTACGCAGACAAGTACACACAGATTCAGCATATGAATGTTTATCTGACTTTTATTTTGTTTCTTCTAACTTTCTGACAGCCTTTATTAAATAATATCTTTACATTTCAAATATTCGTTAAACATTATCATTATTATTATTATTCAATATTCATCATACAGCACATTCTTCATTACTTTAAATTCTTCATATTACATAATATTAACTATTTTACATTATATTCCGTCGAAGCTGTTTCAAAGTTAGTATTACACTTAAAACATAGTAAACATTACAAATCATAATTGATTCTCAATCCATACGCCTGTAACTTGTCCATTCTTTGAAACGAAGTTTGCAATAGTTTCTCAATATTTAAATATTCATCTGGTCAGTTAATTCACTGTTATCCATTTATAAATACTACAATAGTCGGAATTAGCATTCGATATGTTGACCCGAGGTTTGATATAATTACAGCCACATATTTTAAAATAAAATTACCGAACACAAAATGACAAACTCACATATTTATAATCAATCCGGTTATATTCTATTATCGATTCGAAAAAATTTCCTTAGGTTTTAATTTTAATATCCGAGGGTACAGACCAATATCCGAATCGCCCCTTGTCCAAATATGAAGTAATGCACTGAGGTACAGGTACAGATTAACGGCGCATTACAACATACGATATATCATGTGTGTATATTTTGTATGTATGTAGATAGGTAAAAATATCACAACTAGATACATATGCAGAAAAAATATCCATGGAGAAATGATTCGAATAAAAACATTCAAATTGGAACCAATTCATATGTCAATTGAATTTTTAAAAATCACTGGGAGTGATCAGTCTTTGGAGAAGACAAAATCGTTGGTTAAGTTCTGACCTCTTAAGCCTCTATTTTACAACTTCTTCAAGTTTGAAAATGTTATTATTCTTGTTTATTTTCATTTTTAATATTCCCGCGCAAACAGCAGCTTGCATGTTCTCTTCACTTCTCTACTTTTTATACCTTCATTCTCACTATCGTGATAAACCCGATTGGATAGAAAGGCGTGAATAACTAAACAAATTCATTACGATCACAACACATTTTAGACTTTGACCGTTTGACTTTGAAAATGCTCGTGCATAATCTATAAGACTACTCGGCACCTTGATATCACATCGTCATTAATAAACCATATATGATAACTTTCTTTAATAAGTGAAAAACTTGTGACTGTTATTGAAACGTTTGAGTTGCGAGCGGAGCGAGCAAGAAAATTTTTAACAAATCCATTTCTTTGCTAACCGACAATATTGATTTAATAGGGCGCCAGAACTTTTACGGGGCGCGCGTCATTTATTCATTTTCAACACTTTTCCTTTCTTCTTGCTCGTTCGATGCTCCTTGTTAGCTATGGCTCTGACTGAACGTGACGACAGTCTTGAAAGTAATAACTGGCATTTTAATTTGCCAACTTGTTCAGAAGTTGGTAAATTTGGGACGAAGCCCCACCTAGCCAAAAACCTAGACTCTCCATAATCTACATAAATCTAGACTCTACATAAATCTCCAATTGTGCCAACTGCCAAGTCCGTAAAAGAATTGATAATTCACAACAACTGAGTAACTAAGAAAATGCCAATTCGATCAGAAGTCTGACTTGCTTCCCCCTTCCCTCCTTTAGCGACGGTCCTGGTCGTATGCAGTGTGGATCGTACGCAGTTTAGGTCGTGCGGAGTCCATAAATATAACCCTAATTGATAGCTGCACAGGTTAAACAAATTAAGAGATGATTTAAAAAATATATATTTTCTGAGCGCATGGTTAAAACTTAAATTATTTCAGGGCAACGGCGTAGGACCAAAACTGCGTAGGATCCAAACTGCGTAGTATCCAAAAAGGTTTTGAGTTGAATTTTTTGATCCTACGCAGTTTGGATCGTACGCAGTGTGGATCCTATGCCGCATTCCCTTTGTATGAAGTAGTTTCTTATAGATTTCATTGAGTCCTTCAATTATCAAATGGCACCTGGTGTCATTCTTTGGTCCTGTTCTGAATTTCGGCTTTCCTTCTTTGCCAATTCCACATCATTATCTTCCAAGTTTTGCTCAATAATTGTAGACACAATATCTGCGTCTTTCATTTCTGCCCGTGCTTTGTATATAATGGCCAAGGATCTTTTCTTCCTTTTTTTCTTCAAATTTTGAATTCTTCCATCGCCTTTTTATTTTTTGATATTTTTTCTATATCTTCTTTACTTTCTGTTTCGAGTATCATTGATCCACCCACCGGCTTGACAGAAACAACTTTAACTCTTTCCTTAATTGGATTAAAAGACTTCACAAGCTTGGTTTGAAGATCTTTGATGGACTCATTCTCCTTCCCTTTTAGAAATATGACTGGCTTTTGTTTGGCCATTTCATCTTTAATTACTCTTGCTCTTACCGTCTTTTTTAACGTCGAGTGTATTATCAATAAACTTGGGTGCTTCTGGATAATTACTCATACCTATAAAGCAACTGTTAACCTAACTCTGAATACCTGAGTTTTCTTGTTCACTTTCTTCTCGTGATGTTTGGGGGGCAACTGACACTACTTCTCTTTTGTTTGCTGCTCGCAGACGTTGATTTAAGTTGGCCATAATCATCTCTTCATAACTACCAAAACTACTCTTGGGTCTTCTTTCTTCCGACTGACTCATGTTAGTCTTCTAGTGGAGATTCCCAAACTGTTAGGAGAGATCCTAAGAGTTGGGTCACTGGTTGTTACTAGTTCACCAAATATTGATACCAGTTCGTACTTTATTGTCATACTATACCTACTATAATGTTCTTTGCCTAATCCCCGCCTAAAGAGAGTTTTTTATTAAAACCATACATGTGTTTTTACTATGATGTTTAATATAGTCTGTTATATATATGATGTCTCTTTTCGATGTTCTACAAGTCTATAAAGTTTCATTCAAATCGGTGAGTTACACTTCCGTAAGTCTCCTTGTGAGATAAACATCTTATCCATAAATGTTTAATCTGTCTTTAAAATCAACTTTATAGATTAATATTTATCTAAACCATGAATTTTATATAATGTTTGATAATTTAACGCTTTTCTCAATATTCACTGTTGCTCCCATGCCATAGAAAAAGTAGGTTGTTTAACGTAATCTTCTGTCATGCGGAACGTACATGGATATCTCATGTGCCTCTGCAGCTTGATTGTTTGGTTGGTTCGGATTTTAACATGCCTTTTAAGCACTGAATCATTTGAAACGAACTTCCGCCTTATCGTCATGTCCGAACCCCTTCAGCTCCCACCGGGAATGTTGTTGATTTCAGTTTAGCGTCCCTTTTACCAGCGAGGCTATATGAGACGCGAACCTACTGCTTAACGTGAAAATCGAACCGCATGAGCTCCCGCCGGGAATCAAACCCACGTCTTGAGCCGAACGTGCATATGCCTTCTATATAACAATAAGGAAAGCGTGTGTATATGCAGCGTTTCTCTTCGAAAATTGCCAACTTGTGAGGTGGAAGTGGTTGGATCAGTATCACAATCTAAATCGGTTTTTGAATTTGTATCCGAGATCTGAAATTGAATCTAAATTGGAGATATAGTTCTTTTGATTTCAGCGTATTAATAGACAAATAGTTACCCATCTTTTTCCGGCATTTGAATCATATTATTGGTAAATGAAAAGTACAGGTAACATACCGAAATAGAACTTTATATTTCTTCACAGATTATTTCAGTGAAATTAGGGTTGCCATTTTTTCGGCGTTTGCCGGACATGTCCGGCATCGTGTGATTTTTCGATATGTCGTCATTTCAATTATTTTGAATAGTCTGACATTTAATCATATTTCTATTTGTTCAATATTTTGCTTTAAAAAGTAGTATTTTTCAATTGCGTTAGAACGCTGCCCTTCATTGGTTTTTAATCAAATCTTTATTAAAATTGATTCTCGAAAATGTGTCGTTGATCTTCTCTAACTCGGGAACTAAAAGCCTGCAAATTATAGTACTTCATATGAGTACAACTTTGTCAAGATTTACAACCATTACAAGTTTGATTCAGATCGATGAGTTTGGTTGAATTCGTACTGTATAACTCCCCTTGATCTTTCAGAAAATGATCAATGAAAGACGAAACTATAAATGACAGAAGTTTTAAAACAGTTTACGTTATACAAGTAGTTAAGCATATAGCCTAGGCCTAATAACTCATTATATGCTCCTTATCTTATATGAGTTCTTAGTGTAGAATGAAAATTTAACTCTTGTTGAAGAGTGGTGATGGGCATTCAGGGCCGGCCTTAAGCCGATTGAACCGATTGTTTCCAATCGGGTCTCGCGCCTAAGGGGGTCCCGTGTTGTGGTTTCTATGACTAAATTGTGCTCCTAATACATGTCATTCTGCTCGCGGAGCCCCCAATGCCTGCCAAGTGGCTATGGTACCGTTAAGATGGCTCTGCTACTCTCGGTTGTCAAGCACACACAACAACATATTGCAATACAGGTACATCCAAGGAATCCACAAGGGAAATGGCCTCTCCCTAACACGTAAAAAATAGTTTTATTAAGTTTCCAGACATATGCAAATATTTTCTGAATTCAATGCTACAGTAGTTTCTTATTATCATTATCTGCGTTTACAACTTCTGTTGTAAAAGTAGATGTTATGTCCAGGGAGTATTCTGCACACCCTCAACATCCCTAATGATGGCCCCGCGTAGCGCAGTCGCTAACGCTCTCGCCTTCGGTGCGAGAGGTCCCGGGTTCGATTCCCGGTGGGGACAATCGTTCGAAAAAGTGTAGCATGCTTTTTCAGGCCAGCCACCCTGAATGAGTTTTTCCTGAGTTTTCCTCATTCACACCAGGCAAATGCCCTCCTTCTCCCAGGACGCTTCCCTCCTTCTCCAATCCTTTCTTCCTTCCCTTTCCCAGGATTGTGTGCTCGCCGAGGGACGTCATCCCTCAAAATGTGAAGGACTAAATGGCCTCAGATGTCGAAAGCCAAAAATTCTAAATTCTCTAAATCAACACCCCTAATACTCAAATTTCCTTACACACACACCCCTAGGCCCAAAAATATTATTTTCTTTGAGTTTGTGTAAAAATGTATATAATTATTCTGGGTGTACACTATTTTGAACACTCCAGTAAGTAAAATTTCCTGGTGTACTTACTGATTATGTCATGTAAAACCAACGGGAATACCGAGATGGTACTAAATAAATCAGCCTCAGTGCTACTTCTTATTATATCGTTTCTATTATTACAGCTAAATTACAAATACAAAACCAGAGGACAAACTTTGCCCTCTCCTGCGCTTTTTTAAGCAAGTCAGGAAAACCGAATGAAGAACTAGTGTGTACTGAATAGCTGGCTGCTTATGAAGGTTTGTCTTCTAGCTCAAATAATCCAATGGAAAATATGTCATCCATCTTCCATCAGTTTAAGGTTTGTGATCGCTCAACACCATTTCATTTTGTCTGCAGTCGATAACGATTTCAAACTGATTATACCTTCATAAGTACCTACCTACTATGTTCTCACTAATGTACATTAGCTTCTCCTGACTTGAATTCTTTTCAAAAAGATACAGCTGTTAAGAAATCTTTGAAACAACGAATTCAAATCAATGTGTATTTCATTATGTCTTACAAATATAAACTTAAGGAAACATAGACTTGACCACTGTATTTCTCGTAAAATTCTAGCCTAATTTGATACATTACATGACCCCTTTTTTTTTTTTTTTTTTTTTTTTTTTAAGCTGAGCGAGATACAAGATGGCCGACTTCAAGAGTGTGGCCATGATAAGCATAACCTTAAATAAATGCCTCCTTCCTTCCGGTGTTGGTTAATGTGTTTTTGTTTTCTATCCTTTTAACTATTTTACAAATGAAATTTTCTAACTTGAAACACATTGTTATGGCTTATTCTGATCAATCAGATTTTTGGGCACTGTGGCCGTCCCTATGGACGGAAGCACTTTAAATTTTGCTTACGCTCGTTTCTTGATATTCAACATTTCTCTGCCAAATTTGCTCAAGAAACTAGATTTCGACCTCAATATGTTTACTTCTACCAGAAGAAAACTACGAAATACAGATACGGAACCTTCTTGAAAAAATGCAAGGTACAAGGGTAAAATATGTATTTTAAAGGTCATTCACTGTCTGCATTTCCATTCGAGTTATTTCTCTGAAAAATTAGCTGCTATAACCAATGAACAGAGTGAGCGTTTTCACCAAAACGTTTTGCACATGGAAAAGCATTATAAAAAGAAATGGGTATAACCACTTGACCAGCAAGGAGGTAACTATATATATATATATATATATATATATATATATATATATATATATATATATATATATATATATATATATATATATATATATATATATTAAGATCTTCATCACACGTTAATATACATACTTTTTCAGGAACTTTTAAAGAAACAGATAATTTTGGCCAGGTTTTTGGTGCAAGTATTCCTCTGTGCGTCCTTTAGAAGTAACACACGCAAATTTTAACAGCGATAGCAAAACAGTAAGCAAAACAGCAAAAAATAAAAAAACAGACATGAACAATTTTACGCACAGAACCCACTTCTAGTAAATATATATACACGTTGGTCTTTAATTTTCAATATCCAAATTTCTTTCTGACATTGAATTATCCGAATTAGAGGTCGGTTAAATATTCTTCAATTGAGATAATTTTTTTCATGGGTTAATTTTGTCTGACATGGAACCAGTTTACGGGTTGGGAGAAAGAAATTCGAAAAAAAATTCTCCATATACTTAAGGACCAACCTAGTATATATGGTTATATAGATCTTGGTACAAGTTAGTTGTAAATTGGGGCCCCGCACTACCTAAGAGTGGCCTTATGGGCATTTTGCAGAAGTAACAATAGCGTTGAAATCTCCAGTGAACTTTATCAACTTTATTTTACGATTTTAGCAGTATGGTAATGCAGCGAGTAAAGAGTTTTCTTTAATCAATGCTTAGTGAAAATTTAAAAAAAAAAAAAGCTCATTAATACAGTTAGTTACGGGATCCGTCATTGTGCAAAAATGTATGTAGTTGCATGTACATGAATTATGAAGAATTTTACAAATATTGTTGCAACAACATAATGAATTACTTCGGTCAAAAATTGCTGGCTGGTGCAAGTACAATTCTGATCCAAGAACCAATGCAGATTCAACATCATCCACACAATTATAAGGCAAAATGTTTTCAAATTTACATGTAAAAAAGTCTAGCTTTTTAATAAAAAGTCAGCTATTTTATGAAAGAATGCCCACTGTTCGACAATTTCGATGCAATAATCTTACAAAATCGAAGAAGAAAGAATGAAATGAGAACAAATATTGACCATTTGTTAAGTGTATTTATATCCTATACTCCAATCAAAACATGAAATTCAGACTTCCCACTACCGCATCAATAAAAAATAAATAAATAAATAAGTAAATAAAATAAAATAAAATAAAAAATAAAAATAATAAATCACAGTATGAGGGCAGATAATAAATAATTAACATGAATTTCGGTAACTCTTGGGATGAACCTAAATAGACTATATTTTTCTGAAAATCGGATCCGAAACTTTTCAACCCCTCTAGTATTAAACCAGAGAACGTACTAGTATCGGGATAGCAGCTTAAGCAATGCACAAGGGGCTTAGGGGGTCTAAGACCCCGGTCACCAGGTGAATAGGGGCCTCCAATCAGATCAAAATCTCAACTGGCTTTCTAAACAGAATCATGAATATATAATCATCATCATAAAATAAAATATGATCAAAGAAATTAAACTAATTCCCTTAACTTTCCTACAGTACTCTGACAGAAATTTATTAGGTGAAGCGAGCAGTGGCCACATATTTTTTCTAGCCCTGGTCCTCCAGATAGGTTAATCCAGCCCTGTCTAACACCTTAAGTACTACGGAAAAGCATTTAAAAAATGAAAATATTTCTATTCTTTTCACAGTTAATCTATCTTAAACCAGACTCTTAATGTTTTATCTTGAAATACGGAAACTGAAGTAACGTTCTATTAAAACAAAGATTCTTCCTCTCTTGTGAACTTTAAAATTCCTTTAACATAGCACGAGTGAGCAAAAATCCGAACAGTGGAGAGAGTGCATTAAATTGATTTGGCTATGTATTCTTATGGCTGTGTAAAACCTGGGTATATCATTGCGGTCCAGAGTCCAATCAACATAGCATGCAGTGGTGGCACCATGATCTCCATCCCTCAAGAAAATCAAGATAATGCAATCAGCTGACAAACTTATGCCGTTTTTTTTTTTTTTTTTTTTTTTCCTTTCTTCTGGGAGGAGAGTATAGTAAGGACATACTGTTCATTGATTATCTCTAGGGTTCAACAACAATTACAAGTGACTATTATTCACAATTGATTCCAAAAGTTAGGCAGGCAATTAAGGGGAAACGCAGAGGGATGGTACACATGAAAGTGCTGTTGCTGCAGGACAATGCTTCTACTCACAAGTCACCTTACCTCCACCGCTATTGCCGATGCCGGGTATGAAATATTTGAGCACCCTCCCTACTCTCCACATCTTGCCCCAAATGACTTTCACCTATTCACCAAGATTAAGTAGCAACCGCGAGGAACAAAGTTTGGGAACGATGGGCATATTATGCAGGCTGTCAAAGAATGGCACAGTCGTCAAGGATTTTTTTAATACTGGTGTTCATGCTCTAGAACATTGTTGGGAGAAGAGCATTATAGTGAGAGGGGACCATGTACGAAAATGGGAGATCTTCAATATCAGGAATTGTTGAACACCCCTCGTAATATCATTTAACACTACCTATATTGCTTAATTCACCTAAATATATCGATTTTCAACCCTATAGAACGTGAGAGAGGTTTCGGTTGACAACTCCTATCCATGAAATTTTGCCTCTGCCATCTCCCGCGCTGTATGGAGAATATCTCACAAAGATACAGTGTCGTTAGTTTTATTTAGGATGTATTTTTGCGAAACCAAATCATTCAACACGTCTTTCAAGTTTGGCAATATTGTTGGTGAACTTTTGGTGTTCGGCGTTTTCTTTTGCGTTCGAAAGACGGCTCCACAAATCGTACACCGAAATCTTTCGATGTATCAGAGGTAAAGAAAAACATTTCTGTGATTGGTATAGAGCCCAGGCTTCGCCAGTCATTATGATCACTACAGTTAGAGAAAGAAAACATTCTATGACCCAAGACCGCAAACAATAGGAGTGCAGACATGCCAACACCTTACAAAAGTAAACAAAAGTTTCCAGTGCATTACTAAGGTATGGCGTTGATATTAATTATGCACCAACTTGGCACAGTAGTGACGGAACCGGTTTGGTCTTCTCCATCGGTAGAGTAGAACAGTGATGGGGCAAACAACGGCCCACGGACCAGATGCCACCCGCTGAAGAGTTCTATCAGGTCCGCAATAAGAGTCCTGATCTACAAAATTTAACTTCACTTCTGAAAATTTGTGAATCCCACCTTAATCAATATTGTGAGAAATTTGTAGAAATGCTGTACCAATTTCATTTACGACTTCCACTTTATAGTCTTTCAATCATAGAACTTAGTATTACAAGAAGGTTTTTTTAAAAAAAAAGAAGAAAAGAAAAGAAAGAAAATGTATAGAACATCTAATTGTTGTTTTTCTTTAAATATTGGCCCGCCAAAGTGTTGTATTTTCTTTTGGCCTCTTCCTAAAATAAGTTTGCCTGTCACTGGAGTAAAACCCAAGCCCTTGCAAAATAGTTTCAAGGTTCACCCTTCCTCCAGGGGTCTGCAGGATAGTTGCTAATAATACTATCAAGCAAGCAGGTGGTAGCACTATGGATTTTCTAGTAGTATGCATGCTTGAGATAGAAGAACACAAATTTATCGAATTTAAAAGTAGGCGATTAAAAAAATAAGAAAAAAAAAAACTTGCATCATTATATAACGGTTAGGAAGCAGTTCTTATCAACAAACACAAGAGAGAACCATTATGGGAGCCAAGTTTTGCTTCTCATCGTTCTCTCTAACTTGACCCGATACAAAAAATGTATTTATTTTATTCTATTTAAGTAAGATATACGAGGGGTATTCAGATGTAAAGGTGAAAAATGACACAGTGGGTATAATCGAAGTCTTTATTGAAAAGTAATTACCAGACGCCTGAGCACAACTACCCCACTGTACTATGAGCGGAAGGATTCCCTGTTCCCAAAAATCCAGTGGCTGTGATAGCAGCCAGTCCTCCACTGTGTCTTTCAGTTCTCGTCCGAGTTCAATCGTTTGCCTTTGAGATGTCTTTTTAGCAGACCAAACAGATGGAAGTCTCAGTGAGATATGTGCAAACTGTAGGGCGGATGCTCAAACTGCTCCCACTTCAACTTGTTCAGTACACTTCGTGTGACCTGCGAGACGTGTGAACAAGTGTAGTTGTGGTGCAGAATTATTTCACTTTCTCACTGACTTGTTGGAGAGAGTGTCTCTCCAATATACAGCCACCATCCGATGATCAATATCAACCGATTAAACCTCTTCCCCAGTCAGAAATCGGATAATACCTCGCTGGTCGTCAATTGTCGGATTTTTCATTGTGAACGCCATGATTTCCTCACACGCACTGCCGCGTCAATTTGACTTGGACGGAACACATAATTGGCTGATTCTCTCCTGCATCATGTGAGAGGCACCCACGTAGGGCACAACAAGGCCGGACAGTACATTCTCTCCTTAGATGTCACAGTACTTTATTTCAAAGCGGCATTCCTATTTCAACATATGATGTTTGGTTTCTACGATATTTCGTACCTTTTCATTTGAAAATTTCTTGTATATATGACCTCGAAGTACGGGACTTAACAATGAGACTGCCAATGCACCTTTGGTATACGTGGTGCCGCACACATTATCAATAATTGCACATAATTACCGCCATTGTATGTCCTTCGTGACAGATTGTGTGTGTTTATGGGTTCAAGTCAGTTATGCTAACTTCAAACGTTATAAAATCCCATCTCCTGATGTAGAAATTCCCATTTTGCTCTTGAATTTCCCACGTTATTCTAAATTATAGATTTACGAAACTTGTGAAGTAAGAAAAACAGAAGCACTGAATGTCATTTTCTGCGATATATAATTAATTATCCGCAAATATCGATTTTCTACGTTTATCAAATAGCTTTTAAAGAATAATTTTCCTTGAAAGAAGCAATTTAATATGTTGACAAAAACAAATATATTTTGTTTTCAAAAGTTATTATATCTGCCACTCCTCTGTACCATCATCTTCTACTGGATGTAACGACAAAAAATATGAAAATAACAAGAAAAGGAAATAGAAAAAAATACCCCTCACGCAGTATAGAGTTGGCCGTAACACGCCACTGCCATCGGCTCAGATCTGCGGTGGCAGCGTGGTCCTTGGTAACCCAGATATCTGACGTTTTTTTTTAACTCCGGGTGTGACCATTAAATAGGTAAGCACTTGTAGATTTGAAGAACAAATATTGGTACATTGGGTGTATGGGCATTGAGTGGAAGTGTATTAAGTGAAGTCGTAGATAACCCATAGAAAAGACAATTTTAATTTCGGATACTCTTAGAAAGTCTTACTGGATTTCCGCTTTCCTATTCCCTAGTGGCTATATGGTTAGCATGCGCACCTTAAGTGCGTGAAACTCGGGTTCGATTTCTGGTGGGACTCATGTGGTTAGATCCCGCATTAAGCTGTATTTCACGTTTCCTATAACCTCGGTGCTGCACAGGATGCTATGCCTTGAATAAACCAACAACTCTTACGTAAGGATCTGAAGAAACAGATGAATGTGATGCAGATATGTAAAGAAAGAAAGAAAAGCTGAAGATAAAAACTACCAAAGATGGAGTAAGGTTGGGTGTTCGAAATCAAAAAAGTTTCACGTGCGCTACGTGAAAGATGTTTCTGTGTATTGGGAAAGATACAAACTGTCCTGATGATTTGCATGCAAAGTAAAACAGATATAAAATACAGAGGGAGAAAGAAGAAGGGAGATAAATATTACCATTTAGGCACCAGACTCGGCTCGGGAGGGAAGTCATGTCCGTAAAAATTAAAAGTTTTGTCGCAGGGAACTCCGAGAAGAAATGTTACTTACTGTTCTTATTCTTGTTCTCAAGTCAGAACACGAGAAAATTTTACGTCTGTTTGAAGCAATACCTCTTTATTTTTGACTGTCGTAATTTATCTTAAGAGCCACTTTTGGTAGACACCTTTAACATATTGTGTTCGTATTTTGATAGTTGAACAATACTAATATGCATAGTGCACTAGATAATAAATATACTGAAATTCACAAGTTTTCTTTATATTTTCGATTATGAAGCTTCGGGTTATAAACATAAATATACCTAGGTACTGTCTTCTTACAAAACGTCATTTGTGTTTTATAGCACTCAAATTTAAAAATATATAAATTTGTTTTTTCTACGATTGCAGATAAGTATCTCGGATTGAAGAGGTTAAATACAAAATATCGACTAAACATGATCATATGCAAGCATCAAAATTATCGAAGAATCGTAATATCGTAATACTGAAGAATACCGAAATGCTAAAAAACATCGATCTTAAAAGTTTTCGATACTTAAAAATATCGATCGATCGATATATCGAAATATCCCACAGCTGTAGGTGGGACCTGTCACCGAGGATTTTCTTTTAACCACTGTTTCTCTTCGAGGATGGGGTTTCCCCGTAAATTTTGTAGGATTCCATCACTTTGTCACCTAGGAATTTTAAAATGGAAGAAGGGGGTATCGTCGTCCCCTACAGTGGAAGAAAGGGGCATTCATTTTACTCTCATTTTTCTGCCTCTTATGTCGATAATGTTCAACTGTGTTTATGTTCCATTGTTGATTGATGATACAGCTAAATGTAGCTTCAACAATCTGTTTGTTTAAAAAATAGTAAAACAAAATATCTCCCAACATCCATCATCTTGAGCTGTTCTATGACTCTTGCAGTGGTCAAAATAAGGATTATACTTTATTCAGATGCATTCATTGCATTGCACATGAAAGGCAGAGGTTCATTATCTTTCAAGTAACATTCCCAGTTCGTGTCATTCCTACCTTGAATGTTATAAGAACATGACACTGGTGAACATAAAATCAAGAAATGAAATACCAGAGAATAGGAATAATGTGATCAAAGGCAGCAGAGTGAAACCTACATCATATCAACTAAGTGAATTTGAGTTTCATGATTCGAGATTGAATATCATTCTTACAACCACTGTACTTAAGGAAATGCTCATTTCATTCTAGGCCAATCATGGAGCTTCGAATACAGAAAAGTCGCCCAAGTTTCGTGATACGTAGGGACACTTATAATGGACTTTGGTTTTCTTCTGTGATTCACCTACTATTAAGAAATGGCCCACCACAACCAGATTTATTTGGAGGGAGAATTCTAACATCCAGAAATTACTCGCATCGGAAAGCTTGACGCTTATACCGTAAATTGTATAAATGTTGTAATTTACTGCAATAAGACTCCGCAATATTGCGCAAAGGACCGCATTTACATTATTATCAAATAAGAAGAAAAATCGAATGAAAAGAAGATCAGGATTGTAAAAATCACATTATGCATCCGTGATATTGTTCTGTCACGGGCATGCGTGCAATACAGGTATATTCAATGAATTATTATTAAATGTTAAAAATATATAACTCTTGCTCCAGAACCTGATTCTTAAAATTCTAATATCAAACTTGCTTAAGCTACAGCACCTTCCCCTAAGCAATGTCAAATAGTCGTTTATACGACTCTGGCTATCAGATCAACAAAGTTAATCAACCATTGTACCCCACTTGCTCTCCTTGTCCCACTCTCCCACACTTGATACTGATTAGAGGATAAAAGTACATTTCCAAGATTTTCGTTCTACATTAAAGAACTGGGTTAAATCGGTTGAGAACAGTTTGAATAGAATGCTATGACCAACATCATAATTATTGGTGTGATTAGAAGATCGTTTCCTCTTTCTTAAAGTGAAGTTGCCTATCTTGGAAGAGAAAATGGCAGGATCTGCAAGCTTTGAATTTCTTATGCAGCACATATGCTCAAACCTTCTATATGGAACTCCTAAAGCAGTAGTTAGCGGAGTAAAGAAGAATAACAATGACAAAGGAAGAAAGCAATCTATTTTTAATAATATTGTTTATAATTTGAAAAACAATCACCTCTTTTTTCCATTATTTTGCCTGCAATAGACCCGTTTTTCCCCAGTTTATACCAACTTCATGTCAGTATTCTTCTATTCTTTTATTCACAATAATATACATTGAACATAAAATTTTGTAAGCTAGCTTCCAATATAATATAGAACTTGTAAATCAAATTTGAAGCATTTTCCACGATTAGTTTCGGAAATATGTTTTGAACTTTAAAAATCGTTTCCTGAGAAAAATTGTAAAAATGGACATCTTTTTCCCCTCGACTCTCCATTTATGACAATTTAAGAAGAGACTACTCGGTAGCCCTATACAAGCTCATGCAAACGATAAGCATAGCTGGGATATGCAGGCATTCGACCTATGTTTGCACCATGAGTGGCAGTATTTCTTCTCCAATGGCCTTGCAGTGTGATTGTCTTTGTATGGTGGTGCTGTAAAGCTATTTGTAGGTAGCGCTTATACGTAAGAGTAGCGTTGGTTAATTTAGTTTGAGTTATACGAGTCATGTTTATAGAATCCAGGTTTTCTGCATCGAAGACAGTAACGACAGTGATTTAGCTACAAGGAAACCAAAGAAAACAAATTATCCCAAATATTTGTGTTAAAAAAAAAAAAAAAAAAAAAAAAAAAACGCGACCTTAGCTGTGCAAAACGTGAAACCAAAAAGCCCATAGGGAATAAAACGAAATCTTTCACTTTTACGTGCCACGGTTACTCCGGCTAGGCTAAAAGACAGTAATGGTGAGTAATGAATGAAATGGTAAAATGAAGAAAATAGGAGGCAACTTAAGAACCCAGAGAAAACCCATGCACACGGTGTTTGTCCACTACAAAATTCATTTGGCGTAATCGAAGAAAAGAACATAACTGGAGACAAACATAGATTAGGGCATCATTGCTGAATAAATTGTATTGTGGGAGAGGCGGTAATACATGAGAGAGGAAAAGGGACAAATACTACAATTGATGGTGGTATTAACCCATATGTGCTTAACGCCCTAAATATAGGACGGTTACTTTTGTTCTCGCCAGTAGAATCTTTTAAATTATTTGGAGCTGGCAATATTGCAGTACGACAAATCAATGCCTTAAGTGTTCGCGGACGATTGCATTGTCCTGCTACATAGCTTGAGCGCTTGCTTATGCGTAGTTTAAGAAGCACATTCCAGTATTTTTTGTGTTTTGCAGAACATAGACCCGGAAAGGTTAGTAATGATAAATTTATTTTAATTTTATCCTCGGTATTACTGTTTGTTTGTGAAGTAAACAGACTAATTTTTGCCTCGATACCACAAAACCGGGAAGTTGTTTTAATTTGTAAGTACGGAGAAGGGATTCTATGTCCCACATGTAGGATGTTAGGAACATGGGACATAGAACCATGCACCTTTGTAAGAATCCTTTAGGGGAAGAAAGATTTACTTTTTTCTACAATAATGTTTGGCTTTCTTGTTACGCTAGCTTTGTAGCTAACACATGATGCCATATTTAATCTTTTTCTAGTATGCAAAACTAGACATTTCTTTAGGAAATTGCTTGACGAAAACAATGTTTTAGACGTGATGTAGAAAAAAACTTACAATCATGTAAGATTTATAATGAAAAACTATAGTTTTTTGTGTTGGTACTTTTAATTGTTGCGATTTTTTTTTTTTTTTTTTTTTTTTTTTTAGCCTTGCACTCTTTATCAGTTTGTTCTTTTAGTCTGAACTATGTTAGGTTAGGCTCATGTTTCTGAAACGCAAAATATAGTTTTATTCTTTGCGTACTAGAGACGTCCTTTATTAAATGCCAAATGGCAGTATCAGCTTATATTTTTATGACCTCCTTTAGTGTTTATGTAAGTTTATTTTATAATTGTGTGCAAAGGAATGCAATAGTCTAAAGGAAAATTGGTATTTTTTTTTCTTTACAGATGTCTCAATCTTCACGAGATTTTAGCAGAACTTGAAGCTGAAGGTTCCGATTGTGAAGGTATTGACTCTTAACAATATTACAATTCTGCCACCGGAAAATACTGATAACATTACAGATGAAAATAGTGGTGACGAAAAACATGTGTAGCCTAACAACCTTCCTGCCCGCTAGTTATCCTCTCTAGCTGAAGTTAAGACTTTACGTAGAAGAGAAGCTCTGAGTGAGAGTGAAGCTCCATTAGTGCAATCACAAGACCAAACTAAGAAGTAAAGTGTGAAGAAGAAATGTAAATCATTTCATTGGGTAAAGAAAGATCTAACAAATGACACAAATGTTGAAAGTGAGTTCACTAGTGATATATCTCATGAAGAATCCCCGTATGATATATTTGCCAAATTCTTTGACGATGAGTTGATGAACTTGTTTATGCAGAAAACTAAGAGATATGCATCTTTGAGAAATAGAATTGGTGATGTGTCTCTGAGATGAAAGCTTTTTTCGGTATACTGTTACTAAGCGGGTATGTACAATATCATAGCCGAAGACGGAGAATTCTGTGGACACTAAACATGAATTGGTTAGTTCGGCTTTGTCACGTGACCGATTTGAATTATGTCCAACCTGTATATCTGTGATAACGACAATTTGAAGAAAGATGACAGATTTGACAAAGTGACACCTTTGATTGAGTTCTTGAATAACAAGTTTCAAAAATATGCTCCTACAGAAACTGAGCACAGTGTTGAGGAATCTATGGTACTATATTTTGGAGACATCCATGTAAACAATTTATAAGGGGTAAACCAAATCGCTACAGGTATAAGATGTGGGTTGGAGCAACAGGCTCCGGGTACGTTGTCTAGATTGAGCTATATCAAGGAGCAAATACTTTTGTGGATGAAGATTTTAAGGAAATGGGTGTTAGAGGGAGTGTCGTCCTTCACTACATAAAAGTTCTGAGAAAACTGAATGAAGGTGTAAGGTTTCATTTATTCTCTGACAATTAGTTTACATCTGTAGATTTGCTGGAAAGGTTATCAGAAGAGAACATGAATGGTACTGGTACAGTTAGAGAAAATCTGACTGGAAAATGCCCACTGAAAGTACGAGAGAATTGAAGAAAGAGGAGAGAGGGTATTTTGATTTTCGTTCTTCAGGAAATCTTATTTTGCTGAAGTGGAACGATAATAGTATCGTAACGGTTGCGTCAAATTTTTTTTGGTGTCCATCCTGTTCGTAATGTTGCCCGTTACTCTCAGAAAGAGAAAAAGAAGATTGCGACACAGCAGCCTAATGTAGTTCACATGTATAACAAATGTATGAGAGGTGTGGGCTTGAGTGATGAAAACATCAGTTTGTACCGAACAACAATAAGAGGAAAGAAATGGTATTTTCCTCTTATTGCTTATTTCCTTGATTTGGTTGTTCAAAATGGATGGTTGCTTCATCGCAAGGCTGGTGGAAAATTGGACCACGTTGCATTCCGTAGACGAATTGCACAATGTATTCTACAGAGTAACCAGAAAAAGACTACGAAACCAGTAGGACATCAGAAGCAAACAGAAAACACTGATATTAGATTTAACCGCCTAGATCATTTTGTCGCGCCACAGGAATAGCAAACGGGATGTAGAGTATGTCACAAGAAGACAACAACAAAGTGTGTGAAAGGTACGGTTGGTGTGCATGTGAAATGCTTTCCTGCTTATCACAGCAAATGAGGTATGAGGAATCGACCGTGAAACGCGAAAATAAAATGTGGAAAGTGCTGAGGAAGGTAATTTATGTAAGAGTTTTTATTATTGTTCAAAATGATAATTGATATTTCTAACGTGCCACATCATTGACAGGTCACATCTGAACCAAGCTTATGTATGTTCCTAACGTCCTATGTGTAGGACGGTCCATTTCTGTCCCAAAATATTTAGAAATATATTTTGATGTGAAAATATGTTCAATTGACTGCTTTTAATCCAAATTATATAGAAATTATTCAAAAAATATATTACATGTGCTTTTAGGCATAAATGGGTTATAGCTGACATTCGCATATCATAACAATAAAATTGCTGAGAATCGCAACGATGAAAATTCGTTTCAAGTGGTGTACCTGTGATGCCAGAGAGCTATAATGAATAATATAATACTGTAGTAGAGACAACAACTGTATTTCTTTTCACAATGTGACTACGGTAGACTTTGAAACTATGCACATTCAATATTAAAACCGGCTGCAGGAGATATATTGCTTTCGATTACAATAGAGAAATAAAATGAGAGATCTTTTCAGACGCTGAATCTACAAGAAAAATTTTACTATATATTATCGTTTTTGCTCTATGGAAAACAACAATGAAACCGGAAGTAGTATTCGGTTTTACTAGTTTCGCTTTTAGTGTAAAGATAAGAGTGAAAAATATATATTCTTGGACGACGAATCGAATACAGAAAACTGCTTTCCGCTATCTATTTTCACTTTGATGTATGGAGATTAACGTTAAAACCAGAAATTGCCTACTTTGACTACTTCCTATTTAAATTGGTCAAAGATGAGATGGATCTTTGGAACCTTGAATCGATCACAGAGAACGGATTCTCATACATATCTTTCAATTTTATCCTAATGGAGATCAATACTGACACTAGAAGCAGTAGTAATTTCTTTACCATTTCCGGTTTAATAGAGAGAGAGAGTGAAGATGGTATATTTTCTCGAGATGCTCAATTAATTATAGAAAACTGCCTGTCGCTATCTGTTACTGCGTTCGTTCTATGGTAATCAGTGTTGAAACCACTTTTGCTCTAATCCCCGTCAAGAAACGGAAGGATGGATATAGCCGTTCTGTAAGACTTCCGACATTGATGCATAGCATTGTTTGGAAGTCTAAAAATTGAAACTCGCTAGCTTTTAATTCAAATATCCATCCAATTGCCTTATTATTTCAACATAAATTTAGTTAAGTCTACAAGCATTATAATGATTTTATTGTATGCGTCAATTATAACATTCAACAGACGCCCATGCTTATATGGAGTTATTCTGTGCTCTGTCTGTTATGAGGAGCTATTCTTCTTTCACCTTTTTATACATTTTCATATTTTTCGATTGAGTAGCCTAGTGCTTCAGCAGAACCCGTGTCACGACGCGCTCACACGTTTCCTCATTTTAGTGTTTACAGGAATGTTTCCCTTTATCGTAAAATGTTAGACCATTATAAAGCATTGGATAATTCAGATATTTTCAAACACAAGAATACCTAAGAAAAATGTATGTAAAAGTTTAGTTGATCATTTCAGTTTGGATAAAGTTTCAGATGCTTTTTTATCATAACTTAATCAACTGAGGTATCAGCAGATTTAGCTTCGTATTATGAATACGAGTATTCTATAAATATTTCTCGTTCTACTCTGTTCTATATTCTTAAGAGGAGATTAAAGTTACTCTGGTCATTAATAACATGTAAACGAAAATAATAATAATAATAAATGGTATCTATTAAGAATGCGGAATCTTCAAGTGACTTTATTAAAATTTAAGCTTCGTTAAAAAAAAATCGCGGATTTAGAAGGCAAAAATTCTCACCACCAGGAACGACATTTAGGGAGGGCATAGGGGGTAATTGTTACTCCTAGTTTTTACAAATACAGACCATTTAATAAATCGTATACTAATATACTATATAAAACGTGAAATTCTTATGTCGATGAACGATCTTGCTCCACCCGTCCCCGCTAAAATCTAACATGATCTGAAATGACACCCTGCTCACCACCGAAACATGGCATTCATAAAGTATATTACAACATGAAGCGTTTGACATAGGTTACAGTAACCGTAACACTTGGATTAAGAGCAATTGTAGCATAATTACAAGACATTCTTTACTGTTTTATTTCTATAAGGTTAAATCTTGCGTCCAAATCATTTTGTATGGGATACTGTTTTAACAGTTGTGTTTACCTTTATATGTAGGTATTTAATGCATGCTTTCGATTACAATAGAGAAATAAGATTAGAGATAACATGTTCTTTTCAGACGCTGAATCTACAAGAAAAATTTCACTATATATTGTCGTTTTTGCTGTATGAAATCAACAATGAAACCGGAAGTAATATTCGATTTTACTAGTTTCGCTTTTAGTGCCGAGATAAGAGCGAAAAAAAATATATATTCTTGGGACGATGAATCGAATACAGAAAACTGCTTTTCACTATCTATTTTTATTTTGGTTTATGGAGATTAACGTTAAAACCAGAAATTGTCTACTTTGACTACTTCCTATTTAAATTGGTCAAAGATGAGATGGATCCTTGGAACCTTGAATCGATCACAGAGAACGGATTCTCATACTTATTTTTCAGTTTTATCTCAATGGAGATCAATACTGATACTAGAAGCAGTAGTAATTTCTTTATCATTTCCGGTTTAATAGAGAGAGAGAGTGTGTGTGAAGATGGTATATTTTCTCGAGATGCTCAGTTAATTCTAGAAAACCGCCTGTCGCTATCTGTTACTGCGTTCGTTCTATGGTAATCAGTGTTGAAACCGTAAAAGGTTGATTTCTACTACTTCCGGTTTTAGAAAAGCGTTAACGGAGGAAATGGGACCTATTCTTGGATGGCGAATCAATTGCAGAAAACCGCTTCTTGATATACCTTACGGTTTTCTCCTGTACGTAGATCGATATTGAAACCTGAATTATAGCTCTATTCAAGTGTCAAGTTAAATAGCTTCGATAAGGTTTTCTGGTCCTTCAATAGCAGTGAAGCGACGACGTCATTTTGGGGCAGATGACAGTATATAGACACACGGAATTTCGCACTACTATGATTTTTGCCAATATATGTGATAGTTCCTAGAAATATCGCGTATCATTGACTAGCGCTCATGTAGGTTCTCATCTGACAAAAGGTATAGTAATAAACTTCTGGTTTTAGCAGACACGGGTGATATCTTTCCTTGACACGCTCAATCTATTCCAGAAAACAACTTGTCGTTATATATTGCCGCTTTTTATTCTATGGCGATTAATCTTGGAACCGGATACGGTTGACTTCTACCACTTCCGGTTCGAATAGAGACTTATCAGAGCGGATTGAATCTATTCTTTATCCGCATAATAGATTCCAGAAATTGTTTCTTTCTATATATTACTCTCTCTCTCTCTCTCTCTCTCTCTATATATATATATATATATATATATATATATATATATATATATATATATATATATATATATATACATAATGTGTGTGTGTGTGTGTGTCCGGTTTCAATATTGATCTACACACACAAACAGTAGTAAAATATTACAATTTCGTATTATAGTAAAGAAATACATGTTCTTTTTTTAAGACACTGAATCGATTTCTGGAAACTGTCAATATCTAGTACAGCTTTTGTTTTATGCCAATCAATGATACCAGAAAAGCTTAATTTCTACCATTCTGTTTGAACAGGGTATTAACTGAGTAAAAAGGAATCTCTTGGGACGCTGAATCGATAATTAAAAAAAAAAAAAAACTGGTTTTCAATATACTTTACCGGTTTTTTCTATGGATATTAATATTGAATCCGGAAGTAATAGTAAATTTATAATGCTTTCGGTTTTAATACCATATGGATGAAGATTCTATAATCTTTCAAACATTGAATTGATTCCCGAAAACAACGTGTTCTGCAGCTCTTTTCAAGTGAGAAGTTACATGAGTGGTAGCCAACGATACGAGATGTTTCCCGGTAGCTCATCTGGTATTGACAACAATCGTAGTACTGCGAAAAGTCCGTGTGTCTATATACTGTCACCTGCCCCAAAATGATAACGACTCATCACTGCTATTGGATGTAGCATAAAGTCCGCTCAAGGCCATGTAACTTGTCATTTGAAAAGATCTTTGATTATTACTGTTATTACTGTGTTAGTTTTAAGGCGATCAATATTGAGACTGCATAAGGTTGACTTTTACCACTTAAGACTTGAATAGCGGATGAACGGAGAAAATGGTGCCTATTCTTGAGATGCTGAATCGATATTCGAAAACCACTTCTCGATATATCTTACTATTTTTGCTCTAATCCCCGTCGACAAACGGAAGGATGGATATAGCCGTTCTGTAAGACTTCCGACATTGATGCATAGCATTGTTTGGAAGTCTAAAAATTGAAACTCGCTAGCTTTTAATTCAAATATCCATCCAATTGCCTTACCATTTCAACATAAATTTAGTTAAGTCTACAAGCATTATAATGATTTTATTGTATGCGTCAATTATAACATTCAACAGACGCCCATGCTTATATGGAGTTATTCTGTGCTCTCTGTCTGTTATGAGGAGCTATTCTTCTTTTACTTTTTTATACATTTTCATATTTTTCGATTAAGTAGCCTAGAGCTTCAGCAGAACCCGTGTCGCGACGCGCTCACACGTTTCCTCATTTTAGTGTTTATAGGAATGTTTCCCTTTATCGTAAAATGTTAGACCATTATAAAGCATTGGATAATTCAGATATTTTCAAACACAAGCATACCTAAGAAAAAGGTATTTAAAAGTTTTGAGCATTTTGGTTTGGATCAAGTTTCAGCTGCCTTTTTATCATAACTTAATCAACTGAGGTATCAGCAGATTTAGCTTCGTATTATGAATACGAGTATTCTATAAATATTTCTCGTTCTACTCTGTTCTATATTCTTAAGAGGAGATTAAAGTTACTCTGGTCATTAATAACATGTAAACGAAAATAATAATAATAATAAATGGTATCTATTAAGAATGCGGAATCTTCAAGTGACTTTATTAAAATTTAAGCTTCGTTAAAAAAAAATCGCGGATTTAGAAGGCAAAAATTCTCACCACCAGGAACGACATTTAGGGAGGGCATAGGGGGTAATTGTTACTCCTAGTTTTTACAAATACAGACCATTTAATAAATCGTATACTAATATACTATATAAAACGTGAAATTCTTATGTCGATGAACGATCTTGCTCCACCCGTCCCCGCTAAAATCTAACATGATCTGAAATGACACCCTGCTCACCACCGAAACATGGCATTCATAAAGTATATTACAACATGAAGCGTTTGACATAGGTTACAGTAACCGTAACACTTGGATTAAGAGCAATTGTAGCATAATTACAAGACATTCTTTACTGTTTTATTTCTATAAGGTTAAATCTTGCGTCCAAATCATTTTGTATGGGATACTGTTTTAACAGTTGTGTTTACCTTTATATGTAGGTATTTAATGCATGCTTTCGATTACAATAGAGAAATAAGATTAGAGATAACATGTTCTTTTCAGACGCTGAATCTACAAGAAAAATTTCACTATATATTGTCGTTTTTGCTGTATGAAATCAACAATGAAACCGGAAGTAATATTCGATTTTACTAGTTTCGCTTTTAGTGCCGAGATAAGAGCGAAAAAAAATATATATTCTTGGGACGATGAATCGAATACAGAAAACTGCTTTTCACTATCTATTTTTATTTTGGTTTATGGAGATTAACGTTAAAACCAGAAATTGTCTACTTTGACTACTTCCTATTTAAATTGGTCAAAGATGAGATGGATCCTTGGAACCTTGAATCGATCACAGAGAACGGATTCTCATACTTATTTTTCAGTTTTATCTCAATGGAGATCAATACTGACACTAGAAGCAGTAGTAATTTCTTTATCATTTCCGGTTTAATAGAGAGAGAGAGTGTGTGTGAAGATGGTATATTTTCTCGAGATGCTCAGTTAATTCTAGAAAACCGCCTGTCGCTATCTGTTACTGCGTTCGTTCTATGGTAATCAGTGTTGAAACCGTAAAAGGTTGATTTCTACTACTTCCGGTTTTAGAAAAGCGTTAACGGAGGAAATGGGACCTATTCTTGGATGGCGAATCAATTGCAGAAAACCGCTTCTTGATATACCTTACGGTTTTCTCCTGTACGTAGATCGATATTGAAACCTGAATTATAGCTCTATTCAAGTGTCAAGTTAAATAGCTTCGATAAGGTTTTCTGGTCCTTCAATAGCAGTGAAGCGACGACGTCATTTTGGGGCAGATGACAGTATATAGACACACGGAATTTCGCACTACTATGATTTTTGCCAATATATGTGATAGTTCCTAGAAATATCGCGTATCATTGACTAGCGCTCATGTAGGTTCTCATCTGACAAAAGGTATAGTAATAAACTTCTGGTTTTAGCAGACACGGGTGATATCTTTCCTTGACACGCTCAATCTATTCCAGAAAACAACTTGTCGTTATATATTGCCGCTTTTTATTCTATGGCGATTAATCTTGGAACCGGATACGGTTGACTTCTACCACTTCCGGTTCGAATAGAGACTTATCAGAGCGGATTGAATCTATTCTTTATCCGCATAATAGATTCCAGAAATTGTTTCTTTCTATATATTACTCTCTCTCTCTCTCTCTCTCTCTATATATATATATATATATATATATATATATATATATATATATATATATATATATATATATATACATAATGTGTGTGTGTGTGTGTGTCCGGTTTCAATATTGATCTACACACACAAACAGTAGTAAAATATTACAATTTCGTATTATAGTAAAGAAATACATGTTCTTTTTTTAAGACACTGAATCGATTTCTGGAAACTGTCAATATCTAGTACAGCTTTTGTTTTATGCCAATCAATGATACCAGAAAAGCTTAATTTCTACCATTCTGTTTGAACAGGGTATTAACTGAGTAAAAAGGAATCTCTTGGGACGCTGAATCGATAATTAAAAAAAAAAAAAAAACTGGTTTTCAATATACTTTACCGGTTTTTTCTATGGATATTAATATTGAATCCGGAAGTAATAGTAAATTTATAATGCTTTCGGTTTTAATACCATATGGATGAAGATTCTATAATCTTTCAAACATTGAATTGATTCCCGAAAACAACGTGTTCTGCAGCTCTTTTCAAGTGAGAAGTTACATGAGTGGTAGCCAACGATACGAGATGTTTCCCGGTAGCTCATCTGGTATTGACAACAATCGTAGTACTGCGAAAAGTCCGTGTGTCTATATACTGTCACCTGCCCCAAAATGATAACGACTCATCACTGCTATTGGATGTAGCATAAAGTCCGCTCAAGGCCATGTAACTTGTCATTTGAAAAGATCTTTGATTATTACTGTTATTACTGTGTTAGTTTTAAGGCGATCAATATTGAGACTGCATAAGGTTGACTTTTACCACTTAAGACTTGAATAGCGGATGAACGGAGAAAATGGTGCCTATTCTTGAGATGCTGAATCGATATTCGAAAACCACTTCTCGATATATCTTACTATTTTTGCTCTAATCCCCGTCGACAAACGGAAGGATGGATATAGCCGTTCTGTAAGACTTCCGACATTGATGCATAGCATTGTTTGGAAGTCTAAAAATTGAAACTCGCTAGCTTTTAATTCAAATATCCATCCAATTGCCTTACCATTTCAACATAAATTTAGTTAAGTCTACAAGCATTATAATGATTTTATTGTATGCGTCAATTATAACATTCAACAGACGCCCATGCTTATATGGAGTTATTCTGTGCTCTCTGTCTGTTATGAGGAGCTATTCTTCTTTTACTTTTTTATACATTTTCATATTTTTCGATTAAGTAGCCTAGAGCTTCAGCAGAACCCGTGTCGCGACGCGCTCACACGTTTCCTCATTTTAGTGTTTATAGGAATGTTTCCCTTTATCGTAAAATGTTAGACCATTATAAAGCATTGGATAATTCAGATATTTTCAAACACAAGCATACCTAAGAAAAAGGTATTTAAAAGTTTTGAGCATTTTGGTTTGGATCAAGTTTCAGCTGCCTTTTTATCATAACTTAATCAACTGAGGTATCAGCAGATTTAGCTTCGTATTATGAATACGAGTATTCTATAAATATTTCTCGTTCTACTCTGTTCTATATTCTTAAGAGGAGACTAAAGTTACTCTGGTCATTAATAACATGTAAACGAAAATAATAATAATAATAATAAATGGTATCTATTAAGAATGCGGAATCTTTAAGTGACTTTATTAAAATTTAAGCTTCGTTAAAAAAAATCGCGGATTTAGAAGGCAAAAATCCTCACCACCAGGAACGACATTTAGGGAGGGCATAGGGGGTAATTGTTACTCCTAGTTTTTACAAATACAGACCATTTAATAAATCGTATACTAATATACTATATAAAACGTGAAATTCTTATGTCGATGAACGATCTTGCTCCACCCGTCCCCGCTAAAATCTAACATGATCTGAAATGACACCCTGCTCACCACCGAAACATGGCATTCATAAAGTATATTACAACATGAAGCGTTTGACATAGGTTACAGTAACCGTAACACTTGAATTAAGAGCAATTGTAGCATAATTACAAGACATTCTTTACTGTTTTATTTCTGTAAGGTTAAATCTTGCGTCCAAATCATTTTGTATGGGATACTGTTTTAACAGTTGTGTTTACCTTTATATGTAGGTATTTAATGCATGCTTTCATTTTTACTTTTAGACCATGTATACACCTAATTTATAATCCTTTTAGAAAGTTGTAAGAAAATAATACACTCGTGTCCCAAACTTAAATGACCTAAGACCCTCATATATCAGGTTTCATGAATGTCGGTTAGGGTCAGCAATAGAATACATGAGGTAACATTATAGTCATTTTATTCATTGTGTGTCTGTACTAAAACAGTGTATCAAATACTGCCAATATTTAAGGAAACCGCATCTTATGTCGAACCTCATGTCCAGAATGCAAAAAAGACTAGGACAGTAGAGCATTCACATGCAGGACTCAGTATAGAATATGCTCTCCTCGAAGAGAAACGCACTACTGACATCGACGTGGCATACTGGAAACGATTGACAAGCAGTTCTTGTTGCAGGGGCTGTCACTCCTCCGTGAGGGTGTGTCGAAAGTCTGGAAGAGTACTTGGTGGAGGTATATGCTCGGCAACACGTCTCTCTAGAGCATCCCAAGCATGCTCTATGGGGTTGAACTCCAGCGAATACGCTGGCCATAAGATTTAATGAATATCCTCTTCCTCAAAGGCGGCGGCCACGGCAGCTGTACGATGCGGACAAGCATCGACATTCATAAAGCGAAACTTTGGACCGATAGCTCCAAGAAACAAACAAACATAACGGAGAATGACATCAATGCAACATCAATCTGGCCTCTGTTATAGTCCCTCCTTCTACGAACTGCAGCTCACTAACTCCGTTCAATAAAACAATTGTATCTTTCGTGCCCTTATTTAGCTGAACACGAACTCGGAGAATGATTGTCAGCTGAAAGAGAAATTTTGTAATTTCATTATTAGCTGAGCCTAGGTCTATTCTCACCATCTTTTTACAAGTAGCATTAACAACGTTTCAGCTGTTGTGTGTGATCTATTGGTCTTAACGGTAAGTTCGGATATCTTATAATTAGCTATCTGTACTTTTTGCGAAACACGCACCGTGGGAGCAGTGACGACACCAGCTTTACTTTCTTGGGGGTAGGGGTGTGTGTGAATAGGCAGATACATTTTTGGAAATCCAGTTATATTTTTCTGTACCGAAAAACTGCTGTTTGATAATACAGCATGCCTAAGGGGGTTGTCACGAGGACAGAAGACGCCCGTTCCCCTGGTCCCCTCTAGTGTCGTCACTGCGTAGCAGTCATAAACGCCTTAGTTTTTTGTTCCAACCGACGAAATTAATATATAAAGAATAAAATACGACAGAGAACGAAATACTGTACAAGCGTATGAAGCATAGTAACTGGAATAATAATAGACTCTAATAACAATAATAATAACTTAAAAAATAATTTCTTACGATGTCTAAAATTTTGCATCACATTTTTCACCTTGCCATGGCACTCTGGCGCCGCGGTACGCCGGTTGCAGATCACTCGTCCAGAGTTGGCGTGGGTCAATGAAAACTTCAGCCACGACCCACTGACCCACCACCCACCATGACCCACTCTGACCCACCACCCACGGTGACCCACTCTGACCCACCATGAACCACTCTCATCCACTTTGACCTACTCTGACTCACCAAAATCCATCGTCATCAACTCTGAACACGATCCACGGCCTCTTCTGAACTGACTAAAGAGTTTACACTTGTAATAAAACATGACTGTGAAATTGTCACTAATCGGAGTTTGAATTTCTAGTCAATCGCTCAAGCACCACTCTGTTATAATAACGGTGGATCTGACCTTTACAATATAAAATGGTAAGACTTGAAAAATCAGTTGTTCATAGGGTATAAAGGTGCTCGGGTACCCTATATGAGAGCATTTCCATAAAGTATGCTCATAATTGTAATTTGTGTAATCACTAAAACACCACATTAAATTTGTTACAAATATGCATAATTGCAATTATTATGAATATTTATTCAAAAGTAGTTTACCTAAAACAAAGAAGAGAGTTACTAAAAAGTCGGTACAAAGTTGAATAACACAAATAAGCCATTAGTAATACAAGTATACATTTTCCGTAACTCCTAATTTTTCACCTTAAAACAAATCTGAAAACGGATTTATTTCCTGTTGGTAACTTTTTGGTGGTAAATCATCCGCAGTGGAACTAGCTCGCCTACTTTGAGCTTGTCTAGCGGTGGGCCATTAACATTGATGAGCAACAACTTAGACAATGTTTGAGCACTTAATCTATTTCTAATATCAGTCATCTGTAAATTCATAAGGGGAAATCCCCGTTCGCACTCTGTCGTGGAAATTGATAATACTTCTACCCGATTTCTGCAACTTCTCATCGACAATCTACTTGTTAGACTTAAGTCTGATAACGATTTTTCTCGGTCAGTTTTGAAATACTCAGCAAGAAGTATCATCTCTCTATCATCATACAACATCTTTTCCATATCGACCATGTCAATTGGCAATGTCGACCCATGTAGAACAGAAACTTCATCTACCACGCCTTTGATAGGGAATCTTGTGAATAAATTATCAATTAAAGCCTGATAAACTGATGATTTCTTATTTGTTTATAAATTTAATTTTTGTAATTACACATGAAGGTTTGATACCATTACCAAGTCTAGAAAGCGAAAGGGAACAAGATTCCTGGAAAGTGTTTAGAGGTGAATGGGAATTTCCCTCCTTTTTCCCCTTCAATTACCACACTGCTGTTTGCCATGTGCCAAATTACGATGAATTTCAGTTAAATTATCATAGTATAATTATTTCCTTGTTGAATTATCAATACTTTTCAGTGGAAAAAAGAATGAAATTTCAAAGTTCCAAATCAAAGTAAGTAGACCAACGTACAGGGAAAAAAATGTAAAATTTTCCATACAATTATGCGTACAATCCAAACTTCAAATTTCCGTGTAATTAAGCTTACAGTACAAATTTTATGCCTATTTTTCTCACAACTTTATGGGTTGATTGCCCTGTGCTGTGAGCGCTCCATATAATAAACATAAGCTTCAGCAATTATTATGGCAGAAGGCAATGGATATATGAAGCAAAGCACTGTATTTTTTGTTTCTGATTTTTTTTTTCTGAAATAACATCGATCGTTTTCGATCATTTTTACAAACCAACTTACTACAAATTTTCCATATATAGAAAGTGCCCCCCCCCCCCCCGCACATAAAGGAGAATTTAAAAAATGCTAGGACATATTCTGTTTATTTTCAATAAAAAGTTAATGCACTGAATTTCAGCTCCGTAAGTTTAACGGCTTGCTAGATACTCATTTTGTTTCGCAAAAATTCGGATCCTCACTACCTCCTTAGGATATTATGCATTATAATAAAAACAATATAACATCCCAATTTGGATTAAGGCCTAACTATATACCAAAAGTAATTTCATTTGACTTTGCAATTTGACCGTGATGATCAGGCACACACAGTTACATTCAATAATTTTTTATAAATAATTTATATATTAGAGTGATTCAAAAATGTATTTTTTCCAGTAGTAAGCTCTAAAAACTCACAGGTCTCGAAAGCCAAGTTGTAGTGTAAGTCCTATTGCTATTATTACTATTAAAAATATCAATATCCAAAAGTGCCTGAAGTTCTTTTTTCACTTGGTTAGATATACTCACCTCAGGTAAGTAGACAAACAAGTGGAAAAGAAAGGGAAATGAAGGTCTTGAAAGTAAAACGGAGACAAATTTACCAGTCTTCAGAAGATACTCTCTACAATGCAGTGAGCAGAGAGGGTCGGTAGATCATACTGAGTCGGTGGGTCGCAGTGGGTCACGGTGGGTGTTGGGTCGCAGTGGGTCACGGTGGGTCACATGCTGTTGACCCACGACCCACTGACCCACTTAGAAAACTTGACCCACTGACCCACTCCATCTCTGCACTCGTCTAGTATACTAGGTGCATCAAAAGACTGGAACTTTGTTATGATAAAGATACAACAACAGAAAAAGGAATGTTGTTGGAAATAGAAGGTTTTCAATCTGATATCTCGGATTTATTGCAATCGCTCCAGCCGTTTCCGCTCTACACAGTAAGGCGTCAGGTGTTAAACGTTGACAGTGTTTTTCTGTTTAATCTGAAGGATATGCAAGTATACCGTATATATTGTACGAGGGCAAGTCAAGAAAGACTTGGACTGATTTTTTTCCCGGCAGTTCTGTTAACGCTGGAGCTTCATAGTTTGGCATACAAGTAGGGTGGGTCTTGCTGTGCATATATATAAAATGTTGTTAAGGAATCATTGCATGTTTGGTAACCACGACTTTTTATTGCAGGTGATGTTCTGCGCCGCCACTAGAAGTCGCCTGTAGAAGAAATGGAGTCATTACGAGATGAACAATTTGCAGCTATACGGTTCTGCTATCGCATGGGGAAAAGTGCAACAGAAACTCTAGGAATGTTGAGAGCAGCCTACAAAGATGACGCTCTGCCACGAAGTACCGTGTTCTGGTGGTTCAAAGAGTTTAAAGAGGGCCGAACGACAATCACGAAAGCTGGTGGACCAGGTGTATCAGCGTCAGCTGTTACTGAGGCGAACATTACCACGGCAGCAGTCATTGTTAGAGAAGATCGCCGCATCAGTATCGACGATCTGGCAGCCGCACTACGCATATCTCATGGCAGTGCCTTCAAAATTTTGCATGACCACCTCCACATGAGCCGAGTGTGTGCGCGATGGATTCCGCGACTCCTGACACCAGAGCAGAAGGCCGTTCGAGTGGAGACATGCAGGGAGCTGTTGCAAAGGTTTGAGGATGGTGGAGACGCCTACCGCACCGTGCGACTTTTTTCTATTCCCTGCCCTAAAATCCAGACTGCGTGGACGCCGCTTCTCCGATAATTCCGAGGTTCTGAAGGCATCGGAGGCGGTTTTGAAGGACCTCTCAAAGAATGGCCTGCGACACGTGTTTGAGGACTGGAAGACTCGAATGAAAAAGTGCATTCAAATGGGCGGGGACTACTTTGAAAAGAATCATGTGCCTGTTGCTGAGTAATAATAAATTGCCTAGAAAAAAAAATCAGTCCAAGTCTTTCTTGACTAGCCCTCGTATATAATACTCATTGTCAAAGCTGCTTCAAGATAGATTCCGGGCGACATCACCAGCAAACAGGTCAGGACTTTGGAAATACATTAGTAAGGCGAGGATGGTAACTCGCACTGTAATGTATGTTTGATAATTCTTTTTATTTTCAGTATAAAATTGAAATCTCTCAATATATATCTTGGCTATTTCACTGACTTACATACAATGAAAACCACCAGTAGGATTTTATTGATTATAAATCTCACGACCGCGGCTGAAAATTACATGATTGCTTAATTTGATGCATGATTACAAAAATAATGCTTAATGCTTATGAACTAAACCTTAAGAGAACAACAGAAACGGTAATGAAAATGATAAAATTATCGTCTTGAGTAATTATTAAGGACAGAATTCTGATCTGATAAACAAGGAGTAGGGAGAAGTTATAGCCTTGACTTTTTTTAAAAAGAAAGGTACGGGCCACCGCACTACACTTTGTCGCTCCAATTTCCTAAACTGTGTTAGGCCACAGTTACTATTGAAACTTGTATGTAGGAAATAGGAATAAAATCATCTGTCTTGGAAAACTCGATTGAATAAACTTCACTCTTCCTCGCAGAATATGTACCACCCCTTCAGATATTTTCATTAGACGTATGTCAGACTGTATATTAGAGCAATTAACAAAATAATTGTTTTTGCAATATTAACAAAATCACCTGAGCCATTTTTGAGAAAATCGTTAAAAATCTCATCCCAAGAGTAAACTACATCTTGTAGATCATTTTCGATTATGCGAGTTTAGCCTTATTTTTAGAATATTAATAAAACATTTATTTACGAAATTTGAACAAAATCGTCTGAGTCGTTTGAGAAAATTGTCAGGAAAAAACTAACAACTTTGAGTAAACTATGCCTTGTGGATTTTTCAGGAGAAACGAGTTATTCAATGTTATTAGATTACTAATGAAATAATTATTTATGAAATCGCTTGAGTCATTAAAACCAAAAGTAGCCGAAAGATACAAGAATAAACTACTCCTAGTATATTTTTCCCAGGGTAATGATTTTTACCGCAATATAGGGTTGTTAAAGAAATATTTATGAATTATCAACAAAATTGTCTGAGACATTTTTGATAAAACCATCGATAAAAAGCTCAACCGTAAGAGTAAAATACTACTCGCAGATTTTTCCCAGAGAAATGTCATACCACTATATAGGGTTTTTAATTAAATATTGATTTATGAAATATAAAAAAGAAAATTGTTGGATGGAGCCATTTTTGAGAAAATCGTGTTCTTTGATTTTTACTCTTCAGTAAACTACTCTAATTTGAAGAAAACTTAGCGAACGGATGGACGGACATACATTTAAAAAAATCAGATTATCGATATGTAGAGTTCATGAAAGATGTAAATCCGTTGAGTTCTTGATTTTTTTTTTTTTTTTTTTTTTTCACGATCGTCATACTTTCTCTCCTCCGTCGTTCAAAAGTAAACAGTAAAAAAATGACCGTTTGAGATGGTTTTAGAGGCGAATCGAAAATTGAAGAAAGAAAAGTAATGAAATGGACATACAGGGAAATGGAAAAGAAAAAGAATTGCAAGCAACTGGAAGATACCTAGGTATAACAGATAATTATAATGAGGATGACGTCATAGCAGAACCTAGAAGTGTAATAGGTAAATTGTGGAGAAACCGGGAGGATGATCATTAAAAGGAAAATTTTATATTAAAAATAGAAAGTTGACGTAAGTTTTCATGTAGAAAATTATATTATATTATATTATTTTATATATATATATATATATATATATATATAATTTTTAAGAAGTTAATTTAGGTGTTTGTATAACGATAAACGTCCTAATATTACAACCCACGGAGATTTACGGCAAGACAGATAACTTTTATAATGACATTTCATTAGCACTACGGTTTCAATCGCAATTATTCTTGGTTTTCTGTACATTAATGTATGAAGATTACCAATGGCTTACGACGCTCATTGATCGATTGGTTGGAGTTAAATCTCCCTTTTTAGCACCTAGGCTATATGGCAAGGGGCACACTAATGTAATATCCAAAACGCATTGCTAATTACAATGACAAAACGCATTAATGTAATATCCAAGAGTTTTGTCAAAATTTTGTTTTTTTCTTACTTATTCTACGGACTTATTCAATGACCCGTTATTTGAAGCACAACCACCACTAAAACTTGAACCAGTGATACCAGCTCGTGAGGTAAATCCATATTGTAGGATCTTTTTTTTTTTTTAACATTCGTTTTTAGAAGGGATAAAGGAAATTTTCGATAAAATTGGCAACGTAGGTTTATGTGGCATTTTTACGCCAACAATTATTTTATAGACCGAAAAGAGCCTAGTAAATCTTCAATCTGAAATTGGTGTTAATTGTAATCTTATGGTACCAGAAAGCACATGGTAGAGTGGAAATGTCTTTTTAAAAAACTGCTATGAGCCGCCAACAATCGCAAATTGTGCTGTGGCATTGAACAAATATACTGGGAAATGAAAATATTTTTTTCTATTTCCTTTTCTTGTTATTTTCATATTTTTTGTCGTTACATCCAGTAGAAGATGATGGTACAGAGGAGTGGCAGATATAATAACTTTTGAAAACAAAATATATTTGTTTTTTTCAACATATTAAATTGCTTCTTTCAAGGAAAATTATTCTTTAAAAGCAATTTGATAAACGTAGAAAATCTATATTTGCGGACAATTAATTATATATCCCAGAAAATGACATTCAGTACTTCTGTTTTTCTTACTTTGCAAGTTTCGTAAATTTGTAATTTAGAATAACGTGGGAAATTCAAGAGCAAAATGGGAATTTCTACATCAGGAGATGGGATTTTATAACGTTTGAAGTTAGCATAACTGACTTGACCAAGTATACCAAAGGTGCATTGGAAGTCTCACTGTTAAGTCCCGTACTTTGAGATCATATATACAAGAAATTTTCAAATGAAAAGCTGCGAAATATCGTAGAAACCAAACGTCGTATGTTGAAATAGGAATGTCGCATTGGAATAAAGTACTGTGACATCTAAGGAGAGAATGTACTGTCCGGCCTGGTTGTGCCCATACGTGGGTGCTTCTCACATGATGCAGGAGAGAATCAGCCAATTATGTGTTCCGTCCAAGTCAAATTGACGCGGCAATGTGTGTGAGGAAATCATGGCGTTCACAATGAAAAATCCGACAATTGACGACCAGCGAGGTATTATCCGATTTCTGACTGGGGAAGAGGTTTAATCGGTTGATATTGATCGTCGGATGGTAGCTGTATATTGGAGAGACTCTCTCTCCAACAAGTCAGTGAGAAAGTGAAGTGATTCTGCTCCACAACTACACTTGTCCACACGTCTCGCAGGTCACACGAAGTGTACTGAACAAGTTGAAGTGGGAGCAGTTTGAGCATCCGCTCTACAGTTTGCACATATCTCACTGAGACTTCCATCTGTTTGGTCAGCTAAAAATCCATCTCAAAGGCAAACGCTTGAACTCGGACGAGAACTGAAAGACAGTGGAGGACTGATTGCTATCATAGCCACTGGATTTTTGGGAACAGGGAATCCTTCCGCTCATAGTACAGTGGGATAGTTGTGCTCAAGCGTTTGGTAATTACTTTTCAATAAAGACTTCGATTATACCCACGGTGTCATTTTTCACCTTTCCATTTGAATACCCCTCGTATATCTTACTTAAATAGAATAAAATCAATACATTCTTTGCATCACATCTAGATAGAGAGAACGATGACAAGCAAAACTTGGCTGCCATATGGTTCTCTGTTCCGTTTGTTGATAACAACGGCTTCTTAACAGTTATATAATAATCCAACTTTTTTTTTTTTTTTTTTAATCGCCTACTTTTAAATTCGATAAATTTGTGTTCTTCTTTCTCAAGCATGCATACTACTAGAAACTCTATAGTGCTAATAATACTATCAAGCAAGCAGGTGGTAGCAACGATCCTGCACACCCCTCAAGGCGGGGTGAACCTCTAAACTACTTTGCACAGGGCTTGGATTTACTCTAGTGATAGGCAAACTTATTTTAGGAAGAGGAAAAAAAAAAAAAAAAAAACTGGCGGGCCAATATTACACCTCTGTAAAAGTCATATAGTTAACGTTAACAGTCGCCATATTCAGTCGTAATGACATCAAGTACTGTAAGTTAACAATGTTTCACAATAGTAACACAGTATTAAGAGAGCGTAAGGATAAACTATCAGGTCTATAGTCGGGATCTATTGGAACTAGTGGTACGCAAAAAACCGGTTTTTCAGTTCTTACGAAAACCGAAAGCGGGTTTTGAAAGGTTTCAGAAAACTGATTTTTCACCGAAATCTGCTCAGTTTTCTTCAAAGCCGGTTCCGTTTTTTTAATTGGTTCTATCTCTGACCAGAATAGTGTTCCGTTGTTCTCCGGAAATCGATTGTTTCCACAGAAATAGTTTTGTTTTCCAAAAGTTTTCACAGAAACCAGTTTTGGTGAAAAACCGAATCTGTTTTTGGATGAAACCGGTTTCGAAGACCGAAATGTCGGTTTTTCTAGAAACCGGTTTCCGGTTGTTTTTTTTAAAAAAAACGGTTTTGCGCATTCCTAATTGGAGCTAGGCTATATTTCTTGCGACGACGAGATGAGACAACCCTAAAGGTCTCGTCTCATGGCCACACTAATTATATATAGGTAACCCAGTGGCCTATGATTTGGGCAAGTTTCTTTGAAGCATAGATGCCTGCATCACACTGATGTGTTCCAATAGACCGTGACCATAGGCCTGATAGTTTATCCTTACGCTCTCTTAATACTGTGTTACTATTGTGCAACATTGATGATTTAGAGTACTTGATATCACTACGACCCGAATATGGCGACTCGCGACTATTAACGTTAACTATATGACTTCTACAGAGGTATAATGGAAATGTATGACTGAGAAGCCAGACAGAGTGCCGTAACTAGAGGGTTGTATCCGGGGGCAGACCACCCTCAACGCCACTTTACTTGTTGGTTGAAAACGCTCACCTTTGAGTCTAGTTTTTTTCTTGCGTTATGTTATACTCGTCATGTAGTTCAAACTAAGCAAGAGAAAAATATATCGCAGTCATCACGTTTTCGAGATATGCGCATGCGCACTACTTGCGCATTATGCGCAGGTGCAGACAATTTGTTTTAATTTCGTTTTAAAGCTATCATGCATCTACTACGGCTTGCAAATTTTGCTTGATCTCGGTGGAGCCGTTCCCGAGATATCACGACAAATGTAATCTTTAATGAATCGACTGTATCACAGAAACTACAGCTTTTTCGACAAATTCCTGTCAGATACATTAGTTTTGCAAGGTGTCCTATTAGTGTGCCAAGTTTCATCAAAATCGGTTGTTGTGGCCCAGTCACAGGCCCTTTTAAGAGCAAATTTCTGAAAAAAGGAAGCACATTGAAAAGGAAGGAAAAAATTTGAAATTTTGCGCTAGATATTTCTGCTAGTTAGAATAGAAACTTAGTTTCATTTTGTGGTTTCGACAACTGATTCAAAATTTACAGGTTCTCTTAAAATCCATTTACATATTTTATCTGATTAGAATATCATGATTCCAGAAATTGCAGAAAATAACGCATTTTCAAGTGAAATTTTAACTGACGTCAAAATTCGAACTTTACTGTGCTCTGCACACATGGGAGGCTACGAATGTCTTTGGTTCATCGCGCATGCGCAAAATTATGACTATTTTTAGACGCTCCTGGCTAGTAGCACAGAACAGTATGGTGACACGGCAGCGCTCAGCGAAGCGTATGTTATAGCGCCCATCGAATTGTTGTTGGTTGTCGCTTGTTGTGCCTGGTGATTTAAGTGAAATGGCGTCATGATCATATTCAAGTAGTTTTCAGCTTCGATCACAGGATAATACTAGTATATATTTGGTTGGCTACGTATCAAACCAAATTGCTGGAAGCACACTATCTTTAAACAGACAAGTTCTCTGTTTCGACAAATTCTACATCCTACGAAATGTTAAGCTGAACTTACGTGTAAGTGCTAAGCTGGTTATTCAAGAAACTACAGTGTTTTGGCCGTATTCCCATTCGTGATGAACAGCACTGTTTCAAAATTATAAAACTAAGTTTGGAGGAACCTTCAAAAACACCCGCAAGAATTTTATGAAAACCAAAAATGAATCAAAAGATTGAGATCTTGGCTAATAATTAGTTCTTGGATCAGAGGCCATAAAATTTTTGAACTACCCCTAAATCGAGTTCTCGTATTTTCTACGGAATAAGCACATCATACTTCCGTAGAACTTGTGGATATTACGTGATAGTTTGGGTTTGGCTACACTGAATGTATTTCTCCAGATATAAGGCCTAGAAGAGAATTTTTGAATGAAATATATTGGATCTTTTGATCCAGAAACGTGCATCACACACAACGAGACCATGTAACAATGTTTGTACATGTGCTTGACGATCTGTCTGATACTGCGCATATGGAAGCGTTATATTTGATTCCCCTTGAAGAAGACGGATTATTTTTACAGATGCAAAGACAGAAAGGAAGACCTGGATGCATGATGGGAACCGATAGAAAAGTGTTGCAAAACGAGAAGAGTGTAGCAGATAGTCTTCAGATGTTTGAAGAACGCAGAAAAAGGACTTATACGGAAGTGGAACAAGATAATATATTTTTCATTCCTCTTGCTACATAAGCTACTTGCTATAAAGAGCCGTTTGTATTTAGTTCACTTAAACACACTGGCTTAGTCATAGGGTGGGGAGGGGGTATGTTGTTGACACACAAGAGGCAAAATATTGTACCTCAAAATAGGCTGTTTTTAATCTTTTGAAGTATTTTGGGGTTAATTCTAATATCACTTACTGGAAACCATCGCAGAAACAATGTCCGACTACTCCACTGCTTTAATATAAATGGCATATTACTTATGTTACAGTAATATTTTTATATTTTTATTATATAAAATACAGTCTTTTGCAAATTTTTAAAATTCTGTAACTTATTGAAATAAAAATAATGTAAAATCACAAATTACATGAAAACATTCTATACTCTGGTAAATGTAGTTCATAATATTTCGTTACTGCTAAATTGTGTTTACCAAACGTTCACGAGAAATAAACAGTTACTTAGAAATTTTTAATTTCACGGCCCTAACATTGCATTTTTTTTTTAAAAAAATTAATACTGCCATTTAGTATTATTAATCTATATAAATAAAAAGTTTGTGTCTCTCGCCTGGGGGCCAGACGAATGGACATAGAGTTACCAAATTTTGGTCATGGGTGCCTTGGCCCAGGACCGAATACAAGATGAAGCTTTTTTTTTTTTTTAAATTTCAAATTAGAGGCGTTGCAAGGGGTTTCAGAGGCACATGTAAAAAAAAAAAAAAATCGAAAATGACCAACATTAGTGTCAAATCTATAGTTTACGAGGTCGCTGAGATGAATAATGCAAAACCTGATGGCGTTTACTTCTATTTGCGTCACGAGGGATTCACAGAAATATGTAAAAATATTCTTCACAAACCTTTTTTCCCCGTATGAAGAGCGCGCATCACAGCTAGTAATATTATTATTTTGCAGGTACATCTTTGGTAATGCAATTTATCATTATTATTAATATTATTATTATTATTTCGTAGGTACTCCCATGCGCAAAAAAAAATTGCGCGTATACTGTAACTCAAGATTTTTCGCATTTATTCCATTTTCCTTACGTTTATGGGTAAAATTCAGTTATTAGTATGTGGAGATAATAGAAAGCAATCCATCTAACGAGATATTTCCAAAAAATATAATAAAATAATAAAAATATAAACAAAAAACAAAATTATGCTCGGTTTTGTGTATACTGGCAACGATGATTTCTAGGGATTTTTTCAGTAGCAGATCACAATTGCGGAGGGAATTCAGTAGGGGAGTCGAGAAGTTGGACCAAGGAACTGGATAGTGGAATAAAATGTTGCATTTATAGGTTAAAACCTAGTGTGTAGATTGCCTGCCAAATATAAATTAGCTTCTGTAACTAAGATGTCGTACGAAAATATAAAGTTAAACAGAAAAACTCTTATCTTAAGGTTCGAAGCGATACGGACCATGGTTATGAAGATAATTTCTTTTTAAAAAAAAGCCAACTTAACCTAGCCTCCGTGGCTAGGTAGATAGAGTGGCGGAGTTGTAGTTTTTTTTTATTATTTTGACACCACATCGAATCCCATCCCATCCTTTTTTTTTTTTTTTTTTTTTTTTACAAAACATTATAGGAAGTGTATAATTTTTATGTTAATAAGAACCGAAACAATATAATAAGGAAATAATTTATTGGTAGTATCCTTTAATCGACGTATTTATTCAGTATTAGAATACGTGTACTATTGGAAACAGTTATTGTTTTCAGTTTATAGTCTTGTATGTTACTTCCCGTTCTTGAACAGCAGACAACTCACTTCGGGTTTGTGTGTCAGGAAGAACATACGCGACCTTGAAGTCTGTCCAGTCTTACCCCTTGTTACATCCACCTGATGTTAAATGATCGTTTATGTGTGTGTGTGTGTGCTTGTTTTTTGCTTTTTAGAGTATTGACTTTCTCTCTCTTTTTTTTCATATCCACAAGTTCAAGAATGCTTTCGTTGAACGTAACTAAATTATACAGATCTATGTATGCGGAACACGAATATTTCCAAATATAGAATGAATATGAGCGATAATCATATCATATTTCTACATTATATAGTAGCGTGAAAAACTGATATTAAAATAATATAACAAACAGGCATAAGCTTTTTTTCTAACATGGCAACACATTATACGTAACTCATTAAATTTTGGGAATTACAAATTATCACCTTACGTGTCGTTGTATTCCTATTCTTTTTCACGTTCAAGCGACGAAAGAAGAAATTGTAGTAATAGTGATAAAAATCGATTTCGAGATTTCAATGAATTCAAGTTTCACGCCCCTACATATCGAAAAAGTGATTTTGATGTCTGTCCATCTGTTCGTTTGTTGGTTCGTCACGCTTTTACATGCATTCAAATAGAGGCCATACTGTTCGACGTATCTGGACCTAAGTCTAGACATGAAGTTTTTATAACACTTTATCGTTTCGAATTCTATATTCTCCGACACCTAAAAATAAGGGTAGTTTACTGAAGGATGAAAATTTAAAATAATTAAATTGTTTCAAAAATAGCTATAAAGATTTTGCTTTATATATATATATATACAAACATAGTTTGAATCATTGCTCTGAAAAAAATACGTAAGGTGTAATTTACTGTATGGGATGCGTTTTTTCGAGCAATTTTCTCAATCACATTTCATAAATAATTGTATCATTAATAACCTAACAATATGACACAACTCGTTCGTCCTGTAAACATTCAGAAGAGGTAGTTTACTCTTCTCCGACGATTTTCCCATTAACGCGTGACGCAATTTTGTTCATATTTCATAAATGAATGTCACATAAATAACCTAACGATATGATATAATTCCATCATTCTAAAGAGCTACAAGTGGTATATCACTTTTCAGAGTAAGTTTTACCCTACGATTTTGTCGAGAACGGCTCACGCAATTTTGTTCGTATTTCATAAATAGCATAACTCGTTTGTCTTGAAAAGATACACAAGGGATATTTTATTCTTGGGGATGACTTTTTTGACGATTTCTCAGAAAGTACTCAGACGCTTTTGCTCATAGTTCACATACAATTATTTCCTTAATAATTCTAATATATGGCATAAGTTATTTCTAACAGAAATATGACCAATGGGTACTTTACTTTTGGACATAAGTTGCTTCGAACAAAATTTTCCAAAAACACATTATTTTATTCGCATTTCCCAAATAAATGTTTCAGTAATAGCTGCAGCCTAACACGAGTCAGTTTAAGAAATTCGAGCGAGAAAATTCAGTGCGTTTCATCCGTACCCATTCTTAAATATATTTTTAAATGTTACACCTAATCACAATTTTCCTAACAAAATCGAAACTTCTATTTAAATGTGCCTTGTTGTTGCCAAATGGTTCAAGTCCATTGGTTCTGGATTTGATTCCCGGTGAGAGCTAGTGTATTTTTATCCAACGTTAAGCTATAGGTAATAAGTAGGTGCAAAGAGAAAAGTGTTGAAACAAGCCTAACCAACCTAATAAATAATACAAAGAAATAATACAATATTACGAAATTATAGAAGAAACGTTGTTAATATTAGATATTTGCGTGTGAGATTGTCCAACCGATGACTGTCAACTCCAAAGGTAAGAAAGTGAAACATCCAATACCAGGTTAATCAGTGGTCTCTAGGTAAAGCTATTCTACTAGGAAGTGATTGAGATACCAAAAAATGTTGTAATCGCTGGGAGACATGTTAGGAGAATACATTGGGTGAGAGACTTTAATTCATGAATAGTCTGCACCTTCATTGGTGTATTGAAGTGCGTAGGTAGTGTGTGTTTAGCACATCGGGTTCCTTTGTTGTTAGTCCCAGCTTTCTAGACCGGATGCAGGTATTCCCGGTAGAAAATACAAGAAAATATACATTTCTATTACTATTAAAGTAAATAATTACACTCATTCCCTCAATGTGATACTTGTTTGTTTAACTGTATACAGAGAGCTGATCCGTGGAAGAATCGTTCATAATAATAAATAAAATAAACTCGACAAATATTCTTGTAAATAATAGGTAAAAGTTTGCGTCACACTGTTCATTTTGCTGGGCACGCCAGTGTACCACGTTATCCGGTTGTGGCACACTGGAATATAGGGTATGGCTTTCTAATTTTTCCCAACTATTTTAACTGCTTCAATTGAAATGAATTTATAATAATAAGAGAGTGAATTTAGTCTTCTTACCCTTCGATTTAGAAATAAGGTGCGATAGAATTGTATATATAAAAAATAATAATACTCAGAATTTTATAGAGTAGTTTGTTTTATTCGAAATGACATACTTCCTGCAACTGTTTGGGTTGGAATTATTTGAAGTCAAATCTTTAAGTTTTACGACCCACGGTTATACCGGCTAGGCTAAAGGACACGGTGATGAGAAATGAATGCAATGGTGGAATGAAAAAAGTGGGAGAAAACGGGAGAACCCCCGAGAAAACCCATGCACATGGTATTTCTCCACCACAAAATTCACTTGGTGCGAGCTGGGGTCGAACCAAGGATTCCATGCACCAAAGGTGAACGCTTTATCACTGAGCCACCGCGGCCCCTCTGAAATTATTTATAGGAGAGAGTGACTACTTTTATGAAAACTTGATATCGAACACATTTGTTTAAAAATACCAGCTTTTTGTGAAACATTGCTAAATATTCAGGAAAACCTCAGTCAATAATAAAATAATAAAATAATAATAATAATAACTATTATTATTATTATTATTATTATTAATTAGCTTAAATTAAAAACTCTCTGGACCTAGTGCATTGGCACAATTCCACGAATTAAAAAGAATGTGTTTACTTCTCATATAAGTGCAGAAGAACTTAATCCCTGTAGCTTTCAATATAAAAAGAAAGTGTCCAACTGTCAAATGATATGCTACATAAAATGCCATATGCAACATAATGTAGTATAGAGTCATCATTCCAGGTTGTCTAAAGAACACTTTCGTCTTAGCAAGAAAGGAAGAAAATAGAAAATACTCAGTTTTAACCTAGTAGAAAATTTGCAGATTTAAGGGAAAATGCAGAGTTGTTGGATATAAATGTAGTTCGGGTAAATGGAGTAAGACACCGTAAATATTTTATTGTTTGAAATATACTGGGAGTGACCAAGCCATTACATATGGAAATATCGAAAGAGATACGTTAATGGTGTTAGTTGCAAACTTTTTTAGAAATGAAAAAATTAAGGAAATCTCTAAAGCTCTGATATCACAGATCCAAATTGACTGACTGTTAAGTAAAACTGCTAAATCTGAGTAAAGAAAAAAAAGTATTAATGACCTGTGTTACAGTTTCAGACATATCATTCTCATATCAAAACTACGATAGAAGTAAATTATGAATAAAGGTGAATTCACAGTTCTGGAATACCAACAAATGATTTTGCTAGATGTAACTTTTCGGAAAACTCTTTTATAAGGCTTTAGATTTTTTTTTTTTTTTTTTTTTTTTTTTTTTGTTGTTGTTGTTGTTTGTTTATTAGCTTCCCCATGCCGTAAACGTCGCCAACTCCTAGTGGCCCACTTGCCGGTAAATGGCGATCGTCGATATAGCGACACGTCGAAGGATTGCCGCTAGCGTGCCACTAGTGGCAGGGATTCGTCGAGTCGAAGCAGATATCTAGAATCGGGGGTATTGAAGTTACCACAACGTAAGAACGAGGACTTCATTTTGGTCCGCGCTCGTTTGATTTGTCACGGAGAATCGTAAAGGGACCAACATGAACTATCGCCAGTCATGTGCATGCGGTTATTATTATATTTGGTCTAGGAATTAATTCGTGCGGGTGGACAAGAGATGGCGCAACGAACGGAGCGTCCCACAGTTCCGTGTATCCACACATGTGTTGCAAACCCCTGTCATCGCGTATCGTTCGTAGTATAGGGCAGTGGATTAAAGCGTCAACAACACCAGTTTGTAGTGAAGTGAACATGGCGCAATTTGTGCCTGATAAAGTGTTTTTGCGGGGTGTCCTGCTGCATTACTTTAACATTCAGAAAAGTGCGACTGAAAGTCATCGTATTTTGGTGGAAGTGTATGGTGACCATGCTCTAGCTGAGCGAACGTGTCAGAAGTGGTTTGCACGGTTTAGAAGTGGTGATTTCGGCTTGGCAGACCAAGAGCGAGCTGGACAGCCAAAAAAATTTCAAGACGAAGAATTGACAGCATTGCTCGAGCAGGATTCGTGTCAAACGCAGGAACAACTTGCAGCAGCATTAGGCGTTGATCAAACAACAGTCTCCAAACGCTTGAAAGCCATGGGAATGATTCAAAAGATGTCACATTGGGTTCCACATGAATTGAAAGACAGAGACGTTGAAAGACGAAAAACCATTTGCGAATTGCTGCTTCAACGACAGAGCAGAAAGGGGTTTCTGCATCGAATTATTACGGGTGATGAGAAGTGGATCCATTACGAGAACCCTAAACGAAAAAAGGCCTGGGTGAAACCAGGTGAACCAGGTCCATCACAACCAAAACGAGATATTCACTGTGCAAAGGTTATGCTGTGCATATGGTGGGATACGAAAGGCGTGGTGTACTATGAGCTGCTGCAACCGGGTGAAACTATGAATGGAGAACGTTATCGACGACAATTAATGCGTTTGAAGCAAGCTCTGGCCAGAACACGACCAGAATGGGAGAACAGACATGATAAACTTATTGTTCAACATGATAACACTCGCCCACATGTCGCAAAACCGGTCAAAACCTATTTAGAAAATGTCGGATGGGAAGTTTTACCCCACCCGCCGTATTCACCAGACGTTGCTCCTTCGGACTACTACTTGTTCGATTGCATGAACAACGATTTGATTGGACAGCGGTTTACTTCTTCAGAAGATATCGAAACATGGGTCTCTGACTGGATCGCTTCCAAGGATGAGGACTTCTTTCGCCACGGAATCCGTACATTGCCTGACAGATGGGCGAAAGTGGTGGCTAGCGATGGACAATATTTTTCTTAAGGTATTTATGTATTTTGTGTTTGTACTACAGCTTCAATGTGTACGTACCAACCGCACGAATTAATTCCTAGACCAAATATATTATTTTTTCCTGACGAATTGTTATTATAAGGACAATACTTGAGCTCCGGGGGTCAAGAGTAACTCCTGCCTTTACATCATGAAGTGAAAAATCTTGAGGTGGGTGCGTATAATTGTATGAATTTAGTTGGCAACTGTCGCCGATCACTAGCAAGTGAATATGGGAGAACTATGAAAAAAGTAAATAGACGCTTGCCATTTTGTTATAAAATTACATTACGAGTGCATTTGATTTGATTCCGAACAGTTGTCTTCAAATATACACGGTTAAAGAAGCACTCTGATTAGAAATATTAAAAAGACTTCAACGACTTACCACTCTACAAGCTGTGTCTTCATAATAGCCTCCGTGACGAATTCGGAAGAACACGCAATTAGTAACCCTAAGGTTGATGGTTCACGCCCAGCTCAGAGCACTTTCGTTTTATTTTTTTAAAAATGTTTTTAGACTCATCCTGATGCAAAGAAATTACGTATATAGGCGATTTAACGTATTTTAGGGGAATAATTTTGTGGTTCGTTGGCGTTCCGTCGCTTCTCTGCCGGTGGTGGTATAATTTTCAAAACGGAAGAGGGACCAATTTTCGGCTGCGGGGCCGCCAATTTTTGGGGACATGTCACTAGTTGCCTATCGGTGGTCCACCGACGCTTACGGCATGGGATAGTCCCTTCACGAGTGAGGCAGATTGTAATCGACCAAGAGTGTTTTGGAAAAATGGGAAACATCTTCCGACTTCGACTTCTGAATAATCCGTTTAGGATCAGGTCGAATCAAGGCTGCGCCACGGGAAGGTAGAACAAGTGAGGCAATCGTTCCAAGCACTACGCTCGACAGCTTCCGTCTCATTCAAGACTTAGACTCTTCAGGAAAAGTAACAAGTTTATTACTTGTAATTTATTCTTTGAGTCAAAGTATTTTGCAATAAACCATCGTTTTGTAAGATATTTTTACGATTGTATACTATTAATTTCGAAAATTGTACTCATAATATAATTTCCCATCATGGATTTGAAAAAATTAAAGTTGGAACAAAGAAAGATCTCCGATCCACATGTCTCTTCATGTTTGATATGGAAGTCTCATCTTCATTATTTACCCTTAATTTATTTTAGTCCTAGGCAATGCGAATCGACGGGATGGCTCTAAGTGAAAACATTCATTTAGATGGTTAAGTAATCAGGAAATTCTTGCTGTTATTTCACGAAACATAACAGATCTTGAGGAGAAAAAAAAAAAAAAAAACAATTTTGCTTACCAGGGGGAGGGAGTAAATCATCTGCTTACGTTTGCTTAACTAGGAAGAAGGCAAGGGCGCCGAACCTGGGGGGCCGGGCCCGCTCAAAGCTCATGTAGGCCTCCTTTGTATTTATGAATATACAATATTTGGCATCATTTGAGTGTAATTTGTCTTAAAATCCTCATATATATATATCTTCTGCATTTTAATGCCCCCCCCCCCAAATTTACAGGGAAATTGGCGTCCTTGGAAGATCTAGTGAAATGAATAAAAATGTGATAACGTAATACTTGAACAACTCTATCTAATGGAGGAAAGTAAATTAGTATTCAACACTTCTTTCAGTTTTAAGCATTTCAAAGATTCTCGTAATTTAGTAGCCTCCCGGATTTGCATTTTTGAAGTACGGGAACTTTATCTATACCTTAACGTGGGAATCGGTTTCGGACCATGCACTTAAGCCGCTTTGTCATAAGAGGCACAAGGAGTTTTTCTTTCGATTTCTTTAGGAATATTGCGAATGGTATAACTTTTAAAACTATGTTTAAAAAAGAATACACATCGACATAATAAGTTGATAATCTGATACCTAGGAAATATATTGAATTGTTTTTAATTTGTTCTCACGTTTCCAAAACAGTACTTATGCTTTTTTTATTCCAGCCTTTTAATATAAACATTTCAGACTATTGTCTGTTCTAGGACGATACAATTCTAGTTCATGTATATGCTAGCTTTGGAAATACAGAAGAGTTTCGCTTATCCGACAAACAGGCAGGCAGAACGCTGGATAATATGGATGTGTTAAGAAAAGACCTATTAAAAGTAAAACTTATGATATAATTTTACATATTACGCATATAATAATAATGTTTTATAACAAATAACTGCACTGCACTGAATCAGGGACGTATTCAGCGTGAGAGCCTGAGAGCTGTCTCTCTTCGAAACTCAAGCACTTTTTAATAAACTTGCCTTTACCCTTTTGAGGTTCTTTTATATCAGTTTACTAGTAGTTAGTGTCCAAACTTTGGGCAATGTGCTGTTGTCTTGTTATAATTCTAAGAACATACCATAATGCCATTATACCAGGTGCAGTGGCGTATTTAGGGGGGTGGCTTCCGGGCTTAAGCCCCCCACGAAATCTTACTTAGTATAGTAAAGTAAATGAAATATCTTGCAGAATTTTCACATTTCCAGGCAAATCCCCCCCCCCCGAAAGTTAGCAAAGCCCCTCCCGAAACAAAATCGTAAATACGCCACTGACCAGGTGGAATTAAAGAACAGTTTTAAATAGGATTAACATTTCGTTTCCGTTCTGTTTTTAACTTTAATATATTAGAACGATACACTCCATGTCTTCTTGCTATTGTTGTTATGTGATATACGTAGCAGACAGTTTTTTTAGTTACATTTCTCTCGAAAATATGTTTCATTTTGTTTGTGCTATAATGCAGTTTCCAAAATAAACCGGTTTATAAATGAAAAGTAGGAAAAAGTTTAAGAGAAGTACAGGACTGTTGCATTATTATTATTATTATTATTATTATTAATAATAATAATAATAATAATAATAATATTTAAAAACATTAGAATTACGTGCTTACGAGGATTCGTGTTGGGCCCCCTCCGAATAGAAAACCTGGATACGTGTCTGCACTGAATGATAGACGTATGAGTCAAGGTGTAGACGGGCGCGCTAGGCGATAGACTCCACAGCATGCAAAATAGATTAAGACCACAACTTGCAGATCTTCTTGCCGATTGGTGCTATTTGCAATGATATATCGGATCATACGGTATGTGGAACAAAGGATGGTCGGATGAGCGAGACCATGGTGTATTGGTGTTTCACGCACCTAAACCTGTAAAATGTTTGTATAAACAATTATCTTTCACTCCCTAGCTAAATTTGTGGGTATGATCACACACCTTGCCTCATAAAGTATAGTCTTATAAAGAACTCCCGCCAAGTGAACTTTGTGGTGGACAAACACCGTGTGCGTGGGTTTTCTCGGGGTTCTCCCGTTTCCTCCCACTTTCTTCATTCCACCATTTCATTCATTACTCATCATCACCGTCTCCTTTAGCCTAACCGGCATAACCGTGGGATGTAAAACTCGAAGATTTCATTTCATTTTTTTCTTGTAAAGAAAAAAATTTTTTTTTAGCTAAAACCTAAAGAAAAGCCAACTTTTTTTTTTTTTTTTTTTTTTTTTTTTAATAATGGCAAACTAGTCCACTTCATCACGATAAATCAGGTTTGGTACTAAGATGTCTTTTTCTGTCCGTATATATCCTTCACACTTCGTTGGAGACAAAATTGTTTTTTCCCCAAGAAAACAGGATGACAGAAACTATACAACAGCATGAACAGAAAACAATAACTATTAACAATAGTTCTCTAATCCTGGATAAATACGTCATTACAGCAAAATATCAGTAAGTTGTCCTTATTATATTGCTTCGGTTCTTATTAACATAAAAATTATAATGTTTTGTAAAAAAAAAAAAAAAAAAAAAAAAAAAAAAAAAAAAAAAAAAAAAAAGATGGGATGAGTTTCGATGTGGTGTCAAAATAATAAAATAACTACGACTCCGCCACTCTATCCACCTAGCCACGGAGGCTAGGTTGTGTTGGTTTTTTTTTTTTTTTTTTTTTTTTTTTTTTTTTAAGAAATAATCTTCATAACCATGGTTTGTATCGCTTCGAACCTTAAGATAAGAGTTTTTCTGTTTAATTTTATATTTTCGTACGACATCTTAGTTACAGAAGCTAATTCATATTTGGCAGGCAATCTACACACTAGGTTTTAACCTATAAATGCAACATTTTATTCCACTATCCAGTTCCTTGGTCCAATCCTCGACTCCCCTACTGAATTCCCTCCGCAATTGTGATCTGCTACTGAAAAAATCCCTAGAAATCATCGTTGCCAGTATACACAAAACCGAGCATAATTTTGTTTTTTGTTTATATTTTTATTATTTTATTATATTTTTTGGAAATATCTCCTTAGATGGATTGCTTTCTATTATCTCCACATACTAATAACTGAATTTTACCCATAAACGTAAGGAAAATGGAATAAATGCGAAAAATCTTGAGTTACAGTATACGCACAATTTTTTTTGCGCATGGGAGTACATCCTCCACAGCCGGATGGTCCTCTAGCACAGATGAAGATGAAGACACTAGAGATGGCCTAAAATGATGCTGATTTTGTTCAATTACCTTCGAGGAGCAGACGAGGAACGACACATTTCATTACAGATAAGTTATTAGCAGCCCTCGATAAGTGCAGAATTAGTGATAGGGATTCCGCTAACGTGATAAGAGCAACTGTTGAGGCACTGAACTACGATCCGCGAACACTGATTTTAAGTAGGTCATCCATAAGGCGTTAAGGAAAGCATATAGGAAGAGAAAAGCCAAGAACATTCAGGACCAATTTCATTTAAACACGTAAAAGTAGACAGATTACCAATCGCAGTGTCATTTGGTGGGAAAACACAATTGTTTGGTGTTTTGAAACTGGACAATGGTACGGCTAAACATCAAGCAGAGGCAGTGTTTAACATAGTAAATGAATGGAGAGTCACAAAGATATGTTGCGACACAACGGCCTCCAGCACTGGAAGCGTTAAAGGTGCCTGTGTTCAGCTGGAACAACTTATCGGACAAGAGCTGCTTTACTTACCTTGTCGAAGGTATATTTACGAATTGGTATTAAAGAGTGTGTTTGATACGAAGTTTCAATTGTCAACATCAGGCCCAGATGTGCATTTATTCAAGGAGTTCAAACAATAACTTGCAACATTTAACTTGACAAAATATGAGCCTGCAGTGAAGGACAGTTTTGTGCAGTCACGTGCTCAGAGCACTCGTGACAATGTGCTTCATTTTACTTTCAGTACTCTCAAACAGCAACAGTGTAGGGATGATTTCAAAGAATTCTTGGAGCTCATCATAATATTTCTGGGAGGTACATTACCGAATGGAAATAATTTCCGCTATTCAGGTGCCTTACATCATGCAAGATGGATATCAAAAGTTATCTAAAGCTTGAAGATATTCATGTTCCGAAAACAGTTCCTTCTTTCAAGTGCTGGAAAGAAATCCCTACTAGGCATTTAACTTGTACGTCCAACATTGATTCACATGCAGCAATGCTATTGCTGCACCACACAATGATTTCCAATTTTTAAAGAAATTCTGGGAATATCCGGACCAAGCCATGTCCCAGATTGCATTGCGCAAGTTTTGTGGCCAGCTGTAGTACCTGTCACCCGAAATCATCGGCATTTCTTTATTTGATAAGAGTACACCGAAAGAAACCACAGTGAACATAGTGAAAGCAATGAAATCATGTGATGTATCCGAAGAAGCTTATTATTTTTCAGATGGATCAGCAGCACAATATAAGCATGGAAAAAGCTTTGCTAACTTGTGTAAGCGCTAAGACAGTTTTGGTAAATGTCGTGTGCATTTCTTTGCCACAAATTACGATAAGGGTCCCTGTGATGAAATTGAAGGGACAGTGAAGAGATTTACTGAAAACACAAGCCTTCAAGCGACCAACTGACTAACAAATTCTTACTCATCAAAATATGTTTTAAGTTTTTCGTTCAGAACTTCAAAGGAATTAACTTTGTTACTGTAACTGCATACGAGATTAAGAACAAGAACATCTCGAAAGTCGCTTCAACAAATCACAGATTTGATGGAACATGAAATCACTATAGCTACATTCTAAAGGACTTATCTACTCTCCTGACAAATGAAACATTATTTAATACAAATCATGTGCAGTTCAGAATTCAGGAATGACATACACTGAATAATGTTAATCAAATAACTTTGAATAACTATGTTAGTAAGGTAATTGATCTCTCAGAGAATAATAGTGAAGTTCAAGTGATATTTTCCAAACCAGCTTAACCATCCACCACCATTACTTCGCAAAGAAATGACATTATTTGGGTGAAACTGCACAACATAACGGTGTTCTATATCCTGACCAGCGAACGAGTGCGGGCGGCCGGTTTTGGAACTAAAATACAAACAACAGTGTTTCTAACCGGATTACTTGTAATTAATCTATCACAGTTGTTTTTGCCCTGTTCATAATAAACCACTTTACGCACATGTTTAAGTTAAGACAAACACAATTTCAAAAGTTATGTAAGTTATTTTCAGAACATTTTAAGGGACTGCAAAAAAAAGTACATACGCCCTCCATATTAATTTGGCAATAACTTGCGAATAAACTAACCTCAGTGTTGTACAAAGGAACACTGAGAACTTCGTAGCATTAGAGTGTAAGGAATTCCTACTTTATCTGTTAACAAAACCTCGAAGTTCATCTTTGTGAATCAAAGGTATCTTTGGCAACTGCGCTTTCATTGTTTAAAGCAAGTTTTATTGTGTAGTTTTGAGATAAGGCTTTTTCGAAATTGCTTCCAATTTGGACCATGTGATCGATCGATTGACAGTACCTTCAGTAAGAAATTTTCATTGAGATCATTTTCGGATGTGCTGCAAAAGACTGGTGACAGAGAAACTGATAATCTAACCGCCTCCGAAGGAGATTTGGATCCGCCCCTAATTAAGATGGTAGATAAAGATAACTTTCTCTGATATCTAACCTGTCATTATTTATCATAGTTTGCTAATTTAAAAATCCAGTATTTCTACCATATTTTGAAAAATTTATTTAAAAAAAATAAACCCAATGTTACATTGGGGGCGGTAGGGGAGCGATTAAAATTTAAAGTGGGGAGCCTGACAATTGATTTCTTATAGCTCCAGTGAAATTCAGAAAAAAATGAATTTCATATTAAAAAAGAAATACAAAATACATTTTCATGGTAACTCTTACATTCATTATGTTATTATAAAGTTAATGGTACGTTTGAAATTGATTAGAGTGAATAGATATGTATTTAAGTAACAAAACCACTTGCGTAAGTTTTTCAAAATATCAAGTTAGAAGAACGAAGTTTGTCTTCCATTGCCATCTCATTGCTCAAAGATACCGGCGATGAAACAATTGGCCGGAAATCATGCGGCCGCTTCTTACATCAAATCATGTAGAAGAAGATGAGTGCCGGCGTTAGGGGCGTAAGTTTTTTTTTTTTTTTTTTTTTTTTTTTTTTTAAAGGATCCCCTCTTGGAACTATACGTAGCACATTTTAGTACTTACGCTTGAAATAAAAACACAGCTGTTTAAAGACGATTGATTGCCTTTGTCTTTGAATTTCATATGTGCACACAGGATTTGTTAAACAAGACCGTACATCTGATATGTTCGAACTATATGCAACTTATGCTCACGGGCTAAACTCAGTCTTCTGAAGTCAATCGACAAATGATTATGATTACGGACACAAAGACAACACTAGACTCCCAAGTTTCAAAATTATATTGTGTATGAAAACAGATAATAGAATTAATTCTTTGTCACAAGAGACCTAGGGTCTGAAAGAAATTCAGAGGAAGTTCAAAGGGAATTTCTATACTCATAAATAAAAGTTGTGAATTTATTGTGTATTGAACCAATGATATTTATGCTTACATTACCCATACGCTGATGTTTTATCGATACTTTTATTTCACATTTACCAAAAGGCTGGATTACGATAACAATCCTAAAAGAAAGATGCATTGTAATCAGGTTTTACAAGGCAATCCCGAAAGACAAGCTATCCAATCCCGTAGCCCTTTAAAAAATTAAGAAAAATTTCTTCTTCATTTCCTTTTCCCCCAAAGGGTTCACATTCATCGAAAAAATGAAATGAAATTTCTTTAGTTTAACGTCCCATGATTATGCTCTTTATGCTAGAGGAGACAGATGATTAATGAAAGTGAAAGATTGTAAAATTAATTGTTGAGCTTTCACAGAACCACGTACAACAATGACACATGCGCTAGCCAATAGACCAACAAAGAGAATTTCCACAGTTCTCGAGTGGAAACGTATCGGAATTCTTTCTTGGCTACAACTTAAGAAAATAATTTAGTTGTCAATCGATAGACCTACATTAAAACAAATAGAAGCATCGCGAGCCTTAACTTGATTTAAACTTACAGTTACAAGATATTGCGCAAGTATCTAAGCTACCAACCCATAATTAATCTTTTAGTCATTAACATCTTATTATTGAGTTTTACAGGTTTCTACTGTTTTATAATGAAATCAAATAAAACGTAATCATTTTTTAAATATATAATCTGCTTAATACACGGTAGAAATTCACTTGTGTGCTATCTTGTTCTTAAATTGTTAATTTCCATGCATATGCCATTATCCACAATACATCTGCATTACTGCAGGAATAACAATTACTGCATTTAATAACAACTATATAATTTATGGAGTTCTTTATTAAGCGAAACAGATTAAGCTACTTATAACATGTAAACTGCAACTTTTGAAAATCGTTGGATACACTGCAGAGTGACGCTCTCCGTTCCCCTGTCCCACCGCGCTTACCTAGAAACTGATGTAAACACAACATTAGCGCCCTCCACGAAAAACCGCACTAATATCCTGGTCAGGTAATAACAACACGTGAATTTACCAAAGATATTGGGAGAATGTATCACATTACTCATAAGAAAAGCACAGAACTTGCACCGAAATGATTAACCTACTTTAAAAAAAAAAAAAAAAAAAAAAAAAAAAGTTTATAATGTAAAATGAGTTACGATAAATTATATACACAGTACGTAGGAAAAGTAACGGAACTATTTTTCTTTACAGATAACCACTAGCCTCATCTATTGAAGCAACATATCACCGGTAAGCTGGATATCTGCTCAACAAAACGAGACCATAATCATGAGAACCGATTAACATAGTGTCAAGATATTGCAGGAAAAGTGAGTGTATCTGGTGTCAACTCGTCACAAAAACACGATGGAGCACAGAGCCAATATTAAATTTTGTTTCAAGCTAGGTAACACATTTACACAAACATTGGAAATGATAAAGTGAGTGTATAGTGACGAGTGTTTATCTCGTACACGTATGTTCGACCGGTATACAAGATTCCGGGACAGTCGTGAGTCCTTGGAAGACGACTCAAAGCCATGCAGACCGAAAAACAAAAATCGCGATGAGTTGGTGGAACAAGTGCGTGAAATGTTCGCCCACAACGCGAATGAGATGGATGTCGGAAGAACAAATACGACGAAAGACATGATTCACGAAATTCTGACAAAGAAATTAAAGAAACGAAAAGTCTGTGCTCGATTTGTTCCGCACACCTTAACTGACGACCAAAAACTTGCTCGCACTGGACATTGCACGAACCTGATTAAAACAGTCAAACGGAACGGAACAGAACATTCCTGGAATCGATTATAACTGGTCATGAGACTTGGTGCTTCAAGTACGAGCCGGAAAAAAAAAAAAAGCCAAAGTGTTACGTGGAAGTCCCCAGGTTTTCCGAAAGCGAAAAAACTGAGTTTTAAAAAGTCACGTGAGAAGACAATCTTTATTTGTTTTTACTATTCCAAAGGTATTATACATCGGGAATTTGTTCCGCAAGGTCAAACTGTTAATGGTGAATAATATATGGGTGTTATAGAGGGTTTGTGAAAGCGAATCGTATCGTGGAACCATTTTCAGCGGCCATTTTGAAACAGGCTTGCCGAAATCAAAACAAATTTTGTGCTAACCTGTTTGGTTTTCCACGATCTATCAAACAAGATATCACTCGACCTATATTCCCATTTGAAATTTTCAAGTTTGTCCCGGGGCCCCATGATGGGGACCCTGGGGACACCGCGACACCACCATTCCACGTTTCCTATGGAGCTTTCCTTTTTCATTTTTTGTTTCATCTTTTTCTACTCAGCCGTTTCTGATTTATAAGTACTGAAATTGTATCGGATACAGGACAATTTTTGAGGGCCATCTTGAAAACTGTGTTCCATATCAAAAATTGTTTCCTACAAAAATTGTTCAATTTTCCAAGCTCTTTCAAACTAGGTATCATTCGACCTATGTTTTCATTTTAAAATTTCACGTATACCCCTCTCGCCACAAATTGGGCTGTGGGGGAACTTCGTGTTAGGCTCATATTTTAGGCCCCTCTGTATTGCACATTGATTCTTAATATTTTTCTTATTTGATGTATAGTTCGCGAGATATTGGCTTGTAACACTTAGTTTGACCGACCCTGTATATATAAAAGATTTATTTCAAGAACTGTTCGCAATAAAAAATATGGTGACTATTTCATTCCATAACATATTTTCAAAAGCAACTCTTGTGCACTATATCTTGTTATTTTTGTTTTACAATTATTTGAAACACCTACAGATTGTTTGCACAATTTATTTGTGGTGTAAAAATAAAGATGAGGTCACATAAAAATATATGTTTTAACATATTACAATATCTTTCATAGAAACCGTGCAGTAGCTTGCTTTTTTTACACCACTGGTTTCACACACGACAGAAAAAAAAAATGAGTAAAAAAATTGAGATGGCGGTAGATTAAAACAGATATGATATTCTTTGTCAGCATGTCGTTACTGAGGTAACTTTTAGTGAATATAATCACAACGGACAAGCAACCATTATATTTAACGTGACCATTTCACATGGAATATGCCATCTTTGAAAACAGGAGAGAGACCAATCCATGGAGTTTTCTCGTATGTTGTGGAAACTGCTCTCATACTTGCTACTGTCTGGTTATCGAATTTTTGGTTGGTTAATAGTTGATTTGCTCGTATTTCATTTAGCATAGAAGCTATATGAGACGTGGAACTACAGCTCGATGTGGGATCCGTGTATAACACGAACTTTACACCGGAAATGAAACCCGGGTCTCTCGCACCGAAGATACGTACGCTAACCATATATCCATGAGTGTATTCTATCCTATTTTTGCAAAATGTCGTTATCGTATCTCTCAACTATTCTTGTTTCATACATGTACTGCAATTCTGTTTATAGATTCTTCTCTAATGTAATTAATTCAGGATATGAATTGACGCATGTATATAATAATTTCTAAACGTACCCTTACTTACTCCTATAATATTTAACTTAATATTACTGTTATTTAATATTTCTTCGTTCCCTGAGTTCTTCTTCTGCCCATTGGAGAACTCACTGGTATTTTATCTCACTTCTCAGAACTCTTCTTGTACTATTTTTAATAATACTGTAAAATCCTTGCATTGGAACACTCTTCTGTTGAAATTGTTTACTGCTGTGAAAAACTTATGCACAAGATTTTCTATGAAAACTTGTGTAATATTTTAAAAATTCTGCACATATAACATGCATTTTGTGAAGATGATGTTACAATCTTAAATCTATGTTAAACATTAATTATACATTCAACTTCGAAGAGTACGCACTTCTTTTACTGGCTATAGTATTATTCAAAACATATAAATATTTACATTACATAGGAAAATACACCACATATAAATATTTGCACTAGGCTTAACTAGCCTAGTGCAAAGCACCAGTGTGACCGTTTTGAATGTTTATCCTTCCTCTGTTTCTTGGACTGCCGGAAATTTTTTTTCAACTACTTATGTTCCCAGGTGTCCTTGTGGTTTGATAATAGGTAGTAATAAATCTTGAGCATTTTGATTGCTGTTCCTGAACCTTACTGTAAGACGTGTGCTCGGCTTACATAATGACTCAAATAGATAATTTTGTCTTGTTTTAATTGTATATGTAGTTTCTAATTATGTGATATATTGAGTTAAGATTATTACAGTGAAACCTGTCTATGTTGGCCACCATCGGTTCCATCGAAAAGTGGCCAACTTACAGAAAATAAGTGATTTGTGTATTTTTAGAATAAGGTTTCTAGTATTACTTGATTTTAAAATTTTAATAAGCAGTGGCACGACAGCTACTTATAAATAATGTATATAAAGTAATCATAAAAATATACAGGACTAGAAAATATTACTATAGTATGTTTAATATATGTGCATACCTTTCTCTTCCTGAAAACTAGTCTGGTACATTGGATTATTCGGATTAAAAACACAATAACGCAAAGAACCATGTTGGTTCGATCCCAGCTCGTGCCGTGTGGACTTTGTGGTGGACAAACACCGTGCTCGTGAGTTTTCTCGGGGTTCTCCCGTTTTCTCCCACTTTCTTTATTCCACCATTTCACTCATCTATCATCATCACTGTCTTCTTTAGCCTAACCGGCATAACCGTGGGACGTAAAACTTAAAGATTTCATTTCATTTCACAAAGAACCATGAAATAGAAGCGTATGTACGCAGTTTATTGAAACTGATATTATAGCACACTGAGTTATTCAGATTGAAAACAATAAAAGCTAAATTATAAATTGAGAAATTCATATGCAATTTATGACTTTGCAGTTGTTACTGAATGGTGGTTCATTCTAGACGTATTTGTTTTATTCTTTTTTGGCAGATATACACATTCTAATATTGTAGTTAACTACCTCTTGTTAATGAGCTAGAAGTGTTTCCCTCGGAGCAAAAGATGTTTTGAGAAAATCTTGAGGGAATTCATATCTGAAAAACTCCGCTATCTTTTGACAAGCCGACAGGTGCCAATAGTTGACAATTGAGATGGTTAGTTTTAACCTTGAGAATTTTCCGGAATTACTAAAGCTCCCCACTGATGAGAGGAGCTGATATAGCTAATGGTTTTACCAAAACAGAGAGGGTAAACAAATACGTATAACCATTTCCTGAATTACTGTACGTGCTTTCTCTTTTCACATCTTTCTTCACCACCCTTTTATGAGGGTAGTCTTCTGGCCATTGACCTCCAAGAGCAAATCGCGGGAATCCTTGCTTCTTTTCTTCAGTCACAAATACAGAACATATGCCTCTCATATGGGAATTCAAAAGGGTTAAGAAAAATAACAAAACTGTACTTTGCGTGGCCAAGATACGCAGGTAAATTTATCATTATCATCTTAGGGTAAACATTGCTCCAGTGTGCCCAACTTCCAAGATAGAGGTGGCCAACTTATAGAGTAGTAAGTAACGAATGTCTTATAGGAAAATGCACGTTCAAGACGAACTAGGCCAAGATAAGCAGGTGGCCAAGTTGACAGGTTTCACTGTATTTGAAGATTTAAAATTGTTATTATTGAGAAGGAATTCATATTAATTATGTAAGTTCCTCCTGTCGAGATTCAAATTTGGGTTCCTCATTTTAACGAAAAATAACTCAATGTTTCTTTCCATGTAAGACAATGATCTGGTCTAACGTTGTTAATCTACAGGTTGTTAAAAGAAAAAAAAAAAGTAATTAGTCTAAATGTTTGTTTCCCTCTCCCACGAATAACAAATAGTTGAGCTTACGTGTATATTGACAACTTGAGGTAAGCTTCACGTACACTTTCATGACCGCGCTGAGTATACATTATATCTCCTTGGATGTCTATGTTTGTTTGTTTATGGCTTGTTTTATATATCTCTAATGTTTACGTTTGTCGTATTGCAGCCAAAGGATTCCTCATGGTCAATTGTTATTGTCTGAATCCTATTGTAATACTTTTGTCTCTGAATCTTTACTTCAAGATGATTTAATATGATGTTTGTCAATACTGCAGACAAAGGATTCGCCTTTCTGTTTCAATTCTGCTTTTGAAACAACATAATTAGTATTCAGACATATTTTTAACAACTTAGTAATTTCATACATTTTTTCTAAATCTGACATTTTGTTCGTTCTAAGACACAATTGCATGTCAGAAAATAGCTAATAGTAAGAGTGTTAGGCTACTGGAAACGAACAGTTTCTACAGCACCTGAAAAACTCACATGGATCAATCTCTCCAATCTAGAACAAATGTCACGAGGATTAACTTATATTCTTAAGAAATAGAATGTAAGTCCTGCAATGAAACCACAAACAAATATGAAGAAGTCATTGATAAGTTTAGAATTATTTTGCAGAAAATAAGATTCTATCAGGAAAATACTAGGTTGCGAGTGAATGTACCAAGGGATGACATAAAATAAAACAAGAACAAGGATTAACAAGCACGTTTAAGATTCCAAAAATAATGACACCGCTATTTCTGTTCTTTCGAAACTGCAGGGAAAAGTCAACACAAAATTAAATATATGGAAGTCTTGTGTAAATCCAAGTCACACACTGAAAGAAAACGTCATGAATCGATACATACAGAGAATTCTTTCTTGAACACAGATAACGGAAATTTATAAACGAAACAGAAAGTTAGTTGTACAATTAATGGATCATACGTAGAACAGTAAAACTAACTTATAACTTACGATTATTTATTTATTTATTTATTAATACAACTTCAAGCATAATTAAATTTTATATGTATAAACTAGCAGAATACCCGTTCTTCGCACGGAAAGAATACGTTTCACTTTGAACATAAAGGGCTGAATTTGGATTTAAACGGCATCGGAAGTCTGTTCATCTCAGCGACCTCGAAAGCTATGGATTCGACACTAATATCGGTTATCTTCGATCATTTTTAAAAATCTCCCCATAGAATATAGAAGATTTCGATGGGGAAAACTGAAAATCACTAACATCTGGCAACATTCAATCTTGCAAAAGAAGAAACTGTGGGGGAAAAGTTGGGCAAATTAATGTTTTATTCATGTTAACTGATAACTTTCTCTTATTATAAACCTAAAATTTACAAAATTCTATTTTATTCTTAGCTATAGGTTCAGCAGAAGCAGGCAGTAAAATCTAATCAACAATTCAATAAAATTAATGAACGCACATAAAAGACGAAAATAAGGTGATAAATCTGTGTGCAATACTATAAAACTCATCTTACCAACTTAATGATTTTAATTAGCATCCAGTTATTAGTTGATGTCGTCATTAACTTAAAAAATACGGGCGCCAAACTGAGGTAATTTTTGGGGTTCTTCCTTGCTAACTCACAAACAACATTCACAGCTGCTGACTGAACTCCTGAAAATAAAAGCAGAGTTCCAATAATTAATTTCATAATTTTACTGTCCCAAAACACTGGACTTTAATGTACGATATTCACAGATTGGAAACGAGAATGAGACAGAGTGCTATACATCAAACTTTCTCAGGGAAAAAAAGAAAAAGAAAAAAACTGAGAGGAATGTCAAAATAATTCAACTGGAAACGAAAATCAGAATTTCCAATTTAATTAATGCTTGTTTTAAAGAGGTACGAAATTCAACCCAAACTTCTCCAAATACAACGATTAATCTATCCAATATTGACGTCTGGTATTGTTTGCGGCGTGCATGTCACATAACCGAAGTAGTTCAAATTCGAAGATGCTCCTTACCATGAAATAGATAGTGATAGTTCGAGCCCTGTATTCTGTATTGTTTGTGTGACTTAGCAGCCGCAAAGATGAAGGTGTACGAAAGGCTAACTCGGGAACTTACGACTTATAAATTCAAATTGGACCATAAAGTTGTGGGAGAAACCTGGGTATTTGTTTTCTGCGAATGATCAAGGCGCAATTGATCATAGCACAGCGATGTCTCAATAAATTTCGTTCACGTTAAGAACTTTTCCAAATATCGACTTTTTACCGTATATTTGCGTAACTCCGATGAGAAACAATGTGGTAATGAGGACTTAGTCGACCGACAGAGCAATAAATTGATTATATATGAAAACTGCATTGCCATTAGACAAATTGCAAACTGCGTCTCCTCATCTCTACTAGACTATGTCAACCTTGGTTTGAATAGTACTAAACAGCTTACCATATAAAAATAATTCAATCAAGAATCACGTAATTGAACTTACAGACAAAAGAGTAATCCAAAGTTTAGTCTAAACCTAAGAATAACGTCACAGATGACGGAAGTTAAAGATTATGATATTTAATTTTCTATTTCAGGTACTGCAAAACTCCTAAATACTAAACTGATGAAGCAATACAATACCGGTTAACAAGTTTCGAACACCACGGCTTTGTGCCGTGTGTCACGAATACTTTTGTCTAAAGCAAGGATGGCTAAGTAAAAGACCGCGGGTCGCATGTGGCCCGAGGTCTTTCCATGCGGCTCTCGAGAAGTGTTCTTTATATGTTTGATTGGTACATAAACATTTTAAAACAGTTAAATTGTAATGACTTGGACTAATATACAAAGTGGATGTATGTTTTAGGCGCTGAAATAAAAAATACATTTCAGGTTAAGCTTAGTTAAGCTAGTACTTTACTTCGTTTATTTGGGTACGTTAGGTACCTAAACATCTAAGCATACCATTTCTGTTCAGACTGCAACGTAAAAAATTGATAGTTTCTTAACATTTTTAAACGTCGGTATCATTGAAGGTAGGTATACGTTTTTATTTGCTATTTAAAATATTTTTTCTATTTCTTACATATATCTCCACGCTTGAGAAATTATCCAAGATATTTTTACCAAACCTTGAGAATGTAAGGATATTTTTCGAGCAGAAGGAACTTTTAAGACTCGTTGGAAGAATTTCGTCACTAAGAACGTAGTAAATCTGTGTCCGAGACTGGTGCATTATATCAGCACACTTTAGTGTTGCAAGGTGTTTCCTCAAGAATTAATTATTCTGAAGTACCACTGAAGTATGAGTAAGAAAATGAAGATTAGTGATGAAAACCACAAGTTTTAAGATAAATGGGAAAGTGAATTCCTCTTCATGAACAATCGAAATAATAAACCGCGGTGTTTTGTGTTTTTACGAGTTCTCTCGTATCACAAGAATATAATCTCAGTCCCCATTACAACCAGAACCATGTAGAAAAATACATAAGTTACTGCGGACAGGTACGTGCTACAATTGTCGCTAATTTGAAGGAAAAGGTTAATGCTCAATTTTTTTTTTTTTTATATATATATTATTATTATTATTTATACAAAGCTACGCCAATTCAAAGTCATTATCTCCGCACTTCTTCTGTTGTAAGTTCAGGAATAGCAAAGGTAAAATAATGCTTATCTGATTATGGATTTATGAAAAAATGTTCGATAGAAATGGTCAGAGCTCTTGGAAAAGAAAAATTGCCTCGAAACTCAAAAGACGTTCCCCTATCAAAACAAATTATTACCAGAAGAGTTGAAAAATTAAGTGTTCATGTTCACAATAATTGAAAACTATCATTTCTCAGTCTGAGTATTTTTCATTGGCCATCGATGAACTGACCGATGTTACGGATACAGTTCACATTTTAAGCTGCATTAAAACTATTTCTTAGGATTTTGATGTTCATGAAAATCTTGGTAGTACTCCATTTCATGGTACTGCAAAAGCCAAGGATATATATAACCGATTCCATTTCAAATCGTCCAGGCAAAGAAATATTGGTCTCCATCATACTTTCAGATTTCATTCATTTTCTATATATGGGGTCTACATGCAATATTATTAGATCCGTATTTTTTCTCTTTGCTGAAAAACATTTCCCCGATATACAGCCTTCCAAAATGGCTGCCCTCCTCTCGGATTGCTCGAAGAACTGAAAAACATGTCAAATTAAAAGTTTTATTGTAGAGAAACGAGTGTACTTAGTAACATCATCGCAATAGCAGGAAGAATATAAAGTAGTGTGTTTCACTGAAAGGAAAAAATTCGTCTTTGGGTCCAATAGGAATCGCGCAATTTACTCGCAATGTTGCCAACTTTGGTGAAATTTTTGCTAACTTCAAACAGTTTTATTTCTGTCCTCACGAGACATGTCAACCATTTGCTTCTAGCATCGAAATCTACTTGATAAGGTCTCTTGAAAATTTAAAGGACTTATGTTTCTGATTATTACATCGTACGTTATACTATGATGAAAAGCTTAAAATTTCATTAAGACGCCACGTTTGGCTGCCATTTTCTCAAGAAACCCACCTTTTAAAAATCTGAATTTCTTACAACTATTGAAGAAGTACCTAAGCATTTAATACCCGTTAATCCTTCATGGGGCAGCATCCCCTAACGTTAGCAATTAATTACTGAAATTTCGATTTTTGTACTTGGAACGTAAATATTTCTTATGGGTATTTAAATCCCATACACAAGGCGATTTGAAAAACAGTATGAAAATTTTGAGAGATGAATCCTGACATCAAATCAAGTAGAAAAGTTCCCATAAACATGAGTCAAATTCCGCTTCGTTTTCGAGTTACAGGCTTTCCAACTTGGGACCCAAAATAGGCTCGCAAGAATGGAAAATAAAATATATATTTCGCGTTAAATCAGAAACTATGCGTTAAAGTTATAGTGAAGTTCTGAAAGTTGATTTGTATCAATATCATGATTTTTACGTGCGTAAGGGCGATGCAATTCGGTTGGTAGTGTTGCCAACTTGGTAACTTTTATTTGTTTCCAAATGACACTACGTAGATTTTATTTGATATTTGGTATTCATTCATGATTGTAAACATCCCATGAAAAACAAATTTCTCCACGTCACCACAGTTTGTGAAAACTTACATGTATTTCATTAAAAGGTTTTATCTCGTGCATTATTGATAATATGAAACATTGAGTGTGAATTTCACTTTATGTTTACCATCATGAGTAAAACCAAAATGTTGAATGAAAACTACGTCTGTGTAATTTGTCACAGAAAGAAGATTTCTTTTTTATTATTGCAGAACCTCTCGTAACTAAGCATGAAGTTCGAATTTGTTCAAGAAGTTCTACTGCAACCACGAAACAGTTTGTTACGTGATTCGGTGCCGTGAACATCGTCCTAGTGTTCTCTGGAACCATGAAAATTGTTTTCACTGGTAACATGACATTGTAGTGCACTAATTACAGTGTTTGTGTGAATAACAATGGAGAAGTTTTATTACAGTAAGGACCGGATTAAATGTGTTGATTATGTTAAAAGGCATAAGAGGATTGTATACTGAAAGAATTCTCGACAAAAATTCTATCTTGCTGTAAAATATATGGATTGCGTACAGCGTGTCTGCCCAAACGTACTATTAGGGGAGGATGATTATTTGTGTCCTGTACATAAGGCGATTTGAAAGGCAGTATGAAAAATTTTGACACGGTAAATCCTTCACCGTAGTCGAGGTTTCACCGATAACAGCCGTTTTAATGGCGACACATTCATGTTTAGTACGTTAACTGTTTGGTTAAGGTTCCAAATCTACATTCAGAGGAACAAATTCTTTATCTTGCTGGTGCATAATTTCATCTTTACAATTTCTTCCGTAGTCACCAATATAATACACATTCGCGCTGTTTACAGTAAATATTCAAAGCACCCTTTAAACAAATAATCACTCTTTCCTAATACTACGTTTTGGCAGACACGCTGTACAAAATACATATAATTTACCGCTTTCTGTACACAATTCTCTTATGCCTTTTAGCATAATTAACACATTTATTACGGTCCTTACTTACCGTAAAAGGACTTCTCCATTTGTTATTCACACAAACACTGTAATTAGTTCACTATGTCATGTTATTAGTGAAAACAATTTTCATGGTTCTAGATAACACTAGGACGATGTTCACGACACCGAATCACGTAACAAACTGTTTCGTGGTTGCAGTAGAACTTCTTGAACAAGTTCGAACTTGATGCTTAGAGTTACGAGAGGTTCTGCAATAATGTGCAGTCGCCCCCTGTCGGTCTGAAAACTCAGATAATGCGCTTATAAACAACGTAATTGGGGATGTCAGAACCGACAAGTTGCGCCCAGGATGAGCTTGACAGAATGTAAGGTACGCAATCTAACCTGGGTTGCATTTAAATAAAATCAAACATGCAAAAGAACTAGACTGTGATGTTAAAGGGGATGAGAGGGGTGAGAAGGGAGCACGTCCTAGGACAGGTTAACCTACTTGCACTTACTTGTAGATCTGGATGTTGCCTCCTTGATGATGCTACCAATGGGCTGACGTCCGTCCATCTCTCTATCTGGCTGGCTGGTCGTCCAAGTAATCGAAGGTTAAGAGTTAGTGAAACCCGGACAGGAAAACCAATTTTATGAGGACCGCAAGTTCAGTCCGAGTCGAAACTTCTTTTCAGAAAACAATTCATCGTCGTTAACAGCTATGTAACGTTAGCTGAAACAAAAGTGCTCTTTAGGATAGAGCAAGGCTAAATTTGTCGCAACTTGAAAATGAAGTTCGCGGTCTACATCTTAGCTCGTCTCTAATTCCTATCGACTGTCGCTTCCAAAAGTCTATCAATCGTTTTTGTTTAGGGTCCCTTCCGGGTTCATATCTTCGGTTATTCACTATGTTTTCTGTCTTGATGAAAAAGTGCATGCTCGTAGATTAACCAAGGTAAGGTGATGGTAGGAATGCGGACGGGGAAGCAATCTGTTGTTTTTATTAATTGAGAAATTACAAGTGTAAGAAGGAAATAACAGACAGCAATAAGACTTCCTAGTAGGAAAGGCAAATGAACTTAGAAAAAAAATCGAAAAGTGATTTAACATTAAATGAGTGATTATCCTTTTCACTGTAATGTTTTTTTTTAAAATAAAATGTCCCATAGTCCAAAATAAAATATTTTGTCATGTGTCTAAATACACATATCTTCACAATAATAAAAAGGAAATCATCTTTTTCTTATGACAAATTACACAGACGTAGTTTTCATTCAACATTTTGGTTTTACTCATGATGGTAAACATAAAGTGAAATTCACTCAATGTTTCGTACTATCAATAATGCACGAGATAAAACCTTTTAATGAAATACATATATAAGTTTTCACAAACTGTGGTGACGTGGAGAAATTTGTGTTTACAATCATGAATAAATACCAAATATCAAATAAGATCTACGCACTGTCATTTGGAAACAAATAAAAGTTCTACCAAGTTGATAACACTGCCAACCGAATTGCATCGCCCTTACGCACGTAAAAATCATGATATTGATACAAATCAACTTTCAGAACTTCATAACTTCATAACTTTAACGCATAGTTTCTGATTTAACGCGAAATATATATTTTATTTTCCATTGTTGCGAGCCTATTTTGTGTCCCAAGTTGGAAAGCCTGTAACTCGAAAACGAAGCGGAATTCGACTCATGTTTATAGGAACTTTTCTACTTGATTTGATGTCAGGATTCATCTCTCAAAATTTTCATACTGTTTTTCAAATCGCCTTGTGTATGGGACCTAAATGCCCATAGGAAATATTTACATTCCAAGTATACAAATCGAAATTTCAGTAATTAATTGCTAACGTTAGGGGCTGCTGCCGCATGAAGGAAAACGCTGTGTTAGTTTACATATAGATACAGTCGATAAATTAGATGAGATGCATGACCGTATTGAGGAAATTTCCGAACGCGTAGGAAGGCAAGGAAAAGACATTTAGATGGTGTACGAAGAAGCGAAACTCATACATTATAATATGAAGGTAAAAAATGAATAACGCAGACTGTCGCACTGAAATACGGGCAATAGATAAGAACATAAAAGAAATTAGGCGTGATATGGTAGAGCTCGCTCAGAGAATAGAAAGTACTGAAAATAGAGCGCCAGAATGTGAACCCCAGTTACAGTCAGATCTTCCTACTAGATACAAAACACCGGAATTTGAATCTCAGTTAGTGATTGATATTCCTAGTGTCAACAAAACGTCGGAATTGGAACCTGAACCAGAGACAGACGTCTTGAACCACCCTCGTAACAAACCTGATAATGACTTTGCTTATTCAGAATCCAATGACACCGCTAGTATTAGTAGTAATAGTAGAAAAAATTATGAACATATGATTGTAGACGACAGAGGTCGTAAGCGTACAAAAACAACTACCTCAAACCACAGAGAGAAAAGGCGCAAACGAGGTTATAGTTATAGCAATAGGCAAAGATACGCAGACCGGAACGTAAACAATACGACATTTAAAGGGATTCAGAACCAAGACTATACACGAAAGAATAACAGATACAAAAGGAGTCGTAAATCATGGTCACGTAACCTGAGTTATCACAAACTAGCTAGAAACCGCACCAAGTGTGACAACATCAAGAATAGATTTGTACGTAGAGGTAAAAGTTCTAGGAATAGACGAACAGATGGCAGTTATCAACATAGAAATAGTAACCATAGGAAAAGAAAAAAAGGTAACCAAGACTTTGTATATTGATACAAATTTTTCTTCCAGGAAAGCCACGCATTTCTTTTAATCCTTCTTTCAATGATATGAATAGGTGATACACACGTATTCATTTTTCTTCCTTTTTGCTTTTAGTTTCGATGACTCACGGAAAAAATGAAAAGAGGACTACGCATTGTTTTTAAAGTTCTTTTTGCTTCCAGCTTTTAACTGTTTAGCGAAGAGCAGCTATTATGTTTTTCTTTCTCTTTCTTGTTTTGATAAGATAGCCGCTGCATTTTCGACCACCTGTTTATGTCGATGAATAACGGGCGACACACAGCTGATTGATTCTTTTTCTTTTTTCTGTCTTTGCTCAGCGTCGTATTTCATACATTTAATTATATATCAACGTTGCAAACCTTAACCCATTTTTTCCCAGTGTTCCAATATTGGAACAACTTAAAGATGACACAAATACCTGCTCAGCTGGCTACATTGTATCGCGATTAGTTGGGAACGTGCCAACTGCATTCACAAGAAATGGAATGAAGAGGTGATGTACTTGTTTCCTGCTCTATTAGCTTTTGCACCTCGCGGTGGAAAAGTCATTGTCAATTTTTTTTACATACATCGTGGAGGAAAGAAATTAAGAAAATATTCTTTTATTTTTATAATTTTGTCAGTTTATTGCCTCAGATACCTTGATTAATAGTAGTTTCGAGTCATATTAAAGATTTACAAAGAAAGTAATAATTATAACTTTGTACAGTGTAATCTAAAGTACAGTGTTCCAATAATGGAACACCAGGAACGAATGGGTCCATTATTTTCATTATTGTAAAATTTCATTTCTGTCTCACAACTTGAAATGTATATTACCCTTTTATTAAAATATAGAATTTTTGCTTTCGGTACGATTTCTCTGTTTATATTTACTTTGTTTCCAGCTGCGGCGCAAGCACTCATTCTAAAAGTATCGAAAATAGCTCATATTATTTGGTTGTAATTTTGTGCTATTTACACTACATATATATTATAAATTATTTTCTGACAAGGTATGGAGCATTGATTTATGCTGGATGTATAATTCTTCACTGAACTAGTTAGTATCACGCATGTATTTGGTGCACTGAGTCCGAGGTTCAATTCCCTTTGTAGTAGGATTGTACATTCTACAGAGATACCTGATGGTTTAATGATTTTTTGATTTAAAGAAATACTTTCCTCCAACACTAGACTTAGAGCTTAACATGGGACTTGAATCATTTATGCTCTTGCCGGGAATCGAATTAGGGCCTCTTGCAAAAAATGCGAGAACGTTAACCATTTAGTCATAAGAGATTATTATTATTATTATTATTATTATTATTATTATTATTATTATTATTATTATTATTATTATAGCCGGTTATTATTGTGTAACAATTCATATTTTATTTGTCTGGTGTGTGTGTGAACCTCGAGGATACCTGGATACAGTTTCAGCCATACGTTGGACGAGATGTAAATACGCCTAAAGACACTGGCTTGGGAGATACGCTGTAATACAGTTGTCAAATTAAATTCCAAAAGATATGCACTTCAAGATATACGCGGATAGACTATTTTCATCACTTTTATTAGCAAGTGAGTTAGCCGAATTGGGTATTGGTTTCACTGGAACGATTACGAAGAACCGAATATAGAATCGCCCACTAAAAGATCTACAGGAACAAAAGAAAGAAGGAGGGGGCATTTGTTTCAAACCCGACGCAGCTAGCAAATGCATGGTGACGGAATAAAATGACAATTGCGTAGTTCATTTGGTAACTACATGTAATGCTGTGAAGCCTGCAAAGAGATGGATTGCTAGGGAGAAGAAATTATCAGTTCCACAACCTAATACTGTTTCAAAGTATAACAAGTTCATGGGAAGAGTGGGTAGGATGAATGAAAACATTGAAAGTTACATAATTTCAAGCAGATCCAGAAAATGGTGGTGGCCTGCTTGTGCATTCTGTATTGAAATCCCTTTCCACAATGCTTGGCAACTCTACAAGAAAACAGAAACAAACCCATCATTAGATTATCTCGGTTTCACAAGAAGTATAGTCGAAATATATTTGCAGAAATATAGTTCTCTACCATCTTCAAGCTGAAGGGCGAAAACAAGCAAGGAATTTCTGTCACGCATCCGTAGAGGTCTAAGACATGACATTTCCGATCACTGGATAGCTCCGGCTTCACACCTTACCACATTCAAATGTAATTTTAGTTCTTGAATTGGTCAGATCTGTCGGGAAGACAATAAAACATTATTTCCTAAATATCACTCTATATTGATTTTGCATATATCTGAAAATTTAACGTGTGGATATTTTATTCCTATACCTCCCTATAAGAACTATAGGATACATAGTTTAGAATCATTAAAGAATATTTATATTCATATTCTGTAGTAAATATTTATATTTTATACTGTTTGTCGTGTATTTCATACTATAATATTCGTACGAAGTATATTTGCAAAACAAAAATATGAAAATTGATCGCTTGTTTTATAACGACATTTCTTTCTAGAAAAAGTAGAAATATAGAGGTGTTATATTTGTAGAATAAATAACATATATAACATACATTACGGTAACGTTCGTTCGTAATGTCAGAGTTTAGAAAGAAATCTTACTGGTACCGTTCGTTTCTGGTGTTCCAAGATTGGAACAAATATTACTGGTCCCATTCGTTCCTGGTGTCCCAATATTGGAACATGCCAAAACAGCCGCATTAATTACGAAAAGTGGCAGAATTTAATATTAATCGTACATATAGAAGTCTCATTCAGAAAAACAAAAAATTTCAAAAAAATTCGAAAGTAAAAAAATTCGGGCAAAAACGGGTTAATAATATTTTTTTAGATGCTTGAATTTAAGATTTTAGTAAACAATTAACGTATCATAATACGCAGGGGAACCGTACTTATCTAAAAACGGTTTGAACTAGTAGCGCAGTTCCGTACCTCAGCCACTGGGAAGATATTTTGGGCTTATATTTTTATCAAGTGTTTTAAAATTTTCAATTCTTTTTAGGATCTCTTCCCACTTTCTAAATTCTTAAATGTTATTACATATGATTTACATTAACGTTTTTCTTTTTAGAATTAAAAAAAAAGAAGAATGTATCGAGATGCTCAGGATGAGAAAATTTTTAGTTGTTAATTATATATACATCTGTATATTTGTAATTGAAACTTAGTACGTAATCTCATGCGTAGAATATGAAATTTTACACTTATAATCAATGTTAAATTTCTTTTTCAGTGTTAATCTTACGTTTTCGTTTTCATTTTAATAGTAACCCGTAACTAAGTATGTGTATTTTTAGATAAGATTTTTTCAGTATATTTATCGTCTAGTGATATATCAGTAAATATTTTAGTGTTTATGAATCGTAATTTTATTATGTGCATCTGTATGCTAATGTGTTATACTGTTTAGTTTATATACTAATTTTCAAGAAGTTATATTATAGTCACAGTATGTCCCAAAATTATTCGGAATTTATTAGCTAAATTGCTATCGTTTGGAGGATTTGTATAAATCAATATGGCCGAAGGTCTCTTGATACGAGTCTTCAGGTTTCAGCCATAACAAGCAGTATGGAGGATTTCCTTCCAGAAATCAACATGGCCAAAAGTTTTGGAATTCAAATCTTTAGGTTTCAGCCATACTACCAACGACGGAAGATTTTCTTCAAAAATCGACATGGCCCATTATTTATGAGGTTTCAGCCGTCTTACAGAATTCGATATAGATCCCGAAAAATAATTTTTTTTTCTTTCCAACAGCATGAAGCCATAAAGTGTGATGTTTACTCCATAGGATGGTAATCCAAGTAGAGCAAACATTACATTCCATAGCCATTAATTGAATTTTTCTCCCGAGCGTTAACGAAGAAACAAGTTATCACAAACGATAGCTTCTTCCACCGCTAACTACACATAGGTGAAAATTCAAATAGTAACTTTAAATTGATAAAACAAAATTTCAGCATCATTTAACGTGAAAATTAATTAAACACTCTAAAAATTCACTTGTATCAATATATTGCACCATGCACAATAAGGCGAGAGCACATGTAAGGATCAACCCCAAGTTACATTAACATCAATGATACCCACAAATTTGGAAATTACGTTTAATACATGTATTGCTTACATTAATTATCGACACAGGTACTATTTTTACCAATAATGTGTATAGATGTTATATGTATATGTATATATATATGTATGTATGTGTGTGTGTGTGTGTGGATGCAGTGAGTTTATATTACTAGTCCATTTTTTCTATTGCAGAGTTGTTCGAAATGATCCCTACTGCTCTTTCTTTTCGGCGTCCAATGAAGGCTTCTTCCCGCGGTTTCTCTCTAGTTCTCGCTGTTTGCGCGAGCGACGCCGACGAAGCTGACGTAATCACAGGTAGGGCTGTGATTGGCTGCCGTTGGTTGCCAAGGTCGTCGGTCCCTTCGTCTGCTGGATGTTGCTATCCGTGCGAGAATGCATAGCGCTGGTGTAAATATAGCAGTCTTTTTAAAATAAAAGGGAACTAAATTGTCTGAACTAAATACACCAAAAATAATGCACAAATGAGTTTATCACAACTGGCTTCCGAACAGTTGAATGGCAAAGTTCGAATAGGATGTGTTTACCTTAAGAACCCTGGCAACACAGTTTGTGCTTGCGTATGACGAGGACACACTAAGTTTTTGAAGTATACTTCGGTTGGGCCATAGTTCACAAACACTTGGTTAGCACTGCACTCACTAATATCGAATGTTTATTCAGTCCAAAATTAGATATGTGAATAACTGTATATATATTTTTATTATAGTCATAATAATTCAAATGCAAATTCACTCTAATAATTATGAAAATTGAATATCTGACACATACACTAAAATATTGCAAGATAATATGAACAAAATGAGAAAACACTCCAAATAATGAATTAATTTCAGCTTATAAAACACTTTCACTTTGTTACTCTTAATTGAACATTTAAAAATGATTTCAATATATATATATATCTCAATTTGAAGAATAACACTTCACTGTTCATTTAGAACACACTGTTTATACTTTTAGTATATGCACACGCAACACTGTCCAGATTGTCCACTATCCACAGTCCACACTATCCTCCAGAACAATGTCCAATCCCATAGACTGTCCTCTTCGTTCATTATCTTCCCATTGAATGAACACTCGACGAATCAATTTTCTGCTCCTATCCTCTTCCCATTGGATAGGGCTAGGTCCATCGGTGGAAGTTCTTGAAGTTCTCAGCAGGCCATAGTCCTCTACATTAACTTAGGACTACTTTCCAAGTATCGGGCGCCGATATAGAGATGCTTATTGTGCAAATGATTTGCATCTTTTTTTAAAAAAAAAAATTGCTGTAGCTGCTGCTCTTGCATTCGTGTTAATTGGAATGTGAATAGAATGTGTATTCTTCTTATTGTTTGACCTACGTGTGTTCTTCCTTGTGTTATATTCTTCGTGTATGTATATCAAGTGTATATTCTTTACGTGTTACATGTAATTATTACAAAAGGGAAATTACTCAATCGTGGTTAAAAGGAAGTTGACCTGGGATGGGTTAACAAAAGAAATGTAAGTATTTCTTTCTTCATTACACTCCCTTCATGCGTATCAATCACGATAGATGCGACTCAACTTTAGCCGCCCACATGCAACTTCACCAATTTAATACATGATACACAATATATGGATACTTGATACCTAGATGCTGAATAGGAATATATATATAGGAAACATAATATACCTACACATGTACTCTTACTGATGATTATTATATGAATGTTAATATGAAGACAGAAATAAACCAATATAAACTCGAATGATGGAGTATTATATTGAGGCAATGTCAGATGTCTACAGATGCCAACCTGTATCCATCTTAGGGATGGTCTGACGACTACGTGAAGAAGAGCCAACCCACAAAAACCAAATAAACCTACCCACTATAAGTACGACCACGAAGACACAAGAGATGTGGCTAACTAAAAGAAGTTACACTAAGGAAACCCCATAAAGTTTTTATAGAAGAAAAAAAAAATATGCACATGAAATTCATGGCGAAACGTGGTCGTAAGTTTTAAGGTAAAACTTCAATGTTGTTCCGCTAACAACAAAAGGAATACTCTAATAACTCCTAATATATCTTTGATGTTATACTGACGTAAAAAAACTAAATCACCTTCACACAAGGTTCTTCTAGTTCTTTGAGAAACATTTAACTTTTCGTTTCGATGCTGAATGATTTTCTTCCGTCGTAAGTCAGCCATGATTAATTTTCCATTCCAGTCTATGCCTTCCTTTTCGTCAATCACTTCGTTGTCCTGCACAATACCAAAATGTGATAACGTAAATTCTTCTGGTTTGATATTAAGATGTAATTCTGCTGGCGCTATTCCCAAACTGGCACTAATAGTATAATTCAACAACAAACACGCTTGCACAACATATTCTGGCCATGAAGAATGAGAATCGCAGCACAAGACACGCAAAATTCTTTCTAAATGAGCATGAAATCTTTCGATGACATTTCCTTGTGCGTGGTAAGGCGTAGTGTAATGTATTTTGATATTGTACGCTTCCATGGCTTGCACAAATTCTTTATCAATAAATTGTGGTCCATTATCTACCAAGATGTTCATAAAAATACCAAGGTGAAGCATGTATGACTCAGTAAGACATTTCGCTATATTTGCACTTGTTGCACGTCGAAGTGGATATGCTACTAAGTAACGAGAGGATACATCACACACTGTTAACAGGTGAGTTTCACCATGTTTACCTCGAGGAAGAGGGCCTACTACATCTGATGAAAACAAATAACAAACGTTTTTCGCTGGCACTGATTGCATTAAACAGTCCACTGGGTGATGATCAACCTTCGTTCTCACGCAGACCTCACAATCAAGAATATACGACTTAATGTCACTACGCATGGTTTTCCAACAGAACATACGTGAAATGATATTAAACACTTTCATAAATCCAAAGTGACCCTTGTGATCATGGTAACCAATTAAAATGTTTTTCACTAAACATGGAGGCGCACACAATTTTAATCTGTCTGGAAGTAGAAATCTCTCACCATCAAAATACCATTTTCCAAAGTGTAGTTTTGTTTCCAATTTCGAGCACTACTACGGAAAGAACTTTTATTTGCACTACTTTCGCTTTCATTTACTTACATCTCCTTGTAGGTAACTGATGATAGGATGGTATTCGTCACATTCCCACTGTAATTTCGCAATTGTAGACGGATCTAAGTCGAACACTTCTGATTGAACAGACTGTATGTGACACATTCACCATTAGATTTTCCTGTGTTGGTAACATACGAGATAAACAATCACTTAGTGTGTTAGTTTTGACATTGATGAATTCAATTTCGTAATCATAAGATTGGAGTTCGAGGGACCATCTCATAAGTCTTGCATTCCAATTACGCATGCGTCTTAACTGTACCAAACCTTTATGATCTGTTCGTATGTATGTTTTTGATCCTTTCAGCCAAACATGCCACTTACGAATACACCACACGAACGCTAAACACTCAAGCTCAATAATTCCATAATTTCGCTCATGTTTATTAAGGGTTCGACTCCCATATTCTAACACACACTTTTCACCATCTATAATTTAGTAACACACACAAGCCAACATAAGTTTGCTTGCATCACTTTCGAGGTAGAAAAGCTTATCGAACTGAGGATGGTGTAATTTCACGTCTTTCACTAATTCAGCCTTTAATAACTCAAATGCCTTTTGATGATGTTCTTCCCACTTCCATTTCTTTTCCTTTAAAAGTTCATAAAGGGGCTAAGCGATAACACCGTGACCTTTGACTGTTCGCGAATGCCACTGAACTGCACCGAGGAACGAACGTAACATTTTTAAATTCTTCGACACCGGTAATTTTTCAATTGCTTTAGCTGATTTCGGATCCTTTCGTATACCTTCCGAATAGCCTAAATAGTTAATTTCACTTACACCAAAAATGCACTTTCATAAGTTTAACGTCATATTCGCATCACTCAATAAACTAAGCACTTCATCTAACTGCTGTAAAAATTCGGGGACTGTTTTACAAGCAAGAGCTACGTCATCCATATGCCTGATTAATTTCTCTTGTAATGGCAATGGGAACACTTCATTCAGGCACAACTGCAACACAGATGAGCCGTTTTTCACTCCGAAACCATACCTGTGTATTCATATAATGTTCCTTCAAATAAAAAAGCTAAATATGGCATAGAATCTTCTGTAATTCCACACTGTTGATACGAACTGGTAAAATCGAGAGTTCCTAGCACACGTTTTCCACTAAATTTAGCGAAGAGGTCAGATAACTTTTCTACACGAAGAGGTGGATTCTTAATGTGCATATTCAAAGCTCTACAATCTGTTACTATTCTCAGTGCTCCCTCTTTTTTAACACTACGTGCAACGGTAATAGATGACACGATGAACTAGGTCTAATCACACCCCACTTTAACAATTTTCGGATCTCTTCACGCACTCCTTCCTTATATTTGCGCGGGATATCGTAAGGACGAGCAACAATAGGTTCACTTGTATCTACTTCTAATCGGTATTGAAATTTATTACACAGGCCAGGAAAACGAGCAAACACTCTTCTGTGTTTCAATAACTGAAATAATAATTCTTTCTCGTTCTCATTAAACAGCGTCGCGCGTGTAACTGCATCCCTTATTTCTTCTACAGTAAAATATAAATCTGGTGGGAAGTCCTCCATTTGGTCACTAGCTTCGTTTTCTTTTATCGTTTCGGCGCACCCATTGCGAAACACATTCACTCTTTTCGCGTAAAACTCATTAAGGTCCTTTATTTCGGACAACACAACAATAGGGGCTTCCTCACGCTTAATTTCATTAACGTTAGCTACAATGACACATTCATTATTTGTCTGAATCAACGGCACTTCACCACACTTTCCTTGAAATTCAACACGCAAGTTACTTCGCTTAAAACCTATGACACTAACTTCTCAAGGAAATTCCCACCAAGTATCACATCTTCATGTAAATCTGGTAGTTCGAGAAATCCAACTAGCACTTCTACGTTTTCAATTCGTACCGGTAAAATAACTTTTCCTTTCACGCTCTTTTTTTTTCTTCCAAGGAAATCATACAAAACAATATGCTCTCCTTTCTGCAAATGCACATTCGTTACGCATTTAGTTACATCTCGAAAAATGTTATACCGTAACAAACACAACTCTGATCCACTGTCTAATAAGCAAATTTTGGGTTGTTCGTTTAAAATCTTCACTCTCATAGTACTACGACCTGATTCACATGTAATCACTACTTCTTCGTTAACATTATCTAAGTCATCGTCTGCGTGTATATCTTCTTCGTTGCCCATGTGTGGAAAAGTAATCCTGTTTACACTATTGAAATCCCTCCCCTCTGCAGCAACCAAGTGGGACGGCGCTACTAGTTTAAAGGTACAGCACTCTGCGGATAAAATCCACCCTGTTGGTACGTATATTGGCGTTGCTGATTATTACCGTTGTTTACATTGGGACCCCTATTAAACGTTGGAAACCAATTACCATTCTGATTCGAAGTGTTCGGAAGATTTTGTGCACTACTTTGATTTTCTTGTGTTCTCGCACCCTGCGCCTCACTTCTTCTTTCATTTGCACTTAAATTTTGTTGTGTATTACTTTGTGAATGATTACCCCCGTTTGCATTATTATTCCTGTTAAACTTTAACACGTCGCCCACGTTTATAAAATTTCTTGTTCCAACCCTGTTTGAAATTCGGACGCGAACTATGATCACTGCTCACTTCACTGCCTTGTTCTGCTTTCACATTATTCACACTAACACTGGCACCACCTTGCTCTTTCTATTTATTACGCTGATTGTCATACATATTAGTTATACCCGACAATCCTTTAATAGACTGCACACTCGCAAGGAACTGATTTATTATCTGGCATAGAGCCCATCATAGCTAATTGGTACCGCTTGGGCAGGAGAGTGATGACGTGTGACAACGTAATAGTAGGGTTTTCGTATTCTTCCAAAGCTTGGATTTGCCTAAAGCGCTGTCACAAAATCAACAATACTACTGTAACGTTTTGGATCGAACGGAATAGAACGTAAATTTCGCAGGCACGTAGCTTTCACTAATGGACTCTCGAAAGCATTCTGACACTCTATCACAAATTCTTGGAAAGTTTGGCATTTCTTACCGTGCAGATCATACCATTTGAGCGCGCTATCTTTAAGAATAAGCGGCATAATCGTTAAATATTTACTTTGTGGCACTCCTGCGAACGACATTTCTCTACCAAAATTTTCTAAAAACGCACTTGCACTTCCTTTTATCATATCACCCGAAAATGTAGAGTTGCTGCTTGTTGTTTGCTAATCGCAATGGACAACGCCTTGCACTAACTTCACTGTTTCTTGCGCGCTTAGTATGTGGACTTTCCCTTTCGCTTTTGATTCTTGACACTGTCCTTATTACATCACTTTCTACTTCGGTATCGGACGCCGTTTGAGACTCACTGCTCGATTTCCCCTCACGCTTCACACTGTGTACGGAACCTGTAATTCTTTGCGACATATTGCTTCCTGCGTCTTGGTGCTCATTTACTAATTCTATACGGTACACTCGCTCTGTTAATCTATCAATATCTTGTTTGACATGTTCACCCAATTCACTAGCACGTAGGCACGTTTCGTAACACTTGTGGCTTAACTTCCTTTGCTCGTTACACACTTGAATACATTCTTGTACCGCCGCTCTATATTCACTTTGCTTTACTTTGCACTTTTGTAATCTACTTTCGCGGAAACTATCCAAGCTCTCCACCAGACGCAATCTCTTCTCACAATCACTCATTTTGTCATGATACTCGCTAATTTGTCGCTACTGTTCTTTCACCTGGCGCGTGTTTTCTTAATTGTACCCCGTACATCCTGTACCACTTCCGCTAATTCTCGAACACTTCTACGCACTTCTTCGCTTGTATTAAAACATTTCAACTCCACTGCTTTGATTTGGTCCATTAATTCTTGACTCACTGCTGAGATGCACTCACTCAAATTCTTAATTTCACCTTGCATAACATGATTTACTTTAATGATTTCATTAGTTAGGCCTTCTTTGCACTGGGAAATATTTTCACGGCACTCACTACGTAATTCTTTAAGATCATTTTTCATCTTCTATTGGATTTCACTTATTGCCTCAACACTTTCACCAACACGTTTTTGATTATCACAATTCATTTTGACATTCTTTGATTTCGTTAATTGATGCAGTTAATTCTCGCTGCATGGCGAGAATAACCGTTCTAAGATTACCTTCAGCCATGACGATGCCAATACAACAAATTCGCTAACACAAACAATTTCAAAAAATCTAAGGTTACTAATGATAAAAAAAATCTCTAAATATAGAAAGGGCTTTTAGGTTATAAAACCTTAAAATGAATGAGATGGATCTGGATATCGCCACGAAAATTTCATGCACCTAATGTTACCTTAAGATGGTGGCAAATATTACGCAGCAAATTTGACTCGCTTAGAAATCATAGGCCTACACCAGTTAACACAAACTGAGAATTTACGAGAAAGAGAAACGTTATTGGTTAGACATATCCCGGCACCATTGTGTGACGTTTACTCTATAGGATGGTAATCCAAGTAGAGCAAACATTACATTCCATAGCCATTAATTGAATTTTTCTCCCGAGCGTTAACAAAGAAACAAGTTATCACAAACGATAGCTTCTTCCACCGCTAACTACACATAGGTGAAAATTCAAATAATAACTTTAAATTGATAAAATTTCAGCATCATTTAACATGAAAATTAATTAAACACTCTAAAAATTCACTTGTATCAATATATTGCACCATGCGCAATAAGGCGAGAGCACATGTAAGGATCAACCTCAAGTTACATTAACGTCGATGATACCCACAAATTTGGAAATTACGTTTAATACATGTATTGCTTACATTAATTATCGACACAGGTACTATTTTTTACCAATAATGTGTATAGATGTTCTAAATATATATATATATATATATATATATATGTGTGTGTGTGTGGATGCAGTGAGTTTATATTACTAGTCCATTTTTTCTATTGCAGAGTTGTTCGAAATGATCCCTACTGCTCTTTCTTTTCGGCGTCCAATGAAGGCTTCTTCCTGCGGTTTCTCTCTAGTTCTCGCTGTTTGCGCGAGCGACGCCTACCAAGCTGACGTAATCACAGGTAGGGCTGTGATTGGCTGCTGTTGGTTGCCAAGGTCGTCGGTCCCTTCGTCTGCTGGATGTTGCTATCCGTGCGAGAATGCATAGCGCTGGTGTAAATATAGCAGTCTTTTTAAAATAAAAGGGAACTAAATTGTCTGAACTAAATACACCAAAAATAATGCACAAATGAGTTTATCACAAACGATCTATGAAAATTACTTTCTAACAAATATTCCATACGCTCGATGGCTGAATTTTAATATGTTAATAAGACCATTTTAAACATTTTCTAGTGAAGATGCCTAAGAAAGTTTCTCTTGGAATGAGAACTGTTTCGTAGGGAATTTAGTTTGGATGTTTCAGACCGACCAGAGTTGTAATGTCGTTGACTATATTTTCATGTTTGTATCCCATGTTTTTCTTTTCATAGGTCTCATGTATTTTGTCTTATATAGACATATTTTAACAATGCTACGAGAGCATTTTTGTGCGTTTACACATTTTTCTAGATGGAAGACATACATTATGTTCCAGGGAACATACGTGTATTTTACTGAATGTTAATGTTTATAATTCAGTTTTGTATAGAAATATTTTGTAAGTGCCTATGGTTGCAGGCCTTTTCACGTTTCTAGTTTTGCATCGTAGGAAACGATTGCATATTTTGTCTGTAAGTACGTGTAGTATTACACATTTTCCCACATAGTTTTGGTCAATTCATGGCGTAATGACCGTTTATTTTGAGGAATGTTTGGACTAGTGAGTCAACTTCCTTTATTGAGACCTTCGAAAAACTTGGATCAACACTGTATAGTTTTCAACGTTTTATTAATAAGTTTTTGTGCAGATAGTAGCCACCTATTCTGGTAACCCTACAATATTTACGTTTTTGGAAGTTAATAACAATTATTATTCTAGGCCCAAGCTAATAATAGCTTTAAGAATAAAACCATTTTTTGTATTGAGCATTATTGAATTAAAGCCTCGATTGTTTCATGGCGAGCAGATGGTATTTTGATCTTATGGCGTGCCGAATTTTCTTCATACACGTCAACGAAATCACAATCTTTTCTTTGATATATAGAATCATGCTTATTTTTTGGAATTACTATGAAGGTCATTTGACACTTAAGCTTATTTTTTTATTTTTGGAAAACGATTTTTCGTTCTTTTTCGCTAAACAACACAAAGCACTATTTAAAAAAAAAGGACATACAGGTGAAAATCTTATTTTGTTTGTATATTGTCAGTTTATAATGTTTACATTTACATTCATTTTAGTTTTTCAATGATTTTCATATTTTTCAAATATATTTCAATAATATCGAAACTTCAATAATAATTTTAATATTTTAATACGTTTAACATGTTTGCTATTTGCATATTCATTCATATTCTAATATTTTAAATACAGATATCAGTATATTTAAAAAAAACATTTACTATTTTTTATTGAGATGTTTCATACTTATTGAAGTCAATAATTTTATGAATAGTTATTGAGTGTGTATATTTACTTCATGTAATATCAAGTAAAGTGATTGAAACGGAACACTTCAAACATTTTACGAAAAGTATTTACAAAAAGGAAAGAGAAAAAAATAATTTCAATAGCCCTATAAACGCTTTCTGCGAACCTAAAAAAAAAAAAAGGTTATACAGGTGTTTAAACCATACCTCGTTTCTCACACCAGTGTTAAAAAAAATCTCCCCTTCTCCCCTCAACAACTCATCGTTGGAGAACCATGGAGGACATTCAACACAGGAAGATAGCATGGTTTCAACATGTGAAGAAATGGAAGATAAGGAAACTCAACTGCAGCAGACATTTTAAAGGATTTTATTACTTCATGGAACAATTGGATAGGACATTGCTCACACAGGAACCTCATCATATTGTAGTGAGTGAACAAGTTGTTTAATTATTCCAAATAGCCCTTTTTCAGGTTAAAAACCATTCATCTTTTATACACGTAAGTCTCACACCACATCACAGTGTTGCCAACTAACTAATTTTAATTTTTTGTGAAAAACAATTTTATTCAAATCTCATTATACGGCCAGGAGTTCTCAACCTGATACGTGTGTACTTAACAGGTCGTTCCTCTTACGGACGTCAAAATCTATAACCGCCACCAGGTTATAGAAGTATTTTTTTTTTTTTTTTTTTTTTTTGTGGACGCTTTGTATATTTCGTAAAGACAGTGATCATTTTTTCGATTTATACTATATTTGTGACGCAAATAAGTTCTTTCTTCGGTGTGAATTGCTTCCTTCCCACGGAGCTGGACAAAGAAGTCTCTCATTGTTTTTTCATACATATATTTAAAACATTGCTTTTTGGTGAGAACATTTCAGTGAGCTACGAATCTTTTCAGTGTTTCTCCCTGACTTATTATTATGCACAGTATATATTTTGCAGTTATTTGGAACTGAATTAAGTGCTTTCTTTAATCATTTATGGAGATACTAGTTGACAAGATTTTCAAGTGACCAGAGTGACGCCAGTCACATTGCTTTTGCAGTTTCTTATCTGTACTTTCTCACGCCCGAGTTATCACAATGTCTCGTGCATCGTAGCCAGTTGACTTAACACAAATTATTTTCCGTATTCTGTATGTATGCGCATACAGGTGAGTTAACTGAGTGGTTTTTAGAATGAACTACCAACACTCTTCAGTCAACCATTGCAGCTCGTACCTTGAGCATTGGCGCTCAGGGAGTTTGACTCCAGGTTTAGAAGCCGTAACCACGTACGTTGCGTCGGTAATCAAGTATGGTTTTGTGTCAAGGGGCATAAGCTATTAGCCAGTGAAGGACGTTTTCTTACGGCAAGCCCCAACTAGTGAAGTCCCAGGTTCATAAACCTTGTGCGCAAAAAAGTTATAAACGCGCCCTCCAACATCAGCATTCCACTTCGGAAATTATTTCGCTGAAAACTCACGTCGACTCTTCAGGACTGTTTGGAGTAGCAACCAGGATACTACGTGGGATTACACCGGCGATCCTTTCCCCAGTGCTAATCCCCCAAGTGCATCAATGGTGTGAAAAAAGTATTTATACTGTAATTTCAGACAATCTCATATATATAAAGCGCTACAGTGCATTAAAAAGGCAAAGTGTTATTTTAGTGATGAAGATTATTGTACATATTCTGTGTTAAGTGATGTGTTCATTTCTCTTCGCTATTTTTTTTTATATAATAGTATTCTAATAAATAAGTATAGTGTTATTTAATCCAGTGTGTTTTCGTTGTTTGTGTGAGTGATGTTTGTGTGCGTTATGGTATGGATGACCGTCTGATCGTCCGTGAGGTTTTCGGGACGAGACATCCGAATCTCTCGGCGCCAAATGCTCATCTCATCATTGAGACCGACGAGCGATTTGGAAACAATTTGTAACCCCTTCTTGGAGAGGTCCTTCATCGTCCTATCCAGGTAAGTTCTGATCTCAGGAGAATACTTATTGGCAGGACCACGGAGGACAACTACGAACACCGAACTCAAGTTGGTTATAAATAAATGTCCGTCCGAACACAGACTTCGGACGGTTACAAATAAATGTCCGCCCGAACAGAGACCTCGAACACGAAGTGGTTATATCCCTAAAACATGTATTTGTCCGGTTACCCTTTTTGGAAACAAAACCCCCAAGAAACTTATGAAAAAAAATCGATATCAGCAGCGTGAAAGCAAGAATACTGGAGAATATTCAGCTGTTTTCTGATCTCATAAGTGATTCATCCGACCTGTCTTTTGCATAGGACGCCAAGAGGAAACTGGTTTGCTACTACAAGAGTTGAAGATTTCAAGAATTAAAGTAAAATCACAATTACTTGCAATGTCAGTATTAGAATCATCATGTTACAGTAAAACTTCTTTATGTTTTAGTATATTACAACAGAAAATAAACCAAAATCCGAATAAATTTTGCTGTTATTATTCTTTATTTCTGTTTTATAAGCTGATCCTTAAAACGATACTATTAGGAAAACAGAAAAGAACTGTAATTTATTTTCTGTAAAGTCTTTTAGCAAGTAACTCTATAATAAGTTTTCAAAATAAGCAAAGACGACGAGAAGAACCTATAAAATTATGAATCTTTATTAAAACCTACAATTTGTTTACTTCTATCTGCGGCGAATGCGGTCCCTGGACTTCGTGGTGGATTAATATTGTCAGTGTGAGTGTTCTCGGAGTTTTCTCGTTTCCTCCAACGTACTTCATTCTATCATTATCACCCATCTCATTATCACAGCCCAGGACCTCGGTGCATAGCCAATTACCCCATTAGCCTCGGTGCATAATCGCAGGACGTTACACTAAACAAAAATATCTCCTCTATTTTTAAATTAGACTTAGAAATCTATTTTAAGCTAAATTCATGAAAATTCTATCTTTTGCCAGGAAGAGAAATTTGAATTTTAAACATGCAAGAATAATGCTGATGTTTCACTCCGTGTAAATAACCCTTACGCATTTTCAGTTAACAGTACCGACAACTAAAAGAAAGATACGAAATATATTTGTATACCTTCCAATTTTTGACGAATGATTGCAGAGTTTTGATTTTTGAAAATATATGCAAAGAAAGCTGAATGGCAACTCGTTTGTACAGTCTTCATCCGAACAAAACTTTTATTTCTGGCCCTGTATGGGGATTGACTTCTTTCATATATATTTACATAATCCATAATTAGATATACATTTCAGAAACATAAAAAAATAAATAGACAAAGCATTCTCACTTGAGTAAGTTTCACAGTGTATTAAAGAATGCTGTCTGAGAGCATTTCTCTTCTTTTCAACACCTTCTTGATACCCTAAATGTCTTTGTGCATTCCTTTTCTTTCAAAGACACGATATTTTCCAATATCCCTTAAACAATAAGCGCCTACTTCTAGACCCAGTTTTTAAGCGCCTTTGGAAGTAGGGAAATGATAGTTTCCCTACAAACTGGTATTAGAAACACACGTAGATAGATATAGATAGATAGATAATCTACAAGTGGTCTAATTGCGGAAATTTGTCAGCAAAAAGACTACTTTTCATTATCTACTTTTATGAAAGTGGCCTATTTTCAGATTGAGGTGGTCTATTGGCGGAATCTTGGTGGTCTATTAGATGACTTGAAAAATTTGTGGTCTAAATGCGTATTAAGGCTTGCCAACCTTTGCATTCTCTACAATATAACCATGCACAGTAGATAGCCTCATTGCTTGGCAATCATGCGATTTTAGGTTTACCGCTAGTCGGCCATATTGGCTTAGGTTTTCCTGCGTAAATCCCATTTCAAGGGTAGACATATCTTATTATGTCCATCAGAATATATACTTTTCTGAAAATAGTTCCAGCTTACTAGTTAATCGTATTTTATTTTTCTCACGCTAGTGACTACGCCTTCTTCTACTCATTTGACATAGTTCTTATCAAAATAAGCCGCTAGGCGGTAAGACTTAAACATTTGAGGGCTACATATTTTATAAAGGTAACCAAGAAAGTTGTGTCGCTTCTTTACTCACCACCCTCGAAAATCGATATGTCACCTAGGACGTACCTAGAAGACCAAAACTGGTCCCCATCAGCATTGACATCCTTCTGCCAACGTTCTGGAAGGCCATGGATTCCATCGCGGTAGAACTTGGAGGGCCGTGAAGCGAAAAAGGTATCAAGTACATTTCGTACCTCTACTAGTTATTTGAACTGGCGTTCTCTAACGTGACTGTCCAAGGAATGGAACAGGTGATAATCGGACGTGCAATGTCCCGAGAGTGTCGCAGATGCAATAGTGTTTCCCGTCCAAGGCGTAGAAAGGCGTCCTGAGTCATCCTAGCCACGTGAGGCTTAGCGTTGTCCTGTAACAGGAGAACCCCTTTGCGATTCAGAAGTACCAGCTCCAGAGTTTTGAGTTTTTCTTGAACACTGCTCAACTGCTGACAGTACACAGCTATATTGATGCTCTGACCAGCTTGTAACAGGTCCCGATGCACGATGCCGCGAGCAGTCCACCAAACACAGAGGACTACCTTCTTCTGCTGCAGTGCTGGTTTCGGCTAGTTTGGAACAGACTAAATTTGTTAAACCATCGCTGCACTGTCGGCGTAGTTACGACAGCCTCACAAAGGCCTGGTATATCTTCAGACATGCTGCAGCGGCGTTTGACCCCAGTTTGAACTCGTACAGCATACACGCACTTATGACGCTCTGTGGAGGTGCATTGTTCACTCTGTCCTTAAGCAAGTTAATGGTTTAACTGAAATGCCACAACCAGGTAGTATTTACATTTCTAATACAGTACTTAATTCATTTTTCGTTAAATATTTGGTCTAGGAATTAATTCGTGCGGTTTTACAAAAGATGGCGTAACTAGCTTATTGTCCCATAGTTTCGTTGATCCAAACATGCGTTGAAAACTACTGTCATTGAGCATCTTGTTTAGTATATGTCAGTTGCTTGAAGCGGAAACAACAACATTTTTTCTTCAACTGAAAATGGCGCATTTTGTGCCTGATAAAGTGTTTTTGCGGGGAGTTATTCTTCATTGCTTTAACATGAAGAAAAGTGCTACCGCAAGTCATCATATTTTAGTGGAAGTGTTTGGTGACCATGCTCTAGCTGAGCGAACGTGTCAGAAGTGGTTTGCACGGTTTAAAGGTGGTGATTTCAGCTTGGAAGACCAAAAGCAATTTGGACAGCCAAAAGAATTTGAAGATGAAGAATTGAGAGCATTGCTTGATCAGGATTCGTGTCAAACGCAGGACGAACTTGCAGAAGCATTTGGAGTTGAGCAAACAACAGTTTCCAAACGTCTCAAAGCCATAGGAATGATTCAAAAGATGTCTTATTGGGTTTCACATGAATTGAAAAGAAAGACGTTGAAAGAAGAAAAACCGTTTGCGAATTGCTGCTTCAAAGACAGAAAAGGAAGGGATTTTTGCATCGAATTGTAACTGGTGATGAGAAGTGGATTCATTACGAGAATCCTAAACGAAAAAAGGCCTGGGTGAAGCAAGGTGAACCAGGTCCTTCACAACCGAAACGAGATATTCATTGTGCAAAGGTTATGCTGTATATATGGTGGGATTTGAAACGTGTGGTGTACTATGAACTTCTGAAACTTGGTGAAACTATTAATGGACACCGCTATCGACAACAATTAATGCGTTTGAAGCAAGCTCTGGCCTGAAAACGACCAGAATGGAATAACAGGCATAATAAACTTATTTATCAAGATGATAACGATCGACCACATGTCGCAAAACCGGTCAAAACCTATTTGGAAAATGTCGGATGGAAAGTGTTACTCCACCCGCGATATTCACCAGACACTGCTCCGTCTGACTACTTCTTGATCGATTGCATGAATAACGATTTGATTGGACAGCGGTTCACTTCTTCAGAAAATATCGAAAAATGGATCTTTGATTAGATTGCGTCAAAAGATGAGGAATTCTTTCGCCACGGAATCCGTAAATTGCCTGAAAGATGGGAGAAAGTAGTGGCTAGCGATGGACAATATTTTTGTTAACGTATTCATTTACTTTGTTTTTGAAATAAAGCTTCAATTTTTATTAAAAACCGCACGAATTAATTCCTAGACCAAATAGGTAAAAAAAAACTCAACTATAGATGCTCAATGGTAAAACTTATCTATCATGCAGAGAGTCCCTGGTTCGATCCCGGTTTTCATTAAGTTGTTTTTATGGTGGCAAAAAGTATGAATCGAAATATAAAGGGGTTCTGTTCTCGCTCATCTTCATTCCACAATTTCGTTCATTATCATCATCACCGTCTGTCTTAATCTAAATGCATAACGTGAGACGTTAACTAAAGAAAACATCGTGTTCGTGGGTTCTCTTGGGTTTTTCCTTTCCTCCCATATTCTCCCTCTACATCCCTACGAATAAGTCTCTAATCTCGAACAATTCACACATTATGTTTTATAAAAATAGAAGACTTATAAAATTACCGTGGAAATATTTTATTTACAATCAGGAGGGATTCACTCCCTCATTACTGACATTGTGTAAAAATATATCAATGTTACGTATGTAATTGTAGAACACTTATTTACTTGATCACCGGGGGAAGCAGATAATTTCAATGTCTAGTTCTCCATTGATTTTAAATTCAGGTAGTAGGGAAGATTATGAAGCCTCAAAAAATATGCACCATATTGAGTCAATTTTTTATTATTATTATTATTATTATTATTATTATTATTATTATTATTATTATTATTACGAAAGTTACAGTGTAACTTATCCTGCAAAATTGTTTTAAATGTTTACCACATGGGGTTGCTTTGATCCACCTTTCTTCCCTTTAGGAGGTATTCACCCTATACTACGGGTAAAGCCATCGATTTATTCCTAACTGATCTCAAGCACTAAAGGCTGTGAAAAATCCTAAAAGAAAATAGTAACTAAAGAACTTTTATCAAAATCGATTAACATTTACCTGATATCTTGGATGTTTTAAAAATCGTGGGATGGGATGTAATCAATCTCTATATCTTTACTGATTTCAGTTACTCCAAGGGAGCTCAAAGAAAATATACACTATATTGCGTTATTTTTTTAAATCAAGATTATCGTGGAACATTTATTTAAATGAGATATAAATTCACCCTTTCATTCTTGGCAAATTTTATTGGAGAACTGGGGTATCATCGGAATCCCCTAAGAAAATTTTACATTGTGCTTCTCAAAATCGAATAATTATTAATAGTATTAATGTAGTAATATTACTTCCATGGTTGTAATTATAATGAATATATAATATAAAATATTATTAATACTATAAATATTAAATACATATATCATTATTAATATTATTATGTACGTTATCATTCTTACTATTTTATCCTGATTTTTTGTATGTTTACAACATGAGGTGGCTTTCACTTTTTATCGTTGCAACCCTAAAAATTTGGATTATTTAGGAAAGTTGGAGGAAAGTGTATATACTAACAGTAAGTTTTATTTGAATTAGGTAAGTTTTACGATAGTTCTCGTGGAACAGACAGACACAGAAATTCCGGTCGAATCGAATGGTAAAAGCTCACTACACTCTCTTCAATAACTAAGCATGAATGTTTTCGGTAAAAATAGGGCCTACTAATTACTAAAGAGAGAATTCTCTCGTTTAGGGACATGCACAGTCTTTTTCTCTTCGTAGTTTTATTAATCTCTTCGTAACGAAGAGAAATTACACTCTTTTCGTTCGTTCTTAACACAGAAAGACTCTCGAAAGTTTAAAGGCAATAAATCTCTGATGCAAACAGCAGACAGAATATGCCTTCTCCGTAAAATGTGTCGTAAGTCGACTTATTAAACCAGTATCCAGAAGTGTTACATGCTGAAATGTAATTCTTTTCTTTGTCCATAATATATTTTCAGTATTTAATAATAATAATATTGAATGTTTTTATTACATTATTTTTATTTTAGTACAGTCTGTATGCGAAGTATGGGAAACCTAAATGAGAATAGCATGTATTGGAGAAGAAAATTATTACACTTGTATCACACAAGTATGATATATTGCAGCTCACATAAAACCCCCTTCCCTGCACTATCTTTGTTTCTTTACACAGGTAGATATTCCCTTCAGCTCCCCAGTAATTCCAATGCCGAATACAGTGCTTCGGTAGTAGCCTATATTTATAACTAATGTAATGTACTGAACAAAAAGGAGAATATCGTTAAAATAAGCTACTAAATGTTTTACAAAATGAATTACGTTACAGTGAGATTTTGCAGGGAAGAATTTGCCATTACTATTACTCCTAACAAGAATATTTTGTTCTATGAGCTGGCTTTCACTCCTGTATAAACTGATACTGATGGAAGGATGTAACTACAGGAAATTTTACAGTAATTTATTCATGTAATAATCTACTTCTACATTTAAGGTTTATAAAATGTTCGTATTAATATGCTTCTAAAACAACTATATTATATCTCTAAATTCTACGATAGATTATTGTACAATAATTGTCCAAAGATGAGATAAGCATATCAATCGATAAATCTAGTTGAACCTAAAAAATGACACGCGGGAGGATAAAACCTTATGTGTACTTTTCGAGAAACACTGCAAAAATAAATATTTATAGTGCTAAAAAGTGTTGTTAGTGGCCAACAATAGCAGGCTTAGTGACATTACACCTATTAAAACGAAATTCATTAAAAAAAAAAAAAAAACTCCATAAATCCTTTCATTATGACACTAGCAAGAAGGCAGTACACTCTTTGGTTAAAAATACATATAATGACTTAAAATTATCATTAACTTTAATATTAATATATCAAAAATCCAGGATTGTAATTGTAATAATGTCTCCCCTTAAACTGGGATCATATGAGTCTTACCCCCTCGGGTAAAGCGCTGATAATAACTGTAGCAAATAGTGGAAGACGTGTGTGAATTGACCACCCAACACTTTCTAATCTTCATTCGGAACCGAAGCCAAACATTCAGGTCCGTGTTTACGTAAGTGATATTCTGTGCTCGAGCACAGGGCGTCAGAATTGAGTGAACTGCAGAATTTTGGATTTTTTTACTGTTCACAATAAAGTAATATTTAAAACTAGCAACCCGAAGAGTCCCGCCAAGCGCGAGAAAATATCTTAATGTGTTTAATTCGCTCTAATTACAGTAGTTACTAATTAGCTAGCTTATTTGATTGTTTTTAAAAAGTCACCTCTCCCACCCTCACCCCAAGGAATGAGGATGAACTTGAATATCACGAAAACTGCTACCGTTAAACTCAGCGACCTCGAAAACTATGAATTCAACACTAATATCTGTCGCTTTCGATTATTTGTAAAATCACCCCCTCCCTGGGGAGTGGAGTATGACCTTAAAGTTGAATTGGATTAAAACTGTCACTTTTCATTTCATCGTCCACAAAAACTATGAATTCAACTGTAATATTGCTCGTTTTCGATTATTTTAAAAATGCTCTGTTTTTCTTATTGGGACTTTGCACCCCCATATCTCAGCTCCAGTGTAACCTAGGAACATGGAACAGTCATTTGGATCATTTCTCTTAGAGCTTTAAAACATGATAAAATTTCATGTTTCTATCTGTTATGGTTCTCGAGTTGGAAAGCGCTACGAAGAGACAGACAGACAGTATCATTAATATAAATGCTATTTAACCATTAGTGACGGTGAATAATGCAAACAGTTATTTTTCTTATCAGTTATCACCAATAATTATTGGTGTCTCAGTGAGAGATGTCAGCCAATCCCAGCTTCAAAATCACACCCCCATTAGATCTCTAATAGACTACTCTCTCTCTAGAAATTAATAGAATATATTTTCTCCGGACATTGAATTAAAAAACACATGAATAAATTACATGCCAGTACTGAGAGATGTGCCCTCAATGAATGAATGGTTAAGCTAATTGCCTTGTAATCAAAGAGTCCCGGGTTTGATTCCCGGTGTGGACACAAGAGGTTCGGATCCTAAGTTAAGCTGTAGGTCCCGTGCTTGGTACGTCATCATATGGAAGGCAATGGCATTATCCATAGGTTCACCTTGCCCAGGGACCTTCGCTTTCGTCGCTCATAAATAGCAGCAATGTAAAGCAGATGTAAATCATCGATTTCTTTGGTTCTTGATCAATTCATTCATTTTTTCACCTTTTCTTGTTTCTCAAAATGCCATACTACAATCGAATGATCAACGCATAGTCTCTTTGCAACTTCTCGTGTTGTTTTCCGCAGAACAGCTTCGGGGATCAGCTTCAATTCGTAGTGTCCAACAACCGAACAACGTTAGTGATCTTTCTTATCCTCCAAAAGTACAACATAATTTTTAGAACCAACCTTCTATTGTATGTTCGCTTACATTACCATAATTTATATTTCATTTTCATTAATGTTTTTGTTTGTTTTGGGTTCTCTACGACCGAATTTAAATAGTTACGATGCATTAGAGAGTTTGGAAAATTTTATAATATTTTGACTTCCTCAGGCATGAAAATAGATCAATACACATACATTTCCTATGACATATTTCTACAATCTGCTAAACATAAGCTTTCAGACGATATTAACCGGGGATACAACCAGTGTATTTTATTAGGGATTAGATTTCTGAGCTGTCTGCATCTATGGCCATTTACCCCATCACGTATGAGGGTGACGTCCCTCGGAGAGCACACTATCCGGGGAAAGGGAAGGAAGTAAGCGGCTTGGGATCTGTATGTTAGGTACCATCCCGGCATTTCCCTAGTGTGAATGAGGGAAACTCAGGAAAAAACCTCACTCAAAATGGCTGGTCTGAAAAAGATGTTACACTTTTTCGACCGAGTGTCTCCACCGGGAATCGAACCCGGGAAGTCACACCAAAGACGAGGGTGTTAGCGACTACGCCACGCGGGTCCAAAGCATATTTTATTATCACTGATATGTGTCAAAATAAAAGTTCCCGAATTCTTACATTAATTTTGTGCAAACCAAGTGAATAGTACACGGGGATATCCTACAGTCCATCAGAATATTGTATCCAGATAGTTTTAAAGCAAATTGCTACTTCATTTTGCGGATATCATGCTGGGTTTAGAAACGAGCCGCCACTGGTCCTACTAATAAATTATTCCACAAAGGCTACTGTTTGTGTTATTTGCAAAAGTCAAGTACAGTAGACTCTGCATCATCCATAGGTTCACCTTGTCCAGAGACCTTCGGGTCAAACATTACCTTTGGACAGAATACCACATCGTAATCATCATTGAGAGAACTAGGCCATTAAAAATTACGTTGTAACTTTTGTAATTTGTAATAACTAAACAGCTACTTAACAAGAGCTATTATGTTTGCAAAATTGCGGCTTGTTTTCTTGTTTGAGAGATAAGTGTGTGGGAGGGCGGCAAATTATGTAGAGCACAGGGGCGCACAATATATAAATACGGGTTTGCAAATATATGGTTTTCGTTTGTTATTGTTTTGAATAATAAATAGTTTGTTTCGAAAAACATAGATATATATAAACAAAATCAAGTTAGAGTGCCAATTGCACACTGCCCCCCCACCTATCAAATTTATATTCAAAACCACAATCAATCGCATGTATTTTGTTTGTTATCGATTCTTTTGGAGAAAAAATCATTTGTTTCAAAAACCTTCAAGAGATATTTACAAAATAAAGTTGAAGGCAACTTCACAATGGTCCCCCACTTTCAAATTTTGTTTTAAAACCGACGTCAATCGTTTGTTTCTCGTTTGTTATTGATTGTTTTGAAGAGAAAATAGTTTGTTTCGATAAACGTACTGAGATATTTACAAACTGGGGTGTAGTTAAACTTTTGGATTGGGGTGTACGTAACTTTACTCTCGACTCTCACATTTCAATTTTAATTCAAAATTCAAGCTAATAGTTTGTTTTCCGTTTGTTATTGATTCTTTTGAAGAAAAATAGTTTCCTTCAAAAATTATGAAGAGATATTTACTCTTTTACTGTCTTTTCCCTACTTTTAAATTTTGATTCAAACCCGGAGATAATCATTTGTTATTGATTGTTTTGAAGAAAAAATATTTATTTCGAAGATCATAAAGATATATTGACAAAACAAATTTGGAATAAGGCCAAATTTACCCTGGTCCGTCTACTTACAAATTTCGATTGAAAACTAAAATAAATCGTTTATTTGTTTTTAATTACTTTTTTTAAAAAAAAGAATAGTTTATTTCGAAAACCATAAGTAGTTTTACCCCCCAAACACCAAAAAATGGGTAATGCAACTTTACACTGGTCTCTCACTCAAATTCTGATTAAAAAGTTGAGTTAATCGTTTGTTTTTTCCTTGTTATTTATTGTTTTGAAGAGAATACCTTTATTTCGAAAACAGGTATTTATAAATTAAATTTCGAATGTGACAATTCGGCATTGTCTCTTTACATACAAATTTCGATTGGAAACCAAATCTATTATTAACTTTCGATTCGAAACTCAAGTCAATTTTGTTTTTCGTTTCTTGTTGGTTAGTTTAAGAGAAAAGTTTGTTTCGAAAAATATTAAGAGCCATTTATAAAATAAAGTTGGGTGGGCCAACTTCATACTAGTCTTTTAAATTTCAAACTTCAATTTCAAAAATCTCAAACATTTGTTTTTTGCGTGTTATTGATTGTTTTGAACAAAAATCGAAAACATTAAATATATTTTGATAATAAAGCTGGTGATCATCTTCACGCTTGCCCTGCACTTCCAAATTTCATTCAAAGAAGAAAGCAGTAAAAAATGAGAAGAGGAACACAACCAGTAGCGTACGTAGAAATTCATCAAGGGGGGCCCGGACATACAATTTCAACTATACACACACATGAAATTATGTGTCTTAGATAATAACACTTTAAAATTGCTTTATATATTACAAATTGAGAAGAAAGAGAATAATACTATTTGATGGAACAAAGATTGAATAAAAATAGTGCTTCATTCTTCTTTTATACATTAAACAAGTAACAGTGTCACGTGTACACAACGTGATGGTGTTTGGCTTTAATGGCATGATATTTTTTTCAAATATTATTGAAATCATAACTGGTTAAAATTTATATCACTTCTGGTTTTAGTCGAGATATTAGAGTGGAGACCCAATATATTCTTGGGATGCTTCTTGCTGTATAATACCGTTTTCATTTTATGACGATCAACGATGGAACCGGACTCTTATCGTTTTTGTTATATGTAGAGCAATATTGAAACCTTGAAGTCGTAGGGGAATTCTACCACTTTCGGTTTGAGTGGATACTTCAGGAAGGAAATGATTGTATTCTCCCGACTTTAATTCGATTGAAAGAATTTGCTTCTATTTATTACCGTTTTTACTCTATACCGATCAACGTTAAATTCAGAAGTAGTTAGATTACAGTGCAGAGGAATATATTTTTGGAACGCTTAACTGATTACAGAAAACCGCTTCTCGATATCTACGTGTTACAGTTTTTGTCTATGGCAATCAATGTTAAAACTGGAAGTGATGATTTCTGTCACTTCCGGTTTGAACAGAGGGTTGGGAGAGAAAATGGTATTTATGTTTAGAACACTTAATCGATTAAACAAAAACTGCTACTCACTATTTGTTATCGTTTCTGCTCCATGTATTTATATTGAAACCGGAATTTGTTTTCAAATTTAAACACATTACGTCTCCACCCTTAGCTCTGCTACTACCGGAAGTGTTTGAATTCCACAACAATTCTTTCTTCTCAATTTATAATATATAAAGTTATTATAATGCATTACCTTATTATCTAATCTATATTCATTGTAGTGTTTGAATTCTCATTTTCAAAGTTTAAGATAAAATAATGAACTACTGGTTCATTATCAAATCTGTATTCTTCCCAGGTATTATTATTACTGTTATTGGTCTTTTCCTTTTCTCAATTTTTAAAGGAATAAAATGTAATGCACTATCATAAAATACGCGCTCCTTTCAAAGAATATTATTCTGTTCAGTAGGGTACGCAAGAGGAGGGATCTCAGGGTATGAAATCAAATTTGAGCAAAATTTTTTGTAAAAGAAGTAAAAGATATAAACACTTGAAATTATATGAACTTGAGAGTCTGAACCCCCTTGAATTTCTGCGTACGCAACTGATTGTGTTCATCTTTTCGTTTTTTACTGCTTTCTGCTTTAAATGGAATTTGGAAGTACAGGGCAAGCGTGAAGATGATCGCCAGCTTTATCATCAAAATATATTTAATGCTTTTCGATTTTTCTTCAAAACAATCGATAACAAAAGAAAATAAATGACTGAGTTTGGTTTTGAATCGAAATTTGAAATTTTAAAGACTAGTGTGAAGTTGGATCACCCAACATTATTTTGTAAATTTATCTTATTATTTTTCGAAACAAACTATTTTCTCTTCAAACCAATCAATGAAAAACGAAAAACAAATGATTGGTATGAGTTTTGAATTGAAATTTAAAAGCAGAATAAGTAGTATGAATTTGACCATCAAATGTATGAAATATCTGTTTTCGTTTTTCGATTTTTTCTTCAAACAATCAAGAACAAACGAAAATTAAACCACGTTCGTTAACTTTATTTCGTAAATATATCCTTATGTTTATCGAAACAAGCTACTTTCCTTCAAACCGATCAATAACAAACCGATATAAAGAAAACTAATTTTGGTTTTGAAGCAAATTTTCTACGTGAAGGAACCAAGCTAAATTTGGCAATATTCCAGCTTTATTTAAATATATCTTTATGATTTTGGAAACATATATTTTTCTTTAAAATCGATCAATAACAAATTATTGACATCAGGTTTGGATGTAAATTGAAAACTAGGGGGAGGGCAGTGAAAGTGTAAATATGTCTTAATAATTTTCGAAAGAAACAACAGCGTTCCTTTTAGTAGAATCAGTAATAACTGAAAAACAAACGATTGGCTTCGGTTTCGAATCAAAATTTGAAAGTGGGGGCCAGTGTGTAGTTAGTCCCAGCTTTATTTTTAAATATCTCCTAAAGTTTTTCGAATTAAGAAATTTTTTTTATTCAAAACAATCAATAGAAAACGAAAAGAAAACGATTTATTTTGATTTCGAGTCGAATTTTGAAACTGAGAGAGAACGTAAAGAAGCCCCAAACTTTATTTTGCAAATATCTCTTGAACTTTCTCGAAACAAAATATTTTTTCTTGAAAACAATCAAAAACAAAAGATTGATTTTAGTTTTAAATCGAAATTTGAAAATGAAGGAATCAGTGTGAATTTGCCCCCCAACTTTGTTTTGTATATTGAAGAGGGTGTGTAAGATGGAGGAAAAATCGGCAAAAACTCCTCCTACACCATAATCCGTCAGAAGAAATAAGCGGGGAATCTAGCTCAAGATGACAGAGTACTAGGATCGGACGGCTGTTCTCTGAGGTAAAAGCACGGTTATACAGTAAAGGATTAGCAAGATGATTTTCTAAAAAAGAAAGACTGGGTTTGGAAAGGAGGTTAGGTGAGTGATAGGAATACCTTCATTTCGACGTCTGGATGTAAAGCTGTCACTCCTCGAAGATCAGGTCTTGTATCCAAAGGCTCGGCTCCTTACTCTCTCAAAAGCCCTTGTCGTCAGCTGGTCTCGAACCGTTGTCGAAGTTCCCTCTTGCGGATCAGACTCTCGTCCACTGGCTAAATGCAACTGCCATCCGCCAGCTCGCAATCCAACTTCAGCTCAAAACTTCCCAAAGCGGAAGTCTCTGGTTCTATTTAAGGTCGGGCCCAGGGCTCGATGACTATTACAGGTGAGCCAAGAAGCGAGTCCCAGACGTCACGAAAGGTGTGATATGAGATAGTGGGAGGAGTTAGGAAAAAAGTCTCACACAATTTATTACAAAACGCAAAAGCAATTCCATAAATTATATCACAATTACAAAGTGCTGATTCAGCAGAACACAGAACAGTCGGTTGCTGGTTCTTCAGAGAATTAGTAAACGCAATATAAACACACAATAATATTGCAAAGGTCTCTGTCCTTTCCCGAAATACACTAAATCTAACAAACCCAAACAGCACGGACAAAAATAGCGCCCCACATCATTGTTCGCTGAAAAATGTGATAGGTACAAAATCAATCAATCAATGATAGTTCGATCACTGACAGTCTTTAATGTGGGCGCCAGCACAGACACACAAATCCCTTTACAATATATATCTATGTTTATCGAAACAAATTGTTGTTTCTTCAAAAAGTCAACAACATACAAAAAACAAACGATTGATTTTAGTTTCAAGTCGAAATTTGGAAGTACTGGGAGAGGCAACTTCATAGATTTATGTGAAAGTGGTCTCACAAATATCAAGTATGACTAACTGGTCAGATAAAGAAACTCTGTCTGTCTGTGTAATTCTTTGCATCTTCTCACTAATGTTGATAAATATTATTATTATTATTATTATTATTATTATTATTATTATTATTATTATTATTATTATTATTATTATTATTATTATTATTGTATAAGGAACAGGGACGACAGCACAATGGTCATCCCTATACTGACGAAGAATATTAGGACACAAATTAACAGCCAAAGCAAGAATTCAGACTCTGAAATAAGTGATTATGAAGATGATGAAAATGCAGGTACAGTCTTAAATAGAAATAATGTAAATTGTTCCACGTGTTGTGACACAGTGAAAAATAAACTTTGTCAAGTGTTATCAATATTACAGGACATGAATGAAAAATATGATTCATTGAAAGCTGAAATAATATCAGTTAAACAAGAAAATATAAAATTGAGTGAATTAATATTGCGTGGAAATACAATCAAAACATTTGCTGAGGTAGTGAATAGTCCATCGCCAAACAAACAAAACGGTGTACAAAGTGAAAATCTAAACACAACCAGGAAGGTCAATGAATCAGCTTGCAGCACATCACAAGAAGACAGAAGTGTGGGTGATAGTGAGTGGCAGGTTGTTACAAAACGCTCGAAGCGTAATATCCAAGCAAGACAGACAGAAACAAACCAAATGCATGAGTCAGGTTTACCTAACAGAAATCGTTCCAATTTAATGAAAGGAAAAATGAACACTGATAAGCTGAAAGTCAATAAGAAACCCTTTCATATAGCTGCTTTATTCGTTACACGGCTTGACCCAACTGTTTCTTGTAATGATGTGAGTGAGTTCGTGAAAGAAAGTATAAATATTGAAGTTGGAAAGTGCGTAAAATTAAAAACCAAACATAAGTTACTCTTCATTTTATGTAAGTGTACAAGAAAATGAGTTTGATACTGTATGTAATGCAAATGTGTGGCCACATGGTGTATTGTTTACTAGGTTTATGGGGTCGTCTAAAACGTGAAATAGTTGTAGAAGAAACTGAAAATGAATTGAGCGAAAAGGAAGAAAAGTCAGGTAATTAAATTTGTCTTTCTTTGTAGCTTAAACCACATATGAGTACCCTGCGCTTATTTTATCAAAATGTAAATCGTATTAATACAAAAGAACAGTCTTTCACGGACGAAGTAAATTGTGAAGATTACGATATCTATTGTATTACAGAAACATGGCTAAAGGAAACAAATGTACATTTCGTACAATTATCAAATAAGTACAATATCATTAGGAAAGATAGGAACCTGACACTAGAAAACAAATCTATGGTAAGGGAGGTGGGTGTATGATTTTAATAAACACTAAATACTCGTATACAATGATACAAGTTCCTGACGATAGGTTAGACGTAATGGTATTAAAAATTTTAACTAACAATAAACCCTGACAATAAACCATTTTTACTATGTTTGCACTATTTTCCACCTACACTACCGTTAAAGAATTTTATAGACTACTGTGATTAGTTGTGTTCCTACTTATTGGCGATTTTAATGCTGAAGGATTTGACTGGAAAACAGGGACTGTAACTGCTAGCAATTTTTATGCTAAGAAAAAAGCAGAAAAGGTAATAGAATTAAGCAACCTTCTCCAATTAAACCAGCTAAATAAATCCTATGATGCCGTAAATAAAAATAGAGTACTTGACTTGTTGCTGACGAATATAGAAAACAGTATAATAAATTTTAATGTTGAACCATTAACTAAAATCGATCGTTTCCACCCACCATTTGTATATTCATGGAATACTATAAGAAACAAGCTCAAAAAAGAATACAAAACAGACCAGTAATTATGACTTCAGAAAAGCTGATTTCTTGCAGGTTTATTATGAAATAAAGAAAATAAATGAAATTAATGATCCTACCAACAATGTAGATAAAATGTCTAAAAATTTGTATGACAAAATATAGAAGTTTTCGATTCCCATGTACCGAAGAAACTGTATAATAATATGACATATAAGTACCCGTGGATGAATAGAGACCTTAAATCATTAATAAATAAGAAAACAAAATATTCTATAAAGGCCAAACAATCAAATAATAAAATATGGTATCAGAGGTACTCCGATTTAAGAAAGGTGGTTAAAAAGAAATATCTGGAGACTAGAAAATTTTACTTTTTAACGTTGGAGAACAGTATTTGTAATGACAGTTTGTACTTCTGGAGAACATTCAAACAATCACATAACAAACAAATGCCAAAACAGATAAAATATAATAATACATCAGTGTCAGAAATGTTAGATATAGCAGAATGTTTTAAAGTTGTATCTCATAATTCTTTTAATTCTGATTCCAACCAAAATAAAAAATGTAAGGTTCTGAAAGTGACAGAATATAATGATAATTATGTATTGTACTCCATCTTTCACGCAAAAAGAAATAATTGAAACAATCAGTAAAATTAAGGGAAGCACTACACCTGGGCCTGATAACATTCCATATTATATCATTAAAGCCTGTAGTAATGAAATAGCGTCAAATTTAGCTATTATATGTAACGCATCGTTAAAGACTGGAGTATTTCCTTCAAAATGGAAGCAAATATATGTTGTGCCAATATACAAATCTGGTGATAGATATGATGTTAAAAATTGTAGGCCTATTAGTTTGGTAAGTGCATTCTCTAAGATTTCTGAATTAATCGTACACCAACATTTATATTTTAATGTAAAGAATATTTTAAGTGATACGCAACATGGTTTTTATAAAGGTAGATCGATTGCAACGAATCTCATTCATTTTACAGATTTTACGTACTTTGCACTAAAAAGTAATTTACAGGTTGATGTTATATATATTGATATGTCAAAGGCCTTTGACTCTATTGATCATAAATTACTTCTGAATAAATTATCAAACATTGGCCTATCACTGTCTTATATTAAATGGTTTGAAAGTTACTTATCAAATAGAACTTTTAAAGTAAAAATTGGCAAGGTAACATCTACTCAAGGTCAAATAGGGAAGGGAATACCTTAAGGGTCTTCCCTGGATCCGCTTCTTTTTTCTCTATTCATCAATGACCTACCAGGAAAAGTAAGGTATTCAAAAATACTATTATACGCAGATGAGATAAAGCTCTTTAGAATAGTTAATAATGAGTGTGATAATTATCTCCTGCAGAAAGACTTAGATGCAGTAAACCATTGGTGCGAGAATAATTTATTAACTATTAACTCTGGAAAAACTAGATATATGACATTTACTAATAAAACTCAATACTTCGTCAGTAAATATAAAATTCATGGAGTAAGAATAAACAAAGTAGAACAAATTAAAGATCTTGGTATTATTTATGACAGACAATTGAAATTTAGTAATCACATAAATGATTTAGTGCAATCAACGAGAAAAACAATAGGTTTTATCTTTAATCAATGGCCTGATTTTTAAAATGGTAGTTCTTATGTGTACTTATATAAGACACTTGTTAGATCCAAACTTGAATTTGGTTCAGTCGTTTGGAACAGTTTGTCTAATATACTTATTAACAAACTTGAAGCAGTACAGAAATGTTTTATACGACTACTATGTTATAAAATGAAAAAGGACTACTATTCACACGAGTATGAATATTGGTTAACTTTTTGGGGACTTCAATCTCTAGCAGAAAGAAGAAATTTTATGGATAAATACTTTTTTCAAATGGTATTGGATAATAAATATAGTAGTGATTACTGCTTGGAAAATATAAGAATAAGAGTGCCGTGTTATAGTGTAAGAAGTCAGTCAACATTGGTAGCACTAAATTCAAAACGTGAAATATTGAGAAGAGTGGCAATGTCTTATAACAGTTTAAACTGAACATATGTTGGGGGAAACAATAGAGCAATTATTTTATTTTATTATATTTTTTTTTACAAAGATTAATCTGTTTTAACTTCACGACAAGGGTCTTGATTTTATTATTATTATATATCTTCAGAATACCTTTAGTTATAACATTTTATTCAAAGAACCAATATTTTATGTGGAAATATTACAATAGGTAACCAGGATCTTTTACATAGAAGATACGAAATTTTAAGCAAAGTTGACTCATTATTTTAACGATAGTTAAATGAAACTAATTTCCATAGTTCTGTTAATAGTATTTTATGATATTGACTGTATCTTTTTTAATCTTATTTTATAATCAGCTTTAATCTTGTAATGTGAATATATTAAACTTCTGACAAGGGTCTTAACCTACTAATATTAATTCTATGTCACAAACTTTCTGGTCTGTTTTAAATGATTGTATAATAGTCTTAACATAGTGCTGTATTTTTGCCAATGAGCTGTTCACGGCACTGAAAATAAAGTTGTTATTATTATTATTATTATTATTATTATTATTATTTTTTTTTTTTTTTCTTTAGCAATATAATTGTATTTTTCCATATTTAAGCGATTGAAAACTACTTTATCTACTGTGCAAGATTGGTAGCCTCACTCCGCATTTAGATAACAAAAACACAATGTTGCAAACTAAGTAGCACGTAATAAAACATCAATTGGGCAAGAACATTAATCATGTGACGATTAAAAGGCACCGTATGGTGCATTTTCTCATGTCAATTAGGAATTCGTGTTTATAAATTGGATGTCACCATTAACTTACACTCGGTTTTAAGTATTTGATTTAAAACACCGATCAAATGACAATGAAGTTTTCAGATAGGAGATAGTGACACTGAATTCTGCAAATAGACCACAAGCAGCTTTAATTATTGTATGTGCATTATTAAGCTTCTTAATGAAAATATTGAAGTAAAAATTGTCATGTACAATCTAACCCTAAAGGGAAATATATTTCAAACCTTATTTTCCTTAAACATTTACGGGGCATTAGATTATTCCGGTTTTTGGCGAAATCTGGTTCTTTTTTTCGCATCGTAGACTACTTTTTTTGGTTTATAATAGGTTTATCCTCCTGACGCCCAGAGGAAATCGCCTACATGAAGCAGAAAGACTCTTAACTGCTGCCCAATTGCACAACATAAGGCGCTTCTGCTATTGTTTGTTTGCCGAAGCTAAATTTGAAGTGTAGAAATTAATCTACAAAAGGTTTCATTCAGCAAAGCTCGAGATATCCGGAGGAACGAACGGGCAAATGTCATCATTTTCCTGTAGAGCCGGCTCTACGCGGGGTGTCAGGAGGTTATAATAAATATTTTCATATTAAATGATCAATTAGGATGAAAAACCTATTTTAATAGCCAATAATACCACACTAAACAATTACAAATACACACAACAGTTAATATCAGAAATTTTAAAAATTCAATTTTTTTCAGTTTTTCCTCTGATGACTGAACATCATTCTTGACTAACATATTGACTTTTTTGTCCCAAAAATACAAACTTCTTTATTTGAAGGTTGATAATATAGTTGATGAAGATTAAATTAATCATTTCAGCTCTTTAATGCCTATCGAACATCAATATTCTAGAAATAAAACACTTTTCTTTGTGATTTTCATAGTCGGCAAATAGACCACTTTGGAACATTTTTTCTCAGTCGATAATATAATTTTGCAATGAAACGCTAGTCGGCTTTTAATTTTTTGGTTAATTCTAAGCAACACAATGTACTTACAATGATTTATTATGCCGACATACTATCTTTAGACCTATAAATTACGAGTCCAGCAAACAAGCCACTTTCAAGCAGCTATAGATAGATAGATAGATATTATGTGTGTGTGTGTGTGTTTTCCTCACACATTGGAACAAAGATTGAAACAGTGAGCATGCACTGACACCATGTAGCAATTTGTCAAAACATTATTGGTACTTAATAAATTTTCGTCCTCCATGAACGACGTTCTCGATTTACTTTATTAAAAAACCTAATAGAAAAACCAAGATAGATAGATATTAACAATACCTGAATCTGTATCTTCAAGTTTCTCTTTCAGTCTTGGAAATGCTGGTCTAAGCGCTTCAGGAAATCTGAGAAATACTTTATACATCATCAATACTGCTTTCTTCCTCAAATACGGCTTTGTAGATGTTAGCTAGAAAAGAATAAATTTAAATAATAAAGTAAATTAGGAAATCTACTAATATCATATCTATAAATTATCTTTTCTTAAATGTAATATTTCATTCAAAGACAGGAAGATATTATGCATATAAATATATAAAAAGTATATACAACTACCTACAAGAATCCCACCGTAAGTGTAGTGTATTCTTATGTATTACCGATTTAGTTGTTTATGAGAAAACAGTAGCTGGAATTGTCGTACCTCCTATATAAGCAACAAGACGAATTATTTTGCTTGGTGAATCAGTCAATAGGAACAGAGTTATATACTTTAGTTGTAATATGCAACATTACTGGTACTTTTACCGACTTAATTGTAGTACCGAACACCAGAAGACTGAAGAGTAGTCTACAATAATAAACTTCTTCCAGAGTACTCCCACTGCTTCCATACACTATTTAACTTTAGAATTAAACTATTATAAAGTCAATCTATAAAGTGTTCTGACGTTCTGTTTGAAACAAAAAAAAAAAAAAGTATCGAATTATACCTGAATTAATATAAATATATAAATAACAAAATAAAAAATCATACGTCTTAAGCAGATTTGGGAAATTAATGTACACTGAAAAAATAGGACACAAAACTGTTTATAATTAGCATTAGAAGTTAAATTTTATTTTAAAAGTTTTACTATTGTTTTAATAAATAAATTTGTCAGCAAAAACATCATAAAAGTCATGCTGAGCAGAAACTGAAATCTTAGTACATACATCGAACAGATAAAGCTACAAAACGTTACTTTTTACTGGACTAGCGAAAATTAATTTTTACAGCAATTACAATATATCTAATAAAAAATAAACAACCACAATAAAACACGAAGATTTCTCCCCATTCAAAGCCTTCAAATTTTTGCTTTTTAGGCAATCTGCTTTCTTTGTTCAACTCCAACCTATGCTTTCCTGTAGTAACGTCAATAATTCACCCTTTCAGACTTGGTGGTAACATTTGTGTACATCATATTTTAAGATTAATATAATTACTCTGGAGGACTCAAAATGGCTGGGTTTTCATGTCAATGGTCCTTGAACTTGTCTAAATCTCTTTCCGCTATTTCTGTGGTGCTTTCATCTGTTGTCAGGAAGCTACGCACATTTCTTGTAGAGTACTTACAGGGGCTATCACGATGGACGAAGCTCAGCCACGTAGGCTGTTTTATTCTTGGCGAAACAAACTATTTGCAATAAATCCTCCTTCTGCTTTAGTGATGTGTTTTGAGTTTCTAAGCTATGTAGATCACTATGATCTTTTGGATTAATGCATTTTGTATTTTACATACGTACTTCAACCCTAGTACATGCAAAATGTTTCATCCATAATTGTCTATGTATGACATCCGCAAACAAATGGACGGTTGTATTTAATTTCTTAAGTCAAAAAGAATAATAAGACAAAATAAAAATAAAATCTGAGAGTAAACAAAAAATCAGGTCTAAAAGGGTTAAGACAGTTTCTTTACAGCACTTGTAAGCCTCGGTTCGATCCAAGACCTTATTTTGATTGGTTTTCCAACTTGCATTGCCTTGTTTCGCTTCAAAGTTAAATTGCACAACAAACTTCTCATTGGCGCCGAACAAATCAGAGCCAGACAGACGAACTAAATTCATTATTGCGGGGCTAAATTCATTATTGCAGATAAAAACCTTGAAGAGGTAGATATAAAACCAGTAAAGTAACATTTTATATTGGTAGAAAAGTATGCTCATATCGTATTCTCAGTTTAAAACCCTTTTCTACAAGATCTTAACATTTCGTTCGAAGTGCGTAATGTAGTACCGTTGCAAAAGTAAAGAACGTTTTGGAAATGTTGAAACCCAATGCTAATTAACGGATAGTTTATTCTCAAAACTTCTCCCTTCTGTCCTATTAAACTGAAATGGATACCTTAGAAACAGTATAAAATTAACATCGAATATTACAATTCCATAAATGCTTGTTTAGTCTAAGCTCTTACGTGAAATACGACTTAGTTCCAGAAATATGTGATTAGTTTCTTCTATAGTACTTAAATTATAAATGCAAATCTTCACTCCTCCTTTCCTTTAATACGCAGATTAAAAATTGTTTTACAATGAAAAACACATGAAGAGACAGGGATAGAATAGATCGTTATTTCTTTATTCTTTCTTTTTCAGAAAAAAAGGGGGGGGCAAGAATTCCCAAGCAAAAAGGCTATGAGCAAAACTTTTCCTTTTGTTTAGAAAGCATTTTTTTTCTCAGGTACTTGCATTCCTAACAGCAATCAATACTAACTAGCAAATCGTGCACTGCTGGCATTACAGAATAATGAATAATAGAAGAAAGAAGAAAGATAGGATAGAGAAGAAAGAAAGGATTGAAGAAAGAAAGGATAGGAAAAAATGGAGTTATCCAATGACTTTCACTAAGTACCAAAAGTTGTGTATTGACTAGTCTTCATTCTTCGAATGAGTTTTAAAATTGTAAAATGTATGGTAAAAGAAAATTTCACTTAGCCTAGTTCCATAAATTTGCAAATATAAGTATGAAATTACTTTAAAATGACATCTCCGTGGTTTCTGTAGCCATCCTGAATTTATGCAGAGTGAAAAAGTGTTTGCATATCCGTTGCGCCTGTGTCCAAACCATTCAATCTATCTCTGACTATTTTTCATTCCCAAAATCCTTCATCTGATGAATTCATCTCAAACTAAAACACTACCTGCTTCTACAGCAACTTCAGCAACTCCTACGACCATTTTTTCTGTCTTATTGTGACATTCTACGTCCAAAACGTGCGAACCTTCCTTTATACATTTCCTCTGCAATCTGATTCTCCGAATCAATAAATATTTTTTCAAAAAGTAAATTGTAACAAGGACCGGTAATTTCCTATTACTTTTAGTTGATAAGGTCATGTAGTTTTCAGTGATCAAGTTTATTACTCATCCATTACACTTATTTACAGATGATTCGACACTGTTGATTTCGCAAAAACTTGTATGAAACATGTCTCGAATAACTTCGTTTATCGATGATCATGGTTAACAGTAAATTATCCCGTTCTGATTGTAAGTTTAGCATCCCTTTTCGGCATAGATGTTGAATCTCTCTTCCTGCTTTACAGATACCCACCATGGTTACCCTATTTTCGTTTGTACCACACTCCATCTACAACAAGCAAAGGCAGTTACAGCACTGTGATCTCAAACCATCCTATTCTACACTATCTTATCTAACACGTTGCGTTTTACTTGCATCTAGCTATTAAGATAGCATACAGTTCGTATTAATATTTTTGTCTAGATAAGGTATAACGATATTATCAAACTCAAAATGCACAGGCTTTAATGAATACTCTTTTTACCAGACAGAAACTTCCAGATAGTTCTATATATATATTTAATTCTATGCTGTGTGAGATGCTCGTAACATACGCTCCAGTTGGTTACCGGGATCTTGTATCATCGATGTGTGTTCTTCTAGCTACCAGCAATGCAAACTGCCATCTTTTGTTTTCCATACTCACAGTTTTGTCTTTTCAGTCAACGTAAAACGCATTAATTTCCTTCATTCTCTTCAACTTTACTTCGAACTCTATAATCTGTGAATCACTTCCCCCTTTATTATCGTTCCTAGACGCTTTAAAAACAGCATATCACGGTGTGCAGGCCTTCTGTTCTCGAGTTGTGGGACAAAGATCAGCTTTGGATTTAGTTAAATTTTATAAAGCTATAATTGCTTGTTAGAACAAAATATATGGAACAATCCTGTAATTAAATGTTAATTTGAGACGAACGAAGGTAAATGACGAGACGGCTGATTAGTTATGTCGTATACAAATTTGATTCTGCAAAACTTAAAAATCAATGAAAGACTATTTCTTTCCGGAACAGAGAAACTTACTAGCATCTGCTTAATTTGTATCAATTTCCCGTGATCCTTTAAAACATCAAAGGTCATAGTCATTTGCACGTAATAATGTCGAAGAGTTTCTTCGCTTCCCCTGAGGTTTCCTTTCCCGCTGTAAAATTTCAGATGATTGTAATAGTAGTAGTACTATAAACTCTTGTTTTAAGGTATTTATTCTGATATGATGAACAACTGGAATTAAATCTTTATTTTACATTTGCTCGCGCTTAGAAGCAATCTCTATATAAATTTTCCCATAACTTGGGTTTATATTGTATTGGATTCTCTTTTTCAATCATCATACAATTACAATGTCGTAACGTACCTTCTCGAGCCGGCAAAATAATGTTGATTTCCTTCAGACTATCAATAATGAGACAGTAAACTTCTCTCTTGTTTGGGTCACATTCAAATTTTGCCTTCCTATATTATATATGTCTTCCTAATTTTGCTAGAACGTCATACTAATGTAATCTCCAAATACAAAGAACAAAAGCTGAGCGGTTGTCGGCAGACGTAAATGTATCTCACGAATTACCGATGTGTTTCAACTTTTCCGAATGCGTCTCAATACTATTCTTGACTTGGCATTTTGTCGTTCAATTCTAACAGATCTTGCAATTAGCTTAACATAAAAACTACTAATGTGAAATAAATGTGCGGCCCAATAAACTGTTCTACCCTCATTGTGAAAAAGGGTTCTTAAATCATGTCAAACTGCACAGTTTCCTAATCTTTTTGAGTGACGTCACACTTTACTGAACTCGAACAACTGATGTGTTTTGAAGACTATAATAATCGAACAGTAATTGTGAAATGATCGATATGAATTGACAAAATATGATTGAATATAACTGTAAAGCTTGAAATCACATTAATGATTGTAATAATTACGGTAAATCATTTTATCTGTCAAACTATTGGTATTACAGAGGAGCAATTGTTTAAAACAAGATATAATCAATGAAATAATAGTAATTAATTTCCCTACACCAAACAATTTACTTTGTTTATTGACATATCGTTTTTAATTCATAATGACCGACAATCCAAGAACATGATTACTGAATAATCTGAAAAGAACATTAACACGAGAGGTAACTCAATTTGCTGTCACGTCAGTATTATATCAGAAAGACAAAGGAACAAGACATATTGCTTTTAAGCATGGTAAGAGTTAGACATATCTTTAAAAGACTGAACATTTTTTCACCTAGTGATAATACTTGTAAAAGTCAGAAGGCTATCATAGAACCAACAAGCCACCAAGACTGATTACGATAAGACTGAAACTAAGATCAAAACGGAGATCCTAAAGTGAGATGTTTCAGTTATATGAACCACTGTTTATATAATCCCGTTTTAGTAGGTCAAACGGCTTTGTATAGAACAGTACATATACGATATTTAACAATAACTTGCTGCCCTCTTTTAAAATAGAAAAATTTTGTTTCTTTACACTATTTGTGCTGAGAATTCTTTCCTTAAATTACGAGTAAAAATTTACCTTTTCAGCGCTATCATTTTGAATTTGAATTCCACAAAACAAACATCAAACTTTTCCTTTTAATAGCTAATACATATGAGTTCAGAACATTGTAACAGACTTAGGTTAGGTTAGACTTGAGCATAGTTGCTATGGTAGACTTCCACTGGTATAATTTTTCCCAAAATTAATTTTAAGACTTTACAGTAGAGTTTCAAGAAGTCAAACTCACCTGGGTCATTGCAGGATTTTTCGGGTTTAATTAAGTTTCTTCACCTTTTAATTTTCTTTGGCGTAAAAACGTTAAAATGTGATTCTTATATGAAAAATTTTCCGTTTTTCTATTCTAGTGGCTGAATTCGTTTCTTCTCTCGTGTTCGTTTATTTATTGAATTGTAAAGTTCCTATTCAGTATCGATGCTATGTGAGACGTGGATCTACAGTTTAAAGTGGAAACTGAACGACAGTAATGCGCTTCCATATCCACTCCCACCGGGAATCGAAGACAGGGAAATATGCACCATAGGCTTGCTAGCCACTAGACTAACGGAGAGAGCTGTTCAGTCTAAGTGCATGAAGAAATCACTAAATTGGTTTCTTGGTTTGTTATTACTTTAATATACAGGAGTTGGACAAAAAATCTAAAACGTTTGTGAGAGTGTGAAAATCATACCTAGTATGGTGTGGGGCCTCCTTTTGCGTTCAAAACAGCTTGAATCCGACGTGCAATGGACGTATACAGCTCCTCAATCGTGGTGTGTGGAAGTTTGTACCAATGTTCCTCCGAAACATGCTCCAGTTCCGTAAGGGATGCTGGTGGAGGGTAATGAGGCCGAACACGCCTTTCTAACTCAGACCACAATGGCTCAATGATGTTCAGATCTGGTGATTGTGGGAACCTGGTCACGCTCCTCAAACCATGATTTCACCGTTTTTACAGCATGACAGGGTGCCAAATCATCTTGGTAGATGCCATCACCATCAGGGAACAATATTTGGGCCATGGGTAAAACCTGGTCCCCCAAAATGGCCTTATACGCCTTAGCATTCATCATTCCATGCAGGGCTATGATGGGACCTGCAGAAAACCACGATATCACTGTCCCTACTGTAACAGAACCAACCCCATGCTTTATAGTTAGGAGCAGACAGTCTGTATCATAGGCCTGCGACGGTGTTCTCCATCCGTAAACACGACCGGTTGTTGGAAACAAGGTGAAGGTCGATTTATCGGACCACATTACGTGTTTCCACTGCTCATGAGTCCACGCCTTGTGGTCCTTGCACCACTGGATACGCCTCTTCCCATTTACTGCTGTGACCAGGGGTTTGGCGATAGCGGCCCTGCCATGAATTTCATTTTATGAAGTTCCCGTCAAACTGTTTTCGATGAAACCGGGTTCTGTGGGCCGGAATTGAGTTCAGACGTGATTTTCATTGCAGTGGTCTTCTTTTTAGCTGCTACAATTCGTTTTAATGCCATCCGGTCCCTATCTGACAGGATTGTCTTTCGACCACTGTTGTGCTTTGCAGACGTTGTTTGCCCACGAATTGTGTATGCCCTCGTGACATTGGACACAGTGCCTTTCGATACTCCTACAAAGTTCGCCACTGTTGCCACTGAAGCTCCAACCAGACGGGCACCAACGATCATGCCTCTTTCAAATTCTGTCAGGTCGCCCATTTTATCGCACCACTTTCACACCACGACACTCACAGTTGAACTGGTTACTGCTGACGAAAGAGGAAGGTCCACATGACACACTGAAAACAAAAAAAAAAAAAACTATCGGCAACCGCAACACGTGTCGCACAGTGGAGGGCCAAACTTACGTCTTTAGATTTTTTCTATGAAGTGTCTTTAGATGTTTTTGTTACTACCTGTATATCCGGGTGAAGCATTTAAAACTGTTTTTGGAAATATCTGGTAAACTACAAATCAGATTTTAAAAAAGTTGTAACAAAAGTTTTGTGTCTCGTAGGGGTACATCCAATGACCACACTCGACCCCCCTGCCCCAACCCGCAGGGACGGGACAGTCAACTTTGGAATCTTAAATAGGAACCCGCATTTCTTATTGCAGATTCGGATTCTCCGGGTAAAAAGTACAAATTTTGTATTGAACATTTTGTTCGTTGCGTGATAGATATCGCTGTAATCGACAAAAATCAAAATGGGTAAACATCGTTGACAAATGACAGGCAAATGTTCGAAAAGTTGACCATTTTCTGATACATTTTTTACCATTCAAATTACCGTCTATGGAGCACGGATTGTGACCATGCGTTGCAGTCCGTAGGTAGACTCTAGCTGTAGGTATAACACTCGAATGTGTATTGCAGAAAACGGGCATCATTTCAAACATTTGTTTCAGTAACAATCGAGATGTGTGAGAGGCAAAGGGAATGGGGAACGCAAAGACTAATTTTAATTCATTGATAAACAAATCAATGAATGTTTCCAACTGTTGTCCATTTCAGAGACATCTCTGACAGAAATTAGACCAATAATGTGGACTAAGTAATGTATTATGTTCTGGAGAATCAAGTGTTTTTGCTATGAAACATCGGTTTCCCATTACAGATTTTAGAACTGTCTTTCTAACCTCCTGAGATGGCGGGGGATGAATAACTATGGTGTAATTTGATGGCATTTGAGAATATATCAACACTATCTACTTTAATTTTCCTAATCTGATGTGCATTTTTTTAGATATAATTTTTCAACTGTTTCTAACCCATTTTGAATTTTGTCATTTACAGCGCTATCTATCACGCAACGAACAAAATGTTCAATACAAAAGTTGTCGTATTTTTTTTCGCGGAGAATCCGAATCTGCAATAAGAAATGGGGGATCCTATTTAAGATTTCAAAGTTGACCTCCTTCCACCCCCGGGGGTGGGGCAGGAAGGTCGAATATGGTGTCATTGGGTGTCCCCCTTTGGGACGAACAACTTTTGCTACAACTTTTTCTAAACCTGATTTGTAGTTTTCCAGATATTTCCAAAAACAGTTCAAAATGCCTCATCCGGTATATATTCCGCATATTGTTACCCAGTGCCAAACTCTAATTTGATCAAACTCTATTCAGAAACGATAAAAAACAGTTAAAAACTGTTTCCGTTTGATAATATAGAAGCCTGCTTATGTTGGACATCATTGGTTCCATTGAAAAAGTGCAAACTTACAGGAAGTGAGTGCATTTTCCAAGCCTTAGTAACATACGTATTTCTAATGCAATAATTGCGTATTACTTGCGTATCAGTATGTATTTTATGAATAACAAATACTAGGGGTACTTCGTGATATCCGGTTAATAAACGGAACTTCACTGATTTGAAGATTCAGCCTCCTCAGTAGGCTGATTTAATGTGCTTCTGTCCCCACATATATATCATACAATCTCAATTTTGCCATATACATACCCCGTTTCGTCAACCATCCCCTGCGTCAAAATAAATATATGAAATTTTTCCAAAGCTGAAGGACATGTGACAAAAATGCCCCAATTTGGTCAGACTGTTTTTGCGTGATGCTAAGTATGAATATCGGGCGCTCTCCATCGCGTATCCGTTTGTTCACTGCGTCAAATACGAAAAAAAAAAAAAAAAAATTAGACTTACATTTATGCCAAAAATATCCCTAACCAGTTTTTTTTTTCCTTCTTTCTTTCTTTCTTCAACGCTACTGTGTTCACAAATTGTGATTGACACACACAGAACTTACGATGAACTTAAGAATGCTGGTTATGGCTTTTGCATCAGGTACACGAATCTGGCAAAAGTGTTTAGATACTATGTTCGTTATCGCTGGAACTCACATCATGCATGTCCACTGTTGAGAAGACACATTGAATTTTATAGGCATACACATTGAACTGTCAGAATACATTGAAGATATTGAAAAACTCAGTCAAAAGTAAATTTACTTTTAAACACAAGGAAATCGAAGTGGAAATATTTGATTCATCTCCGAAATAGCTTTCTGGGGCTTCAGCCTAAAAGTTTTACTGATCCAGCAGTTACGGGATAGAATACCTAGTTTTCAACCACGCAGTATTTAAACGAATATTTTCATGTTGCGTCACTTCATGTTGTAATGTGATAATCTATGATGTTATGTTGTAATGTGGCAATTTGGAATCGCAAACTAAAACACTGAAAAGTTGTGTTATAATATGTCCAAGAATATATTCATCACTTGTGATGTGCCCTATATAACACGTATATGATATAGTATGTTCCCTCTACTATCTTATATTTCGCTTCCAAACCTGAAACTTAATTCATGAGCCACTCACATAATATAAATAAATTTGTTTACTAATCGTTAAGGTAACTAGCAAACAATAAGCTTAATATCAATACCCAAGGTTCAGGGAATTTTATATCAATCAGACTTTTCCAAGTAGACTAGTTTATTCAAAATTAAAAAAAAAAAAAAAAAAAATTGTTCTCTGTGATTAATGTTCCTTAATGAAAATGATTTCACTAATCAAAAAAAAAGTCGTTCAGGTACACCTCTAGACCCAGAGGTCCCCACCTATTTAAAACCTTAAATAACAGTTCGCTCCAACATGAAGCTTCCTTTAAAATTTGTCTAATATTCCTTAAGAGAGGTTCTGAACATGCGTCCTCGTACAAGCCATGAACCTCACATACTCGAAAGACAGACCCAACATTCTGAGTACTGTCTGGCCTAAGTCCCTAATTCAGGAATCGCCCTTTATTGGACAACCCTTAAGGAAATAGCTAGGTAACAGACTTTAAAAGGTAAACGGAAAGGGAAATTTCCTTCATTTAGGAATAAAACCCCTCCACTCAGGCTCGGTAGTATGAACAAAATTCAAGCAAACAACAGCCTATCATCCCCTTATGTGAGGAATTAGCTGTGAAAAATCTAATCGGCTAATCAAATGCAACTAACCGAGAAGAGAGAAAAAAAAGAATATATATTACTCATCCGGCCCGGATGCAATAGCAACGGCCTTCCCTAAAAATCAAAAGAAAATTTCTGAAAACAGACAGCGTCCGAAAGGAACGTTGCCACAATAGATCTAGAGATCTCTACTAAATTTCATTTCCTTAAATATTCCTAACCGGGAATCGAACCTATCCTTAGACTATAAACCCAAGGACATACAATCAGAACTTAAATATTCTGATTCGTATTCCACTTAACAAGTCTAAAGGTTGACCCTATACACAACCATCTCTTTCGGCTGTACCCTTGCTCTGACTTAAAAGAAAGCAGCGAAGCAAAAGAGACCCAAGGAGCACGAAAGCTCCTCCCGCAAGAAATTCCGTCTCGACTCTATCAAAAGAATCCAAATTCTGCCTCCCCGCTGCTATTTCCCTTTTTACTTATATACGGATTTAACAGCTTCCCCCTCTCCGCAACGACGAGAAGAAACTGTCACTGAGCTTAACAGTGTTTCCAAATGAGCTAGCAAGCTACTAAACTTTAGCCTTAATTAGAATTATTTTTCTAAAACTGAAAAGAATAACTTTCAAGATTAACATATACATATATATATATACATTAATTAATACATAAGTACACAGGAAATATATAACATTATATAAAGATTAATAGACAAAAACCAATTCTACAATAATTTTACCAGCGCTGGTCCTTACTCTAAATAAATATGCATTAATAAACAAGAAATAATATAAAAATTAAAATTCCTTTAAATATATGCATATATATACAAACTAGCAATGGGCCTGAAAGTGCTCATTGCATATACCGCGACCTTTAAAAAAAAAAAAAAAGCTGTGCTTTCCACTTAACTTTCACAGTTAATAGTCTCTTCCAGTCTTTTTCCCCCGAATACATTAAGGGAAAAAATCACTTTCGAAACACAAACACAAATTTCACATACACTCACTTAAACTTTGATAATATATGCATTTGGGACTTATGAATGCCCAAAAGTCTGAAGTCCGGAACAGTTTTCTCCCCCGTTCACATTAAAGGAAAATTCACTTCAAAAACACTCACTAAGCACAATTATTAACAACACACAAAAAATCAGAAATTGATAATTTATCACGAGGACTTATGGCTGCCTCGAAAGTCTAATGCCTCGTACAGTTCTATGAATCAATTTGAACCAATTACACTTTCCTGTAAATTAAATTATATATATATATACCTTGGTGCCGTGATGGCATGACCTTGGTGCCGTGGAAAAATGGAAAAGCACTAGTCTGGGATTTCACATGTTCCGATACGTTTGCTCCTTCCAATTTACCCCATTCTTCAATTCAGGCAGGTCTCGTCGCCGCTCACAGAGAATCAGACAAAAGACTAAAATACTCAAACCTATTGGACAAATATTGGTTTGTAACAGTAGCAATAGAAACCAGTGGGTCTTGGGGTCACGAAGGATCTAATTTAATTAATGAAGTTGGTCATCGAATAGCAATCAAAACTGGTGACCCCCGAGCTACTGCATTCCTTTTCCAACGTATCAGTATCGCCATCCAGCGCGGGAATGTGTCATCGATCCTAGGCACATTACCTCCTGGTAAAGAACTGGACGAGATTTTTCTTCTATAACACACAATAAGACGGAAGGAGACATATCCGAGGAGGCTGACAACCACTTTGACTATGTTCATGAAGAATGTTTTGAATCCAGTTTGGATAAATATACATTGTTGGAAGTCATGGCTAATACCGGATTGATGGCAAGAAACATCGTGTGATGTCGAAGAAGCGCCAAGAGAAAGAGAAGCTTCTTCATAAGTATAAACGAGAAATGAAAGGTGCAATTAGAGAGATCAGACGAGACAGTGCTTTCTTAGCTAAACACCAGATCAAGGAACAAATCCAGAAGGATATGGAGAGAAAGAAGAAGGTGAAAGATCTGTTAGGATCATTGGCTTCACAAGAAGGAGAGTTTAAGAAAATTAAGAGGAAAAAGAAGTAACTAAGTGTAAAATATTAAATGGATATTTTTGGTATATATATATATATATATATATATATATATATATATATATATATATATATATATATATATATATATATATATATATATATTGACTTACAACTTCAATCCTTACAGATCCAGTTTCCTCCTGATTTGGGATGCTTCTTTTCTCTCCGGAAACCTGATGTTTTTCCCTGGAGTCCTTGGAATTCCCAGTCCTTCTCCGTCCGTAAAAAGGTCTATGAAATCCTCGTCCTCCTGTTGCGTTCTTGAGGGACCCGGAAGATGCTCAAAAGAATGGTGCCCCTCCTCTTTAAGCCGCTCGCACTGCATGTCACGAATATCTTTCAGTGTCATTTCGGCCGCTTCCACTCGGCTTCTTTTGGAACTTGAAGCTTCATCTTGAGCAAACCTTGCTCTCCTTTTATTTTTTTCGGTACATCAACGTGGCATAATAATTGAAGCCTTAACGGGTTTTCAGGGTTAGGTTTGGCACCTACATATACTGACCTACTCTGGCGAGACATGCCGGCTTAATGTAACTCTAGAGAAACTAAGGCTCTGAACTTTATGGTCTCGTCTCGCGACGTGAACTGCTCTCGAAGCGAACTAAGCTTGAACTAGCTAAAATAAAAACATCTCTAAGGAAGGTTGTTGTTTAAAAAATTCCAACTTCGAGGGTAAAAAAAAATCAAACTACAGGGTCGGTGGGTAGCTTTACTCTCTCCCCATCTTCTTTATTTCGTTCGGACTGATTTCCTTCGCGTACTCCGCTTGTAATTCGACGACGTGTCTAGCAAAGTCGAGCGCTGTAAAAACAGGTTTCATCATATCTGCATTGGTTTTTACTGTCCTCCCGGACCACTTGTTCCTCACCAAAAATGTGTTGGTGGCTACCTGACTGTATCCGCCACGGACCAGAATATCGATTCGACAACGATGCGCTAATATTCTGAGTGAGAGAGGAAATCCTAATGACTCTCAGCCATATATCTCGTCCTACTTTAAAAGGGCTTGGGCGTCTACCCTTATTATACATCTTCCCATGTGTTTCTCCTGAATTTTGTTCGCCCGTTGGTAAGCTTTTTCCAACCTGTTCCTCAACTCGGCCACATATTTCGGGTGATCGACATTCAAATTTGTTTCCTTTTCTTTCTTGGTTTCTAAATCTAATCAAGGATGTCGAAGCTCCCTGCCAAAATGTAAATAAAATGCAGAGTACCCAGTGCTCGAACATTTCTTTGAATTCAGAGCGAATTCAATTAATTTCAAATCCTGATTCCAGTTCTCGTGCTTTGCATTATATATGGCTAAAAGACACTTAACGTCTTCTATTGCCTTTTCCGCCTTGTTAGCACGCGCCCTATACGAACTAATAAAGCTGTATCTAGCACCTAAGCTCTCCATGGCCTTTTTCCAAATTTCACTGTTGAAAATACTGATTATCTGTCACTATCTTTTTATATGTTCCAAATTCTGAGAAAAAAATCAGAATACATTCGACCATAATCTTAGCTGTAAGTCTTCGAAGAGGGAAGATTCACTAACCTTGTGAAAGCATCTACTAATACTAAACAATACCGATACCCTCCTACTTTAGTTTTGGTGATCGGGCCTAAATTGTCAGGCATACAGGACTTCTACGGGTGCTTTTACTAAGGAACTCTCCATATATCCGAACTTCGTATTGATATTTTCCTTAAAAATGCTACACGGAACGCAAGCTTTCGTGAAATCTTTAATATTCTTCTTCATTTCTTTCCAGAAAAAACGATTCCTGATTCTATCCAAAGTCTCTATGAAGGATGGATGCCCTGACTTCTTCTCAATATGTGCCGCTTTACAAACTGTGGCCCGCAGATTATCGGGTACCCATATTACATCCTTTTCTTCCCCCTTAATTTTGACAGTCCTCATCAAAATATTCTCTTCATTAAAGAAGGCAACTATATCAAGCTGTCTCAAAGTCTAAGTCGCCTGGAAAAATTTATTTTCTCTCCGCATTTATAATCTACCAATTTACCAAGAAGCGTGTCAGCCCTTTGTAGTTGTCTCCATTTTTCAAGATCTTGTAAATCATAAGAATTTGGAAATTCCTCAACTTGTTCGTCCTTACTTACAGCCAAAATATTAAAGGGTAACTCAGACATAAGCTGTATCTTCTCCCTGTCTGTAATGTGGCACGACCTACCACTCAGAGGAATTTCATCGTTTCGCTTCCTCTTAAGTTCCTTCTTCAGAGTTTTTATCTCTTTAGTCCTCTGAACATCTATGAAAAATAAATCATTAGAAGGAAGATCCTGAATATCTATCAACTTCTGGCCCTCTACTTCTACCTTCAGATAGCCCTTGTCACTCTCTGATTCAAGAGGAAGTAAATCATTTGCTTCAGGGGAACCCTCAAATTCTGGCCCTTCTGTAAAATTTCCTTCTAATCTAGAAAGCATATCAACTGGCTGTTTCTTTCCCGGCAAGAATCTCAGAACCACTGGAAATCGAGAAATTCTCGCAGCCCAGCGACTTAACATCGGAGAGATTTTACTCGACTTAAAAATAGTCTAAATAGGTTTGTGGTCAGTGTACACATACACGACAGGTGCATGCATCAAGAAAATTTCACTTCTCTAAAGCTAATACCATAGCCAAAAGTTCGAGATTTGTTGCGCTGTACTTCGCCTGTACCGGTGATAACTTCATGGACCCATAGGCCACTACCCCCAGTCTCCCCTGGTCATCTTTTTGACACAGAGTGTACCCCGACGCGATACTAGAGCCATCTACGAACATGTGGTACGGCTCCCCCATTTTAGGTAGGAGAAGCATGGGGTCTTCTGCTAGAGCCCCTTTAATTTGTTCAACGCTTGCTCATGAACTTGAGCCCATACAAACGGTCTATCTTTCTTCAAAAGATCTGTTATTGGCGCTAAAATTTCAGCGATCCCTTTGATCCGAAAATGAAAAAAATTAAAAAAGCCTAAAAGCGCTTGGACTTGTTTTACATTTCTTGGTCTCTGAAACTGTTTGGCCATTTTGATTTTTTCTTCAGTACAAGAAATATACCCAGGCCTAATACGATGGCCAAGAAATTCAATATCTTGAGCGAAAAATACCGTCTTATCCGGATTTAGGGTTAAACCAGCCTCTTTAATTCTCTTTAATGTCTCATCTAAAATTTCGAGTTCTTCCTTTGTTTCTCCGCCACATAGTATATCATCATAGTATACTATAACTAGTAAAATAAATTTCCTTAAGCACCAATTGCATGAGCTTAGCCAGACTATGGGGAAGATCCTTGATGCCGTAGCACCCTCGGGTGAACCTAAATAAGTCCTTATGCGTAATAAAGGTAGTAAATTCCTTACTCTGTTCTTCAAACTCTATTTGTGAGAACGCAAAGATAATATCAAGGGATATAAAATAACGTTTATTCCCTAAATAAGAAAGAGCTTCTGTCATACTAGGAAGACTGTATTTTTGATCTTGTCATGGAATTCAAAACTCTCGAGTCCATTATTAGCTTATAATCCCCATTTTTCTTTTGGTGTAAAATAGGAGCACTGATATATTTAGAATGAAGTGTCTTTTCAATGATCCCATCTTTTTCCATTTGGTCAAGAATTTCTTCCATAATCTTTCTCTTCTCAAAAGAGAGCGGCCTCAATTTAGATGAAAATGGTTTTGGATTCCGAACATTTATCTTATGTTTTATCAGATGTGTAAGTCCCGGTTTATGGCTAAAGGCCTCTCTATGTTTTTCTAAGATTCCTTTCAACCTCACTTTTGTATCTTTATCAATAGCGACACGAGACGACATCTGTTCTATAACGGTGTCCTTTCCCTCTTGAATATACAAACAGTCATCCAAGTGCGACCTTTTTTCTTTCTTCTCAGAGTCAAAACACAAACAGGCTGTAAACCATCGTCAATATTCCAGCCATTCTGAGAAATATAAAGAACAATTTTACTTTTCTGGAGGAAGTCCCTACCCACAATCGCGTCTTTTATAAGGAGGGGGAGGAGATGGAACTTCTGTCTTATACGAATACCCCTAATAAAAACATCGACAATAGTGCTCTTGTGAGAAATAGCTGTCCCCTGGGTTAGAGACAAAAACAAAGTGTCCTTTCTGAATTTGCAACCTTTGGCTTCCCACCTATCTGCTTCTTTTTGCGAAACATAGGAGAGGGAGCTCCCGCTATCCGCATAAAGATATGTTTCTCCCCCCAGAATCGTAACCTTTATTAGTGGTTCCCTGGCCCAGGAGGTTTTGTCTTTGGCCGACGCGGCCGTAAAAAATGACCTGATCCTTTATTTCTTTTCTTTTCGTTCCAATCGGTCCTCAATTTCCTCTCTCTCTGAGGAGATTCCGCAACGCTACAGACCCTTGTTTTTCTTCCTCCATTTTAGAAGAAAACGCTGAATCCATGTCTGGTGCTCGCATATTTGCCCTCTTATTGCACCTACTTTTGTTAGTGTTATGTCTTTGTAGCTCAATAAATCCTGTTAGTTTCTCTTCATTCTGAAAACGCCAACCATTTTTGCACATGTGTGATTCTATTTTGGCTTTCGTTAACATATCATTTCCAACTATAACGGGAATGTTAGACGACTCTAAAACATAAAATGGATGCGACAACTTCTTTTTCTTTATACAGAAAGTCGGAAAAACAAGCTTGTGCGCGAAAACATGCCCTGAGGCCAACGAAATTTCCTGCTTTATTTTCTTACTTCAAGCACCTTCTTCTTCCCATCTCCTAGCAGTGTTTCCATCCGTGATAGATATTTAGCTCCCAGAATACAAGAAAAGTTCTGTCGGCTGCCTATAGAAATAGCCAAATATATATGGCGGTGCATTTTTACTTGTCGCTAATTTCCTAACAAAAGTGGCTGCAAATACGTTCTCTTTTCCTCCATTTTTCTCCCACTTTTTATACTTTTCGCAGACAGATTTGCAAAAAAAGCATTTTATCGCCTGTTTTTCCTTAGTATTCTCGCCTACAACTTTATCTTGTCTTTTAAAAACAGCTGGGTTTAGAGCTTCTCTAATTTCCGGCGCACGGTGTAAAACCGTCCCCTTTGTAGCGACTACAGCTAAGTCTGCCCTTTTTTGTTCAACCTCATGAGACTACGTAATTCAATTCCTCTAATAAATATGACTGTATTTTTAAAGCATACCCTTCTAGCTGTTTTAATCCAGAAAACTTTTTCATGTAAATAGACCTTATACTTCGGGTGTACTTTGGTCAAAATTTTCTTTACTTGTTCGACTTCTCTAGGAGGATCAGGCAATTTCTTATACAACAGTGACATCTCCCTAACAAAACGCGCTAGAGGTTCACTTGGTTTCTGAATCCTACTCACTAATTGCGATTTAATTTCTTCCTTATAATTAAAACTGACATATTCCTTAAGGAAGCTATCTTTGAACTCCGCAAAATTTGCGAATGGTTTCTTAAACTGGAACCATTCCTTACTTTCTCGCTCTAAGACTTTTGGCACAACTCTTTCTAGAATAATATCTAACGAGACTTGTTTATGCGCCGCAGTCTTCCAAACTAGACAAAAACTCAAATGGATCTTGCGACGGATCCCCAGAAAAATGTGGAAGCTGTAATTACACTTCCTCAAAATCCTGTCTACACGAGCAACTAGCATTTTCACTTCTCCGTGCATTTTGTGAGTCTTTCAAATTCCTAATAAAATCTAATAGAGACTCAGCGCTCAATTGTTCGGTTCTTTCTATTCCCAGAGCTTGTCTCAAAGCTTCCAATTCTATAGAATTGGACTCCATGTTTCTCAGTATCTTCCCTGATCTTAAACGCATATACTACTTAAAAGAAAAGCCTAATATCCCGGACGAGCCCCCAAAATTTATGTGATGTGCCCTATATAACACGTATATGATATAGTATGTTCCCTCTACTATCTTATATTTCGCTTCACAACCTGAAACTTAATTCATGAGCCACTCACATAATATAAATAAATTTTTTACTAATCGTCTAGGTAACTAGCAAACAATAAATTTAATATCAATACCCAAGGTTCAGGGAATTTTATATTAATCAGACTTTTCCAAGTAGACTAGTTTATTAAAAATTACAAAAAAAAATTGTTCTCTGTGATTAATGTTCCTTAATGAAAATGATTTCACTAATCAAATAAAAAAAAAGTCGTTCAGGTATACCTCTAGACCCAGAGGTCCCCACCTATTTAAAACCGTAAATAACAGTTCGCTCCAACATGAAGCTTCCTTTAAAATTTGTCTAATATTCCTTAAGAGAGGTTCTGAACATGCGTCCTCGTACAAGCCATCATGAACCTCACATACTCGAAAGACAGACCCAACATTCTGAGTACTGTCTGGCCTAAGTCCCTAATTCAGGAATCGCCCTTTATTGGACAATCCTTAAGGAAATAGCTAGCTAACACTTTAAAATGTAAAGGGAAAGGGAAATTTCCTTCATTTAGGAATAAAACCCCTCCACTCAGGCTCGATAGTATGAACAACATTCAAGCAAACAACAGCCTACCATCCCCTTATGTGAGGAATCAGCTGTGAAAAAAATCTAATCGGCTAATCAAATGCAACTAACCGAGAAGAGAGAGAAAAAAAGAATATATATTACTCATCCGGCTCGGTTGCAATAGCAACGGCCTTCCCTAAAAATCAAAAGAAAATTTCTGAAAACAGACAGCGTCCGAAAGGAACGTTGCCACAATAGATCTAGAGATCCCTACTAAATTTCATTTCCTTAAATATTCCTAACCGGGAATCGAACCTATCCTTAGACTATAAACCCAAGGACATACAACCAGAACTTAAATATTCTGATTCGTATTCCACTTAACAAGTCTAAAGGTTGACCCTATACACAGCCATCTCTCTCGGCTGTACCCCTGCTGACTTAAAAAAAAGTCGCGAAGCAAAAGAGACCCAAGGAGCACGTAAGCTCCCCCCGCAAGAAATTCCGTCTCGACTCTACCAAAAGAATCCAAAATCTGCCTCCCCGCTGCTATTTCCCTTCTTACTTATATACGAATTTAACAGCTTCCCCCTCTCCGCAACGACGAGAAGAAACTGTCACTGAGCTTAACAGTGTTTCCAAATGAGCTAGCAAGCTACTAAACTTTAGCCTTACTTAGAATTATTTTTCTAAAACTAAAAAGAATAACTTTCAAGATTAACATATACATATATATATATATACATTAATTAATACATAAGTACACAGGAAATATATAACATTATATAAAGATTAATAGACAAAAACCAATTCTACAATAATTTTACCAGCGCTGGTCCTTACTCTAAATAAATATGCATTAATAAACAAGAAATAATATAAAAATTAAAATTCCTTTAAATATATGCATATATATATACAAACTAGCAATGGGCCTGAAACTGCTGATTACACACTTAATGAATTCCTGACCTTTAAAGGCTGCTCTTTTAAAGATAAACCAGCAACTCTCTCAAAGTTCAGATACGTTCATTAAATCAAAAATATATTCTGGGACACATGATAACACTTATTGACTTAAATCTGAACTCCTTCCATCCTATTCAGACATCTAGAAAAAGTTAAAAACTCGCTTGAACTTTCGAGTAAAGGCACTTTTAGACTAGTACAAACGAGGTGGCCAGACGATCCACCTGCACAAAAGGAAACAATAAACTAAATCATTAATCGGAAGGCACAAGTCTCTAGTAACAAAGCACTTTTACAAGTAATTCTGAAAATCTATACTTACCAATGTCATTATATCATTTGCCAAATCACGAGCAAGGTCAGGACTAATAAAGCATGACAAACCCGACAACGCAACTCCAGCATCATATTGGTTTTGACTGTTAAGATCTTTCCTTACCATGTTTGTTGTTAACATTAGTAACTGAAAAAAGAAATATAAATATTATATATATCTGTATTATATATGCATTTATATTTTGTACGAACTTGTATTAGTACGCTATTGAATGCATTTATACAGGGTGGTAAGAAACTATTTGAACAAACTTCGGGAGCTGATTCCCGACTCCGAGACTAGCAAAAAAGTCATCTGGTACTTTGGTCAATGAGGGATAGTTTCGGCGATATAAGGTGCCGAAAGCGTGGGAAAATGAACTTCAGAGGGCTGTAATTCAAACACAACGCAACGTAGAGAGTGCGGTATAGAACGTGACACTCGAAGTCATACCTGCTCGACTGAAAAATGTATGTTTCAAACCTCTGCAATATGTGTGCGAAGGATTCCCCAAAGGAACATAGGGATCACTTGCCAGGTTATAGGAAATCCATAAGCACCTTTGGAGAATATCTCGCACATATATTGCAGAGGTTTGAAACATACATTTTTCAATCGAGCAGGTATGACTTCGAGTGTCATGTTCTATACCGCACTCTCTACGTTGCGTTGTGTTTGAATTACAGCCCTCTGAAGTTCATTTTCCCACGATTTCGGCACCTTATATCGCCGAGATATCCCTCATTGACGAAAGTTCCAGACGACTTTTTTGCTAGTCTCGGAGTCGGGAATCAGTTCCCGAAGTTTGTTCAAATAGTTTCTTACCACCCTGTATATTGTTAAATCTTTTCTTACTTAACTAGTGAATACATTATACTGACATTTTACTCCAATTATTTAACAGTCAAGTCAATTATCCGTGCCCAGTACTCCTAGCATTTTCTTCCTGATGACAATGTTAGTTTAGCAACATCTATAAAAACCAACATAAGTCTGTCGCATGACATTGTTCAGTAACATTTCATCTTAATGCACGATTACGTATAAACAGAAAGGAGAACTTAAAATATGAGAGAGACAAAAGTTACATTCAATTTTATGAACCCTTATTTTTTACACCCACCCCTTTACTACCTAGTGTATATGCATTTCGTGCACTAGAACTAAAAAATACCGAAACTGGCATCGATATTTCTGAAAATCGAAATTTCGGTACTACCCATACCGAAATATCGAATCATGCCGAAAACTGAAATATCGACAAAGATCTGTATGATTTTATTTACGATTTATTATTATTATTATTATTATTATTATTATTATTATTATTATTATTATATTTTCTCTCTTTTTAAAGCAGGAACCTGATCTTCCTTTTCTTTCTACTTTACATAAAAGTATATTATAGACCTACACTACAGTTTTTGTATATCATCTTGTTACAGATTTTGTACTCACAAATGACTTATCAGAGTGAGATTCTTGGTTCTTTCTTTCTCTTCATTTCCAAAGGAATTGTGTATTCTCAACAAACGTTCGGTGTTGTAAAAGGACGAAAAACATGAAGCTCAAATTTGTGACTACAATTTTCTCTGCTGCATTAATAGATATAGCTCTAAACTAAAGTATGAAAAGTGATATTGTAGGAAATTTCCACTTAAAAAGAGGAAACACTTTCAGGACATACTGTAATATTTTAGAGACTGATTTAATTGTTCTTTCAAGACTCGTCTTTATTCAATTAGCAGGTTACATTTATTTTGTCGTGGTTGCTGCGTATCTCAATTTGCTGGTTTTGTCCTCTTTCGGTATTTTCGGTACATTTTATTTTATTCAGCCATGTAATTCGACAACTTAGGACATAACTTAATGTTATTAATTTGCTCTTTAGCTGTTCATATATAAGATTAACCCGAACTGATTTTTTTAAAATTGAAGAACTAAGTTTAATGCAAAATTACGTATGTACACTCATGTCCAAAATAGTTGTCGCATATCTATAACTGTCTTCTTGTAAGAATATAATTTGATAATGGTTTTGCAGGGTACTTTTAATACTGATACTATGTGTATAATCGGGAAATATATATTTGTGGTAAATTTCATAGGGAAAGAATTATAAATATGAAAATTAGAATGAGTGAAACAAAATGTTGCTAAATGGACAAGAAAGTTTTATTTTCGTTTTATTGTTTTTATTTATTTCTCTTTTGAAATGAAATTTCCCACATACATGTCTTTGCAGATTATACACATACTAACATTATAATAAATACCGGGCTAATTCGTTATCAAAATTATATTCCTACAACAACATATTTATAGACATGCGACAATAATTTTGGACATTAGTGTACATAGAATAACTCCTCCGCAGTGCACGACTGAAGTAATAACAAAAACAATAGGGATCCTCGGATATCCATCCGAAGTATTTTGTTAAATGTGGAATATTAAAGGGTAGTGTAGAACTCTGTTCGGACATATTTTCTCTATTGCCTCTATAAGTCTTCTTGCCAGATCTAGTCTGTGACAAAGTCGTGCCAGTTATAATTTTAAGAGAAAGAAAAAAAGAGTCTATAGCACGTACTTAATGAGCTGTAAGTTTACTTTTTGGTTTATAAAGAAAAGCGTCCTGTAGGGGAGTGTCCAATTCCAACGCTTCGCATTGAGTCCAATGCTTCTATCATGTAAAATACTCTGTCAAGGTAATGAATAGGTAGAGCAATTGGCACACAAGATTTATTATGAAAATCCAGTTATCTACAAACATAACACAAATCACTATAGTTATGGTCTGGAAACCAAATCAACGTTCTCCAGATGATTTTGTCAGTAAGTGGATGGTCTCAAGGCCCAGGCAGTCAAGGAAAGGATACTCCAAAGCTCCAGGTAGGCAAAGGATTTGCAGTTAAGAAATCTCAGTGCTTTAGGCAAGTTAAATGAACAAGGAACCTCCGAGCTCCAGGCAAGCTAAGATGTTTAGATTAGGTCAAGTCCCTCAAAACTCCAGGCAAGCTAAGAAGTTCCGAATAGGTAGTCTCTCAGAACTCTAGGCAAGCTAAGCGAGGATTGGTCAGTCGAAACTGATGCAGCTGGAGGTCCTGCGGCGTCTTTTATATCCTCTTCGTGGGTGGTAGCAGTGCTAGTGTTCCTCTTCGATGCGTTGGTGACGGTTATATTCGATTCTGCTTGTTTGTAGTAATAGTAAGCAACCACGTGGCCTTGATTACAAATATGGGGCACGTGTAGGGTATAACACTCGCCAGACCGGTTTAAAAATTAAGCCAGAGGGTTACGTTTTACTATTTATAAAATTGCACTTGTTATGAATAATCAGCTCGGGAAAGGTGTACTCAAAAAAATATTTCATTGTACACGAACACTAGCACTGGGAGAACACTAACATTGTTGCAATAAAAGGAGCGACTTAAATTGCGATGAGGTTTGTAAGATAAGCATTAAACAGTTAGTCCTTTGCCTAAGGCAGGATCGGTGACACACTTCTTTTCCCTCAAAGGAAAGGCTTGTTTAAGCTTTGGTGTAGATAATATAAATATACTAACCCACATATGGTGATGTGTGGAGTATTTGGGGTGATATCTGAATATCAGTGGTGGCACTGTTATTAAAAAATAAACCCGTTATGGCCGGTTCCAAGCTCGTGCTATGAAAGGGGGAGGGGCATCGTCCTGCCACTTGTTGAGGTCGCACGGGAAATGTGAGAAAACTCAGTCCTATATGGTCGATAAATGTAAGGTCGATAAACCTAAAGAAGAAACAAAAAATATAGTCACTCAAGTTTCTGACACAAACATTAAATTTACATCACAAATTAGTTTTCGTAATGCAAGTTAGCAAAGTTCAACAGAAATGCAGACAAATCCAGTTAGTGTTTGTTAATGTTCAGACAAAATTATGTAAATTGCCGCGTTTTGATATTAAATCCGGAAATGATATAGTTTCATATTTTCAGGACTTTGATGCTTGTTGTAAGGAAAACAGATATGACAAATGATGCGAAAAAGCGGTTGTTGCTAGTTGTATTCGAAGGTCCGGTAGGCAGTGAATTAAAATGTTTTCTAGATAGAAAAACTAAATATTTCTAGACAAAAAAAAAATGTAGGCGAAACATCATACAATGAGTTGAAGAAAGAGCTAATAGATGAATTTAGAAATTCTAGCTTTGTTTTATACATAGAAGAAAGAATTAGAAACAGGTTACAAAGAGGGTGAACCTAAAATAAAATCTACGACATGCTAGCGTTAAAATAATTTGATAAGGGCATGACAGACACTAAGAAAATAGAATTAATTGCATCAGGTCTTTTGCCATACTACATACATAAGGTAGGACAAAATCCTATAATAATATAGAAACATCCATAAAAGATTTACTAAAGGTTAAAAAGAGTAATTTCAAAATTGAACGGAGACGACAACGTTCTAAAGGTAAAGAAAACTCAGACTTAATTTCAGTACAGTAAGCAGAATTAGAAAACTAGTGAAAGTAGGCGACTTGTCAGGTAGTGATTCGGACGATGATTTAGTAGTAGCGAAAGAACCTATAGCTCGTCAAGAGTTAAGTCTGTACTGTGGTTGCTTATGGGCTTTTACGTCTGCGTACTTACCCCCTTAAATAGAACAGATTTCACTACTGTAGTTTATCTTAAAGAATGTTAAATATTTACCGACGATAAAAAAATAATTTCCATAATTCCTTATAGTATTTAATTAGCTTTTAATGGCTAGTTTTTTGTTTTTAAAACTCGAAGGGAGAAGGCACGATAAGCGTAACGGCTGCTAAAACGTTGCCGGTGCATTTTCACGTGACTAAAACTGTCTGCTTAAAGATACCGTTGCCAACTGACGAGAAATTTCACCGTAGTGTCAACCTACATTCGTGCGCTCATTAGTATTGTACCTTCCACTGATTTCAAGTACGAAAAAAGGTAGCTAAAAAGGAATAAAAGTACGACCAGAAAGAATTGAATGAAATCTTTCTGATTTTAAGAAAAAGTAAAATTTTACTTCAATCTCCTTTTCTTCCTTTTTTCCCCTATCTCAACCAAAGAAAAATATTTTAATCAAAAAAAGAAAGATAGCGGACATGATGTTGCAGCTTAACGCGAGATTCGAACAACTTGTGTCCCCACCGAGAATCAAACCCAGGACCCTTTGATTACAAGTCGGCGAGCGTAAACCCTCATCCACGTGGGCACTCTGAATAAAAAGCCAATAATAATTTCAGGGGATGGTCTGCGGGATGTTTTTTTAAGTACTTCAGTTTTATTAGGTCTATTATTATTATTATTATTATATTATTTAACCAAGCTACAGCCATAATCCATATCTTTCCATAACTATTAACTTATTTGTATTAAATATAAACGCTAAGTGTAAAACTTCTTAGGCCAAACACTGATTCATGAAGTGTTTCTCGGAACATCTGAGTTCGATTATTAATTATACATAGGCCTATGTATTCCTCGTCGGGAAGGAAATTTCAGCGAGAATTGCTGCAGGACGCATTTCATATTTCTTTTATCTTTCGTGCATTGAAATTTCTTTAGGAGTTCATAACTGACTGTGATTTCTGTTGGGTTTCATAATAGCATTGGTTTCAGAAACAACACCAGGAAATAGGGAGACCGTTTGGTGCGGTGGATGGGGCCAATAACTTACCTACTGTATCGTCTATTGTCGCGCTAAATGACTCATGTCAGATTCCAGACGAAATTCTTCTCTGTTGTGTGTCTGCTATTGTGGAGTGTGTGGCGGAGTGTGGTCTCTGAACATTCGGCATTTTCTTGGTTGTGTTAATTTACTTACTGTGCTGTTCTGGGAACAAAATCGTGCCGTCTGTGTGTGCATAGGTGCGTGTGTGTTAATATATCAAAATGGAAGAAATTACAGCCAGCACCTCTTTTAAGTGTAAGAGTGGTCAGGTGTTGAAAAGCAAATAAAGGGCTATTGTTATAAACGTGTTTAATTATTTAAAGCAGAAAAACCCGGGTAAAAGTATAAGTTGGGTTGGGTTGGGTTGGGATGATGATGATATGGAAGAAACTGATTCTTTGGAGTGCGATTGATTCAACGAGGTAAGTTGTTTATTATTATTATTATTATTATTATTATTTGTTAATCGTTGTGGTCGTCGGGACCGTAATACAGCAAATTATAGATGCGTTAAAATATTAAATAATACTTTTGATAAGTGGATAGTTTTAAATATCTAGGATCAATATTAACAGAGGAAAATCATACTCACGAAGAAATTAAATGTCGACTAAAAGCAGGGAATTCGTGTTACTATTCGGTTCAAAATCTCTTGTTGTCGCGAATTCTGTCGAGGAATTTGAAGCTTAAAATATACAAAACGATAATCATGCCTGTTGTTCTGTATGGTTGCGAAACATGGTCACTTACTCTGAGGGAAGAACATAGACTGAAAGTATTCGAGAACAAGATCCTGAGACGAATATTCGGACCCAAGAGGAACGAGAATGGGGAATGGCGGAAACTTCAGAACGAGGAACTACATAATTTATATGGTTTACCCAACATTGTTAGGGTCGTCAAGTTTAGGAGGCTTAGGTGGGCGGGTCATGTAGCTAGAATGGAAGAAAGTAGAAACGCTTTCAAAGTCTTGACTGGAAGACCAATAGGAAAACGACCATTAGGAAGACCTAGGCGCAGATGGGAGGACAATATTAAAATGGGTCTCGCAGAGACTGGAATACTAAGTAGAAACTGGATGCAGTTAGCTGAGGATAGAAGTCAGTGGAGAGCTTTTGTGAACGCGGCACTGAACCTCCGGGTTCCATAGGCCATAGTGTTAGTTAGTTATTAATCGTTGTGGTGTGGATTTCTTGTTTTACTACGTGAGTTGGCAACATCAGTCGGCAGTATAATAGAAGCGCGAACAGTTCTGCATTTGCTTTTAATGCTCAACTTGGCATCGCTGTTCCTATAAGACCAACAGTCCACTCTTAAGTCTGGATAAGCTGTAAGAGAAAATCGTATGTTAGTCAAAAACCAGAAGAAACGGAAATTAAAGCAGAACCATCGACTAGTAAACAGATGGCTAAGGTAGAGAAAACTTTTGAAGAGCTAAAACTATTTATGACAAGTTAGATGCAGGCCATTAGTAACAGCAGCAATACTAACAATCAAAAGAAACAACAGTAACAACAAAACAGTGTTTGCGGGGGTAAGCAAAAAACTTTCAAGATCAAAATGGTAAGAACGGACAGTATTGGAATAACAATAGAGATTCAAATAACGAGGGGAAAATGGTCAAAATAAAGGAAACTATATATCGAACAGAGGTAGGAGTAGAAAGTACTATAATAATAACGGAAGACAAAGGTGGAATAATTAGAATCCACAAGCTTTTCCAATGTATTATCAATAGAATCAACCGTCTCAACCAAATTTAAATTACAATGCAGCGACTTTTGATCCGTATATTCAACCTATGTCTGCATGTCAAAATTGTCAAAGACAAAGTCAATCCCAGAATTTAAACCAGAAACCTATGTAAATGAACGGGGCAAATTTACAGTGTATAGGGCACTGAAACAAACAAATATTGGCCTCAATTCAATGTGAAAATGACATAATATCTTTAAATGTACATATAGCAAATAAACCAATTACAGCTATAATTGATTCTGCCAGTCAGTTACTTATTAATAAGAATTTAATTCCTACAGGAGCTATAGTCAGAAATAGAGACCACAATTAATGGAATAACTCAGAGTTCAATGTCAGTAGATAAAATAGCTGTAATTAGGTCTACTAAAGCAGGTTTTCCATCGTATCTTTTGACATACCCAGAACTTTGCATACTCTTTATTGGTTGGAAATGACTTTCTATTTTCACACAGAGTAAAATGAGGTTATGGAAACAAAACAATAGCTTTACACAAATCTGGAAAACCACCATCCAAATTATCACAAGTAGATGTCACAGTACCTATATCAGAGAAAGTCCATAGCACATTAAAGACCTGCCTAGAGCCAAAGTTCGCAGTTAGCAAAATTAATTTTCCACCTAAGGCAAATGTATATGTGCCAGTAAAATTACAACATTCTTCGTCAGGAAACGAATATTTGTTGGAGCCTAACAGAAAATTAGAGGATCAGTACAATATTTTAATTCCTAGAACATTGCTCACAAAAGATCAAAATTTGTTAGAAATAACAAATCCATTACAAAGAAAGTAGTGTTAAAAGTAAACACAGTAGTAGCCTATGATGATTACATTACTGAGAAAGAACGTAATGTATCTAATACTGTAGTCCGATGATGAAGAATTAGAAAGAGAAAAATTAAAATTACGAAAGTAAATTGGTCATAGGAGAAAAAGCAGACCCAGAAGTTAGGAAGCAACTAATAGAAGTGATTGAGTTTAACGTCTCTTTCAGCAGCGAGGCTATATGAGACTGGACCTACTGATTAACGTAAAATCCGAACATGAGCTACCGCTGGATATCGAAAGCGGGTCTCCCACGCCAAAGGCGCGTATGCTAACCACTTAGCCACGAAGGAGTTTAAGACGAAATTAGCAGATCTTTGCTACGAGTACAGTAATGTTTTTGCGTGGGACTCCAAATCATATAGAATTAAAAACTAAAGTTCTCTTCCATTGATCTCAGTATACCTGTACAATCCTAGTAGCTCTGAAGCCATTCGAGAGCAGCTCAATGTTTTGTTAGAACAAAAGATCACTGAACCGACCGTGTCACCATTCAATAATCCCATGTTATCTATAAAGAAACCTTTCCGGTGCGTGCTAGATGCGAGAGTTTTGAATAAGTATGCGGTATTTCACACGGTATCATTACCACCAATACATGTTTTATCTACAATGGGAGGACATTTGTGGTACAGCGTTTGTGATATAAAATCTGCATACCATACAATTCCTATTACTGAAGAATCAAGGGATTACACGGGATCGAACATCCCAGTCGAAGGAAGTTCTAGACTTCGAGTTTTGCCGCAGGGATATCTATCAGCGCCTGCTGTTTACACGAAAATAATGTCCATTATTTCAGCGAATGTTCTACCAGCACACGTTTCTCTTTACATGAATAACATTTTTAACTTTACAGATAATCAACACCAAATGGTTGACATTTTAGGTGCTGTATTTGAAAGATTAAGAAACGCAGGTTTAAAATTGTCAGTAGAAAATTGCAAATTTTTGGAACAACAAATACTTGAACTTGGGACATAGTTGGTTCTGTTCGTTATCAACTTAGTGACAAAATAATAAATGCTATTCAGACTTTTAAATCGTGTAAATTGCCTAAACACCTTAAATCCTTCCTCGATCTCACGATTTACGTCCGGAGATTTATCAAGGACTATGCTATTTTGGTCCAACCCCTACAATTAATGTTCCGAAAAGGAAAAAGTGTGTGGACTGAACAATATCACGCTGCTTTTCAAAAATTACAAGATGGGTTAATGAATGCTTTACTTTCATCTCCATATTTACCAGGTAGACCTCTGAGACTATCAACAGATACTGATATCAAATCGATCGGCAATATTATGTAAAAACAAGAAAATGGCTCGACTAGGTTTTACGGTGGTTTAAGATCGTCCGAAAGTTCGCACCATATTGTAGAGCTAGAACTTTTATTAATATTATCGACTTATAAAGCATTTAATTTCTAATTACGGAAATGAATTTGAATTGTACATGGACTGTAAATGTCATATATTTTAAGGCAGCACGAAAATAGTCACCTAAATTATTTCAGTATGCGTTAGAATTACAGGGGTACTGTTATATTTCAATCCATGTAAAAGGAGAAAATAATCCCAGTCCCTACTCAGGAAGCGGATACCACCTGACGCACTTGGAACCGCCTTGAGGGATCCCATCTGATACCTATCAGCAACTGGTGGAAAACCTTCCTCGAAGGATACATGCTGTGATCTAGGCCAAAGGAGGCCCTACCCAACATTAGGTACGTCATGATTTGCTTCATTCTGAAAGTTGCGGGGTGTCCGGTGACTTTTTGGTAGACAGTGTATATAAATATGACAATCCAATGTGTGAGAAATGTGGGCGAATGTATCAATATTTCCCACGTCGGATAATGGTGCCACGAATGATTTTCGCAACACATAGCTTTGATTTAGCCCAAAGAAGAATAACCCCTTATAACATAAAAAAGGGTCGTTGTATGCGGTTCACAGACAGTAGTTCCACAGTTCTAGATTTTCTTTCACGCATAAGTTCCAACTGCTGCAAGTATTCTGCGTAACTGCAATGACTCTGGACACTTGACAAAAAGTTATTATGCACGGTATCCCGAGCACTCCACACAACACACATCCGAGCAGAGCAGTCCTGTTCATCCAGTGGAGTTCTAGTTGCTTGAGGGTGGGTTTACGTAATGTGAAGTTATGATAATCGCATCAAATATCGTTAACAGCGTACTTATCGCTCTTCCGTACTGTTCAGAAACAAATGCTTCTTCACACAAGACAAAGAAAGAAAGGCCTCTTACTATCATTTTCTGAGCAGCCGCAGTCAACTCAGGGTTTCACTTCAGTTTTCGAGATTGGTGAAGGTGTTTGTGAACAGCTTCTGTACTGTAATTTAATGATTCCTCCAATGTCTCACATGTTTCGCTATTGTGCAGTCGCCCCTTGTCAGTCTGAAAGCTCAGATAACGTGCTAATTAATTGTGTGATTGGGGATGTCAGAACTGACAAGCTGCGCCCAGGAATTTGTAAACATTGAATTTGGTAGAGCATAAAGTACGGGATCTGACCTGGGTTGCATACAAATAAAATCAAGCATGTACAAAAGAAACTTATTGTGATGTCGAAGGGGTTGAAAAGGGCGAGAAGGGAGTAACTTTTAGGATTGGTTAATCTACTCGCACCCACTTGTAAATCTCGGCATTTCCTTCTCGACGATTCTTCCAATTGATTGATGTCCGTCCATCCTTCTCTCTGGTCTACTGGGCGTCCAGGTAGTTGTGTGTTAAGGGTCTGCCAAACCCGGGCAGGAAAACTAACGTTGCGAAAACAGTAAATTTAATCAAAATCGAAATCGCTTTTTAACGAATTGTCCATCGTAGCTAATAGCTTATAACGTTAGCTAAGTCAAGGTGCTCTCTGGGTTCAAGCAAGGTAAACTTCTCGTAACTCGGAATTATAGCTCGTGTTCCTACATGTTGACTCATCTCTCATTCGATCCGGACTATCTCTTCCCAAAAGTCTCTCAGTCGGTTTGTTCGATGTCCCTTCCGGGTTATTATCCTGGGTCGTTGACTATTTCTTCAGTCTCGATGAAAAGTGCGTGCTCATAGATTAACCAAAGGTAAGGTGATGATAGGAATCCTGACAGGGAAATAATCTGTCGACTTTATTGATTAAGAAATTAAATGTGTGAAGAAATTAACAAACAGCAAGAATACTTACTTGTAAGAAAAGTAAATGAACTTAGAAAAAAAATGAAAAGTGATTCAACTTTTAATAAACGATTATGCTTTTTACTGCATATAATTTTAAAATAAAATGTGCCAAAGTCCGAAATAAAATGCTTTATTGTGTTCATTTACACATATCTTCACATCCCCCCTGAAATCGAAGTCCCGATTGAAAACATTTCGGAAACAAAAAAAAAACACTTTAGTTTTTGTACAAAAAAAAAAAAAAAAAAAAACATCAGCATCTTTGTAGTTCCATTCAGTCTTCATAATAAAAGTCACAGCAGCAAATATAGTCTGGAAAAAAATCATATGGAGAAAAATGATGAGTACAGCATAAATGTTCACAACACTAACAGTTGATAGCAGAACAGTCCAGCCAAATGACGTAAACCCATCAACGTCGATGTTGTAAACACAGCATCACTAAGCACAAGATGTAGGTCTGGAAATCACAGGTACAATGTCCTTACACATAACATAACTGGAAAGTTCATTCAGTACAAGTAGATCATAGGAGTAGGGTAGACAGGTTTATTATTGTAACATCACAAAAAGTAGGGAATACAGCCAATGACTGACTAAAACACGTAAGATATGAGAGTAGGAAAAGTAATTGGATAAAATAATGAAATGAATAAAATCGACGAAAAATCGGCGGGGGGGGGGGCTGCAAAAAGTAATAATTTAAACCGTAATCCATACATATATATCTATATATAGTAAATAAAAGCTCCAATACCAATAAAATTTAACTCTATTATCAAAATAATTATTACGCAGAAGAAAAAATAATCTAGCTACCCAAAGAAAGAACAGATAAAACAACACAAAAGAATGTTGATTTCAGGTTTTAGAAAAAAGGAATTGTGGAGAATTTAGTTCCACAATGACCGACATATTGGCAGAGTTATAGCCCTCTGCATTGGCTATTAAAACCTTAAAGAAATCAACATGACAGACTATCACCAAACACATTCCTAAATCCCTAACTAAAATATGCGATAAAAGAGAAAAAAATAGCTTCTTTCTTTTTGCATGAAAGTAAAAGTACGTGCACCCACAGCAAAATGTGGAATCAAGTCCATTCTTCAAATACACAGAAATACATATCAATAAAGCACAAATCTTCTTCATACATAAGTCCCACGTCATATTCATGACGAAATACGCAAGTTCACTATATACACTGCAGGCAATGAAAAATTGACCATTCAAAAAAAAATCACTAAAAATTACACAAGAGGATACGACAGTCTATATTCCTTTCAAAAGAATATATTAACTGAGTATGTTTCCAATAACTAATAATAAATCGTAGGATCAGATCAAAATAATCCAGGAAAACTTCATTCTTCTTTACATCCACATTCGGATCATAAAATGCATCTCGAAAATGAAAAAAAAACGTAAGAATTCCTTCTTCATTACTATCATAACATAGACAGCATTCAAATATCAATTCACAGTTGTGTCTGACTCCCTTTTCTTTCTTCCGCAAAGCATAGTGTGTTGGGAAACAGATTTTGCAAGAAAAAGGATAAGACCGACACACACATAAAGGTGTTGTTCGAGTTATGTACTGATACAGTGGGGGAATGTGTTGGGAAACAGATTTTGCAAGAAAAAAATGGATAAGATAATCTCATATGTACTAAGAAGAAGAACTATTAAAATGTTTTTTTGAGAAAACACCCTGTCTAAGGGACAAGAGAGACTTCTTAATTTGATTAATAAAAATGAAAGAATTTTATAGTATTAGTAATGATGAGTATCCGCCGCTGTCAATTCAAAAATACTGGTTCTTGTCTCTTCTCTATGGAAGTAAGTAAAAGAACCGGAAGGATTACTTAAGTCAGCAAATTTTATTCACACTGAGAAAGATTATTGAGAAATGCAAAAAACAATAAGATTACATTGAAATAACGAAAATTTTGTAATCACAAAATATTTTACACAAGAGACCTTACTTAGCTCAGATTCTTTTCCAACTGAGATTTACTAACAGAAAAATGTCTTACATGTGTATAATGTGTCCTCTCACCCACATGACTCTGAAATCTCCTCTCGTCTTTGGCTGCTTCCGTTCCCCTTTTTGCCAGCCTGTATCCTCCTTATATCCCTCGTGTTTATCACACTTTAATTATGTTTCTAATAATTAAGAAGTCTCTCTTGTCCCTTAGGCAAGGTTGTTTTCTCAAAAAAAAATTTTAATAGTTCTTCTTCTTAGTACATATTAGATAATCTTATCCATTTTTTTCTTGCAAAATCTGTTTCCCAACACATTCCCCCACTGTATCAGTACATAACTCGAACAACACCTTTATGTGTGTGTCGGTCTTATCCTTTTCCTTGCAAAAATCTGTCCTGGCAGTGAGCCACTTAACACTGTCACAGAATGTATTAGATTCAAAATAATGTGAATCATGTTTAAAAAAAATAATAAAAAAGGAATTCATACATGAATAAACAAGAATAGGAATCACAATTCACACTCACAACATCTCACTGTATCACAGTATAACGATGTTCTACACTACAACACAAATTCCATGAACACAAATATATGGCATGACCCAGTCCTCCAGTCCGCTGAAGGGGGGATAGACTGTCGCCCATTGGGTGTGAAAATTTCCGGGTGCTCGTCACTTGGACATCCTCATCTGTAATACAATCCGCCGGAGGAAGGAGTACGACAACCCGTTGTTGTCTTGAAATGCCATGATAGTCCATTGGCAAGTCTGTTCCTATCAGAAATCACTACACTAGCTTGGCAGTAGGTTGAATGGGTGTGGGAACCATCTTCTTTGGAGTTTTGGAGGAGACGTCTGTGTCATTCAACGGAAGCAGAATCCAGCATGGAGAATCGAACCAATGTGCACCATCCTGTACGGTCCTCGATGTTGCTTGAGGAGATGTCTGCGTCGTTCAACGGAAGCAGAATCCAGCATGGAGAATCGAACCAATGTGCACCATCCTCGATGCTACTTGTGGAGGCATCATTGCTTGAGAGGATCAATGGATGAGAGGTATGATGAATGACGTGAAGGAAGGAGATAAAGGAGAGGCTTGTATGTTTGTTGTGTAGGTGGGTGGGGTATTGTTTTTATACCAGATTTATTCGATAGAAAAAGACATGCTTTTCTCAATTCAAGGCAGAGACATGACAGCAAATTCCCAGTGCAATTTTAATTGTATATTTTTATATATTTTGTCGGTATGCGTGTGAATGGGTTATATAGAAGGATTATAATTAGATGCAGCAAATTACAGATCTGTGGGCTAAGAGAAGGTTAATATGTGGATTAGAGATAGGTTCATAAAGGACAAATGTAAAAAAAAAATTAAAATCGAAGTTTCTTTTTTTTTTTTTTTTAATGGATTCACCAGTACTGTGTGCCCCGTACCTGGGGAAAGGTACTGTTTATATAACACAATTACCAATTCTTTGTGGAGTATAGTATGGATTAGCGATCGGAAGGGGGGTTAGAAAATGGGGGGTCAATCTCTGGTTGAAGGGGAATAGCCACATGCTGTCTAACTTGTTGGTAGGTTTTGTGGGCCAGGGATTTTTTGTAACAGCATAGTCCTAAAATGATTAGCAGTAAGAATGAGAGAGGAGTAACTGTATTGTTATTATTATTATTATTATTATTTATATTCTGTTTATCTAGAAGCTTGTGGTTATCTATGTCTTCTTGTGTGGCAGCGTAAGTTGCTGGGTGCTAATACTAGGATGTTACTGTGAAAATGACCTCTGGTAAAAGTTAGAGACTGAAATGCTTCATATTGTGTATGTTCTTTCAATGACATATAGTTGTTTAGTTCTGGGAAGGAAATGAGTCCGTGAACTTCTTTTTTCCTCTTCTGTATTGTTTCTCATTGACGGAAAATTGGATGATGAAAACATGTCAGACTAGTAGCTGCTGGGTAAATCGTTTTAAAGCTTTCTGTATTATTCAGCATTGTTTTTAAAGTGCTGTATAAGACTATGAAATTTATCTTTCGTCCAAAGGACATAAGAGCTGTTAAGTGTATTACTGTAACCGAAACTTCCTTGTTATCAGATTTACTGAAGATGATTATCTAATTGTTACTTTCACAATTTTTCTTGTTATTTCTGCTCTTTATTTTTTCTCTTTTTTTCTTTTAGTTAAGTATGAGATAAAGTGAAGTGAATGTTAGTTAACGATGAGATAAAAAATTGTCCTTAGAGTTGTTTGTAAAAAGAAATTGAAATGAACTGGAAACTTGTGTCATTTGCAGCCTATTTATCAATGAAATTTCAAGGTTGGTGTAATCTACAACGGAATGCTGGAGCGATTTGTTGCCTACCGAAAAAATAGTTTTGCCGATTTTAATCGTATTTTTACCTTGTAGACGTTATGTCTGACGTGTATTTTGTTATTGATCTGTTCGTCATTTATGTTGCCGAGGGCGTATATACGGAGCTAATGCGTAAAAAATTGCCTTGATAAAAGGTCACAGCTCCGTGAGAATATATCAGTATCAATTAGGAATTCGTGTAAAGCATCGACATCATTTAGAATATAATAGGTATGTTTTGTTCTTTTGTTAAATTTGAATTTTATGGTTTCATTATGAGAATTGGAGTTAATGTTGGAACGTGACTTTATCAATATTGCATGAATTTCATTAGCTAAATGCTAGCTTCCTGTGCATGATTTCGCTTAGGAAATCGACATAGCCAAATCTCTCTGAAAAGAGACTTTAGGTTTCAGGCACAGGAAAAACGAAAGGAGCGGATGCCTTGAAGGCGACATGGCCCACAATGAGATTGTGAGGTTTCAGCCGTTCCTATTAGGTCTTAATAAAGATTCGTTCAGAAACGATATAGAATTTCCATTTTGTTAATGAACTGGTGTAGTTAATAACGCATTTCTCCTATCTGATTAGAGTTGAATTTTATATTTCTTTTGTGATGTTTGTCAATAAGAACAGATGTCTCCAATCGAATTGTAATAAGTTTTAATGAATGGTTAATGATGTTCGAGATGGTTAGAAGGAAGAAGTCGTTGTTCAAAATGACCGCGAATATTTTGTCCATGAGATATTTGATAAAGAAGGATGGATGCATAAATGTTAGTGATGACGTCACAATTAGAGCCTCTTAAGTAAATGATAGTGCCGAACTGCATTTGTGATGCAGGTGAGTTCGGCCGTGAGTTTAACAGCGTTGTACGTAAAGTTTACAATACATGCGTATGTAAAATGGCTGAATATAATCCGGTGCTCTGTAATGTGAGGTTATTAAGGGTGGGTGTTGGTCTCTTTTCAACCCCTATCTTTTTCTTTCTTCTTCTTCTTTTTTTTACTTAAGATTAGAATCCTGCTAAAGTCAATATTTCATTCTATTTGTGTTACTGAGAAAAGAGAACAAGAAGTTATGTTTTGGTAGTTTTTTTTCTTTTTTGTACGTTGAAGGGAAACAACTGGTGATAGGAATCGGTGTTCAATTTGGGGAGGGGCTTTCGGACCAATCAATGAGAGTCAATTCCTCTTCTTTGCACATTCTCTTTTATTACTTTGAGTTCGTCGGGTGAAAGGGGGGGTTCCCCCAGTTAAAAGTATTATTGTTCTTTGAAAATGTGATCAATTGCGGATTGAATGACTTATGCCTGAAAGCCACCGTAATGCATATGTCTGTTTTCAGGCTGGATCAATTCATAAACGTTAGATACGTGAGGCTTAGCCTCTGTCATTGATGTATCCCGGTCTCTCACTCGGTACTTACGTAATCCATCGGGACGTAATTTGTGTCATGCAATATTCGTTCTAATGTGTAAAATGAATTTAATCTTGTACTATTGGGAGAAGGGTAGTTGCGTAATGTAATGATTAGTAGCATTTAATATGTCAATTATCATAATAGGATGTGTCTAAAACTTATGGGGTGGTCGCGAGTGTTGACCTGCTGGGTAGGCCCGCATGTTAGTGGCGGTCTATGTCACTTTTTTTTGTTTTTTTTTCGATGTATATGTAAGGAGTATGATGTTGAAATGTTGGGTTTGGTTCAAGGCAAAATACTGAGGGTGGGGAGTAGGAGTAGGAGTACCCTTTCACCGTAGAATTTTTTTTCAGAATATGAATACCTATAACTCTACAGTTCGTTGTCCTGCTATACGTGTTGTATGTTATCAGCAATCCGCGTGAACCTCAGCTGCATGGCTTATTATGTGTGTAGTACAGAGATTTTTTGGAGGGGGGGAGAACTGCATTCTTGTTATCTTTCAGAATTCAATTTAAAGGTGCAGTGTATATTTTCATAGGAGGATTAAGTGAATCATGCGAGTGGGAGACAAAGGCGGCAAGCTTGCATGAGTGTGTGTTAATGAATGGGAAGGAAAAGGATAAGGGTCAAATGTGAATGAAGGATAGAGTGAATGTAAATCACTAATCCTATTGCTAGACCGCTTGGAAAGGGCAAAATCATGACTGTTTGAGATATTAAATCTCCTTAGGGATGTTTGTTAACAATTTAGATGGGCTAAGGAGGGACACTTAATGAATGGCAGTGATCTTGTTCTAGACTAGTGGTGCTCACTTTTTGTGACTGAGTATATGCTTTTATTCCATGCACCTAAAGGGCGTCAAAAGATACATGCAGCGTGTGCCTTTGTAACTTATCTATGATGCTTTAGTATGGTGAAACTATAAGTATTGCTGCAGGAGACAACATAGGTAGCAACACACTGGTTGAGCACTACTGTTTTAGATAATCAGAATATGTGCTTGGCAATGTGGTTGAAAAAAACGCGTGGAAAGGATGCAATGAAGTTATATGAGTTGTCTGCAACGGAGATTGCGTGCTTTGTGGGAGTGGATTGGGCTATAAGTTTGATTTGGGTGGGGTTGTATGCCATGTCTGCTGCCTATGCCTTGATGCCGCGCAGGTATTTGTTATATTTAGTTTCAAAAACGGTATTTTTCTCTGTCTGGAATGTATAGTTTGTCTGTTCTTTGCAACATTAATTATTTTCCCTCCAACATCAATCTGATATGAATTTTCATAGAGTTCATTCAGAAGTGTGTGCGGGCCTGTATAAAGTTGCCTCAAAGGTCCACTTTCATCCTTCTTTGTTCTGAGTCTTTTTAAAAGAACTTGGGAACCGGGAATGAATTGTGTGGGGGGGTGTCTGGCTTCCCCTTTTTCTTTCTGCTTTTGAAAAAATTGTTCCCTCCTGAATTCTATTAGGTCCCGTAGTTCTTTGAGCATCACTAGCCTGTCATTGATGTCAGTAGGAGTTTTATCATCATGAAGAAAGTTCTGAATTGGGAATCTCACTTCCTTTCCAAATAAAATGTGAAACGGTGAAACTTCAAACTGTGTTAATGGAGTGTGATTAATTGTAGCCGTAGCCTTGTGTAAATGCAATGGCCACTGTTTGTGGTCCTGTCTGGTAAGAAATTTGAGGGCTGTTTGTAAATTGGAAATTTCTTGATTCAACTTGTCCTATAGATTTGTGCAAATTCGGCAACGCGTATATGGCCTTAATGCCTAGAGGATTGAGAAATGCTTTTGATTTGGAGCTCATATGACTACTTTGCTGGTCTAAACGTAAATTTTTCATTACGCAGTAGGGTATAATTATGTCAGTTGTAATGAAATCTATGAATGCATCTGTAATAGGAGATTTTATAGGTTTAGTGACCGTAAATGATGATACTTGTTCTACACCTACGTAAAAGTGTGTGTATTCGTCACGCTGTGATGGCTTAAGTTTGCCACATATATCTATGGTCCACCAGTCGAAGAGGTCACCCGACGGTATTCTTTGAACTGTGTCAATGTTTTGTTGGCAACTCCGTTTAAAGTAGCCACAATCTAAGCGTGAGTTTACTTTGTGATGTAACCAATTTTTCAGATTCGGTACATGATACTTGCTACGAATGAGGTAGTATAATTTCAGGTATCCAGGATGAACTAAAGAGTTATTGTGAAACTCGTTAAATACCGTATCACGCAGTACCCTCGGTATGCATAACAAGGTGCGCGGTTGTGTTGGTGAATACATGTTACGGTACAGTAAATTCTTTTTGAAAACATAGCTTTTGCCATGTTTTGTAGTTTTTATCGTTTTCATTGTCCGTGAGTAATGTTCGCACTATTTTAGAGAAGAATGGATCATCCCTTTGGAGTTGCGCAATGTCAGTGTTTCCATCTAATGCCAAGAGATGAAAGGGATGAACTTCGGTGTCGAGAAGTTCCATGTCACGTTCATCAAAAGGCAAGGGGTTCCGATTTAATAGGTCAGACAGAGAGTTTTGATTAGACCTTACGTGAACTATTGTGAAATCAAAGGTTTGTATGTATCCCAACCACCTCGTAAGTTTAGGAGTTAATTGGGTAGTAGTCTTTAATTCTAGCAGACTCTTATTATCCGTTACCACTGTAAAATGTTTACCTAGTAGATATTTCTTTAACTTCATGAGAGTAGAAAATCGCAAAAAGTTCTAAATTGTGAATTGGCAGATGTCTAATTCTTTGGGGATGACGAGCAGAGACGTAGCATACCGGATGATAATGTTTTTCTCCTAGTTTTCTCTGAAAGAGGCACGCTCCTATGCCTTTAGCCGAAGCATCCGTCATTAACATATGTTCTGTATTTTGTGTACTATATAATTGTAAGATTGGAGGATTGACCATAGCTATTCGCATTTTTTCGAATGCTTCATCCATATTAGAATTCCAAGTTAATGTTTTTGGATTTCCCCTAAGTGCTTTGTACAGTGGTTCTAAAGTAAGCGAAATATATGGAAAGAAGTTACGAAAATAATTTACACTCGCTAGCCAACTACGGAGTTGTTTTATGGTTTTAGGTTTTGGTATTTTAGCAATGGCAGCGATTTTGTCAGGGTCTGGCTTAATTGTACCATTTTCAACTATGTGTCCAAGACATTTAACAGAAGTGATCCCAAATTCTGATTTGTCTACATTAAATAAAAGTGAATGTTTTTCAGCAATAGCTAAGACTTGGTCCAAGAAAATGAAATGAAATCTTTAAGTTTTACGTCCCACGGTTATGCCGGTTAGGCTAAAGGAGACGGTGATAATGAGAGATGAGTGAAATGGTGGAATGAAGAAAGTGGGAGGAAACGGGAGAACCCCGAGAAAACCCACGAGCACGGTGTTTGTCCACCACAAAGTTCACTTGGCGGGGGCTAGGATCGAACCCGGGACCCCAAGCACCAGAGGTGAACGCTCTACCACTGAGCAACTTGGTCCAAGAGTTCCAATAAATGCGTGTATGAAGAAGAATAAAGAAAAAAGTCATCAACATACAGAGAGAAATTTTAAGCTGGTATATCGCGATAGATAGTGCGTAGTATGCGTTGCAAGTTAAGCGTACTAGATTTATGTCCTTGCGGTTGCACTGTAAGTTCAAATTACGTGTGGGGCAAATGAAGATCCCGAACAGAGAATGCCGTGGCCTTGTGATCTTCAGGAGCCAAAGGACACTGATAGAAAGATTGTGCTGTCAAGATGAATAATCCAGCGAGCAGCCGACATGTCATCCAACACGTCTGTCATGGGCTGTATGGGATCTGCTAATGTTTGGCATTTGCTAGACGAAGTTCTGAGATCCAAAACTAGACGAATGTCCGATTTACTGTTTGGTTTCAGCACTGCAATAATATTATTTCTATACTGACTGTTAGATGGTTGGATTATGCCCTGTTCAAGAAACTGTAGGATTTTTCTTTCACCACAGGCCTAAGGCGATTTGGAATTACAAATTGTGGCATAACAAAGGGTTTATCATCGATTAAGTCCAAAGAAACTTCAAAGGTTTTTATTTTACTAAAATCAGTTTTTGTCCATTTAAAGGTAGTGACCCGCTTTTCTAAAATTTCCAACATTTGTTGCCTCTGGGATGGAGAAAGTGCAGGATTAATGTTGAATTTAGTGAGATCAATGTGATCCTTAATTTTTCCCATCCTTTCCCTTCTATTTTGTTCCGCATGTTCTTCTGTCCGTTCAAAAAGTTGCCTAACCGAGTATGCCTTGTAGGTACGAGGCTCTGTAGGGAAGATTGTGCCCGAGGCAATAGGTAGGCCCTTGAAAAAAGTTTGATCGTAGGGAGAGAGGTTAATAATTGGTATTTGCAGGTTGTCAATTGAGGTTGCCGTGTGAACCGTGTAACACCCTTTAAGATTCGCATGTATAGGGGAATTTATGTAAAAATGTATGTATGTTTTTAGAGGAATTGTTAATCTTAGCATGCCAACACTATTTGCCGGAATGGTTTGTGTTTTAGCAATTTGAAAAACAAATGTGTGGGTTTTCTTAACTGCCAGTAAATTTGAAAGAAAACGAACCTCCTCAGGTTTATATGATATGGGTTGTGCCGGTTTGCGCCCAAAATATGTTAAGCTTAGTGTGCCTGTTTCGTAATCTAGTTTGGCCAGATGCTGTTTGAGGAATTGATTTCCTAAAACGGTGGGGAATGACTGCCGGGGTGAAATGCGAAAAAGAACCGAAAATGTACGTCCCGCTATTGTAATTGGTAATGTGACTGCGTGGGTAAGGGTAAACGGGAGGTTAGAGACACCGTGAAGAACCGTGGCCAAAGGAAAAAGCCGCGCTTTTTGAGGAACTAAATAGCTAGGAATTAAATTTAGCTCTGCTCCTGAATCAAGGATTATTAATTGTCGTTTTGAAGCAATAGAGCCCTCAATGTAAGTTAAATGTCTTTTAAAGATCAATGGGACGGTCAATGCACACTGTTTACCAGACTGGTTAATAAGCCCGTCCGTTAGTATGGTAGGAGGAATATGATTATTTTCAGCAACGGGAGAAGGTTGTTGAAGCTGTGTATTCTTGTGTGGGTTGGATGTTTGTTGTGATTGTAAGTCATTGCGGAAGGGAGAGTTGGAGGTGGAGGAGGAGGGTCCTCTAAGTTTAGCCGTTTTTTGGCGGCTGTTCTGGTGAGGGTAACGAAGGTGAAGTTGGAACAATAGGGGTGGTACCACAAGGAGTTTGTGACGTTGTAGGTAGAGGAAGCTGGAAAGGAGATGGGTATGGTGGTGGGTAAAACTGTGGGTAAGGCATAGTATATATGGTAGCCAAGGCAGTCTCATTATAGTTTGCACCATTTTGATTTTTCCCACCTTTTCTAAAACGAGGACGACTTTTTCTGTTAACAGACTTCTGAGGAGGGGTCTGAGTGGTGTGCTTAAGAGTCTTGTTGTTGCTTTGTAGTTTGGCAAGAACATTTATGGGTGTAATCTGAGGATGGTGTGGGAGTAGGAGGTGGGGATTGAGGTGGGTTTCTATCATTCCGTTCCCTACTGTGTGATCGTTGCCGTGGACATTGAGTGTGGTCATCCCGCCCCCGGGAGAAATTTCGAGAGTAGGAAGGAGACGGTGAACGATCTGAGTTTCGATGCCTGTTCTGTGGTTGACTATGTTCCATGACAGTATGTTGTACAGGTTGAGCATTTAGATGTGTATTAAGTTGTACCTGAAGGGAATCTAAACGAGAAATTATATTGTTTAAAGGGTCTTGCCGATTGGTTTGTGGTGGGGGGTAGGATTGGTGGTTAAGCTGGCTAGGCGTCACTGGGCTAACCTGACTGCTCTTTCCCTTGTTGCTGCTAGTTCTATGAGTTCGTCAAAAGACAAATTCTACGATAAAGTGAGGTAATAATCCCGTAATTGAATCCAATAGAAAATCTTCAAATGAGGGTGGGTGATCTAGTTGGGTAGACAAGTATTTCTTGGCATATAAATAGTGGAGGAATGATTCTGTAGGTTCCTGAACTCTTGGATCTATATTTTTCAGCTGCGGAGAGAGGTAAATTGTTTGGTCCAAATTGCTTTAGGAATTTATCTTTAAGTGTATTCCATGGCAGGGTGGAAAGTGAATCGGTACTTTTGTACCAATATAGAGGAATGTCTGCAAGACAAAGGGAAGATAGAACGCATTTTGTCTTCACTCCAACCTGCAATTTTGGCTGTGCGCTCAAAGTTAGTAATGAATAGGTCTGCCCGTTCTAAAGGGGTAGCCGAAAATATGCTGAGTGAATTTGGATGAATGGGAATGGCGATATCAGCTGAAGTTCCTTGTATGGGTGGGGAAGTAGCCGACAATGTCAGCTCTGAGCTGTGAGTTTGTGGATGAACAATAGACTGGTGTGTAATATTTGCTAAGGGCGACCCATTAACTTGAGGACTTGATGTAACATTGCTAATCTGATGAGAGAAGGGTTGTGAGGTGGCAGCTGGTGCGACTGGGAGGTTGGAATGTAACCAGGAATTAGTAAGATTGTTTGTAACCGACTGCATCTCGGTGAAGTTTACACCTAATTTCCGTGATTGAACTCCATTGCGTGTTAACAGCATACGGAATCACTCAACCAAACAAAAAGTATAAGGATATTGAAGTTATAAAAATAATTGCACTCAGAAAAACCATCAGCCGTAACCAAGAAAGAGAAAAAAATTAAAACAAAAAATAGAATCTAGTACAAAATATGTAAACTCTAGCCGAAAGAGAATCTGAGCATTAGCATGTCGCCAGGAGAGCCATGATTAATAAAAATGAAAGAATTTTATAGTATCGGTAGTGATGAGTATCCGCCGCTGTCAATTCAAATACGTTGGTTCTTGTCTCTTTTCTATGGAAGTAAGTA